>NC_138821.1:6589574-8005628 GCF_965178545.1 Coloeus monedula | reverse complement strand
CGGATCTGCTGTTAGTGGCAGTTTGGGAACCACGTGCAACTGAAGGAAAACCCTTTTTTACTTAAGCATAAGAGAGAGACTTTTCAAGAACTGGAACACTGACTAACATCCCATGTTCTGTTATTCCTTGTGTGAGCTGAGTAAAAGGAGAGAAGTGCTGGGGGGGGGGGGGGGGATTTGCTTTGTTTTGTTATTTTCTCTTTACTTTTAATTCTATTAGTAATAAAACTCTTTCATTGTACTGCAACTGTTTAAGGTTTGTGCCTGCTTTGCTTTTTCTCCTAATTCTTATCTCACAGAAGGAAAATAAGTAAGTAATGAATATTTTGAACCAAAACCACTACATTTAATTGGTGTTTCTGCCTGGTTTCGAACTCAACCCGCTACATTCACCGACGCTGGAAAGAAGTCCTGACGAGCAGCTGCGACGTGGCAGGTTCAAGGACAGTGGTGCCATCAGATACTAGAGGCTGAACCTGGAGACTCTTTGCAGACCCTTGAATTAGCTGCAGCGGTCTGGGCCTTTAAGCGATGGTTGTCTGTTAAGCTCAATGTAGTAACAGACTCATTATATGTTGCTGGCATCGTGGAACAGATAGAGGATGCTAGGATCAAAGACATAAACAACAGACGACTGTTTGAACTACTGCGCCAGCTCCAAGCAGCTATTGGTCAGAGATCGTGTGCCTATGCTGTAATACATGTCAGGAGTCATCTATGGACAGAGGGCCTGAGCGAGGTAAATGCCTATGCAGATCAGTTAGTCTCTGTGACAGTGCCATTGAATGAATTTGCAAAGGCACGGGAAGCCCATAACACATTCCATCAGAATGCAAGAGGTCTTCATAGACAATTTGACATCACCATGGAAGAGCCAAAGGAATAGTATGGGCATGTCCTACATGCAGTCATCATGGCCCGGGTCTCGATGTCGGGGTTAATCCCTGAGGCTTAGGCCCAAATGAACTATGGCAAATGGATGTGACCCATGTTCCTGAGTTTGGCAGACTGAAATATGTGCATGTCACCATAGACACTTGCAGCAAATTTATATGGGCATCGACGCAGACAGGTGAAAAGGCCCTTCATGTAATACGACACCTGACCAGCTGTTTCGCCGTGATGGGTGTACCAGAGCAGATCAAGACAACGGTCCTGCCTACATTAGCGAGCGGCTGCGAAAGTTTTGCCAGCAGTGGAGTGTGCGGCACGTCACTGGAATCCCTCATGTACCCACAGGGCAAGCTATTGAAGAGCGTGCTAATCAGACACTGAAGTTATATTTAGCCAAGTTCAAGGACATTTCAGATGTGCAGGAAAAATCAACAAAAGCCTTGTATGTATTAAATTACTTGTGTTTGTTTGGGGATAGTGACACTGCACCTGCCTATCTTCACAGCGGTATTGTAGAAGCAAAAAGGAAAGTAACAAAGCCTTTTCATGTGATGTATAGGCACCCAGCTACAGGGATCTGGCAAGGGTCCGCTGAGGTTCAATATTCAGGTAGGGGTTACATGTGTGTGCTTACCCCAGCAGGACCTCTGTGGGTACCCAGCTGCTGGACTCGTGCTGCAACAGAGCCTGCAGTGAACAGCACCGACCCTGGATCCAGAAGTGCATCCACGTGAGGAGGAAAGGCTGAAAAGGGCTGTTGTGCCCTCTGTATATAGACTGCAAACCTGACTTGGAATAAGGGCTCACCTTATGTCAAGAGACTGTTTTAACCGTGGTTTTGTGAACTGTAGAGCTTGGGTTAAGATACTTTGTGATTGTTGTAATAAGAGAATTTGGGTATAACGCCAAACACAGAAGTAAAGTGAAAATTTGTTTTTTGACTGTCTTGAAACACGAGCATTAGCAGGCATTTTCAATCAGCTGTCTGCCCATTTAGATCAAGTGAACGCAGTCAATTTAGTTAGCATTTATGTTTTTATCTGGTGCTTTAGCAGCCAGGGCTTACGCTATTTTGCATAAACTTGCTTACTGGGAGAGGGATAAGTTTAATATAACCTTGCAAATGCTTAATGAGTTAGGTGTGAATGTTATTAGTGTTAGACATATAATATTACAAGATTAAGCAGCCATTGATTTTCTATTAGCCCACAGCCACGGCTGTGAAAAGTTCCAAGGTATGTGCCATATAAATCTCTCTAACCACTTTTCCCTACTTCACAAGCAGATAAGTGAGTTACATCAATTACAGAAAAAAGAAGACGGTCTCAACTTAGAGGGATGGTTAAAGTTATTACATTTAAAATAATGGCTAGTTTTATTTGTGTAGCATTTGATTACTGTAGGACTAGTAATATTATTAATAATAGTGTGTTCACCTTGCCTTCCAATGCTTGCAAAAGATAATATACAAAGTCACTACATCTGTGACCCATCAAGTATTGCTTGTACAAAAAGAAAAAAAAAAAAAGAGGGAATTGTTGCAATTATTAAATGATTGGGGGCATGGATCATTGATACAATTATGGGATCAATAAGAGAACTGTAGCAATAGGCCTGTAAGCAAAAGGCCTGTGTGTGAGAAAAACTCTCCATGAGAAAATTCTTGTGTGAAGAAAAACAGGGCTGGGAACAAAGAGGGAGTTTGAAGATTTGCAGCTGTTCAGATAAGGCCCAGAGAAGGGGAGGTGACCTCTGGATTCTTTTAATCATAACTGTAGAAGCTTGCCAGTGTAAGTCCAATTATGTAGAAGTAGAAATGCGCTTTGATAAGTTTTAAGCCACTTAAGAATTAACAAGCTGGTATACTATATAAGTGCCTCTGGATTGCTAATAAACGGAGTTTTACTCTTATCAACCACATTGGTTTTGGACTGCAATTTTCTCCCCCCGCTGGAGCCCGGGCCTTTCTTCTTTTTACAGTTCCAACACCATCCCTCTGAGACCATCTTTTTTCTGTAATTGTGTAGTTAATTGATGTAACTCACTTATCTGCTTGTGAAGTAGGGAAAAGTGGTTAGAGAGATTTATACGGCACATACCTTGGAACTTTTCACAGCCGTGGCTGTGGGCTAATAGAAAATCAATGGCTGCTTAATCTTGTAATATTATATGTCTAACACTAATAACATTCACACCTAACTCATTAAGCATTTGCAAGGTTATATTAAACTTATCCCTCTCCCAGTAAGCAAGTTTATGCAAAATAGCGTAAGCCCTGGCTGCTAAAGCACCAGATAAAAACATAAATGCTAACTAAATTGACTGCGTTCACTTGATCTAAATGGGCAGACAGCTGATTGAAAATGCCTGCTAATGCTCGTGTTTCAAGACAGTCAAAAAACAAATTTTCACTTTACTTCTGTGTTTGGCGTTATACCCAAATTCTCTTATTACAACAATCACAAAGTATCTTAACCCAAGCTCTACAGTTCACAAAACCACGGTTAAAACAGTCTCTTGACATAAGGTGAGCCCTTATTCCAAGTCAGGTTTGCAGTCTATATACAGAGGGCACAACAGCCCTTTTCAGCCTTTCCTCCTCACGTGGATGCACTTCTGGATCCAGGGTCGGTGCTGTTCACTGCAGGCTCTGTTGCAGCACGAGTCCAGCAGCTGGGTACCCACAGAGGTCCTGCTGGGGTAAGCACACACATGTAACCCCTACCTGAATATTGAACCTCAGCGGACCCTTGCCAGATCCCTGTAGCTGGGTGCCTATACATCACATGAAAAGGCTTTGTTACTTTCCTTTTTGCTTCTACAATACCGCTGTGAAGATAGGCAGGTGCAGTGTCACTATCCCCAAACAAACACAAGTAATTTAATACATACAAGGCTTTTGTTGATTTTTCCTGCACATCTGAAATGTCCTTGAACTTGGCTAAATATAACTTCAGTGTCTGATTAGCACGCTCTTCAATAGCTTGCCCTGTGGGTACATGAGGGATTCCAGTGACGTGCCGCACACTCCACTGCTGGCAAAACTTTCGCAGCCGCTCGCTAATGTAGGCAGGACCGTTGTCTTGATCTGCTCTGGTACACCCATCACGGCGAAACAGCTGGTCAGGTGTCGTATTACATGAAGGGCCTTTTCACCTGTCTGCGTCGATGCCCATATAAATTTGCTGCAAGTGTCTATGGTGACATGCACATATTTCAGTCTGCCAAACTCAGGAACATGGGTCACATCCATTTGCCATAGTTCATTTGGGCCTAAGCCTCAGGGATTAACCCCGACATCGAGACCCGGGCCATGATGACTGCATGTAGGACATGCCCATACTATTCCTTTGGCTTCTTCCATGGTGATGTCAAATTGTCTATGAAGACCTCTTGCATTCTGATGGAATGTGTTATGGGCTTCCCGTGCCTTTGCAAATTCATTCAATGGCACTGTCACAGAGACTAACTGATCTGCATAGGCATTTACCTCGCTCAGGCCCTCTGTCCATAGATGACTCCTGACATGTATTACAGCATAGGCACACGATCTCTGACCAATAGCTGCTTGGAGCTGGCGCAGTAGTTCAAACAGTCGTCTGTTGTTTATGTCTTTGATCCTAGCATCCTCTATCTGTTCCACGATGCCAGCAACATATAATGAGTCTGTTACTACATTGAGCTTAACAGACAACCATCGCTTAAAGGCCCAGACCGCTGCAGCTAATTCAAGGGTCTGCAAAGAGTCTCCAGGTTCAGCCTCTAGTATCTGATGGCACCACTGTCCTTGAACCTGCCACGTCGCAGCTGCTCGTCAGGACTTCTTTCCAGCGTCGGTGAATGTAGCGGGTTGAGTTCGAAACCAGGCAGAAACACCAATTAAATGTAGTGGTTTTGGTTCAAAATATTCATTACTTACTTATTTTCCTTCTGTGAGATAAGAATTAGGAGAAAAAGCAAAGCAGGCACAAACCTTAAACAGTTGCAGTACAATGAAAGAGTTTTATTACTAATAGAATTAAAAGTAAAGAGAAAATAACAAAACAAAGCAAATCCCCCCCCCCCCCCCCAGCACTTCTCTCCTTTTACTCAGCTCACACAAGGAATAACAGAACATGGGATGTTAGTCAGTGTTCCAGTTCTTGAAAAGTCTCTCTCTTATGCTTAAGTAAAAAAGGGTTTTCCTTCAGTTGCACGTGGTTCCCAAACTGCCACTAACAGCAGATCCGCCCGGAAACAAACAATCTGCTGTGTGTAGAACATCTCTCCCATGAAAAATCTCACAGTTCCTTCACACTACAAGACATGGGCCATCACATGGGGTTATTCATCTTTTTAAGGATAAGTTCTTTTGGCCTGCACACAAAGGCTTTTCTTTGCCACAAGTCTCTAACAGCTTCTTACTACTTCTATATAGCCTGGCATAGGCATTCTTCACAATCTTCACAGGCACACGAAGATACTCCATCCCCCCATGTTCTTCAAATGGATTAAAGAGACAAACAGTTTGTGGTATTACAGTTTCTTACCACGGCATGCAAGAAGGTTTTTTAAGCTACGCGCGAGAATCGCGGCACTGCCCTCCTTTCTCCCGTCGCCATTTCCAGCTCCGTCCCACGTGACTCACTTCTCTTTCTCTCTGACTCTGAAGCCGCCATGTTGAAGGGTGTTCTTGTTCAGGCTTTACGGTGGGGAAAGCCTCGCTCCCTCTGTGCTGCTGGCTGCGTGGTGTCCTCTTCAGTTCAGCACGAAGTGTGCTGGCTGCAGACAGGAGGCTCTGCCGGCTCCCGTTGACTCCGCCGGCTCCGCATGGAGAGGAGAGGGACCCGCCTGTCCCCAGAAGCCGCGCTGGATGGGTTTAGCTGTGAGCAGTCCATGGCTGGTTTTAGCTGCCTGCGGCTCTGGGACAGTCCCCCCGCAGCGACCCAGGGTCCGCGCCGCAGCGTTGGGAAAGGGGGAAAGAGGCAGTGGCCCCGGCCCGGCCCAGCGGGGCCGGGAGGCTCGGAGCCCCCCCCACCTTCCAGCAAGCGAGCTCCGACAAAAAGGGCAAGTCCCACCTTTCTGTGCAGTTTAAATATGTAAATTGTGAGAAGCTTAATTGGTCTTAAAGACTGTCCATCAACTCAGGGTCAACCCAATACAGTGAACGCTGTCACTGCTTCTTGTAGTGGGTGCTTGCTCCTTTTGGGAATCTGAATCCATGTATGCTGTGTCATCCATTTCAGTACTGGGGCCTTGAGTGGTTGTATTTCAATTTGCTGGGCATTGCTTAGCAAGCTAATTTGCAAGGCTTGAGAATATTGAAGATACCACTTGAGCTCAGTTCTTTTCATTGGCAAGTAGATCGTTCCTGGCTCTTGCCCAGTGACTTGTATTATACGGGTGCGGCCTTTCTGTATCAATTCTGCCACATTATCGATTTTCTGTTGCAATGGTATTTTAGGCTGTAGGCTTGTAAACATCCATTCTAGTACCTTAACTTGCTCCCCCTTTTTCTTTTTGCACTGAGTCAGTGCACCAATAAGTTGACTCTCTCTGTGGAGGACAGTAAAGTCGACTGGAATATCAGTGTCCATTCGATCAACTGCTCTGTCTGCAATAACAGTACTGATATGCTGGATAGTATCCACCTGCTCTGGTGTGGGCCGAACAGGCGAGGAGGGGTCGGTCCCTTTCAGCAAGGGCCGTAGCACCTCTAGATCCTCATTACTGATGCCAACGACTGGCCGCAGCCACTGCAGGTCACCCAAGAGTTTTTGTGCATCTTTCAGGGTTTTGAGATCGGTTTGAATTGTCACCTTCTGTGGCCTGATTTGTGCCTCAGTGATATTCCACCCCAGGTACTTCCAAACAGGTGTACGTTGAACCTTTTCAGGCACAACAATCAAACCATACCAGTTAACTGATTGGTGAGCAGGAGCTCCTGCTGGGGGTTGATTGGGTCTGGCTGAGTGATCAGTATATTGTCCATATAATGATAAATGATGGCTTTCGGCCACTGCACTCGAACCAGTTTCAGTGCAGCATCAACATACATCTGGCACAAGGTGGGACTGTTCTTCATCCCCTGTGGAAGTACTGTCCACTCATATCGAGAAGAAGGCCCTGCCCTGTTTATGGCAGGGAGAGTAAAAGCAAAACAATGCATATCATCAGGATGCAATGGTATAGTAAAAAAACAGTCCTTTAAGTCCACTATTAGTAAATGCCAGTTCTCAGGTACAACTGCAGGATTGGGAAGACCAGGTTTCAGGGTCCCCATAGCTTGCATCTGAGCATTAATAGCACGCAAATCATGCAACAGCCGATATTTCCCAGATTTCTTCTTGATTACAAAGATGGGTGTATTCCATGGACTCGTAGATGGTCACAAATGTCCTTGATTTAACTGTTCATGCACTAGTGCATGAGCTTGCTGCAGACTTTCCTCTTTGAGCGGCCACTGCTCGATCCACACTGCGGCATTTGTAATCCAGTGCAAGGCTATCGGGAAAGTCAGTGCAGTGGCTGCTACCGAAAAGGCATGTCAGTGGTTAGCACAAAACCCAGCTGGTTGAGCACGTCTCTCCCTATTAAAGCGTTAACTTTCTCCGGCAGAGGCATCACTGTGACTACAACAGATGCGGCACGTCCGTCTAGTATAATTTGAATTTGCTCCCGGCTGCGTTGCACTGAAGCAGTGCCTCTGACACCTTCGACCCCCCCCGCTGCCTGTTGAAGGGGCCAATGCGGAGGCCAGCATGAATTGGCCACGATTGTCAGGTCTGCTCCAGACTCCAAAAGTGCAGACAATGTTATAGAATCACTGCCACGAGTGAACACTGCAGTAGCAACTGGCCGCCGAGCTAGTGGGAGGGTGAGAAAAGCGAGACTCCCAGTTGAACCAAAATTTCCCGCTCCCCGCTCCGGCGTTCCCTCGGCTATAGCTGCAGTCAGGTGAGGCAGAGGAATTAATTGAGCGATCTTGCTATGTGCTGGGATGTGCACAGGTGGAAAATGAGTTTGAGCCATAATGCAAATTTCTCCTTCATAGTCCTTATCAATTAGGCTGGGCAATATAAAAAGTCCTCTCAGGCTACTAGAAGAGCGGCCTAACAGCAAAGCTCCATGGCACTGTCCATTGATAACCAGGGGCCCTTTAATGCCAGTTGGAATCCTCTGGGGCCGGCCGTCGATCAGAGTCACATCTATTGCTGTTGCCAGGTCCAAGCCGAGGCTTCCTCGGGTTGCTGGCCGAAGGCAGCCGGCAGATTGCAGGGAGCTGCAGAGACTGGCATCGCTACTGCTGGGGCCACTGTTGGTGTCGGCGCGCCGCGACCCTTCGCGCTCAGTCTCCCGTTTCCCGGCTTCCTCCGGCAGGCTTCCGTGGAGTGGGTACTGAGATTGCAGTTACGGCACCATACTCGCTGGACCTGACACTGCCGTTTCACGTGTCCTTTGCGGCCGCATCGGTAGCACTTGACTTCATTAGGCTTATTATAGCACCCGTCTCTTGGTGCTTCTGCCCCTTTCAAGGGGGCAAGAGCTGCAAAGGCTTGAGTCTGGGCTTGCACGAGATCTTTCCCTATCTCCTTAACAGCTTCCACTAACATTGCCTGTGGCCCTACTGGCACTCGGCTCATTCTATCTAGCATCAGCTCTACCGGTGCGTCAGCTGGCAAGGTAACTATTATGGACCGGGTGTACGGACTGCAATTCTCCATGACACACTGTCTTAACAGTGGTCCCTTCATAAAATCCTGTACATCTGAATTATGTATAGCATTAGTAACCCTATCAACAAAACTCGAAAAGGATTCATCCCTTCCTTGTTTGATTGACAGACAGGAAGGCTGAGGGGGTGCTGTTTTCACAAAGGACATTGCCTGCCGGGCAAGTCTCATAGCCTCTAATAATCCTTCCGGTCCCACTTGCACTTGCATTTCCACTCTGGCAAACTGCCCAACACCCATAAGCTGCTCCACCGTAACCCCATGTAAGGGGTCTTGTGGGTCACGGGGGGTATTAGCAGAGGCGTCACAAAGGTGTTGCCAGTGCGCCTGCCACAGCATAACCTGCGATGGGGTCATAATCATTCTCATAATAGTTTTAATATCCTCTGGGCAAAGAATCCCACACCCCCATACATAGTTTAGCATCTCCTTGGCTGGCTTACTGTGCAGGCCGGACTCATTGACTGTGCCCCGCAGGTGAATTAACAACTTCCAGTTTACAGGACTATATTCTCCTACTATTTCATCCCCACCTGCTTGATATATTACCGGGAAGGCAACCGGATCTCCGATCGCTTCGGGGAGTTCGTAATCTTTATTTTCAAGGGC
The DNA here is from genome assembly GCF_965178545.1 of Coloeus monedula. NCBI lineage: Eukaryota > Metazoa > Chordata > Aves > Passeriformes > Corvidae > Coloeus > Coloeus monedula. The sequence goes on along the minus strand of NC_138821.1, from coordinate 7,996,413 downwards.
TGTTTTTATGATATTTCTCCAATCAACCCGACTACATTGTAACTTAGGGGTGTTACATGCTCTGCGAATTTCAGTTCCAGCAGGCTCATGGCGACATCTAGCGGCTTCTTGGCCTAACTGTTTGTTGTCGCCGTCCGATAACTCAGCCTGCTTTCTCACCGGGGGTGCAGTAGATATGGTACCCGGTGTCGGATCTGTAGGGGGTTTTACAGGTACGGGACACCCTATTGGTGGCGTGGGAACATAATCGCTCCCGAGTGTCATTATACTTGGTGGAGGGGCTTTGCCGTCTAAATGATCTGTAGCAACTGCTGCTACCTGCTTTTCAACCTGATATTGTTTTAGGCAATTAATAACTGCTCTCCATGGCTTCATTAACTTCCTAGCTTCTTTATTGTCGTCTATAACTAAATTCCACAAACATTCACCATATTCTCTCCATTGCTGCTCATGAAACAATGATCCTGACTCTTTAAAATACCCTTTTCCCATTCCAAACTCCACTAACCCCACCAATTCCTTATTAAGGTTTATCTCCTTAATTCCCCGCTTTTCTAAAAAGCGTAAAAATAAACCAAGGGCCACCTCTGTTTCCATAACTGCGTCCTACCGCACTGCGTCCCACCACAATAACTACATCTAACTGCAAAATCCGCGTCTTACCGCGCTGTCCCTGCAGTCAGGGTCGTGCAGCCTTTTCAGGTTTAGCCCTTGTCAGCCGATTTGGCGGACCCCTGATGTCAGGTCAGTCCAGGCATGGATCAGACACTGGCCTGCAGGTGCTGATCTTTTGCCCCTCAAACGCCGCTTTATCGGGGCCACGTCGGTCTCTCACCAAAGTCAAAAATAACGAAGTGCCAGTCCCAGTCCGAGTTCCGAGTTCGGGTGCCAAATGTTGGAATTTAAAAAAGTCCGTGGACTCCAGTGGGGGGAGAAATTGCAGTCCAAAACCAATGTGGTTGATAAGAGCAAAACTCCGTTTATTAGCAATCCAGAGGCACTTATATAGTATACCAGCTTGTTAACTCTTAAGCAGCTTAAAACCTATCAAAGTGCATTTCTACTTCTACATAATTGGACTTACATTGGCAAGCTTCTACAGTTATGTTATGATTAAAAGAATTCAGAGTTCACCTTCCCCTCTCCGGGTCTTATCTGAACAGCCGTAAATCTTCAAAACTCCCTCTTTGTTTCTCAGGCTTGTTTCTCACACAAGGATTTTTCTCATGCAGAGTTTTTCTCACACAGGCCTTTTGCTTGCAGGCCTATTGCTTGTATAGTTCTTTTATTGATCCCATAATTCTATCAATGATTCATGTCCCTGATCCTTTAATAATTCCCAACAGGGTATCCCATAAATCTTCCCTAGCTCGGGTCTGGAGATCTGTTACCTGGATACAGTCACAAGTCTCCTTTTAGGCTCCTTCCTCGGGACCAGTTAAACAGGAGGCTGGGTTAAGTCCTTCCCCATTTCCTAATTCTAAATCCTCCTGTTCTATTAAACGGGTTTCATACTGTAACAGTCTAGCACTGGTCAGTCACTTAGACTCTCTTTCAGTTAACAAAGCTTTAACTTGATGTGAGACTTTAAGAGATCCTCCTGCTGTCAGTTTTCGGGCCTCAGTTACCATTAAAGCCGTGGCTGCACAATTCTGCAGACAATAGGGCCACCCTCTGTCCACTGGGTCTAACAGCTTCAAAAAGTAAGCAACAGGCCTCCTTGTCCTCCTGTGTTCTTGTATTAAAATTCCTTTAGCATGGCCCTGTTTAACATCCACATATAATTCAAATTCTTTTTCTGAGTCTGGTAGAGATAAGGCTGGGGCATTAATCAATTTTTCTTTTAATTTTCTAAAATTTTGCTCTCCTTCTGGTGTCCATACCACAACATGGGGGATATCTTGGGTTAAAAAGTCATACAACGGTCTGGCTAGAACAGAAAAGTCCTCAATCCAGGTCCTGCAATACCCTATTAATACTAAAATATTGTCACAACTCCTTCTTAATCCTGGGTAATGGTACCTCTATGATTGCCTCGACCCTAACTGGGTCAATACACCACAAGCCTTCAGTCAAAATATGTCCCAAATATTTAACCTTTTCCTTCACTATTTGTGCTTTCTTTTCAGATACTCTAAGCCCCTTTTTAGCCAGAAAATTAAGCAATTTCACAGTGGTTTCTTCTACCACTCCCTCTTGTTCTCCTGATAGGAGCAAGTCATCCACATACTGCTGATGCCTTAGGTTTTAACTTTCATATTTTTCAAATCCTGTATTGCTTAGCGTGTAACTCTGAAGTTTCTTGTAGCCTGTTAATTTCTGCTCTCTCATGCTAGGTAGACATAACAAAGCCTCTCCGGGCCTGCTCTTCAAGGACACCCAGACCGTCCTAGGCCCAAAAAGTATAAACCAAAAGCCTCTGAAAGGGGGGCATGCTGAGGGGAATTACATCATTAACTGAAGTGTTAATTGGAGAATTAACCCTGATATGCAAATGAACCAAACCTATAAAAGTGTGGAGAGCTTGTGACCTGTTGTCCATCTTGGGGTCCATCTTGGCAATAGGCTCTGGCTCCCCAGGGTGTACCTTTGAAGGCCTTTCAAAGAAATACCTACTTTTATTCCCTTACTCCTATCTAGTCTGTTTCTAGGAGCCCTCTTAAGGCATCAGTTCTTTGGCGACTCCATATGGGACAATGAGGCTTCCGAAAATCCTCTGGGGCTCAGAAAGATCCAGCTCAGCTTCCCCTCCTCTGCCAGCACCCGGGGGGGGTAGTTGCTACAGTCCAGGAGGCAGAGGAGCTCCAAGAGCCCAGAAAACTCTCCAGATCCAGCACAGAGGCATGTGAGTAACTGAATAAAGGTGGTATTCTGTTAGCACCTGGGTTGGGTGTAAAGAGATCTCTTACAGTTTGTTTGGAGCTCAAGAGAGTCCAGGAGGGCCCAACTCCAGTTGGAACCCCCTTTATTTGTTAGAAGCTTGTGAGAAGCTTGTCAGGGAACTTGTCAGAGAGTTCCAGGGTATTTCCTCTGTTGGTTTGTTCCCGCCTTGTGAAAAGGTTAGGAAGATTGTAGCCAACTCCCTCTGGCATGTAGCCAGGTGGTGCTGCGGCTTGGAGGCTTGGAATGAATAGTCAGCCACAGTTTGAAACCCTGGGGTTGTGAGTTCAAGTCCTACCTTCTCTAGTTTTCTTTCTTCACTTAATAGAGTGTTTTAGATCACTTTGCTTTATTTTTGTGAATTTTCTGTTTATAAGCATAAAACTATGGGCTGTAATATTTCTTGTATGGGGAAGGAAATACCACAGAACTCACCTTTAACTGTAGTAGTAGAAAACTGGGAAAAATTTACTGGCTAAGAAAAAGCCCTTACAAAACCAGAATTAATTCGATTTTCTAGATTAGTCTGGCCCGCTTATGAATTAGAAAACTGCCAGACTTGGCCAGAATGTGGTAGCCTAGATAGAAAATTAATATCAAGTTTAATATCATATCTCCGAAAAGATCACTGTTTCTTGGAACTAGAGTATGTGAAGCTCTTCTTGGTTGTATCCAAGTTACAAATATCTAAAAGAGAACACATACTGCTTTTAAAGAAAAAAGAGAAAAAGGATAAGAAGCCTTTGTTGGACTCGACAAAGGAGTAGGACGTGGAGATGGATCTAATAGCCCCTGATTTGAGAATGGGTCCTCCTCCTCCCCCTCCCCCTCTTCTTCCTCCTCCTCTCCCTCCTCCTCCTCCTCCTTCTCAGCCGACAGGGGTCCCGAGGGAAAGGGAGGGAGGAGAAGCAGCTTTATATGGGTCCCTGACAGTGAAAGAGGAAAAGGTGGAAGCGGACTGGCCGCCCCCTCCGCCTCCTGCGGACCCGGAAGCCCTCCTGGCCGCGACTCGGACTGCAATTCTGGCCGATGTAGCAGCCCATCCCCCACGACCACCGCTGCCGCAGCCAAGCGGGGACCCAGCTCTGGCAGGGCCGCCGCTGAAGGAAGAAGGGGATTGGCCGTGGCGGGTCTGGGTGACGTTTTCGTTTTCAGTGGCTTCTGTTCAGAAGCCGCCCGGCTCTCTCTCTCCCCCTTCCCCTTCAGTCCCTCCTCGGGGGGAAGAGACTGAGGGGAGGGGACAGCGAGCGAGTGCAGCCTACGGCACTACCCTTAGAGGTGGAGCCGGGAGGCAAGGCTTTCCACCATGAGGACGGGGAGGGAACCTGCCGCACGGAGGGTAGTGTTCCTCCCTCTCCCAGGCGTCGGAGTCTCCATGACAACGCTGCGCGCCGAGCCGCTGGCTCAGAAGATGACGTCATCGAAGCGCGCAGGCCCAGGAACACTGTCCAACCCCTGCGACGGAGTAAGCCTTTGTCAGTAATAGCAGGTACCAGAACTGGCCGGGGCAGACCTGACACAGCCGACTCCACGGAATCAGACAGCTCTCACTCAGGCAGTTTCTCTGAAGAGGAAGATGAGATAGCTGCTTTAAGCAGGCGAAAGAGGGGAAAGATAGCAAGAAAAGCAATAAGGGAGCGGAGCCCAATTGCTAAACGGACCAGATTGAAAAGGGAGCCAGTTTTACAAGCCCCTCTGAGACAGGCTGTGGGTAATCCAGGGCCAATCTATGTGAAAGTTCCATACTCCCTCATAGAGTTAGAAAAATGGAAGAGTAAAGTGGGAAAATATAAAGAAAATCCAGACAAAGTGGCTACTTTGGTACAAAGAGCAATTAAAACACAGAACCCTGACTGGAGTGATTTGGCAGCTATGATAGAGACATTGCTTGATCCCACTGAAAGACAGATGGTAAACAAAGCTATTATAGACTGTGGAATCAGGCATAGCTAACGGGACGCTACAAGGTATGGTTGCAGAAATTTTTCCAACAGATGATCCAGGGTGGGACCCAAATGTGCCAGCACAAATGCAAAGATTAAAACAGTACCAAGATCTCATAGTATATGGGTTAAAGCATGGTGTCCCTAAAGTGCTTAACTGGGCAAAGCTTTACAAAGTGAAGCAAGATTCTAATGAATCTCCTACTGATTTTTTGAATAGGTTAAGAGAAACTGCTACCAAATACACAAATATAAATCCTGATATAACAGAAGGGAAAAAGCACCTAGTTTATTTGTTTATAGGTCAGGCTTGAAATGATATAAGAAGAAAGTTGCAAAAGTTAGAAGGGGTTCAAGACATAAGTAAATTGTTAGAAGTAGCCTAGAAAGTGTTTCGAGATAGAGACTCCAGTGACAAAGGGAAACCCTGTCCCAGGAAGAAGGATAGCCAGGAAAAGTCATCTAAGAAAGCCTCTCCCCCTATGGACAAAGACACATGCACTTATTGCAAGAAGAAAGGGCACTGGAAGGCTGACTGTCGGATGTAGAAGAAGACACCCCCAGTTCCCCAACTACCATTCGGACAAGACTCATACTGATGCCTTAAAAGTCCTCCTAGAAACAGAGACTAGACAGGAGTAAGGGAATAAAAGTAGGTGTTTATTTGAAAGGCCTTCAAAGGTACTCCCTGGGGAGCCAAAGCCTATTGCCAAGATGGACCCCAAGATGAACAACAGGTCATGAGCTCTCCACACTTTTATAGGTTTGGTTCATTTGCATATCAGGGTTAATTCTCCAATTAACACTTCAGTTAATGATGTAATTCCCCTCAGCATGCCCCCCTTAGAGGCTGTTTGGTTTATACTTTTTGGGCCTAGGACGGTCTGGGTGTCCTTGAAGAGCAGGCCCGGAGAGGCTTTGTTATGTCTACCTAGCATGAGAGAGCAGAAATTAACAGGCTACAAGAAACTTCAGAGTTACACGCTAAGCAATACAGGATTTGAAAAATATGAAAGTTAAAACCTAAGGCATCATTTCCCCCCTTTAGAGGCTTGACAAGGCCTCTACCTTGTCGAGAGTCTATTCTAAATATACTAAATATTCTAAATATCTACTACTAATATGTGTCTAACAGCAGGATATATCTATAAACAAGAATTATAATTCCAATCATTATAAAAAATCTTTAATCCAGGGTCAGTTTGTGTTGGGGTTTTTGGGAGTTCCCCTTCTGGTTTTTTTCCCTCTTGAGGAATTTTCCCCATATATGTTGCCAGGGCGACAAATTTCTGGGTACTTGGGGAGGACAAGGGACCTAGCAAATGAGGGTGTGGTCCAAGAGGCCTCTTTCACCTGGGTGTGTGGGTTTTTTGGTGCTCTGAGTTCAGACAAAGAGGCTGCTGCCATCTCGTCAGCACCGCAGGCTTTCTGCTTTCGGCTGTCTTCTTTCTACCGGAGAAACCCCGGGATTCCCAAGCCCACCTGCCCTGCCCTGCTGGGAGTCGGGCTACGGCCACACTGTCCCCGCCGTTTCTTCGAGCCTTCTCTACTTAGTAGCCCTGCATGCCCTGCCTACTGAGACATCCGGGGGGTTCCCACCGCAGCTCCAGAGTTTTGATACATCTCGTCTGCTACCTGGGATTTGTGCTCGTCCCTGCTGTTCCAGCCTGCTGTTCCCGAGGGTCTGGCCAGACACCGGGATCGGCTGCCCAGGGGGTTTGTGAAGCCTTTGTTCCATCCCTTCCCGGGATCCCAAGCTGCCAGTGCCGCGTGCTCCCCAAGCCCGCTCCAGAGCACCCCGTGCAGCCGCGCAGCCTCATCGCACCTGCCCTGCTCACCAGGAGCCACCAGCGCCCCTCCCGGCTGCGACTGTAACTGCACCAGAGGGGAAAAGGCCCGACAGCCGAGAAGGCTGGCACTGGGTTTGTGGTTCTGTTTGCTGTTACTGATGTAGTTATTTCTGTTTGTTTGCCTTGTTATACACATGTAGATATATAATAGTAAAGAACTGCTATTCCTGTTCCTCATATTTTTGCCTGAAAGCCCCTTAATTTCAAAATTAAAATAATTCAGAGGGAAGGGGGTTGCATTTTGTTTTTCATTTCGACTCCAGCTTTCCTTGGCAGACACCTGTCTTTCAAACCAAGACAGTTTGGTAACCATGAAACCAGGGTGTGGAAGATACCATCAGCTTTGAATGTTATCCAATGTAAGATCTAAGTTAGTTCTCAAATTGTAAACAAATTTTGTTGATCTCTCCACTTCAGTTCACATGTCAATTATTAGTTATGCATCCAAATGAATGTCTTTAGATATACTTTGGTCTAGAATCATATGCAAAATTTGGTTCCAAACCTGAGCCAGGGTTACCAACTGTGTAGATAATAAGCACAGGAAAAAATAATTTAAACTACATCAATTTCATTTGTATCAGTCTCTGTTTTCTCAGTTGTTTCAGGAGCAGAAGCCTTCTTAACTCTGGAGTAGTGAATCCAGGGTCCTTTGACTGCAGTGAGGGTGGTCAGCAAGATCTGTAATGGTCGTCTCTACTTGGCCTGTAGAGGGTCACTGTCCCACCACTTAACATAGACCCAGTCTCCAGGCTGGAATGGATGTGCAGGGGTGTCCAGTCCTATGGGTCTGGATAACACAATGTAATTCTGGAGCTTCTGCAAAGTAGAACCTAAAGCCATTAGATATCTCTACAAATCAAGTTTCCCCCTCATGTGAATTTCACCTGGAACATGTGAAATTGATATGGCCTGCCATACAATATTTCATAGGGACTGATGCTATCCCTCCGCCTCGGTTGTATGCGGATCCTCAGTAAAGCTATAGGCAAGGCCTGAACCCAGGTCATGGATGTCTCTTGACAAATTTTTCCTAATTTGTGCCTTAAGGGTCCCATTCATGCGTTCCACCTTACCACTTGCTTGGGGTCTGTAAGGTGTGTGCAGATCCCAAGCAATTCCCAAAATCCGGCTAACTTCTTGAATCACATTTGCAACAAAATGTGGTCCCCTGTCTGAGGACATATCCAAAGGAACCCCAAACCTTGGTATTATATGATTAAGCAAAACTTTCCCCACCTCCTTAGCTGTGTTAGTGTGACAGGGGTAAGCTTCAGGCTATCCACTGAAGGTGTCAACCAATACCAGTATGTACCTGTATCCTTCTTTGTGTGGTAACTCAGCAAAGTCTATTTGCCAGTAATCTCCAGGAAGATCCCCTGCCTTTGTTACTCCTAACACAACTCTTTTCCTTGTATCAGGATTGTTTTTGCAGCAGATTTCACACATGCTCACTACTAATTGTGCAATATCTGCCATTCCCTTTCCTATTACTACCTTTTTCAGATGTTTCAGAAGATTTTCAACACCAAAATGTGTGCTTTCATGTTCTCTTTGAGCTAGCTCAAAGAATTAGAGGTGGGACTGCAACCTGATTGGCAGGTGTAACAGCCCATCCATTTTCTGTGATTTCAGCCTTAAGAATCTTAATTAACTTGTGGTCTGCCTGATCATATTTTGGGGTGAACCCTGACAAATCAATCTTTTTTTTTGTGGAATTACTGCAATACCTTTTTCTACAGCCCCTCTTGCTGTTTCATCAGCGAAGCGATTTCCTAATTCTGGAGTGGTTTTCCCTTTCTGGTGACTCCTGCAATGCATGATGGCTACTTCTGTGGGTTTTTTGATGCTCTCCAAGAGGGCAAGGATTTGTTCAGCGTGTTTGATCTGGTTACCTTGAGCGTTCAACAGTCCTCTCTCCTTCCAGATGGCTTCATGGGCGTGGAAAACCCTAAATGCATATTTAGAGTGAGTCCATATATTTACCTTCTTCGCTCAGATCTAGGGCCCTCATCAGTGCAATCAGTTCAGCTTTCTGTGATGACAAATCCACTGGCAGGTCCTTCACCTTGATCACCTTGTCCTGGGTGGTTACTGCATAACCTGTCATTCGTTTACCATTTTTCATGAAGATGCTCCCGTCTGTAAACAGCTCCCAGTCTGGATTTTCTAGGGGCACGTCCTTCAGGTCTGGTCTGCAGGAATAGATCTCCTCGGTTGTCTGCAAACAGTCATGCTCAGGCACATCGTCAATTAAGGTAGAGGACAGAAACATGGCAGGGTTAACAACAGAAGTTGTTTTCAGGGTAACATCCTTTTCTAACAGCAGTGACTGATATCTAAGCATCTGGTTGCCGGACAGCCAATGTCCTCCTTTCTGTTCCAGTACAGCTGCTACTGCATGTGGCACATACACTACAATGTGTTGTCCAAGGGTGAGTTTCCAGGCCTCTTGAATCAGGATGACAGTAGCCGCCACGGCCTTCAAACACCCAGGCCACCTTGGCTAACATTGTCCAGCTGTTTGGAAAAGTCGGCCACAGCCCTCCGTTGGCTTCCGAGGCGCTGTGCTAATACGCCCAGTGCCATATTCAGTCCCTCATGTGTAAAAAGTTCAAAAGGCTTAGTCAAGTCTGGTAAGCCCAGTGCTGGAGCTGACATTAGAGAGTGTCCCAGCTGTTTAAATGAAGCCCTTGTGCTTTCAGTCCAAATTATAATGCCATTTTCATCTGCTTTTATTGCTCCATAAAAGGGTTTCACCAACAACCCATAATTTGCTATCCACAACCGATACCAACCTACCATTTCCAGAAAAGTCTGCATCTCTCTCATGGTGTGGGGCTCTGGAAGTCGGCAGATGGCTTTTTTCCATTCCTTGCTGAGCTGTCGGTGTCCACGGAAGATCTCAAGTCCCAAATAAACTACTGCTTCCTTGACGATCTGTGCTTTGTCTTTAGAAACTCTGTATCCACTCTGTCCCAAAAAGTTGTCCCAGGACAAGGTGATCAAGGTGAAGGACCTGCCAGCACATGTGTCATCGCAGAAAGCTGAACTGATTGCACTGATGAGGGCCCTGGACCTGAGCGAAGGAAAGAAGGTAAATATATGGATGGACTCTAAATATGCATTTAGTGTTTTTCACGCCCATGGAGCCATCTGGAAGGAGAGAGGACTGTTGAACACTCAAGGTAACCAGATCAAACACACTGAACAAATCCTTGCCCTCTTGGAGAGCATCAAAAAACCCACAGAAGTAGCCATCATGCATTGCAGGAGTCACCAGAAAGGGAAAACCACTCCAGAATTAGGAAATCGCTTCGCTGATGAAACAGCAAGAGGGGCTGTAGAAAAAGGTATTCTTGCAGTAATTCCACAAAAAAAGATTGATTTGTCAGGGTTCACCCCAAAATATGATCAGGCAGACCACAAGTTAATTAAGTTTCTTAAGGCTGAGATCACAGAAAATGAATGGGCTGTTACACCTGCCAATCAGGTTGTAGTCCCACCTCTAATTCTTTGAGAGCTAGCTCAAAGAGAACATGAAAGCACACATTTTGGGGTTGAAAATCTTCTGAAACATCTGAAAAAGGTAGCAATAGGAAAGGGAATGACAGATATTGTACAGTCATGTACTAGTTTGAAAACAAACCAGTGGGAGGCACCAAGTCAGGATAACAATTCAATAGAGGAATTAAAATAAAAGGCAGAAAACACTGGTTCAAACTGACACCCTGTTAGTCAGAGTGGTGGTAGCAGTCCGATAACGATGGCTGCAGTCCTCCTGAAGTGGTGGTTGTGGTTCTGTTGAAGCAGTGATCTTGTAGAAAGGGGCTGCTCTTCCTCGGAAGGTCCAGTGGTGGCTGTGAAGCTCCTGTCCTCTGGGAATCCAGAGGAAAAGGGTGTCTGTGGTGTTCAAAATCTCAGATTATATCCAGGATGGAATGGTTGGTTCCTCGCTCTGAGTGGAGCATCTCACAATGGGATGATGAGTCATGAGGCCAGGCATTGATGGGCCATTAACAGAAACATAGTCCGGAGGGAGGAGGCAAGGAAACACTGCCCCATCTGGTTTCAACAGCTCATGAGGATGGTAACAGAATACACTGCAACCCAGGACAAATCAGTAGTGAGCAAGTGTGAAATCTGCTGCAAAAACAATCCTGATACAAGGAAAAGAGTTGTGTTAGGAGTAACAAAGGCAGGGGATCTTCCTGGAGATTGCTGGCAAATAGACTTTGCTGAGTTACCACACAAAGAAGGATACAGGTACATACTGGTATTGGTTGACACCTTCAGTGGATGGCCTGAAGCTTACCCCTGTCGCACTAACACAGCCAAGGAGGTGGGGAAAGTTTTGCTTAATCATATAATACCAAGGTTTGGGGTTCCTTTGGATATGTCCTCAGACAGGGGACCACATTTTGTTGCAAATGTGATTCAAGAAGTTAGCCGGATTTTGGGAATTGCTTGGGATCTGCACACACCTTACAGACCCCAAGCAAGTGGTAAGGTGGAACGCATGAATGGGACCCTTAAGGCACAAATTAGGAAAAATTTGTCAAGAGACATCCATGACCTGGGTTCAGGCCTTGCCTATAGCTTTACTGAGGATCCGCATACAACCGAGGCGGAGGGATAGCATCAGTCCCTATGAAATATTGTATGGCAGGCCATATCAATTTCACATGTTCCAGGTGAAATTCACATGAGGGGGAAACTTGATTTGTAGAGATATCTAATGGCTTTAGGTTCTACTTTGCAGAAGCTCCAGAATTACATTGTGTTATCCAGACCCATAGGACTGGACACCCCTGCACATCCATTCCAGCCTGGAGACTGGGTCTATGTTAAGTGGTGGGACAGTGACCCTCTACAGGCCAAGTAGAGACGACCATTACAGATCTTGCTGACCACCCTCACTGCAGTCAAAGGACCCTGGATTCACTACTCCAGAGTTAAGAAGGCTTCTGCTCCTGAAACAACTGAGAAAACAGAGACTGATACAAATGAAATTGATGTAGTTTAAATTATTTTTTCCTGTGCTTATTATCTACACAGTTGGTAACCCTGGCTCAGGTTTGGAACCAAATTTTGCATATGATTCTAGACCAAAGTATATCTAAAGACATTCATTTGGATGCATAACTAATAATTGACATGTGAACTGAAGTGGAGAGATCAACAAAATTTGTTTACAATTTGAGAACTAACTTAGATCTTACATTGGATAACATTCAAAGCTGATGGTATCTTCCACACCCTGGTTTCATGGTTACCAAACTGACCCTTGATTAAAGATTGTTTATAGTGACTGTAATTATAATTTTTGTTTATATATGCTATAGTTTATGGATCTATACTGCTGTTAGACACATATTATTAGTAGGTATTTAGACTAGAATAGAGCCTCAACAAGGTAGAGTCCTTGTCAAGCCTCTAAAGGGGGGAAGTGATGCCTTAGTCAAAAGCCTCTGAAAGGGGGGCATGCTGAGGGGAATTACATCATTAACTGAAGCTTTAATTGGAGAATTAACCCTGATATGCAAATGAACCAAACCTATAAAAGTGTGGAGAGCTCGTGACCTGTTGTCTATCTTGGGGTCCATCCTGGCAATAGGCTCTGGCTCCCCAGGGAGTACCTTTGAAGGCCTTTCAAATAAATACCTACTTTTATTCCCTTACTCCTATCTAGTCTCTGTTTTTAAGAGGCCTCTTAAGGCATCACTGCAATAACCTAATTCTTGGGGGTGGGGTAAATTCTTTCTATATTTTTTGTAAGGCTTGCCGGAATAAGACCAGTGCTGTTGCAGCGGGGGCTGGTGTTGAGGTGCCGTGACCTTCCCGAAAGTGTCTCCTTAGGAAGCCGCTAGGCGAGGCCACCACAGTTGCGTGCACGTCCACACACACACACACACAGATAGCTCCAGGAATGGATCAACGGTAAAGAGCCAGGAAGGGTCTTTGTGTGGGGTTCCACAGGGGAGGTTTATTCTAGCCATGTGTGTGAAGGGGTCCAGGGAAGAAGACAAAGAACATGGGAGGGTCCAGGTTTATATATGGGAGTGGAGGGAGAATCAGAGACCAATGGTCTGAGGGCATGAGGGAAGTGCACAGGCTAGGGTAAGAAAACCAATAGGGAAACTCGGAGGGAGTGGCGATGGGACAGGACCAGTGGGGGAACAGGGAGTGGAGAACCTTCTGGAGTATGGACATATTTGGTAAAAAGGGGAAGGGAAGCCAACAGGCCAACCGGGGAAACAGATGTCGGATACATTAACATAATGGAACAAAGCATCCTAGGGGGAATCCTTTCAGTCACCCTAACCTGGGGAGGATCTCTGGGCTTGGGGATGGTCCCACCAATGGACTCCCTTTGTTCCTTGGTCCGTAGGCCCACCAGCCTCCACACAGTGCTTCCATATATCCCTGTGGAAGGACCATCCATGTCAATTGTTGCTTTAACATTTTCCCTTTTTCCTCTTGTTCCTATTCAAAGGCAAAATACTATTTACTGTCCTCTGTGATCAGGCATCCCCAGAAAGCATCTTTTAAATCAAGTACTGAATAGTAGCAGTGTGAGGAGGGAACCTGGTTCAAGATGGTATAAGGGTCTTGTACTGTGGGGTGCTGTCTTGGTTTGAAAGACAGGCATCTGCCAAGGAAAGCTGGAGTCTCCCTTGAAATGGAAGAGAAAAAAAAAATTGCAACCCCCTTCCCTCCGAATTATTTTAATTTTGAAACTAAGGGGTTTCAGGCAAAGATATGAGGAATAGGAATAACAGTTCTTTACTATTATATATCTACATGTGTATACAAAGGCAAACAAACAGAAATAACTATGTCAGTAACAGCAAACAGAACCACAAACCCAGTGCCAGCCTTCTCAGCTGTCAGGCCCTTTCCCCTCTGGTGCAGTTACAGTCGCAGCCGGGAGGGGCGCTGGTGGCTCCCGGTGAGCAGGGCAGGTGTGATTGTTCCCCTGTGGCTGCACGGGGCGCTCCGGAGCGAACTCGGGGAGCACATGGCACTGGTGGCTTGGGATCCCGGGAAGGGATGGAACAAAGGCTTCACAAACCCCCTGGGCAGCCGATCCTGGTGTCTGGCCGGACCCTCAGGAACAGCAGGCTGGAACAGAAGGGACAAGCACAAATCCCAGGTGGCAGACGAGATGTATTGAACTCCGGAGCTGCAGTGGGAACCCCTCAGAGGTCTCAGTAGGCAGGGCGTGGTGGGGCTACAGAGTAGCGAAGGCTCGAAGCAACAGCGGGGGCAGGGCGGCTGCAGCCTGGCTCCCAGCAGGGCAGGGCAGGTGGGCTTGGGAATCCCAGGGTTTCTCCAGCAGAAGGAAGGAAGGCAGCTGAAAAAGCAGAAGTCTTTAGTGCTGACGAATTCCTTCCAGCCTCCCTCTCTATCCAAACACTGGGAACTAACAGCCCACAAGCCCAGGTGAAAGACAGTATCCAGATGGATCCCTCCCCCTGTGGCCAGGTCTTTTGTTTTTCTTAAGCACCCAGTAATTGGTCCCCCTGGCAACATGTATGGGGAAAATTCTTTAACAGAAAAAGAAAACAGAAGAAGAACTCCTAAAATCCCAACAGGTGCCTGGGTTTAGTAATTTATTATTCTTAGGTCGGTCAGAGACTGAAATATTATAGTTTATGACTTAAAGATTTTCATGAAGGACTTTTAAAACTGTACTATAAAAACTGCAGAGAAGACTACCACACACTGAATGGGGCTCTGAGAGGCCCTACACCGCTTGCTGATGAAGACAAGATAAAGTAACAGGCTGGGGACATTCACAAAGCACAAGCCTAACACCTCCAGAGTGGAGACTGAAGCCCCAGGGCTATCAGCTGCCAGGCTTGCACAGGCCCTCACACCAAAGGGTGGGAGGGGGCAAAGGCTTTGGGTGTGTGTTGGAAAAACCTCTGGTCAGAGGGCAGTGAACACCCATCCTCCACTGTGCAGACCAGCTGAGCTGAGGGGCCCTTCACCTGGGGAAAAATCCGCATCCATGTGAAGGACAGCAGAGGGGGTGTCATGGCGCATCAAAGGCCCCCCCAAAGGGGCCCCCAAACCCTACACCAGAGATAATGCAACAGACCCTCAGTGTTGCAAGGGACAGTGTCAAACTGGCCCCCTGCAAGGGAGGCACGTGGGCATTCCCACCTGGCCCAAATGTATATTAATCCACTGGATTCTATACACTTCGGCGTGGCGCGGTGGTGGGGGACCCTCACCACCAGAAGACCAGATGGAGGGGAGAAACGAGATGTCATTGGGACCCTCAGATGGGTGATATGCTTCCACCTAAGCCCTGTCACTCTCTTCCTATCCTCCCACCCCCCACGTCCTTCCTTCCTTCCTTCCTTCCTTCCTTCCTTCCTTCCTTCCTTCCTTCCTTCCTTCCTTCCTTCCTTCCTTCCTTCCTTCCTTCCTTCCTTCCTTCCTTCCTTCCTTCCTTCCTTCCTTCCTTCCTTCCTTCCTGTCATAGGTTAGCAAGCATAGTCCCGGAAGGGACGTCCTTGCTAAGGGGTGCTTACAGTTTCCTCTGGGAACTGATAGAACCTATCAGCAGGCCAGTTTGAATATGGACAATTCTCTAAGCCACTTAAAGTTGTGAACACCTCTGTGATCCACATTTAAGAATAGGCAAACTCCCCCTCCAAGCTCTCTCTCGTTTCCGGCGCTGGGGCAGGTGGCTGCGGGCCCCGTGTGGGGGCCAGCGGGCCCGGCCAGGCCCTGCTTGGGCCAGGCCGGGCCGGGCCACGGCCATCCTGGAGCCATGGACCTGTTCCAGCCATGGAACCCCCCCCACTGCCTTGCCGTGGGCAGCCGGAGCGGCTCGGCTCTCCCCCCTCTCCACTGCGATAAGAAAAATTCAACATTCCAGCTGCAAAGCTGCAAGGCCGAGGTGAGATTAACCCTTTTACTGCTGTGAAGAGCTGAAACCTGAGGGAAGAGAGAGAGGAGATGCTTAAAGCTGAAATTCTGTTGTGAAGCTATGATATATCAGAGTATCCTGTTGTAATTTCATGAAGATATGGGGGGTGGAGTGTTCAACTCGTAAGCAAAAGCACCTGCGCTGAGATAGGCAGATGCTGACGCAGCTGTAATTTCATGAGAAGTTTGGACAGGGAGAGATGAACCAGATGAGGACTTTTGCTCTAAACGGGAAAGGAGAAAACCTCAGTCCCTAGAGATGCTTCCAGAGATAGTCTTAATGATGAAGACCCTTTGCTCCCAGGGAAGGAGAAGGGCCTCTGTTTTTGTTTCTGAACAGCTCAACCTTAAAATTGTACCCCAAGAAACTTCAAGAGTGGACCCTCGAAAGCAGTTGCGGGACAAGCTGCAAGTCGGGGGAAGGGACTCACACGCAGGCAGAGAGACTCCTCTTCCTAAATGGACTGAACAATATTTGGAAGTGGGCGGCTGTCTCGTTGTGATAATGTTTTCATAGCATGAGCAAGAAGAGACTTCTCTTTCTAAATGGACTGAACAAGGTTATTATGGAAGTGGTAACAGACTGAACATCTTAAGGGTTGTCTTTTTACATTGTCAGTGGGAGAAGGGAGGAAGGTGGGGGGAGGAGGAGAGTTCTGAAGGTGGTATACTTTTTTTTCTTCCCTCTTTTAGAGTTGTTAATAAACTTCTTTATATTCTTTCAAGTTTGGTGCCTGCTTTGCATTTCTCCTAATTCTTATCTCACAGCAGATAAACAGTAATGAGTATTTTAGACCAAACCACTACACTAAATTGGTGTTTCTGCCCGGTTGCAAACCGAACCCGCGACACTTCCTTCCTTCCTTCCTTCCTTCCTTCCTTCCTTCCTTCCTTCCTTCCTTCCTTCCTTCCTTCCTTCCTTCCTTCCTTCCTTCCTTCCTTCCTTCCTTCCTTCCTTCCTTCCTTCCTTCCTTCCTTCCTTCCTTCCTTCCTTCCTTCCTCTTTGCCTCTTTTACTATTAAATAAAATACATCAATTTTTTGGCACCAACATCTGACCTCGTTTGGTTTTAATCACGTTTTTTGGGTGTATTTTGAACCTTCAAAGTTCTTTCCGTTTTATACACAGAGACTTAATTTTCTTTGCTCTTCTGGGTTTAAACCGGATTGTAACAAGGCCCTGCACCATTCTATAAGTTCCATCTGATTTCATAACTGTCAGGATAGGGGTGTTATAGGGAGACATGCATGGCTCAAAAAGACCTGCCTTTAACAGGGACTCAATAACAAGTGGTAACCCCTTCCATCCTTCCTTCCTTTGAAATAGGGTATTACTTTTTAGACACCACTTGTTCTGGTTGCCTCAGAGTAATTTGGAGAGGCTCCATATCTAATTTTCCATATTTCCCTGGGACTGCCCACACTTCTGGGTTCACTTTAGCATAAGCTTTATCAGATAATTTATACAGTGTTACAACAGTATTAGCCTCTGTATCACCTTTTATAATAATAATTTACATTCCCAATTTAGCCATTAAGTCTCTTCTCAATGGGTTACAGTCACAATTTGGAACAAATAAAAATTCATGCATCTCATATTTATCTCCCACATCCACTAAGATTGGTTGGATAAAACGCACTTGCTCATCTTTTCCACTTACCCCCTGAATAATCAAAGAACCCTTAGACAATCGTCTCCCCCTTTGGCATAAAATTCAAAGTAGTCTGAGAGGCCCCTGTGTCTACCACAAAGTGTACTTCCTCTCGATCTGGACCCACCTTACATTTTATCGAGGGTGTATTGGGTTGACCCTGAGTTGATGGACAGTCTTTAAGACCAATTACGCTTCTCACAATTTACATATTTAAACCGCACAGAAAGGCGGGACTTCCCCTTTTGGTTGGAGCTCGCTTGCTGGGAGGTGGGGGCAGCTCGGGGCCTCCCGGCCCCGCCCGGCCGGGCCGGGGCCACTGCCCCTTTCCCCCTTTCCCAACACTGCGGCACGGACCCTGGGTGGCTGGGGGGGGCTGCCTCAGAGCCACAGGCAGCTAAAACCAGCCATGGACTGCTCACAGCTAAACCCATCCAGCACGGCTTCTGGGGACCGGCGGGTCCCTCTCCTCTCCACGCGGGGCCGGCGGAGTCAACGGGAGCCGGCAGAGCCTCCTGTCTGCAGCCAGCACACTTCGTGCTGAACTGAAGAAGACACCACGCAGCCAGCAGCACAAAGGGAGCGAGGCTTTCCCCACCGTAAAGGCTGAACAAGAACACTCTTCAGCATGGCGGTGTCAGTCAGAGAGAAAGAGAAGTGAGTCACATGGGACAGAGCTGAGCATGGCGACGGGAGAAAAGAGGGCGGTGCCACGATTCTGGCGCGCAGCTTAAAAGAAACCTTCTTGCATGCCGTGGTAAGAAATTGTAATACCACAAACTGTTTGTCTCTTTAATCCATTTGAAGAACATGGGGGGATGGAGTATCTTCGTGTGCCTGTGAAGATTGTGAAGAATGCCGATGCCAGGCTTTATAGTAGTAAGAGGCTGCTAGAGACTTGTGGCGAAGAAGAGCCTTTGTGTGCAGGCCAAAAGAACTTATCCTTAAAAAGATGAATAACCCCATGTGATGGCCCATGTTTTGCAGTGTGAAGGAACTGTGAGATTTTTCATGGGAGAGATGTTCTACACACAGCAGATTGTTTGTTTCCGGGCGGATCTGCTGTTGGTGGCAGTTTGGGAACCACGTGCAACTGAAGGAAAAACCCTTTTTTCCCTTAAGCATAAGAGAGAGACTTTTCAAGAACTGGAACACTGACTAACATCCCATGTTCTGTTATCCCTTGTGTGAGCTAGGTAAAAGGAGAGAAGTGCTGGCTGGGGGGGGGGGGGGGGATTTGCTCTAATTTTGTTTTGTTATTGTCTCTTTACTTTTAATTCTATTAGTAATAAAACTCTTTCATTGTACTGCAACTGTTTAAGGTTTGTGCCTGCTTTGCTTTTCTCCTAATTCTTATCTCACAGAAGGAAAATGAGTAAGTAATGAATATTTTGAACCAAAACCACTACATTTAATTGGTGTTTCTGCCTGGTTTCGAACTCAACCCGCTACAGAGGGCTCCTGTGTGGTGGGTCCTTGCTATAATGGGAGCCCCTGACACCCCTAACAATCCATTTCCATTAACTGGTGGACTTCATCCTTACAGGAGTCCATTTCTTTCTGTGAACATTCTCTTTTCCAATGTCCTTCTTTCTTACGAATGTGTCTTGGTTTGAGACAAATTTGGACGAAAAATGTCTGAAATGAATGTCCCTCTGTTAGAAGGCAGATTTCAACAGCCCCTCTCCCACCAGGTTCAGAAAGAAATTTCCTTGGAGGAAAGTGAAAAAAACTATTTATTTAACAAGCAAAGTGCATGCAGGCACAGAAAAAAGAATGAATAATGTTAAATAATAAAACTTCTCGCTGTAGAAAAGACCTGGGAAGATTTTCAAAGTCCTTTGTGGGTGTGGCTCTCTCCTCTCCAGAGCTGGGGTTCGGCATGGGCCCCTCCAGGCCAAGATATAGGGCCTCGTGGTGATGTTCTGGTGTTGCTGAACAGTCCAGAAGAGAAGAAGAAGCCGCCAAAGTCCCGGGAAACTCTGTGCTTTAGCTAACGAACAAGAAGCTAGATAAAGAGCAAGAGAATGCCACTCTCTTCCCTGCTGCAGAGAGCCGAGAGCCGAGGAGAAGAGCAGAAAAGTTCTTTTCCTCCTCTCTGACGCAGAGAGAACGCCAGGGAATTATCTGTTTTTTGAACACACGGCTGAAGCAATTCCACTGGCTCTTCCCCCTCTCCCGGAGCTAGCTTTAAAGGCACAGAACTCATGTCTGGCATAGGGGAGACAATAGGGAATACAGTATCATAAATTCACCCCAGGACAAAATGGCACATTGATTCTTTCCCAATCACTGTCTTGGCTGACCCTTTCCCACTGGGGAAGACATATTCCTGTTAAATCTTGGTGGCCACCCCCTTCCCTTTGGTGCTGGGGATCCCTGCACTTTTCCCCTCTGGGGTTGTAAAAACTGTGCCATTACCCTTGCTTTAACCTTTACCTTTACCTTTTCCTCATCCGTCCTTACATACACCTGCTGTGGTTTTCTAACCAACTCTATTGGTTTGGCACAGCCAGGTTTTAGGTAGCAGGGGGGCCACAAAGATGGCTCCTGTGAGAAAGCTGCTGGAAGCTTCCCACCATGTCCAGCAGAGCCAATGGCTGATGGCTCTGAAGAAGGACATGCTGCTGGCCAAAACTGGGCCAATGAAAGAGGTTGGTAACGCCTCTGTGATGACATATTTAAGAAGAAAATCAAAACAAAGTCACAAGATTTTGGATTCTAGTCAAAGAGGAGGAGGTGAGAACATGTGAGGGAAAACAACATGGCGACACCAAGGACAGTGAAGAAGGAGGGGGAAGAGGTGTTCTAGGTGCTGGAGATGAGATTCCTCTGCAGGCCGTGGTGAAGACCATGTGTCATGGGTTAGCTAGCCTAGTCTCAGAAGTGATGTTCTCGCAAAGGAGTGCTTACAGTTTTCCCCATGACCTGACAGAACCTATCGGCTGGCCAGTTTGAATATTGACAATTCTTTAAGCTACTTAAAATTGTGACCACCTCTGTGAGACACACTTAAGAATAAACAAACTCCACCCTCAAGCTCTCTCTCGTTTCCAGTGCTGGGTCAGGTGGCTGCGGGCCCGGCCCAGGCCCTGCTCGGGCCAGGCTGGGCCAGGCCACGGCCATCCTGGAGCCGACAGGCCTGTTCCATCCCTGGAACCCCCCCCACTGCCTTGCTGTGGGCAGCCGGAGCAGCTTGGCTCTCCCCCCTTGCCTCCACTGCGATAAGCCACATTCCAGCTGCAAGGCCGAGGTGAGATTAACCCTTTTATTCCTGTGAAGAGCTGAAAACCTGAGGGAAGAGAAAGAGGAGATGCTTAAAGCTGAAAGTCTGTTGTGAAGCTATGATATATCAGAGTATCCCATTGTAATTCCATGAAGATATGGGGGGTGGAGCGTTCAACTCATAAGCAAAAGCACCTGCGCTGAGATAGACAGATGCTGACGCAGCTGTAATTTCATGAGAAGTTTGAACAGGGAGAGATGGAAGCGATGAGGACTTTTGCTCCACACGGGAAAGGAGAAAACCTCAGTTCCTAGAGATGCTCCCAGAGATAGTCCTAAAGATGAAGATGAGGAAGACCCTTTGCTCCCAGGGAAGGAGAAGGGCCTCTGTTCTTAGAGATGAAATGCTCCCAGAGATGGGTGAAGAGAACTTTTGTTTCTGAACGGCTCAACCTTAAAATTGCACCCCAAAAAACTTCAAGAGTGGACCCTCGAAAGCAGTTGTGGGAAAAGCTGCAAGCTGGGGGAAGGGACTCACATGCGAGCAGAGAGACCTCTTTCTAAATGGACTGAACAATATTTGGAAGTGGGCGGCTGTCTCGTTGTGATAATGTTTTCATAGCACAAGCAAGAAGAGACTTCTCTTTCTAAATGGACTGAACAAGGTTATTATGGAAGTGGTAAACAGACTGAACATCTTAAGGGTTGTATTTTTACATTGTCAGTGGGAGAAGGGAGGAAGGTGGGGGGAAGAGAAGAGTTCTAAAGGTGTGGTATATTTTTTTTTTCCCCTCTTTTAGGTCTGTTAATAAACTTTACATTCTTTCAAGTTTGGTGCCTGCTTTGCGTTTCTCCTAATTCTTATTGTTGGGGAAGATGAAACAGGAAAGCCTTATAAATATGATTGCCTGACAAAAGATTTTGGGAATATGAAAACTATAAGCGACATCGAAATGAAAGCCACCTTTGAGATACCAAGTCTTAGTTACTGAACAACTGGAAAACAATGGTATGGCCGACTGAAGGTAATCCCCTCTTGATTGAACAATACCCTCTGCTTGCAGGCAGGTCCAAGGGTCAGAGCAGACCCTACTAGCTCAGCAGAAGGGGTCCAAAGAGTAGTTTTTAGAAGTTAAGATGTAACACTCTATGGTAATATAAGAACTCTTATAGGCTGTATGTAAATGCTATAGGATTTGTATCTTGTATTAGATTGGTTAGTGACAATTAGAATATTCAGTACAGAAGATGATTTATTGTATTGTAACCAGGACTTCAGACACTCTTACTATAGACTCTTACTATACTCTACTTCCATTCTCTCTCACTACTTCTTCACCCTCATTCCTCTCTCTCCCCCTCTCTCTCTTTACTTACCCGCTTACTCTCTTGCTCTCTTGGGCCTGCTCAGAGCTGCCAGCTGCAGCTCTAAGCAGTGCCCCTGTACCCACGCCCTTTGCAATAAACCGCATGTTCCAAGATCTGACTACAGAGATCTCTCGTCTCCATCCGTCCCGACCGTCCGAACCCACACCGAGCTACCCCCAGACAGAGTTCCGGCACTTATCTCACAGAAGGTAAACAGTAATGAGTATTTTGGGCCAAATCACTACACTAAATTGGTGTTTCTGCCCGGTTACAAACCCAACCCGCTACACCATGGTGAAGCAGGTTGTTCCCTTGCAGCCCATGGGTCCACGGGGAATGCAGAGATCCACCTGCAGCCTCTGGGGGAGGTGCCCATGCCAGAGTGGGTGGATGCCTGGAGGAGGCTGTGATCCAGTGGAAGACCCAGTGGAGAGAGAAGGCCCTTGCTTCCAGGCTGGAGCAGCCTGTCCTTTGAGGACTGCACCCCGTGGAAAGAGAGACCCACAATGCAGCATTTTGGGAGGACTGTTTCCCCGTGGGAGGGGCTCACGCTGCAGCAGGTGCAGTGTGGCTGCTGCTCATGAGGGTGGACCCACGCCGGGGAAGTTCATGGAGAACTGTCTCTGATGGGAGGGACCCCACGGCCTCACAGGGGAAGTGTCCTCTCCCAGAGTAGCGGAAGGAAATCTTGGTGATGAACTGACCAAACCCCCATGCCCTGTTGTTGGGGTTTTAGGAGTTTCCCTTTTGTTTTCTTTTTCTGTTAAAGAATTTTCCCCATACATGTTGCCAGGGGAACCAATTACTTGGTGCTTAAGAAAAACAAAAGACCTGGCCACAGAAGGAGGGATCCATCTGGATACTGTCTTTCACCTGGGCTTGTGGGCTGTTAGTTCCCAGTGTTTGGATAGAGAGGGAGGCTGGAAGGAATTCGTCAGCACTGAAGACTTCTGCTTTTTCAGCTGCCTTCCTTCCTTCTGCTGGAGAAACCCCGGGATTCCCAAGCCTGCCCCTGCCATTGCTTCGAGCCTTCGCTACTCTGTAGCCCTGCCATGCCCTGCCTGCCCAGACCTCTGAGGGGTTCCCACTGCAGTTCCGGAGTTCGATACATCTTGTCTGCAATCGGGGATTTGTGCTCATCCCTGCTGTTCCAGCCTGCTGTTCCCAAGGGTTTGGCCAGACACCGGGATTGGCTGCCCATGGGGTTTGTGAAGCCTTTGTTCCATCCCTTCCAAGGATCCCAAGCCGCCAGTGCCGCGTGCTCCCCGAGTTTGCTCCGGAGCGCCCCGTGCAGCCGCGGGGGGGAACCATGGCACCTGCCCTGCTCACTGAGAGCCACCAGCGCCCCTCCCGGCTGCGACTATAACTGCACCAGAGGGGAAAAGGCCTGACAGCCGAGAAGACTGGCACTGTGTTTGTGGTTCTGTTTGCTGCTACTGCCATAGTTATTGTTGTTTGTTTGACTTGTTATACACATATATATATAATAGTAAGGAACTGCTATTCCTGTTCCTCATATTTTTGCCTGAAAGCCCCTTAATTTCGAAATTATAATAATTTGGAGGGAAGGGGGTTGCAATTTTTTTTCTTTTCCATTTCAAGGGAGGCTCCTGCCTTCCTTGGCAGACACCTGTCTTTCAAACCAAGACAGATCATGGCGCCCAATGTGTGGCCTGAGGGCATTAAGAGAAAGGGGTGAAAAAGGAATAACAGTTCCTGGGTAACTTAATTTTGTGTGCTGGATATTGGAACCTTGTTAGGCAGCACTATGTGGTCTACTTTACCCTGGTTCGGGTGGCAGGTGGTCGTGGCTATATTCTTCCCCTTTGCAGCTCCTTACCTAAACATGGGTCCTCTGACTAAGGCTACCATTGCTCTTATCCAGTTTGCACTATGGGTCGAGAAGGTGAGGAATTCATAGGTTTTAAACTTCCTCCAGAATGTGGGCACATGGATAAAGGGCTATCACAAACTAAGTGCATGTTTTTGGGGTTATGTTAAAAATGGTACCTTCTGTGAGGAAATGACACCAGGGGAAGTTTTCTCCCAACCCCTCAACCAGTTCTTTGGGCCCACACCACCAATTTTCGAAGGGTTTAGATTCCCTCTGAATACAAACCAACTGGTGCTGATAGGCCTACTCTATTTAGCACTCAGAGATAAGTTGAGATTGGCTTGGATAACTACCCAGACACTGGGCCCAGAGACTAGAGATCCTACCCCAGAGCCTGATCCTGCCCCAGAACCTGACACGGCCCCAGAGACTAGAGATCTGGCCCCAGAGCCGGACCCTGCCCCACAGCCTTATACTGCCCAACACCTCACCTCAGAAATGAACCACCCAGATTTAGTGGGGGCACTGGTGAAGGAGATGCGCAAGGTGTGTCAGGTGCTAAGGGAATACACCTCCCCAGCTAGTGGGAAACCTTCTCCCTGCCCCGAAGGGGGAGAGTCTGGTGGTGCAGCAGCGGAACCCACAGATGTTATAACCGTCCAGGCTCCAGCTGAACCACAAGGGCAATCACAGCCAGCAGCAGTTGCCCCTGTGCAAAGGAGGAAGTATAAGACCAAATCACTATGCCCAGTCAGTGATGATGGGGAACCAGGGACCTCACAACGAGCAGGCGTGCCAGGGCCAGAAATCATCACTGAGTCCCTGTCGTATGACAGTCTCCATAGTATGCGAAAAGACATTGTGCGACGGGGGCATGAGCCTTATACAACCTGGCTGCTTTGGGTTTGGGACCTTATGGGTACAGGTGTGCAACTGGATAGTGGTGAGGCAAGGCATCTGGGATCGTTAACCCAGGACCCGGGTGTGGACAAGATATTTGTGAGGGAGCCAGGGCCCCTTTCTCTCTGGGAGCATCTTTTAATGAGTGTGAGAGAAAGGTTCATTCACAAAGAAAGAATGCAGGAGTACCATCACAGAATGCAATGGAAGACACTTGAGGAAGGGATCCAACAGCTAAGAGAAGTGGCAGCATTAGAGGTACTCTTTGGGAGGGATGATAGCATGATAATGACCCTGACAGCATGATAATGACCCTGACAAGATCAAGTGCACAGGGCAAATGTTGTGGGACCTGGCAAAGGTAGGGCCACCGCAATACACCACCTTCATTGCAACGACTGATGCCAAGAACAAATGAGAAACAGTGGGCTCCGTCGCCAACAGGCTCAGGAATTATGAGAGTATGGACAATGGCCCGCTGAAAGCTCATGTCTGCTGTGGTTAAGGACCTCAAAGAGGAGATTAAGGAGATGAGGGAGGAGATGAGGGAGGAGATGAGGAAGATCAGTGTGGCACCAGCGTGAGTCACAGGCCCCCAATTCAGAGCCCGTCGTCCCCTGGCTAGAGAGAGAGGGTACACCCCATGAGCTGAGCTGTGGTTTTTCCTGTGTGAGCATGGGGAAGACATGAGAAGGTGGGATGGGAAACCCACCTCTGTCCTGGCAGCACAGGTGCGTGAACTCAGGGAGGGAGACACTTACCGAGGGGGCTCCGCTAAGGTGAAAGTAGCCTCAGACTCCCAAGACTGAGCTGCCAGGTATTACAGAAAGGAGGACGATATGTCAGATCCCCTTGAAGGGACCTCTAGCATGCATGCCCAGGGAAAGAATGATAACCAGGGCTAGAGGGGCCCTGCCTCTAGCCAGGAAGAGGCACGGGAGAACCAGGTTTTCTGGACGGTGTGAATCCGATGGCCTGGCACATCAGAGCCACAAAAATATGACGTGTTGGTTAATACTGCGGCACAGTGTACTTTAATGCCATTGGGACATATGGGGGCAAAACCTGTTTCTATCACTGGGGTGACCAGGGGATCACAGCAGTTGACCCTGTTGGAAACTGAGGTGAGCCTGACTGGGAAGGAGTGGCAAAAGCATCCGATTGTGACTGGCCCAGAGGCCCCGTGTATTCTGGACATAGACTTCCTCCGGAACAGCTATTACAAAGACCTGAAAGGACTCAGGTGGGCGATTGGGATTGCTGCTGTGGAGGCAGAGGGCATTAGGCAATTGAGCACCCTGCCTGGACTATCAGAGAATCCTTCTGCAGTTGGGCTCCTGAAAGTGGAAGAGCAATGAGTGCCAATTGCCACCTCAACAGTGCACCATCGGCAGTATCGGACAAATCGAGATGCTGTGATCCCCATCCACAAGATGATCCACGAGCTGGAGAGCCAAGGGGTGGTCAGCAAGACCCACTCACCCTTCAACAGCCCCATCTGGCCTGTGTGCAAGTCTGACGGGGAATGGAGATTGACTGTGGACTATCGTGCCTTGAATGAAGTGACTCCACCATTGAGCGCTGCTGTGTCAGACGTTGGAGCTCCAGTACGAACTGGAGTCCAAAGCAGCGAAGTGATATGCCACTATTGACATTGCTAATGCATTTTTCTCCATTCCTCTGGCAGCAGAGTGCAGGCCTCAGTTTGCTTTCACCTGGAGGGGTGTGCAGTACACCTGGAACCAACTGCCCCAGGGGTGGAAGCATAGTCCTACCATCTGCCATGGACTGATCCAGACTGCACTGGAAAAGGGTGAGGCTCCAGAACATCTGCAGTACATTGATGACATCATTGTGTGGGGGAACACGGCAATGGAGGTATTTGAGAAAGGAGACAAAATCATCCAGATTCTCCTGGAAGCTGATTTTGCCATCAAGAAGAGCAACATCAAGGGACCTGCCTGGGAGATCCAGTTCCTGGGAGTAAAATGGCAAAATGGAAGGCATCAGATTCCCACCAAGGAGGTCATCAATATGATCACAGCAGTGTCTCCAATGACCAACAAGAAGGAAGCACAAGCTTTCCTGGGTGCCATAGGTTTCTGGAGAATGCACATTCCTGAGTATAGCCAGATCGTGAGCCCTCTCTACCTGGTTACCCGCAAGAAGAATGATTTCCACTGGGGCCCTGAACAGCAGCAAGCCTTCGCCCAGATCAAGCAGGAAATCGCTCATGCTGTAGCCCTGGGCCCAGTCAGGACAGGACCAGAGGCGAAGAACGTGCTCTACTCTGCAGCCGGGATCCATGGTCTGTCCTGGAGCCTCTGGCAGAAGGTGCCTGGTGAGACTCAGGGCCGACCACTGGGATTCTGGAGCCGAAGCTACAGAGGGTCTGAAGCCAACTACACTCCCACAGAGAAAGAAATCTTGGCAGCTTATGAAGGAGTCCAAGCTGCCTCAGAAGTAATCGGTACAGAGGCACAACTCCTCCTGGCACCCCGACTACCGGTGCTGGGGTGGATGTTCAAGGGAAAGGTTCCTTCCACGCATCACACCACTGATGCTACTCGAAGATAATGGATCGCCCTCATCATGCAGTGTGCCCGAATTGGAAACCCAAGTCACCCTGGGATCTTGGAAATGATTACGAACTGGCCAGAAGGTGAGACTTTTGGGTTATCTTCTGAAGAAGAAGAGGAGCAGGTGACACGTGCCGAAGAAGCCCCACCATATAATGAGCTACCAGAGAATGAAAGACAATATACCCTCAGCACTGATGGCTCCTGCCGAATTGTAGGCTCTAGCCGAAAATGGAAAGCCGCTGTATGGAGCCCCACACGACAAGTTGCACAGGCTACTGAAGGAGAAGGTGGATCGAGCCAATTTGCTGAGCTCAAAGCTGTCCAATTAGCTCTGGACATAGCTGAAAGAGAGAAGTGGCCAAAGCTCTACCTCTACACTGATTCATGGATGGTAGCCAATGCTCTGTGGGGGTGGCTGGAAAGGTGGAAGAAGGCAAACTGGCAGTGTAGAGGAAAACCAATCTGGGCTGCTGAGGAGTGGAAAGGCATTGCCACTCTGGTAGAGAAGCTACCCGTGAAAGTCCACCATGTAGATGCTCATGTCCTCAAGAGTTGGGCTAACGAAGAACATCGTAACAACAAACAGGTAGATCAAGCTGAGAAAATAGAGGTGTCCCAGATAGACTTGGATTGGCAACATAAAGGAGAGTTGTTCCTAGCTCGATGGGCCCATGATGCCTCAGGCCATCAGGGCAGAGATGCCACCTAGAAGTGGGCACAGACCAAGGGGTGGATCTAACCATGGACAGTATCTCCCAGGTGATCCATGATTGTGTGACGTGCTGCGATCAAGCAGGCCAAGAGGGTGAAGTCCCTGTGGTATGGTTGGTGCTATGGTCCAAATACAAGTATGGGGAGGCCTGGCAGATTGATTACATCACACTGCCTCAAACATGCCATGGCAAGCGCTATGTGCTCGCAATGGTAGAAGCCAGCACTGTGCCTCACGCTACTGCCCGTAACACCATCCTGGGCCTTGAAAAGCAAGTCCTTTGGAGGCATGGCACCCCTGAGAGAATTGAATCTGACAATGGGACTTATTTCAAGAACAGCCTTATAAACACCTGGGCTAGAGAACATGGCATTGAATGGGTGTACCACATCCCTTACCATGCACCAGCAGCTGGGAAGGTTGAGCGGTGTAATGGACTGCTTAAAACCACCTTGAAGGCACTGGGTGGGGGAACTTTCAGTAACTGGGAGGTGCATTTAGCAAGAGCCACCTGGTTAGTTAACACCCAAGGCTCCACCAGCCGAGCAGGCCCTGCCCAATCTGAACCCTTACAAACAACAGACGGGGATAAGGTTCCAGTGGTACACATGAGAGGTGTGCTTGGAAAAACTGGGTTAATTCTGCCTTGAGCAAAGACAAACCCATCCGTGGGGTTGTCTTCACTCAGGGACCGGGTTGCACCTGGTGGGTGAAGCAAAAGGATGGAAAGACCTGATGCATACCTCAACGGGACGTTGTTTTAGGGTGAACTACCCATGGCTCTGTAGTAGTATCAGTATCTGCATGTATATATGTATATAATTCAGGTGATGCATGTATGTATATGGTTAAAAGGGTTAAGTTTCATGTAACATGTTAATATGGGAAAAATTTGGGGTGGATAACACAGTTCTTGGTGCTCGAAGCCCAATCTCTGGCGTGCCCCAGGTCAGAGCGAGTCCACCTGCATTCTTCTGTGCATAGCTGAAGCGACTTCGACTTCGGCATCAGCAAAAGAGCTGCTGGCTGAGCTAGCTAGCTGGCTTCTTTGCAGAGGGAACACGGCAGGAGCCAATGATATCAGCTCACGTTAGCTCGGAGACAGAGAGAGGCTGTTCTGGTCTGACTTCTAACAGGTTTATTGTTAGAAGTTTTGCAACCTGAACAAGCTTGGAAGGGATGGAATGAGATCGGATTGTGATGGGATCGTCCCCTGAGGCTTGTCCTCAGTTTTATATGGAATTTGAAAACCCCGGTGAAAGGGGAAAACAACCAATGAGTTACAAGCCAGGGGGAGGATACAATGTAACAAGAACCACTGGGGGAAACCGAGAGGCAGGAGTTAGAGAACCAATGAACAACTGAGTAACCGAGAATTTTCCCGAACAGGGGGAGGGTGCTTGGACCCGGGCACCACCAAGGGCGGGTGCAGCTTAGGCTTGTGAGCCGCCCCATGACCCACCCTCTGAGTCTGCCTCTTTGGGAAACTCGATCCAGGGATGGGCTGGGATTGATTGGCATCACGCTGCCCCAGCCCTGCAGTGGGCTGGGTCACACCAACGGTGGATAATGTTGGGGTTTTAGGAGTTTCCCTTTTGTTTTCTTTTTCTGTTAAAGAATTTTCCCCATATATGTTGCCAGGGGGACCAATTACTTGGTGCTTAAGAAAAACAAAAGACCTGGCCACAGGGGGAGGGATCCATCTGGATACTCTTTTTCACCTGGGCTTGTGGGCTGTTAGTTCCCAGTGTTTGGATAGAGAGGGAGGCTGGAAGGAATTAATCATCACTAAAGACTTCTGCTTTTTCAGCTGCCTTCCTTCCTTCTGCTGGAGAAACCCCGGGATTCCCAAGCCCGCCTTCCCTGCCTTGCTGGGAGCTGGGCTGTGGCCACCCTGCGCCTGCTGTTGCTTTGGGCCTTCGCTATTCTGAAGCCCCACCATGCCCTAACTACTGAGACCTCCAGGGGGTTCCCATCACAGCTCCGGAGTTCAATACATCTCGTCTGCCACCCGGGATTTGTGCTCATCCCTGCTGTTCCAGACTGCTGTTCCCGAGGGTCCGGCCGGACACCGGGGTCGGCTGCCCAGGGGGTTTGTGAAGCCTTTGTTCCATCCCTTCCCGGGATCCCAAGTCACCATTGCTGCGTGCTCCCCGAGTTCGCTCTGCAGCGCCCCGTGCAGCCACGGGGGAACCATTGCACCTGCCCTGCTCACCGGGAGCCACCAGCGCCCCTGCCGGCTGTGACTGTGCGCCAGAGGGGAAAAGTCCTGACAGCCGAGAAGGCTGGCACTGGGTGTGTGATTCTGTTTGCTGTTACTGCCATAGTTATTGTTGTTTGTTTACCTTGTTATACACATATATAAAAGTAAAGAACTGTTATTCCTGTTCCTCATATCTTTGCCTGATAGCCCCTTAATTTCAAAATTATAATAATTCGGAGGGAAGGGGGTTGCAATTTTTTTTTTCTCTTCCATTTCAAGGGAGACTCCTGCCTTTCTTGGCAGACAACTGTCTTTCAAACCAAGACACTTGTCTCTCTGCACTGTCAGTGGGAAGGAGGGAGGGGCTGGGGGGAGGGGCGGGGAAGGTGTTCTAAGGGCTTATTTTACTTCTCATTATCCTCCTCTGATTCTGTTAGTAATAAATTCATTTTGCAACTTCAGTTGATCCTGTTTCACCCTTGAAGTGTTTCTCCCAGTCCTTATTCATGAAGTGTTTGTTAATTTTTTTTCTTTTTTCCTTTTCCCTCCTCTGCCCAGCTGTGGCAGGGGAGGGTGAGCGAGTGGTTCTCGTGGGTGCCTGGCATTGGGCCAGTGTCAAACCACCACACCAACTCTTCCAGGGGCCTATCCGGCCATTCCCCATCTTTCTCTATTTTTCTTCTTATATCAGGCCAGGCTTTGGTGACAAATTGTACATTCAGCAACATATCGAAGGCTCATCCCTCAGGGTCCAACCCTCCCTGTTTCCTCAAGGCATTCATAATCCTTTCTAGCCAGTCAGGACTCTTGTCTCTTTCTTGCTCTAAGGACATAGTTTTTGATACATTTTTAGTTCTAGGAACTGGTATTTTAATTACTCTAATTAAATAGGTGTGATAATCTTGAAGACGGGTCAGACTGGCTTGATTATTTGGATCCCACTGAGGCTCTGCCTGGGAGATTGCATCATCCACCATAGGTGCATGTTGTCCAGCCCCTCCCCCCGCCTGTCAGTGCTCATTCTCCCACAGCTGCTTAGCTTTCTGCAAAATCATCCATTTTTCCTGTATCCTGAACAAAATACCTAAAAGGAAATCTGTAGTGGTTTGATGCAGCTAAGCGTCAAGCAGACAAAATCTGTTATTTTTCATAAGGGGAAAATAAGAAAATATTGAGGAAAACTAGAGAGCTGTGAGGCAAAACAGGTTCAAACAAACAGTTGCTGTGCAAAGAAAATGTTTATTACAAACAGAATTTAAAAGAAAAAAAAAAGAAATAGCAAGAAATTGAAACGACCTCCCCTCTCTTCCAGCACCCCCTTTCTTTTACCTAACTTGCACAAAGGATAACAGAACATGGGATTTTAGTCAGTGTTGCAGTTCTTAAAAAGTCTCTTATGCTTAAGGAAAAAAGGGTTTCTTCTACTTCATGTGGTTTCCAAACTGCCATCAACAGCAGACCCACCCGGAAAGAAACAATCTGCTGTGGTGTAAAACATCTCTTTCATGGAAAAATCTCACTGTTCTTTCATACTACCAGACATGGGCCATCACATGGGGTTATTAGTCTTTTTAAGGATGAGTTATTTTGGCCTGAACACAAAGGCTCTTCATCACAAGTCTCTAAAAGCCTCTCACTGCTTCTATATAGCCTGGCATAGGCACTCTTCAAAATCTTCACGGGCCACACGTGAATTCTCCATCCCCCCATGTACTTCAAATGGATTAAAGAGACAAACAGTTTGTGATATTACAGTTTCTTACCATGGCCTGCAAGAAGTATTTTTAAGCTGCGCGCAAAAAACTGCGGCGCCGCCGTCTTTTTTCAGCTTCGTCTCACGACTCACTTTCTCTCTGACTCTGAAGCTGCCATGTTGAAGAGTGTTCTTGTTCAGGCTTTATAGTGGATAAAGCCTCGCTCCCTTTATGCTGCTGGCTGCATGGTGTCTTCTTCAGTTTAGCGCGAAGTGTGCTGGCTGCAGAAAGGAGGCTACGCCAGCTACCATTGGCTCTGTTGGCTCTGCGTGGAGAGGAGAGGGACACGCCGGTCTAAAGAAGCCATGCCAGATGGGTTTAGCTGTGTGGCAGTCCATGGCTGGTTCTAGCTGCCTGCAACTCTGGGATAGTTCCTCCCCCAGTGACCCAGGGTCCATGCCGTGGCGTTGGGAAAAGGGGAAGAGGGCAGGGGCCCCTGCTCAGCCCGGGGGGGGGCGGAGGCTCGGAGGCCCCCTCACCTTCCGGCAGGTGAGCTGGAACAAAAGGGAATCCCCTCCTTTCCGCGCGGTTTAAATATGTAAATTGCGAGAAGTGTTATTGGTCTAAAAATATGTCCATCAACTCAGGTTCAACCCGCTACAAAATCCCAATCCTTCCAAGTATAATCTGCATTTCCCAGATACTCCTCTATCCTTTCCCCCACTGTCTGGGTTTGAAACAAATTGGGAGGAAACATCTGAAATTAACGTCTCCTCTAATGGAAGGCAGGTTTCAGCAGACCCTCCCCCACCCAGGTTCGGAAAGAATTTTCTTGGAGGAAAGTGAAAAAAAGCTGCTTATTTAACAAGCAGGGTGCACGCAGGCACGAGAGAATGAATAGTGTTAAATAATAAAACCTCTCACTGTGGAGAAGACCTGGTAGATTCAGAGTCCTTTCTGTAGGTGTGGCTCTGCTCTCTCTGGAACTGGGGTGCAGTGTGGGCCCCTTCAGGCCATGGTGTGGGGCCTCCCAGTGATGGTGTTGTAGACCAGAGCAAAGCTGAACAGTTCCAGAAAAGAAGAAGAAACCACAGTCCCGGGAAAAACTTCTTGCTTCAGCTAACAAACAAGAAGCAAGCTAAAGAGCAAAGAATTTTAACTCTCCATCTCTCTCTTCTGAGAAAAGGAGCCAAGAGCTGGGGAAAAGCAGGAAGGTGCTTCCTTGGCTCTGCAGCGGTGAAAACGCAGGGGAGTCTGTAAGTCCTTGAACACAAACTGGGCTGAAGAATTTGCTCGGCTTCCCCCCCTTTCTCTCGGATCTGGCTTAAAGGCACAGAAAGGCATAGGATTCATATCTGGGCCATAAGCAGGCGGTAGGGGATACAGCATCATAAAGTCACCCCAAGACACCCACCCTGTAGTGGTTTGGCCCAAAATACTCATTACTGTTTATCTTCTGTGAGATAAGAATTAGGAGAAACGCAAAGCAGGCACCAACTTTGCAAGAATATAAAGAAGTTTATTAACACACCTAAAAGAGGAAAAAAATTATACCATACCTTCAGAACTCTCCTCCTCCCCCCACCTTCCTCCCTTCTCCCACTGACAATGTAAAAAGACAACCCTTAAGATGTTCAGTCTGTTTACCACTTCCATAATAACCTTGTTCAGTCCATTTAGAAAGAGAAGTCTCTTCTTGCTCATGCTATGAAAACGTTATCACAACAAGACAGCCGCCCACTTCCAAATATTGTTCAGTCCATTTAGGAAGAGGTCTCTCTGCTTGCATGTGAGTCCCTTCCCCCGGCTTGCAGCTTTTACCGCAACTGCTTTCGAGGGTCCACTCTTGAAGTTTTTTGGGGTACAATTTTTAAGGTTGAGCCATTCAGAAACAAGAACAGAGGCCCTTCTCCTTCCCTGGGAGCAAAGGGTCTTCTTCATCTTCATCTTTAGGACTATCTCTGGGAGCATCTCTAGGAACTGAGGTTTTCTCCTTTCCCGTGTGGAGCAAAAGTCCTTATTGCTTCCATCTCTCCCTGTCCAAACTTCTCATGAAATTACAGCTGCATCAGCATCTGCCTATCTCAGCGCAGGTGCTTTTGGTTGCGAGTTGAACACTCCACCCCCATATCTTCATGAAATTACAACAGGATACTCTGATATGTCATAGCTTCATAACAGAATTTCAGCTTTAAGCATCTCCTCTCTTTCTCTTCCCTCAGGTTTTCAACTCTTCACAGGAATAAAAGGGTTAATCTCACCTCGGCCTTGCAGCTGTGTGGCTTATCGCTGTTGGTCACCTGACCTCTGCTGGACGGTGCCGCTTTTGCTGAAATCTTGGCCACAGTGGGGGGGGGGGGAGCCGAGCCGCTCTGGCTGCCCACAGCCCTGCTGGGGGGGTCATCCTGGAGCCGTGGCCCCCCCCTGGCCTGGCCCGAGCAGGGCCTGGCCGGGCCTACTGGCCCCCGCTCGGGCCTTGCAGCCACCTGTCCCAGCACCGGAAACGAGAGAGAGCTTCGGGGGGAAGTTTGTCTATTCTTGTGTGGATCACAGAGGCGGTCACAAATTTTAAGTGGCTCAAAGAATTGTCCATATTCAAACTGGCCATCTGATAGGTTCTGTCAGGTCATAGAGGAAGCTGTAAGGAGAACATCACTTCCAAGACTCATCTTGCTAACCTATGACACCACCCCTATGAGGTCATCCAAATATGGGGGTAAATCCTTTTTCAACCCTCTTATATCCCGAGTGGTAAGTGGCACAATTACAAACCCAAATCCCCCACCCTGACCCCCCCAAAGGAACCTGGCATAGGGACATTTGGTGGATCCTTGTCTCCTGTGTCCTAGGGGCTTTTGGCGTCTTATACTGGGTTCCCCCTCTAGTTCTGGAGGGGGATATGATATCCTGTCCTTCCTCCTCACTATCACTATCTAAGGTGGGGGCTGTAGGGACAATCTTTCCTTCTTCTCCCTGTCCTGGAAGCCAGGGATACAAAGGACCTGTAGCCTGCCCTGGGTTAGGTTGCAGATTTTGAAGATAAGGTGGAGGAAGGTACTGGAGAACATCCCAATCGTCACTGTTTCTCCTTTCTCTCCTTACCACATAAACTCCTGCTGGTACTTGCCTTAACCATATTCTTCCACATTCCTTTTCAATCAATCCTTTCCCAGTGTCATTTAAATGTAATGACAAATTCTGGCAAAGACTAACGTCATCTGTCCCGAAAGGGGGCCATTTAAATCCTCTTGACAGATAGTATTCTGGCCAGATAAAATAACAGTATTCCACCATTATTTCCTTAGTTACCTCTGAGGGAATGCGTAAACTATCCCAACACCTTGGCATTCTCCCCAAGGGACTATCTGGGGGTATTGCGGGATTGTCATCCATATAGCTGAAGTCCCCTCTCAACTTTCCTTCGCTGCCCTCTGTGGGCATCCCATCAACCATACTCCCCCAAATTCCCATTGCACTCACCGGTGAGATTTTCAATGGTCCTTCCCTGTGGACCTCTTCACAGACCCTCCCAGTCTGTTACTCATCTGTCTCCGGAAAGTCTTGGGAACCCAATTGTCTGGTGCTGGCCAGCGCTGAAGGGAATTGGTCACCTAAACTGGGTGAGGCACACTGCCAGCTCCACTTGCTGTGTACCGTTCCCAGATGGTGGAACGATCCTAGATGAGTCCTCGCTTGTGCGGAAAATCCACGCTGTGAAAAGCCAGTGTCCACAAAGGAGACAGAGAAGTCCTACAACGTTATTTGAATAAAGGGAGAGAGTTCACTAAAGCATACCCCCTGGGGTCTCTCTCGAGGTCTCAGAGGACACAGCCTCCTTTCATCCTAAACTCCTGGCTGCATGTTGCCCTCTTCCTTTCCCCACTGGCTGAGGTACTAGGATGGTACGGCCTTTCTGAACCCCCTAGGGCATATTCTTCCTCTTGAACCTGTAATTTTCTTCCAAAGTTCAGAAACTCAGGCTTGTGCAGACCCATTTGTCTATTTCTTGAATCAAACTGTCTGGGTTCTGTAACAAACCTGTGTCTTGAAGTTGGTAGAGACATTAAGACCCATTTCAAAGACATTAACACCCATACCGTCACCTATCAAATTGTTTGTAAAGACATTAGCGCCCATCTTTCCTATTACTTGTCATTATATTTAGATAAAGTATAGCTATAATGGGTGCAAGAATCTCTACCTTGCAAGAAGAGGCGATTGTAAAATCTTCACTCTTAAGATGTATTCTCCAGTGCTGTAGAAATTTTGGAGGAGATCTCTTTACTCAAAAAAAAGCTTATTATTTATTGAAACCAGTGGTGGCCTTTGTATGTATTAGACGATCAGGGAAAATGGCCTCAGAATGGAACTTTGAACTATAATACTATCCTACAGTTAATGGTATTTTGTTACCAGGAGGGAAAATGGGATGAAGTATTGTACGGTGATGTGTTCTTTGCATTGCTGAATAATTATAAGGCTCATAAAGAATGTGGATTGGTTGCAGTGGATGCTAGCGTGTTGGCATTAGAGAAAGAGAAAAAGAAAGTTTAATAAAGCTTGTTGTTTGGCACGTAGCTATGGGAAGATATGGAAGAGGGCTTCGGTGGATCGATGCCGCATTTGTCCCTACTGGGTCCCTCGTGGACCACTTAGGCGGCACTCTCCTAGCACCTACACGTGCACACAATCTCACCTTCTCAGGTGGTTGCGAACAGCCGCTCACACACAGTCTATGCGTGAACCGGAGACAAAGAGGTGAGAGGGGTTCTCTGCATGCAGTTCCGAGGCGTTTAATGGCAACACCCCGAAGGGAACAGAGGCAAGAAAGAACAACCAAACCGAAAGCCCACACCAGTTTTATCCTGAAAATTCCCAAAGGCAGGCAGAGCATCCAAAACCAATAGCCTGAGGGCTAGGGAGCAGAGGCAAGGTTGAATGACATAACAGGGGCCAATGGGAAAAGGGATGGTGAAGAAGGGGCAGTCAATAACAATCTCATGTAAACACAGGTTAACTATTGGGAGACAGCAAATGTTAGTTCAGACAGAAAATGTTAATTACAAAGCCTGAGAAGCCGAATTCAACCTAATCTTGTCAGGATAGAGGGGACAGGGATCATCTCAGAGACTGCTGAATCATTCTTCAAAGGACTACGCATGCCCAGGGAGAAAGGTGAAAAGTTCACTGGGAGGATGACTACTGGCCTTCATCAGAAAAGACCCCCGAGGAAGAGGAGACCCCTTCCTCAGTGCGACCACCAGGACACACAGCACATGCGTGGCCCATATGCTAATGACTTCCAAGAAATAATTTGTATAACCACACCTGTCCCAAGGAATGTGATGAATATTCATAATTTAACCCTTAATACTGTATTGTAGAGAGCACCAGGTGTATGTGTTTTGGAGGAGTGATCCCCACATACCCGGCGCACCGAATAAAGCAAATACCCACTTCTCTGACTCTGTCTCTGAAGTGTCTTCTGGCCCTGTTGCGGCGTGATTCAATGGGAGGGGGGAGAGGGCCAGTTACCAGCAGAATCTAGACAAAGGGAGAACTTTCTAGCACAGTATTGTAAGGAGAGACCACTTTTAAGGCAACTTGGGGGGTGTACTGTGGACTTAGCCACAGCAACAAGAAGAGGTGCAGAAAGTTGGGGAAGACATCTGATGAGGAGGATTTTAGAGGATTTGTGCATGTTTGACAGTGATGACTGGAGTGTGTAGTGTTGTGGCGTTGGTATCTGGGAGTTGCAAGCCCTGTGTAAATTGAATCAGGAGAATTCGTAACAGTAATGCCTTTCGCTGGTCCTAAAATCAAGAGCCAGACACAGTTAGGTGATAAAAGGGGTTACCTTTATAAGGATCCTTAGGTGCACAGTTCGCCAGGTGGAAAACGCCTGTGGGAGGTTAGGATTGTTCTTTGTTTTTCTTTTTCTTTTTCTCTCATGGAATTTTCTCCTATCTGTTGCTAAGAGACAATAACGACTGGTACTTAAGAGGCAAAAGAAGTGGCCAAGGTGGGAAGAAGGGTTCAGTTGGCTGCATTCTGGTAGCTGAGGGGCATTCTCTTGGGAAGGGCAGAGATACCGCAAGATTTTGGCTGGGGGCTGAGGGGCTGGGCTAGGCTTCTCTCTCTCTTGCTCTCGGGATCACAGGGGAGACAGGCTGCAGTCGCTGTGGCAAGAATTCGCCACCACTGCTGAGTTCTATCTCCTACTATTTTCTCCTACCGTGAGTGAGGCTTTGCTCGTAAGAATGGCTGTTGCATTGGGACCTTATTAACACCCTACTTCACTTAAAAGGACCCTCACCATCTACTCGGGTGCCTCAGGGGAAAACCCAGGACCCTCCCCCATCTGAGGGAGCCTCTCCCAGCTGCGTTCGGGAGCCCAGCCGTTGCTGCTGAATCACTCCAAACTGAGCCTAGAGACATTTCAGAGACAGAGTCAGAGAAGCGGGCATTTGCTGTATTCAGCGCTGGGTGCGTGGGGGATGGCTCCTCCTAACACGCACACATAGCACTCTACACAGCACAGTATATGGTTACATTCATGAATATTCATTACATTCCTTGGGATAGATGTGGTTATGCAAATGACTTCTCCGAAGTCATTAATATCATTGGCACACGACAAGCAAGGGCAGTGTACTCTGGTGGTCGCACTGAGGAAGGCTCCGCATCTTCTTCGGGGGTCATTCTGATGAAAGCTAGTAGTCTTCCTCGCAATGCACTTTTCACCTTTTTTTCTGAAGTGTGAGCAGTCCTTCATTGGCTGATTCAGCATTTTCTGCGCTGGTTTCAACAGGTTCTGTTCCTCTTATCTTGACAAGGCTAAGGTGCATCCTGCTTCCTAGGCTTGTGATTAATATTTGCTGACTCTTAATAGTTAACCCGTGCTTACATGAGTTAACTATTGATCAACTCCTTTCAATCCTCCATTTTATTCTTGATCATTTGTAATTCTTTACAAATCTTGCATGTCTTGAATATAAGTACCCTTCTCTATCTTGCTTCTAAGTTTGTGCTTTTGCTATTGAGCATAAGCATCGCTATTCCAAGTACATAAAATCATACAACAAAAACTACTATGCAAAGTGTAAATAACAATGTAATAACACAAATAACTATTACAAACAATTGTTTAAGTCAAGATAAGTTGGGTAACCATGCTGTCAGCTTATCCCATATCCCTTTAAACCCCCAAGAAGTGTCATTTAAGGCAATCTGATGCAATGTTTGTGTTTTGTCCCAAATTGTCTGCAAATCTGTTTCTATTCATTTACTTAAATCAACATAACTGCAACATCTTGTATTTATAACTGTACATACTCCTCCTTCTTTGGCATACAGCAAATCTAATGCAAGTCTATTTTGTATAGCCAACTGTGAGATGCTCTTAATCTTGATTTGCTGTGCTCTTATGGCAGCTGCAGTGGCATTCATTATGGTTTCTACAGTAGCAGAAAGATTCACCACTGATTCCTCTAGTTCACTTACTCCGAGGCTGGGTATAAACTGGTAAAAACAGGAATGCACTCCCGGTTCTAAAGTGATTTCAGCTTTTATTATGTGACCTAAAGCATAGGGGTCTGCAAGTAGAGCACACGTCAATGGTCCGGGGAAGTAGAGCAGGAGGGGTCTGCTGGATCTTCTTCTTCAGAGCAGGGATGTTCCCGATGTTCAAGGTCGAGTGGCACATCTCACTGACCTGGATGCCCCCTTTTTATACTGTTTTTTGTCCCTTTGGATTGGTCTCTGTTTGGATCCTTCATTTGCATGAAGGTTAAGGCGCTGATTGATTCCTAAGGGTTTTGTCCAGGCTGGCTCGTTGCTTGGGGGGGATGCACTTTACTTAGGTGTAACACAGTACCCCTTTTATAATATAATAACCAAACCTTTTAGCAGTACATGCATTATTAACATAACAATTATTAACTATTTAACAATATTACTATTAACTGTATAACAGTTTCTAACCTATTTTTGACAATTCCCCCCTCTAATTGTTTTATCAGGCTTCTAGCCTGCATCAACCTTTTAAAGTTCAACTTCTACTTTTCTCAGTTTCTCGTACTGTTCAAGCATATCTTTGGCATTTTGATCACTTTGTTCTTTTATTAACATTACTTTTTCACCATTTTTCCCTTCCACGTTACCTTGCAGCATGATGCTGCTTTGGACAATTCTGGTTACTATCTGGACTAGACAGGGAATTACACATGGTAGAAATATTACACTTGCTAGTGCACACACAACAAAGAAGACCAATTTCTTCCACCATTTACCATTCCAGGTGAACAAGTTGTCCCACCAATCAGTTTCCAAACAAGGGGGTCCATTTTTGTGCTCCAACATAGGTTATTTTCTAATATTTTGAGTAATGTTTTTAATTACATGACTATGGTCATCAATCTCTAGGCAGCATTCTGAAGTATTAAATTTCCCACAGATCCCTCCTTCCTCTGCGAGGAGGTAGTCCACTGCCAGTCGGATCTGGTAAATTACTGATCCTGTTTGTTGTTGCTGCTGGTTTAAGAGATCGATAGTCATAGCTGTCTGATTTGACATTGTTTCAAGTACTGCTTGTAGACAGATGATTTGATTGAGCATGTATACTGGGGTTCTGTACCCCCAGGATCCATCCTGGGCCCAGGTGGCCGGCCCATAAGTATCGATAATCTTTTGTGGGGTCCAAATTTCATTGTTCCATTTTTGGGTTCCGTCAATTAAACTCCTTTTCTTTCTGGCCAGATCATCATATACTGGGACTCCCAAGTTTGATTTCGCATCCTTAGGCAGTAAGAAAAAGGATGGTTTTATTGCTCCAATTGTGCAACTCCCGGTCCACCCTCCCCATAACTTCACATATGCCGTGTTACCAGAGATCCAGAATAAATTTTTAGGTGCCTCCCAGAAATTAAAATCTCAACTTGTTATATGTTTCCAATATTTGGATATGTTTTTTATAGCCCAGAATGGGTTAATATAATCTAAGCATTCAAATATTTTTCCACTGTATACATATCTACTTTCAGTTTTTTTCTATTGACCCATATGAATGGGGGATTTCTGGGATCCACCTGGTGTGTGTCTCATTTGCTGCTAGATATCTTTTACATGGCGTTTCTCCCACCTCTATAGTACACATTTTCCCTTTTCTTGATAAACACTCTTCCCCTATTATTGTTGATTTTAGCTTCCACTGTCCTTCCCTTCTTTTGAGTACTACCATGCTTTTTCTCAATGTAATCTTCTGCAGCAACGTAGAAGGCAAGAGAACATAAGTAACACAGTAATAATTACAATGAATACCCACAAAGCTCCCTTGATCAAAGATGCAATCCATCCCGTTATTCCCCATCGTCCAAAAAGGTCATTGACCCAGTCTAGGCTCTTATCTACTTTTAGGTCTTTTACTAGTTCTTGTAGTTTCTGGATGTTCGCCTGGATGGATGTTGAGCGCAAACAGAGATTGAAGCAGCACATCCCTTCAAAGTCCTGGCAGCCATGTCCGTGGGCAAGCAGTAGGTAGTCTATTGCTGCTCAATTCTGTAAGGTTGCATGTCTGGTAGTCTCCTCATCTTTTAAAAGATTGCTCAAAGTGGCAGAT
Organism: Coloeus monedula; assembly: GCF_965178545.1. NCBI lineage: Eukaryota > Metazoa > Chordata > Aves > Passeriformes > Corvidae > Coloeus > Coloeus monedula. Next base: position 7,955,009 of record NC_138821.1, on the reverse strand, counting down.
GTTGCATTGGCCTGCTTGCTAAGCCAACACCCTAGGTGATTGATATCCCCAAGGGCTTTGACTTGTCCTGCCTTATTCCAATTGTAAATGTGGCTGTCACAACTTTCGTCAAACTCAGCAAAGGATCTCTTTTACCATGTTGATGTGTTTGTTTGTCTCCAATTATGTAATAATGTGATATTTGGGGTGAGGGTAGAAAGCTTGCCAAGGCTACAGGGGCCTCCTTGGAGGCGTGAGGGGATCCCGGCCCATACTCTGTCACCACACACAAGAAACACTCCCCGGGGTAACACTTTTGGGTGGAGAGTGGACACAAAGAGTACGTGACTGGTGTAATTGCACCAATCCTGACTATTATAGGCTTTGTTAAATGGTGATATGTCTTTTCTGTATGTGTTTTTTGCTTGGTCAATCCCTGGCCAGCGTTGGCTTTGCAGTCTAAAATAAAATTTGACCCCAGCAGGTTTAATTCTTGGGGTTCTATTACAGCTGGTGATGGGGTCAGTAGCTCTGACCCAGGAAGAGGTGACCGGTCCGGAGAGATGGTCCCGAAAGGATTCGCTTTCCCGAGGCCCGGTGTCTTCCCCCAGCTGCTGGCAGGAGGGCCCTTGCAGAGGCTGTCAGCTCTTTAGTGATTATCAGCTCATGATTTCAGCTCAGCTCTGCAGGGCAGCCTCTGGGCCAAGCCAGACCAGAGAGAGAGGCTCGTGTGGCTGGTTCCGCATGGAAGGTAGCTTTATTGTTGGTCCGTGCTCCGGCGAAGGGGAAAGCCAGGGATGAGAGCTCTCTCTGAATCCCACAGGGGCAGAGGGCTAGCTTTTATAGGGATACAGGAGATGGGTGAAGGCCAATGGGTTACAAAGGATCTGCATAGGGTCTCCTAAAGGATTGTGGGTCTGTCTTTTCCCGCTGTGACCAAAGAAGTGGTTGCCTTTCCAGGGAGTCCTGCTGGGAGATTGCGAAATCTCTTATGCCAGCAAAGATCCCTCCAGGGCAGGGGCTGGGCATACCCCACAACTCCCCCTTCTGTATTTATTAAAAAGGCATTCCCAGTAGCTTTTCTGCAGCAACGTAGAAGGCAAGAGAACATAAGTAACACAATAATAATTACAATGAATACCCACAAAGCTCCCTTAATCAAAGATGCAATCCATCCCGTTATTCCCCATCGTCCAAAAAGGTTGACCCAGTCTAGGCTCTTATCTACTTTTAGGTCATCGAGGCAGCGGTGAGGACAGCATGAACGTAGATAAATTTCATCTTTGGACAGGGATGGGGCTTCTGAGAGGGAATATAAGCGAGATCTGTTAGCTTTGTGGTGAGAGGGGAAGTTTTGGGGTTTAAGGAGGTTTGACAAGGGTTGAGGGAAGGGGGTATTTTGGGGTAAAAAGGGGTGATAACATATAAACTAAGGATCAGTTTTTCAGGCTGTGTCTGGCCTATGGCTTGACTTTTGCCATAGCTTCTTGTTCAGCTTTCTGTTTCGTCAGCTGCCGTGTGGTGGGACGATCTTTTTCCTGGTTGGTGGGCATTCGGCGACGTTTTCGTCTCCACGAAGAGCTGGTCTGGTTTTGGGGAGGTCCTGTATTTGACTCAGGAGAGTTCTTGTTGATGTTTGTAGAAGCAGTGTTTGTAGAGCCTAAGTATGGTTTTATACTTTTTCCTGGGAACCACTTCGGGCCAGATGGTAGCTGGACACAGGCGTAGCCTCTCCCCCAGGTAATCAATTGGAAAGGCCCAGAGACCTGGTGTGTTTCAGGGTCCTTCACCAGCGCTGGTGGTTTCTCCGTGAGCTTAGCTCGAGTTGAATTTGAGAAGTGGCGCAGTACTGGTGGGTCAGGCTCTGACGATGTACCATTTAGGAAGTTAATGGCATAGAGAGCCTTACAGAGTCTTTAACAGGAGACAAGATTTCTGTTTCTCTCCGTTGCTGGTTGAGGACTCTTTTGAGGGTTTGGTGGGTCCTTTCTACGATGGATTGTCCTGTGGGATTGCTAGGTATGCCTGTCTTGTGTTTTATTCCCCATTGGTTGAAGAAATCTTTTAACTTACGAGAGGTGTAGGCAGGCCCATTATCTGTTTTGATTTCTTCAGGGACTCCCAGGGTGGCGAAGGCAAGGAGAAAATGCTTGATGACATGGATGGCATTTTCTCCTGCATGGGCTGACGCAAACACTGCCCCAGAAAATGTGTCAACTGACACGTGCACATATTTGGATCTCCCAAAGGATGGGAAGTGGGTTACATCAGTTTGCCACAATTGGCAGCTGTTCAGACTACGGGGGTTGACTCCAGTACTCATAGATGGTATTTGGTAGTTCTGGCAGTTCGGGCGCGTTGCAATGATAGCTTTTGCTTGATCTTTTGAAAGCTTGAACATTCTGACAAGGGCAGGAATGTTTTGGTGAAAAAATGCATGTGACAACTTCACCTGGACAAAGATGTCAGGGACGTTTGCAGTTTCTGCTGGCATGGCCAGTGCATCTGCTCTCCTGTTCCCTTCGGCAATGGGACCAGAGAGGTCAGTGTGTGACCTCACATGCATAATGTAGTAAGGCTGTTTTCTGTGCAAGATTAAATGAATTAATGTAGAAACCAATTGGTATAATTTTGGTTGGAGACCTCCTTTAGAAAAGCATGTTCAGCCCTCATAGCTATGCCAGCGACATAAGCTGAATCTGTGACCAAATTAAAAGGTTCATCTTTAAACTTCTCAAAGGCTCTGACAACAGCTGCTAATTCAGCAATCTGTGGAGATCCCTCTACTATTTGGATATCAGATTCCCATTTTTGGGTATTGGGTTGCCTACATGTCATGACAGACCGATGGACAAACCAGACCCATCTGTAAAGACAGTCAGAGCTTTGAGAGGTTTTCTACTTTGGATTAATTTTGGAATCAATTTAAAAGCTCCATAATGGTAGAAAAATCTATGTTTTGGCATGTGAATGGCAATTTGGCCTGTGTAGCTATCTAGGGCTAACTGGAGGCTCTCATTGGTCTGGAGCAACAGCCTCAGATCTTCAGTGGTCAATGGCAAGTATATGCATGTGAACTCACACCCTGCAAGAGAGCGGAGACAAGTTCTGGCCTTTTTTATTAAATGTGCCATTACCACTTGGAAGGTGGTTAATGTCTTTATAGGTTGATTGCTTGTGAAGACCCATTCAAGTATCAGCAAAGGGTCTCTGAGTTGAGGGTCCCATTGGAAGATCAGTCCGTGGAAACGGGGAGCCTTACCCAAAACTGCAAACTGGAGAGGCAGGCTGGGTTCAATGCGATGGGCTTGGCGTGAAGACAGGGCTTCTTGGACTTTGGTGATGGTATCTCGGGCTTCAGGTGTGAGGGTGCATGGAGAGTCCAAGTCTCCGCTGCCGCGGAGGAGGTTGAAGAGGGGAGTGAGGTCTTCTGTTGTGACTCCCAGTAGGGGGCATATCCAATTTATGGATCCGCACAGGCGGTGTAAGTCCCTTAGGGCTTTGGGATCCTCTTTGATGGCGAGTTTCTGGGGTACGATGGTTCTCTCATGGATCTGGAGGCCGAGGTAAGTCCATGGGCTGGAGTGCTGCACTTTGTCCTCACGAATCTTGAACCCTGCTTCTTCTATGGCTTCAATTGTCTTTTTAACAGTTCTGTCCAAATAAGTTTTTTCTGATGCACAGATTAGTATGTCATCCATATAGTGGTAGATGATTGCTTCCGAGAACAGGCTCCTGATGGGGGACAGAATGTGGGCAACGTACCACTGGCAGATGGTCAGGCTGTTCTTCATGCCTTGTGGGAGGACGAGCCAATGGTATCTTCTGAGTGGGGCTTGTTCATTAAGAGAGGGGATGGAGAAGGCAAACCGTGGTGTGTCCTGAGGACGGAGAGGAATGTTAAAGAAACAGTCTTTTATGTCGATGATGGCAAGCATCCAGTCTCGGGGCAGCATCGATGGTGATGGCAGGCCAGGTTGGAGGGGGCCCATGTCTTCAATGACCTCACTGATCTTTTGTAGGTCATGGACTAGTCTCCATTTGTCCTTGCCGGGCTTTTTCTGTGATATGACCTTTGGCGAGTTGCTCTTCCACCAGGGCTTCCAGCACGCTGAGTTTTTCTTCTTCAAGGGGCCACTGCCTCATCCACTTTGGGTTGTCAGTCTTCCAGGTGAGCTGGGGAAGTAGATGGTAGCACACGTTTCTCCGTGGCCCCAGTCAGAAATCCTGGCTGGGAATGGTAAGGGTGGCACCCCTCTGGGATAGAAGGTCTCTGCCCCATAGGGTGATGGGGACCCTTACCACAAATGGTTGGGTGGTTGCTATCTTGCCCTCAGGTCCTTCAATGATGACATTTCGTTTGCTCCTCATGGATACTGCAACTCCACCAATCCCGGAGATCATACCTGCCACTGGCTCCAGTTCCCAATTCTCTGGCCACTCAGGACGGGTGATGATGGTTACGTCTGCTCCAGTGTCCAGCATCCCTGGGCGGTAGATCCTCTCTCCTTTACAGAACAAGCTGCATTCGATGGTCGGTTTGTTTGAGCCCACAATATCTATCCACATTTCTGTAGGATTGAGAGGGAGCTGTTCTGGGCAGTTCTGTGGAAGTAAAAAAGCTTGTGCAATCGGTGTTCCCTGTGGGAGAAAGAAAGGTGTGTCCATGCAGCAAAGCTGGACAAGAATCTCTTGTCCAGGGTGCACTGTTTGCATCTCAGGTAATACAAAGAGTTGTTCTGGACCATGGATGGTGTCGCTTAGGATAAGAATGTCCCATGGGCTGTTCTGCGGTCCGTACTTTCCTGTGGGGATACGATAAAAACGCTTGTCAACAAAGTTAAATGGCAGTGATGTTACCAGTTGGCGTCTGGTTCCAATCGGTAGCGCTCCATGTGTTGGATCCTTCTCACGTGTTCTGGGATCGCCTGGGATGAAGGTGCCGGGTGAGGTCCAGTTGTCTGCTCTCAGTGATCCGATGTGGATTTCGCAGCCGGGGCGGGGTAGTATGGCCTTTGATTTGTTGTCTGAGCACGGGGCCTTGATACTGCGCTCCGATGGAAGTTTTTTGAACGCTGCTGGTGCTGTTGCTGTCTCTGGTGCCTTAGAGACTGCTGCAGCGAATGCACCGGAAACTCCCTCTGTGATGCCCTTTACAACTGCTTGGGTCATTGTGTTTTCTGTGGATGTGTGTCTAGTACAGCTTTCTATCATTTGTTCTATTGTGGGTTCTGTGTCCATAGGTAGGGCCCTCAAGATATTCTTACATTGTTCGTTAGCATTTCCTATGGCAAGTTTACCCAAAAGTTCCTTTCGTCCATCTGGACTCTCTATCTGTTTCTCTAAGCTAGCTTTTAAACAATCAACGAACTTAATGAAGCTTTCATTTACTGACTGTTTGATGTTAGAGAAATATTGTGTAGGAACAGAATCATCAGGAGTAAGGAGCAGTGATGTCTTAGCTACAATAGCTATGTCTTGTAATGCTACTTCAGGTAAGGTTGTAGCTTGATCTAAGGGTTTTTGGAGGTCACCTTCTCCAGCCAGTTGTTCTATTGTCCAATCTGTCTGATTTGCATCTTTAGCATAAGTGTCAGACAATGTTTTTAAATGTCTTTTCCAATGCCTTTCCCATAACATATATTCGGCAGGGGAAAGGATGCAATTAATAATGTTTTTAATATCATGCGGTACTAATGTATAGGCAGAGAAGGTGGCTTCCAATAAGTTTCTAAAGAAATGTGACCCTCTCCCATGTTCTTTTGCTGCCTTGCAAAGCTCTTTGACTTCTTTGTATGGGATAGGTTCCCATGTTTTTGTAGTTGATGGACCACCCCTCCTCCCTTTCCCTATAATGACTGGAAAGGCTGAGATTTTCTGGGCTAACTCCCAATCTCCCTCCCGGTTCGCCTCCCTGCGTGTCTGTGCCCATCGGTGCTCAGATTCAGAATCAGAGCTGCTGCTACTGTCATCTGAAAATGAGGGGTTAGCTGTGGCAGGGCGGGGCTGGGCTACAGGGGGCGTAGTGCGGCATTTTTGAAATGCCGGCTTTGCTTTAGCCAGGGCAGGAATAGAGGGGGATTGGGGGTGGTTTGAGGGATGGGAGGGGGGTATATTGTGGCAGCATGGGGGTGGAGAGGTTGTACAGAAGCAGGTCATTTGGGGGGAGGTCAGGTTGCAGGTGGTGCCGGTTTCGCAATTCCGTGTGGAGTCAGCATGGGCTGTAGGAGGGTGTGGGGGGTTGGTGGGCTTTAGGGCAGGAGTGGAGGAGATGGGGATTGCACAAGAACCCGTGGTAGGGGGAGGGGGGGATGTAGGAAGAGAGGGACTAACAGGGATTGTGCAAGATGCAGCTGGGGGGAGAGAGGGGAGGTCTGCCGGCACTTGCCAGGGTGCCAGAGCTATTGGCGGTGGGGGGAGGGGGGAGGGAGATTCTACTCCATGGGCAGCAGCCTGGGGCGGATAGCTGCGTCCTGCCAGCGGCGAAAGGGGCAGACGCTGGCAGGGGGCGTGACGCTTGTTCAGTGCCCCACAGTGCGTGTGCGGGGCTCTGCGGGACCAGCCCCGTGTTGTACCATGCCTGCTGCGTGGGTGTGGGGGGGGCAGCGGCGGCGGGGTGGCTTGCTGAGATGGGGCCGCCGCGGTGGTGCTGGGGTGGGGGGGGGGGCGACGCCACAGGGAGATGGGATGCGGTGGGGAGCAGGGACACGGCAGGGGCGGGGAGCAGGGATGCGGCAGGGTGGGGGGAGGTCAGAGGCACCGGGAGCCAGTGCGAGAGGGGGAAGGGCGGTGTCATGCGGGAAGGATTGCGACATACCAGGGGCACGGGGAGATTGGGCTGGGCGGGGGTCAGAGTCATCCGTCCCGGGGAGGGGGGATGGGTCTGGGGTGGGTCCCACGCACGCTGCCTGGGGGGTGGCAGCGGGACCAAGGGGGCGAGCAGGGGGATTTGGGTATGGGACAACTGCTGGAAATAAGGGATTAGGGTAGGGAAGTGGGGTGGCCGGCGCCCCAGCCGGGCCAGGGCCGGGGTGGCAGGCAGGGTCCGTGCTCTGGCTGGCTATTGCCGGAGGCGGAGGGGGAGTGGGAGGGGGGAAGGGCAGAGAACGGGTTTGGGTGAGGCGGGTTCGTTGCACAGCACGTTTTAACAATTAAATGAAATAAAGGAATGAATTTGGAAACAGAGAGGTGTCCCGTGGATTGAGAGGAATAGAGTTTCTTCCCCACTTTGTCCCAGAACGGATCAGAAAGGACAGAGTCTGTGGTAGCATCAGGAAAATTTCACGATATCCAATTAGTGAAAGATTTGGGATTTTTCTTAGAAAGAACACCTTTAGAGAATTTAAAGTCGGATTTTAAGAGAAGGGTTAGAAGAAAGGGGTATAGGTCTCTCTCAGATTGGGAAAGGCTGGGTTTAGCTTGCCTATGTCCCATTTAAGTTCCTCCCTCAGCAGAAAAAGAGAAAAAAAAAAAACAAAAAGGGCTTTAAAATTATTGCACGCAAGAAAGGAGGAGAGCCCCAAATTTAAACTTACAAATCCCGTTTTCTGGTGAGGCTGGTTCCAGTTGAAGTCCAAAAAAGGTCTGCTGGGGGGGGCGGTCTGGCAGTTTGATCCTCAGAGACTTCTGCCCCAGATGGGGGAGGAGGGTCTCAAACTATCCCTGTCCAAAAGGCCTTACTAAAACATAGGTCTTATCTTCAGAAGATTAGCACAGGAACGGCTGGTTCTGTCTTGGCGTGGTCAAGACGCAGCTCAGGCCAGGAGTCTGAGGTCTGGGGTCCAATGGCTGTTCAGGCGCCAGTTATTACAGCTGGTGATGGGTCAGTAGCTCTGACTGAGGAAGAGGTGACCGGTCTGGCGAGATGGTCCCGAAAGGAATCGCCTTCCTGAGGCCCGGTGTCTTCCCTCAGCTGCTAGCTAGGAGGGCCTGTGCAGAGGCTGTCAGCTCTTTAGTGATTGTCAGCTCGCGATTTCACCTCAGCTCTGCAGGGCAGCCTTCAGGCCAAGCCAGACCAGAGAGAGACGAGAGGCTCGTGTGGCTGGTTCCGCACGAAAGGTAGCTTTATTGTTGGTCCGTGCTCCGGCGAAGGGGAAAGCCAGGGATGAGAGCTCTCTCTTCGCAGGGGCAGAGGGCTAGCTTTTATAGGAATACAGGGGATGGGTCTCAGAGGGTAAAGGCCAATGGGTTACAAAGGATCTGCATAGGGTCTCCCAGAGGATTCTGGGTCTGTCTTTTCTTGCCGTGAGTAAAAAGGTTAGCTGCCTTCCCAGGGAGTCCTGCTGGGAATTGTGCAATCTCAGCAGACATCCCTCCAGGGCAGTGGCTGGGCATACCCTACAGTAATCCATTATAAAATGTCTAGGGGACCTAAACTGATACCGTCCCATGGCCAAATTTCACTTAAATGTGTCCGTCCGCACACCCAACAATCAGTCAAATTAAATTCTTTTGTAATCTTTTCCACCATATTGATAAAAAGATTCTTTCCATATATTTGTCCTTCTTTATCCTTTTGTCTTTTCACTTGTACTTCTTTCTCTTTGAATGTATCCTCTAAGTTGGTTTCACTTTCTTGTTCAAAACATACCCATCTTTCTTTCATAGGGCACTCTCCCGACATCCTCTGGCTTGGGTTTGCAATGTTTTTTGCTAGCCAATATATTTTATTATCTTCTTTACAGGTTGTTAACTGGGAGTGATCGATACATTTGGGATTCATGTTTGCATGTACTCTGATTAATACATTTACTGTATCTCCTCTATACAAGGGATAGTAACACTTCTCACAAGTGTTTCCTCCACTTCCTTTGAAGTAAGTAGTAGCATTGGTACTAGTGGGAGTCTGGTACGGGCTGGCCTCCTCACCTCTCGATCTATAGGGGTTTTCTCGGTGCCCTAAGAGTTTTTCCCGGAGGTAGTTCCCGATCCAGTCTTGCCTCCCACCTCTGGTTTTCCCTTTTTCTGGAGACACTCTTCCATGACCCTTATCATACCAATTCCCTTTCCTCAATTTGGTCCCAATTAGGGTTGCAAAGAGAGTGCTCTATGGAACAGTATCAGAAACTGAGAGGTTATTTTGATTGTCAATTCCTTGCTGTACAAAGCTTGAACTTGTACTACAATTATAACAAATATTAACAAACTTTAAGGATATAAGGATAACAATGTGGGTGCTTCCCATGTGGGGGGGTCGTGTTCAGAGTCCCGTTTCTTTTGGCATTTTCCTCAGGACCAATTTCAAGTCTTTATTGTTCCTGTTGGCTATAGTCCATTCACTTGCCTCAGCTGGGGGTTGTACTGGACCCTTCACTCGACTTGCATGAGTCCACCCCCGCTCCTTTGTTCTTGCTGCGGTGTTTGTTGTAAGCAGCACCTGGAAGGGGCCTTCAAAGCAAGCAGTTAGTGGGAGGTTTTTCCATGATTTAATCAATACCCAGTCTCCCGGGTTAATACTATGTATTTTACAGTTCAATGGGGAAGTTTGGGGGAGGTAGCCCTTTTTCCTTAGTTCTTCTAGGGTTGTTGTTACTGTTTCTATATATTTTTGCATTGCTGTTCCCCCTTCTTGATGTTCCCCGATACTGTACGGGGTTAGCAAGAAAGGCAGCCCAAACAACATTTTGTAAGGAAACACCCCTAGATCTGTTTGTGGTCTTGTTCTTATTCATAATAGGGCTAGTGGTAAACATTTGACACAGTTCCATTGGGTTTCTAAGACCAATTTTGTTAAGATATTCTTTAAAGTTTGATTCACCCTCTTGACCCTCCCAGAACTCTGAGGGTGCCAAGGGGTGTGTAACTCCCACTTTATTCCCAGGGCCCTGATGACTTGTTGCAGAACACTGGATGTAAAGTGGGGGCCACGGTCCAAATCAATAATATTTACTAGCCCGTATCTTGGAATAATTTCTTCCAAGAGCACTTTTGTCACAGTTTGGGCTGTCTCCCTTCTCATGGGGAACACTTCAACTCAGTGGGTTAGATGGTCAACTATGACCAATAAGTGTTTATATCCCTGGGCTGGAGTTAATTCAGTAAAATCAACCTGAATACTCTGGTGTGGGAGACAGAGGAGTAGAAACTCCTGCAATTAAAGGAGGCTTTGATTTACAACCCTGGAAGAGACTAGGTCTGGCTTAATTGACAGAGATTTGTGGACTTTAAGCAAAAGGATTACAAACTTGTGTTCCTATCATTATAAGTAAAATTGTACACTGGGTGTTTTGGTGAAGGGTTTTAAAATATAATAGTGTGGTTTTATATAGTTTAAGTTAAGAATGTAGATGGTATAAGAGAGAGATCTGTGTGTACGTGACATGAGAAGTTATTGGTCAAGACATAGCTGCATTGCAGTGAGAAGTGCCACAGGTGATAGGTCATAACCTAAAACAAAGTGTCGTTTTAAATATCTATTGGATTAGAAAGTTATAAATTACGATGTAACCCTAAATCTTGTGACTAGTCGCCATTACTCGGAGGTGTTGTAAAATCTCACGCCTCGACTGATGTGTTTGTTATTTTAAACAATAAATTCGTGTAATTGCATAGTTCCATCCCTTAAAGTTATTTTCCTCCGACACGTGAAGCGCGGGAAACGGACACTCTGGAAAGGTCTTATGGCTAATTTCCTCCCTCCTGGAGTGGTTTTTAGCATTACCTTTTTGTTGACTTTTTGGCAGGTTAGACATTCTCCAGTGATGGATCTGGCTATTTCATATATTCCCACTCCCATGTAATATTTCAGGAAATGATCACATATTCCTTGTGTTCCCCAGTGAGTTAATTGGTGGATCTTTTCCATCATTTTCCTGGTTACTATTCAGTTGAATATTTGTTGCCTGTCTGGGGTCCACCACTTTCTGTCCTCTGTTTTTACCCCTCCCATCTGCTCTATTTCTTTTAGCTCTTTGTCATTGAAAATTGGTACCCCTTCTTCCCTTATTCTTCCCCGGTCTTCTTTTGCCATTAGGACTATGACTGGGTCCCCCATTTCTAAGGCTGCTTCTTTGGCCGCCAGGTCCGCTAATTTGTTTCCTTAGATTTCAGGGGTATCCCCTTTTTGGTGGCCTTTAATATGGACTATGGCAATTTCTTTTGGTCCTCTGAGGGATTCGAGTACTTCCCTGATCAGATTTTCATGTGCCCGATTTTTCCCTTTTGAGTTAAGGTATCCCCTCTCTTGCCAGATTTTTCCAAAGGTATGAGCTATCCCAAAGGCGTATTGAGAATCTCTGTAGATTGTCCCTATATCGTCTACTAATAAATCTAAACCTCTCTTTAGGGCATATATCTCGCAGTTTTGTGCGGACCAATTGGAGGGTAATTTCCCTTTTTCTTTGATTTCCCCTGCCTCAATAATGGCATATCCTGACGCCCTTTTCTCCATTACAATTCGAGAGGATCCATCTATATACAGGATCCTTCCATATGGTAAGGGGTCTTCTTCTAAGTCTTCTCTTACTTTTGTTTGTATCTCAATTAGCTCTATACAATTATGCTCTAAATTTTCCATTGGTTCCCTAGTTAAGAATTGAGCAGGATTTAAACATTTTGAGGTGACAATCTCTAGATTCTCAATATTCATCAGGGTTATTTCATACCTCAGGATTCAGCTGTCTGTTAGCCACTGAGGAGCTTTTTGGCTTAACACTGTCCTCAAGTCATGGGGTGTGTGTAATTGAATCCTTCCATTGAATGTAAGCTTTTGAGTGTCTTCCAATAAGGTAGCTGGGGCTGCCACAGCTTGAATACAGGCTGGCCACCCTCTTGCAACCGGATCCAATAATTTTGACAGATAAGCCACCGGCTTCCTGCTTCACCCCCCAATCTTGGGTTATTACTCTATATGCTATCCCCTCATTAACATTAACAAATAGATCAAATTGTTTTCTTAAATTTGGCAGACTCAAAACTGGGGCTTTTGTCAATCAAGCCTTTAAGTCTTGGAACTGTTCAGTATCCTCCAGAGTCCAGGTCACAAGTTCTGTACTTATTAATTTTTCATACAAAAATTTTACAGTTTTTGTATACTGATCAATCCATAATTTACAATAGCCAATTAAATCTAATAGCTTTCTTACATCTCTTTTAGTCTTGGGCGGTGGAATTGACAGAATCCCCACAACTCTTTCAGGACTGAGCTTTTTGTACCCTTTTCCAATTAGATGCCCCAGGTACTTTACCTCTTCTTCTACAAATTGGAGTTTTTTCTTTGATACTTTTAATCCTTTTTCTCCCAGAAAATTTGGTAAACTTATACTGGCCTGTTGGACTTGTTCTTGATCTTTGCCTGATATTAGTAGGTCATCCACATATTGTAGAATTTGTATTTCTTCCCCGGGTACAAAGGATTTCATAAGATCCTCTAAAGCTTGTCCAAATAGGTTAGGGGACTCTGTGAATCCCTGTGGGAGGCAGGTCCACTTAAGTTGTTGTTTACGTTTGCAGTCTGGGTCTTCCCATTCAAAGGCAAACCAATTCCTGCTCCCCTCCTCTAACGGACAGGCCCAGAAGGCATCCTTTAAATCTATTACTGAGAACCATGCATGTTCTCATGGAATTTGACTAAGAAGAGTATATGGATTTGATACTATTGCATATTTGTAAATAGTTTGTTTGTTAATTTCTCTCAAATCTTGCACCAATCTATAGGTTCCATCAGCTTTCTTAACAGCCAGAATTGGTGTATTATGTGGTGACATGCATGGTTCTAGTATGCCTTCTTCCACGAGTCCCTGTATCACAGGTGTTAGTCCTTTCTGGCCTTCAGGGGAGATGGGATATTGTTTTACCCAAACAGGGGGAATTCCTGACTGCATTTCTATCTTAATTGGTGGGATATTTAACAACCTTCACCCTCCTCCTTCCGCCCAGACTATTGGGTTAATTTCTCCCATATCCCGTTCAGTTAATAACATTATGTGGGCTGCCATCCTCCCTTCCTTTGGCACTACTCCAATTCCCAACTTTACTTGCAGGTCTCGCCCCAATAAGTTACAACCTAGTTTTGGGATATAAAGGAAATCAGCCCTGCATTCTCTTGAATTGCCTTTTACAATTATGGTCTCTATTACCTGGGCTCCGAACGGTTCCCCTTTTGCTCCCCACACTTGGCAGATCTTTTTGCTTAGCTGAGCCCCCCTAGGGAGCTTTGTCACACAGGATTGATCAGCACCTGCGTCCACTAAAAACTCATATTCTTGATCTGGGGGCCAATTTCTAAGTTTACCAGGGGCTCTATCTGGTGTCTGATCTCATCCCCCAGAGTGTAGAGCCCCTGGCACCCCTAATCATCATCTCCTCTCAGAATCTTCTCCAGGGTGTCCTGTTCTCTCTCAATCGCTTCATCAATTTGTAATTTTTTGCAGGACCACTTCAAGTGTCCTTTCTCTCCACAATAATAACAATACACATCATCTAATGGTGGTTTTTTCCATTTACCCAGCTTCCCTTTATTTTCTGCTCCCCCTTTTGGCTCCTCTCTTCCCACTCCGCTTTCTCTTGCTACTGCCACCATAATTTTTGCTTTTGCTCAGTTTTTCTCCTCATCTCTCCTTAAATAAATTTTCAGAGCATCTCTTAACAGGTTGTTAATTCCCCTTTCTTTCCAGTCTTCCAGTTTTTCTAATTTCCATCTAATGTTAGGCCAAGCTTTGGTAACAAACTGTACTTTTAATAATACTGGGCCCTCTGATCCATCAGGATCAATGTTGGAATGTAACTGAAAATTTCATTTTAATCGATTTAGCCATGCCCTTGGGGACTCATCTTTTTCTTGACTCCCATCAAATACCAATTTGGTATTGCTGCTTTTGGGTACAGACTCTTTTATGTCTCTTATAATTAAGGTCCTGTAGTCTTGCATGTTTCTCCAGCCCCCTTCCTGGTTGGGATCCCAATTTGGGTCCTCTACAGGAAGTTTTTGCTCACCCGGGGGACCAGTGCAATTTTCCTTCTCCCAGATCTTCATACCTGCTGACCTTATGTCTTGGGGTGACCTTATGATGTGTATCCCATGTCGCTGCCCTATGCCCAGAAACTAATTCCTGTGCCTTTCTATGCCTCTAAACTGAGCCTGAGAGGGGGAAGGAAAAACCTGAGCAAAACTTTTTCAAAGCAGTTTGCAGCTTGTTCAAGGTCACACAGAGACAGGTTTTTTCCCCCAGCTGCGGCAGGGGAGGGAGGAGGCACCTGGCTTGCTGCTTTCCAGTCAGCTTTTGGCCAGTGGTTCAGCTTCTTTTTTCTCCGGAGAGAGATGGAGAGTTGAATTTTTTTTCTTCCCTGGAATTTCAGATTTTCTCCCTTTTCCACTGGACTGCTTCAATATTAAAACACATCAGGAGGACTTTCCACCGAGTGCAGAGGGCCTGGCCCTGGGCCAAGCCCCAGCTCCGCGGAGACCAAAGGGAGGACTCTAATGCTTTTCCAGGTTTTCTCTCCACAGTAAGAGATTTTATTTAGCATTATTTTCCTTCTCCCGTGTGTTTGTTAAATAAATAGCTTTTATCTCTTTCACTTTCCTTTGAGGAAAATTTATTTTCCCCGAACCTGGTGGGGGAGGTGTGGTTGTGCCTTGTCTCAGAGGATATATTTCTAAATTTGTCCAAACCGGAACAAATTTAGTGGCACCCAACTGCGTGGCTCAAAGGAAAGTGAAAAAACCTGTGCCAATTACATTTTGGTTTGAATTTACTTATTCTGTGTTGGGGTAAAGTAGTCACCATGCTGGTTGAATTCATAATGTCTCTCTGGCTTGATGTATTCATGTCTTTCTGGTCCTTAGGCTTCATTGAGGTACTAGTGCTTTTTTGGTCCCTAGGGTTGTTTGCCAATCCACACCTTGCTCCAATCTTGTCCCTGATATGTAAATTTTACAGAGAAGGGAGACAAATCAGGATTTCTATCTTGCTGTGCTTGGTGATAATGATTTATAAGAAGTTGACAGAGGTACAGGCAGCTGTTCGAAGTGTGTATGATATGTGGTTTCTCCCTCCTAACCCCAGTCCTAGCTTCAGTAGCCTGTTTTGGGAATTTATTAGTAATTGCACCCAGATTGTTAGAAGAGGAGGAGACGGGGTTTCCCTTCCCTTTAAATTTGATAGGTCATCTTTTGAGAATGTTCAGTATCCCCTGGATGTTAAAGAGACCATCCTCCTGGTATTTAATCTGGTAAGCTTCCTCTATGTGGTTCGCAGCTTGTCTAGAATAAGAGCTCAGATTTCCAGGGTGACTGCTGAGACACCTGACCCAGAGGTGGAACATCCTGAGTGGTGTGGGGAATGGGAGGATATGGGCCAAAGCTTTACCTCTACACTGATTCATGGATGGTAGCCAATGCTTTATGGGGATGGCTGGAAAAGTGGGAAAAAGCTAATTGGCAGCATAAGGGAAAACCAATCTGGGCTGCTGAAGAGTGGAAAGACATCGCTGCCTGAGTAAGAAAGCTGGTTGTGAAAGTCTGCCATGTAGATGCCCATGCCCCCAAGAGTAGGGCTAATGAGGAACACCAAAACAACAAGCAGGTAGATCAGGCTGCAAAGATAGGAGTGTCACAGACAGACTTGGACTGGAAAAAAAAGGGAGAATTGTTCCTAGCTTGATGGGTCCATGATGCCTCAGGTCATCTAGGCAGAGATTCCACCTATAAGTGGGCACGAGACCGAGGGGTGGATCTAACCATGGACAGTATCTCCCAGGTTATCCATGACTGTGAGACGTGCTGTAATCAAGCAGGCCAAGCAGGTGAAGCCCCTGTGGTATGGTGGGCGGTGGTCCAAATACAAGTATGGAGAGGCCTGGCAGATTGATTACATCACACTGCCTCAAACCCACCAAGGCAAGGGCTATGTGCTCACAATTGTAGAAGCCACCACAGGATGGTTGGAGACCTACCCTGTGCCTCATGCTACAGCCCGTAACACCATTCTGGGCCTTGAGAAGCAAGTCCTGTGGAGGCATGGCACCCCTGAGAGAATCGAGTCTGACAACGGGACTCATTTTAAGAATAGCCTTATTAACACCTGGGCTAGACAACATGGCATTGAGTGGGTGTACCATATCCCTTACCATGCACCAGCTGCAGGCAAAGTGGAACAGTGCAATGGATTGTTGAAAACCACCCTGAAGGCACTAGGTGGGGGAACTTTCAAAAATTGGGACCAGCATCTGGCAAAGGCCACCTGGTTAGTTAACACCCGAGGTTCCACTAATAGAGCTGGTCCAGCCCAGTCTGAATCCCTGCATACAGTAGATGGAGATAAGGTCCCAGTAGTGCATGTCAGAGGTCTGTTAGGAAAGACTGTGTGGATGAATTCTGCCTCGAGTACAGACAAACCCATCCATGGGTTTGTCCTTGCTCAAGGACCTGGTTGCACATAGTGGGTAATGCAGAAAGATGGAACAACACGTTGTGTACCACAGGGAGATCTGATTGTTGGGTAAAAATCATCTGTAATGTGAAATGTCTGTATACCACTGCTTGCTGTCACTGTCAGTGTTCGTACATAGCTGTGTATACGTATATGTATGTATTGATGTGTGTGCTTAGAGTTAGAATATATTAGTTTGGGCATTGAGCCAACGAGATGGGATAAGGGGTGGAATGTCTTGGGGTGACTTTATGATGTGTATCTGTCTTGGTTTGAAAGACAGGTGTCTGCTAAGGAAGGCAGAAGCCGCCCTTGGAATGGCAGATGTAACCCCTTTCCCTCCGAGTTATTATAATTTTGAAATCAAAGGGCTTTTAGGCAAAGATGTGGGAAAATAGGAATAACAGTTCTTTACTATTATATATATAACAAGGCAAACAAAACAATAACTATGGCAGTAACAGCAATCACAAACCCAGTCCCAGCCTTCTCGGCTGTCAGGCCCTTTCCCCTCTGGTGCAGTTCTACTTGCAGCCGGCAGGGGCGCTGGCGGCTCCTGGTGAGCAGGGCAGGTGCGATGATTCCCCGGCGACTGCAGGGGGCGCTCCGGAGCGAGCTCGGGGAGCACGCGGCACCGGTGGCCTGGGGTCCCGGGGAAGGATGGAAAAAAGGCTTCAGAAACCCCTGGGCAGCCCATCCCAGTGTCTGGCCGGACTCTCGGGAACAGCAAGCTGGAGCGGCAGGCTGGAGCGGCAGGGACGAGCACAGATCCCTGAGGACAGACAAGATGTATCCAAACGGGGAACTCCCCGGAGGTCGGGCAGGCAGGGCAAGCACGGCTACAGCATAGCGAAGGCTCAAAGCAGCGGCGGGGCAGGGCGGCCACAGCCCGGCCTCCAGCAGGGCAGGGAAAGCGGCTTTGGGATCCTGGAGTTGTTTCCAGCAGAAAAGAAAAACGGCCGAAGAAAAAGAACCAGCAGCTCCTTTCTCTGCAGCTTCTCTCTCCTAATGCCAAGAGCGAACTCACCCCACACCCAGGTGAAACAAAGGAGTATCCAGGCCCACCCCACCCCCAATGGGCAGCTCTTTTTGTCTTTCTTAAGTACAGCCATTTGTCCCCTAGCAACATGCATATGGGAAAAAATTCCTTTAACAGGAAAAAAACTAGGACTAAACTAAAACCCCAACAGTATCCCATGTCTCTGCCCTATGCCCAGAAATTAATTCCTGTGCCTTTCTATGCCTCTAAACTGAGCCTGAGAGGGGGAAGGAAAAACCTGAGCAAAACATTTTCAAAGCAGTTTGCAGCTTGTTCAAGGTCACACAGAGACAGGGTTTTTTTTCCCATATGCGGCAGGGGAGGGAGGAGGCACCTGGCTTGCTGCTTTCCAGTCAGCTTTTGGCCAGTGGTTCAGCTTCTTTTTTCTCCAGAGAGAGATGGAGAGCTGAATTTTTTTTCTTCCCTGGAATTTCAGATTTTCTTCCTTTTCCACTGGCCTGCTTCAATATTAGAACACATCAGGAGGACTTTCCACCGAGTACATAGAGCCTGGCCCTGGGCCAAGCCCCAGCTCCGCGGAGACCAAAGGGAGGACTCTAATGCTTTCCCAGGTTTTTTCTCCACAGCAAGAGATTTTATTATTTAGCATTATTTTCCTTTTCCCGTGTGTTTGTTAAATAAATAGCTTTTATCTCTTTCACTTTCCTTTGAGGAAAATTTATTTTCCCCGAACCTGGTGGGGGAGGTGTGGTTGTGCCTTGTCTCAGAGGATATATTTCTAAATTTGGCCAAACCGGAACACCTTATGAGGCCTATTTCTTCTGGGGAGAAGATGTTCATAATAGAATGCAGCTCCCCCCAGGTATATATATTGGGACCCAGGAACTGATCTATTTGTTGTGCTGTCCCAATTGGATCTTCCACCAGGTTACTCAGTTCTTTTTTGAATGCCCTCGCTTCAGAGCCTGTCAGGGGTGCATTTACAAAGCCTATTCCTCTGACTGCCCCTCCCCCCCCCCCTCCCCCCCCCCGCAGGTTTTACCTCTGGTCTTACACCACTTTTTGATCTGGTATTACAGTAAGGGCCAGCATCGGAACGGTCATCTGACGGGCTCACTAATTTTTTATCATGTTGGGAGGGTACAGTTGTTAGGTTGGAGGATATCTCCAGAGTTTTTTTCACAGGGAAAGGTGTTGTATTCTGAGTTACAGGTTCAGCATGCTGCAGGTTAGTGGGGATAGAGGGCAGCGAGGGAAAAGCATCAAGGGGTGGATATATATGAGGGAGTGGAGTTGTTGGAGGGGGTAAAAACGATGTGGAGATTCCCTGAGGAGACAGAGGAGAGGCGGGGATCATTGAGGGGGTAAAGGTAGGTTTTGAGAAGCAGGAAGCTGGGTGTTAATTGGGGGAGCTGCTTGATAGTCTGGAGGAAGAATTGGTGGGGCTACATAATCAAGGGGATCCCACCTCTTTTGAATAGCTCTCTCATTTTCTTTATCTTCTTCCTCTGATTTCTGTTCTTTATCCTTTTTTAGTTTATATACCTTAGAATCTCCTTCCCTAGATACATATTTGACCCAGCAAGTTACATACTCTACTTCTGAATTAGGGTTTTCTTGGTTACATACTTGCTGATATAATAACTTACATAACCACTTATCTCTGCTTCCATATCAGGGCCACTTTAAAGATTTTTGTTGTAATTTCCTCTTTGGCCAATGTTCCACACAGTAATAAATCATCCTCACTTGTTCTAACTTTTTTGTTGTTTCCCATCTATTCCAGTCATCCAGTATATCACCAAGGGGGCTACCAGGAGGAATATTCTTATTCTTTTTCTTTGGTCACCCTCTTTGTCTACTGTGGCCCTGGCCCATGGTGACCTTTAGTTATTATAAGCTTTTGGGCCGATAAATAAAATTGCCAAGGTAATACCAACTTACTGTTACTGGCCCTTTAAACAGATTTGTCTTGCTTTTTGACTTAAAAGAGGGAGAAGTTCTCTGAATTAAAAATAGCTCCCTCTTATCTCTTTCTGTTTACACAACAGGTCTCCCTGTCCTCAATAATCAACTTTGGTGCCCCTGGGCACTCTTATCTGGCATTCTTATCTAACGACCACTTATCCTTATCTCACTCAGACATTCGTACACACCCTCAAGAAAGGTGGTGTAGGGGACAAAGAAGAAAAAGAAAAAAAAGAAAAAGGAAAAAGAAAAAGGAAAAGGATTTTCACTCACTCAATTTCTCAGGCCTGTTCACACACACACATCTCGACTTCTGAGTCGAGTTTTGGCTCTGATGCCTCGCCCACCTGGACTTTTAGGTACTTTTTTCGACACTTCAGAGCCCCCCGAGTACTAAATCCTAGGTTTCCCCACTGACCTAGGTTTAGCACTCCCTTTTATTTCCCTTTTCTTTTATTGGACAGAGGAAGGAAACTTTAGCAAACCTCTTAGACTTACACAAAGTGGACCCCTGTTGCCAGGGGATCACTGGTCCGTGTAGGCCCCAACCCTGACCCCTTCTGCCTCCCCCGAGGTTTGGCTATCCCTCTTCCCTAGAGATAGCCTCAGAGTCAGGGGTTTGAACCTCCGCACCTTGCCCAAGCTGGACTTCCCACCCTCGTACCCTGAGGAATGAGCCACACGACCACCCCTCTTGCGGCCGCGGTGCTATAAAGGTCCTACAATACTGTGGCCCCCCTCACCTTGGGGTTGGCCTCTCTGGGCTCCAGTACTGCCGGGCCTTAGGGAAGGACCCTGAATCTTTTCTACTGGACTGCTTCAATATCAGAGCACGTTGGGAGGACTTTCCACTGAGCACAGAGGGCCTGGTTCTGGGCCAAGTCCCAGCTCCGAGGAGACCAAAGGGAGGACTCTAACACTTTCCCAGGTTTTTTCTCCACAGCGAGACATTTTATTATTTAGCATTATTTTCCTTTCCTGTGTGTTTGTTAAATAAATAGCTTTTATCTCTTTCACTTTCCTTTGAGGAAAATTTATTTTCCCCGAACCTGGTGGGGGAGGGGTAGTTGTTGCAGCCGGGATTACTGCAACAAGCATATTTCAAACCAGGAGTCCCGTGGAAAGGAAATATATATGGACAGATTCTTGGTAGATGTTTCAGAGATGTTTTTCTCCAGCCGCATGGCTGGGGCTCTGCTCAGGAACTCTGCAGTCACAGGACCCCAAGGGTCCTTGGCCACACCGGGGAACCCAAACCAACCAATGGGGAATGAAGCTGACCAGGGGCAGGGAAACCCCATGTCTCCCCCCCAGGGCCCATCTCCCAGGGCTCCATGGCAGGGGGGAGGGACCCCAACAGGTGGTGACCTGCCTTCTCTCAGAGGATATATTTCTAAATTTGGCCAAACTGGCACATTGGTTAAAAAAGGAGGGGCATCAACAAAACTTCCACTCTGGACTTCCATAGGGCAGAGTTTGACCTCTTCAAGAGACTGATTCGGAGAGTACCTTGGGAAACTGCCCTTAAAGGGATCCAGGAAGGATGGACATACTTCAAGAAAGAAATCTTGAAGGCAGAGAAGCAGACTGTCCGTATGTGCTGAAAGACAAGCTGATGGGGAAGATGACAAGCCTGGATGGGCAGGGAGCTTTTGAAGGAACTAAGGGAAAAAAAGAGGGTGTATTACCTTTGGAAAGAGGGGCAGGCAACCCAGGAAATGTTTAAGGATGTATCTAGGTCATGCAGGAAGAAAATCAGAGAGACGAAAGCCCAATTAGAACTTAATCTGTGTCGAATTTCCCGCGTGTTCACTTGTCGGAGGAAGAAACTTTCAGGGATGGGACTATGCGATTCCATGAATTTATTGTTTAAAATAACAAAACGCATCAGTTGAGGCCTGAGATTTTACAAGACCTCCGAATAATGGAGACTAGTCACAAGATTTAGAGTTACATCGTAATTTATAACTTTCTAATCCAATAGATACTTAAAACGACACTTTGTTTTGGATTTATGACCTATCACCTGTGGCACTTCTCACTGCAATGCAGCTGTGTCTTGACCAATAACTTCTCATGTCACGTACACACAGATGTCTCTCTTATACCATCTACATTCTTAACTTAAACTATATAAAATCACACTATTATATTTAAAACCCTCCACCAGAACACCCAGTGTACATTTTTACGTATAACTATAGGAACACAGGCTTGTGATCCTTTTGCCTAATGGTCTATAAATCTCTGTCAATTAAGCCAGACCTAGTCTCTTCCAGGGTTGTAAATCAAAGCCTCCTTTAATTGTAGGAGTTTCTACTCCTCTGTCTCCCACAATCTGGACACCTCTGTGAAGGAAAATAAAAACTGTTTTTGTAAATACATTAATGGCAAAAGGAGGAGCAAGAAGAACCTCCATTCTTTATTGGACGTGCGGGGGGATATAGTTACCAAAGATGAAGAGAAGGCTGAGGTACTTAACACCTTCTTTGCCTCAGTTTTCAACAATAAGACAAGTTATCCTCTGGACGACTGGCCTCCTGAGCTGGTAGATGGGGACAGGGAACAGAATAGCTCCCCTGTAATCCAAGAGGAAGCAGTTAGTTACCTGCTGAGCCACTTAGATGCTCACAAGTCTCTGGGCCCAGATGGGATACATCCTAGGGTGATGAGGGAGCTGGCAGATGAGCTCGCTAAGCCATTCTCCACCATTTATCATCAGTCCTGGCTAACCAGGGAGGTCCCAGATGACTGGATATGACAGTGTGATGCTCATCCATAAGAAGGGCTGAAAGGATCTGGGAAACTCCAGGCCTGTCAGCCCAACCTCAGTGCCCAGCAAGATTATGGAACAGATCATCTTGAGTGCAATCACATGGCACCTACAGGACGGCCAAGGGATCAGACCCAGCCAGCATCGATTTAGGAGGGGCAGGTCCTGCCTGACCAACCTGATCTCCTTTTATGACCAGGTGACCTCCCTGGTGGATGCGGGGAAGTCTGTGGATGTTGTCTACCTGGACTTCAGCAAAGCCTTTGACACCATCTGCCATAGCATACTCCTGGAAAACCTGGCAGCCCATGGCTTGGACAGATGCACTCTTCTCTGGGTTAAGAACTGGCTGGATGACCAGGCCCAGAGAATGGTGGTGAATGGTGTTGCATCCAGTTGGCATCCAGTTGGCATCCAGTCACTAGTAGTGTTCCTCAGGCATCAGTGTTTGGCCCAGTCCTGTTTAATATCTTTATTGATGATCTGGATGAGGGGATTGAGTCTACCATTAGCAAATTTGCAGGTGACACCATATTGGGTGCAAGTGTTAATCTGCTGGAGGGTAGTGTTACCAGATGATAAATTGTCTACACCTGGTGAGCTAACACAGAGCTTGTTTTTCAAAAACCACTGGCCTATGGAAATGCGTAATGTCCATTGTGTAAGAAGGAGAACTGGAGGTTCACCAGCCCCAGTGCCCTGCCAACTTACTAGATCAGCTGTAACATTGGGGTCCTCGACCATTAGGGACCACCAAAGAGACCCCCAGGACAGAAGAATGCATGTGTAAAGGGGAGGGAAAATATGTTAATGATTTCAGGGAAATTAATATCATATGTATGTTTATTCTGGGACAATCAATGAATATGTATGTAAAATACAGTATATAAACAAAAAATTTCCTGTACTTATCCCGCACAGCTTTGGGAGGAGCTATCCCCTCGTGCATCCAGCCGAATAAAGAATGCCTGCTTCTTATTGCTACATTGGTGTTAAGGAGTTTTTTATTTTATCAAATTTTTGGTCACAGTAGGAGGGCTCTGCAGAGGGACCTAGACAGGCTAGATCAATGGGCTGAATCCAACAAAATTAGGTTTAACTAGACCAAGGGCTGGGTTCTGCACTTTGGCCACAACAACCCCCTGCAGCACTACAGGTTGAGTACAGAGTGGCTGGACAGCGGTCAGGCAAAAAGGGACCTGGGGGTACTGGTCGACAGCCAACTGAACGTGAGCCAGTAGTGTGCTCAGGTGGCCAAGAAGGCCAGTGGCATCCTGGCCTGTATCAGGAATAGTGTGGCCAGCAGGACCAGGGAAGTGAGTCTTCCCCTTTACTCGACACTGGTTAGGCCGCGCCTTGAGTAATGTGTCCAGCTCTGGGGCCCTAATTTTGGAAGGATGTTGAGATGCTTGAATGTGTCCAGAGAAGGGCAAAAAGGCTGGTGAGGGGTCTGGAATACAAGTCCTATGAGGAGCGGCTGAGGGAGCTGGGGTTGTTTAGCCTGCAGAAGAGGAGGCTCAGGGGAGACCTAATCACTCTCTACAACTACCTGAAAGGAGGTCATAGCCAGGTGGGGGTTGGTCTCTTCTCCCAGGCAAGCACTTACAGGACAAGAGGACAGTCTTAAACTGCGCCAGGGGAATTTTAGGCTGGACATTAGGAAGAAGTTCTTCACTGAAAGAGTGATTTGGCATTGGAATGGGCAGCCCAGGGAGGTGGTTGAGTCACTGTCCCTGGAGGTGTTTAGGAAAAGACTGGATGTGGCACTTAGTGCCATGGTCTAGTTGACAAGGTGGTGCCAGGTCATAGGTTGGACTCAATGATCTCAAAGGTCTTTTCCAAATGAGTTAATTCTGTGATTCTGTAATAAAAGCTAAGAGAAAGGGGTAGGTGTGTTGTTATTAAGGCATTTATTTTCCAAAGCAACTGCTACATGTACTGAGGCCTTACTTCCCCAGAAGTAGCTGGACATTACCTGCTGATCAAAAGTAGAGAATAAATGTTTTTTCCTTTGCACATGTGTATTTGGTTCGCATGGCCAAGCTTTGGTAACAGGGAGGGTTACAGGGGTGGCTTCCATGAGAAGCTGCCAGAAGCTTCCTCCATATCCGGCAGAGCCAGTGCCAGCTGGCTCCAAAGATGGATGTGCCGCTGGTCAAGGCTGGGCCAATTAGAAATTGTGGTAATGCCTCTGTGATAACATATTTAATAAAAAGAAGAAGAAAAAGTTATTGTGCAGATGTAATTAAGGCCAGAGAAAAGAGGAGTGAGAATATGTGAGAGGAACAACTCTTCAGATACCAAGGTCAGTGGAGAAGGAGGTGCAGGAGGTGCTCCAGGCACCAGAGCTGAGATTCCTCTGCAGCCCATGGTGAAGACCATGGTGAAGCAGCTGTGCCCCTGCAGCCCATGGAGGACCATGGGGATGCAGAGATACACCTGCAGCCTGTAGAGGAGACCCATGCTGAAGCAGGTGGAAGCCTGAAAGAAGGTTTTGACCCCATGAGAGGCCTGTGGAGAGAGGAGCCCACACTGGAACAGATTTCCTGGTAGGACTTGTAACCCTGGGGGGGACCCATGCTGGAGCAGCCTGTCCTTGAAAGACTGCATTCCGTGGAAGAGTGACTCACATTGCAGCAGTTTGGGGAGGACTGCTGCCCATGGAATGGACTCATGTTGCAGCAATTTGCAGAGAAGTGTTACTCATGAGATGGACTCATGTTGGAGAAGTTCATGGGAGGGATCCCATGCTAGAGCAGGGGAAGGACTCTTTCCCTGAGCAGTAGGAGAAATAACTTGTGATGAACTGACCATAACCCCCATTCCCTGTCTACCTGCACTGCTGGGGGAGGAAGTAGAGCTGGGAAGGAGGGAGGGGTGGGGGGAAGGTGTTTTGAAGGTTTTATTTTACTTCTCATTATCCTGCTGTGATTTTGATTGGTAATAAATTCAATTAATATCTCTACTTCGAGCCTGTTTTGTCTGTGATGGTATTTGGTGAGTGATCTCTCCTTAACTCATGAACCCTTTGTTATATTTTCTCTTCCCTGTCCATATGCAGAGGGGAGTGATAGAGTGGCTTTTGTGGGTGCCTGGCATTCACCCAGCATCAACCCACTACAACATGACCTTTTTTCTTTATTAAACTGCCTTTATCTTGACCCGCAAGGGGTTTTTTCCATCTTATTTTCTCACCCCTGTCCTACTGAGAAGAATGACCAAGTGGCTTGATGGGCATCTGGCAGTCAGCCAAGATCAACCCATCACAGGTGATGATGTGCCACAGGGCAAGATCCCCAGTAGCCACTACAGCAACTATCTCTGGAGCATTAAGAGGCCTTAACTCATATTTAGCTCCAGAGGAAGAATACAGCTCTCCAGGTCTTGAGTTGCAGGGAATGACCAGAGCCTCTTGATGAGGCTGGGGCAATTGAAGATGGTGTCCTTGCCTGAAGAAGATGTATGCTGGTTGAGGACCTGTATTGCCAATTAAAGATGCTGTTGGAGGAAGTCAATAAACTGCACAACATCAAAGATGATAAGGAAGAGATGAATTGGATCTTCAAGACCCTGTAGATAGGAGCTTGAACCTCCAAATGCACAGAAGGAGGGGCAGTCAGACTGTGCTTATTGGGTTGGGAAATAGAGGGCCTGATGATGGTGAGGGTTGGAAGTTTGTGACTTTTGCCAGCAGGAGGAAAGCTCTTCCTCCAACTGAAGATCTGTATCTTTAGAATGGATGTCAAAGGAAAAGAGGACGTTTCCTTGATCCTTAGTGTGGGGAGATTTACTCAACCCTTAGTATTAATTTGACTGTCAGCACCCCAGGAAAACCAAGACCCTTGTGCCCAACCAGTCTGAGAGTGTCCCATTAGGGGGTGTGGATACAATATGCTGCTAGCAAGAACTTCTCTTGCTTCTTTCCAGTCCCGTGAGATATTTTTCTCTCTCACGGAAGATATTAGTAGAGTTCTATAAGCTATGAACACCTGCGACCTTGCAAAGCTTTGTTTATAGTACAGTAGAAAAATATTTTGACAATGGATGTTTTAGGATTTTAACCAATCACCCCAAGGGGTGGCTGATCCTTTGACCAATTAGACTATGAAGAAAAAGTCTATAAAAGTGTTTGTAAAATAATTAAATAAATCAATCTTGCTGTACGATTCCTGCCTGTTGGATCTCTCTTCTCCTCCCTACCACTGCAGGACACCATGATATTTGGTGAACCCCGACGTGTCCTGCACGCTGTGAGCCAAGCCACATTTCTCTCGAGGTACGCTGTTGTTTCCCCTCCCCGGACCAGGATGTCCGACAGGACTGAAAGAATGGTGAACAGCAGTTTAAAAACCGACGCTGTGTTATCAGTCTGGAGAGGTGTTTTTAGTTTAATGGACACCTCTATAGAGGGATTCCTTGTGGAACAGGGGCATATGATACCCCAGGAAAGTCTGGGCAGTCTGGACACCCCAGGGCTGCTGAGGAAGAACCCCTGAACCGGTCTCAGGCTGCAGGCAGGCCTGGAAGACACCTGGCAGCAGGCAGCCTTGAAAATCCTTGGCAAAGTTGTACACTGGTCAGCTCCTCCGCTGCTTAGAGGCCGTCTCGTGGGAATAGGGCGTGAATCTTTGCAAAGTAGATATAAGTTGGTGTAAGTAAACAATAAAGGGGAGAACGATGCTCAAATCGTATCGGTGTTCGTGTCGTTACTCTGGCTGGCTCCCCTGCACTCGGGCCCCCCCCCCCCCTGCAAAACACCTCCATTTCTGAGGACGCACTCTGTGAGTTATTAGACTGGGCTGCTCTGCATAGCATCTCCCTGAACGCAGACACCGCCCACAATTTCAGGCTGTGGCAAGAACTTGGCTCTGGGCTCTGGCGCGTTCTCCCATCTTGGGATCCGACAGTGCTAGAATTACTACACACATGGCAGGGTTTGTTTAATCTGCTGATAGACTTTAAATGTGGCAGCAGAGCTGGCTCGCCCATTTTGGTGGCACGTGCCGGACATATATCCAAAGGACACCCCACTGACCTGGCTCGAGGGGCGTGTGGTGGCTGGCCCGAAAACGCCCCCCCTGGCTCCACGGGCGGTGAACGCCCCGGAGCCTGTACCGGGTTGTCATGCGCTGCCACAAAACCCCACGCCCCCCGAGGACCCCATGCCAGCAGAGCAACTGGCAGGGGTGTGTGGGCAGCGAGATGGTGCTTAGCCCACCTCGCCTTTCAGCTCAGCAGTAGTCGCCGCTTTTTCGGCGCCTCGTTTCAGTGGGCTTGCATCCTGGACCACCATGGCGGCTCCTAGCCTGTCTACTCAGGCGTCTGCTGTGCCGAGAATGCCCGGATGGACACGTTTGGCTGGTGTAGCGCCGGACAGTGCTGCACATGCACCTGCTACACGGAGAATGCCCAGATGCAGCCCGTCGCCCTCCATAGCGATGGACTGCTCCGCGCAAGAGCAGCACCAAGCAGTCGACCTCTTAATATGGCATCTGCCTTTGTTGACAGAGCTGCCGAACATATCATGGCAGCTGGCGGAGCTGCTCAGCTTGCAAAAGCAGCTGTTGCAGCTGCCAGAGACACCCTGCCACGCGGGCCTCGCTGGGCTCATGCCGCCCACGAGAGACGCAGCGAACCCAGAAGCAGCGGTGGCGGAAGTGATCACTGCGGCTGCTCCAAACCTGGAACCAGTGGCGGCAGCAGCGGTCGCAGTGTCAGCTACCAGCACTGTGTCAGCGCCCCAGCCTCCAGTGGAGCCGAGGCCGGTGTAGCGGGTTGGGTTTGCAACCGGGCGGAAACACCAATTTAGTGTAGTGGTTTGGTACAAAATACTCATTACTGTTTACCTTCTGTGAGATAAGAATTAGGAGAAATGCAAAGCAGGCACCAAACTTGAAAGAATATAAAGAAGTTTATTAACAGACCTAAAACGAGAAAAAAAAATTATACCACACCTTCAGAACTCTTCTCCTCCCCCCTCCACCTTCCTCCCTTCTCCCAGTGACAATGTAAAAAGACAACCCTTAAGATGTTCAGTCTGTTTACCACTTCCATAATAACCTTGTTCAGTCCATTTAGAAAGAGAAGTCTCTTCTTGCTCATGCTATGAAAACAGTATCACGAGACAGCCACCTACTTCCAAATAACTTTGTTCAGTCCATTTAGGAAGAGGAGTCTCTCTGCTCGCATGTGAGTCCCTTCCCCCGACTTGCAGCTTTTCCCACAACTGCTTTCGAGGGTCCACTCTTGAAGGTTTTTGGGGTACAATTTTAAGGTTGAGCCGTTCAGAAACAAAAGTTCTCTTCACCCATCTTTGGGAGCATTTCACCTCTAAGAACAGAGGCCCTTCTCCTTCCCTGGGAGCAAAGGGTCTTCTTCATCTTCATCTTTAGGACTATCTCTGGGAGCATCTCTAGGAACTGAGGTTTTCTCCTTTCCCATTTGGAGCAAAAGTCCTTATCGCTTCCATCTCTCCCTGTCCAAACTTCTCATGAAATTACATCTGCTTCAGCATCTGCCTATCTCAGCGCAGGTGCTTTTGCTAACAAGCACGAGTTGAACACTCCACCCCCCATATCTTCATGAAATTACAACATGATACTCTGATATGTCATAGCTTCACAACAGAATTTCAGCTTTAAGCATCTCCTCTTTCTCTTCCCTCAGGTTTTCAGCTCTTCACAGCACTAAAAGGGTTAATCTCACCTAGGCCTTGCAGCTGGAATTTTGCTTATCACTGTCGGTCACATGACCTCTGCCGGACAGTGGTGGGCAGCTTTCGGCTGAATCTTGGCCAAAGTGGAGGTGAGGGGGGGAAGCCGAGCCGCTCTGGCTGCCCACAGCCCTTCTGTGGGGGGGTTCCGCAGGCGGAACAGGGCCCATCTGCTCCAGGATGGCCGTGGCCCGGCCCAGCCTGGCCCGAGCAGGGCCTGGGCCAGGCCCGCTGGCCCCCCTCACAGGGCCCGCAGCCACCTGTCCCAGCACCGGAAACGAGAGAGAGAGGCACTGCCTCGGAGTTTCCTATTCTTAAGTGTGGATCACAGAGGCGGTCACAACTTTAAGTGGCTCAAAGGATTGTCCATATTCAAACTGGCCACTGATAGGTTCTATCAGGTCACAGACGAAGCTTTAAGCACCCCTTTGCAAGGACATCACTTCCGGGACTATGCTTGCAAACCCATGAAAACCGGCCCAGCTGGCAGCGGCTCCTGGTGCGATCGCAGCATTGGAGACGGCCGCGGCAGCCTCAGCATCGGGTCAATTGAAACCGCCCACGATTGCATCCCCGAAAGCGGCTGCGGTGCAACCCTTCGCACAGTCAACTGCAGCCTCTGCTGTCAGTTCCTCTTCTGGTCAGGCGATTTATCCCCGCCCGCCTCTGTTCGTTCATGACTCCTCAAAGCTGCTCATACCCGACGATTCATCGTCGGGCAGTGAGGCAGAGGAGGCTTTGGCCCCGGGGTGTAAAGCCGCGATAGCCGGGCAGCGAAAGAAAAGGCTGCTCCAGTCTTGCCCCTGGACCTTCCTGGACTGCACTGTGACAGTGCCTTCGACCCACTACAAACGTTTCTGGGAGTCTCTTAAGATGCAGGCTCTGGAGGAGGACGATTGGGATTTATTGGAAACACTGGGGATGCCAAGCAGATTTGAGGATTCTGAGAGTAATCGGGAAGCTGCTACACTGCATCCACAGGCTGTGCCAGAAGTTCAGGATGGTAGTGACTCCCTGAAAGGGGAGATCCAAGCTTTCCCAGTGTATAAGGCTCTCCCAGATTCAGGGGAGCATGACAAGCATGAGGTAATTGCTTGGAAAGTTGCCCCGGACCTCCAATCCAAGGTGGCACAATATGGGCTAGGTTCTGCTGAGGTTATGCAGATAATAAGGGTGATAAATACAGATTTGCTTTCTCCATTTGATATCAGACACTTAGGTCAAATTCTATTTCATCCTGTACAATTTACAGTTTTTGAGAAAACCTGGAGAAAGCTGGCTGGCAAGGCTGCATTAGCGAATATGCAGCTCCCTGCTGCCGATCCTAGACGGACAGCGGGAATGGATGCTTTGATGGGGACTGGTCCCTTCTCTGATCCCAGTCTACAGGGTAACTTGTCCTCTAGCATCCTGAAGCAAGCTCAGCAGGTTGGCATGGCTGCCCTGTTGAAAACCATAGAGCTGTCTGCGCCCAGAAAGCGATATACTGAAATAGTTCAAGGGAAATCAGAGTCATTCCTCTCTTTTGTAGAGAAAGTCGCTGCTTCTCTTGAGAAGCAGGTTGAGGATGACGGGTTAAGACAGTTGTTAAGGCAGTTAGTGAGAGATAACGCAAACGAGGAGTGCAGAAAAATCATAGATGCCTTACCAGGGGATCCTGAGGTAACAGACATGGTCGAAGCCTGCACTAAGGTGGGATCTGGGAACCAGAAAAGGACTGCTTTGGCTGTGTTCCTGCAGCCTGTTCACGCATCTTCTGGTCGTGAACCAAAGCAACCCAAACAGGCGAAAAAACTGAAGCGGCCTAAGCCGAGACAAAAAGAGAACACAGTGATCCCCCAGTGCAAGAGGTGTGGCAGGCCAGGGCATTGCTTGGACTACTGTAGATCCCAGACTCATGCCAATGGTCAGCCATTGCGGGGAAACTTCCGCTGGGGTGCAAGGAGGGGGAATTGCTCTCCGATGCAGTCACTCCCCCAGAGAGTGGCACAGGTACAGGCACAGGCCTACTCAGCCACCCTAGAGACAGCACCCAGGGATCAGATGGCTTTGACGTCCACACGGCAGCCTCAGTCATCTTAGACTCTAGCGGTATTTATAAGGTTCCCTTGGATGCATATGGACCTTTAGCCCAGGGATCCAGTGCGATGCTGGTGGGAAAACCTGACGTTGCCCATCAAGGACTCTTAGTGCACTCAGGAGTTATTGATGCTGACTTTAAAGGTCAGATTTGCACTATGGTCTCCATGCAAAAACTCCCTGTAACTATTCCTGAAAAGACCTGCCTTGCTAAATTAGTGCCTTTTAAGTCTTGTGTCCCCAGGATAGAACAACAAATTCACAGAGATATTGGCAGTGGATCTACGGGACTTCCGCAGGCCTTCTGGACTGCAGACATCTCTGACCAAAGGCCACAGATGACATGTACCCTGATCCTGCCGAACACCCGCCCACCCCAGATTCATCTTCAAGGTTTGATTGATACGGGTGCTGATGTAACTATCATCTCCTTCTCTGCGTGGCCTCCCTCATGGCCTTTAGCCCCAGTGGAATCGGCCATCGCAGGATTAGGAGGATCCACACAGAGCTATTTAAGCAAACGGCCTGTGATGGTGAAGGGCTCAGAGGGGCACACAGCTACCATTAGGCCTTATGTTGCTACCACTCCCCTTAACCTTTGGGGACGGGACGTGTTGGCAGCTTGGGGCGTACAGATTGGGACAAATTTTTAGAAGGGGTCACTGTGCACAAGGGCGCACGGTATCCTACACTGCCTTTGCAGTGGTTCACCACCAATCCGAGTCAGACTCTGCTCAGTTAGTTGAATTAAGGGCTGTTACCATGGCTTTTCAGCGATTCTCACAGGAACCTTTGAATTTGGTTACTGACTCTGCTTATGTAGCAGATATAACCCAATGCTTAGATTGTTCATTTCTGAAGGAGGTGAACAATGCAGCTCTGTTTTCACTACTGCAAAACTTGTGGTCTGCAATTCAGGCTCGAGTGCATCCGTATTACATTCTGCACATTCGAAGCCACACCAATTTACCAGGTTTTCTAACTGAAGGCAATGCCAAGGCTGACATGCTGGCCAACCCTGCGTGGGTAGGGCCTCAGCCTGAAAAAATTGCACAAGCCAAGGCATCGCACAGTTTCTTCCCTCAAAGTGCACATACCCTGCAGAAGCAGTTTCATTTAGCGCCAACCGAGGTGCGCGACATTGTCAGCACTTGTGCTAACTGTCATGGACTCGCTGCGCCTTTGCCAGCGGGAGTAAACCCCAGAGGGCTAAAAGCCTTGCAGATTTGGCAAACGGATCTAACTCACATCCCAGAATTTGGTCGGCTGAAATATGTGCACGTGTCTATTGACACTTTCTCCTCGGCTATGTGGGCTACTGCTCACACTGGAGAGAAGGGCCATGATGTCATTGCCCATTGGAAATTGTCTTTCTCAGTCCTTGGCATGCCAGCTTCTGTGAAAACCGATAATGGTCCTGCCTACGCCTCGGAGAAGACGTGGCAGTTTTTACACCTATGGGGTGTAGACCATACCTTTGGTATCCCACATTCTCCTACTGGCCAAGCCATTGTCGAACGCGCTCATGGTACTTTGAAGCGTGTTTTGGACAAACAGAAAAGGGGAATTCATGGAGAAACCCCACAGAGCCAACTAGCAAAAGCTGTGTATACAATTAATCACCTAACAATACCACAAAATTCAAATAATCCTGTTATTCTGAATCATTTTCTCTCATTGCAGTCTGCAGGTAAGACACAATTGCCCTGGGGCAAAAGTCTGGGTACGGAATTTACTCACTAACCAGTGGGAAGGCCCACATGAGCTTATCGTCTGGGGTCATGGGTATGGTTGCATTTCCACAGATACTGGGGTACGGTGGCTACCTGCAAAATGCGTTCGCCCTGACCTACAGCACCAGAGGCAGAACAGGCAACCTCCAAATGATGACCTGAACGCCAACCATCCAAATGGCGACCAGAATGTAGATCATCAGCCTAATGACTCTTCTGATGATGACCAGGATGTTGACCATCAGGCAGATGGTCCTTCTACAAGCAGAGACTGGGATGGTCCTTCCATAAGCAGAGATGGAATTTTAAATTTCTTGTTATGGAGTCAGATAGTTAAAGACTTAAGGACATATTTAGAATTAATAACTGATGTAGATTTCTATTTAGGATTAATAGTAGAGTTGTTATCTTATAAAACAAAAAGGGGGAATTGTAGATACAAAAATGCTGCTAGCGAGGATTTTCTTGCTATTTTCTAAGTCCGTGAGAGACTTTTCTCTCTCACAGAAGAGGTAGCAGGGAATGTAAACAACCAAGCCACCTGCAACCTTGAAAAGTCTTGTTTATGGTATAATAGAAAAATATTTTGACAATGGATGTTTTAGGATTTTAGCCAATCACCCCCAAGGGGTGGCTGGTCCTTTGTCCAATTAGACTATGAAGAAAAAGTCTATAAAAGAGTTTTTAAAATAATTAAATAAATCAATCTTGCTGCACACTTCCTGCCTGCTGGATCTTTGCTCCTCCTCCTCCCTATTGCTGCGGGACACGGTGATATACCGTAGGGCCCAGGCCTGTGGTAATACAACTCCATCCTGCCATAGTGGGAAGGGGGGAAGCAAGTGAGCAGCAGTATGGTTTGGAGTCTTGGTGGGAGAACAAAATTGGGGACTACTATTTCTAAACCACATGGCATGGTTTACAAGATATGTTTCTAGCCATCCAGTCGTTGCTTCCACCATGGTGAGTATGTAGCTCTTGCCTTGGCATATTCGTGGCAGTGGTCCAATGTCATCAATTTACCAGGACTTACGATATTGAAAATCAAGCTGCTACCCTCTATTCCAGGAAATTTTTACTTGCATGCCTCGCTTGATTGCAGCACATTTCACATTCATTAGTGACCTGTGTGATGGCCTCCATGGTCAGGCCCACCCCTCCATCTCAAATCCATCTGTATGATCCATCTCTCCCCATGTCCCTATGTTTCATGGGCCCATCAGGATATAAATAGCTCACCTGTTCATTCCCAGGCCAGGTTCACCTGAGCTATTTCAATTTTGGCAGCCTTGTCTACCTGTTCATTGTTCTGATGTTCTTCAGTGGCACTACTTTTGGGCATGTGAGCATCTACATTATGTACCTTTAGAGTCATGTTTTCTATCTGTGCAGCAATGTCCTGCTGATGCCATGAAGATTTTTTGCCTTTTCTTTTATCCCCCTGTTATATCTTTTTTACAACTTCTGTATTCTTAGTGCTTTTTGCCTACATTCTTGGACTTGTTTGTCAAGCTGAGAGAGTAAACATTTTAGAAGCTTCGTAGCTAGGGATCAGTGTGCCCCAGACCCCAAGGTCCTCTCCAGAACACATTCTGTAAACTAAGATAGAACCTTGTGGGGTATACACAGCCCCTGCCCTGGAGGGACATCTGCTGAGATAAGGAGAGTGCTTAACCTCCCAGCAGAACTCCCCTGGAAAGGCAGCTACTTTTCAGTTACAGCGAGAAGAATACAAACCCAGAATCCTCTGTGAGACCCTATGCAGATCCTTTTTAACTCATTGGCCCTTACCCTCTGACACCCACCCCCTGTATCCCTATAAGAGCTAGCCCCCTGCCCCTGCAAGGGCAGAGAGAGCTCGTCCCTGGCCTCCCCTTTGCCGGACTAATAAAGCTACCTCATGTGGAACAGCTACACGGGCCTCTCATCTCTCTCCCTGGTCTGTCTTGGAGGCTGCCCTGCAGAGCTGAGCTGAAATCATGAGCTGACAATCACTAAAGAGCTGACAGCCTCTGCACAGGCCCTCCAGCTAGCAGCTGAGGGAAGACACCGGGCCTCGGGAAGACGATCTCTTTCAGGACCATCTCTCTCAACTGGTCACAGCTTCCTGGGTCAGAGCTACTGACCCCACACCAGCTGCCATAGAACCATCCAGGGGAAGGCTCCTTGGGGAGGGGGGCTCACTCGAGCCTCTCATTGGGGAATCTTTGATAGATATGCTAATTAGTAAAACCTATAATGTTATACCAGATCTTTTGGAGTGCATTTTTGCGGGGTGCATTTCAGTGCATTTGACCTGGACATGCATACCTAAGAATCCTTAAAATAAATACCAAGGTAAAATCCCTTTTCCCCTTCTAAGACTCTTGATTTTAAGACCAGGAAAAGGCATCACTGCCCCAGTGCAGCAGCCCAGATGGGTTTACCCCTGCGTTGCCAATCAGTCTTCTTCCATTGCTGTAGCTACCATCCAGGAGTGAGTATAGAGATAGACTACAGGCCACTTTTCTTGTTCAGCACTCTTTAGGGCAAGTTGGATGGCTTTCACTTCTGCAAATTGGCTTGACTTACCTCCTTCAGTGGCCTCAACAACTTCTTGTGTGGTACTTCACACAGCAGCTTTCTACTTCCAATGGTTTCTTGTTGGGGCCCTCCCCCTGCCATGTGGTCCTGGGAGAGGGGCCCTGGGGGGGAGACACAGGGTTTCCCTAGCCCCTGGTCAGCCTCGTTCCCCATTGGTTGTTTTGTGTTCCCCTGCGTGGGCAAGGACCCTCGGGTCCCGTGATTGCCTCAGTTCCTCGTCAGAGCTCCAGCCATGTGGCTGGAGAAATAAACATCTCTCTGAAACATCTATCAAGAATCGGTCTATATATATTTCTTTTCCACGGGCCTCGTTGATTGATACACGTTGCCGTTTCCCCACTGTAACAAATGGTGGATAATGTGGGCAAGACATCGATCCCTAAGGACAGCGACTGATTTGTGAGTAAACTCTGGATTTCTCTTCTTGTTTTCGTTTTGCTGTTCCGAGACGTGGGTGCGGCCCCAGGCAGATGCAGCGCAGCTGAGAGCAGAGGCGGCGGTGCGCAGGGAGCTGAGAGGCACGGCCCGGCCTGGCCTGCGCGGCCCCGAATGCGACCCTGGGAAGAGCGCGCAGGCACGAGCAACCCTGACAGCCCCAGCAGCCCTGGCACCTCCAACGCGGGAGCGACCAAAAGCGAAAGAGAAAGCAAAAATGCAGCGAGACAGAAAACAGCAGCCACTCGGAAAAAGGAAAAAATCACCGTAGTTAAGGTTTAAGAATAGTAAAATGGTGTAATGTTAAACAAAATTATGGTTTTATAACAAGATGTGACAACCAAGAAGACATATTAGTTCATAGAACTGCTATTAAAAAGAATAACCCTAAAAATTACCTGCAAAGTGTAGGAGATGGGGAAGTTGTACAATTTGATATAGTGCAAGGAAAGAAGGGTTTACAAGCATCAAATGTTACTGGGCCTGGAGGTATTCCAGTCAAAGGCAGCCGTTGTGCACAAGATTATAAACAATATCCATCCCAGCAGCAATTTCCCTACCCACAACCTACTTTCCCCTTTTACCCTATACCCAATATGAACCCTTCCCTAAGTTTACCCCATCCCCAGTTTATTCCTAATCCGTTTTTCACCCCATGGCTTCCCTATACAATTCCCTTTCCCTACAACTCCTCTCCAATGCCGAGGGGGGGATGAAAAGGGGGAGGGAAGAAATTAAACCCTCTCCTGCCTCAGTTTCCCCACAAAGCATGCTCAGAGAGTCCTGTCTCCCTTCTGTCAGCCTTAAGATGTTCCAAAGAATGTTTGGACATTTAAAGACTCAGGAGGGTGGCTTGTTTTGTTTTGAAACTGTCCTTGTTATCTCATGTTTATCCAGTTGTTTTCAATGTTAAGTTTTAAAAATAAACAGGTGAAATGTTGAGGCCCTCCGCCTGCCATGTGGTCCTGGGAGAGGGGCCCTGGGGGGGAGACACAGGGTTTCCCTAGCCCCTGGTCAGTCTCGTTCCCCATTGGTTGTTTTGTGTTCCCCTGCGTGGGCAAGGACCCTCGGGTCCCGTGATTGCCTCAGTTCCTCGTCAGAGCTCCAGCCATGTGGCTGGAGAAATAAACATCTCTCTGAAACATCTATCAAGAATCGGTCCATATATATTTCTTTTCCACGGGCCTCGTTGATTGATACGTGTGTTGCAGTTTCCCCACTGTAACAGTTTCTTACCACACAGCAGGATCCATCACTAAACAGAGCATATTGCCTTTCATCTTCTGATAACTCATTGTATTGTGGTGCCTCTTGAGCACAAGCTTCCTCCTCAGGCTATGCTCCAAAATCTCTGCCTTCTGGCCAGTTCATGATCTCTTCCAGCATTCCTGGGTGGGTGGGGTTCCCCAGTCAAGCCCAACATGTGATCAAAACTACCCTCTTACTCCATGTAGCACTGGTTGCATAATGTGTAGAGGGGATATTGCCTTTAAACATCCAGCATAGCACAGGCAATCGTGCTGCCAAGAGGAGATATGCTTCTGTATCAACAACTTCTGAAGTAACTGGAACCCCCTCATATGCTGCCAATATCGCTTTTTCAGTTGTAGTGTAGTGGGCTTCTGATACTTAAAATCCCTGGCTCAATAACACTGGTGTGGAAGCAGTAGCCAAAACACTGGTGTGTTATCAACACCTTTCTAGCTACCAATACAAAGCATAGCACTGTAAAGGCTACTGTGGGAAAAATTACCTCCACCTCAACTAGACCAAATACAATATATATTTGGTTTTACTAATAGTAGCTTTGTAGTAGTCTGTAATAAAGAAATTCTTAGAAACACAGTTCTCCATGTTCTTGTGCATTACAGAATCTTGAGAACCCCACAGTCATGATATCTACACACCCACAGGACAGGTAACCCTCATAGAGTGAGACTGTGACTGCTACACTATCATGGGCAAAACAGACTCTACTTGGAGAAGATTAATTTAATTTACTGACATTTGATAACAGAGTAGGAGAGACAGAAACAAAGACAAAACCTAAGATCACCTGCCGCCCATCCTCCACAGCAAAGCTGAGCATGGGAAGAAGGGGGGTAGAAATGTTTTTAGTTTTGTTTTTATTTCTCACTATCCTGGTCTCTTATTAAGTGACAATAAGTTAAATTAACTTTCTCTGAGCATGTTGCAATTATTAAAGGATCAGGGGCATGGATCATTGATAGAATTATGAGATCAATAAAAGAACTGTAGCAATAGGCCTGTAAGCAAAAGGCCTGTGTGTGAGAAAAACTCTCCATGAGAAAATTCTTGTGTGAAGAAAAAACAGGGCTGGGAACAAAGACGGAGTTTGAAGATTTGCAGCTGTTCAGATAAGACCCAGAGAAGGGAGGTGAACTCTGAATTCTTTTAATCATAGCATAACTGTAGAAGCTTGCCAATGTAAGTCCAATTATGTAGAAGTAGAAATGTGCTTTGATAAGTTCTAAGCCACTTAAGAGTTAACAAGCTGGTATACTATATAAGTTCCTCTGGATTGCAAATAAATGGAGTTTTACTCTTATCAACCACATTGGTTTTGGACTGCAATTTTCTCACCCCGCCGGAGCCCGGGCCTCTCTTCTTTTTACAATTCCAACATGAGCAGAGTCTGTTTTGCCCATGATGGTAACTGGTGAGTGATCTCCCTGCCCTTTTCTCAACCCACAAGCTTTTTCACCATATTTTCTACCCCCGTCTTGCTGAGAAGGGGGAGTGAGAATATTTGGTGAGCACCTAGCAGCCAGCCATAATCAAAACACCCAAGGTAATAAGAAAAGGAAGAAGCCTTATACAAGAATATACAGGGACAAAAACCTGACAAATTATAAGGGAGGCAGGCAAAAGAACCACATCTGATCAGTCACACTAACTGATGAGGGTGTGAGAATGTTTATTCCAGCAAGGTTATCTGGTCAGGAACCTTGTCAATTGGAAATCTATGGTAAAAATGGGGAAACCAAAAACAAAGTATACAGAGACACAGACCTGACAGAACAAACGTGGAGACAATGACAAGAAACAAACCTCTCCAGTCACACTAATTAATGGACTATCAAGAAACTACAGCCATCACCTTCAGGAAGATCAGCATGGACTTTGCAACTGATAAGATGTTAAACGAAGGGCAATCCCAGACACCAAACATGGAGGGATGTGAGACCTGATAGAACTATGCAAAATGATGAAGGGACTTGGGAGGGGAAGGAGAAGCAGGGAGAGACAAAGAGGGGGGATAGACAGAAAGGGAGATAAAACACAAAACAGGCCAGTCACAGGTAAAAATGGGCCAGTCTGTATGGTTGTCTGGCTGAGCCCTGTGCCTGATCACTGCAGTCTGTCCTATTTTCTTATATTTTCTTTTTATATGTTTTCTTAACTATCGCCCCGCTTAATCTCACTCTCTGTCCTCTGTGTATGTGTTGTGGCTTAACCCCAACTGGCAACTAAATACCACACACAGCTGCTCGCTCACTTCCCTTCCCCCCCACCCTCATTGTGATGGGAAGGAGAATCAGGAAAGAAAAGAAAATTAAACTCATGGGTTGAGATCAGAACAGTATAATAATTGAAACAAAGTAAAATATAATAATAATGATGGTAATATGGTAATACTAATACTACTGCTAATAGTTGTAATAAAAATGAGATGGAGAGAGGAAGGTAAAACCCGAGAAAAAAAGTGATGCACTGATGCAGTCCAGTGCCTTAATTGTGTCTCCCCTGATGGGGGAGGCTTTTTAGAGTATTTGGCAGGAGTCAGAGACAAACGGGACTTTTAGCCTTCTCTTTCTTCTGTACTTGTTTATTAAGTCTTATCAGCGAAACACAAGCCACTGACGTGACCCAGACATAGCATGAAGTAGAGAATGCAAGAAAAGCTATATTATCAAGATTACACAGTCTTTTTAAAGGTAAATCACCCAATGAAAACTTAAAACGAAAGATATTTTCACTTTTCTACCAGTGCCTAATAAATTGGCTGGTCACGCAGACAGAAACTGCGGAATTCTTTATCCAATCATCCCAGACTACTTCTACTGCAGAATATGGAGTAGATGAAGAAGAAGGTCTGGAGAACAACAACAATCCTCCATTTTGACATTTTTTACTTTTATCTACTTACTATATTAATAAACCCAAAACCTCTGAATTTTTCACCCTGTGATAATCTTACATAGTATCCTATCACCTAGTTCACACCAGTGTAGATTCTAATTCTTCCCAGAGGCGAGGGGTGGAGAATGTCATAGGTTAGCAAGCTAAGTCTCGGAAGTGATGCTCTTCTTACAGCTTCCTCTATGACCGGACAGAACCTATCAGCTGGCCAGTTTGAATATGGACAATTCTTTAAGCCACTTAAAGTTGTGACCACCTCTGTGATACACACTTAAGAATAGTAAACCCCGAGGCAGAGGCTCTCTCGCGTTTCTGGTGCTGGGACAGGTGGCTGTGGGCCCCGTGTGGGGGCCAGTGGGCCTGGCCCAGGCCCTGCTCGGGCCAGGCCGGGCCAGGCCACGGCCATCCTGGAGCCAATGGGCCCTGTTCCACCTGCGGAAACCCTCCACAGCTCTGCTGTGGGCAGCCGGAGCTCCCTCCTCTCTCCACTTCGATAAGCAAAATTCCAGCTGCAAGGCCTAGGTGAGATTAACCCTTTTAGTGCTGTGAAGAGCTGAAAACCTGAGGGAAGAGAAAGAGGAGATGCTTAAAGCTGAAATTCTGTTGTGAAGCTATGATATGTCAGAGAACCCATTGTAATATCATGAAGGCATGGGGGGGTGGAGTGTTCAACTCGTGCTTGTTAGCAAAAGCACCTGCGCTGAGATAGGCAGATGCTGAAGCAGATGTAATTTCATGAGAAGTTTGGACAGGGAGAGATGGAAGCAATGAGGACTTTTGCTCCAAATGGGAAAGGAGAAACCTCAGTTCCTAGAGATGCTCCCAGAGATAGTCCTAAAGATGAAGATGAAGAAGACCCTTTGCTCCCAGGGAAGGAGAAGGGCCTCTGTTCTTAGAGATGAAATGCTCCCAGAGATGGGTGAAGAGAACTTTTGTTTCTGAACGGCTCAACCTTAAAATTGTACCCCAAAAACCTTCAAGAGTGGACCCTCGAAAGCAGTTGTGGGAAAAGCTGCACGTTGGGGAAAGGGACTCACATGCGAGCAGAGAACCAACCCGGGCGGCTGTCTCATTGTGATAATGTTTTCATAGCATGAGCAAGAGAGACTCCTCTTCCTAAATGGACTGAACAAGGTTATTATGGAAATGGTAAACAGACTGAACATCTTAAGGGTTGTCTTTTTACATTGTCACTGGGAGAAGGGAGGAAGGCGAGGGGAGGAGAAGTGTTCTGAAAGTGTGGTATAATTTTTTTTCCTTCTTTTAGGTCTGTTAATAAACTTCTTTATATTCTTTCAAGTTTGGTGCCTGCTTTGCATTTCTCCTAATTCTTATCTCACAGAAGATAAACAGTAATGAGTATTTTGTACCAAACCACTACACTAAATTGGTGTTTCCGCCCGGTTGCAAACCCAACCTGCTACAGTAGGCAATTTTCTCCATGGATGAAGGTCAAAAACGGTGTTGTCCAGGGGGGTAGAACCCTTCAAAACAGTCAGGGAAATATTCTCTGCATTCTGGGTTCCCAAAATGCACAATACAAATGCTCACCACCCACTGACCGAGCAGCAATTGCCCCCTTCTGGCTAACTCCCCCCACTTTACTCACTGAGCATGATGTTCTATAGTACAGAATATCCCTTTGGGCAGTTGTCTTGGTTTGAAAGACACATGCCTGCCAAGAGAGGCGGGAACCTCCCTTGAAATGGAAAATATGACCTCCTTCCCTCCGAATTATTATTACTTTGAAATTAAGGGGCTTTCAGACAAAGATATGGGAAAAGGCATAACAGTTCTTTACTAGTATGTATATGGATAACAAGGCAGACAAACAACCACAATGGCAGCAACAACAAACAAAACCAGAAACCAAATAGCAGCCTTCTTTTGGCTGTCAAGCACTTTCCCTTTTGGTGTAGTTACGGTTGCAGCTGGTGGGGGTACTGTGGCTCCCGGCCGA
This sequence comes from Coloeus monedula, assembly GCF_965178545.1. NCBI lineage: Eukaryota > Metazoa > Chordata > Aves > Passeriformes > Corvidae > Coloeus > Coloeus monedula. Next base: position 7,913,253 of record NC_138821.1, on the reverse strand, counting down.
GCAGGGCAGGTGCAATCATTCTCCCGCGGCTGCAGGGAGCCCTGTGGCGCAAGTTCGGTCGTCTCTCTGCATGCAGAAATGCCAGTGCAGCTGGCAGAAGAGATGGAAAAAATGGCTTCCTTTACAAACCCGCAGGCGCAGTCCATCCTGGTGCCCCTCTGGATAGCAAAAGGAACTGTAGCAGGGACCTCAGAAGCAGCAAGCTGGAACAGCAGGGACGAGCAAAATCCCAGAGTGGTGGACAAGATGTATCAGAAACTCCGCAGTTGTAGCTGGAACTGTGGGACGTCCCGGCAGGCAGGGGGTGCGGGGGCTACAGTGTAGCAAAAAAAACCGGAGCAGTCGCGGAAAAAATGGCAGGGGCTGGGCAGTGGCAGCCCGGCTCCCGAACGCGGCAGGGAGAGGCTCCCTTGGAGGGGGAAGGGGCAGGCTCGGGATCCCAGGGTTTCCCCTGAGGCACCCGAGCAGATGGAGAAGCGTCCTTTGTTTGGTGAGGTAGGATGTTAATAAGGTCCCAGTACAATGGCCACTCTTATGAGCAGAGCTCCACTCACGGAAGAAGAAAAGCAGCAGGAGATGGAACCCCGCAGTGGTGGCGAATTCTTTCCACAGCAACCGCAGCCTGTTTCCCTTTCGAATGCCGAGAGAGCAAGAAAGCTAGGAGCTGCACCCAACCCCTTCCCCCAGCCCAAATCTCGCAATATTTCTGCCCTTCCCAAAGAAACCTCCAGGTAAAAGAGAGAGTAGCCAGCTGCACCCCCCCCTGAGCTGACAACTTCTTTTGTCTCTCTAAGGTACCCGGTCATTATTGTCTCCTAGCAACATATGGGAGAAAATTCCCTGAGAGAAAGAAACAAAAGGAAAAAACCCTAAACCCCAATAGCAGTTCAAGTCAGCTGTCTGGAGTATGCTCCTCCCAGTTTCTTGTGCAGCTCCTCCCTGGCAGAGCATGAGACACTGAAAAGCCCTTGACTTGGCAACTGAATCACCCCAAACCGGGCCAGGAGACACTTCAGAGACAGTCAGAGAAGCGGGTATTTGCTTTATTCAGTGCGCCGGGTGTGGGGGATCGTTCCTCCGAACACACACACCAGCACTTCCTACAACACAGTATTATGGGTAAAATTCATGAATATTCATCACATTCCTTGGGATAGGAGCGGTTATACAAATTACTTCTCAGAAGTCATTAATATATTAGCATATGTGCCACGCATGCGCTGTGTACCCTGGTGGTCACACTGAGGAAGGTTCCTCTTCTTCCTCGGGGGTCTTTCTGATGAAGGCTAGTAGTCTTCATCACAATGCACTTTTCACCTTTCTTTCCAGAACATGCGCAGTCCTTCGTCGGATGATTTGGCAGTTTTTTTGTGCTGGTTTCAACAAAATCCTGTTTCTCTTATCTTGACAAGATTAAGGTGAATCCTGCTTCTTAGGATTGTGATTAACATTTGCTGTCTCTTAATAGTTAACTCGTTCTTACATGAGTTAACTATTGATCACCCTCTCTCACAACAACCAAAACATCAGTGTGTTATCAGCATTATTCTCATATGGAATCCAAAACACAGCACTGTACCAGCTACTGAGAAGAAAATTAATTCTATCCCAGCTGAAACCAGGACAGTATGTGTGCTGCAAGGAACAGGTGCCAGCTGCTGTGAGACCCATGTGTGCATGAGTGAAATTTGGTGTCCAGCTACTGGAGTCAAACTGGGGGTATAGGCACCCTGGGTTTTGGATACCATCCAGCCCTACCTAAGAAGGCTCAGAGAACGTTCCAGTGTCTCCCTACTGTAATTGTAAATAATTTCTTCCTCATGTCCCATCTAAATCTACCCTCTTTCAGTTTAAAACCATTGCCCATTGTCCTTTCACTACAGGCCCTGGTAAAAAGTGTGTTTCCATCTTTCTTAGAGGCCCCCTTTAATACTTGAAAGGCCACAATAAGGTATTCCCTTCTCTTATCCAGGCTGAACACCACCAACTCTCTCAGCCTTTCCTCATAGAAGTGGTGTTCCAGTCCTCTGATCATTTTTGTGGCCATCCTCTGGACCTGCTCTAACAGGTCTATGTCTTTCTCATGCTGGGGACCCCAGAGCTGGACACAGTCCTCCAGGTGGGGTCTCATGCAAGCAGAGTAGAGGGGCAGAATCATCTCCCGTTTTTGCAGCCCAGGATACTATTGGCTTTCTGGGCTGCAAGTGTGCATTGTCCACTTATGACCAATTTTTCATCCACCAGTATCCCCAAGTCTTTCGCTCTCAATCCATTTATCCCCCAGCCTATACTGATATTGGGGTTTGTCCTGACCGAAGTCCAGGACCTTGCACTTGGCCTTGGTGAACTTCATGAGGTTTCCATGAGTCCAATCCTCAAGCCTGTCAGGGTCCCTCTGGATGGCATCCCTTCCTTCAAGTGAATCAACTGCGAATCACTCAGTTTGGTGTAATCTGCAAACCTTCTGAGGGTGCACGCAATCCCACTATCTATGTCATTGATGAAGATATTAAATCATATTGGTCCCGGTATGGACCCTGGAAGGACACCACTCATTACTGGTTTCCCCTTGGACATTGAGCCTTTGACTTACTGCTTTGGATGGGGTCATCCAGCCAGTTCCTTATCCATCTAAGAGTTCATCCATCAAACCCATGTCTCTCTAATTTAGCAGTGAGAATGTTGTGGGGGACCATGTCAGAGGCCTTACAGACCTCCAGGTAGATGATCTTCATACTTCTTCCCTTTTCCACTGATGCAGTCAATCAATCATAGAAGGCTACTAGATTAGTCAGGCATGATATGGTCTTCCTGAAGTCATGTTGTCTGTCTCTAATCACTCGATTTACTCATGTCTCCAATCAGGATGTCCTTACTGACACATGCTGGTCTTCTGCCTTCTTTGTCTTATGTCTTACATGTGGGAATTGAGAGCTCTTGTGCTCTAAGAAAAATGTCCTTGGAGAGCTGCTAGCTCTGTTCAGCTCCATTGTACCTGAGGGCAGTTTCTCAGGGGGTCTGTATTGGGTTTGCATGGCCAGATTTTGACGGGGGGGGGGGGGGGGTGTAAAGGGGTGGCTTCCATGAGAAGATGCCAGAAGCTTCCTCCATGTCCAGACAGCTCCAAACACAGATGTGCCGCTGGTCAAGGCTGGGCCAATCAGAGAAGGTAGTAACACCTCTGTGATAGCATATTTAAGAAGAAAAAAGTTATTGAGCAGGTGTAATTGTGCTCAGAGTAGAGAGGAGTGAGATTATGTGAGAGGAACAACTCTGCAGACACCAAGGTCAGTGGAGGGGCAGGAGGTGCACTTCAGGCACCAGAGCTGAGATTCCTCTGCAGCCCATGGTGAAGACCATGGTGAAGCAGATGTGCCCCTGCAGCCCATGGAGGATCATGGGGATGCAGAGATACACCTGCAGCCTGTGGAGGAGACCCATGCTGAAGCAGGTGGAAGCCTGAAAGAAGGTTGTGAACCTGTGGGAAGCCCATGCTGGAGCAGGCTCCTGGCAGGGACCTGCAGACCCATGGAGAGAGGAGCCAATGCTAGAGCAGGTTTCCTGGTAAGACTTGTAACCCCGTGGGGGACCCATGCTGGAGCAGGCTGTTCTTGAAGGACTGCATTCTGTGGAAAAGTGGCCCATGTTGGAGCAGTTTGTGAAGAACTGTGGCCCATGGGATGGACTCATGTTGGAGAAATTCATGAAGGACTGTCCTCTGTGGGAGGAACCCCACACTGAAGCAGGGGAAGAACAATGTGTGATGAATTGACTGTAACCCCCCTTCCCTGTTGTAGTGGATTGATCTATGACTTGGGCTCCATTCCATCCGGATGGGTGCTCAGGACAGGAGAAGCAGCACACTTCATCAATGGGCATTGACACCGACCTGGCTCAGGTCATCATCGCATTCTCCTTGCTATCCCCAAAATTCATTCTTCATTGGTTCATGTCATTCCTGCTACTTTACTTCCTGCAACATACAACTTACACCACAGATTCTTTTTCCCGAAAGGTTAAATCTCCTTGAGGCACACACTGGGTCTCCCCATCTCTCCAGGGTAACCCAAAATGTTATTGTATTCCATATCTATCTATGCCCAAAATTGTTACTGTCTCTTTAAGACTCTGCAGCAGGAAAATAGAACTGCAGAGGAGGGGCTGGGGAGTGCCCCAGGCTTTTTAAATTCGGAGCATGCAGGGAGAGCTCTCTCTTTCTTTTGCCTCTTGGCTTTTTCTTGCCTCTTGGCTCTACTTGCAACAGTAGCAACTCAAGAAGCTGCATTTCACAATCAAAAACTGTTTCAGAGTGAATTTTGCAACACCTGCCTGCAGCCATGGCATTGCACCAAGACGAGTGGAACAGAGCAAACCCTCTCCATGCAGTCACCCCAGCCCGTCAGCAGCACCCAGTCGAAGCGAGAAAGCACAGAGTCTGAGTTGCCCCAGCCAGCTGCCTTGCTGTCTTCTGCTGATAGGAAGGTGAAGTCCCTCCACGAGTTCTAGTCCTTGACCGAGTACTAGCTGCCAGAATTCCCCAGCTGCATTTGTCAATGGAGCTGCCACCACTGGAGAGACTGGGGAAGGGGCGGGAAAGGAGGATGGCTGCTGCCATTTTCTCTTTGTCTCTCTACACATGGTCGCCCGTGGCAGGTGCCATCTTGGGTGCCATTTTGCGTTTCTCTTTGTTCTTGGGGAGTCCACGAGATTTCAGCAACTTTGTAGCTAGTGACTATTACTCATATTCTGATCGTTGCTATTTTGAGGTTTGTGGAATACACACAGCTTTTTACCAGCTAGCGCTCATAGTTTAATGCCTTAGAAAGCCCCGAGCAGCCTAGAGAGGTAGCAATCTAGCATTTCAGTAGCTCTGAAAGCAGCAAATGGTAGCTGCAAAGCTAATGCCACCAGTAGAAGCAAAGAGGGAGAAATATAGCCTTCGGTTTGCCTAATTCCTGCAGTTAGAAGCTTTCACAGACAGACATGCAGATGCTTTTTGCAGGAGGGATGCAAGCCAAAGAGGGAGGGCCCCCTCTCGGGTCCTTCTTTTATTTGGAAAAGGGGAAAGGGGAGAACTGGGGGCAGACCTGGGGTGACTGGCCAATCAGACACTGCTAAAGAGTTTGAGTTACATTTTGTTTTGCCCGCACTTGGAACAAAGGAGTTCAGAGCACATGGCAGAGGCAAATCCTGGCTTGTCTTGGAGAGGGGGAAGGGAAGCTCGGAGCAGGCAGCAACAATTCCCTATTTTTTTGTCTTTAAAGCTGGGTTGTAACTCTTAGTAACTTAAAGTGCATAGAACAGTAACAAATAACAATGCAAAACATAATTGGAATCTATCGTCCCTACCACTCAACAGTACCTAGGATGTCTTTAAACTAGTTCCCCAGTGAAAACTCAGGGGTTCAGTTAGGACATCTATGGTATGGGGTATCAGGATGAAGATTTACAAAATACAGTGCAAAATGTGAGTGCAAAACAGTGCAACTTAATTTAAGGGATTAACATCAAAATCTGCAGTAGGGGGTTTAAATGAGGGTGCAAAATCAGGATCCTTTTTATGGCATCTCCTCCAGGAGGCAGTTTTAACCTCCTTAACTTTTGAGGAAGTGACATAAGGTTTTACCCATTTCCCTGGGATCCACCTCAGTCCTTGAGGGGTAGATACACTGGCATACCCACGTCCCCAAGTTACAAGTTTGTATGGTCCTTGGATTTTTTGAGTCTCTGGGTCCCAGATCAGGACTGCTGGTTTCTCCTTCAGTTTCTGTCTCCCGGTGTTCTGGAAATGATGATAGGTTGGAGGATTCGGATCCTCAAAGGTGCCGTTCAGGAAATTTATGGAAAACAGTGCTTTGCTGAGGACACGTGAGTTGAGTTTAGTGGTCTCTGATTGTTGTAGCAGCACTCACTTGAGGGTTTGATGGGCACGTTCAACAATGCCTTGTCCAGTTGGGGAGTGAGGAATACCTGTAACATGTCGAAATCCCCACTGCTGACAAAAGCTTTTAAACTCCTGAGAGGTGTAGGCAGGTCCATTATCAGTTTTTATCTCCTCAGGTATACCGAGCACAGCAAAAGCTTGGACAAGATGTTTTTCAACATCCTCAGCCTTTTCACCTGCATGTGCAGAGACATACATAGCACCAGAGAAGGTATCAATAGAAACATGAACGTATTTTAATCTCCCAAGTTCAGGGAAATGTGTGACGTCCATCTGCCACACTTCACCGCTATTAATGCCTCTGGGATTGACCCCCATGCCCAGTGATGGAAGCTGTAGCTTCTGGCAGTTGGGACATGTTGCCACTATTGCTTTTGCCTGCATCCGCGACAGATGGAACATGCGGATAAGAGCAGGAATATTTTGATGATACATGGCATGGCTCAATTTGGCCTGTTCAAAAACCTGGGGGAGCTTTGGCAAGTCAGCTGATAAAACTATGTCTGCTGGCATAGCCAGAGCATCAGCTCTATGATTACCCTCTGCAATAAATCCTGGCAGGTTTGTATGTGACCTTACATGCATGACAAAATAGGGATGCTCTCGGTGGGAAGCCAGATAAATTAGCTTTGAGACCAAATCATACATTTTTTTGTTTGAGACTTCTTTTAGGAGAGCATGCTCAGTTCTAACAGTTACTCCAGCTACATATGCTGAGTCAGTGACCAAATTATAGGGTTCTTTGAACCTCTCAAATGCTCTAACGATGGCTGCCAGTTCAGCTACTTGTGGTGATCCCTGGATTACCTTGATGTCAGATTCCCACTGTACTAGTTTGAAAACAAACTAGTGGGAGACACCAAGTCAGAATAACAATTTAATAGGGAAATAAAAGGAGGGGGAAAGAAAAACAAAACAAAACAAAAAACCAATAGAAGCGGATAACACTGGGTTAAACTGACAGAGTTAAGATACAACCTGGCACCCTGTTAGTCAGGGTGGTGGTGGTGGTCTGGTGGAATGGTGGCTGCAGTCCTCCCGAAATGGCAATCCTGCAGGAAAAAGAAGGGTCTGCTCCTCCTCAGAAGGTCCAATGGTGACTGTGTAGCTCCTGTCCTCTGGAAATCCAGTGGAAAGGTTTCCTCTCTGGTTTTCAACCTCAGCTTATATCCACGCTGGGATGCTTGGTTCCTCCCTCTGGGTGGAGCATCTCACAATGGGGTAATGAGTCATGAGGCCAGGTGTTGATTGGGCTCATTAACAGATGATAGTCCAGAGGGAGTTATCTCTGAGTCAGGCGGCAGGACAATGATGGGCCATTAACAGCAAGATAGTCTGGGGGGAGGAGGCAAGGAAACACTGCCCCACCTGATTTCAACGGCTGATGGGGATGGTAATAGAATACATTGCAACCCAGGACACCCACTTTTGTGTCTTTGGATTTTTCCATGTAATCACTGATTTTTTACTCTTTCCTGAAGCATCGGTAAAAATGGTAATTGCATTGAGGGGTTTTCTACTTTGAATCTCTCGAGGGATGAAAGAGAATGCCAGATTAAACATTTCATCATTTGGGTAGTGATTTGAGATTTGGCCTGAGTAACTATCTAATGCAAATTGTAAGTTCACATTATTTTGGAGTATGTGATCTAATGTGTCAGTTGTTACAGGTAAGTAGATGCATGCAAAGTCACATCCTGCCAGGGTGCAGAGCCTTGCTCCACCCTTCATGATAATTATTGCCATCATTTTTTGTGGCTTTGTGATGGTCTTAGGCTGTTGGAGTGGAAGTAACACCCATTCAATTATGATGAGGTGGTCCTTCTGCTCTTTGTCCCACTGAAATATGAGGCCGTAAAAGCGTGGTACCTTCCCTAGAATGACAAGCTTAAAGGGTAGGGAGGGCTGATACCTGTGTGCTTGTCTGGTGGAAATGAACTCTTGTATGTTTCTGAGAGACTGCCTTGCCTCTTCTCTCAGGGATCTACGGGATGCTGGACAGCCTTCCCCTTGCAACCGGTTAGCAATAGGAGCTACATCCTCTGTGGTGAGTCCTAACCAATGTCTTAAATAATTCAGTGTCCCACAGAACTGTTGAACTTCCTCTAGTGGTTTTGGGTCATTATTAATGGTGACAGGTGTTGGGGTGATAGAGGTTTCTGTGATTTTGAGTCCGAGGTATTTCCAAGGGCTTGTTCTCTGCATTTTTTCTGGTTGTAATTCAAAGCCCTTGGCCTCTAGGGCCTCAATCACCATGTTAAGAGTCTGCTCGAGATACTGATTATTGGGAGCACATACCAGCACATCATCCATGTAATGTAGGATGATGGCTTTCTCTGCTTTGGCACAGACGGGAGATAGAATTTTAGCAATATATTCTTGGCATATTGGGGAATTTTTCATAATTTGGGGAAGCACAAGCCAATGGTAACGTTCCATGGGAGCTTCACGATTAATAGAGGGCACAGAAAATGCAAATCAAGGGGCATCTGCAGGGTGGAGTGGAATATGAAAGAAGCAATCTTTAATATCAAGAACAGCTAAATGCCAATGTTGTGGGAGCATTGAAGGTGATGGCATATCTGGTTGAAGGGGTCCCATGTCTTCCATAACCTTATTGATTTCTCTACGATCTTGGAGGAGCCTATATTTGTTCTTTCCCGGTTTTTGTATTACAAACATCGGTGTATTCCAGGGGCTATTAGTTGGTACGGTATTTCCTTTAGCCAATTGTTCAGCTACTAATGTTTTGAGTGCCTCTAAGTTTTCTTTTTTTAGCGACCACTGGTTAACCCACACTGGTTCATCCACGTTCCAAGTTAGCTTTTGTGGATGGCACTCAACTCCAGCAGCCGCAAGGGAAAATTTTGATGTCTAGGGGTGATATCAATTTTTGTTCCCCACTGAGACATGGCATCCCCTCCCCACAGGGTGAATTTGGTGTCCAGGACATATGGACGAAGTGTCACTAATTTGTCCTTCAGGACCTTTGTCATGGGTTAGCAAGCATAGTCTCGGAAGTGATGTTCTTGCAAAGGGGTGCTTACAGCTTCCTCTGTGACCTGATAGAACCTATCAGCTGGCCAGTTTGAATATGGACAATTCTTTAAGCCACTTAAAGTTGCGACTGCCTCTGTGATTCACACTTAAGAATAGGAAACTCTGAGGCAGAGCCTTTCTGTCTCGTTTCCGGTGCTGGGACAGGTGGCTGCGGGACCCGTGTGGAGGCCAGCAGGCCCGGCCCAGGCCCTGCTCAGGCCAGGCCAGGCTGGGCCACGGCCATCCTGGAGCCAATGGGCCCTGTTCAACCCATGGAAAAACACCCCCCCTCCCCCCCTCCCCCCCCCCCCCCCCCCCACAGCCCTGCTGTGGGCAGACGGAGCGGCTCCCCCTTCTCCAGTGCTGCCAAGATTTCGGCTAAAGCTGCACCACTGCCCAGCAAAGATCATGTGACCAACAGCCCTAAGCGAAATTCCAGCTGCAAGGCCTAGGTGAGATTAACCCTTTTAGTGCTGTGAAGAGCTGAAAACCTGAGGGAAGAGAAAGAGGAGATGCTTAAAGCTGAAATTCTGTTGTGAAGCTATGATATATCAGAGTACCCATTGTAATTTCATGAAGATATGGGGGGTGGAGCGTTCAACTTGTGAGCAAAAGCACCTGCACTGAGAGAGGCAGATGCTGATGCAGCTGTAATTTCATGAGAAGTTTGGACAGGGAGAGATGGAAGCAATAAGGACTTTTGCTCCAAATGGGAAAGGAGAAAACCTCAGTTCCTAGAGATGCTCCCAGAGATAGTCCTAAAGATGAAGATGATGAAGACCCTTTGCTCCCAGGGAAGGAGAAGGGCCTCTGTTCTTAGAGATGAAATGCTTGCAGAGATGGGTAAAGAGAACTTTTATTTCTGAATGGCTCAACCTTAAAATTGTACCCCAGTAATTTCAAGAGTGGAACCTCAAAAGCGGTTGTGGGAAAAGCTGCAAGTCGGGGGGAAGAGACTCACATGCGAGCAGAGAACCAACCCAGGCTGCTGTCTCGTTGTGATAATGTTTTCATAGCATGGACAAGAGAGACTCCGCTTCCTAAATGGACTGAACAAGGTTATTATGGAAGTGGCAAACAGACTGAACATCACAAAGGTTGTCTTTTTACATTGTCACTGGGAGAAGGGAGAAAGGTGGGGGGAGGAGAAGAGTTTTGAAGGTGTGGTATGTTTTTTTCCTTCTTATAGGTCTGTTAATAAACTTCTTTATATTCTTTCAAGTTTGGTGCCTGCTTTGTGTTTCTCCCAATTCTTATCTCATAGAAGATAAACAGTAGTGAGTATTTTAAACCAAACCACTACAACCTTCAATTTGAATGGTGTTTTTGGATTGCTTCGCAATTTGAGTATCTCCAATCCCTTGTATGATACCCTGAGATTGCAATTCCCATTGTGCAGGCCATTTATCAAATGGAATGACAGACACATCAGCACCTGTATCTATCATTCCCATGATACTGATTTTATGTGTTCGTGACGGAGCTTACATTCTACTACAGGTTTATCGTTTCCCAAAACTTCAGTCCAACAGATGGCTGGGATATGACCATCTGTGGGCAGGTATTTGGACAGTGGAATGGCCTGTGAAATGATTTGACCCTTTGGCAGAAATTACGGTGGATATATACATTGTACAATTAGGTTAGAACACTCATTCTGATCCACTTTCATGAGTGTGGGTGTAACCTCTATCCCAGCAGGTGTTTCCCGAGTGTCCCCAATAACAAAAAGGTATGTAAAGTCTGGCATGTGGTCCACAGTATGGAATGAGATGGGTATCACAGTCTGTTTGTTGTTGTTGAAATGGTGTGTTTCATCACAGGTTACTTTAAACCTGAGTGCAGAAGTTCAAGTTGCTTTGTCTGCAGCTCTATTTTTATCGGAACGCGGAACTGTTAGAATGCGTTGAGTCGCTAGTTTCCCTGATGTTGACCTGGGGAAACAGTCTTTGGAGAGTTTTTATCAGCAATTATAATTGTTCTGCAATTGCAAGCTACATGTCCCTTTTTCTGACAGCGATAGCATATAAGGTCACCTCGAGATTGTTTCCCCTGTACCCATAGCATTCTCCACAACCTCCCCCACCATCCCCACTTTTTTCCAAAAAGGAGCAGCTGTGTTCAGCTGCACCTTCTTTGTACAGACTTCGAGGATGGTTTCAACAGTTGGAGTTAGGCGCAAGGGACGACTCAGGATCACTTGTTGGCAAGCATCATTCGTATTCACTTGGAGCAGTTCGAGTAGGAGTGCTTATTGGAGGTCAGGATTAGGGATCTGGGAAAAGATAACTTCAAGCAAACGGTTATAAAAGTGAATAATATTTTCATTTGGCAATTTTTTGATGTTGTTTAATGAGATTCAGGAATCTGAGATGGTAGTAATGTTAAGGCCTTTTCAGCAGCACGTGTGATTTCAATAAGAACTGGACGAGGGATAAGCATTGCTTGTGTTTGGGGATTTGTCATATTATTGTCACCAGATAAAAGGTCTAATGTGATATAATTGTTGTCAAAGTCCAGATAATTATCTGGAGTTTGCCACAAAATTTGCAATAAATCAGATAAAATGATTTTCCATTGTTGTCTCCACAACACAAAATCACCAGGTGGTAGAAGAGTTTGCATTATTGTAATTAAATCATGAGGTACAAGCGAGTTGCAAAACTAGCACTTAAAAGGCTCTTAAAATAGTTACTATGCATCCCAAACTCCTTAATTGCCTTGCACAAATCCTTAATATTAGAATAAGGAAACGGCATCCAGCCAGGGTTAGCTCCTGTGCTAGTACGAGAGAGTGTAGTAGCAGCAGCTGGAGGTACTTCCTGGTAACCATGGGTTTCAGGATTTAAGGGGGTAGTCACATGACTGGGGGAACCTGGTGCGGGACAATGGGAAGCAGGGGCGGGGAGTGGAGGCATGGGGGCTGAGAGTGGAGGCGGGGATGCGGCCAGAGAAGGGGAGGGGTTGGGGGTGGGGTTGTGGGAGGCGGGGGCTGTACTTGCATCATGGGTGGGAACAGAGGGAGGGGTGAAACATGACGCCGTGGGGGTGGGGTTGGGGCGGGGTTAGGTTTCGATGCAGGAGTGGGAGGGGATGGGGACAAGAAGGGATTGGTGGGGTGGGGGAGAAAGGGATTGTGGGAGGTGTAGTTTGGAGATGAAGAAACGTTGTATCTGCCATTATTGGAGACAAACAAACTCGGAGAAAAGGGGTTGGGGGGAGGGGGTTTTTCACGGGATGCGGGCACATGGCAATGGCTGTCCCTGGGAACAAAGAGATCAGGGCAGAAGGGGTTTTTACGCCCACTTAAAACATGAGGGCTAGAAACTGGGGAAAAAGGAGTCGAGAAAAGGTTTTTGAAAGGTCCTGGGATGGGGTCCGGATTCCCGTCCAAGGTAGGGTGCTGAGGAAACATGGCTGAGCCAGGAGGACGATAGCTCTCCTGTGCTAAAAAGCAGTCTGCTCTAGCTGTGTTTTCCAGCATAGGGGAAGAGTGGTCAGGGACACAGGGGTTGGAAGAGGATGTAAGGGAATTAAAAGAGGGTTTTTGCATTGGCTTTTCATGTACTGCTTTTTTCTCTGGCAAAGTATAACGTAGTAACAGGAGAGGAAAAAATTTTGAAACTGTTTCATCTCCCGATTGTCTGAGAGAAGAGAGTTTTCTCCCCACCTTATCCCAAAATTCAGAAGATCTCATATCCTCAGAGGTCAGATTAGGAAAGTACTGGAAAAGCCATCGTACACAAGATTGAACTAGATTTTTAGGGTATTTATGCCCAGTACAAGAAAGGTAGCTTTGAACTTGGTAGTATATTTCTCTGTGGTATGCAGAAACCTCAGATCCCATTATGAAAGCAACAGCACAAACCTCAGCCCCAAATCGCAAAAGAGGAAAAAAAAGAGAAAGTTTGCACCAGCACCAGCTTAAGACAGGCCCCCCTAAACCAGCAGGGAAATACCAGAATTCTAGATTTACCACAGGAAAGCAGGTCCGGAGAAAAAAAATAAGCGAAGTGGGTCTTCCACTTTCCAGCTGTTCCCTCGCCACATGGTGTGGGGGAGGGTACAGGCTGAGGCTCTGGGCTCGCTGTTACGCAGAAAGTAACAGCTTGCTACACAGCCGGCACAGGAGGACATGCAGAGCTAACTCCAGCAGACAAGTCGCTACTGGGACACCCTAAAAGTCTCTCAGAACGGAGGTTCAGAGATAGCACGCTGAGTGCCAAATGTGTAATACTCACAGCTCTTTACCGGCTAGCACGCATAGTTCAACGCCTTAGAAAGCCTCGAGCAGCCTAGAGAGGTAGCATGGGCAATCTAGCATTTCAGTGGCTCTAAACGCGGCAAATAGTAGCTGCAAAGCTGTAGCAGGGGGGGTCCCGGGAGCAGGGGAATCCAGCCAGAGTCACGATACGAACACCGATATGATTTGAGCGTCGTGCTCTGGCTGGATTCCCCTGCTCCCGGGACCCCCCCCCCGCTACACGTGGCGCCTGAACGGCAGGGACCCGAGTGAGTTTTGCTACATGCAGGTTCGCTTCAATGCGGTAAGACTCCGTATTTCATCGTATCGGTGCGGCGGAGCCAGGGGAACCAGAGCAGGTGGCCCCAAAGCCGAGTAAAGCCGGGGGCCCGGTCTCAAAGCAGAATAGAAGGCCGGAGGATAAGTCCCAAAGCCGAGTAAAGCCGGGGGCTAAACCTCAAAGCCGAGTGGCCGGAGACCGTATTTTCGCGCGGCCGAGCGAATACCCGCAGCACAGAAGCTATGGACTACGGGGCAGGACCTCGACTCCTAGCTAATACTCTCTCTATGAGAGGCGAGATCGTAAAAGACCGAGATCTGAATGCCCTCATTACCTGGGCCCGGGAACATGGATTATTGAGTTACACTTCGCTTTTGTTTTTAACCGAAGCGTGGGGGGAAGTTGGATATAAATTGTGGCTGTTCACGATTGAGGGTGGAAAGGAAGCTAAAGAAGCTAAAGCTCTCGGCTTAACCTGGAGGGCAGTAACTGGCACTCTCGCAGAGATGAACACAGAGAGGACAGTGGCTGCGGCTGCCATAGAGGCTTTAGAGAGTAGCAGCTCTGGGAAAGGAACAGACGGGGGTCTTATGGAGGGGCGGCCAGAGGCCAGAGCGGAGTCCAGGGTAGCACGGTTCTTCGGGCTGGCTGCGAAAAGACCGATTAAAGGCACAGCAGCACCCGTCCGCTCACTGCAAGAGTTGCTGGACTCAGCAGGGCAGGATGTTCTCCCTCCGACGGCCGAAAGAGAAATGGCTGCGAACGCGGAAGCTGAGCCGCCAGACCCAGGGGGCGGGGCGCAGGCGGGCCAACGAGACACAGGCAGTCCTGCTGTCCCGCCGAAAGCGGCAGAGCAACAGAGAGGTCCTAAAACCCAGCCAAAAGCAGCAGAGAGTAAACCACCCCCCCCCCCCCCCCCCCCCCCCCGCCAAACAGCAGGACGTCCGGCAGCAGCGCAGCTTCTGCAGTTTCGTCTCCTGCAAAGCCAAAGCCAGCCGGGGCGGCCCGGAAGCAGCCCCAAAAGAAGGAGAAGTACCAACAAATAATGCAAAAAGTAATCAAAAAGCTTGCTGACTTATCTACACAAAGCATTTTGCAGTCTATCTTTACAGCAGATGTTCTGTGTTCAAATTACTACATCAGCATCGTACAGTTGTTGTTAACCCCTTCACAGTTCCTGCTCTGGGAATGAACGTGGACTGCAATGCTACAGAATGTCCTGCAACAACAGGGACAAGTCATCGCTGCATCACTAACCAGAGCTGTGTCCAGCAAAGTGGTGCCATGCTACAGGACCCCGAAATGAGAAGGCACAGTCAGCATCAGCTCCTGAGGAAAGTGACGCCACTACTTCAACAGCTGGGACTCTGAGACCTTTCCCGAGAAGCCTTGGGAGAGGCTGCAGACGTGGCTGAGTGAAGGAGCTGAGGACTTGCCAGATCCACCACTCTCTGTAGCAGGAGAAATAGCGAGACCCTGGGGCGAATGTAACAGCTGCCCTAGGTGGTTGCTAGTGACTTGTGGTGGGTGTCGGGGAACCCTCTCCAAAGGCAAAACCAAGAAGGAGAGTTGCATAAATTTTTGGGTATAGCACCAGACACAGAGGTAGAGTAAGAAATTGTTTTTTGACTGTCTTGAGACAGGAGCATTAGCGGACATTTTCACTCAGCTGTCCACCCATTTAGATCAAGTGAAGGCAGTCAATTTGGCTAGCATCTATGTTTTTACCTGGTGTTTCAGCAGCCAGGGCTCACGCTATTTTGCATAAACTTGCTTGCTGGGAGAGGGATAAGTTAAACATAACTTTGCAGATGCTTGATGAGTTAAGCGTAGATGTTACTAGTGTTAGACATACAGTATTACAAAATCGAGCAGCCATTGATTTTCTACTACTAGCTCACGGCCACGGCTGTGAAGAGTTCCAGGGTATGTGCTGTATGAATCTTTCTGACCACTCTGTCCCAATTCACAAGCACCTCTCTGACCTCCAGAGGGGCCTACACATCTTTCAGGAGACAGATGGCCCGATTGGAGATTGGCTTAAGGGTCTGGGTATCACCAGATGGCTGTGTACCTTGGTAGTAGAAGGCTGCCGATTGCTATTTGTAGCTATATTAGGTTTAATAATACTTGGGTGTATTTTTTTTGCCTTAAAGCAGGGCTGCGAAAAAGCATCGACCAGACCTGGGTTGCCCAAAAAGAAAACGGGGGATGTGTAGAGGGATTCCTTATGGAATATAGGATACCCCAGGAGGGCTTGGGCACCCCAGGGCTGTTGCAGAAGTACCCCTGATGGGGCCTCAGGCTGAAAACAGGCTTGCAAGGCACCTGCTAGCTGTCAGCCTCGAACAGCCTTGGGAAAAGGTATACACTGGTCAGCTCCCCCACTGCTTAGAGGGTTTCTCATGGGAAAGGGGCGTGAACTTTGGAAAAAAGTATAACTTGGTGTAACCGAATAATAAAACTGGAGCACGATGCTCAAATAGTATCGGTGTTTGTATCGTGACTCTGGCTGGATTCCCCTGCTCCCGGGACCCCCCCCTGCTACACAAAGCTAATACCACCAGTAGAAGCAAAGAGGGAGAAATATAGCCTTCGGTTTGCCTAATTCCTGCAGTTAGAAGCTTTCACAGACAGACATGCAGATGTTTTTTGCAGGAGGGATGCAAGCCAAAGAGGGCGGGCCCCCTCTCGGGTCCTTCTTTTATTTGGAAAAGGGGAAAGGGGAGAACTGGTGGCGGACCCGGGGTGACTGGCCCATCAGACACTGCTAAAGAGTTTGAGTTACATTTTGTTTTGCCCGCACTTGGAACAAAGGAGTTCAGAGCACATGGCAGAGGCAAATCCTGGCTTGTCTTGGGGAGGGGGAAGGGAAGCTCAGAGCAGGCAGCAACACTGGTCAGAGTATTCACTGTCTGTGATTCCAGATCAGGTGTCCCCTCACCAGGGTCAAGGGAGGTGCTTTCAATTCTGTCTGGGAGATCGCTGATTGCCTTCTAGTGTCTCTGCAGCAACTACATTAAGAGCCTTCTTGGGTGACCCCTTCTTAACAACTCTCTTCCCTCTCTGTTGAGGCTGACAGCAGGTCTACAGGCTTCACAGACCTTAATTTGGACATGGTTAACTTCTATTTTTGAGAAGAAAAGCAGTTAGGTTTTATCCATGAGAATATAGTATCAACAGAAGCTTGAAAGTTAAACAATAGAAGGGGAAAAACAGCAACACTCACCCGCAAACCCTCCGGAACAGGTGCTCACTATGCAACCAGTCTCAGTAACAGTATCTGCTTATGACCCAGAAAGCTTTTGGAACCAGATCAAAGCACTAGCAATTATCAGAGGAGACTTCGAACTGGCAGACTGTATTCCTATGCCTGGGCAACCTTTTGCTCTGAACAATCAAATTACTTCTGAGGGGGCAATAGGAGTGTTCCCTGTCATTAGAAGCGGAGGTCAGAACCAAATCAGTACATTGAGTTTAATTGGCAAGTGCTTTCAGAACTACGCAAAATAGCTACAAAGCATGGTTTGGCATGCCCAGCCGTAGCAAAGATGCTGTCATTTTTAGCTGCACAAGATCTGACTCCCTTTGATATGAAACTAATAGCAAGATTGCTTTGCTCTCCAATTCAATATTTAACATTTGAGTCTGTTTGGTGCCAATTTGCTGAAGCAATGACAATGAACAATTATAAATTATCGCAGGATGATCCTCGTTTCAGAGCAGGCATGGCTCAGCTGCTGGGATTCCCTCCTTTGGATAACCCACAGCTACAGGCTCATCTGCATCTTTCTATTTTAGCTCAATCTCGTGATTTGGGTATGCAGGCTCTTATGAAAGTTGCATATATGTCTTCACCTACACAACGATACACCTCGATAAAGCAGGGTGTGCATGAGCCATATATGCAATTTTTGGATTGCCTGCAGGATGCCTTAGGAAAACAGTAGATCCGACAAGGGAGCAGATGTTATTGCAGTTGGCAAAGGATAATGCGAACGACGAGTGTCGGAAAGCCATAGATCTCTTGCCAAATGACTCTCCTTCTTTGGATGAGATAATACATGTTTGTTCCAAAGTAGGAACTGCTTCCTACCGTGTGGCCATGCTAGCAGACTCTCTTGCAGATGCAATGGAGGTACAGCATCATTGCTATAGCTGTGGACAAGGTCACACCGAAGCTCAGTGTCCCCACAGGAACCAATTATCAAGTGTGCCAAAAAACTCGAAAGGAACACCTGGGGTGGAACTTTGTACTAAGTGTGAAAAGCCAGGACATTATGCAAAGCACTGCAAATCTAAATTCCATGCGAATGGGCAACCCTTCACACACCAGGGAAACGGGAAGAAGAGCGCAGAGGGGAAGTGCATGCAGACACAAACACTTCCCCAGGGGTCACGCCCTGTGCAAGCTTATGCGACCACCTCACTGGGTGGACAAGAGGAGCCGCTGGCATGGATGTTTCCACTGCCAGCACAGTCATCTTAGACTCGCAGCAGGTATATAAAGTCCCCCTAGCAGCGCATGGACCCATAGGTCAGGGGCTCAGTGCATTGCTAATAGGGAGATCGAGTGTGACAGTGCAAGGTATCTTTGTACATCCAGGCGTTGTGGACGCTGATTACACAGGACAAATATATGCTATGGTGTCGACCCCCAGTCCTCCTGTTACTATACCTGCTAAGACTTGTATTGCTCACTTTGTGCCTTTTGTGTCCCAAAAACAGATTCCAGACTACGAGGGGATCAAGGCTTCAGATCAACGGGACTACCTCAAGCGTATCGGACTCAAAACATCTCTGACCAGAGACCACAAATGGTTTGTACTTTGGAAGTGCATGGCATGGCTCCATCTCATATAACCATCAAGGGATTGATAGACACAGGAGCCAAACTCACTATCATATCTGCCACTGTGTGGCCTCCCTCGTGGCCCATAATGCCAGTGGAGTCTGCTGTTGCTGGCCTTGGGGGTCCTACACAAAGCTACTTGAGTACTAAACCTGTGTTGATCACAAACGCAGAAGGACAAACAGCGACCGTCTGTCCCTACATCACTGTAGCACCCCTCAATCTGTGGTGACGAGATGTTCTGGCAGCCTGGGGGGTGAAAGTGGGGACGAATTTTTGATTGGGGCCACTGTGCAGAAGGGCGCTAAGTACCCTACACCGCCGCTACGGTGGCTTACAGAACAACCTATCTGGGAACCCCAGTGGCCCCTCACAAAAGAAAAATTAGTTGCCCTTCACGAATTGGTCCAGGAACAATTAAAACAAGGGCACATTGACCCTTCTATGAGCCCTTGGAATACACCTGTCTTTGTGATCAAAAAGAAATCAGGGAAATGGAGATTGCTCCATGACCTGTGTCAAATTAATGCAGTAATAGAGAGCATGGGTGCTTTACAGCCTGGAATGCCATCTCCCACAATGATACCTGCTAAGTGGGACATATTAATTGTTGATCTGAAGGATTGCTTTTTTTACCATTCCACTGCATCCAAAAGTTAATCCAAAATTTGCATTTACAGTGCCATCTGTTAATCATGCTGTGTTGCTGCCTGCTCAGAGAGAGCTGCCCCTCCCCAAGACTGGTCAAACAGCCATGTGCTCTGAACCTCCTTTGTTCTAAAGCGTGGGCAAAACTGAAAGTAACTCAAACTCTGGAGCAGTGTCTGATTGGCCAGTTACCCTGGGTCCGCCCCTAGCTCTTCCCTTTCCCTTCTCATGAATAAAGGAGAGAGCTCAGAGTGGGCCCGCCCTCTTGCTCTGGCTACCCTTCTGCTAACAGCTTGTGTGTGTCTCTGTCTCGGACCGAGCCTGATCTGCTAGCAGGATTAAAGCATAGAGTGATGGCTATATTTCTACCGCTTTGCTTCTACTCATGGTATTAGCTTCGCAGCTACCATTTGCCGCTTTTAGAGCTACTGAAGTGCCAGATTGCCTGTGCCATCCCTCTAGACGGCTGGAGGTTTTCTGAGGCACTGAACTGAGAGCTTAGCCGGTTAAATGCTGTGAGTATTTCCACATTTGGTGCACAATATGCTATCTCTGAACCTCGATTCTTGAGAGACTTTTAGGGTGTTGGAGAATGGTTAGAGGATCAGGGACATGGATCATTGATAAAGACAGATCAATAAAAGAGCTGTACAAGCAAAGGCCTGCATGAGCAAAGGCCTGCATGAGAAAATGCCTGCATGAGAAAATGCCTGCGTGAGAAACAGGCCTGAGAACCAAAAGGGAGTTTTAAGGAGGTACAGTGGTGTGCTGATAAGATGCACTGACCATGAGAAGGGAGGGAGAACTTTGATTTCTCAAGTCAAAACATAAATAATAGAAGCTTGCCAAATGTAGTCTTTTATCTAACCCAATTATGTAGAAGTAAGAATGAGCTTTTATAAGTTTAAACCAATTAAAGAACTGATAAGCATGTACACTTCCACTGTATAAGTATTTTATTGCCAATAAACAAAGCTTGCTTTATCAATCACATTGATTGTCTGCATGTCTTCCCCCACCGAAGTCAGCAAGTTTACGGTGTTCCAGCAGCCACGTGTCTGCTGGAGTAAGCCCTGTACATCCTGCTGTGCCAGCTCTTTTGTAGCCAGCTATTACTTTCTGCGTAACAGCAAGCTCAGAGCTTCAGCCTATCCCCTCCCCCACACCACGTGGCGAGGGAACGGCTGGAAAGTAGCAGACCTACTTCACTTATTTTTTTCTCTGGACCTGCTTTCCTGTGGCGAATCCAGAATTCTGATGAGTATTTCCCTGCTGGTTTAGGGGCTTCTGTCTTAAGCTGGTTTCGGTGCAAATTTTTATCTTTTTTTTCCTCTTTTTTTTTTCCCTCTTTTTTCACGATTTGAGGCTGAGGTTTGTGCTGTTGTTTTCATAATGGGATCTGAAGTTTCTGCACACCACAGAGAAATATGCTACCAAGTTCAAAGCTACCTTTATTGTACTGGGCATAAATACCCTAAAAATATAGTTCAGTCTTTTGTACACTGGCTTTTTCAGTACTTTCCTAATCTAACCTCCGAAGAAATGAGATCTTCTAAATTTTGGGATAAGGTGGGAGAAAACTCTTGTCTCTCAGACAATCGGGAGATGAAACAGTTTCAAAATTTTTTCCTCTCCTGTTACTACGTTATACTTTGCCAGAGAAAAAAGCAGTACATGAAAAGCCAATGCAAAAACACCCTGTTAATTCCCTTATACCCTCTTCCAACCCGTGTCCCTGACCACTCTTCCCCTATGCTGGAAAACACAGCTAGAGCAGACTGCTTTTTAGCACACGAGAGCTATCGTCCTCCTGGCTCAGCCATGTCTTCTCAGCACCCTACCTTTGACAGGAATCCGGACCCCATCCCAGGACCTTTCCAACCTGCTTTCTCCACTCCTTTGTCCCCAGTTTCTAGCCCTCATGTTTTAAGTGCGCGTAAAAACCCCTTCTGCCCTGATCTCTTTGTTCCCAGGGACAGCCATTGCCATGTGACCGCATCCCGTAAAAAAACCCCTCCCTCCAACCCCTTTTCTCCCAGTTTATTTGTCTCCGATAATGGCGGACGCCATGTTTCTTCGTCTCCGAACTACACCTCCCACAATCCCTTTCTCCCCCACCCCACCAATCCCTTCTTGTCCCCACCCCCTCCCACTCCTGCATCGAAACCTAACCCCGCCCCAACCCTGCCTCCACGGCGTCGTGTTTCACCCCTCTCTCTATTCCCGCCCATGATGCAAGTACCGCCCCTGCCTCCCACAGCCCCGCCCCCAACCCCCCCCTCCTCTTGCTGCCTCCATCCCTCCACTCCCCGCCCCTGCCCCTCCACTCTTCGCCCCTGCCCCTCCACTCCCCGCCCCTGCTTCCCATTGTCCCGCCCCACGTTCCCACAATCATGTGACTACCCGTTTACATCCGGGAACACATGGCTACCAGGAAGTGTCTCCACTTGTTACTATTCCCCGTAACAACACAGGAACGAACCCTGGCTGGACGCCCTTTCTGTATTCTAATATTAAGGATTTGTGCGAGGCAATTAAGGAGTTTGGAATGCATAGTAATTATTTTAAGAGCCTTTTAAGTGCTATTTTTGCAACTCACTTACTTGTACCTCATGATTTAGTTACATTGATGCAAACCCTTCTCACACCTGGTGATTTTATGATGTGGAAAAAGCAATGGAAAATAATTTTATCTGATTTATTAAAAATTTTGTGGCAAACTCCAGATAATTACCTGGACTTTGAGAATAATTATATCACATTAGACCTTTTATCTGGTGACAACAATATGGCAAATCCTCAAAAACAAGCAATGCTTATCCCTCGTCCAGTTCTTACTGAAATCACACGTGCTGCTGAAAAGGCCTTAACATTACTACCATCTCAAAGTCCTAATTCTCATTATACCACCATCAAGCAATTGCCAAATGAATTATTCACTTTTAAAACCGTTTGCTTGAAGCTATTTTTCCCAGGTCCCTAATCCTAACCTCCAACAAGTGCTCCTACTCGAACTGCTCCAGGCAAATACAAATGATGCTTGCAAACAAGTAATCCTGAGTCTTCCCTTGCGTCCACCCCCAACGGTTTAAACCATCCTCGAAGTTTGTACAAAGAAGGTGCAGCTGAACACAGCTGTTTCTTTTTTGAAAAAAGTGGGGATGGTGGGGGAAGTTGTGGAGAATGCAACGGGTACAGGGGAAACTCAATCGCGTGGTAACCTTATATGCTGTCGTTGTCAGAAAAAGGGACATGTAGCTCGCAATTGCAGAGCAATTATAACTGCTGCTAAAAACTCTCCAAAGTGTTTCCCCAGGTCAACAGCAGGGAAACTAATGACTCAACGCGTCCTAACAGTTCCACGTTCAGACAAAAAGTAGAGCTGCAGACAAAGCAACTTGAACTTCTGCACTCAGGTTTAAGGTAACCTGTGATGAAACACACCATTTCAACAACAACAAACAGACTGCGATACCCATCTCATTCCAGAATGTGGACCACATGCCAGACTTTACATACCTTTTTGTTATTGGGGACACTCGGGAAACACCTGCTGGGATAGAGGTTACACCCACACTCATGAAAGTGGATCAGAATGGGGGATCTAACCTAATGGTACAATGTATATATCCACCGTACTTTCTGCCAAAGGGTCAAGTCATTTCACAGGCCATTCCACTGTCCAAATACCTGCCCACAGATGGTCATATCCCAGCCATCTGTTGGACTGAAGTTTTGGGAAATGATAAACCTATAGTGGAATGTAAGCTCCATCATAGATCACATAAAATCAGTTGTTGGAATTGTAAAAGGATGAGGCCCGGCTCCGGCGGGGGGAGAAATGCAGTCCAAGCCAATATGGTTGATAAGCGCAAAACTCCCTTCTTGTTCTCAGCTTGGTTCTCACAGAGATTTTTCTCATGGAGAGTTTTTCTCACACATAGGCCTTTTGCTTGAAGGCCTATTGCTTGTACAGTTCTTTTATTGATCCCATAATTCTATCAATGATCCATGCCCCGGATACTTTAATAATTGCAACAATTCCCCTTTTTCTTTTTATACAAGCAATACTTGATTGTTCACAGATGTAGTGACTTTGTATATTATCCTTTGCAAGCATTGGAAGGCAAGGTGAACACACTATTATTAATAATATTACTAGTCCTACAGTAATCAAATGCTACACAAATAAAACTAGCCATGATTTTAAATGTAATAACTTTAACCATCCCTCTTAGTTGAGACCGTCTTCCTTTTTCTGTAATTGTGTAGTTAATTGATGTAACTCACTTATCTGCTTGTGAAGTAGGAAAAGGTGGTTAGAATGATTTATACCGCACATAACTTGGAACCTTTCACAGCCATGTCTGTGAGCTAATGGTAGAAAATCAATGGCTGCTTAATCTTATAATATTATATGTCTAACACTAATAACATACACAACTTATTGAGCATTTGCAAAGTCATATTAAACTTATCCCTCTCCCAGCAAGCAAGTTTAAGAAAAATAGCGTAAGCCCTGGCTGCTAAAGCACAAGGTAAAAATATAAATGCTAACTAAATTGACTGCTTTCACTTGATCTAAATGGGCAGACAGCTGATTGAAAATGCCTGGTAATGCTCTTGTTTCAAGACAGTTAAAAAACAATTTTTCACTTTACTTCTGTGTTTGGTGTTATACCCAAAAATTGATGCATTATACCCAAAAATGTATGCCTTTTTTTTTTTTTTCTTAGTTTTGTCTTTGGAAAGGGCTCCCCAATCACCCACCACAAGTCACTAGCAACCACCTAGGGCAGCTGTTACATTCGCTCCAGAGTCTCACTATTTCTCCTGCTACAGAGAGTGGTGGATCTGGCAAGTCCTCAGCTCCTTCACTCAGCCACGTCTGCAGCCTCTCCCAAGGCTCCTCGGGACAGAGTTCCAGCTGTTGAAGTAGTGGCATCACTTTCCTCAGGAGCTGATGCTGACGGTGCCTTCTCATTTCGGAGTCCTGTAGCATGGCACCACTTTGCTGGACACAGCTCTGGTTAGTGATGCAGCGATGACTTGTCCCTGTTGTTGCAGGACATTCTGTAGCATTGCAGTCCACGTTTGTTCCCCAGAGCAGGAACTGTGAAGGGGTTAATAACAACTGTACGATGCTGATGAAGTCATTTGAACACAGGACATCTGCTGTAAAGATAGACTGCAAAATGCTTTGTGTAGATAAGTCAGCAAGCTTTTTGATTACTTTTTGTATCAGTTCTTGGTGTTTCTCCCCGTCCCAGGGCTGACCCCCGGCTGGCTTTGGCTTTGCAGGTGACGAAACTGCAGAAGCCGCGCTGCTGCCGGACATGCCGCTGTTTGGCGGGGGGGGGGGGGGGGGGATTTGGGGGGGGGATGGGGGAGGTGTGGTTTATTCTCTGCTGCTTTTGGCTGGGTTTTAGGACCTCTCTGTTGCTCTGCCGCTTTCGCAGGAAGCCAGGACTGCCTGTGTCTCCTTGGCCCGCCTGCGCCCCGACCCCCGGATCGGGTGTCTCTGCTTCTGTGTTCACAGCCATTTCTCCCTCGGGCGTCGGAGGGGTAACATCTGGCTCTGCCGGGTTTAGCAGCTCCTGCAGTGAGCGGATGTGCGCCGCCACGTTTTTAACCGATTTTCTGGCGGCCAGCCCGAAGGACCGTGCTAGCCCGGACTCGGCTCCGGTCCCTGCCCGCTGCTCCGTAAGACCCCCATCTGTTTCTTTCCCAGAGCTGCTACAGCCAGCGCTGCCACTCTCTAAAGTCTCTATGGCAGCTACAGCAACTGTCTTTTCTGTTTTTATTTCTGCGAGAGTGCTAGTTACTGCTCTCCAGGTGAATTTGAGAGCTTTAGTTTCTTTAGCTTTCTTTTTAAACGATCTTGGATTAGCTAGTTCCTTATAAAGGTGCACTTCTTTAAGTCCCCGCTTTTCTAAAAAGCGTAAAAATAAGTCAAGGGCCACCTCTGGTTCCGTAACTGTGTCCATCTGCAAACTACGTCCCAACCGCAAACTGCGTCCCAACCCCAAACTGTGTCTTTCCACAAACTGTGTCTTTCCACAACTGTGCCTGCAGTTGATGGCTAAAGATCCTGCAAAAATTGTAATTCTCATTCAGCAAGAATATTTTGAATGGAGTTCTGCAATTTGTGCTCCCTTACAGAGTGCATTGCAAAACTTTTCTGGGCAGTTTGCTTACCATTTGCTCAGCCACAAGTTATTACAATTGGCAAAATCAACCAGTTTGTCCTTGCGGCCAAACAACAGCCGTGCACTGCTGCAAGGACCCACTGTCTTTACTGATGGATCAGGAAGAACAGGAAAGGCCATTGTTACCTGGAAGGATGAATCTGGGTGGCAGATGCTGGAAGGCCACGAGTCAGGCTCTGCCGAGCTTGTTGAATTAAGAGCTGTGACCATGGCACTCCAGCAATTCTCTCATGTACCACTGAATCTCATTACTGATTCTGCTTATGTTGCAGACATTACGTAGTGTCTTGATTGCTCTCTTTTGAAGGAAGCTAATAATGTTGTTCTTTTTTCACTGTTGAAAGCTTTGTGGTGTGCGATTCAGAACCGAGTCCATCCCTACTATGTTCTACATATAAGGATCCACACCAGTTTGCCAGGATTTATAGCGGAAGGTAATGCCAGAGCTGATAAATTGGCCAACCCTGCATGGAGGAGGCCTCAACCTGATAAATTAGCACAAGCTAAATCCTTGCACGATTTCTTTCACCAAGGCTCTCGTGCCTTGTAGAAAGAATTTTCATTAACTTCTACTGAGGCTCGTAATATTATCAGTTCTTGTCCTGATTGTCAAGGGTTCACCACGCCGTTACCGGCAGGTGTTAACCCCAGAGGCCTGTGTCTTGGGGTGACTTGATGTTGTATTCCCTATCGCTGCTCTATGCCCAGAAATTAGTTTTATGCCTTTCTGTGCCTTTAAACTGAGCCTGAGAGGGGGGAGAGAAAAAACCCAACAAAACTTTCAAAACAGTTTTGCAGTTTGTTTTCATGTTTTTCAAGGACACATAGAGACGGCTCTCGGCATTCAGCTGAGGCAGGAGAGTGAGAGCGGAGGGAAGCACTCGTCTTGCTTACTTTCCAGCCAGCTTTTGGCCAGTTTTTCAGCTTCTTTTCCTCCGGAGAGTTGAACTTTGTTTTCCTGGGACTCCAATTTTTATTTTTTTTCCCTTCTTCTCTGCTGGACTGCTTCAATATCAGAACACATCGGGAGGACTTTCCACCGAGCACAGAGGCCCTGGCCCTGGGCCAAGTCCCAGTTCCGAGGAGGAGGGAGACCAAGGGGAGGACTCTAACATTTTCCCAGGTTTTTCTCCACAGTGAGAGATTTTATTATTTAGCATTATTATCCTTTTCTCATATGTTTGTTAAATAAATAGTTTTTATTGCTTTCACTTTCCTTTGAGGAAAAAGTTTTTTTCCCGAACCTGGTGGGAGAGGGGTGGTTGTAACCTGCCTTCTCTCAGAGAATTCCTAAATTTGGCCAAACCGGCACAGCCTGCAAGCCTTGCAAATTTGGCAGACAGATATTACCCATATTGCTGAATTCAGTCAATATAAATATGTACATGTTTCTATCGATACCTTTTCCTCTGCCATGTGGGAGTCGGTACATACAGGAGAAAAGAGTTGTGATGCTATCCCCCATTGGCAAATGGCTTTTGCTGTTTTGGGCATGCCTTCCTCTGTAAAAACTGACAATGGTCCAGCCTACGTCTCACAGAAGACGCGGAGGTTTTTCCAACAGTGGGGTGTAACCCATAAATTTGGTATTCCTCATTCTCCCACTGGTCAAGCTATTATTGAATGTGCTTATGGTTCTTTGAAGCGTGTTTTGGAAAAACAAAAAGGGGGAATGACTGGAGAATCCCCACAGAGCCGGTTGGCAAAAGCTTTACACACAATTAATCATCTTACAGTGCCACCAAATTCTGATAATCCTGTTCTTTTGAATCATTTTTTCTCGTTGCAGTCTTCAGGTGAAACGCACCTGCCCCAAGCGAAAGTATGGGTATGAGATTTACTCACTAACAAGCGGGAAGGCCCGTGGGACCTTGCCACTTGGGGGCATGGGTATGTATGTGTTTCCACAGATACTGGTGTGTGGTGGGTACCTGCAAGGTGTGTTCGCCCTGATTTGCGACATCAAAAGGACCAACAAACCAATGGGCAACCTTCAGAAGATGACGATGGTGTGGATCATTTGGTGGATGGTTCTGACTCAAGCTGAGACAGAGCAAGGACTTACCATGTTACCCCCAATGCCAGAAAACAATGTGTGGGTGACCCTTGCCCACGCCCTGAATCAATCATCCTTATGCCTGTGTCTTGCAATGCCACAATCATCTTTTCACACGTTTGGTGGGAGTACTGGTCAAACCTTCTTTAATAGTTCAGGAAGCCAGTGGCTGTGCTGCCAAAGCTGCTTGTAGCAGTACCCTGTGAAAGTGTCTTAGTGACATTGATGTGTGGGATCACACACTCCCTGTCGCCCTTGAGCCACAAGAAGTATATATTCTGGGGTCAATAAGGGCACCAGCGTGTATCTTCTTTAATTACACACGACTTCAGTGCAGGGACAAGTCACATTGTCCCAGTACTCAAGACGTGTCACCCATAAATCCTGTTTTTCGGAATGTTTCAGCCTGGTGCAATTGGACAGTTCCAGATCAAAAAGGTGTTTCATACTACCAATCTGATTTGGACAACTCTCCATGCAAATTACCTCAAGGAGTGTTCCTCATTTGCGGAGATCGTGTGTGGCCTGCATTGCCATCACACGCTGTTGGCAGACCATGTACTATTGGCTGCCTGAAGATGCTTGCTCCAAATTTAACTACGCTTATAAAGCACATGCATGTAACCCGTGACAAGCGGTCCTTGAGACCTTTCTCAAGTAACTGTGATGATACTGTTGATTTCTGGAAGATAGAGAGACGTTTTTTAGCTTTGCTTTTTCTCCCAGGGGTGGTGGCCTCAAAGGCATTGGGGTTGTTCAATAAGTTAGGTTGCTGGCTTGCTAAACAGTCTAATTCTACTTCGCTTGCTTTATCAGGATTGTTAACTGATGTAGATTCTGTTAGACATGCTACTTTGCAAAATCGAGCAGCCATTGACTTTTTGCTATTAGCACGTGGGCATGGTTGTAAGGACTTTGATGGTATGTGCTGTATGAATCTTTCTGATCATTCTAAATCAGCGTTTGCTAGTATCCAAGAATTACAAATGAGTGTTTCAAAGTTAAGACAAGAGGATGACCCTGATTGGTTTAATATTCTGTTTGGCAACCGGCAAATTGCTAAATGGATCAAAAGCCTCCGGAAGTTGGGGTGTTTAATCATAACTGTCATCCTTCTTGTTGTACTCCTTGTGCCATTGTCTTGGGGTGACCTTATGATGTGTATCCCATATCGCTGCCTATGCCCAGAAATTAATTCCTGTGCCTTTCTATGCCTCTAAACTTAGCCTGAGAGGGGGAAGGAAAAAACTGAGCAAAACTTTTTCAAAGCAGTTGGCAGCTTGTTCAAGGTCACACACAGATAGCAATTTGTTTCCCAGCTGCGGCAGGGGAGAGAGGAAGCACCCTGCTTGCTGCTCCCAGGACAGGTTTTTTTTTGGCCAGTGGTTCAGCTGCTTTGTTCTCCCGAGAGAGACTGAGTTGAATTTTTCCTTCCCTGGAATTTCGGATTTTCTCCCTTTTCTACTGGACTGCTTGATTGCTTCAACATCAGAGCACATCGGGAGGACTTTCCACCAGGCACAGAGGGCCTGGCCCTGGCCCAAGCTCCAGCTCCGAGGAGACCAAAGGGAGGACTCTAACGCTTTCCCAGGTTTTTCCTCCACAGCAAAAGATTTTATCATTTAGCATTATTTTCCTTTCCCATGTGTTTGGTAAATAAATAGTTTTATCTTCTTCACTTTCCTTCGAGGAAAATTTTTTTTTTTTCCCGAACCTGGTGAGGGAGGGGTGGCTGTGCCTTCTCTCAGAGGATATATTTCTAAATTTGACCAAACCGGAACAGCCATATTTGCTGTCATTTCTGCAAAGGGCCCTGCAGAGGACAATGAACACTGCCTTTGTGGTTCAAAAACAAAAAGGGGGAATTGTTGAGGCTGACAGCAGGTCTGCAGGCTTCACGGACCTTAATTTGGACATGGTTAACTTCTATTCATGAGAAAAGCTCATGAGAAGAAAAGCAGTTAGTTTTTATCCATGAGAATATAGCATCAACAGAAGCTTGAAAGTTAAACAGTAGAAGGAGAAAAACAGCAACATATCTGCACCTGTTATTTTTCTGAATGCTTGAATGCTTATGCCATAGGTAGCCAATGACTATACGTTTTAGTTAATAGTAGCCAGTAAGTATAATGTAGTAGTTTAGCAGCCAATGAATCTGTAACACAAATGACAACATAGAAAAGGTGTATAAAAGAGGCTGCTTTGTTTAATAAATGGCTTTTTGCACTTTATCTGAGGCACTGTGTGTGTCGTGACCGCCCCAACAGCGACACCTCTCAGTTCGCAGACACAGGCTTCCAGCTTAAAGTTGGGTTCACCATCCGACTTCCTCATGTCCTTCCCTGGTCATGCAGAAAGAACCAGAGTTCACCACGTGGCCTGTGTTTGGGGCTTCCCTTCACTTTGACTGGGGCAGGAAAGGACCTATCTCTTGGGCTGCCCTTGAGAGCTGAGGTACTGGCCTATAGGTATGTGGAAGCATCCAGAATTTCTTCTACTTTTTGTAGCCAGAAGGATGCCATCTCTACAGTTGGTGGGTAATACAGTGCTACCAAGCTGTTGGAATATGATGCAGGGGCGATTTGAACCACCTTTGTCCCCATGGCCATTGTGCAAGGGTCTTCCTCTGGATCTTTAGGGATGTTATCACTTTTTAGATCACTATAGACGACTTCCAGCACTGCTAATTCTCTCAAGTACTGGATACCTTCATCTACAGTGGTCCACTTTCCTGGGGAGTTTACAAGATCTTCCTTAAATGGATATCTTGCCCTCATGCTTGAGAGGAGCAGTCTCCAGAGGCTGCAAATTGCTCCTTCCCTTCCAAGTCCTCTTTCAATTTCCTGATCTTTAGCAAGGGATCCCAGCTGTTTGGCTTTATGACCTTCTAACTGCTGACTGACAGCCCGATTATCTGAGCATCGAAGCAGCCAGGCAGAAATCCTTTCACCTGGCTGGCAGCTGTAATCTTTTCGCAAGTCTTGAAGTTCTGATAAGGTCAGGGACCAAGTAACTTTGGTTTCCTGCTTGATTTGCCTCACTCCTTTCAATTTCTTTGTTGGAGGACTAGTTTCTTGATCTAACCCCTCCTCTCCTACTTCTTTTCTTCATCATCTTCTTCCTTGCTTACTAATCAGTGATATGGGCCCATAACTTGCCTTGTCCATTTTTTCTTTTTCACTACTGGGGCAATTACTGTAGTTGTTGTTAGGGTCCCTGTCTCAGCCATAGTGTCCTCAAAGGCAGTTTGGTTTTTTGCCTCAACCACAGTCCTCTGAGAGTACTGAAATGTGGCTCAATAGGCCCAGGCCAGGGCAAGAAGCTCCTGGGTTTCATTGGGGAAGGCAAGGCACCCTTCTATCAGATGATGGATCAGTTTGCCAGGGTTGGTTACCTGTTCGGGTATAAAGTCCCAGGTAATGGGAGATGATAACCACCCTAGGAACCTGACCAAATCCTTCCATGCACCCTGCCACCCAGGAACTGGATGCCTCAGGACACATTTCAATATCTACTCACCTAAAGTTTGTTTTCTCTTACACCAGGATGACACCAGATTCCATGATCTCCACAGCATACCAACAGTATTAGCTAATATTATTAACAGTATTAAACAGCTTACATAAGGATGAAAAACAACCATGGGAGCCTGCATTATAAAAGCATTCATATCAATCTTGGGCAGGGAGAGGGAGATGTATTCCCTCATCTTCCCCAGAAGACAGTTTCCCCAGCATAACAAGGCCATTAGTGTAAGGGCAAAGCACAGAGCCATTGTTTATATTAATATATTTCCAAACTCAGCAAAATAAAGAGATAAGCAGTGCAGCTGACAAACTTGGTGTCCCACACAGGAGCTTGCTACTTCATGACTACTATTTACTATAGCATGCAATATATATATATATGTGACTTTGTCTTGCCCCATGTTGGGCCCCAGTGGGACAAGGGAGAGAAAATAAGATGGAAAACAACCAGTAGGTTGAGATAAGGCAGTTTATTAAAGCAAAAAAGCAAAAGTTTGCATGTGCATAAGCAAAGAGAAAAAAAAGTTAATTTTCTAGTTCCCATTAGCAAGCAATGTTCAGCCACTTCCCAGGAAGCAGGGCTTCAGCACACAGAGAGGTTGTTTAAGAAGGCAAACACTGTAAAATACACCCCCCCTGTTGGGGTCTCCTCCCCTGCCATGGAGCCCTGGGAGATGGGCCCTGGGGGGAAGACACAGGGTTTCTCTGCCCCTGGTCAGTCTCATTTCCCATTGGTTGGTTTGTGTTCCCCGGTGTGGCCAAGGACCCTGGGGTCCCGTGCAGTGCAGAGTTCCTGAGGAGAGCCCCGACCATGCGGCAGGAGAAATAAAGATCTCTGAAACATCTACCACGAATCTGTCCATATATACTTCATTTCTACGGGACTCCTGGTTTGAAATATACTTGTTGCAGTAATCCCCGCTGCAACAAACTGGTGGAGGAATGCCGTCAAGACACCGATCCCTGAGGAAGATTCGTGAGTAAAATAACCACTCTAGACCTCTCTCTTCTCATCTTGGTTTGAATATTCTCTCTGGACTATGGAAGAATCGTGGGAAATGGGGCTCTCTGAGCCACAGAAAGAAATGTACCTAGAAGTTAAAGGAATCCTTGAACAACAAAACAAAAAAGTAATGGAACCGGGAGATCTAGAACTTTTTTTTAACTGGCTTTTCAAAAATTTCTCCTATATTTCTCGAGACTTACTTTTTGATATTGAACCTCCTGGATCTTGTCAGGGGTGTTTTTGGGACGAGATCTTGTGGGAGATGAAAGATCAAACAGAACATGCATTAGTGATTGAACCCTTGCGTGGATCCCTCGTGGTCAGTGAAGCTATTCAGGAGCATTTATATGGTCCTATTACCCCTAAAGCAAAGGATGGCCATAGTCCCACGGCCGAGGCCGCGTGGCCGCCATCCCTATGGCACATGACTGCAGCCATGCCGGCGGAGGTGTCTGCACTGGATGTACCCGGCCCCCTCGGGAGAGCGCGCCTTATCGCGGACCCTGTCCCTGTCTCGGGGTCCCCGGCCACGCGACCGCGAGTGAGGGAGTGACGCCGCAGGCGCCGCGGGTGTCGTGGGCCACGAGCAGCCAGGAACCGGGGTCCCGTGACTGCAGAGTTCCTGAGCAGAGCCCCGGCCATGCGGCTGGAGAAATAAACATCCCTGAAACATCTACCACGAATCTGTCCATATATACTTCCTTTCCACGGGACTCCTGGTTTGAAATATACTTTTTGCAGTAATCCCCGCTGCAACACCCCCCCATTCCTCCTCCTTCCCTTAGCTTTTATATCTGAGCTGGTGTCATATGGTATGGAATACCCCTTCAGTTAATTTGGGTCAGCTGGCCTGGTTGTGTCCCCTTCCAGTCCTTTGATGGGGGGGAATGTTAGAGAGACAGTACTGATGCTGTGCTAGTGCTGCTCAGCAGTAGCAAAACACTGGTGTGTTATCAACACCTTTCTGGCTACTAATGCAAAGCACAGCACTGGGAGGGCTGCTACTGGAAAATGAACTTCAGCTCAGCCAGACCCAGTACACCTGTCTCCCTGCACCACTGGAAGGGAGGATGTAGAGCTGAGAAGGAGGGAAGGGTGGGGGGAAGGGGTTTTTAAGATTTCATTTACTTCTTATTATTGTGCTCTGATTTTTTTGGTAATAAATTTCATTAATATCCCCAAGCTGTCTGGTTGGCCTGTGATGGTGAGTGATCTCTCCCTGTCTTTATCTCAACTCATGAACCTTTTGCTACATTTTTTCTCCCCTGTCCAGCTGCAGAGGGGAGTGATAGAGAGGCTTTGGTGGTGGTGTGATTTAGGAATGTGTCCTGGTTTGAAAGACAGGTGTCTGCCAAGGAAGGCAGGAACCTTCCTGGAATAGAAAAGGTTAACCCCTCCCCTCCCTCCAAATTATTATAACTTTGAAATTACGGGGCTTTCAGGCAAAGATGTGGGAAAAGGAATAACAGTTCTTTACTGGAATATATATATAAAAAACAGGCAAACAACAACAACAGCAACAACACTAACATAAAGAAAAAAAATCAATAACACCCTTTTCCTGCCACTTTCCCCTTTGGTGTAGTTACAACCACAACTGGTAGAGGGTGCTGACGGCTTGTGTTGAGTCAGAGAGGCTGCACTGACTCCCCCGTGGATCAGGGGGCACTGTTGGCTCCGTGTGATGCAGAGGGGGCGCAGTGATGCCCCTGCAGCTGCAGATGGCGGTGTTGGCTCAGGCAGCTTCAGAGGGCAGCCGAAGCAAGCTCTGAGCCTCCCCGGGGGTAATGGCGGCCTTGGGGAGAGAGAGAAGGTGGAGGAGGGATGTTCCGGTTTGGTCAAATTTAGAGATATATCCTCTGAGAGAAGGCACAACCACCCCTCCCCCCACCAGGTTCAGGAAAAAAAAATTTCCTCGAAGGAAAGTGAAAGAGATAAAAACTATTTATTTACCAAACACATGGGAGAAGGAAAATAATGCTAAATAATAAAATCCTTTGCTGTGAAGAAAAAAACCTGGGAAAGTGTTAGAGTCCTCCCTTTGGTCTCCTCGGAGCTGGGGCTTGGCCCAGGGCCAGGCCCTCTGTGCTCAGTGGAAGGTCTTCCCAATTTGTTCTGATATTGAAGCAGTCCACAGAAAAAGGGAAAAAATACGAAATTCCTGCCGAAATTCAAGGGAAGGAAAAAAGTTCAACTCTCGGTCTCTCTCCAGAGGAAAAAAAAAAACTGGCTGAAAGCTGGCTGGGAAAAAAAAAAAAATTCACTATCTCTGTGTGACCTTGAACAAGCTACAAACTGCTTTGAAAAAGTTTTCCTCAGTTTTTCCTTCCTCCTCTCAAGCTCAGTTTAAAAGCGTAGAAAGGCACAAGAATTAATTTCTGGGCATAGGGCAGCGATATGGGATACACATCATAAAGTCACCCCAAGACATTCCACCCCTTATTCCATATTGTTGGCTCAATGCCTAAACGAATATATTCTAATTCTACACACAGCTTGCCATGGGATTATTGTACACTGCGCACCAGTGTCAGCCAAAGCATCATATTTTTGTGGTTCTGATGTACCAGGCCAACAAATCCACACAGTCCAAAAAACACGGTTTTCCCTGACCTCTACCTGGCTAGAGGCAGGGCCCCTCTATGCCTGGTTATCCTTCTTTCCCTGGGCCTGCATCTTAGAGGTTCCTTCATGGGAATCGGACACGTCATCGTCTTTTCCATCATTTCTGGCGGTTTGGCTACAGGCAACTGGAGCTACTTCCTTTTTGGTAGAACTTCCTTTCTGAGACTTGCGCTCCTTCAATTCACTCACTGGTGCTGCCAGAGCAGAGGTTGGTTTTCCACCCCACCTCTTCACGTCTTCCTCACTGTCACACAGGAATTTCCACAGCTCACTTTGTGGGATGTTCATTCTCTCTGGGGAACATCCGCGTTTGGTATCAGAATCTCTGATCTGTACTGTCGAGATTTGGAGAAGGCACTCTTTAATCTCCTTGAGTTCCTGATGATTCTTCTCCATTGTATCTCACATTTTCTGCATACGTGTTTCCACAGCTGAGACTCTTGCATGTGTTGGGCCATGCACGGCATCTGCATATGCTTGGAGCTTCACTGCCATATCCTGCACAGTCTCATTCGCACCGTAGTTCGGTTTCATTATTGCTAAAGCAGAAGCCTATTCTTGCGGCCCAAGTCATATGAGTTTTCGCCACGTGAATGGAATAACTCTGGCCTGGTCTGGACTCCTCAATCCTGAGTCATCTGTGAAGACAATC
This sequence comes from Coloeus monedula, assembly GCF_965178545.1. Taxonomy (NCBI): domain Eukaryota; kingdom Metazoa; phylum Chordata; class Aves; order Passeriformes; family Corvidae; genus Coloeus; species Coloeus monedula. Next base: position 7,878,172 of record NC_138821.1, on the reverse strand, counting down.
TCTACCACCATGAGTTCTCTCAGGCACTGAATCCCTTGTTCTATGGTCTTCCACGGGGTTTGCTGCATGTAGAGATCATCTCCACACATATATCTTTCAATCACGCCTGTCAAAACCCGTCTCCAGACACTGGCAGAGTCAGCCGCCCTTATCATTGCTTGGTCGATCACTGGGTCACATGACAGGGATCCCAAATGCCTCGCTTCAGCACCGTCCAGCATCACATCATCACCTGCAGCATCCCAAATACAGACCATCCAACTTATGGATTCATCAGACCGTCGGGTGTAATCCTTTCTTAAGCTGTGAAGGTCCTTTATGGACATGGACTCAGTAATGGTTTCTGTACCTGAGACAGTTGGTGGTTTTGAGGTTCCTTCCCCTGCATCATCATCATCTTTCACTGGGCGATCAGTTTTGGTTGTGTGTTTTTTTCCTCGTGACAGGAGCCACTGTCAGTGGCTTAGACTCTCCATCTGGTTTGGGCTCGTCGTCTGGTTTGGCTGCAGACTGAGTGACTGGGGTGTCTGCAGGCTTTGCTGATTTATCTTTCTGCCCCTCTACCTTTACCTGCTGCAGTGTGCGATAGGCATATGCCAAAGCCCAACATATTGCAAGGAGCTTGTTCTCATTAGAATTGTCATTGTATTTCTCTTTCAGATATTTTGCCACCTCAGCTGGTTTCTGAACTTGTTCAGGGGGAAATTGCAAACCATTGGGTCAGAGAATTTCTTCAGGATTTGGCCCATATCCTCCCATTCCCCACACCACTCAGGATGTTCCACCTCTGGGTCAGGTGTTTCAGCAGTCACCCTGGAAATCTGAGCTCTCATTCTAGACAAGCTGCGAACCACATAGAGGAACCTTACCAGATTAAATACCAGGAAGGTGGTCTCTTTAACATCCAGGGGACACTGAACACTCTCAAAAGATGACCTATCAAATTTAAAGGGAAGGGAAACCCCGACTCCTCCTCCTCTAACAATCTGGGTGCAATTACTAATAAATTCCCAAAACAGGCTACTGAAGCTAGGACTGGGGTTAGGAGGGAGAAACCACTTATCATACACACCTCAAACGGCTGCCTGTACCTCTGTCAACTTCTTATAAATCATTATCACCGAGCACAGCAAAATCGAAATCCGAATTCGTGTCCCTGCTCTGCAAAAATTCCTTATCAAGGATAAGATCGGACCAAGCTGTGGATAGGCAAATAAGCCTAGGGACCAGAAAGGCACTAGTACCTTAAACAAGCCTACGGACCAGAAATACATGAATATATCAAGCCAGAGAAACGTTATGAACTCAACCAGCATGGTGACTATTTTACTCCAACACAGAATAAGTAAATTCAAACCAAAATGTAATTAGCACACTTTTTTCACTTTCCTCCGAACCACGCAGTTGGGCGTCACTAAATTTGTTCTGGTTTGGTCAAATTTAGAGATGTATCCTCTGAGAGAAGGCACAACCACCCCTCCCCCACCAGCTTCAGGAAAAAACAAATTTTCCTCGAAGGAAAGTGAAAGAGATAAAAACTATTTATTTACCAAACACACAGGAAAAGGAAAATAATGCTAAATAAAATCCTTTGCTGTGAAGAAAAAAACCTGGGAAAGTGTTAGAGTCCTCCCTTTGGTCTCCTCGGAGCTGGGGCTTGGCCCAGGGCCAGGCCCTCTGTGCTCGGTGGAAGGTCTTCCCGATGTGTTCTGATATTGAAGCAGTCCACAGAAAAAGGGAAAAAATCCGAAATTCCTGCCGAAATTCCAGGGAAGGGGAAAAAGTTCAACTCTCAGTTTCTCTCTGGAGAAAAAAAAAGAAACAAAACTGGCTGAAAGCTGGCTGGGAAAAAAAAAATTCACTATCTCTGTGTGACCTTGAACAAGCTGCAAACTGCTTTGAAAAAGTTTTCCTCAGTTTTTCCTTCCTCCTCTCAAGCTCAGTTTAAAAGCATAGAAAGGCACAAGAATTAATTTCTGGGCATAGGGCAGTGATATGGGATACACATCATAAAATCACCCCAAGATAAGGGGTGTTTTGGTTTTCCGCTGGCTCTGATGCGTTCTATGTGGTGTTCTGGCGACGGCAGCAACAGCCAAGGCTCTAGTAAGCAGCCAGGAGGTGCTCCATCCGGAGAGAGGGAGGAGGTGGGGTCCCGGGTTTCCCCTGAGTTACCCAGGCAGATGGTGAGGGTCTCTCTCCCAGCAAGGGCGGATGCCGAAAAGTCCCAGTCCAATGGCGACTCATGTGAGCAGTGGCCCCCTGATGGCAAAGAGAAATGGCAAGGAAGGCTCAGGTGTAGCAGCGAGTTCCCCTGGGCAGAAGCCCCACACCAAAAATCGACAGTCGTCCGTCCTCCAAACCAGGCAAAGACTGACCCACCCGCAGCTCAGTAACTGCCAAAAAACCAACCTGCTTCTCCCCCTCCTTTGGAAATACTCACAGCTCTTAGCCAGCTAGGCTCATAGTTCAGTGCCTTAGAAAGCCTCGAGCAGCCTAGAGGTTACACGGGCGATCTGGCACTTCAGTAGCTCTAAAGACGGCAAGTGGTAGCTGCAAAGCTAATACCACTAGTAGAAGCAAAGCAGTAGAAATATAGCCCTTGGCTTATCCCTTAATCCTGCAATTAAATGCTTTCAGTCAGAGACAGAGACACACAGAAGTTGTTCACAGAAGGGAGCAGAGCCAAAGAGGGCTGGCCCACTCTGAGCTCTCTCTTTTATTCACAAGAAAGGAAAGGGGAGAGCTAGGGGCGGACCCAGGGTAACTGGCCAATCAGACACTGCTCCAGAGTTTGAGTTACTTTCAGTTTTGCCCTAGCTTTGGAACAAAGGGATTTCAGAGCACATGGCTGTTTGACCAGTCTCGGGGAGGGGGAGGGGCGGCTCTCTCTGAGCAGGCAGCAACATCGTCCCCCAGGCATGACTCCTAAATTCTCATTTCCCTTGGACGAGTCATTAGTGTGGTATGTAAGAGTGCTCAGCCATGTCTTTTTTTCCTTAATTACCCCTATTTGTTTCCCAGACAACCCCCTCCTCTCACAGGGTCTTTCTTTCAGATGGGAAAAAAATTCCCTGAAGAACCCAAACCCACAACAGAATAGTATTCCCCAATTTAGTACTCCTGCTAAAACCACACTGCCGCTAGTTCTCCCTCCCCCTCCAATTGAAAGCACAAAAGGCAGAGATCATGGGTTGATATAAGAACAATTTAGTGGAAACAGCAATGAGATAAGAAAATTAACAGTAACAGAACCGCCAACAATATTAATAACAAAAGGTATAAGACAAAGAAATTATTTACATGAAAAGTCCACAACAATACTGACTGGCTCTTCCCATCACGCTTTCTCCGGAGCAGAAACCATGCCCTTCTTGGAAGCGAGAGTCCCTTTCCCTTGTACCTGGCAATGACATGAGGTGGTATCAAATAACATTAGGGTCAGGCCATGCCCCCTCAGCCACACCCCCTCTCAGCTATTGCAAAAAATTAACTGTCCTTGGCCAAAACCAGGACAGGTGGGTAGAGCCAGAGTCAACCCACCACGGTCTTTTTGGTGCCCATGATGCTTTTCCTTGGTCTTAAAATCAAGAATCATACACGGTTAGAAGGGGAAAAGGGATTTTACTTTGGTATTTATTTTAAGGATTCTTAGGTGCACACGTCCAGGTCAAATGCACTGAAATGCACCCCGCAAAAATTGCATACCCCCAAAAGATCTGGTATAACATTATAGGTTTTACTAATTAGCATATATATCAAAAATTCCCCAATGAGAGGCTTGAATGAGCCCCCCTCCGCAAGGAGCCTTCCCCTGGATGGTTCTATCTTAGCTTACAGAATGTGTTCTGGAAAGGACCTTGGGGTCTGGGGCACACTATCCTCTACCTATGAAGCTTCTAAAATGTTTAGTCTCTCAGCTTGACAAGCAAGTCCAAGAATGTAGGCAAAAAGCACTAATACAGAAGCTGTAAAAAGGTATAACAGGGGTATAAAAGAAAAGAAAAAATCTTCATGGCATCACCCAAACCCAAGAATCATGAAGAATTTGAGATAAGGATAGTAACTGAGAGAGGTAACGGGAAAAACATGAACTGAACAATGTTAGAGAGTTGAATGATCATGGGGAAATTTTGTTTTAATTGTGGTGAAGGGACAATAGGTGGATTTTGTGTAAATTGTCCACTTTTGTTCAGTGTTGTGATGATGTTATTTTGATTTTTGGTTTGGTTTAGTTTGGTTGGTTATTTTTGTTGATGTGTTGATGTAAGTGAAGGTTGTGTGATGACCTAGATAATCTGTGTTGGTAAACAACAGGTCCAGTAATGCTTCTGTGGTCAGGCTGTCTGTCACCTGGATTAAGGCACATTCCTTAAACAACTGAAAGTTCAGTCTCCTTAAATTCAGGATCCTGACTCTACTTTTAACCTGGCCCATATCCCTCAAGATCATGAGTTCCATCAGGGCATGATCACTGCAGCCCAAGGTGCCACCAATCTTGACATCTTGAATTAGTTCATCTGTTGGTGAGAGACAGGTCCAGTAATGCTGCTCCTCTCATCAGGCTGTCTATCATCTGGATTAAAAAAATATTCTCAGTGCACTCCAAGAGTCTGCTGGCTGGCTTACAGCATACTGTGCTGCTTTTCCAGCAGATGTCAGTGTGACCAAAGGCCCCCAGGAGGATGAGAGCCTGTGTATGATGTTTCCTGTAGCTGAAGTAAGAACACTTTGTCAACAGGCTCCCCTTGATCAGGTGGCCTGTAGTAAACACCAACCACAAGGTTTCTTTTGTTGGCTTGGCCTCTAATTTTTACTCATAAGCTTTCCAGATGTTCACCACTGGTTTTCAAAGACAGCTCTGTGCAGTTAATCCATATTTTTACATGGAGAGCAACCCACTCACACCTTCTTCCTTGCCTATTCTTTCTGAACAGTTTATAACCATCAGTTGCAGTGTTCCAGTTGTGCAGTTTCTCCCACCACATTTAAGAAATAGCAATTAGATCATAGTTTCCTATCTGCACAGTGGCTTCCATCTTTTCCTGTTTGTTACCGATGCTGCATGCATTGCTATAGAGACACTTTGGTGGACCTATTGACCTTGTCACCTTTTTAGAGGAACACAACCTAATTCCTTCATGGCTTTTCTCAAGTTTTTCCCTCTTGGTTCACAGAATCACAGAATCACAGAATCAATTAGGTTGGAAAAGACCTCTGAGATCATTGGGTCCAACCTATGACCTAACACCACCTTGTCAACTAGACCACGGCACTAAGTGTCACGTCCAGTCTTTCCTTAAACACCTCCAGGGACCGTGACTCCACCACCCCGCCAGGCAGCCCATTCCAATATCTGATCACTCTTTCAGTGAAGAAATTCTTCCTAATGTCCAGCCTAAACTTCCCCTAGCAGAGCTTAAGACTATGTCCTCTTGTCCTATTGCTAGTTGCCTGGGAGAAGAGGCCGACGTCCACCTGGCTACAACCTCCTTTCAGTTATAGAGAGCAATAAGGTCACCCCTGAGCTTCCTCTTCTCCAACCTAAAGAACCCCAGCTCCCTCAGCTGTTCTTCATAGGACATGTGCTCTAGACACTTCACCAGTTTTGTTGCCCTTCTCTGGACCCACTCCAGCACCTCAGTGTCCTTCCTGAATTGAGAGGCCCAGAACTGGACACAGTACTCAAGGTGTGGCCTCACCAGTTCCAAGTACAGGAGAAGAATCACTTCCCTAGTCCTGCTGGCCACACTATTCCTGATACAGGCTAGGATGCCATTGGCCACATGGGCACACTGCTAGCTCATGTTCAGCCATGTCTTGGTTTGAAAGACAGGTGTTTGCTAAGGAAGGCAGGAGCCTCCTTGGAATGGAAAATGTAACCCTCCCCTTCCCTCCGAATTATTATAATTTTGAAATTAAGGGGCTTTCAGGCAAAGATGTGAGAATAGGAATAACAGGTCTTTACTAGCATGTATAACAAGGCAACAAACAACCATAACTATGGCAGTAACAACAAACAGAACCAGAAACCCAGTAACAGCCTTCTCGGCCACAAGCACTTTCCCCTTAGGTGTAGCGATGGTTACAGCTGGCAGGGGCACTGGTAGGCTCCCGGTGGGCAGGGAAGATGCAATGATTCCCCTGCAGCTGCAGGGGGCACTCCGGTGTGAGCGCAGGGAGCACGCGGTAATGGCGGACTTGACCAAGACGGGAAGGGATGAAAGAAAGGCTTGCTTTACAAACTCCCAGGGGCAGCCAATCCTGGTGTCCCAGCAGGACTCTTGTGAGCAGCAAGCTGGAACGGCAGGAATGAGCAAAAATCCTAGGTAGTAGATGAGATATATCAACCTCCACAGCTGTAGAGGGAACCACGAGACCTCTTGGCAGGAAGGGGGTGCTGGGCTAGAGTGTAGCAAAGACTCAGAGCAGTGGCAAAGAAGTGGGGGGGGGGGGGGGGGCAGTGGCAGCCCGGCTCCAATCAGGGCAGGGAAAGGCGGGCTCGGGATCCTGGGGTTTTTCCCCTGAGGCACCCAAGCAGATGGTGAAAAAGTCCCTTTTAGTGAGGTAGGGTGTTAAATAAAGTCCCAGTGCAACAGCCGCTCTTACGAGCAGAGCTCCCTCCACTCATGGTAGAAGAAAGGCAGCAGGAGACAGAACCCCGCAGTGGTGATGAATTCTCCCCACAGCGACCGCAGCCTCTCTCCCCTCTGAATGCCGAGAGAACAAGAGGGCTGGGAGCTGCACCCAACCCCGTTTCCCCAGTCCAAATCTCGGGGTATCTCTTCCCTCCATGAGAAACCTCCAGGTAAAAGAGAGAGTAGCCAGCTGCACCCCTCCCCTGAGATGACAACTTTTTTTTTCTCTTAAGTATCCAGTTGTTATTATCTCCTAGCAACACATATGGGGGGAAATTCCTTAAGAGAAAAAAAACCAAAAGGAGAGCTCCTAAAACCCCAAGAAGCCAGCTGTATATTAAATTTTCTCATTTCGTTTTCCCTGTCTCCAGAGTTCTTTTACTCAGAGTGCGGATTGAAACGCAGGAGACGCCAGGCTTTTCTTCAGACTCAGAGGTTTATTATTTCTTATCTATGGTACAGCTGCACAGAATGTGCCTCTAAGTTAACAAGGTGGAAAATGGCCCCCGAGTCCTACATTTCAATGTCTTTTAAAGCCCAATCTATCCAATTATGAAATGCCAACTAATTTATTTTTATTTATAATCCAATAAATAATTATTCATGTTCGGCACTGGAGGTTTTTAGAACTAATACCAGACCACCCAGATTTGTGAAGAAGAAGGAGGAAAGAAAAAGAACTAACCTACACCCAAAATCCTCCATCTTGTTATATATATTACTATATCCTATTAACCTAAATGTTCTACATCTCTACATATTCCACCCAGTGACATAACAAATTTCTGTGGAGATACAGCTAGAAAGCAGAAGTGAGACCACTGCTAAACTCATGTCAGAAGTGGACGCGCTAACGCTGCTAGGCCACAAACCATGGCAGGCAGTACGGCCTACTACGAAATAGCTACTATAAGGGAACGGCATGCTGATGCCTTGAATCTTGGCCTTTGTGTTTTTCAAGTCCTGTACTGCTTAGAGTGTAACTCTGAAGTTTCTTGTGGCCTGTTGGTTTCTGCTCTCTCAGGCTGGGTAGACATAACAAAAGCCTCTCCGGGCCTGCTCTCCAAGGTCACCCAGACTGTCCTAGGCCCAAAAAGTATAATCCAAAGAGCTTCTAAGGGGGGCAAGTGGAGGGGAAATTACATCATTGAACTGAAGCTTTAATTGGAGAATTAACCCTGATATGCAAATGAACCAAACCTATAAAAGTGTGAAGAACTCGTGACCTGGGGTCCATCTTGGGGTCTATTTTGGCAATAGCCTGTGGCTCACAGGGTGTACCTTTGAAGGCCTTTCAAATAAATACCTATTTTATTCTTTTACTCCTGTCCAGTCTCTGTGTCTAGGAGGCCTCTAAAGGCATCAGTTCTTTGGCGACCCCAGAAAGGACAACAAGGCTTCAAAAAAATCCTCTGTGACTCAGAAAAATCCAGCTCAGCTCTCCTCTCTTCTGCTGGCACCCGGGGGGAGCAGTTGCTACAGTCCAGGCGGTAGAGAAGTTCCAAGAGCCCAGAAAAATCCAGATCTAGCACAGAGGCACGTGAGTAGCTGAATAAAGGTGGTATTCTGTTAAAGAGATCTCTTACAATTTGTTTAGGGACTTGAGAGAGTCCAAGGAGGTTTCCTTTGGTGTTTCCCCTTTCTGTTGGCTTGGCAGCTTGTGAGAGCTTGTCAGGGAACTCGTGTGAGTTCCAGGGATTCCCTCTGTTGGTTTGTTCCTGCCTTGTGAAAAGGTTAGGAGGATTGTAGCCAACGCCCTTTAGCACACAGCCTGGTGATGCAGAAGCTTAGGGCTTTGATCATATTTCCAACCACGGTCTGTATTCCTGGGATTGTGGGATTGAATCCTATCTTCTCTACTTTTTCTCTCTTGGCTTTACAGAGTGTTTTTAGATCTTGTTGCTTTATTTTCGTGAATTTTCTTTTTATAAATATAAAACCATGGGTGGTAGTGAATCAGGGGGATGGGAAGCAGAAGAATTAGTTTGTTAGGAACAATGCATCTAGCTTAGTCAGCATACCAGAGCAGGAAGAAAAGATAAGAGACCACTGATAAGGGCAGGGGGAGTCTCAGACAGACATCCTGCGCTCAATCCAAAACTAGCTCAAACCAGTCTCGAAGCTTAAACTCGGGCCAGGGGTATAAAGAGCATGCACAGGGAGGAAAGGTGAAAAGTTCAGGATGAGGAAGACTCCTGACTTCATCAGAAGACGACCCTCGGAGACCCCTACTGTTGGAATTGAAAAAAGTCCGTGGACTCCGGTGGGGGGAGAAATTGCAGTCCAAAACCAATGTGGTTGATAGAAGCAAGCTCCGTTTATTAGCAATCCAGAGGCATTTATATAGTATACCAGCTTGTTAACTCTTAAGTGGCTTAAAAACTTATCAAAGTGCATTTCTACTTCTACATAATTGGACTTACATTGGCAAGCTTCTACAGTTATGTTATGATTAAAAGAATTCAGAGTTCACCCTCCCCTCTCCGGGTCTTATCTACACAGCTGTAAATCTTCAAAACTCCCTCTTTGTTTCTCAGGCTTGTTTCTCATAAAAGGATTTTTCTCATGCAGTTTTTCTCACACAGGCCTTTTGCTTGCAGGCCTATTGCTTGTATAGTTCTTTTATTGATCCCATAATTCTATCAATGATCCATGTCCCTGATCCTTTAATAATTCCCAGCACCCTACCAAAGCCACCAAACAACACTGCGCACACGCAACGCGGATGTAAATGACTTTTGGGTTCATTATAATACGAAGCGAGGCTGGGCGGGGCTAGGTGATGAATACGTATAGGCGTATTGAGAAACTTAATGAATATTGAACTTGTAACCCGATAAATACCAAGGTGAATGCAGCTGTCGGCACGAATGGTTTTGGAGGAGCTATCCCCCGTGCGTCCCAGCGCTGGAATAAACATACCTACTTTACTAATTTAGTAGTGGAGTCTTTTCCGCTCATCATTTTGGTGAGCAGCCAGGAGAAACTCTGTCCGGCTGCAGGATCGACTGAGGAGCGGACGTCCTAGGCGCGCCCCAGGGCTTTCCTGGAGGATCTCCGCCCCTCGGCTCGCTCACTGTGGCGGACAGACAATGACCTGCTGAAACTGCGGATAAACGGTATGTTTTGCATTTAGGGTGCCTGTAAGTCGTACGCGTGGCCAGGGCTGCTGGTAAACCGTTAGGAGACGTCCCGCGCGCAGCGTAGTCCCTGTGATGGTAAAGGTGGGGCTTGCAAGCAACCGGCTACTGGAGCCGATAAAGGGGAATCGCCGACCGATAGAGCGGCTGCTAGAGATCCTGAGAGCGGATCGGGTGATTCCGGGGGGGGATCCCACCAGAACTTGTTACCATGTTGGGAAAATATAAGCGGGACCCTGAAGCTATTACAAGTGAGTGTTGTGAACATTTTTGCTACTAGTAGTTGGTTTGAATGTTGTTGTGTTGCTTATATGTCTGTGTGGATATTGGTTGTTGTTGGACTGCTTTTATGTGTATGTGGATGTGTATTGGCTCGCCTATTCGTTTGTAAAACGGGGGCATGTGTGTTGCCGTGCGTTGTCTGAGTGTGTGGTATTGAAGCACTTGTTTGCGGTGGTGCTTGCTTGTTGGATTTGGAATCGTGGCTGGGAGAACCCCTTCCCCTCAGTGGTTCAGTTTGGATTTATGGGAGTTTATAAATCCAATAAGACACTGGATAGAGAGGAGAGGTGAAAAGTCCCTTTAGAGGGAATATACAGAACCTCTGCAGGAAGATTAATGGCTCTTGATTGGGAACAACCAGCAGCAGAGAATTTAGAGTTTGAAAGAGTACGTGGAATAGCTTGTTTTTGTGGATGTATCAGAACTTTTTATTCAACGGGAGGGTGGCATGTTGCATGGGTATTAATACAGTGTAAAATTTGTAAGAGGAGGTGGTACTGCTCTTCTGCCAGGCGGCAGAGCCTGTGTTCTCAGTGCTATCAGGGGTACTCTGAAGTTGATTTTGAGCCTATTTTAAAGATTGTGTGTGGAAAGTCGCATTTGGTACCTAAGATTTGGGAGGTTCGGGAAGAAAATTGGGAAAGAACTGTGAGAGAGTGTGAAGAAAGATTTGGGTGGAAGCGAGATTAAACTAGGAGACAGAGATAGAAACAACAGCAGCTAAGCGGGGAGGGAGGTCGTTGCCCCCCCTCCCTCAGTAGCTATATGGTAAAAGCATAGCCCCGACTCTTTCCGTTCATGTGTCCTATCTGCACGAGTGATAGAAAGGACTCCCTGCTTTGTGTGTGGGTGTAAGAAAACTCCAGCCCCACACCGGCTGTGGGTTTTAGCTCAGTGCAGATTTTGTGGAAGTCGGAGATGTTATAATTCTATTTATTTGGCAAACAGAGATCTGTGCCCAGATTATTGGGAAAGCAAGGAACATTTTGTGTTGAAACTTTTGTGTGGCAAGGAGCATCACATTCCTAAAATAGTGTGCTAGAAACAGATTGGGAGGAGATAGTAAAGACTTTTGTAAAAGATTTCAAGTGGCAGCAAAGCAGGCTTGGCAGAAGGCATAGGAGAATTTATAAAAAGTGACTTATACACTATACAGGTGACCTGAAGGGGGTGGCACAGTATTTGAGTAAACTCAAACTCTGAATAGGATGGGAGCCAGACAAAGTAAGGAAATCCCCAGAGCAAGCCCGCTCGGCTGTATTTTAGCACATTGGAAAGAGATAGTAGGAGCTGGAGGCACAGAAAATAAAAGAACCCTTATAAAATATTGTACCCAGTGGTGGCCACTGTATAAATTAGAAAATGAAGCAAAATGGCCACCTAATGGAACTTTAGATTATAATACTTTGCTTCAGTTAATGCTGTTTCTGAGATGGGAAGGTAAATGGGAAGAAGTTTCCTACGCTGATGCATTTTTCTCTCTCCGAAAACACCCTGAATGGCAGAGAGATTGTGGAATTAAACCCACCAGTGATCCTATGGTGTTAGCTCTGGAAAAAGAAAATAAAAAAGGCCGAGGAAGAATTAAGCGGTGTTGTTCATCGTGCAGTATAGGCCAGAGATGTACAAGGTCAGACGAAGTCTATCAAGCAGCAGTTCAGGGACAAGATGATGATGAATTAACCGATTTGCTTAAGCCTCCCCTTAGGAGACAGGAAGAGGATGCGGACTCGGAAGGAACACCAATGCCAACCCCCTCTCCCCCGGGCAGTCCTGTCTCGTCCCGAACCAGGAAACAGGTACTGATGGCACCTCTGAGAGAGGCAATGGCACCTGATGGGAATACCATGTTGATTACAGTACTTTTCTCTACTGCTGATCTAGATGCATAGTATAACGTTGCCAAAAATTACCGAAGTGATCCAGCAGGTACTGCTGAGCGCTTGCGACTTATAATTAAACAGCATAATCCAGATTGGGCTGATATACAATTATTATTGGGTGGACTAACAGAGACAGAAAGACAGTTAGTTTTGAAAACAGCTCGAGACTTGGCAGAGGACTATTACAAAACACAACAATTAGACGTAAAAGATTACTTCCCACTCCAGGAACCACACTGGAATCCGAATAGAACAGCTGAATTAAAGAAATTAAAAGGTTATCAAGAATGGATAGCAAAAGGGGTGGAAAGGGCCATTCCCAAGACCCTAAACTGGTCAGCTTTGTACACAATAAGACAGGGTCCTTCCGAATCACCATCCGAATTCCTGGATCGTCTGAGGGATGCAATGCACCGTAACACATCACTGGATCCTGAGACCAAGGTAGGGGTACAACAGCTGATATCTTTGTTTCTAGGACAATCCACAGGAGATATCAGACGTAAATTGCAAAAACTTCAGGGGCCAGAAGAGAGGAACCTGGAAACTATTAGATGTAGCTTGGAGGGTATTCAGTAATCGAGAAGAAAGTTACAAGCAAGGGATGAGGAAATTAGTAGCAGTAGTAAAAGAAGGGAATAGAGAAAAACTTAGACAAGGACCCCCCAGACGAGGACCTCCCAGACAGGGCCCACCCCAGCTAGGTAGAGACCAATACGCGATTTGTGGAAGGTCCAGCCATTGGAAAAACGAGTGCCCAGAAAGAAGACAAGAAGACTGCCAAAACAGAGGAAACCGAGGAAGGGGGAGGGTGGTTGCACATGTGAAAGAAGATTGAAGAGAACCGGGGGATTCCACCCTAGCAGATCCACTGGTTATAATGAAGCTAGGGGAAAAGGAAAAAGAAATAGAATTTTTGGTTGATGCGGGGGCAGCATACTCAGTTTTAAATAAAGCTTTAATGCCTGTGGGGGATGACTATATTGTGGGGTATGGAGCAACTGGTCAGTCTGAAAAAGCTTATTTTTGCAAGTCGTTGAAATATAAAATTGGGAAACAGTGGGGTATTCACAAGTTTTATATTTACCCAATTCTCCAAAAGCACTCTTGGGAAGAGATTTATTAGAACAATTACAAGCAACCATTATTTTTAGGAATGGGGAAGTTATTCTGGAGGTAAATGACCAACAGTATGTAGAAATACTGAGCCTAATATTAACAACCAAAGACCCTGCAGAGGAAATTAGCGAAGAGATAATGAGCCAAGTGTTCCCAGGAGTCTGGGCCACAGATGTACCTGGGAGAGCCAAAAATGCAACCCAAATACAGATCAAACTCAAAGAAGGAAAACAACCAGTTAAACAGTACTCCCTTAAAAGAGAAGACAGGGAAGGAATTAGCACAATAATTGAAAAATTCTTTCAGTTGGGATTGTTAAAAGATTGCCAGTCGGATTTCAATACTCCTATCCTGCCTGTCCGTAAACCTGATGGATCTTACCGGGTGGTACAGGATTTATGGGCCATTAACAAGATAACTGAGGATCTCTATCCTGTGGTAGCAAATCCTTACACTCTATTAACATGCTTAACACCAGAGCTAACTTGGTTTACTGTTTTAGATTTAAAGGATGCCTTCTTTTGCCTCCCTCTCCATGAGGCCAGCCAGAAAATTTTTGCATTTGAATGGGAAAGCCCTAAGAGTGGGTGCAAAACCCAGCTCACATGGACGGTGTTGCCACAAGGATTTAAGAACAGTCCCACCCTGTTTGGAGAACAGCTCGCAAAAGACAGAGTCTTGGGAAGCCCCACCAGGAGAAGGGAAGCTATTGCAGTACGTGGATGATCTCCTAATAGCTACCCGAACAGAGGAAGCTTGCACAGCCTGGACGGTAAGCCTCTTAAACTTTCTGGGACTCCAAGGGTACAGGGTATCCAAGAAAAAGGCTCAGGTGGTGAAACAGAAAGTGATCTACCTGGGCTATGAAGTTAGTGCCGGGCAACGAACTTTGGGGCAAGATCGCAAAGAAGCGATATGCCAAACCCTGAAACCCCAGACAGTGAAAGAGTTACGGACTTTTCTGGGGATGACAGGATGGTGCAGACTGTGGATTTACAATTATGGGCTACTCGTGAAACCACTATATGAGCTCATTACAAAGGAAAGCAGAGATCTCCAGTGGACAAAGGAGGCCACGCGGGCCTTCAGCCAGCTAAAGAATGCCCTCATGTCAGCTCCAGCTCTGGGACTTCCAGACGTGAGTAAGCCATTCTTTCTATTTTCCCATGAGAAGCAAGGGATTGCCCTGGGAATACTAGCACAGGACCTGGGCCCATACCGCGGGCAGTTGCCTATTTCTCTAAGCAGCTAGATGCAGCAGCCAAAGGATGGCCTGGGTGCCTCAGAGCTGTTGCAGCAGTCGTGCTAAACATCCAGGAAGCATGCAAGTTCACCTTGGGTCAGAAAATGACTCTGCTGGTATCCCACACGGTGTCCACGGTGCTGGAAGTGAAAGGTGGGCACTGGCTCTCCCCACAAAGGTTCCTGAAATATCAAGCCATCATGGTAGAACAAGATGATGTAGAAATAGTGGTAACTAACATTGTCAACCCAGCTTCCTTTCTCAGTGGAAATCAAGGGGAACCAGTACGTCACGATTGCCTGGAGACTATCGAAGCCACCTACTCCAGCCGCCCGGATCTAAAGGATACCCCTTTAGACAACACAGAGACCTGGTTTACCGATGGGAGCAGCTACGTCATCAGTGGAAAGCGACATGCTGGGTATGCAGTTACCACCTGCCGGGAGGTAATAGAATCCGGACCCCTGCCAACAAACACCTCTGCACAAAAGGCTGAAATAATCGCCCTAACCTGTGCCTTAGAGATAGCAAAAGGAAAGAAAATAAACCTCTATACAGACTCAAGGTATGCATTTGGAGTTGTGCACGCACACAGGGCCATTTGGAAAGAAAAAGGACTGTTAAATTCGCATGGAAAGAACATCAAACATGCACAGGAAATAATGCGGCTGTTAGAAGCAGTCCAGCTACCTGAGAAGGTAGCAATCATGCACATAAGGGCACATCAAAAGGTGAGCTCAGAATTGGAAGAAGGGAATGAACTGGCGGACAGAGAGGCAAAAGAAGCAGCAAAAGGTGAGGTAACAACAACTGGAGCCTTGATCCCAGATGGACAACTTTCCCTAGAGGGTAAGCCAACATATAATAAAAAAGACAAGAAATTGATTAAAGATGAAAGGGGAACGTTTAACCAAGAGGGATGGGCTATCAATGCAGAAGGAAAAGTAGTTATTCCCTCTCATTTGCTATGGGCAGTAATTAGAGAGGAGCACCAGAAAATACACTGGGGAACAAATGCCTTATACAACTACTTAATTGGGAAAATTATCGCCAGAAACTTATACGAAACTGTTGTGCAAGTAACTCGACAGTGTAACCTTTGCCTCCAGAGTAATCCCAAAAATACCCCCAAACCAAAAATGGGCCAGATTGGGAGAGGCCATGGGCTTGGACAGCGGTGGCAAATTGATTTCACAGAACTTCCAAGAAAAGGGGGGTATCAATATTTATTAGTGCTAACAGATACTTTTTCAGGATGGCCAGAAGCTTTTCCTACTAGAACCGCTAAGGCTCGAGAAGTAACCAAAGTGTTACTACAAGAAATAATACTGCTCTTCGGAGTTCCAGCCACAATATCCTCAGATAGGGGACCACATTTTATTTCAAGGGTGGTACAACAAATTAGCCAACATTTAGGCATAGACTGGGAACTACACACTCCATACCACCCCCAGTCGAGTGGCCAAGCAGAGAAAATGAATCATTTGATTAAACAGCAAATTGTGAGATTAGGGCAAGAAGCTAACCTACCCTGGCCCCAATCTCTTCCACTTGCATTGTTACAAATTCGGACCAAGCCCAGAATTAAGGAAAAGCTAAGTCCCTTCGAAATACTTTATGGGAGACCATATGGGGTACAGAAAGGAATATCTACCCAAATAGGGGAAGAGACGCTAACCACCTATATAATTGCTTTAGATAAACAGCTTAGAGAAATTGGAAAACATGTGGCTGGAATTCAAAGTTGAGGCTTGGACGGTCGTGTACATGACATTCAGCCTGGAGATTATGTATATGTTAAGTCTCTTACAGAAAAGACTCTGGAACCACAGTGGGAAGGACCATTCCAGGTGCTTCTCAGCACTTACACCATGATTAAGATCAGAGAACAGAGTGCCTGGATTCACCATACCCGAGTAAAGAAGGCTCCAGAGACCCCTTGGAAAGTGACCCCTGGGGATGATGAACTGAAATTGAAGTTTACCTGAACAAAATGAAAATGTTAGGGCGGCACGCAAGTATAACCCAGAAAATTGTTTTTCTCACAGTTATAATTGTAACCTTCAGTTGAGAAGTTATTCATAGGAGAGAAGACATATGGTCCCAAGCCTTTATGCAGTTTACTGGACTCATGGGGAAATATTCTGATATAAAAAATTTAAACCTGTTGACTGTGTTCATGCACGGAAACCAAGTGTATACAAAGCAAGAATGGGAAAAACAAAGAACTTGGCAGCTCCAGGGAACTGTAGGAGAAAAAATCAAGATAGGATGCCGAATGATTAATGGAACTACTCATAGAAAAGCAACCCAAATCAGTGTCTCAACTACCCCTACAGACAGACACCGTGAAATCTGTAGTCATTCAAGTGAAGCAGATTGTTGGTATAATTTTACATTAGTACAGACCGTTGAAGTGGTTTGTCTTTGGGGCCAAGACAGTAATGGACTCTCATTCAAATTCCAGATAAATGCCATGGCTAGGCCTACTACAACCTACTCTGGCAATCAGATCCAAACCCAGGTCACATCACTTAAATCTGAGCCAAATGTTTATGAGATTGGCCCTTATGTAGTGAGGAACACAGGCCAACAATTAGTGCTGTTTAATCCAGAATGGTCTCTTAAGCGTGTAGAACTACTAATGCAAATTAACATTTCTGAAATCCAACCAGCCTGCTCCCCTTTAATTCAAACATCCTTTGAAGGGTGGACAGCCTGGCTGCAGAAGCAAACACCCCTCAAAGGCAGAATGCAGAGAGACCTGACTGGCATGCTGGGAACAGGACTGGGAGTCATAAATGGAATTGATTCAGAGATACCGATAAATAAATTGGCCACGGCAACCAGTGACCGGACCAAATTAAAACAGCCCCTACAATCTTCCCTATTAGCATTAGGAAACAGCCAGTGGCAAGTCTCGAAAATACTCCCAGACCTCGCAAAATTCAGCGACCTGGACCATGAACTGATATTAAACACACTTGGCACAGCTCAAGACAATGTCTCATTAGCCCTTATCTGCATACAAGCTCAATTATGTGTTACAGCGGGGATTACTGTAACATGCCTATATCAAACCAGGAGTCCAGTGGAAAGGAAATATATATGGACAGACAGATTCTTGATAGATGTTTCAGAGATGTTTATTTCTCCAGCCGCATGGTCGGGGCTCTGCTCAGGAACTCCCCCAGTCACAGGAGCCCAGGGTCCTTCCCACACAGGGGAACACAAACCAACCAATCGGGAATGAGGCGGACCAGGGGCAGGGAAACCCCATGTCTCCCCCCCAGGGCCCCTCCCCCAGGGCTCCATGGCAGGGGGAGGAGACCCCAACATCTCACCCGTTTTATTTTAATAAAAGGAGAATGAAAACAACTGGATAAACATAACAAGAACAGTTTCAAGACAAAACAAGCCACCCTCCTGCGTCTTTAAATGTCCAAACAGATTCTCTGGAACATCTTAGGGCTGACACAAGGGAGACAGAACTCTCTGGGCATGCTTTGTGGGGAAACTGAGGCAGGAGAGGGTTTAATTTCTTCCCTCCCCCTTTTCATCCCCCCTCGGCATCGGAGAGGAATTGTAGGGAAATGGAATTGTATAGGGAAGCCATGGGGTGAAAAATGGATTAGGAATAAACTGGGGATGGGGTAAACTTAGGAAGGGGTACATATTGGGTATAGGGTAAAAGGGGAAAGTAGGTTATGGGTAGGGAAGCTGCTGGGATGGATATTGTTTATAATTTTGTGCATAACGGCTGCCTTTGACGGGAATACCTCCAGGCCCAGTAACATTCACTTCTTGTAAACCCTTCTTTCCTTGCACTATATCAAATTGTACAGCTTCTCCATCTCCTACACTTTGCAGGTAATTTTTAGGGTTATTCCTTTTAATGGCAGTTCTATGGATGAATAGATCTTCCCCTGTATCATCTCGTGTTATAAATCCATAGTTGTTTTTTACATTGTACCATTTCACAGTTCCTGTGATTTTCGTTGCTATAACTTCTCCTATCACGTGCTTGCGTGTTCATCGTGGCTGCTGGTCCCGCATGGCCGCCTCCTCGCCGACTCAGACATCTCGGCTAGGCCCCCGTGTTGCGGCTGCTCCGCGCTCTCCGAGCGGCACTGTTCCGGCACATGTCTGGGCTCTGCGTGGCCCCGCGTTGCCATCGCCGCTGGCTCCGTGCCCTGTGAGTGGTTCCGCTCCACAAACTCCACGCTGCTTTGAGTGCGGCCTCATTCCGGCTCGGCGCTGCGCTGCGCGGCTTCTCGTGTCGCTGTGGAAACCGCCGCTTCTCCCTCCACAGGGCTCTCTGAGCCAGTCGCTCAGAGCGGTCTTCCACGCCAATGCCCGGTTCCTGGCTGCTCGTGACCCACGACACTCACTCGCGGTCATGTGGCCAGGGACCCTGAGACAGGGATGGAGTCTGCAATAAGGCGTGCGCTCCCGAGGGGGCCGGGCGCATCCAGCGCAGGCATCTCTGCCGGCACGGCTGCAGTCACGCGCTCCCGGGATGGCGGCCGCACGGTCTCGGCCACGGGATAAGTATGATCTTCTGCTTTACGGGTAATGGGACCATAGAAATGCTCCTCAAGAGCTTCACTGATTACAAGGGATGCATGGAGAGCTTCTATTGCTAGTCCATGTTCTGTTTGATCCCTTACCTTATCCCAGATCTCGTCCCAAAAACATCCCTGGCAAGATCCAGGAGGTTCAATATCAAAAAGTAAGTCTCGAGAAATATAGGAGAACCTTTTGAAAAGCCAGTTAAAAAAGTGTTCTAGATCTCCCGGTTCCAATACTTTTTTGTTTTGTTGTTCAAGGATTCCTTTGACTTCTAGATACATCTTCTTTCTGTGGCTCAGAGAACCCCATTTCCCACGATTCTTCCATAGTCCAGAGAGAATATCCAAACCAAGATGAGAAGAGAGAGGTCTAGAGTGGTTTTTACTCACGAATTTTCCTCAGGGATCGGTGTCGTGCCCACATTCCTCCACCAGTTTGTTGCAGCGGGGATTACTGTAACACGCCTATATCAAACCAGGAGTCCCGTGGAAAGGAAATATATATGGACAGACAGATTCTTGATAGATATTTCAGAGATGTTTATTTCTCCTGCCGCATGGTCGGGGCTCTGCTCAGGAACTCCTCCAGTCACCGGACCAAGGGTCCTTTGCCCGCGCAGGGGAACACAAACCAACCAATGGGAAATGAGACTGACCAGGGGCAGGGAAACCCCGTGTCTCCCCCCCAGGGCCCATCTCCCAGGGCTCCATGGCAGGGAGGGAGACCCCAACAATTATGGATGCAGTCAACAGCTTCCTTAATCATAAGAGAAGGTAATGAAGGTGTATTTCCTATTGAAATCCGAGAAGCTGTTTGGAATAATGCTACTAAATTAGAAAGAAAGCTCCAATCCTGGTGGACCTTGGTAAATTTCACTTATGACCCAATGACTAACATAGCTACTGCCTTTGTGCTTACGATAAGGAATGCCACAGTTTATGTAATTCATCCTATTGTCACATTGGGACTAAACCATAAAGGGACAGTTTTTTACCCGTCTGAACATAGAGTATGGGCTCAGATGGTAAGAGGAAAATGGCAAACAGTAAATTTAGAATCTTGCATCACACGGGGACAACAAGGGTTTATCTGTGAAAGTAATACACTTGATGCCAGAGACATATGTCTTGATGCAGAACAAGGCATTTGTCACTTTGAAATCTACCCAGACACTTCTCCAAAAACTGTACTTGTATATATTAGTCAAGGCTGTGTGTGCTTAAGAACTATCTGCACTTCTATGATGATAGATGACAATAATATAAATGCAGCTGCCAGGAATCACTCTAATTTTTGTATTTGTAATTTTACCAAGATTGTTGGGTGTGACTTTTTGTATTTAGCACCGGTCGTGTCTCATCAATTAATAAGGTCTAACTACACCATTTACTATAAATTGCTACCCACACCTATTGAGATGGACCTAACATTAGTAAAGCAATTAGTGAAACATCAGGACCTGATGGAGATTTTAAGAGAAATCCAAAGAAACGGGGAAAAGACCTTAATCACCATCCATTATGACACACAAGAAATCAGCAGAATCTTGCAAAGAGTAAAACAAGACACAAGCCATAATTGGTGGGACTCGCTTTTTGGGTGGTCACCTACTGCAACTGGTATCCTAAATACGTTATGTCACCCCATAATTGTCTTATTAACCTTGGTTAGTACCTGCCTCGTGCTGTCTATCATGTTACTTATTTGGAACTATAGAGTACTGAAAAGGTTATCAGTTCTAACTACTTTGTCAAACACACATGGAAAAACATTAAGGGATGCCTTCCAAAAAATTCATTAGGCAAAAAAATTAAAGTATTAGTAAAAGAATTTACTAACTCTTTAGAAAAGGGGGGACTGAATCAGGGGGATGGGAAGCAGAAGAATTAGTTTGTTAGGAACAATGCATCTAGCTTAGTCAGCATACCAGAGCAGGAAGAAAAGATAAGAGACCACTGATAAGGGCAGGGGGAGTCTCAGACAGACATCCTGCGCTCAACCCAAAACTAGCTCAAACCAGTCTCGAAGCTTAAACTCGGGCCAGGGGTATAAAGAGCATGCACAGGGAGGAAAGGTGAAAAGTTCAGGATGAGGAAGACTCCTGACTTCATCAGAAGATGACCCTCAGAGACCCCTACCAAAGCCACCAAACAACACTGCGCACACGCAACGCGGATGTAAATGACTTTTGGGTTCATTATAATACGAAGCGAGGCTGGGCGGGGCTAGGTGATGAATATGTATAGGCGTATTGAGAAACTTAATGAATATTGAACTTGTAACCCAATAAATACCAAGCTGAATGCAGCTGTCGACACGCGTGGTTTTGGAGGAGCTATCCCCCGTGCGTCCCAGCGCTGGAATAAACATACCTACTTTACTACTTATTTAGTAGTGGAGTCTTTTCCGTTCATCAGTAGTATCTCTTGTATGGGGAGTGAAATACCACAAAATTCACCTTTAGCCTTTGTATTAGAAAACTGGGGAAAATTGACCGGTAAAGATAAAACCCTTACAAAAGCAGAATTAATTCGGCTTTCTACACTGATTTGGCCAACTTATAGGTTAGATGTCGGGTGGAGTCGCGGGAGACAAGCACTCAAGGCATGATGTTCAGCAAGTCTCGATTTATTTTTCAAAACTACACTTACTTATAGTACCTTTAATTAGCTCATACATATTGCAAAAGTTGAGCTCCTCATTGGTGGGAGCTATTCCGTGGGATCTGCAAACACGGTGGTCTTATCTTTCTCTTCCATATGGTTTCTGTCTTCTTTCTTATCTGAATGCACATTCTGTTATCTATGCAACTTCTTGCTCAAGGACTCAGTGTCTGCATCTTTTCTAAGCCTCCTGTGTTATCATGACCTTTGCTTTTTAGCCATTCTTCAGAAAGACTCTCAACACTTCCCCTGTTTTCTTTTTGCATGATCATAGTCATATTGACTGACTTCGAAATTAAATTTTTTATACATGACATTATACAGCTAAGCATAAGTAAACCAAGCAAAACAATTATTAGCAACAGCATTAAGGATTTAATCACACTTTTCATCCATCCTTCTAAGCCCATCCACTCTGTAAGTCCTTCTAATCCGAAAAATCCGGAGTCTTTTTTTATTTTTTGGGAGTGTTCAATCAAATTCTTAATTTCGGCGTGGATGGACTTAGAATGATCCTCAAGATCCATACAGCACATTCCTTCAAAGTCTTCACAGCCATGGCCGTGGGCTAAGAGTAGAAAATCTATAGCTGCTCTATTCTGAAGCAGGGCGTGTTGGACTGAACTCAGATCTTCTGCAAGTTCAGACAACACTCGGCTGGTACCGTTTGCCTGTTTAACTACCCAACATGCCAGTTTTTCTAAGTGACGATGGGCTCGTGCCGCAGCTGCACCAGGAACAAAAAGGGAGGTAAAAAGCACTTCTGATTTGCTCCATAGCGTGAGGTCATCCTGACATTCAGGTGTTATAGTTTCTGTTAAAGACCTCCGCCATCGTGTTCGGTGTGTAGCATTAGGATGGTGCTGTGGAAGTGCAAGACTCAGTTGGCCAAAGGTACAGGGCCCACCTACAGGCCTGGATGGAATACCTGACCAGGCACGATTCCCACAAATTAGGAAAAACCCTCTGGGTAACTTTCGAGGGAAAAACGTTCCAGGGGCTGCAAGAGATCGATTTCTCACGGTAATGTTGCACCATTCTAAATCTCACTGTGAAGCATTGCCAATAGGATAAATCAAGGTGGGGTTGGATTCATTCAGTCGACAGCCATTAAGGCTGCCCTCTTGGCATAAATTACGTGAACTATTAATATAAATACAGGCTGTAGCGTTAAGAGAATCAACTAGTTCTATCTCTTGTGGCTCAGGGCCCACCGGGAGTTTATCATCCCAGCTATCATACTCTTGTAGGCCAGCGGTAATATTCATTGTGGATTTTAATGGTCTAATAATTTTGAACTGGTTCTGGGTCTCGATTACGAAGTTACGCCATGTATTATCTGTTAGTGGTACTCCAACTAAGCATGTCAAAAATGGGGTACTGGGTGTGGCTAAGGAGGCACAGAATGTTGTGGTGTTCAATTCACGTGCCAAGGAGACCCAGATATTATCTCTAGGGTCAAACACTTTAGGAGGATAGGAAAGGGGGTGACCCATTACTGAGCCTGCGATTAGCAGCACGATGCTTAAACCGCCGGCAAACATGATCCCACTTTCTTGGGTCAACTTGCCACTGAATGGGGACCCCGATATTTGGTTGGCACGAGGATTGCAAAACTACAGAGTAGCTATCGGCTAAGATCTTTTTTGCTAAATGCTGTACTGACCACGCTAATTCTCTTAGCCGCAGATCTTCAAGATTTTCAACTAATTGCAAACTGTCAATGATATTTTTGCCTGTGAGTTGTACTAATGCTCCTTGAGCCGTCTCACGGTGCCAGTGAAAACTGCAAGACTGACACCAAAACCCTTCTGATAGATGTTGCTGGTGGACCCACCACTGTAAATTACAGCCTCCGCAAAGCAATCTTACCCACGCCTTATGATTATTACAATTACATGCAAAGCAACTAGACTGGCAAAAAGCGCAAAAAGTGTCTCTGCAAATGTGGGAGGAGATAACCCTCTATCTCCTGTTCAGAGTCCACAAGGAAGGTAATGCAAAACCGCTGCTCAACTTCCTGCAGGATCTGTGATATCTTCCTCTGTACCCTTCTTTTCTTCCTCTGTTGTGGGTTGCTCATCAGTGACAACAGGCTTAGTCCATTTGGCCGGAACCCATAGGGGACCTGTCGGAGTGGACACACATAAGTAACCTCTTCCCCAGTACAAGGTTTTTACAGGATCCTGCCAAAGTCCCGTCTTGGGGTCTTTGTAGCGCACCCAAGGCATGGGCGTCGGGGGTTGAGGATAGGTTCCAAGGTGATGGACTCTGCCTGATGCAGCAGGAGACAACGCTTCCGTGGGCGGGAGGTGAGATCAATAGTGAGTAAGGTCAGAGATCCAGTAGAGCCAGGACTTGGCTGACACCTAGGTGCATCACAAACAGGCGGAATGCTTGAAGCCAGATGTGGTAATGGTACTAGTTGTGCTAACTTTTGTCCTGCTGGGATCTTAACGGGAGGATAATCGGTATGTGCTAAAATAAAAATTTCTCCAGCGGAGTCAGCATCAACAAGACCAGTCTCTACTAGGAGTCCCATTGTAATTGCAGATGAACGACCTACAATAAGTCCTCCCATAGCTTGGCCATTAATGTACACAGGTCCGATGACACCAGTGGGAATGCGATGGATTTCTGATGTTAGCAACTCGGTATCTACTGAGGCTGCCAGGTCCAGGCCGAGACTTCCGCTTGTCGCTGGGCGGGGACAGGTAGAGGTGCTGGAGCGGTTACTTGTGTCGTCGCGCGGCCGCTGTTCGCGCTGGGTCGGGGGTTTCCCTGTTTCTTGTTGCTATTACGGCATGCGTTCGAGTTGTGCGTATTGGATTGACACTTGTTGCACCAAATTCCTGCGGCTGTACATTCGCGACGAATATGACCGAGTGTCCCACAGCGATAACACTTCATGCGGCCACCTGGAGCTGGGCGGGGACGTGCTGCTGCCGCTTGGAGAGGAGCAAGGGCTGCCATTACCTGATTTTGAGAGCTAATAGCCTGTTCTTTAAGCCCTTCACCTAACTTTTCTAAAGCCTGTGCTAAGAACAGCTGAGAGCCAGTGGGCATGGTAGCAGCCTTTTCTAGGAGCTGCTGGACAGTCCAATCCCCTGGGGTGGAAGTAATGAGGGCACGGGTGGCTTGATTGCCATTTTGTAAAAGGCATTGCTTAAGTAACGGGTCATGCATATGCTCTTGAACCCCAGCTTTTGAGATGGCTTCCATAACTTTGTCAACAAAAGAGCCTAAAGATTCCTCTCTGCCTTGCTTAATGTTCATATACATAGGGATCCCACCCGGGGCTCGGACTTTATCCATAGCTTTCTTAGCAACTGCTATAGCTTCCCGCAATTTAGCAGGGCCTAGTGCAGCCTGAGCCTCAACCCTCATATGTTGACCTTGTCCTAGAAGTTCATCTACAGTGATATCTGCTAACGGATCTCCCTGGGGTCTAGCGAGATCTGCACTAACAGCTGCCTCCTCCCTCCAGCGAGCCTCAAAAAGCAGTCGCTGATGCGAGGTATACATGAGCTTAGTAATGCCTTTAATGTCAGCAGGAAGAAGGGTAAAAGCGTTAAAAATATAATCAAGCATCTGTTTAACTGGTTCACTGGTTACACCGTAATTCCCCACCGTTGCTCGTAGCTGAGCTAACAGCTTCCAGTCGAGGTTAGTAACTTGCGCAATATTGCCTCCCTGTGGATTAGGAACAAACAGAACAGGGAAAGCCAAGCTTTCCTGGGCAGCCGCTAGCATCTCTGCATCGCCCTTATGCAAACCGTCACGAGCGAGAGCCGCCCACAGCTCTCTATGACCCTTGGCCATGGCCTCCGCGAGGTCAGAATCTGCCCCAGGGACAGGCTCATGGCTTAGGAAAGGGTTTTGCGAACGAGAGCGATCCGGAGGAACAGACGGCTGCGGCGGCGGCGGCTGCTGCGGCTGCCGCGGCTGCTGCGAGGGGGACGGGGGCGGGGACTGCAGGGGAGGATCAGGGGGCGCAGAGGGTGAGTGTGAAGCCGGGCCGGAGGCAAATGCCTCAGGCGGAACCTCGACTGTAGCAAAGGTGGGGGGGTTAGGGGCAGCGGAGTAAAGGGAAGCAGCAGAATCGTAATTACGGTTTTTATCATGGACTGCCTTAATTTTTTCTGCTGCCCTTTACTCTGCTTGTACCATTAAAAGTTCATTATAAACAACTCTCCATAGTTTAGCTATCTTTTTAGCTGGCTTATCGTCATCTAAGACAAGATCCCAAAGTTTGTCACTATACGCGCGCCACTGACTTAATTC
Source organism: Coloeus monedula (assembly GCF_965178545.1). Taxonomy (NCBI): domain Eukaryota; kingdom Metazoa; phylum Chordata; class Aves; order Passeriformes; family Corvidae; genus Coloeus; species Coloeus monedula. The sequence goes on along the minus strand of NC_138821.1, from coordinate 7,852,348 downwards.
ATGAATGGAGTGGGGGTCAGCGAAAAAACCGTAAGAGCGCGCATGCGTTAAAAGAGCGGGGAGGTCTTTATCAAGATCAATCCCTTTAAAATTACGCTTAAGCAAAAAAGCCTTGAAAAGTTCTTGTGCTGCTTGCCTTTCTATACTTACGTCGGTACCGTTGCTAGCCCCTCCAGGCTTCGGCAGCACGTATCGGCGAGCCCGCCTGTGCGGTCGCTCGGGCGCGGAGGAAATCGCTGCAGTATACGAGACCTCTTTCGCCGTCCGTCTAGCTGCGGGACCCGACCCCAACGCAACTCCCCCATCGCATAAGGCAAGGGCAACTTCTCCTGTTCGGGTGCCAGATGTCGGGTGGAGTCGCGGGAGACAAGCACTCAAGGCATGATGTTCAGCAAGTCTCGATTTATTTTTCAAAACTACACTTACTTATAGTACCTTTAATTAGCTCATACATATTGCAAAAGTTGAGCTCCTCATTGGTGGGAGCTATTCCGTGGGATCTGCAAACACGGTGGTCTTATCTTTCTCTTCCATATGGTTTCTGTCTTCTTTCTTATCTGAATGCACATTCTGTTATCTATGCAACTTCTTGCTCAAGGACTCAGTGTCTGCATCTTTTCTAAGCCTCCTGTGTTATCATGACCTTTGCTTTTTAGCCATTCTTCAGAAAGACTCTCAACAGTTAGATAACTGGCAAAAGTGGCCCGAATTTGGTACCCTAGATGAAGAATTAATATCAAGCCTCCAAGAATACCACTGCTTCTTGGAAATTGAGTATGCAACACTCTTTTTAGTTATAGCCCAGTTACAAGAATCAAAGAAGGAGAATATACTGCTTTTAAAGAAAAAACAGGAAAAGGAAAAAGCAGCTTTACATGGCTCTTTGCCAGTCAAAAAAGAGGAAGTGGAGGCAACCCCTCCCCCTCCGCCGCTCCACCGCCGCCTGTGGTCTCAATCCCTTCCCCTCCCCCGCCCGCGGTTTCGCCGCGGCCGCCGAAAGGGGGGGAGGGGGGAGGGTTAGCGCACGCGTCCTCCTTGGCTCCCGGTTGGACGCCGCCCCTGTCTCTCTCCCCCTTTCCTCCAGTTGCTCCTGGGGGGGAGGGACTGAGAGGAGGGGACAGCCAGCGTGTGCATCCTACGGCACCGCCCTTAGAGGTGGAGCCGGGAGACAAGGCTTTCCACCAGGAGGGCGAGGAGGGAACCTCCCACAGAGGGAGTGGTGTCCCTCCCACTCTCAGGCCCTTGAGTTTCCATAGCAACGCTGCGCGCCTGGAGACCGGCTCAGCGGATGATGTCATGAAAGTGAGCCGAGTCCTTTCGGTAAAGAACGCATATGGTAAGAGTTACCGATTAGTGCAAAATCTAAAGGTGATTAGCAGAATTATAAAGGACGTACACCCAGTGGTAGGAAATTCATACACACTTTTGACCACACTGACAGATAAATTAGGGTGGTTTACTGTTGTGGACCTAAAAGATGCCTTTTTCTGCATTCCTGTGCATAAAAACAGCCAGGAGCTTTTTGCTTTCGAGTGGGAAAACCCTGAAACAGGAAGGAAAAGTCAGCTTACTTGGACAGTCTTACCCCAGGGTTTCAAGAATAGCCCAACAATATTTGGAAACCAGCTAGCAAATGAATTAGAAGATTGGAGGAGACAAGAGCCAGGAGGGGTTATCCTTCAGTATGTTGATGACATCTTGATTGCAGCTAAAACCAGAGATGACTACATCCAATTCACTGTAAGCTTGTTAAACTTTTTGTGACAGAGTGCATACAGACTTCCCAAAGACAAAACACAGATCACTAAGGAAGCAATAGTTTACTTGGGACTTGAGATCTTCCATGGACACCGACAGCTCAGCAAAGAACGGAAAAAAGCCATCTGCCAACTACCAGAGCGACACACCGTGAGAGGGATGCAAGCTTTTCTGGGAATGGTAGGTTGGTGTCGGTCGTGGATAGCAAATTATGAGTTGTTGGTGGAACCCTTATATGGAGCAATAAAAGCAGCTGAAAATGGCATTATAATTTGGACTGAAAGCACAAGGGCTGCATTTAAACAGCTGGGACACTCTCTAATGTCAGCTCCAGCACTGGGCTTACCAGACTTGACTAAGCCTTTTGAACTTTTTACACATGAGAGACTGAATGTGGCACTGGGCGTACTAGCACAACACCTCGGAAGCCAACAGAGGGCTGTGGCCTACTTTTCCAAACAGCTGGACAATGTTAGCCAAGGGTGGCCTGGGTGTTTGAAGGCCATGGCAGCTACTGTCATCCTGATTCAAGAAGGCCGGAAACTCACCCTTGGACAACACGTAGTGTATGCGCCACATGCAATAGCAGCTGTACTGGAACAGAAAGGAGGACATTGGCTGTCCAGCAATCGGATGCTTAGATATCAGTCACTGCTGTTAGAACAGGATGATGTTACCCTGAAAACAACTTCTGTTGTTAACCCTGCCATGTTTCTGTCCTCTACCTTAATTGACGATGTGCCTGAGCATGACTGTTTGCAGACAATGGAGGAGGTCTATTCCAGCAGACCAGACCTGAAGGACGTGCCCCTAGAAAATCCAGACTGGGAGCTGTTTACAGACGGGAGCAGCTTCATGAAAAATGGTAAACGAATGACAGGTTATGCAGTAACCACCCAGGACAAGGTGATCGAGGCAAAGGCCCTACCGGCAGATGTGTCATCGCAGAAAGCTGAACTGATTGCATTAACGAGGGCCCTAGATCTGAGCGAAGGAAAGAAGGTAAATATATGGACTCACTCTAAACATGCATTTAGTATTGTCCACACCCATGGAGCCATATGGAAGGAGAGAGGACTGTTGAACGCTCAAGGTAACCAGATCAAACGCGCTGAACAAATCCTTGCCCTCTTAGAGAGCATCAAAAGACCCACAGAAGTAGCTGTCATGCATTGTAGGGGTGTCTTGGGGTGACCTTATGATGTGTATCCCATATCACTGCCTATGCCCAGAAATTAATTCCTGTGCCTTTCTATGCCTCTAAACTGAGCCTGAGAGGGGGAAGGAAAAAACTGAGCAAAACTTTTTCAAAGCAGTTTGCAGCTTGTTCAAGGTCACACCCAGATAGCAATTGGTTTTCCCCACTGTGGCAGGGGAGGAAGGAAGCACCCGGCTTGCTGCGCCCAAAACAGGTTTTTTTGGCCAGAGGTTCAGCTGCTTTGTTCTCCGGAGAGAGACTGAGAGTTGAATTTTTCCTTCTCTGGAATTTCGGATTTTCTCCCTTTTCTACTGGACTGCTTGATTGCTTTAACATCAAAACACATCGGGAGGACTTTCCACCAGGCACAGAGGGCCTGGCCCTGGCCCAAGCCCCAGCTCTGAGGAGACCAAAGGGAGGACTCTAACGCTTTCCCAGGTTTTTCCTCCGCAGTGAAAGATTTTACCATTTAACCTTATTTTCCTTTCCCGGGTGTTTGTTAAATAAATAGTTTTATCTTCTTCACTTTCCTTCGAGGAAATTTTTTTTTTTTCCCGAACCTGGTGAGGGAGGGGTGGTTGTGCCTTCTCTCAGAGGATATATTTCTAAATTTGGCCAAACCGGTACAAGGGGTCATCAGAAAGGGAAAACCACTCCAGAATTGGGAAATTGCTTTGCTGATGAAACAGCGAAAAGGGCTGCAGAAAAAGGTATTCTTGCAGTAATTCCACAAAAAAGATTGACTTGTCAGGTTTCACGCCAAAATATGAGTAGGCAGACCACAAGTTAATTAAGTTTTAACACAGCCAAGGAGGTGGTGAAAGTTTTGCTTAATCATATAATACCAAGGTTTGGGGTTCCTTTAGGTATGTCCTCGGGTAGGGGACCACATTTTGTTGCAAATGTGATTCAAGAAATTAGCCAGATTTTGGGAATTGCTTGGGATCTGCACACACTTTACAGACCCCAAGCAAGCAGTAAGGTGGAACGCATGAATGGGACCCTTAAGGCACAAATTAGCAAAATTTGTCAAGAGACATCCATGGCCTGGGTTCAGGCCTTGCCTATAGCTTTGTTGAGAATCTGCATACAACCGAGGCGGAGGGATAACATCAGTCCCTATGAAATATTGTATGGCAGGCCATATCAAATTCCACATGTTCCAGGTGAAATTCACGAGGGGAAAACTTGATTTGCAGAGATATCTAATGGCTTTAGGTTCTACTTTGCAGAAGCTCCAGAATTACATCGTGTTATCTAGACCCATATGACTGGACCCTCCTGCACATCCCTTCCAGCCTGGAGAATGGGTCTGTGTTAAGTGGTGGGACAGTGATCCTCTACAAGCCAAGTAGAGAAGACCATTCCAGATTTTGCTGACCACCCTCACCGTAGTCAAAGTTGCTGGCAAAGGACCCTGGATTCACTACTCCAGAGTTAAGAAGGCTTCTGCTACTGAAACAACTGAGAAAACAGGGACTGATACAAATGAAGATGATGTAGTTTAAATTATTTTTTCCTGTGCTTATTATCTACACAGTTGGTAACCCTGACTTGGGTTTGGAAGCAAATTTTGCATATGATTCTAGTCCAAAGTATATCCAGAGACATTCATTTGGATACAAAACTAATAATTGACATATGAACTGGAGAGATCAACAAAATTTGTTTACAATTTGAGAACTAACTTAGATCTTACATTGGATAACATTCAAAGCTGATGGTATCTTCCACACCCTGGTTTCATGGTTACCAAACTGATCCTAGATCACAGATTGTTTATAATGATTGTAATCATAATTCTTGTTTATAGATATATATTGCTGTTAGACACATATTATTAGTGGAAATTAGAATATGTAAAATAGAGTCTAGACAAGGTAGAGGCCTTGTCAAGCCTCTAAAGGGGGGAAATGATGCCTTGGATCTTGGCCTTTGTGTTTTTCAAATCCTGTACTGCTTAGAGTGTAACTCTGAAGTTTCTTGTGGCCTGTTGGTTTCTGCTCTCTCAGGCTGGGTAGACGTAACAAAAGCCTCTCCGGGCCTGCACTCCAAGGTCACCCAGATCGTCCTAGGTCCAAAAAGTATAATCCAAAGAGCTTCTAAGGGGGGCAAGCGGAGGGGAAATCACATCATTGAACTGAAGCTTTAATTGGAGAATTAACCCTGATATGCAAATGAACCAAACCTATAAAAGTGTGAAGAACTTGTGACCTAGGGTCCATCTTGGGGTCTATTTTGGCAATAGCCTGTGGCTCCCAGGGTGTACCTTTGAAGGCCTTTCAAATAAATACCTATTTTATTCTTTTACTCCTGTCCAGTCTCTGTGTCTAGGAGGCCTGATAAGGCATCAATGCTTGGTATGTACCTGTGTCGGTTAGTGCTAGCTTTTAGTTTTGCAATGTTATTAAGAAACATAGATATGGTTGTTATAGTGATTGCTGCTTATATAAGAATCTATTTTTAGTTTCTGCTGAAAAGGTATAAATACTCAGCTCTATATCAGTAAAATCGGCTTATTGCATCCAAGCAATCTGCCCCGTCTCTTCCATCGCCAACTGCCATGCAATAGGCTTCTGCTCATTCAGCTGCCTTCCTTCTACCGTGAGTGGAACTTGCTCACTGGAGTGGCTGTTGCACTGGGACCCTAACATCTCACCTTACTAAAAGAGGGACCTTCCACCATCTGCTTGGGTGCTTCAGGGAGAAACCCCGGGATTCCCAAGCCCACCTTTCCCTGCCCCACTGGGAGCCGGGCTGCTGCCGCCCTGCCCCCATCGTTGCTTTGAGCCTTCGCTACATTGTAGCCCTACACGCCCTGCCTGCTGAGACCTCCAGGGGTTCCCACTGCAGCTCCGGAGTTTGATACATCTCGTCTGCTACCCGGGATTTGTGCTCGTCCCTGCTGTTCCAGCCTGCTCTCCCCGAGGGTCCGGCCGGACACCGGGATCGGCTGCCCAGGGGGTTTGTGAAGCTTTTCTTTCATCGCTCTCCGTCTCCGGAGCTCTCCCTGCAGCCGCAGGGGAACCATTGCATCTGCCCTGCTCACCGGGAGCCGCCAGTGCCCCTGCCGGCTGTGACAGTAACTGCACCAAAGGGGAAAGGGCCTGACAGCCGAGAAGAGGTTCACTGGTTTTGTGGTTCTGTTTGCTGTTACTGCCATAGTTATTGTTGTTTGTTTGCCTGTTTATACATGTATATATATATTAGTAAAGAACTGTTATTCCTATTCCTCATATCTTTGCCTGAAAGCCCCTTAATTTCAAAATTATAATAATTCGGAGGGAAGGGGGTTGCATTTTTCATTTCAAGGGAGGCTCCTGCCTTCCTTGGCAGACACCTGTCTTTCAAACCAAGACACCCTGAAACCAGCTAAAACCAACCCTAGGGTTTGGACTTGGGCCAGGAACTCAGGGAGTATGCACAAGGAAGCGAGGTAAAAAGTTCAACCCGAGGAAAACTACTTACTTCATCTGAGGAAGACCTTTACTTCATCCCAGAGACCCCAGTCCACAACCACCAGGCGGCACTGGGCAGGCACATTGACATGCTAATGACTTTTGAGCTAATTATAATACGATGTGGGGACAGGCAATGAATATGTATAGGCATATTGTGTAACCTAATGCATATGTAACTTGTAACTAGATATAAACCAAGCCGAGTGCTGAGTGCCACTGAGGGCGCGCATGCCTTTGGAGGAGAGATCCCCCATGCGCCTCAGCTGATTAAGCATACCTACTTTACAACTCTCGAGTTGTGGAGTCCTTTTCCACGCATCATCCCCATGATCAAGAAATCAGGCAAAGGGGGCAGGAGACCTGCATGGATGAGCAGGAAGTTTCTAGTAAATCTCAAATGGAAGAAAGAAATTTATGGGATTTGGAAAAAGGGACAGGCCATGTGAGAGGACTATAGGAACATCATCAGAGTATTCAGACATGCAACGAGGAAAGACAAGACCCACGAAATTGAGTCTGGCAAGGGATATCAAGGACAACAAGAAGGGCTTCTACAAGTACATCAGCAGCAAAAGAAAGATTCAGGAAAATGTGAGGCTGCTGCTGAATCAGATGGGTGTCCTAGAAATGGAAGATATGGAAGAGGTGGAACTACTGAATGCCTTCTTTGCCTCAGTCTTTACTGCTGAGGTTGGCCCTCAAGAGTCCCAGATCTCAGAGGTAAGAGAAGGTTGGAGAAAAGAAGACTTTCCCTCAGTCATAGAGGATTGAGTTAGAGATCAGCTAGGCAGACTTAACATCTATAAATCCATGGGCCTTGATGGGATACACCCATGGGTGTTGCCAAGCCACTTCCCATCATCTTTTTAAAATTATGGAGAACGGGAGAGGTGCCCAATGACTGGAGAAAGGCCAATGCTACTCATCTTCAAAAAGGACAAGACGGAGGACCCAGGGAACTACTGTCCAGTCAGCCTCATCTCAAACCCTGGAAAGGTGATGGAACACATCATTCTGAAGGTCATCACAAAGCATGTAGAAGAAAATAAGGTCATTGGGAGTAGTCAGCATGGATTCACCAAGGGGAAATCATATTTGACCAATCTGACAGCCTTCTATGATGGTATGGCAGGATGGGTTGAGGAGGGGACAGCAGTGGATGTTGTCTACCTTGACTTCAGCAAGGCCTTTGACACTGTCTTCCATAACATCCTCGCAGGTAAGTTCAGGAAATGTGGGTTAGATGAATGGACAGTGAGGTGGATCAAGAAGTGGCTGAATGGCAAAGCTCAGAGGGTCATGATCAGTGTAGAATCCAGTTGGAGGCCTGTAGTCAGTGGCATTCCCCAGGGATCAATATTGGATCCAGCCTAAACCAACTTGTTTATCAACAACCTGGATGAAGGGATAGAATGTATCCTTAGCAAGTTTGCTGATAATATCAAACTGGGAAGAGCAGCTGATACACCTGAAGGCTGTGCTGCCATTCAGTGGGACCTTGATAGGCTGGAGAGTCGGGCAGAGAGAAACATAATGAGGTTTAACAAGGGCAAGTGTAGGGTCCTGCACCTGGGGAGAGAACCCCAAGTACCAGTACAGGTTGGGGGCTGACCTACTAGAGAGCAGCTCTGCTGAAAAGGACCTGGGAGTCTTAGTGGATGACAAGTTGATTATGAGCCAGCAGTGTGCCCTTGCGGCCAGGAAGGCCAATGGTATCCTGGGGTGTATCAGGAAGAGTGTGGCCACCAAGTCGAGGGAGGTGATCTTCCCCCTCTACTCAGTCTGGTGAGGCCACATCTGGAGTATTATGTTCAGTTCTGGGCTCTTCAGTACATGAAAGACAAGGAGCTACTGGAGAGGGTCCAGTGGAGGCCACAAAGATGATTAGGGGACTGGATCATCTCTCTTATGGAGAGAGACTGGGAGCTGGGCCTGTTTAGTCTAAAGACTGAGTGGGGATCTCATTAATGCATATAAATATCTCAAAGGCAGGTGCCAAGAGAAAGGTGCAAGACTTTTTTAGTTGTGCCCAGCTACAGGACAAGGAGCAATGGCCATAAACTAAAACACAAGAAGTTTCACCTCAACATGAGGAAGAACTTCTTTACATTGAGAGCGGCAGAGCACTGGAACAAGCTGGCCAGGGAGGGCATGGAGTCTCCCTCTCTGGAGACATTCAAAACCCACCTGGACGAGTTCCTGTCTAACTTGCTCTGGGTGACCCTGCCTTGGCAGAGGGGGTGGACTAGATGATCTCCAGGGATTCCTTCCAACCCTAACAATTCCGTGATTCTTATAAGCTCCCTTTGTATATAGAAATATCACAATAACGTCATCCTGGAGCCTTCTCTTCTCCAGGCAGAACAACCCAAACTCTCAGTCTTTCCTCATAGGAGAGGTGCTCCAGTCCTCTGACCATTTTCATGGCCCTCCTCTGGACCCACTCTAACAGATCCATGCCTTTCTTGTGCTGGGGACCCCAGAGCTGGATGCAGTACCCCAGGTGTGGTCTCACAAGAGTGGAGTAGAGGGGGCAGAATCACCTCTGTCAACCTGCTGGCAACGCTGCTTTTGATGCAGCCCAGGATACAATTGGCTTTTTGGGCTGCAAGCACACACTGTCAGCTCATATTCAATTTTTCATCCACCAGTATCCTCAAGTCCTTCTCCACAGGGCTACTCTCAATTCATTCATCCCCCAGTCTGTACTGAAGGCCAGGACCTTGCACTTGGCATTATCAAATTTCATGACATTCACGTGGGCCCACTCCTAAAGCCTGTCAGGGTCCCTCTGAATGGCATCCCTTCCCTCTAGCCAATCAACTGCACCATTCTGTTGACTCTTTTGAAATTCAGCAAAGGCATGCTGGCTGGGCCTGATCCCCTGATTATTCTGCACATGCCACGTGATGGCACTCAGGATGATCTGCTCCATAACCTTCCCCAGTACCAAAGTCAGGCTGACAGGCCTGTAGTTCCCCAGATCCTCCTCCTGACTCTTCTCATAGATGGGCATCACATTTGCTCACTTCCAGTCATCTGGGACCTCCCCGGTTGACTGGGACTGCTGGTAAATGATTGAAAGTGGCTTGGCACACACTTCAACTAGCTCCCTCTATCTTTGGGTGCATCCCATCTGGCCCCATGGACTTGCGGGTGTCTAAGCAGTATAGCAGGTCACTAACTATTTCTGCCTAGATTATGAGGGTTTCATTCTGTTCCCCATCTTTGTGTACCCTGAGGACAACTGGTCTTGCTATTAAAGACTGAGGCAAAGAAGGCATTAAGTACCTCAGCCTTTTCCTCAGGCTTTGTCACTATGTGTCCCCCTACATCCAATAAAGGATGGAGATTTTCCTTGGCCCTCCTTTTGTTGCTGATGTATTTGTAGAAACATTTTTATTGTCTTTTATGGCAGTATACAGATTAAGTTCAAGCTGGGCTTTGGACAATCTATTTTTTCTCCTTGCATAACCTCACAACATCCTTGTAGTATTCTTATGCTTCCTGCCCCTTCTTCCAAAGGTCATAAACTCTCTTTATTTTCCCATGAGTTCCTGCAAAAGCTCCCTGTTCAGACAGGCTGGTCTTCTTCCCTGCCAGCTCATCTTTTGGCATATGGGGATGGCTTGTTCCTGCACCTTTAAGATTTCCTTCTTAAAAGCACATCCAGCCTTCTTGGACCCCTTTGCCCTTCAGGACTGCCTCCCAAGGCACTCTCTCAACCAGCCTCCTAAGCAGGCCCAAGTCTGCCCTCTGGAAGTCCAAGGTGGCAGTTCTGCTGACCCCTCTCCTTACTTCTCCAAGAATCAAAAACCTTCATCATTTCATGATCACTTTGCCCAAGACGGCCTCCAACCATGACATCACCTACCAGTCCTTCACAAACAGCAGGTCCAGCAGGGCACCTTCCCTAGTTGGCTCACCAGCTGTGTCAGGAAGTTTTCTTCCACACACTCCAGGAACCTCCTGGACTGTCTCCTCTCTGCTGTGTTGTATTTCCAGCAGACGTGGTAAGTTGAAGTTCTCCATGAGAACAAGGGCCAGAGATTGTGAGACTTCTCCCAGCTGCTTATAGAATATTTTGACTACCTCTTCATCCTGGTTGGGTGGTCTATAACAGACTCCCACCAGGGGATCTGCCCTGTTGGCCTTCTCCCTGATTCTTCCCCATAAACACTCAACCCTTTCATCACCATCAAGCTCTAGACAGTCAAAACACTCCCTAACATACAGGGCTACCCTACCGCCTCTTCTTCCTTGCCTGTCCCTTTTGAAGAGTTTATAGCCATCCATTGTAGCACTCCAGTTGTGCGAGTCATCCCACCAAGTCTCCACGATGGCAACTGTCATAGTTCTGCTGATGCACAGTGGCTTCCTTCTGTTTGTTGTCCATGCTGTGTGCATTGGTGTAAATGCACTTCAGTTAGGCTTTTGATCCTGCCACCTTCTTGTGGGGAGAAGCCCTAATTCCTGCATGACCATTCACAGGTGCTTCTGGGTTTCCAACACAGCCGGTAAACCCTATATCCTTGCTGCCATATGGATCTCTATCCCCTACCTCTACTGAGACAGCAAACCAAAGCGTCTTGCTAGCACACTATCTCTCAAACAGTGTCAGGCCCCCCGCAGCTTATCTCTAGTGATCATGATTTTATCCCCTTCCTCCTTCAGTCTAGTTTAAAGGTCTCTCAAGGAGCTCTGCTCATTCCTGTGCAAGGATCCTTTTTCCCCTTTGAGACAGGTGGACCCCATCTCTTGCCAGCAGGCAGATATATAATTTAAAAAAACCAACCCAAATTCTGCTTGTGACACCAGGCTTGGAGCCAGGTATTCATCTGCATGATTTTCCTGTTTCTACCCCCATCATTCCCTCAACTGGCAGGGTAGAGAACACTGCTTGTGCTCCAGATCCCTCAACCAGGTCTCTCAAGGCCCTGAGGTCTCTTCTGATTGTCCACAGCTGACAAAGTTCACTGCTCGCTCAGTCGGCAGACTCACTGTTCTTTGCCCAGGAATGCCTCGAGCTGCCAGGAGAGACGGCACGGGCGATCCAGCAGCTCAGCAGCTCCGATATGTGGCAAGTGATAGCTGTTTGGCTATCATCACAAGCAGAAGCAAAGACGTAGAAATATAGCCCTGACTCCGTGCTTGTATTCCTGTTTTCTTTATTCCTCCTGTCCTGGGAGGGACAAGAAAACCAGTCCACAGAAGGGGAAGCAGGAGCAGACAGGGGGAGCCAGCTGAGATCGGCTCCTTTATTTGGGGGAGGGGAAAGGGGAGAGCAGGGGGTGGACCCGTGGTAACCAGCCAATTGGACTCTGTTTCAGGGGAGTCCGTGCTACTTTCAAGTTTTACCCACGCTTGGAACAAAGGGGATTCAGAGCACATGGCAGAGACAAGTCCAGACGTGCCTGGGCAGTCCCAGGGCCGGGCTGCACCTCGAGGCAGGCAGCAACAATTCCTCATTTTTTTTCTTTAAAGCTGGGCTGTGACCCTGAGAAAGTGTACAAAACAGTAATAAAACAACAGTGCAAAACATAATTGAAATCCACCGTCCCTATAACCTAACACTACCCAGGATGTCCTTAAACCAGTCCCCTAATTCTTCTTTCAGATGGTTGATTTAGTTCTGGTCTCCACATGGAGACATGGAATGATTTGATTGCGAGATGTAAAGTCCATGCAGTGTAACCCCTCAAGCTTGTTTTAGGGCTGTGGGACAGTCCACGTTGCTGTTGATATGGCTTTCTAGGACATCAGGTAGGGAAGAAAACTCAGGAGGTTAGTCAGGACATCTATGGTATGGGGTATCAGGACGAGGATTTACAAAATAAAATACAAAATGTTCAAACAGCGTAACTTAACTTAGGGGATTAACATCGAAATCCAGTGCAAAGGACTCAAACGGAGGAGTAAAATCAGGATCCTTTTTACGGCGTCTCCTCCAGGAGGCAGTTTTGACCTCCTTGAACTTTGTTGAAGTAACATAGCGTTTTACCCATTTGCTGGGGATCCACCTCAATCCCTGAGGGGTGGATACACTGGCGTATCCACGACCCCAAGTTATAAGTTTGTACGGCCCCTGGATCTTTTGAGTCTCTGGGTCCCAGATCAGGACCTCTGGATTTTCTTTCAGCTTCTGTCTCCTGGTGTTCTGGAAATGATGATAGATGGGAGGATATGGATCCTCAAAGGTGCCGTTCAGGAAATTTATGGTAAACAATGCTTTGCTGAGTCTTAGGACAGGTGAGTTGAGTTTGGTGGTTCCTGATTGTTGCAGCAGCATTCGTTTAAGAGTTTGATGGGCACGTTCAACAATGCCTTGTCCAGTTGGGGAGTGAGGAATACCTGTGACATGTGGAAATCCCCACTGCTGACGAAAGTTTCTGAACTCCTGAGAGATGTAAACAGGCCCATTATCAGTTTTTATCTCCTCAGGTATACTGAGCACAGCAAAAGCTTGGACAAGATGTGTTTCAACGTCCTTAGCTTTTTCACCTGCATGTGCAGAGGCATACATGGCACCAGAGAAGGTATTGATGGAGACATTAATGTATTTTAATCTCCCAAATTCAGGGAAATGTGTGACATCCATCTGCCACACTTCACCGCTATTAATGCCTCTGGGATTGACCCCCACGCCCAGTGATGGAAGCTGTAGCTTCAGGCAGTTGGGACATGTTGCCACTATTGCTTTTGCCTGTGTCCGCGACAGATGGAATATGCGGATAAGAGCAGGAATATTTTGATGGTACATGGCATGGCTCAATTTTGCTTGTTCAAAATCCTGGGGGAGCTTTGGTAAGTCAGCTGATAAAACTATGTCTGCTGGCATAGCCAGAGCATCAGCTCTACGATTACCCTCTGCAATAAATCCTGGCAGGTTTGTATGTGACCTTACATGCATGACAAAATAGGGATGCTCTCGGTGGGAAGCCAGATAAATTAGCTTTGAGACCAAATCATACATTTTTTTGTTTGAGACTTCTTTTAGGAGAACATGCTCAGTTCTAACAGTTACTCCAGCTACATATGCTGAGTCAGTGACCAAATTATAGGGTTCTTTGAACCTCTCAAATGCTCTAACGATGGCTGCCAGTTCAGCTACTTGTGGTGATCCCTGGATTACCTTGATGTCAGATTCCCACTTTTGTGTCTTAGGGTCTTTCCACATCACAAACGACTTCTTAGATTTCTCCGAGCCATTGGTAAAAATGGTTAGAGCATCAAGGGGTTTTCTACTTTGAATCTCTCGAGGGATGAAAGAGAATGCCAGATTAAACAATTGGTGTTTTGGGTAATGATTTTATATTTGGCCTGGGTAGCTATCTAATGCAAATTGTAAATTCACATAATTTTGGAGCAGGTGTTCTAATGAGTCTGCTGTTACAGGTAAGTAGATGCATGCAAAGTCACATCCTGCCAGGGTGCAGAGCCTTGCTCTACTCTTCATGATAATTTTTGCAATCAGTTCTTGTGGCTTGGTGATGCTCTTGAATGGTTGGAGTGGGAGGAACACCCATTCAATTATGATGAGGTGATCCTTCTGCTCCTTGTCCCACTGAAAAATGAACCCGTGAAAGCGTGGTACCTTCCCCAGAATGGCAAACTTAAAGGGTAGGAAGGGCTGATACCTGTGTGCCTGCCTGGTGGAAATTGCCTCTTGCACCCTTTTGAGGGACTGCCTTCCCTCTTCTGTCAGGGATCTAGGAGATGCTGGACCGCCTCCCCCCGACAGTAGGTTCATAATAGGAGCCACATCGTTCGTGGTGAGTCCCAACCAGGGTCTTACATAATTCAGTCTCCCACAGAGCTGTTGTATTTCTTGTAATGTTTTTGGATTGTTATTAACCGTGATGGATGTTGCAGCGATGGAAGTCTCTGTGATTTTGAGTCCGAAGTATTTCCAAGGGCTTGTTCTCTGCATTTTTTCTGGTTGTAATTCAAAGCCTTTTGCCTCTAGGGCCTCAATCACCATGTTAAGTGTCCGCTCAAGTTATTGGTTATTGGGAGCACACACCAGCACATCATCCATGTAATGTAGGATGATGGCTTTCTCTGCTTTGGCACGGATGGGAGACAGAATTTTAGCAATATACTCTTGACAGAGACTTGGTGAATTTTTCATTCCTTGGGGGAGCACGAGCCATTTGTAACATTTCATGAGGGCCTCACGATTAATAGAAGGCATGGAAAATGCAAATCAAGGGGCATCTGCAGGGTGGAGTGGAATATGGAAGAAGCAATCTTTAATATCAAGGACAGTCAAATGCCAATATTGTGGGAGCATTGAAGGTGATGGCATACATGGTTGAAGGGGTCCCATGTCTTCAATAACCTCATTGATTTTTCTGAGATCATGGAGAAGGCACCACCTGTTCTTTCCCGGTTTTTGCATCACAAACACGGGCAAGTTCTAGGGGCTATCGGTTGGTGCGATGTTCCCTTTAGCTAACTGTTCATTTACTAATCTGTGGAGTGCCTCTAAATTTTCATTTTTTTAGTGACCACTGGTCAATCCACCCTGGTTTATCAGTCTCCCAAGTTAATTTTTGTGGATAGCACTCAGCTCCAGTGGCCACAAGGGAAAATTTTGATGTCCAGGGGTAATATCAATTTTTGTTCCCCATTGAGACATGGCATCCCTTCCCCACAGGGTGAATTTGGTGTCTAGGACATATGGACGAAGTGTCGCTATTTGTCCTTCAGGACCTTCAATTTGAATGATGTTTTTAGATTGCTTCGCAATTTGGGTACCTCCAGTCCCTTGTATGATACCAAGACTGCAATTCCCATTGTGCAGGCCACTTATCAAATGGAATGACAGACACAATCAGCACCTGTGTCTATCATTCTCATGATATTGATTTTATGAGATCCGTGACGGAGCTTACCTTACACTACAGGTTTATTGTTTCCCAGAACTTCAGTCCAACCGATGGCTGGGATATGACCATCTCTGGGCAGGTATTTGGGCAGTGGAATGGCTTGTGCAATGACCTGACCCTTTGGCATAAAGTATGGTGGACATATACATTGTACCATTAGGTTAGAACCCCCATTCTGATCCACTTTCATGAGTGTGGGTGTAACCTCTATCCCAGCAGGTGTTTCCCGAGTGTCCCCAATAACAAAAAGGTATGTAAAGTCTGGCATGTGGTCCACATTTTGGAATGTGATTGCTATCAGTCTGTTTGTTGCTGTTGAAGTGATGCGCTACATCACAGGTTGCCTTGAACCTTAGTCCAGGAGTCCATGTTACTTTGTCTGCAGCTCTATTTATGTCGGAACGCGGAACTGTGATGTGTTGAATCGTTAGTTTTCCTGCTGTTGACCTGGGGAAACAGTCTCTGAAGAGTTTTTAGCAGCAGTTATAATTGCTCTGCAATTCCGAGCCACATGTCCCTTTTTCTGACAACGGTAGCACACGAGGTTACCTCGAGATTGAGTTTCCCCTGTACCCACCGCATCCTCCACGACCTCCCCCACTATCCCCACTTTTTTTGAAAAGGGAACAGTTGTGTTCAGCTGCGCGTTCTTTGTACAAACTTCGAGGATGGTTTAAACCATTGGGGGTGGACACAAGGGAAGACTCAGAATCACCTGCTTGCAAGCGTCATTTGTATTGGCCTGGAGCAGTTTGAGCAGGAATGCTTGATGCAGGTCTGGATTAGGAACCTGGGAAAAGATTGCTTCATGCAAACGATTATAAAACTGTATAATATTTTCATTTGGCAATTGTTTAACGTTGGTATAATGAGATTCAGGAGTCTGAGATGGTAGTAATGTTAAGGCCTTTTCAGCAGCACATGCTATTTCAATAAGGACTGGGCGTGGAATAAGCATTGCTTGTTTTTGAGGATTTGCCATATTATTGGCACCAGATAAAAGGTCTAATGTGATATAATTGTTGTCAAAATCCAGATAATTATCTGGAGTTTGCCACAGAACTTGCAATAAATCAGATAAAATTAGCTTCCACTGTTGTTTCCACAACACAAATTCACCAGGGGTGAGAAGAGATTGCATTACTGTAATTAAATCATGAGGCACGAACAAATGCATTGAAAAGGTAGCCCTTAACAGGCTTTTAAAATAGTGACTATGCATCCCAAACTCCTTAATTGCCTTGCACAAATCTTTGATATTGGAATATGGGAAAGGAGTCCAGCTAGGATTAGTTCCTGTGCTACTACGAGGGAGAGCAGTAGCAACTGGAGGCAATTCCTGGTAGCCATGGGTTCCCGGATGTATAGTCACATGACCATGGGAACATGGGGCTGGACAGTGGGAAACAGGAGCGGGGGGGGGGGGGGGGGGGAAGGGGTGGGGAGTGGAGGGGCGGAGGCAGCAGTAGGAGGGGAGGTGTTGGGGGGCAGGGTTGTGGGTGGAGGGGGCGGTGCTACCATCGGGGGCGGGAGCAGTGCCCGCCTCCTGGGCGGGAACAGAGGGAGGGGTAAAACACGATGCCGTGGGGACGGGGTTGAGGGCGGGGGTAGGTTTCGACGCAGGTGTGGGAGGGGATGGAGACAAGAAGGGATTTGTGGGATGGAGGAGAAAGGGATTGTGGGAGGTGTAGTTCTGAGATGAGACCATATGGCATCCGCCATTGTTGGAAACAGATAGACTTGGGGAAAAGGGGTTGGAGGGGGGGGTTTCCCACGCTGGGAGCACATGGCTATTGCTGTCCCTGGGAACAAAGAGATCGGGGTAAAGGGTTTTTTTCGCGCGCTTACAAAATGTGGACTAGAAACCGGGGACAAAGGAGTGGAGAAAGCGGGTTGGAAAGTTCCCGGGACGGGCTCCGGATTCCCGTCCAAGGCAGGATGCTGAGGAAACACGGGTGGGCCAGGAGGTCAGTAGCTCTCCTGTGCTAAAAAGCAGGCTGCTCCAGCTGTGTTTTCCAGCATAGGGGAAGCAGGATCAGGAACACGGGGGTTAGGAGAAGGTATAAAGGAATCAACTGGGGGTTTTTGCAGTGGCTTTTCATGTACTGCGTTCGTCTTTGGCAAAGTGTAAGTTAGTAACAGAAGAGGAAAATTTTGAAACTGTTTTGTCTCCCGAGCACCTGAGAGAGGAAAGCTTTCTCCCGACACCATCCCAAAACTCAGAAGACCTTATGTCTTCGGAGGTTAGCTGAGGAAAGTACGGAAAAAGCCAGCGCACAAAAGATTGAACTAAACTTTTAGGATATTTATGTCCAGTACAAGAAAGGTAACTCTGAACTTGGTAATATATTTCTCTGTGGTGTGCAGAGACTTTGGATCCCATTATAAAAGCAACACCACTCCCTCAGCCCCAAATCGCAAAAAAATGGAAAAAAAGAAAAAAAATTGCACCGAAACCAGCTACAAGACACAAGCCCTCAAGCCAGCAGGGAAATACTCACCAAAGCTTTGGATTTACCACAGGAAAGCAGGTCCAGAGAAAAGAAATCAGTGAAATGGGTCCTCTGCTGTTCAGCCGTTCCCATGCCATGTGGCGTGGGGGGGCTTCGGCTGGTGCGCTGAGATTGCTACGACACAAAAAGCAGCAGCAGGGCTGCAGAGTGCTGGCGCTGCACTCACAGGGTTCACTCCAGCAAACACGTGGCTTGCAGGGACACCCTAAATGTCTCTCTAGAACTGTGGTTCCGAGATAGCATGTTGGGCGCCAATTGGCGATGTTCACTGCTCGCTCAGTCGGCAGACTCACTGTTCTTTGCCCAGGAATGCCTCGAGCTGCCAGAAGAGACGGCACGGGCGATCCAGCAGCTCAGCGGCTCCGATATGTGGCAAGTGATAGCTGTTTGGCTATCATCACAAGCAGAAGCAAAGAGGTAGAAATATAGCCCTGACTCTGTGCTTGTATTCCTGATTTCTTTATTCCTCCCGTCCTGGGAGGGACAAGAAAACCAGTCCACAGAAGGGGAAGCAGGAGCAGACAGGGGGAGCCAGCTGAGATCGGCTCCTTTATTTGGGGGAGGGGAAAGGGGAGAGCAGGGGGTGGACCCGTGGTAACCAGCCAATTGGACTCTGTTTCAGGGGAGTCCGTGCTACTTTCAAGTTTTACCCACGGTTGGGACAAAGGGGATTCAGAGCACATGGCAGAGACAAGTCCAGACGTGCCTGGGCAGTCCCAGGGCTGAGCTGCACCTCGAGGCAGGCAGCAACACACAGCCTTCTTGTTGGGACTTCAGCACTGCCCAGCTGAAAACCCAGTAGACGATAATAATCAGAGGGTCATACCAGATCCTTTCATGTCTCCTGTAAAAATAGCTCTAATAACAGAATTGGATATTGGTCCTTTGACCATCCACCTCCCAGAGTGATTGGTTAAGACCCTATAACATCCATTTTGACATATTTTCCTCAGTCAGTATCAACAGACTGTGCATAATAAGCTGCAGGTGCAGATAAAGTCTTGGTTTACAAAAACCTCAAACTGTTTTCAGCTAGACTGCATGAGAAAGCAAAACTTTCACAGGATGCTGGCAGAAAGCTGGAGAGTTTCTCTGCTTTAAGCTTTTCATCATCCACAATTCCCCCTTTTTGTTTTAAGACCCAAAAGGTAGCATTTGTAATCCTCTGCAGGATCCCTTGCAGCAAGAACAAACATAGCATAAGGGATCCGTTTGGTAATGGCTGTTACCAAACTGAATCCAAATCAGATACTGATTTAAAGTTGGCAGAGAGATTCTCCAGCAGTGCCATGGGAAATACATCTAGCGAACCCAATTCTACATCAGTTATTAATTCTAAATGGCCTTAAGGGCTCTACATCAGTTGCTAATTCTAGATAGCCTTAAGGGCTTTGACATTCTGGCTCCATAACAAAAGAAAACTTAAAGTTCAGTCTCTGCTTGTAGAAGGACCATCCGACTGATGGTCGACATCTTGGTCATCATTCGAAGGATCATTCGGCTGATGATCTGCATTTGTCTGGTCATTATTTGGAGGTTGCCTGTTGGTCGCATTCTGCTTCTGGTACCACAGGTCAGAGTGAACACATCTTGCAGGGAGCCACCATACCCCAGTATCTGTGGAAATGCAAGCATGCCCATGACTCCAAACGATAAGCTCATGTGGGCCTTCCCGCTTGTTAGCGAGTAGATCCCGTACCCAGACTTTCGCTCGAGGCAGGTGCGTCTCGCCTGAAGACTGCAATGAGAGAAAATTATTCAAAATAACAGGATTATTTCAATTTGGTGGCACTGTAAGATGATTAATTGTATATAAAGCTTTTTCTAGTCGGCTCTGTGGGGTTTCTCCATGCATTCCCCCTTTTTGTTTCTCCAAAATACGCTTCAAGGTGCCGTGAGCGCGTTCAACAATGGCTTAGCCAGTAGAAGAATGCGGAATACCCAAATGATGGTTTACATCCCATAGGTGCAAAACCTGCCGCGTCTTCTGTGAGACGTAGACTATAGCGGGGGGGGGATCCCGGGTGCAGGGGAGCCAGCCGGAGACACGACACGAACACCGATACGATTTGAGAATCGTGCTCCCCTTTATTGTTTACTTACACCAAGTTATACTTTGCAAAGTTCACGCCCCTTTCCCACGAGAAAGCCTCTAAGCAGCGGGGGAGCTGACTAGTGTATACCTTTTCCCAAGGCTGTTCAAGGCTGCCGGCTAGCAGGTGCCTTGCAAGCCTGTCTTCAGCCTGAGGCCCCGTCAGGGGTACTTCTGCAACAGCCCTGGGGTGCCCAAGCTCTCCTGGGGTATCATATGCTCCCGTTCCACAAGGAATTCCTCTACATATCCCCCGTTTTCTTTTTGGGCAACCCAGGCCTGGTCGATGATCTTTCGCAGCCCCGCTTTAAGGCAAGAAAAAATACACCCAAATACTATTAAGACTAATATAACTACAAATAGCAATCGACAGCCTTCTACTACCAAGGTACGCAGCCATCCGGTGATACCCAGACCCTTAAGCAAATCTCCAATAGGGTCATCTGTCTCTCGAAGGTTGTGCAGGCCCCTCTGGAGGTCAGAGAGGTGCTTGTGAATTGAGACAGAGTGGTCAGAAAGATTCATACAGCACATACCCTGGAATTCTTCACAGCCGTGGCCATGAGCTAGTAGTAGAAAATCAATGGCTGCTCGATTTTGTAATACTGCATGCCTAACACCAGTAACATCTGAGCTTAGCTTGTCAAGCATCTGCGAAGTTATGTTTAACTCATCCCTCGCCCAGCAAGCAAGTTTATGTAAAATTGCCTGAGCCCTGGCTGCTGAAGCACCAGGTACAAACATAGATGCTAGCCAAATTATGCCACAACTCCAAAAGATGGGTTCTTCATTTCTTTTACATTGGAGCTCATGGACTGAACGCCACACCCTGGTTTTAGTGTGGTGGGTGATATTTAAGAGTTGATGCAGGCCTGGATGGAACAGGGTGAGTTTCCCTAAGTAGCATGGTCCCCCATGTGGGCTGGCTGGAACCCCATTCCACACGCAGTACCCGCATATTAAGAACATACCACTGGGGAGGCGTTTAGGGGCTTGACCCATGAGGTTGATTCAGTAGTAAATTGCTTCGGACTCATAATTTCTCAGAAACCAGTCTGCAAGAGGGTCAACGGTGGCCCAAAGGCGCCTATTAACATTCAATTGACTGGAAGTGGGAGGCTCGAATGTCATGTAACCATCCCCAGTTTGGTTTGTGGAACCCAGTAGATCTAACTCTTCTGGTGTTCCCATGGTGACATTGATGCTTTTCAAGAATGCACCTTGCCAGCAGGCACGCTGTTGCACAGGCTTGAGTCCGATCAGCCCTGAACAATTGCCATTGTTTGTGGCATTCCTTATCAGGGAGCTGTTGTTTAGCATCCCTCAGAAGTCTTGCAGGTTAAAATATGGGACCCCGATTAAACAGGTGCGAAATGGGTCCCCTGGCGTGGCCAGGCTCAAACACATGGAGTCTTGCCCAGTTAAATTAGCTAGGGTGACCCACATGTTTTGTCTCTTTTGGATTGCTGTCAACATTGCGTGGGACCTGGTTAGGATGCTTACGAGAAGCAAACCTCTCAGAATGTTTGCGGTTCCAGCGCTGCTTTGTTGCTTCTCGCCATCAGGGCCACCACATGCTGCTGTGGGACACGAACCTGTGTGCTACTCTCTCACCCTAACACTGCAACACTCCGTACTGCCTTCACTCGGTCTAAATGGGCAGACAGCTGATCGAAGATGTCCACCAATGCCCTTGTCTCAAGACAGTCAAAAGAATTCCCCACTCTTTCTCTGTGTCTGGTGCTATACGCAAGAATCTATGCAACTTCCCTTCTTGGTTCCACCTTCGGAGCGGGTTCCCCGACACCCACCACAAGTCACTAGCAACTGCCCAAGGCAGCTGTTACATTCGCCACAGAGTCTTGCTATTTCTCCTGCTACGGAGAGTGGTGGATCTAGCAAGTTCTCAGCCCCTTCACTCAGCCACGTCTGCAGCCTCTCCCAAGGCTTCTCGGGACGAGGGTCCCGGAATTCCAGCTGTTGAAGTAGTGGCATCACTTTCCTCAGGAGCCAATGCTGACTGTGCCTTCTCACTTTGGGGTCCTGTATGCGTCGCATGGCACCACCTTCTGGGCACCCACAATGGTCCTTCTGGGGAGGAAACACACATATATCCTCCACCGTTAAATAGCACTGGGCTGGGACCCTCCCACAAACCCATTCGAGGGTTACGGTATTTGTACCGGTTTGGCCAAATTTAGAAATATATCCTCTGAGAGAAGGCACAACCACCCCTCCCTCACCAGGTTCGGGAAAAAAAAAATTTCCTCGAAGGAAAGTGAAGAAGATAAAACTATTTATTTAACAAACACCCGGGAAAGGAAAATAAGGTTAAATGGTAAAATCTTTCACTGTGGAGGAAAAACCTGGGAAAGCGTTAGAGTCCTCCCTTTGGTCTCCTCGGAGCTGGGGCTTGGGCCAGGGCCAGGTCCTCTGTGCCCAGTGGAAAGTCCTCCCGATGTGCTCTGAGGTTGAAAGCAGTCCAGTAGGAAAGGGAGAAAATGCTGAATTCCAGAGAAGGAAAAGCAAAGTCCAAATCTCAGTCTCTCTCCGGAGAACGAGAAACTGACAACAACTGGCCAAAAGCTGACTGGAAAACAGCAAGCCGGGTGCTTCCTCGCTCCCCTGCTGCAGCTGGGGGGAAAAAAACCTGCTATCTTTATATGACCTTGAATGAGCTGCAAACTGCTTTGAGAAAGTTTTGCTCAGTTTTTTCCTCTTCCCCCTCTCAGGCTCAGTTTGGAGGCATAGAAAGGCACAAAAATTAATTTCTGGGCATAGGCAGCGATATGGGATACACATCATAACGTCACCCCAAGACAGGTATGACACACTTATTCCTGGAAGGGCCCGCTCGATTCCCCTATGAACTGTCTGATGATGGATTGCCACTGGAGGCTCCTCCCTATCCCTGGCCAGAGAGAGGAAGTTCAATGTAAACAGCACCTTACTTAACCGCTTACTTGGTTCCATCTCTCCCCCTTTCTGTCTGCCCAGATATTCTTTTAGTGTACGATGGGCTCTCTCTACCACTGCCTGACTGGTGGGCGAGTGTGGGATCCCCGTGATATGTTCTACCCCCCACTGCTGCATCAATTTTGCTCGGCGACCACTAGTGTATGCTGGCCCATTGCCCATTTTGATCTTTTTGGGTACCCCCATTACTACGAAGCACGAGAGCAGATGCCGCTCCACATGCAATGCCTTCTCTCCTGTCTGAGAGGTAGCCCACAGGAAGTGTGAAAAGGTGTCAATTGTTACATGGACATAGAGCTGTCGACCGAACTCAGGGACATGAGTGACGTTCATTTGCCAGAGTTCGAGGGCTTTCAAACCCTTGGAGTTAACTCCCACACCCAACCCTGGGCCGTGATGGCTACAGCAGGGACAAGCCTGCACTATGCCTTTTGATTCTGACAGCGGAATCTTAAACTGTCTCTGCAGGGATTTTGCGTTTTGATGGAACAAATCATGGCTACATCTGGCTTGCTCAAAAGTGTTAGCAGGCAGGAGATGCACTATGGGGGCACAGGTCACCGCCTCGTCTGCACGGGCATTGCCCTCTCCCAGCCCGATGTTCCACTGTTGGCTTCGAACGTGCAGGATACAGTAGGGGTGTGTCCATTGTTGCAGGGTGTGCCGCAATGTAATGAGCAGTCTGCCCAGATGTTCGTTGTTGGTACACTGGATTTCTGCATCATGGATCCATTGGGCTACTCCAACAATATATAGGGAATGGCTGACTACATTCACCAGTTCCTTCGACCACTGTTGTAAGGCCCATATGACGGCACGCAGTTCGAGTGTTTGCAAGCTGTCAGCCGGTTCTCCCGCTATGATATGAGTCTTCCAGTGGTCATTCTCTTTCCACGCACAGGCGGCCCGCTTCATCTTCCTCCCCACATCCATGAACACTGTGTGCCCTAGTACTGGACATTCTACATTCAGCGGGCGGTCCAGCCACTCATAGTGCCCCAGCAACTGCGCCAGCCTTCCCTGTGGGCGTTTGTTATGGACCACACCGGTGAATCTGAGCAGAGCTTCTTGCAGTGGCTCCGCATGGCGTAGCATCCACTTGAAGTCCCCTGTTCGGACTGGTATACTGATGTCCTCTGCCTCCCTGCCGTCCAACTCCACCACTCGGTCGTGACTCTTTCAGATTAAAAATGCCACCATGTCTACCCTGGACTGCAGTCTGAAGTGTGGCTGAGTCGGCGGGAAGATCCATTTGAGAATCCGGATGTCCTCCCCCTTTTTCTTTTGCCATTGGTGGATGATAGCATGTGAACCTGCTGCACTGATCAGGGTGATAAGGATGGCAAGTGGGACTCCTTCTTCTCTGTGTGATACCCATGCGTGCCGCAGCTTATCTACAACCTTGGCAAGAGCTGCTGTTTGGTCCGGGGAGCATTCTTGAGGCTTGGCAGCATTTGTCCCATGTAGCCATGGCAGGAAGGGGGCGAGGTCCGCGTTCGTGATTACCGCGACTCCGCAGACCCAGTGCAGATCTCCTAGCAGCCGTTGCGCATCATGGAGCGTGGAGATTTCTGTGTGTAGATCGATCTTTTGGGGTCTAATTTGCGAGTCTGATATTAGCCAGCCCAGGTACTTCCATGGTGCAGTCTGCTGGATCTTCTGGGGGGCGATCTCTAATCCAATCTCATGCAGGTGTTCTCTGACCCATTGCATCTCTTGGTCTGAGAACTCGGTGGCAGTAGCTATCAGGATGTCATCCATGTAATGGTAGATGAGTGCTTCTGAGTAGCGTCGTCGAATGGGACATAGCGCCCAGTCAACATATAGCTGACACAGTGTGGGGGAATTTTTCATTCCCTGGGGTAGGACAACCCACTCGTAGTGCTTAGCAGGCTCACTGTGATTCTTAGTGGGCACTGTAAAGGCAAAACATTCTGTGTCCTTTGGATGCAGTGGGATTGTAAAAAAGCAGTCTTTTAAGTCAATTACAGTGATTTGCCATCCCGCTGGGATCATTGTAGCAGCCGGTAGCCCAGGTTGCAGTGCCCCCATAGTTTGCACGCGCGCATGCACTTGTCGAAGGTCGTGAAGGAGGCGCCATTTTCCTGACTTCTTTGGGATCACAAAGATGGAGGTGTTCCATGGGCTGACCGAAGGCTTGATGTGTCCTGCCGCTAGCTGTTCTGCAACAAGTTGTGTTGCTGCCTGTTCTGAGCTTCCCCTCCCGCTCCCAAAGACACTTGCCCCTGCCACGTGCTCTGAGCTCCTTTGTTCTAAGCACGGGCAAAACCAAATGTAACTCAAACTCTTCAGCAGTGTCTCATTGGCCAGTCACCCCGGGTCCGCCCCCAGTCCTCCCCTTTCCCCTTCTCCGAATAAAAGAGATCGTCGAGGGAGGCCCCGCTCTTTCTTGGCTCAGCTATCTTCCTGTGAACACCTCTTGTCTGTCTCATTTGAAAGCTTCTAACTGCAGGAAATTGAGCGAGTAGAGAGCTATATTTCTCCCTCCTTGCTTCTGCTGATGGTATTTCCTTTGCAGCTGATACAGGTACCGATTTTAGAGCTATTAAAGTGCTAGATCGCCCGTGCTACCTCTCTAGGCTGCTCGAGGCTTTCTAAGGCATTAAAGTACTAGCCTAGACGGTATAAAGCTGAAAAGATACCTTCCACAAAGTTTTTCTACTATCTTCAGCCTTTTGTCTGTTACCGGCCACTGCTCGACTCAAACAGGGTCATCTGTTAACCAGGTGAAAGCCTGTATGGGCGGCTGATCGGCAGCGGCCATCAGCATAAATACTGGTCTGTGGTGAGCTCGAGGCCTAGCTGAGCGAGGATGTCACGTCCGATCAGGCCTTGCAGGGCCTGAGGCAACTTCATAACATAGGGGCGACACACAATGGTTTGATTGTCTTCAAATTCTAGGGTAACTGGGGTTGCACTTACTTGGGGGATTTGTGTTCCCCCCACCCCTACCAGCGTGGCTGCTGGTTTTTCCAGTCCCCAACCAGGTGGCCATACCGCCTGGTTGATTATGGTATATTACCACAGGCCTGGTTCCTACAGTATATCGTGTCCCGCAGCCATAGGGAGGAGGAGGAGGAGAAGATCCAGCAGGCAGGAATTGTGCAGCAAGATTGATTTATTTAATTATTTTACAAACTCTTTTATAGACTTTTTTCTTCATAGTCTAATTGGACAAAGGACCAGCCACCCCTTGGGGGTGATTGGCCAAAATCCTAAAACATCCATTATCAAAATATTTTCTACTATACCATAAACAAGACTTTCCAAGGTTGCAGGTGGCTTGGTTGTTCACATTACCTGCTACCTCTTCTGTGAGAGAGAAAAGTCTCTCACGGACTTAGAAAATAACAAGAAGATCCTCACTAACAGCATTTTTGTACCTACAATTCCCCCTTTTTGTTTTATAAGATAACAACTCTACTATTAATCCTAAATAGAAATCTACATCAGTTATTAATTCTAAATATGTCCTTAAGTCTTTAACTATCTGACTCCATAACAAGAAATTTAAAATTCCATCTCTGCTTATGGAAGGACCATCCCAGTCTCTGCTTGTAGAAGGACCATCTGCCTGATGGTCAATATCCTGGTCATCATCAGAAGAGTCATTAGGCTGATGATCTACATTCTGGTCGCCATTTGGATGGTTGGCGTTCTGGCCATCATTTGGAGGTTGCCTGTTCTGCCTCTGGTGCCGTAGGTCAGGGCGAACGCATTTTGAAGGTAGCCACCGTACCCCAGTATCTGTGGAAACCCAAGCATACCCACGACCCCAAACGATAAGCTCATGAGGGCCTTCCCACTGGTTAGTGAGTAAATTCCGTACCCAGACTTTTGCCCGGGGCAGCTGTCTGTCGCCTGCAGACTGCAATGAGAGAAAATGATTCAGAATAACAGGATTATTTGAATTTTGTGGTACTGTAAGGTGATTAATTGTATACAAAGCTTTTGCTAGTCAGCTCTGTGGGGTTTCCCCATGCATTCCCCTTTTCTGTTTGTCCAAAATACACTTCAAGGTACCATGAGTGCGTTCGACAATGGCTTGGCCAGTAGGAGAATGTGGGATACCAAAGGTATGGTCTACACCCCATAGGTGTAAAAACTGCCACGTCTTCTCCGAGGCGTAGGCAGGACCATTATTGTTTTTCACAGAAGCTGCCACGCCCAGGACTGAGAAAGCCAATTTCCAATGGGCAATGACATCACGGCCCTTCTCTCCAGTGTGAGCAGTAGCCCACATAGCTGAGGAGAATGTGTCAATAGACACGTGCACATATTTCAGCCGACCAAATTCTGGGATGTGAGTTACATCCGTCTGCCAAATCTGCAAGGCTTTTAGCCCTCTGGGGTTTACCCCGGGTGGCAAAGGCGCAGCGAGTCCGCGACAGTCAGCACAAGCGCTGACAATGTCGCGCGCCTCGGTTGGCGTTAAATGGAACTGCTTCTGCAGGGTATGTGCACTCTGATGGAAGAAACCGTGCGATGCCTTGGCTTGTGCAATTTTGTCAGGCTGAGGCCCTACCCACACAGGGTTGGCCAGCATGTCAGCCCCGGCATTGCCTTCTGTTAGAAACCCTGGTAAATTGGTGTGGCTTCGAATGTGCAGAATGTAATACGGATGCACTCGAGCCTGAATTGCAGACCACAAGATTTGCAACAGCGAAAACAGAGCCGCATTGTTCACCTCCTTCAGAAATGAACAATCTAAGCATTGGGTTATATCTGCTACATAAGCAGAGTCAGTAACCAAATTCAAAGGTTCCTGTGAGAATCGCTGAAAAGCCATGGTAACAGCCCTTAATTCAACTAACTGAGCAGATCCCTCCTTCCAGGTAGCAATGGCTTTCCCAGTTTTCCCTGAACATCCATAAAGACGGTGGGTCCTTGCACCGGCACTCGGCTATTTCTCGGCCGCAAGGAAAGCACCGTCGATTTTGCCAACTCCAGTAATTTATGGCTGGGCAGATGGTAAGTGATCTGCCCTGAAAAGTTTTGCAGCACGCTTTGCAAAGGAGCACTATGGATGAGGCTCCACTCAAAGTATTCCTTTGAGATCGGAATGACAATTACTGCAGGATCCGCAGCCATCAGTTGCAAACACCGTTGATGGCATTTGATTATCAGAGAAGTGACCAATTCAAACACTGTGGTCACAGTCCTTTTCGGCTGGTGAGGCAAAAAGACCCATTCTAGGATATGCAAAGGATCAGGCCATTGTGCATTCCACTGGCCAATGATACTTGTAGGATGGAGGTCTGGAATAGTAATGAAAACAGTGATAGCAATGGAGGGATCCACTCGATAAACCTGACGAGTGGAAACAGCCCGTTGGACCTCCTGCAGCGCTTGTCGCGCTTCTGGAGTCAACTCCCGAGGTGAATTCAGATCAGGATCCCCTTTTAATGTATTAAAAAGAGGGGAAAGCTGCTTTGCAGTTAGACCTAAATAAGGTCGTAACCAATTGATGACACCCAACAGCTTCTGAGCATCATTCAAGGTTTTAATCGAATCCGGGAATTGCACCTCTTGGAGTTGGATAGTTTGGCCCAAAATTTTCACTCCTAAATATTTCCAAGGAGGATGCTGTTGAACTTTCTCCGGAGCTACCTCTAATCCATAGGCATGCAGAGCAGTGAGCAGCTGAGGCTGTATTCTCAGCAGCTCGTCCCGTGTGGATGCTGCCACCAGGATATCATCCATGTAGTGGTAGCAGCGTGCATCAGGAAACTGCTTGCGAACTCCGGCTAAAGTTTCGGCGACATACCACTGACAGATAATTGGGCTGTTCTTCATCCCTTGAGGGAGGACCTACCATTGGTATCTCTTAGCAGGTTCAGCATTGTTAATGGCAGGCACAGTAAAGGCAAATTTTGGTTTGTCATCAGGATGCAAAGGAATTGTGAAAAAACAATCCTTTAAATCAATGATCAGGATGTCCCAGCCTGTAGGAATCATGGTAGGAGAGGGCATGCCAGGCTGCAATGCCCCCATACCTTCCATTACTGCATTAACTTTCCGGAGGTCCTGCAATAACCTCCATTTCCCTTATTTCTTCTTAATTACGAAAACACGAGTGTTCCGGGGGCTAATAGAAGGTTCAAGGTGCCCCTGTTGTAACTGTTCCTGAACCAGCTGATGAAGGGCGTCTAACTTCTCTTTTGGTAGGGGCCACTGCGGCTCAAAGACTGGTGTGTTAGTCAGCCACCGCAAAGGCAGTGTAGGATGCTGTGCGCCCTTATTCACAGTGACCCCTGCTAAAAATTTGTCCCAATCCGTACGCCCCAAGCTGCCAACACATCCTGTCCCCAAAGGTTAAGGGAAGTGGTAGCAACATAAGGCCTAATCGTAGCTGTGTGCCCCTCTGAATCCTTCACCACCACAGGCCGTTTGCTTAAATAGCTCTGTGTGGATCCTCCTAATCCTGCGATGGCCGATCCCACCGGGGCTAAAGGCCATGAGGGAGGCCACGCAGAGAAGGAGATGATAGTTACATCAGCACCCGTATCAATCAAACCTCGAAGCTGAGTCCGGGGTGGACGGGTGCTCGGCAGGACCAGGGTACAGGTCATCTGTGGCCTTTGGTCAGAGATGTCTGCAGTCCAGAAGGCCTGCAGAAGTCCCGTAGATCCACCTTTTGCACTGGGGGATCGGTGTGTTTTCTTTTTGGCTCGGCTTAGGCCGCTTCCGTTTCTTCACCTGTTTTGGTTGCTTTGATTCACGACCAGAAGATGCGTGAACAGGCTGCAGGAACGCAGCCAAAGCAGACATTCTCTGGTTCCCAGATCCCACCTTAGTGCAGGCTTCGACCATGTCTGTTACCTCAGGATCCCCTGGTAAGGCATCTATGATTTTTCTGCACTCCTCGTTTGCCTTATCTCTCACTAACTGCCTTAACAACAACTGTCTTAACCCGTCATCCTCAACCTGCTTCTCGAGAGAAGCAGCGACTTTCTCTACAAAGGAAAGGAATGACTCTGATTTCCCTTGAACTATTTCAGTATATCGCTTTCTGGGTGCCGACAACTCTATGGTTTTCAACAGGGCAGCCATGCCAACCTGTTGAGCTTGCTTCAGGACGCTAGAGGACAAGTTACCCTGTAGACTGGGATCAGAGAAGGGACCAGTCCCCATCAAAGCATCCATTCCTGCTGTCTGTCTAGGATCAGCAGCAGGGAGCTGCATATTTGCTAATGCAGTCTTGCCGGCCAGCTTTCTCCAGGTTTTCTCAAAAACTGTAAATTGTACAGGTTGAAATAGAATTTGACCTAAGTGTCTGATATCAAATGGAGAAAGCAAATCTGTATTTATCACCCTTATTATCTGCATAACCTCAGCAGAACCTAGTCCATATTGTGCCACCTTGGATTGGAGGTCCTGGGCAACTTTCCAAGCAATTACCTCATGCTTGTCATGCTCCCCTGAATCTGGGAGAGCCTTATACACTGAGAAAGCATGGATCTCTTTTGGGGAACCTATGTCATCCTGAACTTCTGGCACAGCCTGCGGATGGAGTGTAACAGCTCTCCGGTTACCCCCAGAATCCTCAGATCTATTTGGCATTCCAAGGATTTCTAATAACGTCCAGTCACCTTCCTCCAATGCTCGCATCTTAATAGACTCTAGGAAGCCATTATAATGCGTCGGACGCACTGTTACCGTGCAGTCCTGAAAGGTCCAGGGGCGAGACCGGCGCAGCCTTTTCCTTCGCAGCACGGCTACAGCCACCTGACGACCTGGGGCCAGAACCTCATCTGCCTCACTGCCTGACGAGGAATCATCAGGCAAAGGCAACTTTGGGGTGCTGGGAGTGAACAGAAATGTGCGGGGAGGAGGGGCACTTTGGCTAAGTTCGCCAGAGACAGAACAGACAGCAAAGACTGCAGCTGGATGTGCGGCAGTTTTTACAGCAGTTTCTTTACGGGAGGCCGTCTCGGCCAGTCCTGACTGAGCCGGTACTGAAGCTGCAGCCGACTCTGGGGCTACGGCTGCGCTCAGCGCCGCGCTCGTCTCTCGCACAGCAGCCGCGTTCGGCGCGGTCGCCACTTCCGCTGCGGTTTCGCACGTCCCGGGCACGCTCGGCGCCGCCGTCTCTGGCCGGAGCTCTACGGACACGCCCGGCTCTGCCGCTCCTGCCCACCGCTCCGCAGCCGCTGGCCACGCCGTTTCTTGGCTCAGAGCCGCATCTCCTCTGTTTGGCGGGGGGGGCGCGGCCGGCCCGAGCTCGGGCATTCTCCGCTCTAACAGGCTGAGCAGGTCCTCCATCCTTCAGGATAGATTCGGCAACTCTGTCAGAAAAGGCAGATGCTGCATTACAAGGTCCATGGCTCGGTTCTGCGACTGCACAGAACAGTCCAGTGCCAGGGAGGGCAGCGGAGCACAGCCAGGCAGTCCCGGAGCAGGCACGCCAGGCGCTACGCCCGCTAAGTAGCCAGATCCAGGTGCATATGCAACTGAACTAGGAGCCGCTCTGGGGGTCCATGTTGCTACCCGCTGATTTGCGGCCCTGGATAAGCTGTGGCTGCCGTCCAGCCGAACGGCAAAGCAGGCTGTGCGCCCGGCCTCTGCCCTGACCCCCCCGCCTCTGGCAGCGCGGCGTTCCTGGGGGCTGTGGAGTCCTGTGATTGTGCAGGGTGAGCCAGCGCAGGCTCTGCCTGTGGAGCCGGGGCGGTTATTTCGAATCCACCATCATCTGCCCGGGAAGCCCAGTCAGCGGGGCCCCCCTCGGACATTCCTCCGTCACTCATCACCGAGATAGGCGATCCAGCCCTGCTATCACTGTCAAGGGCTGTCAGCAGGATAAATAATGACCGCCAGGTTTTGTATAATTCTAACGCTGCCTGCTCCCCTGTCGGGAGCTCGTGTCGGACAGTGCAGCCGAGTTCTTGCCATAAGGAAAAGTCCAGGGCAGTATCTATGTCCATGGAAATGCCTTTTAAAGTAGCCCAGTCTAATAATTCCTGAACTGAGTTTTCAGGAACGGAGGTGCGCAATATGCTAAACACACCTTTCCAGACCAGTACGACAGCGTCGGTTTGTGAGCCGCTGTTTGCCATTTCTCAGTTCTGTCGGACCTCCCGGTCCCGGGGGGGAAGGGGAACAGCGTACCTCTAGAGGAATTCGGCTTGGCTGGCAGCGTGCAGGACACGTCAGAGAGTGCAAATCACGTCAGGGTCACCAAATATTACCACTGGCCTGGTTCCTACGGTGTATCACCATGTCCCGCAGCCATAGGGAGGAGGAGGAGGAGAAGATCCAGCAGGCAGGAATTGTGCAGCAAGATTGATTTATTTAATTATTTTACAAACACTTTTATAGACTTTTTTCTCCATAGTCTAATTGGACAAGGGACCAGCCACCCCTTGGGGGTGATTGGCTAAAATCCTAAAACATCCACTGTCAAAATATTTTTCTACTATCCCATAAACAAGACTTTTCAAGGTTGCAGGTGGCTTGGTTGTTTACATTCCCTGCTACCTCTTCTGTGAGAGAAAAAAGTCTCTCACAGACTTAAAAAATAACAAGAAAATCCTCACTAACAGCATTTTTGTACCTACAGTGGTTGACTAACAGACCAGTCCGAGTCAGGCTCTGCTCAGTTAGTTGAATTAAGGGCTGTTATCATGGCTTTTCAGTTATTCTCACAGGAACCTTTGAATTTGGTTACTGAAGCCGACTAGCAAAAGCTTTGTATACAATTAATCACCTTACAGTACCACAAAATTCAAATAATCCTGTTATTCTGAATCATTTTCTCTCATTGCAGTCTTCAGGTGAGACACAACTGCCCCGGGCAAAAGTCTGGGTATGGAATTTACTCACTAACCAGTGGGAAGGCCCTCATGAGCTTATCGTTTGGGGTCGTGGGTATGCTTGGGTTTCCACAGATACTGGGGTACGGTGGCTACCTTCAAAATGTGTTTGCCCTGACCTACGGCACCAGAGGCAGAACAGGCAACCTCCAAATGATGACCAGAACACCAACCATCCAAATGGCAATCAGAATGTAGATCATCAGCCTAATGACTCTTCTGATGATGGCCAAGATGTCAGCCATCAGGCAGATGGTCCTTCCATAAGCAGAGATGGAATTTTAAATTTCTTGTTATGGAGTCAGATAGTTAAAGCCTTAAGGACATATTTAGAATTAATAACTGATGTAAATTTCTATTTAGGATTAATAGTGATTGTGGGAACTTCGGGAGCTTGGGGTTC
The DNA here is from genome assembly GCF_965178545.1 of Coloeus monedula. NCBI lineage: Eukaryota > Metazoa > Chordata > Aves > Passeriformes > Corvidae > Coloeus > Coloeus monedula. The sequence goes on along the minus strand of NC_138821.1, from coordinate 7,819,223 downwards.
AGTCTGGACCGGGCGTAGACGGATGGTGACGAGAGATCTCTGAAGTCAGATCTTGGAACATGCGGTTTATTGCAAAGGGCGTGGGTATAGGGGCACTGCTTAGAGCTGCCAGATGCAGTTCGGAGCAGGCCCAAGAGAGCAAGAGAGTAAGCGGGTAAGTAAAGAGAGAGAGAGAGCGAGAGGAATAAGAGTGAAGAAGAAGAAGTAGTGAGAGAATAGAAGTAGTGATGAGAGTGTCTGAAGTCCTGGTTACAATACAATAAATCATCTTCTGTACTGAATATTCTAATTGTCACTAACCAATCTAATACAAGATACAAATCCTATAGCATTTACATACAGCCTATAAGAGTTCTTATATTACCATAGAGTGTTACATCTTAACTTCTAAAAACTACTCTTTGGACCCCTTCTGCTGAGCTAGTAGGGTCTGCTCTGACCCTTGGACCTGCCTGCAAGCAGAGGGTATTGTTCAATCAAGAGGGGATTACCTTCAGTCGGCCATACCATTGTTTTCCAGTTGTTCAGTAACTAAGACTTGGTATTTCAAAAATGGCTTTCATTTCGATGTCGCCTGTAGTTTTCATATTCCCAAAATCTTTTGTCAGGCAATCATATTTATAAGGCTTTCCTGTTTCATCTTCCCCAACAGTGATGCCTTTTCCTGGTCTTAAAATCAAGAGTCATACAAAGTTAGAAGGGGAAAAGGGATTTTACCTTGGTATTTATTTTAAGGATCCTTAGGTGCACATGTCCAGGTCATATGCATCGAGATGCACCCCACCGAGCATATCCCAAAAGATCTGGTATAACATTATAGGTTTTAGTAATTAGCATATCTATCAAAGATTCCCCAATGAGAGGCTCAAGTGAGCCCCCCTCCCCATGGAACCTTCCCCTGGATGGTTCTATCTTAGTTTACAGAATGTGTTCTGGAGAGGACCTTGGGGTCTGGAGCACACTGATCCCTAGCTACGAAGCTTCTAAAATGTTTAGTCTCTTAGCTTGACAAACAAGTCTAAGAATGTAGGCAAAAAGCACTAAGAATACAGAAGTTGTAAAAAGGTATAACAGGGGTATAAAAGAAAAGGCAAAAATCTTCATGGCATCAATAGTAGAGTTGTTCTCTTATCAAACAAAAAGGGGGAAGTGTAGGTACAAAAATGCTGCTAGCAAGGATTTTCTTGCTATTTTCTGTGAGAAACTTTTCTCTCACAGAAGAGGTAGCAGAGTTATGTAAACAACCAAGCCACCTGCAACCTTGGAAAGTCTTGTTTATGGTACAGTAGAAAAATATTTTGACAATGGATGTTTTAGGATTTTAGCCAATCACCCCCAAGGGGTGGCTGATCCTTTGTCCAATTAGGCTATGAAGAAAAAAGTCTATAAAAGAGTTTGTAAAATAATTAAATAAATCAATCTTGCTGCACAATTCCTGCCTGTTCGATCTTCTCTCCTCCTCCTCCCTATGGCTGCGGGACACGGTGATATATCCTAGGGCCTAGACCAGCGGTAATAGGGGCATCCCCCAGCTCTGGATTCCATGGGAGATCCCAGAGCTGAGGCTTTTTCCCCGTATGGGCCACCAAATTGTGAAAAACGAGGTTCGCTCTTTATAAATTATAAGGAAAGTTTAATAAAAGGAACAGTTAGGAGACAATAGCAAAAAGGGTATTACCGCCGGGTGCTTTGGCAGACATCCAAAGGTACACTTCTACATCCAAAAGATCATCTTTAAAAGTACATCTCTTATTGCATATTCATCACAATCATGCATGAGTCATAAATTCTTTGGAGTTTCTGTGTATCATCCCATCAGCCTTATCTTCCTCCTTGGCTCCATTCCGTCTCTGCTCCCTCCATAAATTCTTCTCTCTCTGGTTTCGGGTCATTTTCTTTCTCTAATAAGGTACTCCAGGAATGTGAAGGCATTCTCTACCTGTCTTTTCTAAATTTACTACATAAACAATAGACATTCTATATCATGTATTCCAGAACCTAGGCAAAGTTTTTCTAACATTAAGGAACATAAAAAAACCCCAACATCACAATATATTCATAACAATTATGTAACATGCGAAAAGCCAAAATCACAACACATTCATAACACTGGGCACAGACGTCCTCTGGAATGGTTATTACAAAGACCCGAAAGGACTCAGGTGGGCGTTTGGGATTGCTGCTGTGGAGGCAGAGGGCATTAAGCAATTGAACACCCTGCCTGGACAATCAGAAAATCCTTCTGCAGTTGGGCTCCTGAAAGGGGAAGAGCAACAAGTGCCAATTGTCACCTCGACAGTGCACCGCCGGCAGTACCGGACAAATCGAGGTGCTGTGATCCCCATCCACAAGATGATCCGTGAGCTGGAGAGCCAAGGGGTGGTCAGCAAGACCCACTCACCCTTCAACAGCCCCATCTGGCCTGAGAGCAAATCGGAAGGAGATTGGAGACTGACTGCGGACTATCGGGCCTTGAATGAAGTGACTCCACCATTGAGCGCTGCTGTGCCGGACGTGTTGGAGCTCCAGTACTTGCTGGAGTCCAAAGCAGCGAAGTGGTACGCCACTATTGACATTGCTAATGCATTTTTCTCGATTCCTCTGGCAGCGGAGTGCCGGCCTCAGTTTGCCTTCACCTGGAGGGGCATGCAGTACACCTGGAACCGGCTGCCCCAGGGGTGGAAGCACAGTCCCACCATCTGCCATGGACTGATCCAGGCTGCACTAGAAAAGGTGAGGCCCCAGAACATCTGCAGTACATTGATGACATCATTGTGTGGAGGAACACTGCAACAGAAGTGTTTGAGAAAGGAGAGAAAATCATTCAAATTCTCCTGGAAGCTGGTTTTGCCATCAAGAAGAGCAAAGTCAAGGGACCTGCCCGAGAGATCCAGTTCCTGGGAGTAAAGTGGCAAGATGGACGATGTCAGATTCCCACTGAGGTCATCAATAAGATCACAGCAATGTCTCCACTGACCAAGAAGAAGAAAACGCAAGCTTTCCTAGGTGCCATAGGCATTCTGGAGAATGCACATTCCTGAGTACAGCCAGATCGTGAGCCCTCTCTTGCTGGTTACCCACAAGAAGAATGACTTCCACTGGGGCCCTAAACAGCAGCAAGCCTTCACCCAGATCAAGCAGGAAATCACTCACGCCGTAGCCCTTGGCCCAGTCAGGACGGGACCAGAGGTGAAGTATGTGCTCTACTCTGCAGCTGGGAGTGATGGTCTGTCCTGGAGCCTCTGGCAGAAGGTACCTGGTGAGACTCGGGGCCGACCACTGGGATTCTGGAGCCGAAGCTACAGAGGGTCTGAAGCCAACTACACTCCCACAGAGAAAGAAATCTTGGCAGCTTATGAAGGAGTCCAAGCTGCCTCAGAAGTAATCGGCACAGAGGCACAACTCCTCCTGGCACCCTGACTGCCCGTGCTGGGGTGGAGTTTTAAGGGAAAGGTTCCTTCCACGCATCATGCCACTGATGCTACTTGGAGCAAATGGATCGCCCTCATCACGCCCGAATTGGAAACCCAAGTCGCCCTGGGATCTTGGAAATAATTACGAACTGGCTGGAAGGTGAGACTTTTGGGTTATCTTCTGAAGAACAAGAGGAGCAGGTGACACTTGCCAAAGAAGCCCCACCATATAACGAGCTACCAGAGAGTGAAAGACAATACGCCCTCTTCACTGATGGTTCCTGCCGATTTGTAAGCACTAGCCGGAAATGGAAAGCCGCTGTATGGAGCCCCGCACGACAAGTTGCACAGGCTACTGAAGGATAAGGTGGATCGAGCCAATTTGCTGAACTCAAAGCCGTCCAATTAGCTCTAGACATAGCTGAAAGAGAGAAGTGGCCAAAGCTCTACCTGTACACGGATTCATGGATGGTAGCCAATGCTCTGTGGGGTTGGCTGGAAAGGTGGAAGAAGGCAAACTGGCAGCGCAGAGGAAAACCAATCTGGGCTGCTGAGGAGTGGAAAGGCATTGTCACTTGGGTAGAGAACCTATCCGTGAAGGTCCGTCATGTAGATGCTCACGTCCCTAAGAGCCGGGCTAATGCAGAACATCGTAACAACAAACAGGTAGATCAGGCTGCGAAAATAGAGGTGTCCCAGATAGACTTGGATTGGCAACATAAGGGAGAGTTGTTCCTAGCTCGATGGGCCCATGATGCCTCAGGCCATCAGGGCAGAGATGCCACCTATAAGTGGGCACGAGATCGAGGGGTGGATCTAACTCTGGACAGTATCTCCCAGGTGATCCATGACTGTGAGACATGCGCTGCGATCAAGCAGGCCAAGCGGGTGAAGCCCCTGTGGTACGGTGGGCGATGGTCCAAAAACAAGTATGGGGAGGCCTGGCAGATTGATTACATCACACTGCCTCAAACCCGCCAAGGCAAACGCTATGTGCTCACAATTGTAGAAGCCACCACTGGATGGCTGGAGACCTACCCTGTGCCTCACGCAACTGCCCGGAACACCATCCTGGGCGTTGAAAAGCAAGTCCTTTGGAGGCATGGTACCCCTGAGAGAATCGAGTCTGATAATGGGACTCATTTCAAGAACGGCCTTATAAACACCTGGGCTAGAAAACATGGCATTGAGTGGGTGTACCACATCCCTTACCATGCACCAGCAGCTGGGGAGGTTGAGCGGTGTAATGGATTGCTTAAAACCACCTTGAAGGCACTGGGTGGGGGGACTTTCAAAAACTGGGAGGTGCATTTAGCAGGAGCTATTACAGCTGGTGATGGGGTCAGTGGCTCTGACCCAGGAAGAGGTGACCGGTCCGGGGAGATGGTCCCAAAAGGAATCGCCTTCCCGAGGCCCGGTGTCTTCCCTCAGCTGCTGGCAGGAGGGCCCTTGCAGATGCTGTCAGCTCTTTAGTGATTATCAGCTTGTGATTCCAGCTCAGCTCTGCAGGGCAGCCTCCAGGCCAAGCCAGACCAGAGAGAGAGACGAGAGGCTCATGTGGCTGGTTCCACACAGAAGGTAGCTTTATTGTCGGTCCCCTCCGGCAAAGGGGAAAGCCAGGGAGGAGAGCTCTCTCTGAGTCCCACAGGGGCAGAGGGCTTGCTTTTATAGGAATACAGGGGATGGGTGAAGGCCAATGGGTTACAAAGGATCTGCATAGGGTCTCCTAAAGGATTGTGGGTCTGTCTTTCCTCGCCGTGACCAAAGAAGTGGTTGCCTTTCCAGGGAGTCCTGCTGGGCGATTACGAAATCTCTTATCTCAGCAGAGATCCCTTCAGGGCAGGGGCTGGGCATACCCCACAAAGAGCCACCTGGTTAGTTAACACCCGAGGCTTCACCAGCCAAGCAGGCCCTGCCCAATCCGAACCCTTACAAACAACAGACGGAGATAAGGTTCCAGTGGTGCACATGAGAGGTATGCCTGGAAAAACTGTCTGGGTTAATTCTGCCTCGAGCAAAGACAGACCCATCCGTGGGGTTGTCTTCGCTCAGGGACCAGGTTGCACCTGGTGGGTGATGCAAAAGGATGGGGAGACCCAATGCATACCTCAAGGAGACCTCGTTTTAGGGTGAACTCCCCATGGCTCTGTACTTGTATCAGTATCAGCATGTATATATGTATATAATTCGGGTGATGCATGTATTTATATGGTTAAAAAGGGTTAAGTTTCATGTAACATGTTAGCATGGGAAAAATTCGGGGTGGATAATGTTGGGGTTTTAGGAGCTCTCCTGGTTTTTTTTTCTGTTAAAGGAATTTTCCCATACATGTTGCTAGGGGGACAAATGGCTGGGTACTTCAGAAAAACAAAAGAGCTGGCTACTCTTTTGTTTCACCTGGGTGTGTGGGCAGTCGGTCTCCAGCGTTCGGACAGAGAGGGAGGCTGTTTTCTTCGGCTGCTTTTTCCTTCTTCTGGAAAAGCCCCGGGATCCCCAGCCCGCCTTCCCTGCCCCGCCGTTTCTTCGAGCCTTCGCTGTGTTGTAGTCCTGCTCGACCTGCCCAGACCTCCAAGGGGTTCTCCATTTGGATACATCTCTTCTGCCACCAGGGATTTGTGCTCGTCCCTGCTGTTCCGGCCTACTGTTCCTGAGGGTCCAGCTGGACACCGGGATCGGCTGCCCAGGGGTTTGTGAAGCTTATTTGTTCAACCCCTCCCCGGGATCCCAGGCCACCAGTGCTGCGTGCTCCCCGAGCTCGCTCCGGAGCGCCCCCTGCAGCCGCAGGGGAACCATCGCACCTGCCCTGCTCACCAGGAGCCGCCAGCGCCCCTGACGGCTGCGAGCGGAACTGCACCCGAGGGGAAAGGGTCTGACAGCCGAGAAGGCTGGGACTGGGTTTGTGATTGTTTGCTGTTACTGCCATAGTTATTGTTGTTTGTTTGACTTGTTATACACATATAGACATATAATAGTAAAAACCTGTTATTCCTATTTTCCACATCTTTGCCTAAAAGCCCCTTGATTTCAAAATTATAATAACTCGGAGGCAAGGGGGGTCGCATCTGCCATTCCAAGGGGGGCTCCTGCCTTCCTTAGCAGACACCTATCTTTCAAACCAAGACAAACCCCCTCAAATAAACAAAGTAACAAAACAAAAAAGCGGTTTTCCAAAGTCTGATAATGTTTTTTAAACTGGAGCCATCTAGCCAATGCACAAGACTATATCTTATTAAATTTGAGATTTTATAATCAGTCTGTTCTCAGAATTTAATTTTTCCCTACTGAATGTGAGACTTGACTAAGCAATAAAGAAAAAGATTAAGCAGCCCTGGGTGTGAAAATCCACCCATTCTTTGCAATAAAAGACTACAGACATGCTTGAAGTGTTGCATACCCAAGAGATACCAAATGTGGGCTCCCAGTATGCAACAGAAACTATCAAAGCTGTTGTCAAAAATGGTAATGTTCTCTTCTCTGCTCTTAAGCTTCATACCTAGATGCTACTTTAATTCTTGTGTGAAAATCTGCTAAATAAGCATTTTAAAAGTGTCATCCCCTTCCTGTTTGATATTATACTGATAGCTGATATGAAAGGTTTTTAATTCAACTTGAGGAACATATGTGAAAGTGTGTTATTACAGTAGTCTAAGAGATTGACAGAGCCTGGCTGTCTTGGGGTGATTTTATGATGATACTTTATTCCCTAATTATCTGCTTTATGCGCAGAAATAGCTGCTGTATCTTTAAGACGGACCCGGGGCGTGGGGCGGGGAGCTTTGGGCTCCTGTTCGGTTTGGTTCAAACTCACTCTCTCCGATGCTCCAGACAGCGTGGACCAGGGATGCTACATTGTTCCTTTTGTCGGATTAGTTTTTTGCTAGCTTGAAGCAAGAAGGTTTTTTTCCCTTCCCTTCCCCTAGCCTGGAGGCTGTACCAGGAATCCTCTCAGCAGCTTTTGGGTTTGTTTTTTTTCCCTTGAACTGTTTTGGCTTGCCTTGTTTTTCTTTTCGGCCAGTCCGGGGAGCCGGCAGGGGATCACCCCAAACCCGAGACCTCGGAGGAGCTGAACCAACATGAGAAAAGACATTAAAATCCACCGACTTCAGCTGCTGCGAGGAGGAGACCCACGCCAGAAATCCAATGGGTTCCCAGCTGCTGCATGAACTCTTTTCTCCCCCCTTCTCAGAGACAAAGAAGGGCAGCCACTATCTTTGCCTCTCGGCCGCGCAGCGAGGTGGGGGTAGGGTGTAAGGTTCAATTTTTTTTTCCCTGTGCTTTGTGGGTATCTTGCTTTGTCAATAAACAGTTTTACCTTTCTTTCACTTTCATCCCCTGGTATCCATTTCTCTCATTGGCAGGAGAAAAGGGAACTATTGAAGCCCTTTCCCTTTAGAGGAAACACTCATTCCAGGGCGTTTTCTCCTGAAATTTGTCTTCAAAACCAACACACTGGCCATGTACAATCAAATAAATACCAAACTAAAATGGGTTCATTTTTGTATTCAGGTACTGCTTATGGCAGATGCTCGATACTTTATTTGAATCATTTATATAATTTAAAATAAAATTCAATTTATTACAGAAGTCTGGTAACATTTGTTTTAAATATTTTCAAAATACCTGTAAAAATGTTTGATTGCAAAATAACTGTGGCTGGGAATCAGTACAAGATCCCCTTCACACCTGGCCTGATGACATAGCTGGTATTTCAGAAGCTGTCCTCCAACCCCCAGCCACATGTAGCTGACCAGAATAGCCTGTGGCAGCAGCAAAACGACCCTTGCAACAGGTTTTGCTGCATTGCTGGAAGAAGCCTGCAGTCTCCCCAGCATGGAAAGCTGCCTAGCCACATACTGTGCAAAAAACCTGCTGACATGGGCTCTGGGGTTGGCAACCTGCACTGCCCAGGGGTATTCCAGCTGCTGCAGGAGCCACAAGGCCAGCTGAAGAAAGCCTTGAGGCATGCTCCCACTGTCTGACAGACTAGGATCTCTAAACGAAGTTACCCTCAAAACAAGGCAACAACCACAGCAGTACACCTCACCCCACCAGATCTCCGGCCTTATGCAGAGCGGGAGCTCTCAGCTGTCATGTGGATGATTGATGGCTCTTCAGCGTCAGAGTCCTTACCAAGCTCCTGCTGTCCAGAACCATCAGGAAGCATCTCAGGGGGTCTCTGGCTCAAAGCACAACCACCAATCTTAGCTCTGCCTCTACACTTCTCACAAGCCTTCCCACCAAGGCACCCAGACCTCAGTATCTGGCAGCAGCTAGCACAAGAAGGAAAAACAATGTCTCATAACGTAGTGCCAGGTACATAAATCAGGTACATAAATCAATCTGATCCAAGAACCTAAGGAAAAGCCCTAAGGCCTCAAGTGTCACTGGGGATGCAATGTGTTGATTTGGCATAGCCTGGTTTTTTGGTAGCAGGGGAGGGCCACAGAAGTGGTGTAGCGGGTTGGGTTTGTAACCAGGCAGAAACACCAATTTAGTGTAGTGGTTTGGTCCAAAATACTCATTACTGTTTATCTTCTGTGAGATAAGAATTAGGAGAAATGCAAAGCAGGCACCAACCTTGAAAGAATATAAAGAAGTTTATTAACAGACCTAAAAGAGGAAAAAAAAAAAATCATACCACACCTTCAGAACACTTCTCCTCCCCCACCTTCCTCCCTTCTCCCACTGACAATGTAAAAAGACAACCCTTAAGATGTTCAGTCTGTTTACCACTTCCATAATAACCTTGTTCAGTCCATTTAGAAAGAGGAGTCTCTTTGCTCGCATGCGAGTCCCTTCCCCCGACTTGCAGCTTTTCCCACAACTGCTTTCAAGGGTCCACTCTTGAAGTTTTTTGGGGTACAATTTTAAGGTTGAGCTGTTCAGAAACAAAAGTTCTCTTCACTCATCTCTGGGAGCATTTAATCTCTAAGAACAGAGGCCCTTCTCCTTCCCTGGGAGCAAAGGGTCTTCCTCATCTTCATCTTTAGGACTATCTCTGGGAGCATCTCTAGGAACTGAGGTCTTCTCCTTTCCCATTTGGAGCAAAAGTCCTCATCATTTCCATCTCTCCCTGTTCAAACTTCTCATGAAATTGCAGCTGCATCAGCATCTGCCTATCTCAGCACAGGTGCTTTTGCTTGCGAGTTGAACACTCCACCCCCCATATCTTCATGAAATTACAACGGGTACTCTGATATATCATAGCTTTACAACAGAATTTCAGCTTTAAGCATCTCCTCTTTCTCTTCCCTCAGGTTTTCAGCTCTTCACAGCACTAAAAGGGTTAATCTCACCCCGGCCTTGCAGCTGGAATGTGGCTTATCGAAGTGGAAGGGGGGGGAGCTGAGCTGCTCCAGCTGCCCACTGCCCTGCTGGGGGGGGGGGGGGGGGTGTTCCGCGGGTGGAACAGGGTCCATCGGCTCCAGGATGGCTGTGGCCCGGCCTGGCCTGGCCCGAGCAGGGCCTGGGCCGGGCCCGCTGGCCCCCACAAGGGGCCTGCAGCCACCTGTCCCAGCACCAGAAACAAGACAGAGAATCTGCCCGGGGTTTCCTATTCTTAAGTGTGTATCACAGAGGCAGTCACAATTTTAAGTGGCTCAAAGAATTGTCCATATTCAAACTGGCCAGCTGATAGGTTCTGTCAGGTCATAGAGGAAGCTGTAAGCACCCCTTTGCAAGAACACTTCCGAGACTATGCTTGCTAACCTATGACAAGTGGCTTCTGTAAGAAGCTTCTAGAAGCTTCCACCATGTCCGACGGAGCCAATCTCTGATAGCTCTATAGATTGATATGCTGCTGGCCCAATTAGAGAGGTTGGTAACGCCTCTGTGATGACATATTTAAGAAGAAAATCAAAACAGCCCAAGGCCAGTTTTTTCCTGGGGTGGCGAGGCGCCACAGCTGGGGCCATCTCGGTGGGGTCCACAGCAAGCCTTGCCTGCCTGGCCACCCCTAGCTAGCCGCACCACGGGCAAAAGGGCAGGGGTGGTGGCAGTGGCTTCTCCTTCCCGGCACCCCGCATGAAGAGAGGCATTAAATAGTGCCAGCACCGTGGCGGCCGCCACTGCCCCCCCAGTGGTGGCAGGGCCTGCTGGCTGACAGCAGAAACACGGCAAGTGACTCCCTGATGCAGAACCTAAATGAGATCAACCTCTCAGCACTACGGGATCCTGAAAAAATCTTTGAATTGGTGGAACTTGTTGGCAATAGTACCTACGGGCAGCAGTTTTTCTTCTAGTCAGAGAAGAGGAGGAAGTGAGGACATGTGAGGGAGAACAACATGGTGGCACCAAAGTCAATGGAAAAAGAGGGGGAGGAGGTGCTCCAAGCGCCAGAGCCAAGATTCCTCTGCAGGCCGTAGTGAGGACCATGGTGAACTAGGCTGTCTCACTGCAGCCCATGAAGTCCATGGGGGATGCAGAGATCCACTCGCAGCCTGTGGGAGAAGTGCTCATGCCGGAGCAGATAGATGCCAGAGAAAGCTGCGATCCAGTGGGAAACCCGAATAGAGAGAGAGGGCCCCTGCTTCCAGAGATAGAGAAAGAGGGCCCTTGCTTCCAAACTAGAGCAGCCTATCCTTAGAGGACTGCACCCTGTGGACAAGTTACTCACGCTGCAGCAGCTTTGGCAAGATTGTTTGCCCGTGGGGGGAATTCATGTTGCAGCAGTTTTGGCAGGACTGCTGCTCATGAAATTAGAGCCACGCGGGAGAAGTTCACGGAGAACTGTCTCCCATGGGAGGGACCCCATGACATAGCAGAGGACAGACTCCTCTCCCTGAGCAAACAGAAGAAGATCTCAAGTGACGAACTGACCAAAACCCCCATACCCTGTCTCCCTGCACTGTCAGTGGGAAGGAAGGAGGGGTTGGCAGGAAAAAAGTGTTTTAAAGGCTTATTTTACTTCTCATTATCCTCCTCTGACTATTAATAATAAATTTACTTTATAGCTTTAAATTTGAACCTGTTTTGCCCTTAATTTTCTCCCAGTCCTCATCTCAACTCATGAGCCCTTCGTTAGTTTTTTTCCCTCTCTTCTGTCCAGCTAAGAGAGGGTGAGCGAACGGCTTTCATAGATGCCTGGCGTTTGGCCAGCGTCAAACTACAACAAGTCATCATCTGTGATTCTGTGATCTCACGAGCTAGCAGCAGGGCAGAGCCCAGCCTCATACCAGTTATCAGCAGGACCTCCCCACATCCAGGCTGAGTTTTGTTCAAAACTTGACAGGAGAGAACAGCAGTATTAGAGTAACTAACAATGCACAGTGCCCAAAACAACATCCAAGTCTCATTACATTGTGTCATTTACTACGTTTCTTCACAACTGCCTCTCCCCTAAGCCACCAGGTTAATCACCCCCAAGCTGCTCTATCATTCCCCCTCTTCAACAGAGCAGGGCAGGAGAAAATACAACAAAAGATTCAAGGGCAGAGATAAGGACAGTGAGATCACTCAGCAATTACTGTCACAGGCAAAACAGACTTGACTTGAAGACATTATTCATTTTATTGCCAATCAAATCAGAGTAGACTAGTGAGAAATAAAAAACCCTTAAAACACCCTACCCTTCTTCTCAGGCTCAACTTCACTCTCAAATTCTCTACCTCCTCCCCTCCAATCAGCTCAGGGAGGAAGGGGGTTGCAGTCAGTTCATCACATGTCATCTCTGCTTCTCCTTCCTCCTCACTCTTCCCCTGCTCCAGCATGGGGTCCCACTCATGGGAGACAGTCCTCCACAAGCTTCTCCAGCATGGGTCCTTTCCACGGGGTGTAGTCCTTCAGGAACAGGCTGCTCCAGCCTGGGTCTCCCATAGGGTCCAGAAAACCTGCTCCAGTGTGAACTCCTCTCCACAGGGTCACAGGTACTGCCAGGAGCCAGCTTCAGCATGGGCTTCCCACAGGGTCACAGCCTCCTTTGGGCATCCACCTGCTCTGGCATGGGGTCTTCCACAGGCTGCAGGATGGATATCTCCTTCACTGTGGCTGCAGGGGGACAACCTGCTTCACGATGGTCTTCACCACAGGCTGCAGCAGAATCTCTGCTCCAGCCCCTAGTGGACCTCCTCCCCCTCCTTCTTTACTGACCTTGGTGTCTGCAGAGTTTTCTCACATATTCTCAACTCTTTTTTGGCTGCTGTTCCAGTTTTTTCCCCTTTCCAAATATGTTATCACAGAAGTTATCACCATTCCCCATTGACTCAGCTTTGGACAGCAATGGGAACATCTTGGAACCAGCTGGCATTGGCTCTAGGGGACATGAGGTAAGATTCTGGCATCTTCTCACAGAAACAATGCCCATAGCCACTCTTCTACCAAAACCTGGCTGTTGTAACTGCTAGACTCTGCCTAGCAGGCTGCTGCTCCTTGAGAGCTCAGCGAGGGTTTCCTAGGACCATGCGACTAGTCGCATCCCGGAGTCCATTTCAGACAGCCTTGCGATCTGGCTCCAGCAGCTAGCAGTTACAATGCAGTGGTGGTAAAGAAGGTAGAGAAGGGGCTCTCATGAGGGTTTGAGATGGCTTTAATCACATCTTGTCCCCACGATGTTCAGAGGTAGAGAGAAAATGTGGTCTGGGTGTGGGGTGGTTTTGTCAGGGGCCCAAGGGCGGTCCCTGGGCGGGGTTGGGGTACAGGAGCAAATAGGGAGAAACCGAGGGAGTGGCCAGGGCTAGGGCAGGGAACAGGGGGAACATGTGAAATAGGAAAAGCAATGGATTAACAGATCCCCACACCTGGCCATGCAAACCTAATACAGATATAAATCCAGAAACCTCACTGACAAAGCAAGAGCAGCAGCACCAGGGAAGACACAGAGGGGTACATCTTTTTGGAAGACCACCAGCTTTACAGGTATCACTTTCCATCTTTACCTCTCTGCTCTCACCTCTACAACAGTCTCCATAAGCAGAGTGGTTACTGTAGTGGGGAGACCGGAAAAACTTAACACACATTAACACAATTGAAGAGATTATTTTATTCAGAAGTTTGGTCTAAATAGTTGTTTCATTGCTGGCAAGACTTTTTGCCCTTTCAGGATTGTCTAGTACCAGACAGATTTGTTTGGATATTAATTGTGAGAAAACTGAAACAAGCAACACAACTGAATGCTCTCAGCAGTGACAGTAAAGCAGTTCAAGTTTGGTTTTCCAGCTTTTCTGATTAATCAGGAACCCCATTTCTTAATTTCAAACTGTCACATTTCTCACCTGGGAAGGAAAGCTGGACAACTGCTTTACCTGAACCCACAGAGGCAGCAGCTGCTGATCCACCAGCTGCTGAATGTCCTTCTTAGATAAGTTTTAATTTCAGTCCCACTAATAGAAGCTGGTGAAGCTCAATACTATGGGATATGTGCAAGGCAATCTGTCCTGGTCCTATTCATCATTCATCTCCACACCTCCTAGATACTTACCAGGTACATATTTTCTCAGCATCATTTTGTTTTAAGTAAAGGTAATTAACGTAGTTGAGACCCTCACGGACAATTCCAGGACTTAACACTGGACCCAAATTACACGTTTTGGTCATATAAAGTTAACAACATAATAGAGACAAATGTCATCTCCTTCAAGATCCTGATGAACTAAAACCTCCTACTGAAAAACTTAAACTGAGGAAATGAGACAAGTAGTTTTTCCCTGCCTAAGTTCTCAATGCTCTCAGCTCCATGCTGTAACACGAGTTTGGATCCCTAGACTTAGTTTTTGCACCACTGCAGCCATCTGCCTGGAGACCTCTGGTTGTTCTGCCCAACACACAGTATTCACATGTGCCTACAGGAGCAGGCAGCACCTGGGCAGGCAGGATCCAGCAAGTCATTCAGTTGTTGAAGCCAAAGAGCATGAGAGATGGGAACCATGACACTGGGAGTTATATTGAGGATTTTATTAGTTTTTCTTCTGCAGAATCAAAATATTTAGTGAATTACTTTAAAGATTCCTCAAGACTGTTGATATTTTAAGTATTTAGAACTTTGTCAAAACCAACCTCAAACCTGATTTCTAGTACTAGGTGTTATTATGTAATTTTATAGAAATGTGAGAAATGGAACTAATGCAGTGAGTATATATATTTTAAAGAAAGTGCTTGAAAGGAACATCCTGCATCACACTGAGTATTATTTAAAACAAAAAGAGAACTGATTTCCTAGCAGAGCATTGCCTTAAATATCCTACAAACCTGGGGGGTTAAGAATTCTAAGCTCCAGCTCTCTGCCTTCAGGTTCAAGAACCAACATAAGTTGCAGGTCCAGATAGAATTCACAGCTTACCTGTTTCAAGGGAATTTACACACCACTCAGCATTGAATGCTCATGTCTGGCAGAAGTGTTGGATACATGGGTAAAAATAACCAAGAGGAACAGGTTCTCTCTTTATGCATAGCAACAGTTTCTGAACCAGTGTTTTACTAAGCTGCAGACTAACTTTACCCCCAAAAAATAAAATTCCATTGCACTAAAGGTCAAATTTAACCAGTTAATCTGGACTATGACACAATCAAGTAATTCAGTATAAGCAGACACCATGAAAGCAGCTTCAAAGAACCAAAGAATTCTAGTTTCAGAACCAACCATGTTCTTCTGTTCAACTCCAGTGCAAAGATGAGTGGGAGAAATCACCCCATCTCTACCTATGTACAATTCCAGTAGAGGCTGGGCAGTCTAAACTCTCTGTGGCCAAGCTGGAAAAAAAGGAAACTTAGGAAAGGACACTTAAAAAATTTAAGTTAAGAAAGAAAGTTGGCTCTCAGTGGAAAGAGAAATGCTGGAGTGATGCACATGGGCAAGCTTGCTCAGACACTCTCCCTTATATGCAAAAAGCCAAACTCCTTGCTGAGATTAAGTCACCCTGGATGTGAAGGTGGTGGGGCTGGTCCTGCTCTGTTGCATGATGAGAATCCAGGAATGTGTCTTCAGCTGGCTCCTGCACGGGCCATCAGATCTTCCAAAGCCTTCTGTTGGTCATTGTTATGTAGTAATAAGACCTCCTTAATGTCTTTTAGTTCAAAGCCCATTTCTTTAAATTGATTCATTAGTTGGAGAAGCTCTGTCATCTGAAAGACACAGACAGTCCATTATTTGCAAGAGAAAAGAGGGTCAGTGCTCAGTGGAGGTTTAGCACACAGCCAGTCTTCAGTGACTGGGCACCCCATAGGGTGGATTTCTACACCCCAAGTACAGCCCATTCCAACGGTTGGAGAAAGTCTGCTCACACCACAGTAGGCAGAGCTCTGGGTGCAGTAGCCCACGGAACCTCACCTTCAGTCCCGTGTTTGCAGTCCTGCATTTCCAAAATCCTCTTCAGCAAGGGCACCAAAGCTCAGTCTGGGGGGGGTGTCTCTCCCAGTAGGAAATTTATCAGCCTGGCCTAACAGACTCTGATTAATATCACCCTGCTTCCCCACATCTACCAACTACTGTTCCATCTGAATTTTTTTAAAGTTACATTGACTTTGGGAACAGCACAGCAGTCCTTGATATCAAATGGCTCTTCAGATCTAGGACAAACTTGTAGGATTAGCACAAATGCTATTGGACACACTGTGTACAATACTACCAACATAAACCACAAATCCTCCCTGAATTAAAAAAAAAAAATAAAGTCACAAGAAGTGAATGACTGATCAGACTTTTATGAACCCTCTGCAATTTACAGGACCTTCGCTCCACCTTGGGGTAAGGGATGACAAATGATGACAAAACCAAACCAAAACAAAATTGGTTGAGATGGACAATCAGGAGATTAGCCATTTCTAGTTTTGGGGTTAAGCCAGTAGCAAATTCATTTACTAAACTACATCACTGCTCCCATTTTCACACTGTTGTTCCTCTGTTTGCAAGCTCATCACCAAGTCCAAGAAAGGCAGGAAGGCATATATATGGTGTCAGTAATGACTGACATAATCTACCTGGACTTCTGCAAAGCATTTGACACTGTCCCACATGACATCCTTGTCTCTAAACTGGAGAGACATGGATTTGATGAGTGCACCACAGTGCATAAGGAATTGGCTGGACAGTCACACTCAAAGAGTTGCAGTCAAGGGCTCAATGTCCAAGTGGAGACCAGTGACAAGTGGTGCTCCTCAGGAGTTGGTATTGGGACCGGTGCTGTTTAACATCTTTGTCAGTGACATGGACAGGGGATTGAGCACACCCTCAGCAAGTTTCCTGATGAGACCAAGCTGTGTGGAGCAGTTGACACACTGGAGGGAAGGGATGCCATCCAGAGGGACCTTGACAGGTGGGCCTGTGCAAACCTCATGAAGTTAAACAAGTACAAGGTCCTGCACCTGGGTCAGGGCAAACACTGGGATTAATCCAGGCTGGGGGATGAATATATTGAGAGCAGCTCTGCTGAGAAGGACTTGGGGGTGCTAGTGTATGAGAGGCTGGACATAACCCAGCAATGTGCACTTGCAGCCCAGAAAGCCAAGTGTATCCTGGGTTGCATCAAAAGCAGTGTGGGCAGCAGGTCAAAGGAGGTGATTCTCCCCCTCTACTCTGCTCTGGTGAGACTCCATCTGGAGTACTGCATCCAGATCTGGGGTCCTGTCATAGGTTAGCAAGCATAGTCCCGGAAGGGATGTCCTTGCTAAGGGGTGCTTACAGCTTCCTCTGGGACCGGATAGAACCTATCAGATGGCCAGTTTAAATATGGACAATTCTTTAAGCCACTTAAAGTTGTGACCACCTCTGTGATACACACTTAAGAATAGACAAACTCCCCCCCAAGCTCTCTCTCGTTTCCGGTGCTGGGACAGGTGGCTGCGGGGCCCGAGCAGGGGCCAGTGGGCCCGGCCCCTGCTCGGGCCAGGCCAGGCCGGGCCACGGCTCCAGGATGACCCCCCCCCCCCCCAGCAGGGCTGTGGGCAGCCAAAGCGGCTCGGAACCACCCCCCCCCCCCCCCGCCTCCACTGCGGCCAAGAGCCAAGATTTCAGGATTTCGGCAAAAGAGGCACCGCTGTCCAGAAGAGGTCAGGTGACCAACAGCGATAAAACACATTCCAGCTGCAAGGCCGGGGTGAGATTAACCCTTTTAGTTCTGTGAAGAGCTGAAAACCTGAGGGAAGAGAAAGAGGAGATGCTTAAAGCTGAAAGTCTGTTGTGCAGCTATGATATATCAGAGTATCCCGTTGTAATTTCATGAAGATATGGGGGGTGGAGTGTTCAACTCGCAAGCAAAAGCACCTGTGCTGAGATAGGCAGATGCTGATGCAGCTGTAATTTCATGAGAAGTTTGAACAGGGAGAGATGGAAATGATGAGGACTTTTGCTCCAAATGGGAAAGGAGAAGACCTCAGTTCCTAGAGATGCTCCCAGAGATAGTCCTAAAGATGAAGATGAGGAAGACCCTTTGCTCCCAGGGAAGGAGAAGGGCCTCTGTTCTTAGAGATTAAATGCTCCCAGAGATGGGTGAAGAGAACTTTTGTTTCTGAACAGCTCAACCTTAAAATTGTACCCCAAAAAACTTCAAGAGTGGACCCTTGAAAGCAGTTGTGGGAAAAGCTGCAAGTCGGGGGAAGGGACTCGCATGCGAGCAGAGAGACTCCTCTTCCTAAATGGACTGAACAAAGTTATTTGGAAGTGGGCGGCTGTCTCGTTGTGATAATGTGTTCATAGCATGGGCAAGAAGAGACTTTTCTTTCTAAATGGACTGAACAAGGTTATTATGGAAGTGGTAAACAGACTGAACATCTTAAGGGTTGTCTTTTTACATTGTCAGTGGGAGAAGGGAAGAAGGTGGGGGAGGAGAAGAGTTCTGAAGGTGTGGTATGATTTTTTTTTTCCCTCTTTTAGGTCTGTTAATAAACTTCTTTATATTCTTTCAAGGTTGGTGCCTGCTTTGCATTTCTCCTAATTCTTATCTCACAGAAGATAAACAGTAATGAGTATTTTGGACCAAACCACTACAGGTCTCCAGCATAAGAAAGATGTAGACCTGTTGGAACGAGTCCAGAGGAGGCCATGAAAATAATCAGAGGGCTGGAGCATCTCTCCTATGAAGACAGGCTGAGAGAGTTGGGATTGCTCAGCCTTGAGAAGAGAAGGCTCTGGGGAGAACTTTTAGCAGCCTTCCAGTACCTAAAAGGGCTACAAGAGAACTGGAGAATGATTTTTTACAAGGGCATGGAGTGATAGGACAAAGGGGCTTTAAGCTGAAAGAGGGTAGGTTTGTGTTAGATATTAGGAAGAAATGTTTTACTATGAAGGTGGTCAGACACTGGAACAGGTTACCAAGAGGTTGGGGCTTTGAGTACCTTCCAGGTGTCCCTGCCCATGGGGGAAGGGGGGGGGGTTTGAACTAGATGATCTTTATGGCCCCTTCCAACCCAAACCATTCTATGATTCTACATCTGGGGGATTAGGTTGCACCTCTAAAGATTTCATATAATAATTGGGCACACAACAGACAGCCAAACTTTCAAAGATCCTGCTGTCTTCTGAGCTGGCTACTCACTCCTGCCTCTGTACTTTTGGTGTTTGTAAAACAGCCAAACAATGAACCAGACCCCAAAAAACATTTTCCAGCTTCTTTCAGGGAGAGCACTAACCCAATTTGCTGAGCAGCCAGGCAGATGCATTTGTACAAGGGAGAAAATTCACAGCCAGGGGATGCTGGCAGGTTTTGAAAGGTAATTTGCTGCTTCTGAAATTAACTGTCTCTGTACCAAACACCTCATCCACAAGAGAACTCTGGGTTCAAAACATTACAACCAGAATAAGCAGGGTCTTGAAAAAATCCTGTCTTCATAAAAATGCATGCAAGTGAGAATGATAAAGGAACACAGTGTAATTCTAATGCTTTAACACATATTCACTTTATCACCACAGGGATGTCCTTCAGCAGTCAATTTTGGAAACAAGGCACCATTACCACAAAAGCCAGAATTACATCAGCCAGAGGAACTGCACATTCTCTCTATTCCTGCACACATTGTGCCCTCACCTTCTCCTCTGAACACTGGTGCATTTCCAAAGCTGCTTCAACAAGAAGTGGATCAAAGCCCTTCTCACAAAGCTGTCCATGTACAAACAGGTAATCCAAAACCTGTGGGGAATGAAGAAAAGAAACTAAGCTTGCAGAGCAGCATTTGCAGCATATGGCTGAATACCATCTTTGTACATGCAGAGGGGCTCAGCACGACTTTACCCCAGGCTTCTCCAAGGACTCAGATAAAGTCCTTCCTAGTAGATCTGAGACGGTCTTTATGCAAGAACTTGTTCAGAGAAAGCAGATGAGCCCTTCTGTCCTCCTGTGTTCTCCCACCAGCTCTGAACATCATCTTCTGCTCTAGTCAAAACACTCACAAGCCAATCTTTAGAAGTTTAACTGTGCTTTTTATACAAGTTTTTAAGATGAAACTGTAGATTCAACAGTCAAGATGTCTCAGCTTTTAGCTTCCTCTCAGCCAGCCACAAGACCTAATGCAATCTGAAAGCATTCAGCCTTTAAAGATCAAAGCATACTGGTGCGTGAGCTGCAAATCCCAGCTCACACACACAGAAACCACTGCCAAATTTCTTATCTGTCCTCAGTTTTGAGAAGTAAGGGGAAAGGTCTGATAGGTAATGCTAGGTACACGAACACACCTTGCAAATACAGCAGGATTTAAAACCACCACCCTAAGGGACATTTTTTTCATTTCATACTACAGTTCACTCCAGCACACAGCTTAAATCGCTCTCGATGTGTAGGTAGTGGGCAACCAGATCAGCTCCACAAGGAGTCACTGGGACGCTCTTCCTCCCCAGGCAACAGGCACAGTCCTGCCAGGCAATGCTCTGCACACAGTCCACCTAGGGTTTCCCACACAGAAAGCTTGGCCACGCTCTTCCTGCTTTAAAATGTTTGAAGTGGATCCAAGACAGAGCCATGCTTCACCCTGCAGCACTTAATGTTCAGTGACCTGGTTTTAGCAAGTGTTTGAGGCAACACATGAGGCAGGAAGCAACACAGCACACAAAAGAAAGTTGGTCAGTGGTGCCTTGCAAGAGCCTTTCAGGGATGTTGTAAGCCTGCAGGGGCAAATCCCTCTCTACAAGGAGAGA
Organism: Coloeus monedula; assembly: GCF_965178545.1. Lineage (NCBI taxonomy): Eukaryota > Metazoa > Chordata > Aves > Passeriformes > Corvidae > Coloeus > Coloeus monedula. The sequence goes on along the minus strand of NC_138821.1, from coordinate 7,798,757 downwards.
CATCAGCATTGCAACCCATGCTCAGAACAAGGGAAGTTGGCTGGCTTTTTGTCACACGGCACTAAGCATGGCATAAAGCCATGCTAAGCTTCCTTTGGATGGTTTTGTGGCTCCTGGGAAGGCCCAGTACCTCTCCCAGCTTGATGTGGAGCTAAGAGCCCATCCCAAGCTCAGTGCAGCTCTGACCCAGCACCCACAGATGTGGCTGACTCAGTCTCTCAGAAACAAGTGCAGACACTCTTTTCTTTGGTTTCAGGAGCTTTTACTACCAGTTGACAACTTCTCTAGTGGTTAACATCACAGCAGTTACAGGCTGCAACCCCTTGTTAGAAGAAATATATTACCCCTATACATTTTGCAAACCCAGGTTTGTTTCTCAGCAGAATCAGCATCCAATCAAGGGTTTCTTCCCCATTGCACAAGCTCTTACCTGGTCTATGTTCTCCCCCTTCTTCTTCATGGCTTTCAGGACATCCTCAGGTGCATATCCCATGTTGACGACTGTCTCTATGCACTGCCTCTCACTAGCAGAGAGGGCCTGATGTAGTTCAGGTGCAGGATCACCTGACTGCTTTGTGCAGCTGGTATTATTGGGCACTTTAGACACTGCAAAATTTTGGTGTGTTACCTAAAGGGGAAAATCCAGAGGCTGAGGTGATGGTCATCTTCTTCATCCCCACATCCTGTTTCTGGCTAGTGCAGAACCAGGATACCCCATGTAATTAATCCAAGAGGCTTTCTAGACTGCCCTTGGGAAGTTACTCACTGTTAGGATGAAACCAAGCAGTGCACAGTCTGATTCCCACCATACTTTTTTAACCCTCAAAACAACAACCAACAGATTCTTTCCAATATACCCTCTCCTACCAGTGGATGAAAAATTTTCAGTGCCCAACCATATGATATAGTCAAACCCTGTACCTCAGCAAAAGTATGCAGATTGCTTCCTTTACCCTAAATTTACTCATCATCTATGATTTTCTGTACTCAAAGGAACACTACTTCTGGAGATTTTCAGAAACATGATCCAATGCAAGCACACAGGTATTTGGGAACTTACCGTAAGTATTTCTGTTTCCTTGTAGTCTGGGTGCACCTGTTGGACAACACACGAATAAGATGATTATAAACATTATGCACCAGTGAACAGAATTTGCTACAGCTGGGGAGGAAGGGTTTTATGGGAGAGATCTGGGAATAAGTCTACTATACTAGGGAGACTTGTGGTCTGATCAGGCTTCCACATGTGAGATGCAGACATTACACAGTTATGTGAAGTTATAGAATAGACATCATAAGGATAATTTCTTCTTTCAGCACTCTATAAAAACAGATTATATGTCAAGAAGGATGTCTCTGTGTAAATAATTCTAAATCAATTCTAACTTGATTTTCCTTTGTATGTTTCATCCATGTAGTAATAGAGTGAACCTTGCCATCAAACTTTGTTAAATCGCACTTTTATAAATTCATATTAAAACCACTTTTGCTAATACTTTTGATGGTGATTCTTTGTGACCTAAATCACTTATCCACACCACCACCATATACAAGCAACATGGCACACTGGCTAAAAAGAGCATATGATTTTCTACCAGTGCCCAACACTTGGTCCGATTCTCAGTACACCAACAAGGCTGGATAATGTTCCTTGCTGTACACATGCTCCATTTCTGCAGAACCAGGCAGCCAGAGGGCAGAACCAACCCCCCACTTTATATTACTTTACCCAAGATAACAGCAGTGCAAAGTCAGAACTCTGCCCTTTTCAATTCATCCATTTCAAAGTCTTCCTGCATTTTAAACCAAATTAAAAAAGACTGCAAGAAATTACTTTGGACCAAGGGCCTACGTTTATTGCCTTTCCTTAATAACTTTTTAAGCCAACATAGATTGCTTGAAAGCTTGTCTACCTCTTTCAGAAAAGCCTTCTTTAGGCCCAAACTGAAAAAAGCAAACAAACAAACAAAAAACCAAACCAAAAAACCACCACAACAAAAAAACCCTATTAATAGAAAAACAATTTTGAGAATATATGTTAGGATTTTGGCAAATTCCATCTACTGGGGGAGGGAAGAAAGGGGGGGGGGAAAGGCCTTGTTCTGCATTTCTACCCAGTTTCATCTCCAGGGTAAGAATTTATCTTCTAGGATACAAAACCTGAGAAATTATGTTTGTTCTGATGGACTGGTTTAGGCAAGAACCTCTCCTCATGGTGGTAGAGGGGTTCAAAGTTCTTCACACATCCCCTTCCTCCAGGCACTTTTGCTAAAGCAAAAAGCAATAGAATATGGGATACACTGAAAGGTTCTGGAGTAGCCCTGAAATCAGCTGGTTATAAAACTGAAGAATGATGCTTTGTTATCGATGCTGCAGCCAGGAAAACCAAAACTGCTTCTTAGACTAGAGATTCAAGAGTCCAGGACCAACTCCTCTTCCTCAGTGTACTTGAGCTTGACAACCTGTGTTTGTGGTCAGCAATTTCCAGTGGAGGAGGGAAACACCTAAAGGAATTTTGGGGGACAAAGCTAGGACTGGTCATTCAGCAGTCATGCCCCCTTACATCTCAAACTTGCATTTCAGGGCCCTTCAAGAAGCAAGCATACATTGCTTTCAGTATGTGCTTGTACACTTCGCCTACTTTTAGGGACTTTATAGGCCAGGAGCCCTATCCGCAGCTGGTGTGCCTGCATACATCATGCTACTGCAGCAATATATATTCTGAATGGTCTACCAGGAGTGCCCCATCCTCCTGCAACCAGATTTCTTTAAATGCATCATACTAATCAGGTCTCTGATCAGCTTTGTTTAATTCCAACCTGTTGACTTCACTAATAATTTCTCCCCTCTGCTACTGCTGCAAAAAGCAAACTAGTGAGCTTCAAAAAAGCAAAAAAACCCAAACAAAAACAACCAACCAACCAAAATGAACCCCCCCCCCACCATAAACACACTGAGGAGAGGGGACCACCCAGAACAGAATCAGTGCAGTCTCAGAGAAATCACAAGTTTATTTCCATCCAAAGAACCCTAGATCAAATTCACTGGTAAAGCATAAACTCCAGTGGTAACTCCAAATCCAAAGCTACAATTTCTAGTCTTGTGAGAAAAAAAATGTCTATATAAAAACCACTGTGAAATACACTGGGACATATTGTTCTGAGGCTTTCTAAAAAGGACAGGCTTATTCTTGTGTAACCTTGAAGGGAGACATGCCCCTTCTGCTCCCAGTCACAGAGATGACTGTGACTTCCTTCTATCGTTTTCACATTCTGAATACTTTTGTTACATTTAATTCAATTTCAATTTCAAAATTTTGTTACATTTACAAATCGTGTCCAAGGAAGAACTGGACATGGCACTCTATGACAATATCACTCTATGTCAACTCTGGTCTAGTTGACAAGGTGGTGATCGGTCAAAGGTTAGATGATCTTAGAGGTCTTTTCCAACCTAAATGATTCTGTGATTCAATTTCTTGCAACTCAGCTGTCCTTTTCCAGCCACTGGGACCATATTGTGGAAATATGAAACAAGTACATTCTGAAGTCTAGTTCTGTTGACATACCTATTTCTTGGTTTGCTACTTCCAAAGTAGAAACAGTTTCAAATGAAGATCTTTATTACTTCTCCTAATAAGACTATCTTTTGTTTGTTTATCAGTTTGTATCTTTCCTTACAGCATTCTTGAGAATATACCTTCCCTCTTAGTCTTTAATAAATTTTAATCCAGCATAGTGATTTGAATAGTCAAGAGTGAAAATGTGGTCATCTAGTTGTAAGTGATCTTTCATGTTAATCCCTAGAGATGTGTCATACTTCAAGGTTTCACCTCTGAGCTACATACGATGATAGTCGCCTCTCAAACCTGTGATCTGTAGCAGTGAGCAGTTGCTCAGCATGCTGCTGCTTCTGCCAAAGTTTAGTATATTAAATTTGTTCTAGTGATCAATAAACAGCTGTTCTGTGCTGACAAATACACTAGTTATCAGAATACTGTAATTCACAATTAATAATGCATTTACCTAAGTCTGAAAAGAGATGAGAGAACAGGAGAGCAGCAGTGTCACTTGTTTCAGAGCACATGGTGTCACACAAAACCCTGTAGTATGTCAGTAAGACCACAGAACCACTGAAGCATCATTTACATTGGACAGAAGCAGTCAGATTATTTTAGAGCCAGCTAGAGGATTTGACCATACAGCTTTCACAAGGCTTCATGAGTACTGGTATCCAGATCTTAGGTCCTTTGGGGAAAAAAAATAACAAGCTTACTGATGTGCTGGTTTTGGCTGGGGTAGTTAGCTTTCTTCACAGTACCTAGTATGGGATTGTGTGCTGGAAAGACTGTTGATAACATAGAAGGGTTTTTTATTATTATTGCTGAGCAGGGCTTGCACAGTTGTATTGCCCTGCCAGTGAGGAGGATGGGGATGCACAAGTTGTGAAGAGACACAGCTAGGACATCTGACCCCAACTGACAAAAGGGATATTCCATACCCTATGACATCATGCTCAGTATATAAAGACAGGGGAAGAAGGAGAAAAGGGGGAGACATTTGGAGTGATGGCACTTGTATTCCCAAGTAATTGTTATGTGTCATTTCACAGCTGTGAAATAGCTGAACACCTGCCTACCCATGGGAAGTAGTGAATTAATTCCTTGTGTTGCTTAGCTTGTGCACACAGCTTTTGCTTTCCCTAGTAAACTGTCTTTATCTCAACTCACGAGTTTTCTAGCTTTTACCCTTCCAATTCTCTCCACAATCCCGCTGGCAGGGGAGCGAGCAAACGGCTGTGTGGGGCTTGGTTGCTGGTTGGGGTTAAACCACAACAGTCCTTTTTGGCACCCAACATGGGGATCAAAGGGTTCAAGATAACAGATTTGATTGGAATGTGCTAGGTAAAATTTATAGCTGTTAGTGCTATTTATTAATTGGCAGGCTCCTGCACTTGCCATGGGCTTGCTTGCCCCACTGTATATTAGTCTAGTGCTCACTAGTGGCTGGTTTTTGCTTTTGCTGCTTGCTGTAGTGCTGTGCTGCTCATCGCCTCACTGTATTGTGCCTGGGAATGTTTAGATAACAGCAATGGTGATGTGCCTGGGCTGGCAGATGGCCAGGGCACTGCTGCTGTACTGGACAGGCTGGAACTCCAGTGTGAACTCGAGTTGAAGGGACTGTGACCTATGAATGAGTTCACACAGGAGCAGAGATCCACCTGCAGCCTGTGGAGGAGCCTCACACAGGAGCATGTGGATACCCAAAGGAGACTGTGATCCCATGAGAAGCCAGCACTGGAGCAGGCTCCTGGCAGGACTTGTGGAGAGAATAGCCCATACTAGAGCAGGTTTGCTGGCAGGATTTGTGAGCCCATGAGGTACCCACACTGGAGCAGTTTGTGAAGAACTGCAGCCCATGGAAAGGACCCACATTTGAGAAGTTCACGGAGGACTGTCTCCCATGGGAGACACCGTACATTGCAGCAGGGGAAACAAGGATTCCTTGCAGTCTGTGGTGCAGACCATGATGAGGAAGCTGTCCCCCTGAAGCCATGGAGGACTATGATGGGGACTCTACTAATGGTGGACTAGCAGGAAACCCCTTGTTGCAGCCAGGCTGGGGACAAGGGGAGTTCATTGCCATGTTAAACGCTATAACCTGGCCCAAAAGGACCAGGGGTGGAGATTGCAATGGATATACCTTTAAATTGTTGCCAGACATGGTTTGAGTTGTATGTTACAGGAATTACTATAACAGTGTCATGGTTTAAGCCCAGCTAGAAATTAACCACCATGCAGCCACGTGCTCAACCCCCCACTCTCCCATCCCACCCCAGTGGAATGGGGAGAAGAATCAAAGTAAAACTTGTAAGTTGAGAAAAGAAGAGTTTAATAATTGAAAATAAAGTAAAACACAGCAATAATGGTGTCTTGGTTTGAAAGACAGGTGTCTGCTAAGGAAGGCAGGAGCCCCCCTTGGAATGGCAGATGCAACCCCCTTCCCTCCAAGTTATAATTTTGAAATCAAGGGGCTTTTAGGCAAAGATGTGGAAAATAGGAATAACAGTTCTTTACTATTATATATCTATATGTGTATAACCAGTCAAACAAACAATAACTGTGGCAGTAACGGCAAACAATCACAAACCCAGTCCAAGCCTTCTCGGCTGTCAGGCCCTTTCCCCTCGGGTGCAGTTCTGCTCGCAGCCGGCAGGGGCGCTGGCGGCTCCCGGTGAGCAGGGCAGGTGCGATGGTTCTCCCCGCGGCTGCAGGGGGCGCTCCGGAGCGAGCTCGGGGAGCACGCGGCACTGGTGGCCTGGGATCCCGGGGAGGGGTTGAACAAAAAAGCTTCACAAACCCCTGGGCAGCCGATCCTGGTGTCCGGCCGGGCCCTCGGGAACAGCAGGCTGGAACAGCAGGCTGGAACGGCAGGGACGAGCACAAATCCCTGGTGGCAGACGAGATGTATCCAAACGGGGGAGCCCCCGGAGGTCTGGACAGGCAGAGTGAGCAGGGCTACAATGTAGTGAAGGCTTGAAGCAACGGCGGGGAAGGGCGGCCACGGCCCGGCTCCCAGCAGGGCAGGGAAAGGCGGGCTTGGGATCCTGGGGTTTTTCTCCGCAGAAGGAAAAGCAGCTGACGAAAAACAGCCTCCCTCTCCGGCATTGGCATTCGGGGACCGACTGACCACACACCCAGGTGAAACAAAAGAGAAGCCAGATGCGCCCTACCCCATAGCCACCTCTTTTGTTTTTCTTAAATACCCAGCCCTTTGTCCCCCTAGCAACATGTATGGGAAAATTCCTTTAACAGAAAAAAAAAAAACCAGGAGAGCTCCTAAAACCACAACATTATACACCCCGAATTTTTCCCATACTAACATGTTACATGAAACTTAACCCTTTTAACCATATAAATACATGCATCACCCGAATTATATACATATATACGTGCTGATACTGATACAAGTACAGAGCCATGGGTAGTGCACCCTAAAACGAGGTCCCCTTGAGGTATGCATTGGGTCTCTCCATTCTTTTGCATCACCCACCAGGTGCAACCTGGTCCCTGAGCGAAGACAACCCCACGGATGGGTCTGTCTTTGCTCGAGGCAGAATTAACCCAGACAGTTTTTCCAAGCATACCTCTCATGTGCACCGCTAGAACCTTATCTCCGTCTGACGTTTGTAAGGGTTCGGATTGGGCAGGGCCTGCTCGGCTGGTGGAGCCTCGGGTGTTAACTAACCAGGTGGCTCTTGCTAAATGAACCTCCCAGTTTTTGAAAGTCCCCCCACCCAGTGCTTTCAAGGTGGTTTTAAGCAATCCATTACACCGCTCAACCTTCCCAGCTGCTGGTGTATGGTAAGGGATGTGGTACACCCACTCAATGCCATGTTCTCTAGCCCAGGTGTTTATAAGGCTGTTCTTGAAATGAGTCCCATTATCAGACTCGATTCTCTCAGGGGTACCATGCCTCCAAAGGACTTGCTTTTCAAGGCCCAGGATGGTGTTCCGGGCAGTTGTGTCAGGCACAGGGTAGGTCTCCAGCCATCCTGTGGTGGCTTCTACAATTGTGAGCACATAGAGTTTCCTTGGCGGGTTTGAGGCAGTGTGATGTAATCAATCTGCCAGGCCTCCCCATACTTGTTTTTGGACCATCGCCCACCGTACCACAGGGGCTTCACCCGCTTGGCCTGCTTGATCGCAGCGCATGTCTCACAGTCATGGATCACCTGGGAGATACTGTCCAGAGTTAGATCCACCCCTCGATCTCGTGCCCACTTATAGGTGGCATCTCTGCCCTGATGGCCTGAGGCATCATGGGCCCATCGAGCTAGGAACAACTCTCCCTTATGTTGCCAATCCAAGTCTATCTGGGACACCTCTATTTTCGCAGCCTGATCTACCTGTTTGTTGTTACGATGTTCTGCATTAGCCCGGCTCTTAGGGACGTGAGCATCTACATGACGGACCTTCACGGATAGGTTCTCTACCCAAGTGACAATGCCTTTCCACTCCTCAGCAGCCCAGATTGGTTTTCCTCTGCGCTGCCAGTTTGCCTTCTTCCACCTTTCCAGCCAACCCCACAGAGCATTGGCTACCATCCATGAATCCGTGTACAGGTAGAGCTTTGGCCACTTCTCTCTTTCAGCTATGTCTAGAGCTAATTGGACGGCTTTGAGTTCAGCAAATTGGCTCGATCCACCTTATCCTTCAGTAGCCTGTGCAACTTGTCGTGCGGGGCTCCATACAGCGGCTTTCCATTTCCGGCTAGTGCTTACAAATCGGCAGGAACCATCAGTGAAGAGGGCGTATTGTCTTTCACTCTCTGGTAGCTCGTTATATGGTGGGGCTTCTTTGGCACGTGTCACCTGCTCCTCTTGTTCTTCAGAAGATAACCCAAAAGTCTCACCTTCCAGCCAGTTCGTAATTATTTCCAAGATCCCAGGGCGACTTGGGTTTCCAATTCGGGCGTGATGAGGGCGATCCATTTGCTCCAAGTAGCATCAGTGGCATGATGCGTGGAAGGAACCTTTCCCTTAAGACTCCACCCCAGCACGGGCAGTCAGGGTGCCAGGAGGAGTTGTGCCTCTGTGCCGATTACTTCTGAGGCAGCTTGGACTCCTTCATAAGCTGCCAAGATTTCTTTCTCTGTGGGAGTGTAGTTGGCTTCAGACCCTCTGTAGCTTCGGCTCCAGAATCCCAGTGGTCGGCCCCGAGTCTCACCAGGTACCTTCTGCCAGAGGCTCCAGGACAGACCATCACTCCCAGCTGCAGAGTAGAGCACATACTTCACCTCTGGTCCCGTCCTGACTGGGCCAAGGGCTACGGCGTGAGTGATTTCCTGCTTGATCTGGGTGAAGGCTTGCTGCTGTTTAGGGCCCCAGTGGAAGTCATTCTTCTTGTGGGTAACCAGCAAGAGAGGGCTCACGATCTGGCTGTACTCGGGAATGTGCATTCTCCAGAATGCCTATGGCACCTAGGAAAGCTTGCGTTTTCTTCTTCTTGGTCAGTGGAGACATTGCTGTGATCTTATTGATGACCTCAGTGGGAATCTGACATCGTCCATCTTGCCACTTTACTCCCAGGAACTGGATCTCTCGGGCAGGTCCCTTGACTTTGCTCTTCTTGATGGCAAAACCAGCTTCCAGGAGAATTTGAATGATTTTCTCTCCTTTCTCAAACACTTCTGTTGCAGTGTTCCCCCACACAATGATGTCATCAATGTACTGCAGATGTTCTGGGGCCTCACCTTTTCTAGTGCAGCCTGGATCAGTCCATGGCAGATGGTGGGACTGTGCTTCCACCCCTGGGGCAGCCGGTTCCAGGTGTACTGCATGCCCCTCCAGGTGAAGGCAAACTGAGGCCGGCACTCCGCTGCCAGAGGAATCGAGAAAAATGCATTAGCAATGTCAATAGTGGCGTACCACTTCGCTGCTTTGGACTCCAGCAAGTACTGGAGCTCCAACACGTCCGGCACAGCAGCGCTCAATGGTGGAGTCACTTCATTCAAGGCCCGATAGTCCGCAGTCAGTCTCCAATCTCCTTCCGATTTGCTCTCAGGCCAGATGGGGCTGTTGAAGGGTGAGTGGGTCTTGCTGACCACCCCTTGGCTCTCCAGCTCACGGATCATCTTGTGGATGGGGATCACAGCACCTCGATTTGTCCGGTACTGCCGGCGGTGCACTGTCGAGGTGGCAATTGGCACTCGTTGCTCTTCCACTTTCAGGAGCCCAACTGCAGAAGGATTTTCTGATTGTCCAGGCAGGGTGTTCAATTGCCTAATGCCCTCTGCCTCCACAGCAGCAATCCCAAACGCCCACCTGAGTCCTTTCGGGTCTTTGTAATAACCATTCTGGAGAAAGTCTATGCCCAGAATACACGGGGCCTCTGGGCCAGTCACAATTGGATGCTTTTGCCACTCCTTCCCAGTCAGGCTCACCTCAGCTTCCAACAGGGTCAACTGCTGTGATCCCCCAGTCACCCCAGCGATGGATACAGGTTCTGCCCCCACATGTCCTGATGGCATTAAAGTACACTGTGCCCCAATATCAACCAACGCATAATATTTCTGTGGCTCTGATGTGCCAGGCCATCGAATCCACACCATCCAGAAAACTCGGTTCTCCCGTGCCTCTTCCTGGCTAGAGGCAGGGCCCCTCTATGCCCTGGTTATCATTCTTTCCCTGGGCGTACATGCTCGAGGTCCCTTCAAGGGGATCTGACATATCATCCTCCCTTCTGTAATACCTGGCAGCTCGGTCCCGGGAGCCTGAGGCTACTTTCACCTTAGCAGAACCCCCTCGGTTAGTGCCTCCCTCCTTGCGTTCACGCACCCGTGCTGCCAGGACAGAAGTGGGTTTCCCATCCCACCTTCTCATGTCTTCCCCATGCTCGCACAGAAAAAACCACAGCTCAGCTCGTGGGGTGTACCCTCTCTCTCTAGCTGGGGGACAACGGGCTCTGACTTGGGGGCCTGTGATTCGCACTGGTGCCACACTGATCTTCCTCATCTCCTCCCTCATCTCCCCCCTCTTTGAGGCCCTGGACCACAGCAGAGACATGAGATTTCAGCGAACCCTTGACCATACTGTCATAATTCCTGAGCCTGTTGGTAACAGAGCCCACTGTTTCTTGGTTATTCTCAATATCAATCATTGCAATGATGGTGGTGTATTGCGATGGCCCTAGCTTTGCCAGGTTCCACATCACCTGTCCTGTGCACCTGACCTTATCGGGGTCATTATCATGCTGTCCATCCCTCCCAAAGAGTACCTCTAATACTGCCACCTCTCTTAGCTGCTGGATCCCTTCCTCGAGTGTCTTCCGCTGCATTCTATGATGGTACTCCTGCATTCTTACTTTGTGAATCAATCTTTCTCTCACACTCATTAAGAGCTGCTCCCAGAGAGAAAGGGGTCCTGGCTCCCTCACAAATATCTGGTCCACACCTGGGTCCTAGGTCAACGATCCCAGATACCTTGCCTCACCACTATCCAGTTGCACACCTGTGCCCATAAGGTCCCAAACGCAAAGCAGCCAGGTTGTATAAGGCTCACGCCCCCTTCGCACAATGCCTTTTCGCATACTACGGAGACTGTCGTACAACAGGGACTCAGTGATGATTTCTGGCTCTTCTGCTGGTTGTGAGGGCCCTGATTCCCCATCATCATTAACTGGTCGTACTGATTTGGTCTTATACTTCCTCCTTTGCACAGGGGCGACTGCTGCTGGCTGTGGTTGTCCTTGTGGTTCAGCTGAAACCTGGACGGTTGTAACATCCGTGGGTTCCACTGCTGCACCATTGGACTCACCCTCTTTGGGGCAGGGAGAGGGTTTTTCACTAGCTGAGGAGGTGTATTCCCTTAGCACTTGGCATATCTCCTGGCGCACCTGGCCCACCTCCTGGCACATCTCCTGACACACCTGGCCCATCTCCTGCATCCCCTTCACCAGTACCCCCACCCAGTTTGGGTAGTCCATTTCTGAGGTGGGCTGTTGGGCAGTATCAGGCTGTGGGGCTGGATCTCTAGTGTCTGGGGCTGTGTCAGGCTCTGCGGCAGGATCAGGCTCTGGGGTGGGATCCCTAGTCTCTGGGGCCAGTGTCTGGGTAGTTATCCAAGCCAATCTCAACTTATCCCTGAGTGCTAAATAGAGTAGGCCTACCAGCACCAGTTGGTTAGTACCCAGAGGAAATCTAAAGCCTTCAAAAATTGGTGGGGTAGGCCCAAAGAACTGGTTGAGGGGTTGTGAGAAAACTTCCCCTGGTGTCATTTCCTCACAGAAGGTACCATTTTTAACATAACCCCAAAAACATGCACTCAGTGTGTGATAGCCCTTTATCCATGTGCCCACATTCCGGAGGAAGTTAAAAGCCCATGCATTCCTCACCTTCTCGACCCATAGTGCAAACTGGATAACAGCAATGGTAGCCTTAGTCAGAGGACCCATGTTTAGGTAAGGAGCTTCAAAGGGGAAGAATATAGCCACAACCACCTGCCACCTGAACCAGGGTAAACTAGACCACATAGTGCTGCCTAACAAGGTTCCTATATTCAGCACACAAAATTAAGTTATTCAGGAACTGTTATTCCTTTTTCACCTCTTTCTCTTAATGCCCTCAGGCCCCACCTTGGGCACCAAGATCTGTCTTGGTTTGAAAGATAGGTGTCTGATAATGAAGGCAGGAGCCCCCCTTGGAATGGCAGATGCAACCCCCCTTCCCTCCAAGTTATTATAATTTTGAAATCAAGGGGCTTTTAGGCAAAGATGTGGAAAATAGGAATAACAATTCTTTACTATTATATATCTATATGTGTATAACAAGTCAAACAAACAACAATAACTATGGCAGTAACAGCAAACAATCACAAACCCAGTCCAAGCCTTCTCGGCTGTCAGGCCCTTTCCCCTCGGGTGCAGTTCTGCTCACAGCCAGCAGGGGCGCTGGCGGCTCCCGGTGAGCAGGGCAGGTGCGATGGTTCCCCCCGCGGCTGCAGGGGGCGCTCCGGAGCGAGCTCGGGGAGCACGCGGCACTGGTGGCCTGGGATCCCGGGGAGGGGTTGAACAAATAAGCTTCACAAACCCCTGGGCAGCCGATCTCGGTGTTTGGCCGGACCCTTGGGAACAGCAGGCTGGAACAGCAGGCTGGAATGGCAGGCTGGAATGGCAGGGACGAGCACAAATCCCTGGTGGCAGACGAGATGTATCCAAATGGGTAAGCCCCTAGAGGTCTGGGTAGGCAGGGCGAGCAGGGCTACAACGTAGCAAAGGCTCGAAGCAATGGTGGGGCAGGGCAGCCACGGCCCGGCTCCCAGCAGGGCAGGGAAGGCGGGCTGGGGATCCTGGGGTTTTTCTCCGCAGAAGGAAAAGCAGCTGATGAAAAACAGCTTCCCTCTCTGGCGTTTGGGGACCAACTGCCCACACACCCAGGTGAAAAAAAAGAGTAGCCAGATGCACCCCACTCCGTAGCCACCTCTTTTGTTTTTCTTAAGTACCCAGCCATTTGTCCCCCTAGCAACACGTATGGGGAAAATTCCTTTAACAGGAAAAAAACCCAGGAGAGCTCCTAAAACCCCAACAAATGGTAAATGGGTATAATAATGATCAAAAGGGAAAAAACAAGTGATGCAAATTGCGATTACTCACCACCTGCTGACTGATGCCAGAACCCCCCTTCCTGAACCCAGATTGGGTGCCCTTCTGGGTAACTCCCCACAGATTACATACTGGGCATGATGTTCTAAGGTGTGGAATATCCCTTTGGTCAGTTCAGGTCACCTGTCCTGGCTGTGCTCCCTCCCTATTTCTTTTGTAAACCTCCTCACTGGCAGAGCATGAGACAAGGAAAAAAGAAGTCCTTGACTTAGGATAAACGTGACAGCAAAAACCTAAAACATTGGTGTGTTATCAACACCATTCTCATTCTGAATCCAAAACACGGCACTGTAACAGCTACTGAGAAGAAATTAACTCTACTCCAGCTGAAACCAGGACAAACAGGAACCATATGAATAAATGGAGGAGAGAAGCCTTACAAACAGCAGTGTCCTGACCTGCAGACTAAGGGAATGATATCTGTGTATTATATCAAAGAATGAGAAGGAGTGGGGTGATTAATGAGGTTGTATCAGATAGTGTAGGACCTGCACATGATGTAAATACTGTGGAATAAGGGGTGGAATGTGCTGGCTTTGACTAGGGTAGAGTTAATTTTCTTCACAGGAGCTAGTATGGACTAGTATGTTTTGGATTTGTGCAGAAAACAATGTTGATGACATAGAAATGTTTTTGTTATTGCTGAGTAGCGTTTGCACAGCATCAAGGCCTTTTTTGCTTGTCTGATTCTGATTGTCTCCCCAATCCTGCTGGCAGGGGAGTGATCGAGTGGCTGCATGGAGCTTGGTTGCTGGCTGGGGTCTAACCTCAACACTTACTCAAATTTCTGCTCTTATTCACAAAGACCAGCATGAAGTTAAGTGTCCCCAAAATAATTTTGGAACTTGCTACAAGTTGGAAGAAATGAAACATCAAATTCCTGTCTCAGGGCTGTACAGCAACCAACTGTAACATTAGTGATCCAAGATGATCCTCAAGACTGCTTTTAGTATCCAGAAAGCAATTCTCCCCCCCTCCTTTACAAGGAAGAGGATAAATACCAGGTTTCAGACGACCATAATTTTCATCCTTTTAAAAGGTTAGATTTTAAAAATATCTCACAAAGAAAATAAATAAATTAAACATTAAAAAAAAAAGACAATTCTTTCACTCCAGGTTAACTGCAAGCACTTTTTCTCTCCTGAATGACAAAGCACGTGTGCTTTTAAATCTGATTGCTTCTATTCCTTGAAAAGCCACCATTTCCATTATTTCAAGCAAATATATAAGCAAACCTAGGAACAAATCTAGAAGAGATTTAATTCAAAACCTAAGAGCAGCTCAGAATCTTATCTATCTTAGTTGGATAAGACAAAACACAGGACTGTACAAAGATCTCATATGCTTAGCTTAATGGTGTGCTGTGGATACAAAAATGCTGTTAGCAAGAAATTTTCCTGCTTCTTTCTAAGCCCGTGAGATACTTTTCTCTCTCACAGAAGATATTTGCAGAAGTTCTGTAAACTATGAACACCTGCGACCTTGTAGAACTATGTTTATGGTACAGCAAAAAAATATTTTGACAATGGATGTTTTAGGATTCTAGCCAATCACCTCAGGGGGGTGGCTGATCCTTTGTCCAATTAGACTACGAAGAAAAAAGTCTATAAAAGAGTTTGTAAAATAATTAAATAAATCAATCTTGCTGCACAATTCCTGCCTGCTGGATCTTCTCTCCTCCCTACGGCTGCAGCATACAGTAATAGTGTGCAACTATGAACAAGTACCAAAAAGTTGAAAGAAAAGTCACCAGAACTGGTCTAAAAATATCAGATTTAGGGGAACGTGTGAAGTAATCATCTGAGGTTCAGAACTGCCAGTATGAAGACTGGTTTAATTGATCAATTTGCAACATAAATGAAGAAGTACCACACGTGATCTACACATCTCTCCCATTAAATGAACCTAAAACCACAGGACATTTAAGAAACATCTGTCTCTGCACCTCCACAACTCCACATCTCCCCAGCAACCCCAACTCTAATCCACTGCGTGTTTACCATAATCGCTGTGCTTTGAGATAATTCTTCTTCTGTACAAACTGTTGACGCAGCCAGGGAAGACAGTCTGGATGAAGAGGGTAATGTCGATGTCTCCATGCCACTGTTCTCATTTAGAGCAGAAAGACCAACCATATGGTGTCCATTCAGTTCACTGGTTTTACTCTGAGCACAGGTCTGCAAAGAGCTGAGCAAAGTGCCATTGCGGAGACAGGTAGTGCTGTGGAAAGTGCTCATAAGCTTTGATGATTTTTGATCACTCTCATCGGAGTCAAGTTTAGGAAAGGACAGGGATTTGATGTTACTCACTGAAGTGATAGGGGGCAGGGAAGACAAGGACATATTTTCACAGTTTCCCAACTGTGGTAAAGTGATAAAGCCATTTGGTTTGTGAAGGGGTTTGAAGTCCAATGTAGCCCTTTCTATGGATGTCAGAACTTTCTCATCTTGCAACACAGACTCAGACTCTCCTTTGGGCAAAGTATTATCTAATAGCTGGGCAACAATTGGCCCAGTAGTACCAACATGAATTTCAAGGATATTTTTTAATTCTTCCTTATCATTGATAGTTTTTAATTCCAGTTTGTCAAAAGGGTCTTCTTCACATTCAAAATCAGCTGGGTTGAAGTCTGTGTTTGGATGAGGTGGACTGAGAACCTTTTGCTTCACAGCACTGCTGTTGGCTGGTGTGGGAGTAAGAATATTATTGTGCTGCAGGCTAGCGAGGATGGGGTTAATAGGAGGAGGCATGACTTCAGGGCAAGGTCCCTCTGAGAACCCCATTTTGGTGATGTCCTCTGAAGCTGCTTTTGAGTTTGCTAGTGCTTCTTCTGCCTTGTGTTCAGCTTCTCTCTGGGCCTCTTCAATTTTTTTGATATCTTCAGCCCACTCGATTGTTTTCTTTTCCAGTGAGAAGTCATACTGGCCAGGGGTGGAGGGGAAAGGAAAGGAGAAAAAAGATAAATTATCTAAGGATCATAGCCACTACTTCTAACAGCAACATAAGTAACAGAATAAGAGCTACATGAATTACCATGGACAGGCATCAATTTTTCCCAGCACCTCTTGTTTCCCAGCATATCTTGTCTGTAGGTTTACAGACTGTCAAAACTAAAAGACCTCAGAAACAGTTCATTTTGTCTCTAGCACTAAAACCTGTCTATAGTCTAGATTAAAGTATCATATTTTGTCTCCCTACACTTAGTTTTGCTATAGAGCTACTGATCATCTGTTGGAGGCTAAGGTGTTTTCTTTTGTTTTTCCTTTCTCTCAGGGAATTTTCTCCCATCTGTCACCTAAGAGGTAATAATGACCAGTACTTAAGAGAGACAAAAGAAGTGGCCAAGGTGGGGGGAACGGGTGCAGCTGGCTGCAGCCTCTTAGCTGAGGGGATTTTTTTTGGAAGGGCAGAAATACCTCGAGATTTTGGCTGGAGGGTGAGGGGCTGGGCTCGGCTCCTCTCTCTCTCTTGCTCTCAGGATCGGAGGGGAACAGTTGAGTTGCTGCTACCGCGGGAAGAATTCGCTGCCACCTTGGAGTCCAGCCCAGCACCGCTTCTTTTTTACCGTGGGTAAGCCTCTGCTCGTAAGAGCAGCCAGTGAACTGGGACCTTAGTAACACCCGATCGGACTGGAAAGGACCCTCACCATCTACTTGGGTGCCTCAGGGGAAAAACCCAGGACCCCGATTCCCTCCCCCTTCCCAGAGGGGCACGTCTCCCCGGCTGTGTGCAGCAGATGCTATGGAGAAACCTGGCTGCCACTGCCCAGGCCCGCTGTTTTCTGCTGCCGCCGCAGGCTTTTTTCTACACTCTAACCCAACACCCCGTGTCTGCCCGATGAGGAAGGGGCAGTCAATAACTAACTCATGTAAGCACAAGTTAACTATTGGGAGACAGCAAATGTTAGTTCAGACAGAAAATGTTAATTACAAAACCTAAGAAACCGAATTCGCCCTAATCTTGTCAAGATAGGGGGGACAAGGATTATCCCAGAGACTGCTGAATCATTCCTCAAAGGACTACGCATGCCCAGGGAGAAAGGTGAAAAGTGCACTGTGAGGATGACTACTGGTCTTCATCAGAAAGACCCCTGAGGAAGAAGAGGAGCCTTCCTTAGTGCGACCACCAGGACATACAGCGCATGCATGGCCCGTATGCTAATGATATTAATGACTTCTGAGAAATAATTTGTATAACCACACCTGTCCCAAGGAAAGTGATGAATATTCATCATTTAACCCTTAATACTGTGTTGTAGTGAACACCGGTGTGTGTGTTTTGGAGGAGCGATTCCCACACACCCGGCGCGCCGAATAAAGCAAATACCCACTTCTCTGACTCTGTCTCTGAAGTGTCTCCTGGCCCGGTTGCGGCGTGATTCAATCTGGCGACCCAGATGGGACCCTCTCTGCCCGGCTGCTGGATCCATGGGTAAGCAGACCTCCCAGTCGCGACCTTGAATTTTCAGGGGGAGCTCAGCTGTCCTTTGGCTCACGGCAGGGGAAGACAAGGGCCATCTACACCAAATTAAGGTATTTGCTATTCCTTTTAAACACAGAAATACCTGCAGGTCCAGGGTTTGAGTCCCTGAGGGTGGGTTGAAAGTCCTGAGGAAGACTGGGTCTCCCAAAATTAGTCCTGGGCAAGAGGAAAAGTACTTTTAAGGGGTTGAACCCTGACTTTTAAAGGGGTTGGACCCCCAGGGCTTGGACCCCACTGTGAAAGGTACCTTTAAGGGGTTGGACTCTGCTGTCATGTGCTATTGTACTGCTATTCTTGTTTTGTCTGTTGCTATTCTGCGGCTGTGTGAGTGAGAGTGGATGAGACGTGCTGTCAAAGTACGAAGCGAGTGAGGGGCTCTATCTGCGGTTCCGTACCCCGGCGATGGGCTCGGCCAGAGAAAAGCGAAGCGTTTGGCAAAGAGTGAATGAGTATAAATCATATAAACCGTTGGTTTGGAATTCAACCTTACTATCCGAAAGGGGGCAGATTTTAGAGAAAAGATTTTAGCTATTGAATTGAAAACATCCAGACCCCCAATGCCTTTCTGATATCGCTCCATCTGATTTCCCTTTTGAAATGCCGTGTTTAGTGTATAAAAACAGTTGTGAAGCTTGTATTTGTATGCATGTATTAATTGTGAGAGAAAGTGGTATTGTACTTCTACTAGATGGAGTGAGTGGTGTCCAAGATGCCAGAGGAGAGAGCTTGGTATCAGACTAGAAAGAGCAGGAATAAAGAACTTGACAGAAAATGAAGGTGTAAATAATGTTAGAGTAAGGGGAGAGTGGCAGAGAATAGTGAGAAATTTGAGAGGAACTGGTTAGAAAAGTACAGCAAGTGTATGTAAGAAGGGATGAGGAAAAGGTGAAAGCAATGGCAAAGGTGATGGCAGAGGTTGTAAGAATTGTGGACATTGTGGTTAATAGATTTGGGTGTTTAGTTCCCTTTTCTGCTTGGTGTTTTGTGCGGAGCTGTAAGGCTCCTGTTATGTAGTGCTTGTGCAGAGCTGAAAGGCTCCTGTTTGGAGGGGACCCATGCCCCTGTGCCTTTTGTGTTTTGTTGTGAAAAGCCAAAATTGGCAGGTTTCAGTCCTGAGGCAAATCCGGAGCTCCTATCTTGTGGGGAACCCTCCCCCACCAGTCTGTGGTTTATTGTGGAGAACTAGAATTGGCAGATTCTAATCCTGCAGCCAATTCTGCAGCTGCAGCCTTGTGGGGATGGTGTTGTCCCTGTGCAGGCCCAGGTATTTGTCATGCAACCTCATCTGCAGGGGCTGTAGAGAAACCTATGGGGAAAATGTTTTGCTGTCCTTCCTTGGTTAATTTGTTAGTCACCTTTCTACTCCTGGGGTGGACTTGGTAAAAAAAAAAAAACAAACTTGAGATAAGGAACAATTGGTTACTAAAAGATGATTGATTACTAAAAATGTGATTGGTTATTAAAAAAAAAAAAAAAGGCAACTCAAATGCCTGATTCACAGACTGCAACTCTTGCAAAACTTTTAAAAGCAGTCTCACTCCCTCCACTGAAGATCAATTGGAAGAAACCCCACTGAAAACCGGTGGGAGACAACAAAAGTGGTGCAGCAAGCACTTCATAGAATAAAAACTAAAACTCCACTTGAATAAGTTAATGGAATTAAACTCTTGTTTCACTCAGACATATTTTTCTTTTTTTTTTTTTTTGGGAAGTTTGTTTCTTTTCTCTTTTCTAGGAATGTCAAATGTCCCGACATCAAAGATAAAGAAAGCAGTTTGAGAGCAAGGAAACTGCAAGCAGCAAAATCACACCTAAATGTGATAATCATTGCTTCACTGTCACTTTGTGTTAGCCCCAAAACGTTTTACTTCTTTTTTAATAATTGGTCTAGTGGGCCAAATTTTCACTTTTCTTTTATAGGAATCTACCAACACATGAGATGGAGCTGTGTGAAAACCAATGAAATTTAAAGTGTCACTGTCATAGGTTACAATAATTCTTAAATGTGTCTTCACAGAGGTGAGGGGTGGAGAATGTCATAGGTTAGCAAGCATAGTCCCGGAAGGGACGTCCTTGCTAAGGGGTGCTTACAGTTTCCTCTGGGAACTGATAGAACCTATCAGCTGGCCAGTTTGAATATGGACAATTCTCTAAGCCACTTAAAGTTGTGAACACCTCTGTGATCCACATTTAAGAATAGGCAAACTCCCCCTCCAAGCTCTCTCTCGTTTCCGACGCTGGGACAGGTGGCTGCAGGCCCCGTGTGGGGGCCAGCAGGCCCGGCCAGGCCCTGCTTGGGCCAGGCCGGGCCGGGCCACGGCCATCCTGGAGCCATGGA
The DNA here is from genome assembly GCF_965178545.1 of Coloeus monedula. Taxonomy (NCBI): domain Eukaryota; kingdom Metazoa; phylum Chordata; class Aves; order Passeriformes; family Corvidae; genus Coloeus; species Coloeus monedula. Next base: position 7,778,778 of record NC_138821.1, on the reverse strand, counting down.
CCTGTTCCAGCCGTGGAACCCCCCCCACTGCCTTGCCGTGGGCAGCCGGAGCGGCTCGGCTCTCCCCCCTCTCCACTGCGATAAGAAAAATTCAACATTCCAGCTGCAAAGCTGCAAGGCCGAGGTGAGATTAACCCTTTTACTGCTGTGAAGAGCTGAAAACCTGAGGGAAGAGAGAGAGGAGATGCTTAAAGCTGAAATTCTGTTGTGAAGCTATGATATATCAGAGTATCCTGTTGTAATTTCATGAAGATATGGGGGGTGGAGTGTTCAACTCGTAAGCAAAAGCACCTGCACTGAGATAGGCAGATGCTGACGCAGCTGTAATTTCATGAGAAGTTTGGACAGGGAGAGATGAACCAGATGAGGACTTTTGCTCCAAACGGGAAAGGAGAAAACCTCAGTACCTAGAGATGCTTCCAGAGATAGTCTTAACGATGAAGATGATGAAGACCCTTTGCTCCCAGGGAAGGGGAAGGGCCTCTGTTTTTGTTTCTGAACAGCTCAACCTTAAAATTGTACCCCAAGAAACTTCAAGAGTGGACCCTCGAAAGCAGTTGCGGGAAAAGCTGCAAGTCGGGGGAAAGGACTCACATGCAGGCAGAGAGACTCCTCTTCCTAAATGGACTGAACAATATTTGGAAGTGGGCGGCTGTCTCGTTGTGATAATGTTTTCATAGCATGAGCAAGAAGAGACTTCTCTTTCTAAATGGACTGAACAAGGTTATTATGGAAGTGCTAAACAGACTGAACATCTCAAGGGTTGTTTTTTCACATTGTCAGTGGGAGAAGGGAGGAAGGTGGGGGGAGGAGGAGAGTTCTGAAGGTGGTATAATTTTTTTTCTTCCCTCTTTTAGGTCTGTTAATAAACTTCTTTATATTCTTTCAAGTTTGGTGCCTGCTTTGCATTTCTCCTAATTCTTATCTCACAGCAGATAAACAGTAATGAGTATTTTGGACCAAACCACTACAGTCACCATAATTGCTCGCATTGTCAGTCGGTTAATGTTTGTAATTTGTTTGTGTTTTCATTGCAAGTGACTTGGTGAGAGATCAAATAAAAGTTAAAGCATTCTATCTATTCTTGAGTTTAATTTTTGTCTAACTTGTTTTGTCTTTTTACTGAAAAATGGTGTGCCTAAGGTCTTATAGATGTATAATTTGTCTCAGCCAATATTATCCTGAGAGTTGGTATAAGAATTTATACATATTTGAAATCCTACAAATATGGACTAACCTTCCCAGTTCTGCCTCAGAAGGCTTCAAAATTATTATAATCCAGCTAAATTTTTTGAATTTTCTAATTAGTGAATTAAAGAATCTTGACAAAACACAAGCAAATGCTACATGAGAAATGATTGAATCCCCCTTCCTAAACCAAGAGGAATACAGAAAAGCCTTCTACTAGCTCTCCAACTAATGTGCTGTTGAATCTCATGCCATATGTCTTAAGAGGGTATTTTAACTTTTCCTCACCCCTCCTATTTATAGCACATTCTGCAATCTTGGTTGTAGGTGCAGAATGTGATGAAGGCAATTTATTCACTAAATTAAAAAAAAACCAAAAAACAAAAAACCAACCAACCAACCAAAAAAGGCTTCTTGAGACAAAAAAAAAAAAAAACCAACAAAAAAAGCAACTAAGTTTGAAAGAGAATTCATTTCATTTTTAATCCCACCAAAAGTAAAGCCACAGTTTGTAGTGTGATGTTAAATGACAAGAGTGCTATAATCTGTCTCCTGGAAAACAGCATAGCCCTGACATAAAGATATGTTTGCATGAGAACATTTTGTATGGAAATGTTTTGTGTGTTAGTTTTGTATCATAAAAACTAATCCTTCATAAGGTATAGAATTATAAAGCAGAGTAAGAATATTATTATAACAAAAACTGTATAAAGAAGCTACAATCAAAGAAGCATCCTGAAGATACCTGACTAGGACTTTAAACTGTAAGTTAAACCACTAAGATTAGATAAAGGGAAAACCCACTCTTTGATCAACGCAGGCCTAGGAAAAAAAAAAAAACAACAACAAAAAAAAAAAAAAAGAAAAAAAAACAAACAACCAACCAAACAAACAAGACTGAAAGAAAAGAAATATCCATAGATAGTAAAATAACAAATCAAGTGATCCCATTAGTAGGAGATGTTGAAATTCCAGGGAGATCAAAACGGGCTCCCCCAGTGATTATTGAACTACTGGAAGGGGCACAACCAGTGTCAGTTAAACAATATCCACTAAGGCATGAAGCACGAGAAGAAATAGAACCAATAATTACTAAATTTATTGATCAGAGGTTGTTGAGAGAGTGTAGATCTTCCTACAATACCCCAATTCTACCAGTACAAAAGCCAAATGGAAGTTATTGATTAGTTCAGGACCTGAGGACAATAAATGCAATAACAAAAACACTACATCCCATAGTAGCCAATCCTTACACTTTACTCACAAAATTACAAAGTGATTGGGTGTGGTTTTCAGTTTTAGATTTAAAGGATGCTTTCTTTTGTATGTCATTAGCTGAAAGCAGTCAAGAAATTTTTGCCTTTGAATAGGAAAACCCCAAAACAGGGAGAAAAAGCCAACTTACATGACTGTATTGCCACAAAGATTCAAAAATAGCCCCACGATATATGGAGGTCAATTAGCCAAGGAACTGGAAGCCTGGACACCGCCACTTGGAGAAAGTACACTCCTGCAGTACATTGATGATCTACTAATAGCAACAAGGACCTGTGAAGACTGCAAGAACTGGACCGTAAGTCTTTTAAATTTTCTGAGACTAAGTGGCTATAGAGTCTCTCCTGAAAAGGCTCAGCTAGTCCTCCAGAAAGTTACATATCTGGGGTATGAACTGGCAGGAGGGGAAAGAGCCTTGGGAGACAACAGGAAGGAGGCAATTTGTCAAATGCCCAGGCCAACTACAACCAAAGAACAGAGAACTTTTCTGGGAATAAAAAGATGGTGTAGATTATAGATCTACAACTATGGACTCATTGTGAAACCTTTATACCAACTCCTAAAAGAGACTGAGGGAACTCACCTATGCTGGACACCAGAGACTAATAATGCATTTGTAACTCTGAAACGTGAGTTGATGCAAGCTCCAGCATTGGGCATACCAGATGTCACTAAACCTTTTCTGTTGTTCTCACATGAGAGACAAGGACTGGCGCTGGGACTTTTGGCATAGAAGCTGGGACCATACAAAAGGCCAGTGGCTTATTTCTCCAAGCAGCTGGACGTGGTCAGCCAAGGATGGCCCGCCTGCCTGGGTGCAGCGGCAGCTGTGATCCTGAACATAGAGGAAGCTCGCAAGTTCACACTGGGCCAGCAGATAACTGTTTTTGTCTCTCACACAGTGTCAGCAGTGCTCACACAGAAAGGAAATCACTGGTTAACCCCATCTCGCTTTCTCAAATACCAGGCTGTCCTAGCAGAATGAGAGGATGTGAGTATCCAAGTAACTAACGTCTTAAACCCAGCAGCTTACCTCCAGGGCAAAGCTACTGAGGAGCCTGTACAGCATGACTGCATCGAAACCACGGAGGCAGTTTACTCCAGCCACCCAGACCTAAAGGACTCTCTGCTAGAAAATGCAGGAAACTGGTTCACCGATGGGAGCAGTTATGTCAAGAATGGTAAGCGGCTCTCTGGGTATGCAGTTACAACCACAGATGCTGTCATTGAGGCAAAACTGTTACCTGTGGGGACATCAGCTCAAAAGGCTGAAATAATAGCCATGACTCGAGCCTTGGCATTGGCCGAAGGAAAACCTATCAACATTTAGACTGATTCAAGGTATGCTTTTGGGGTGGTACACGCCCACGGGGCTATCTGGAAAGAAAGAGGTTTATTAACCTCACAAAAGAAAGAAATCAAGCATGCTACTGAAATCATGCAGTTACTGGAAGCAGTGGTAAAACCTTCAAAAGTGGCTATAATGCATTGTAAGGGACACTCCCAGGGTAACATTATCGCTGAACTAGGAAATACTATGGCAGACAAAACAGCAAAGGCAGTGGCTGGCAGGGATCAAATTCAAGCCCTAGCTCTAATTCCTTCTAGCATCCTTATGGATGAAAAAACCCCCACCATACAACACTGATGATTTAAATTGGATACAAGAAGACAAGTGACAAATGAGCACAGATACTCGAGTGGGCTAGGATAAAGGGTCTCATTGTCATACCCAGAAAACTGTTAAAATTATTTATCCAAAGTGAACATTGCATCAGATCACCTTAGATGACACTTCTTGAAGGTTTAAAGAGGTATGGGACAAACTTACATCATGGTTACCCAACTTATCCTGGCTTAAACAACTGTTTGTAATAGCTATTTGTGTTATTGCATTGTTACTCAGTGTTTGTATTAGTAGTTACTGTTGTATGATATTATGTACTTAGAATCGCGATGCTTATGCTCAATGGCACAAGCACAAACTTAGAAAAAAGATAGAGAAGGGTTCTTACTTTAAAGACATGCAAGATTTGTAAAGAATTACAAATAACCAAAGAAAAGGGGGGATTGAAGAAGGGGCAGTCAATAACTAACTCATGTAAGCACAAGTTAACTATTGGGAGACAGCAAATGTTAGTTCAGACAGCAGATGTTAATTACAAAACCTAAGAAACCGAATTCGCCCTAATCTTGTCAAGATAGGGGGGACAAGGATTATCCCAGAGACCGCTGAATCATTTCTCAAAGGACTATGCATGCCCAGGGAGAAAGGTGAAAAGTGCACTGTGAGGATGACTACTGGTCTTCATCATAAAGACCCTTGAGGAAGAAGAGGAGCCTTCCTCAGTGCGACCACCAGGACATACAGCGCATGCATGGCCCGTATGCTAATGATATTAATGACTTCTGAGAAATAATTTGTATAACCGCACCTGTCCCACGGAAAGTGATGAATATTCATCATTTAACCCTTAATACTGTGTTGTAGTGAACACCGGTGTGTGTGTTTTGGAGGAGCGATTCCCACACACCCGGCGCGCCGAATAAAGCAAATACCCACTTCTCTGACTCTGTCTCTGAAGTGTCTCCTGGCCCGGTTTTGGCGCGATTCATCTGGCACCCTGAGATGGGACCCTCTCTGCCCAGCTGCCATGGGTAAGCAGACCTCCCAGTCGCGACCTTGAATTTTCAGGGGGAGCTCAGCTGTCCTTTGGCTCACGGCAGGGGAAGACAAGGACCATCTGCACCAAATTAAGGTATTTGCTATTCCTTTTAAACACAGAAATACCTGCAGGTCCAGGGTTTGAGTCTCTGAGGGTGGGTTGAAAGTCCCGAGGAAGACTGGGTCTCCCAAAATTAGTCCTGGGCAAGAGGAAAAGTACTTTTAAAGGGGTTGGACCCCACTGTGAAAGGTACCTTTAAGGGGTTGGACTCTGCTGTCATGTGCTATTGTACTGCTATTCTTGTTTTTTCTGTTGCTATTCTGCGGCTGTGTGAGTGAGAGTGGATGAGACGTGCTGTCAAAGTGCGAAGCGAGTGAGGGGCTCTATCTGCGGTTCTGTACCCCGGCAACGGGCTCGGCCAGAGAAAAGCGAAGCGTTTGGCAAAGAGTGAATGAGTATAAATCATATAAACTGTTGGTTTGGAATTCAACCTTACTGTCTGAAGGGGGGGAGGACTTTTAGAGGAGGGTCATGGGTTAGCAAAGCGTAGTCTCGGAAGTGATGTTCTTGCAAAGGGGTGCTTACAGCTTCCTCTGTGACTTGATAGAACCTATCAGCTGGCCAGTTTGAATATGGACAATTTTTTAAGCCACTTAAAATTGTGACCGCCTCTGTGATGCACACTTAAGAATAGACAAATCCCGGGCAGAGCTCTTTCTCGTTTCTGGCACTGGGACAGGTGGCTGCGGGCCCCATGTGGGGGCCAGCAGGCCCGGCCCAGGCCCTGCTCAGGCCCGGCCGGGCTGGGCCATAGCCATCCTGGAGCTGATGGGCCCTGTTCCACCTGCGCCCCCCGCCCCCCCCCCCCCCCCCCCCCAGCCCTGCTATGTGCCGACCAGTGCGGCCAAGATTCAGTTGAAGCTGCCCTGCTGTCCGGAAAAAGATCGTGTGACCAACAGCCATAAGCAACATTCCAGCTGCAAGGCCTAGGTGAGATTAACCCTTTTAGTGCTGTGAAGAGCTGAAAACCTGAGGGAAGAGAAAGAGGAGATGCTTAAAGCTGAAATTCTGTTGTAAAGCTATGATATATCAGAGTACCCGTTGTAATTTCATGAAGGCATGGGGGGTGGAGCATTCAACTTGTACTTGTGAGCAAAAGCACCTGCACTGAGATAAGCAGATGCTGACGCAGCTGTAATTTCATGAGAAGTTTGAACAGGGAGAGATGGAAGCGATGAGGACTTTTGCTCCAAATGGAAAGGAGAAGACCTCAGTTCCTAGAGATGCTCCCAGAGATGAAGATGAGGAAGACCCTTTGCTCCCAGGGAAGGGGGAGGGCCTCTATTCTTAGAGATGAAATGCTCCCAGAGATGGGTGAAGAGAACTTTTGTTTCTGAACAGCTCAACCTTAAAATTGTACCCCAAAAAACTTCAAGAGTGGACCCTCGAAAGCAGTTGTGGGAAAAGCTGCAAGTCGGGGGAAGGGACTCACATGCGAGCAGAGAGACTCCTCTTCCTAAATGGACTGAACAAGGTTATTATGGAAGTGGTAAACAGACTGAACATCTGAAGGGTTGTCTTTTTACATTGTCACTGGGAGAAGGGAGAAAGGTGGGGGGGGAGGTGAAGTGTTCTGAAGGTGTGGTATGGATTCTTTTTCCTCTTTTCTTTTTCCTTCTTTTAGGTCTATTAATAAACTTCTTTATATTCTTTCAAGTTTGGTGCCTGCTTTGCTTTTCTCCTAATTCTTATCTCACAGAAGGTAAATAGTAATGAGTATTTTGGACCAAACCACTACAAGGAGAAAGATTTTAGTTACTGAATTAAGAACACCCAGGCCCCAACGCTTTTCTAATATAGCCCCAGCTAATTTCCCTTTTGAAATCCCATGCCTAGCGTGGAAACAGTTGTGAAGCTTGGGTTTTGTGTGCATGTATTAGAAAGTGATATTGTCTATTAGAAAGAGTGGACAGTGTCCAAGTTGCTGGAGGAGAGAGCTTGGTATTAGACAAGAGTGGCAGAGCGTGGCTTTGTGGAAGGGAGGAGTTGGTTCTCTGGTTTTGGGGGTTTTTGGCCGTGGAAGAGAGAAAAGACGGGGAGAAAGGACAAAAGAGGCAATGGGATCATCAGAAAGTAAGGAAATAACCCGGAAAAGTCTGCTAGGATGCGTGTTGGCACATTGGAAAGAGCTGGGGGGAGTCCCTAGAGGGAATATGAAAAAGAGCACCCTAATTAAATATTGTAATCAGTGGTGGCCACTCTACAAATTGGATGATGGTGAAAAATGGCCAGAGAATGGCTCTTTAAGATATAACACTCTGTTGCAATTAATGTTATTTTTAAGGAGGGAGAATAAATGGGATGAAACCTCCTATGCATATTGTTTTTTTACCTTAAGACGCAATCCAGAGTGGTAGAAACAATGTGGCATCAATCTGGCACCACAGGACTCTATGGTCCTCTTCCTAGAAAAGGAGGCAAAAGGAAAAAAACTGCATGAAGAGGTGTTGCTCATCATGCAGTATTGGGCAAAGATGTTTAAAGCTCAAAGCTGAGAGAGTCCAGGATCCCTTGGAAACCCAGGAGCTAATGGGGTGCAGTGGTGGCACCCTAACATCAGGAACAATGTCCCCAGAGCCCCAAACATCCTCAGAGGATAGTGGGGATGAAGGAACAAGCGAGACTGGCTCAGGAATATCATCCAGAACTAGAAGCAAGGCCCCTTTAGAAAAGAAGCTCATAGCACCACTTAGACAAGTGGTGGGGCCAGACAGGGGAATAACAAAAATTAAAACACCATTTACAGCTTTGGATTTAGATACGTGGAGGGAGGCAGCCAGAATGTATAGAGAAGACCCTGAAAAGGTAGCAAAGAGGTTTGAATTGGTTGTTAGAAATCAAGATATTGATTGGGAGGATATAGACCTAATGCTATCAGAATTAACTGAGACAGAAAAAGCTGCTGTAGTATCCACAGCAAGAACACATGTGCAGGGACAGAGAGCTGCTGGGACATTGCATGGAAATGTAGATAACATTTTTCCTACAGGAGATCCACACTGAGACCCCAATGATCCACAAACATATCTGTTCTTAGTTAGATACAGGAAATTAGTACACTGGGGGCTTCTAAATGCTATACCTAAAACAGTTAACTGGTCATTGTTATTCAGTATTCACCAAGAAACCACTGAATCCCCAGGCACATTTATAGAAAAATTAAGGGATAATATGAGAAGACACACTACACTGGACCCAGCTTCTGAAATTGGGCAGCAATAGTTAATATCCTTATTGATGGGGCAATCAGCACCAGATATACGTAGAAAACTGCAAAAGATTAAGGAACCAGATAACCAAAACTTAGAGAAACTTCTAGCAGTGGCATGGGAAGTTTATAAAAACAGGGCACAGCCCCACACAGTCGCAGTGGTCCAGGTCAGGGGATCGGGATTCCCCAGGGGCGGGAGAAGGCCCCCACCTAGAGGACAAAAGCAGCAACGCCCAGGCTCAGATCAATGTTTGTTATGCGGACAGCCTGGGCACTGGAAATGAGATTGTTCTATGAACCGTGCCGCGACCCCAGTGCCACAATCATCAACACCTCCGGGACCAGTGATTGTCACAGCTATTCCATGAGTGACGGGGACCAGTGGGTCCCTCCCTAGCCGACTCGCTGGTCAAAGTTAAGCTAGGGGAATGGGAGGTGGAGTTTTTGGTGGATACTGGAGCCACATTCTCAGTCCTGAATCAGACTTTGAGTCCTGTAAGTAATGATTATGTCCAAGTTGTTGGGGCTACAGGGAAAACTGAGAAAGCCTATTTTTTGAGACCCTTAAAATTAACATTAGGTAAAAGATGGGAATACACCAATTTCTATATCTTCCAAACTCGCCTAAATCCCTGCTAGGCAGAGATCTATTAACCTGGTTATAAGCAAAAACAGAATTCACAGAACAAGGAATGAGACTACAGGTTCCTGAAGAAAAATTAATTTTGGCCTTGAGTTTAGCAAATGTCCCTGAAAAAGGAGGAATACCCATAGATGATGAGATAACAGATCAAGTGATCCCACTAGTATGGGATGTCAAAATACCGGGAAGATCAAAACAAGCTTCCCCAGTGGTTATAGAATCATTAGAAGGGGCACAGCTGGAGTCAGTTAAACAATATCCACTAAGGCATGAAGCACGAGTAGAAATAGAACCAATAATTGCCAAATTTATCGATCAAGGGTTGCTGAGAGAGTGTAGGTCCCCCTACAAAACCCCAATTCTACCAGTACAAAAGCCAAACGGAAGTTATCAGTTAGTCCAGGACCTGAGGGCAATAAATGCAATAACAAAAACACTGCATCCCATAGTAGCCAATCCTTACACTTAACTTACAAAATTACAAAGTGATTGGGTGTGGTTTTCAGTTTTAGATTTAAAAGATGCTTTCTTTTGACTGCCATTAGCTAAAAAAGTCAGGAAATTTTTGCCTTTGAATGGGAAAACCCCAAAACAGGGAGAAAGAGTCAGCTCACATGGACTGTATTGCCACAAAGATTCAAAAATATCCCCACGATATTTGGAGGTCAATTAGCCAAGGAACTGGAAGCCTGGACACCGCCACTTGGAGAAGGTACAATCCTGCAGTACATTGATGATCTACTAATAGCAACAAGGACCCGTGAAGACTGCAAGAACTGGACCGTAAGTCTTTTAAATTTTCTGAGACTAAGTGGATATAGAGTCTCTCCTGAAAAGGCTCAGCTAGTCCTCCAGAAAGTTACATATCTGGGGTATGAACTGGCAGGAGGGGAGAGAGCCTTGGGAGACAACAGGAAGGAGGCAATTTGTCAAATGCCCCGGCCAACTACAACCAAAGAACTGAGACCTTTCTGGGAATGACAGGATGGTGTAGATTATGGATCTACAACTACGGACTCATTGTGAAACCTTTATACCAACTCCTAAAAGAGACTGAGGGAACTCACCTATGCTGGACACCAGAGACTAATAATGCATTTGTAACTCTGAAACGTGAGTTGATGCAAGCTCCAGCATTGGGCATACCAGATGTCACTAAACCTTTTCTGTTGTTCTCACATGAGAGACAAGGACTGGCGCTGGGACTTTTGGCATAGAAGCTGGGACCATACAAAAGGCCAGTGGCTTATTTCTCCAAGCAGCTGGACGTGGTCAGCCAAGGATGGCCCGCCTGCCTGGGTGCAGCGGCAGCTGTGATCCTGAACATAGAGGAAGCTCGCAAGTTCACACTGGGCCAGCAGATAACTGTTTTTGTCTCTCACACAGTGTCAGCAGTGCTCACACAGAAAGGAAATCACTGGTTAACCCCATCTCGCTTTCTCAAATACCAGGCTGTCCTAGCAGAATGAGAGGATGTGAGTATCCAAGTAACTAACGTCTTAAACCCAGCAGCTTACCTCCAGGGCAAAGCTACTGAGGAGCCTGTACAGCATGACTGCATCGAAACCACGGAGGCAGTTTACTCCAGCCACCCAGACCTAAAGGACTCTCCGCTAGAAAATGCGGAAAACTGGTTCACCGATGGGAGCAGTTATGTCAAGAATGGTAAGCAGCTTGCTGGGTATGCAGTTACAACCACAGATGCTGTCATTGAGGCAAAACCGTTACCTGTGGGGACATCAGCTCAAAAGGCTGAAATAATAGCCATGACTCGAGCCTTGGCATTGGCCGAAGGAAAACCTATCAACATTTAGACTGATTCAAGGTATGCTTTTGGGGTGGTACACGCCCACGGGGCTATCTGGAAAGAAAGGGTTTATTAACCTCACAGAAGAAAGAAATCAAGCATGCTACTGAAATCATACAGTTACTGGAAGCAGTGGTAAAACCTTCAAAAGTGGCTATAATGCATTGTAAGGGACACTCCCAGGGTAACATTATCGCTGAACTAGGAAATACTATGGCAGACAAAACAGCAAAGGCAGTGGCTGGCAGGGATCAAATTCAAGCCCTAGCTCTAATCCCTTCTAACATCCTTATGGGTGAAAAACCCCCACCATATGACACTGATGATTTAAATTGGATACAAGAAGGGAAGGGACAAATTGGATCTGATGGGTGGGCTAGAATAAAGGATCTCATTGTCATACCCAGAAAACTGCTAAAATTATTTATCCAAACCGAACATTCTAAGACACATTGGGGAGTTGATGCTTTATATAACCATTTGAAGGACAAAGTGACAGCATCTAAATTAAAGGAAAGAATTGAGGACATAACTTCCACTTGTGAAATCTGTCTTAAAAACAACCCTAATACCACTGTTAGGCTAAACACAGGAACTATCACTAAAGGAGTTTTACCAGGGGATGTGTGGCAAATTGACTTTTCTGAATTACCTAGGAAGGGGGGATACAAGTACCTTCTAGTCCTCACAGACACTTTCTCAGGTTGGCCAGAAGCTTTCCCTTGTAGGACAAATAAAGCTAGAGAAGTTGTTAAAGCTTTAATACAAGAAATTATTCCACGATTTGGGGTACCCAGAGAAATTAATTCTGACAGAGGATCACACTTTGTAGCCCAGGTGGTGCAGGGACTGAGTCATCTACTGGGCATACACTGGCAGTTACATACACCATACAGGCCTCAGGCAAGTGGACAAGTAGAAAAGATGAATCACTTATTAAAGCAACAATTAGCCAAAATTTGTCAAGAAACTAATTTATATTGGTATCAGGCTCTGCCCATGGCTTTGCTAAGAATTAGGGTAAAACCACGGCTCAAAGAAAAATTAAGTCCCTTTGAAATTCTGTATGGAAGGCCCTATGGAACAAATGTGATTCACAATGACAGTGTAGCTCTGGTTGGGCAAAGCTACCTAATAGATTATGTAAAGCATTTAGGTCAAAAATTACAATCAATACGCACTACAGCTGTTAATTGTCAACTGCCGCCACCTGATAAAGCCTTTCATAAATGTGAAACCAGGGGATTGGGTTTATGTTAAGTCGCCTTCAAGGGATCCACTCCAGGAAAAATGGGAAGGACCTTATCAGACACTGCTGACCACTCATACAGCAATTAAAGTACAAGGAAAACCGACCTGGATCCATTATACCAGGACCAAACCTGCGCCAAAACCAGAGTGGGAGGCAAGAACAAGACCTCTGCGCCTTCAACTACGAAAAATCAACACAACATGATTTGGACCATACTGGTAACATTGATAATTGGGGCAGGTGCATGGGACCAGAATACATACCTTCGATTGCTCAAAGGTGTTGTTGAGAATTTTAATCTAACTGATTGCTGGATATGTTCCCAGCTGCCTGAGAATTCTGCTAGAGGCTTTCCTTTGGTTGGGGCAACATTCCCTAATACAACAACAATCTATGCTGCACTTAGTACTAACAGGCTTTCACATTATGTCAACATATCCCTAGATCAACTTCAGTGGAAATTAGAGTTTGAAGAGCCAATAATTGGGTCCTCACCAGTATCCTGCGTGCAGCAGTGCTGGGAAGAATCTGTACCTAAAAACTCAGGAAGGAATAAGACAGACTCCAAATGCGGGAACTTAACATTTATAGGCAGCTATCCTAACTGCTCAGAATTCTGGACCTATGGGGGGTTAACATGTGGAATAAGAATCAAACAAGACAAGGACCAAAGCCCAAGGGTTGGCCGGTGCCCACAGGGCAGGGTTGGTACTGGATATGTGGTCACAACGCCTATAAAGTTTTACCCTTGGGATGGCAAGGCCGCTGTGCCATAGGACCAGTATTTCCCCACATTACTGTTGTTTCTCAACAACAAGGCTTACTCTGGACTTTTATACAGAGGACCAAACAGACATCAAACCCTTTAATAGATAGGCCCACTAGATTTCACAGCTTTGCCAGATGGTTTATACCGGGACTCGGAGTAAGTGAACTAGAGAAAGCAATAGTGAACCTTTCTGCTATTGTAGAAACCATAATGAATGCCAGTGCAGATGCCATAAGAGCACAGCAAATCGAGATTAAGAGCATCTCACAATTAGCCATACAGAATAGACTTGCATTAGATTTGCTGTATGCCAAGGAAGGAGGAGTATGTACAGTTATAAATACAAGCTGTTGCAGCTATGTTGATTTAGACAAACGAATAGAAACAGATTTGCAGACAATTCTGGAAAAAACACGGACACTACATCAGATCACCTTAGATGACACTTCTTGGGGGTTTAAAGAGGTATGGGACAAACTTACATCATGGTTACCCAACTTATCCTGGCTTAAACAACTGTTTGTAATAGCTATTTGTGTTATTGCATTGTTACTCAGTGTTTGTATTAGTAGTTACTGTTGTATGATATTATGTACTTAGAATCGCAATGCTTATGCTCAATGGCACAAGCACAAACTTAGAAAAAAGATAGAGAAGGGTTCTTACTTTAAAGACATGCGAGATTTGTAAAGAATTACAAATAACCAAAGAAAAGGGGGGATTGAGGAAGGGGCAGTCAATAGCTAACTCAGCACAAGTTAACTATTGGGAGACAGCAAATGTTAGTTCAGACAGCAGATGTTAATTACAAAACCTAAGAAACCGAATTCGCCCTAATCTTGTCAAGATAGGGGGGACAAGGATTATCCCAGAGACTGCTGAATCATTCCTCAAAGGACTACGCATGCCCAGGGAGAAAGGTGAAAAGTGCACTGTGAGGATGACTACTGGTCTTCATCAGAAAGACCCCCGAGGAAGAGGAGAGGCCTTCCTCAGCGCGACCACCAGGACACAAAGCGCATGTGTGACCCGTATGCTAATAATATTAATGACTTCCGAGAAATAATTTGTATAACCGCACCTGTCCCACGGAATGTGATGAATATTCATAACTTAACCCATAATACTGTGTTGTAGGGAGCACCGGTGTGTGTGTTTTGGAGGAGCAATCCCCACACACCTGGCACGCCGAATAAAGCAAATACCCACTTCTCTGACTCTGTCTCTGAAGTGTCTCCTGGTCCGGTTTCAGCGCGATTCACTGATCCCCCCCGGCTCCTGCTAAGGTTGCGGAGTTTTCTGTTACATTTTGTTTGCCACCCCGTGGTGTGCCTGCCTCTGCTGTTCCAGCTGCCGGTCTGAGGTTCCTGCTACAGCCCATTTCGCTATCTGGAGGGGCACTGAGACTGGCTACCCCTGTGGGTTTGTAAAGGAAGCCCCTTTTCTATCTCTCCCGCCGATGCGCCCACCATTACCCACATGCAGAGAGGTGGCTGAGCTCGCACCACAGTGCCCCCTGCAGCCACAGGGGAATCATTGCACCTGCCCTGCCCGGAGACAACAGCGCCCCTGCCGGCTGTGACCATAACTACACCAAAGAGGAAAGTGCTTGACAGCCGAGAGAAGATTGTTATTGGGTTTCTGTTTTTATTTGTTGCTACTGCCGTTGTGATTGTTTGTTTGCCTTATTATACATATATATATATATTAGTAAAGAACTTTTATTCCTTTTCCCATATCTTTGTCTGAAAGCCCCAAAAATTTCAAAGTTATAACAATTCGGGGGGGGGGGGGTGGGGGGGTGGTCACATTTTCCTTTCCAAGGAAGGTTCCCGCCTTCCTTGGCAGACACCTGTCCTTTAAACCAGGACATCATCACAAGATCAGTTTCACAGCTTTTCCACCCTGTCCCCCCCCAAGACAACAGATGTAGCAAGCCTACTAGATAGTCATACCCAGATTTGGCATCACTGAACTACCTCCTGTCCACAAGTTCCACAAGTCATTCAAGAGTACAGCAGAGTATTTTTTTCATTCAAAGACCAATACAGTATTATTCAGTTTCCCCTAATATATTTCTAAGGGACTTGATATTATAGTTTTATATCCACTAGTTTAAGAGGTATTGGTATTCTTACTTCAGTGCCAGTGGCTCACCAGCAAAGGGCATGTACTGGCTACACCAATGATGACAACTACCTGCAGTAGCAAGTTTTGATGCAGTTACTGGCATGACAGGATCTCACAAGCTTTTCTCATTTAACATCAGCTCCTTCAGGGTCAGGTTAGCACAGGAAGGCATTTTTAAGCTACTCACTATCAGTTTACTGGTTATAGTAGTGGCCTGATTGAAAGGACAACATTCTGAACAGATTAAATTTACTTAAAGCTTTCATATCTTAGTAAGAATAAACAACCTCAAATGCTCTTTAAATAACCAAAAAATGTTCAGAAAACACAGCCTACAAGTTAAGTCTAGGGTATAACCTGAGATTCACAAGAAGTTATAAGATACCCTTGCCATGATAATGGCATATAACTGAACAGGAGTGCTCTTGCCATGAGACTGCTAGGTCATACAAATTCCTGTCTCTAAAGAGCAACAAACCAGCAAGGCTTGCTAGGCCTCTACTAAGCTTTTCTGGGACTTGCTATGTGTTGCACCACATCCTATCCTATAGCAGGCTCCAGTGAGATCCTGGAGACCTGTTGTCTCAACTGCATAACAGTTTTCCATTCCCTTAGCTCTAAGACTCCAAGAGGCATGATACACAATTTATCAGCAAGGTGACTTTGAAAAACAAATCACTGGCAGAAGTGCTGAGCACTACTCATTATACACTCTTTGCTATCCGAGCAGAGCTACCAGGGATTTTTTTTGTGTGTGTGTGTATATGGCTATATACACAGACAAAACCAGATCAAATATTTTTTTTATATTAAAAAAGGAGGTATTTCCATAAAAATATATAGCTTTGGACAATTTTGCTTCCTTGCACTTTTATTTTTTTAACAGCTCTCACTACAGCTACAAAAAAAGTCAAATTGCACTGCAAGATGCGTATTCTACATAGTCACATCCTATTATGCAGGGTGCTTCAGTCCAATTGGACATATACTTGATCCTCAGCATGGCAGGAAAATGGAGACATAGCACAATGAAGCCAGCAATAGGACATTAGTCGCCTTTAGCTCTTCCACACCAGCTTAACTGGGGGAAATATGTGTATTAGGACAATCAGGTAATCATTTAATGGTTGTAATGAAAAAGCCATGATGTAGGGTAACTGAGATAGTCAGCTCTCCAGTGGATGAGTTGCAGGGCAGAAAAAACAAATTAAAAAAAAGAAAAAAGGGAAGAAAAAAAGCAGAACTATCTGTCACAACAGAAATGAAAACAATCGTCAGTTTGGACTGACCATGGAAAATCATTGATCCAAATGAGAAAATATAGTTCAATTACACTTCTTATATCATAACCTGCATTTGGAGATTAGATTTTCAACATTTATGCTAAAGCCATTGATTTTATGCTACTATGAGTTTATGGTAAGAGAAACCTGCTCCTCAAAGACTGGGAAGCCATCTGAATACCATGCTGTAACCTGTTTACGCTACATGTTATACATGAAATCCCTAATTAGCTTGGTCCTTGCATGTTAAGTGTTTTAATTAGTTAATTTTGAGTTAAACAATTTTAATTGAATGTTAATGTTCACCCATCAGTCCAGGTACAAATATCAAGTTCTGCTATTAGTGTTTTCACTTGCTCAAAGCAGTTTATCTGCACCAGTTCCAGTTAAAGTTCCCCAGTTAAAAGTGTCCCAGTTAAAAATCCCTTTCCAAACTTTAAACCACCTGTACACTGCAAGAGTTGTTTTTCTCATGTTCACTGTATACTTTTACAAATGTTTTAAGATGTATTAGATGTATTTTAATATTTTTTTAATGGTTTCTACTTTGCACCTTAGTCTCAGAACCAGCTCCAAACCCCAGTTTCTAACAGCCAACAGCTGTTTTTAGACCTTTGGCCTTTGGTCTGTAGGTAAGCTCCATGGCAACCTGAATCTTAATGAGGACATGTTACCACTCTTACTTCAGCTGCTACTACCCCCCTGACAACGACGAGCTATTGGTAGACAGAGATGATCTGTCAAAAGGGAAGCACCAATCACTTAGGACCAAAGGGGTGTGCTGTGGGCGGACTGGGGCAGAGCAAAGGCACTATAAAACAGCGAGTCAGCTTCAGAGCAGGGCAGAACACTGCAGATTTCAGCTGTAGTGGACGCCAGTGCTGGGCACTTAGGCCTTACTCCTATTTAGGAGCCTTTAATAATTTTTCCTTGACTTTTGGATTAGCTAAAAGTCAGCCCAGCACTGCAAGTTTTTCCACCAGAGGTCCAGTGCTCTTTAAGCCTGAAGATCTCTAATCCCTGCACTCCTGGGGCATACCTCTTGAGCCACTAGAATCCCAAATTTTTATATTTTTCTGATTTTTGTAATTTTTCAATTTTTCCATTTTTAATAAACTATTTTAATTTTTCTAAGAGTTGTCTCATTCCTCACACTACATCTGGAAAAGAATTCCCACTCAGAACTGCACAGAAAACAAGAACTGAAAATTTATTTATTCATCCTACTATTGTGAGAACACATAAAATATGGTTATATAAACACTTGTTACCCTCAAAAAAGATTCTACAAGTATACCATAGCATGGATGTATCAGTTCTTAGTATTTGCGTCTTAGAAATGCTACTCAAATTCAGTCAGGGTAACATTTAGACCTATAACCACCTGTTAAGGGTCAGGCTTTTCTTTTTTTTCTTTTTTCTTTCTCTCAGGAAATTTTCTTCTCATTTGTTGCCCTGGAGATGATGAATGGATGGTACTTAAGAGACAAAAGACCTAGTTGGACATCTTGGAATTCCATTGAAATGGTCCTGGGGGAGGAGGAAGGGGTGCAGTTGCTGCAGTCTCTTAGCTGGGGAGTGACCTCTCTGGCTGGGGGGTTTCTCTTGGGAAGTGCAGAGATACTGCGAGAGGTCAGGTGGGCTAACCGAAATTTGGCTGGGGGTCAGGGGCTGGGCTCAGCCCCTGCTCTCTCTGCAATCGGAGTGGAGAGTGGCCGCATGTGGTGCGAGGAGTGGGCGCCTCTCCTTCCCTAGACGGGGCTGCATTGTGGTTTGCTGCCGGGGTCTGGGGGGCTTTTTTTGCTGTTTGTACTGGCTGCCGACATCGACTGCTGCCTGATCGGACCTGCCTGCCCCTCGCTGTTTTTCTGTCGCTGCTCCGGGGTTTTTGCTAGACTTTAGCTCGACTGCCCTCCCCACGGATCCGCCTGGCCCCCACTGTTCCTGCCGCCGCGCTGAGGTTATTGCTACATTTTGATTCGCTGCCCCGGGTCTGCTCGCCTCTGCTGTTCCAGCCTGCTGCTCCAAGGTTACTGCTACAGTCCAGCTTGCCACCCTGAGTGGTACTGAGACCGGCTGCTCCCCATGAGTTTTGCAAGCCATCTCCCCTCCACCCACTCGCCCGAGCTGCCATTGCCATGATGAGAGGCTGCTGAGCTCGCACCACAGTGCCCCCTGCAGCCACGGGGGAATCATTGCACTTGGGCCCGCTCGCGCCCTCTGCCGGCTGCAAGAGAGTCACTGTAGCCGTCACCTTGCCGGGGCCCGCCAGTGCCCCTGCCGGTTGTGGTCGTAACTACACCAAAGAGGAAATTGCTTAATGGGCGCGAGAAGGCTGTTATTGGGTTTCTGTTTTGTATGTTGTTGCTTGTTTATCTTGTTAAATATATTCTAGTAAAGAACTGTTATTCCTTTTCCCATATCTTTGCCTGAAAGTGCTGTAATTTCAAAGTTATAATAATTTGGAGGGAAGAGAGTAATATTTTCCATTCCAGGAAGGTTCCCGCCTTCCTTGGCAAACACCTGTCTTTTAAACCAGGACTCCACAACAAAAACGCTGTACTTTTTTGAAATAGATATGCTAAAATAAACGTTATTAGGCTTTTTAAAAAGTAGAAGCTTTTTGCACAGCCTATCATATTTTTATTTTTCTATACATTCTAACAGATCTTCTGCAACTACTGCCTGGCATATGAAATGACACTACAGGACCGTCAAGACTAACATTTGAACACGTGTAAACTGTGACTACTTGCAGTTTACAGCACCATATGTTGGGGGTCAGGGGGAAGAGAGCAGAAAGGCAAAACACATCACTTACCTGGGCTTCTCTGACAAGCTGAGAAGAATCAGGCAGGCTGAAACCAATGGGTAATCCAACCTTTGCTGGGATTTTGAATTTGTCTCCTATCTTAAATGGGACATCATCAAGATAACTGAAAGGACCTAAGATCAAAAGTAGAAACTGTATAAAAAACCTTACAAGCTTAATGCATTCAATTAAGACTCACATTATTGGATTTGGGAGCTATTTATCTCTGATGCCCAAGCTATACCAGATGACTCAATACAAAGGAAGTTGCTTGATCAGAAAAACACATTGAATCTGTTTGGACTTCATTGCCTCAGTTTTGGGTTTTTGGTGGTGTTTTGTTTTGTTTGGTTTTAATGTTTTAGCTCATAACTACTAAAAAAAAAAACCCAAATACACAACACAACAATCCAACAACTGAATAGATTTTGAAGTCAATACACCCAATGTTTTAGCTTCCCTTGTGACAAGACTATCTCTACAAAACTGGAAGTTGAAGCTCTCTCCTGAACGCTGTATTCTGTCTCTAAAAAGATCCATCTTTTTTATCATATTCAAAACAGGCTTTAAAATAACCCAGCTTTAGAGCAGCTAAGCTAAAGTAAAATCCAAGTATTGGCATACAAGTGAGAAGTCACATTTGTACAGAAGTGGTCACAAGGGCAAAGTGGCCTAAAGTCTATAGACAGTCCACTTAAACCAAAACAGTGAAACAGCTCAAGACTATTCAGCATAGCAATTCTGATTTTTGAAACAAGGCAATATAACTTAATTAGCTGTCTGATTTGTGATCACTCCAATGAGAAGCCTCAGACTTATTTCATGGTCCTCCATCTGTTCTTTATCTGTCACTCACATGATATTTAAAAAGTATTTTAGGATTAAACTCTTTCTTCAGGCATCCTGCAAACTCATAAAGCCGAATTAGAGCTCAACCACCTCCAAGCAACCAGACTATAGGTTTGCTTTCCTTGAGCTGCTGTGAAAAAGTATTAGAAAACACACAATATATATTGCACTCGCTTTCTTGGATCTCTCGTCTAAGCTTTTGGAATTACAAGCAAGGTTTCCAGCTGCATATAACAATCTGGAGCATTCCTCTAGCACTCATTTGTAACTTTGTTTTGAGTAATGCAGATCCAAAGAGTGGCATCACTAAGATGGTGTTCAGTGACTAACCTCTTGTTCAGTGAGCTGTGACTTGCCATTTTTATCTGACTGTAGCAAGGCATCTCACTCCCCACAAGAGCTTATCTATTGTTTGTTAACCAGTCAGATAACTCAAACAGGACAAGCTGTCTTGTAGTGAGTTATTTTGGCACCATGGGGTTAACACTGGTCTGGCATCTCCCAACTGCCAATAAACATCTTACTTTTGAAGTGAGATTTGACAAGATAACCTGAATTTCTGACTGACGGACGCTTTACAACTATAAAAGCCACACCAAACTTCAACAAAGCAGAAATGTTCTAAACATTTTCCTGGAAATGCATGGAGTTTCTCCCATGAGTGGGGACACCTATTTCATGGTTACTTTCCAAGGGATTAAGTGAAGGAATCTATGTACGTTGTTGTAGTTTCAGTGGTAAGTTATGTTTGACTCCTAATCAATACTATTTCTTTTGCTAGCTTTAATATAGGTACTTTGATATAGTTTTATTGTTTTTTATAGTTTACTGTTTTATGTTATACTATAATCCACTAGTAATTCTTTTAGTTTTATACTGTGTAGTAATTCTGATTAAGATCTTTCATCAATTATCTTTTGTCTCTTTATTTGTCTTAATAAATAATTCATTTTATATAAATATATCTGATTTGCCATCATTAGAACTTGCAGGACAGTTGCAAAACATAAACTGTTGATAGTCTGAGGCTAAGATAAGATCCATCTGTGCTCAGGCTCCTCTCTCTGAGGAGTTTAGAAAGCAAGGGGCTCTTCTTGGCACCTCATGATTCAGTGGTAGAGCTTCTTTAATAAACTTTGTCTGAAGCTCCCACTCCACTCATGACACTGACCCATTTTCATACTCAGATGACAGTTAAGGTACTGTTTGTGTTCCTTCACTATTGAGTCATCTACAAGGCAGTCACAGGCTCCAAAAGGATAAGAAGCTTTCAAAAACAGGAACATCCTGTTAATTTGGAATTCATAGAATCATAGAATAATTCCCTGAGTTGGAAGAAACCCACAAGGATCATCAAAGTCCAACTCCTGGCCCTGCACAGGACAGCCCCAAGAATCCCACCATGTGACTGAGAATATTGTCCAAATGCTTCTTGAAGTCGGTCAGGCTTGGTGCTGTGACCACTTCCCTGGGGAGCCTGTTCCAATGCCAACCACCCTCTGGGTCAAGAACCTCTTTCTAATATCCAACCTAAACCTCCCCTGATACAACTTCAGGCCATTCCCTCAGGTCCTGTCACTGGGCACCAGAGAGAAGAGATCAGTGTCTACCTCTCCTCTTCCCCTCACAAGGAAGTTGTAGACTGCAATGAGGTCTCCCCTCAGTCTCCTCCAGGCTGAACAGACAAGTGACCTCGGCCATTCCTCATACAGTTTCCCCTCAAGGCCCTTCACCATCTTCACAGCTCTCCTTTGGATGCTCTCTGTAGAAGGACTTCCCCTCTGCCACAGAAGAGCTTATCTGTTCTGTCTATCAGCTGGTACATAATTCAGGGCATTTTCCCCCTCACATGAATTGGTGAGATAACCCAGGCTGGACATCTGTCCAGTAGTGAGTTATCTCTGGTGCCAGGGAGGTGAGGTCCCTAGCTGACAATAAACATCTCACCTTGAGAGCAAGATGTAGGAAGATAAGCTGCTGGAATTTCTGACAGACACTTCACTTTACATACTATAAAAGCTACTCAAAACATTCACAAAGCAGAAGTCTTCTGCACACTAACATATAAGCCTGCTCTCCAAAGTTTGGACGCAAACTCTGTGGTTACTTTTCCGGGAATTGAGTGAAAGGACACTGTGTACTCCATCATCATTTCGGTGGTAAGTTACATTGACTCCTAATCTATACTATTTCTTCACTAGCTGTAATAAAAGTACCTTATCCTGCACTGTATTTGTATCTACTAGAAGTTCTTTGTTTTATCCTGTGTAGTAAGTCTGTTTAAAGTCTGTCTGTTAATCTTGTGTCTATTCAATAAATAATTCATTTTATAATAGACCTAATTGGCCATTCTTAAGAACTTGTGAGATCAATTTGGGGTGCAGGCCGCCTCAAACAGAGCCACTGCCAGAAATCTAAGCCTAAGGCAGGACTCGTCTAAAAGCTCGTCTCCATTTGTAACACTCTCTAATAGTTTATTATCTTTCTTATACTGCGGTGACCAAAACTGCTAACAATATTCAAGGTGAGGCCATACCAGTACAGAGCAGAGCAGGACAATCCCCTCCCTTGATCAGCTGGCGATGCTTTGCCTGATGCCCCCCAGGACACGGTTGGCCCTCCTGGCTGCCAGGGCACTGATGACTCATATTCAACTTTCTGTAGACCAGGATCCCCAGGTCCTATCCTTATGTGCTATTGTCACTTAAACTCTCATACTATGCACCAGTGTCTGGTCCCAGAGTCCTGTTGGACAAAAATGGTATTTCTTCCAGCTTTGAAACCATCAGTCCAAATAACCTACATCCTATCTGCACCATCAGGATGAAAAAGTGTTCCAGGGAAAATATAATAGTATTTTTACTGATTCTTACTGAGAAGCACATATTCGAGCATTGCACAACACAGGGTCCAGATGGCACCTCACTGGCCACCAACACCATTATTTGCAACATGGCATCCAAATTGTATTTGAACTGGCAATTTGAGAACCTGGATATGCCAAAGCATTTGCTTATGTAGAAATAGCAACTGTGACAGCCTTTGCACTGAGAGTGATAAATCATGGCCAGGTCAGAGACCACCAGATCTCTCAACTGCTCAGTCTGGTGCGACTGCTGCTACTCTGCCCTGCTTAGTCCCACTGGCACAAATCATGCTCTAAGCAGGATGATTCAAGTGAAGCAGGATCACCTCTATGAACCGATCTCACAGCCCAAATTACTCAAGTGTTGCAAATACTCATCTTATTAAACCTATTGACACACTAAGTGGTGTCGTTCACAACAACACCTCCCCTTGTAAGACATCTCCCCTTGTAGAGACTTCTTGTTTGTCTGAAATAGATACTAGCCACAGAGAATACAAACACACATTGTGGTATTTACATAGCATCACTGTTTTGGTACAGGAAAAAAACAAACAACAAAACCCACTTAGTTTCTTCCCAGTATGCTTTTTTTTTTTAATAATGACCACTGATATAACCTCATCTTTAATATAACTTTGCTACAAAACCCACAAGCACACATTAAGAAACGCACCAAGTGTTTTAGGACATTTGAAAACTAAAAGTCTTTTTGAAGCAAAACACTGATGGTCATAGTATTCACTTTGTTCCAGCCCAATCAGAACAGTACTAGTCTAGTGAAGTGTATTGGGTTTGCATGGCCAAGCTTTGGTAGCTGAGGGGCTGCAGGGGTGGCTTCTGGGAGATGTCAGAAGCTTCCTCCATGTCTGGCAGAGCCAATCCCTGGCAGCTCCAAAGACAGACATGCCACTGGTCAAGGCTGGGCCAATTAGAAATGGTGGTAAGGCCTCTGTGATAACATATTTAAGAACAAAGAAAAGAAAAGTGATTGTGCAGTTGTAATTGCAGACAAAGAAGAGCAGGGTGAGAACATGTGAGAGGAACAACTATGCAGATGCCAAGGTCAGTGGAGAAGGAGGGGGAGGAGCTGCTCCAGGTGCTGGAGCTGGGATTCCTCTGCAGCCCGTGGTGAAGACCATGGTGAAGTAGCTGTGCCCCTGCAGCCCATGGAGATCCATGGGGGATGCAGAGATCCACCTGCAGCCCCTGAAGGAGCCCCATGCCGGAGCAGGGGGATGCCTGAGAGGAGGCTGTGACCCTGTGGGAGGCCCATGGAGAGAGGTGCCCACACTGGAGCAGCCTGTCCTTGAAGGACTGCACCCCGTGGAAGAGTGACCCACGTTGCAGCAGTTTGGGGAGGATTGTTGCCCGTGGGATGGACTCACATTGCAGAAGTTTGCAGAGATCTGTTGCTCATGAGATGGACTCACATTGGAGAAGTTCGTGGAGAACTGTCTCCTGTGGGAGGGACCCCATAGTGGTGCAGGGGAATGACTCCTTTCCCTGAGCAGTGGGAGAAACCACTGGTGATAAACGGACCATAACCACCATTCCCTGTCTCCTTGACTGGCCGGGAAGGAGGAAAGGGTGGGGGGAAGGTGTTTTTAAGGTTTTATTTTACTTCTCATTATCCCGCTCTGATTTTGTTATCAATAAATTCAATTAATATCTCTAATTTGAGTCTGTTTTGCCTGTGACAGTATTTGGGGAGTGATCTCTCCCAGTCTTTATCTCAACCCAGGAACCCTTTGTTAAATTTCCTCTCCCCTGTGCAGCTGTGTAGGGGAGTGAGAGAGCAGCTTTGGTGGGTGCCTGGTATCTGGCCAGCATCAACCCACTACATGAAGTTAAAATCTGATCCAGAAAGACAAGAATCCTTTCATTTTTATAAACAAATGACCCTTCTGCTTGAACACACTGATGGCTAAGAGTGCAAATTGTTTTTAATGACAAATTCTAAAGCAGTAAGAAAAACCTATGTATAGGAAGTATTATACAAGCCACTGCTGAATAGTCACATCGTAAAGTAGAGCAATGAAAGGGGTTTTTTTAACTGTTATTTAATATGGCTGTTAGCCACTTCATCCTTCTAGCAGTTAAAAGCATATTGAGGAAGTTGAGAATAGCCCTGGCAAAATTGTACCTGTCAATCTCATCTCTGACACCATGTACCATATGACCATTCCTGGCCCAAGGTTCCACTACAGGAGTAAGACTTTAGTATACTATGCTGGCCAACTCATAGAAGTGTCCTCCAGTTTGATAGCTATGAGAGACTGGAGGAGGTTTCTGGCTCGAAACATTTTGGGTGTGTGTGTGTGAGGGAAGGGGCAGGTTGGGCCTTGCCTTTGGTAAGGCAATGCACTGCCCCGTATACCCCATGCCCCCCTGGGCCTGTATCCCAACCCCACAGTGGCTGCCAATCGCTATCACACCAGAGGCAATGCTCCACTCCCCACCCCTGGAGCCCCAGTCTAGCCCCAGAGTGGCCAGATAACCAGAAGTCACACCCGGGGGAAGGGCCCAGGAAAGCCAAAGGGTATTTAACCTGAGACACAAGACAAGCACATCTTGACCCTACCTCCTCTTGGAACTTCTATTAGTTGAACACCACTGGAACTAGGAGTGATAGCTATGTTTGGTTTTTTCTATCTGTCTTACTCTTTTTCTTCTTCTAATTCCCTCTTCTTGGAATTTTGAGTAACTTAAAATTGGATGGGCTTGGAGTTTGTTAAGTTGAATGGGCTAAGTTAAGGCTTTGTGTAATGTTTCATGTTGATTGAATGCTGCTCTAAACTTTTTGCCAAGGTTCTCTGATTTTCTGAAGTCGCCGGTAAAATTTTTCTTGTGTTGACCTCTTGAGAATATCTTGTTGGCATTTCTCCCATGCATGTAACTCAGAGTACATGAAAAAAAACGTAAGCCCTTTTAAATGTCTCATCAAGCGAGGATTTTGTTGTCTTACAGTAGCAAAATGGAAACATTTCAGATAAAACCAGTTACTAGTTATATATAAATGGGGAACAGTTTTGAAACCAAGTGGAACTTAGTTTTTGTGGTCACAAAACACACATAATTCTCAGGAACTGGAATTAAAAGCTTTCAAGTTATATAGTGACAGAATACAACAGCAATATTAACATACTGCACTTGATATAACAAACCTTTTGTGTAATAGATGAGAGCTGTATTTCTAGATGGTACTAATTACTGGAACTTAAGCTTGAACTTCCAATTATTCAAATGACGAGAGCATTTGAAGTTACACGCTTAGGCATAGTTATAGGCGTATGCTAAGAATACCCTCCAAAACAGGAAAAGTGTTCCTTCCTCTCCATGCATACCTTATGTTCCCATCTTCATCTCCATCTGAACACAGTCCTGAGTAGGAGCTTTAGGTGGCTCTGCTTGAGCAGGGTTTTGGACATGACCATCTCCAGAGTTCCCTTCCAACCTCAACCATTCTGTGATTCAACAACAATCCTCTAACCTCCAATAAGCAGCTCAATAATAAGTACAAGAGATACATCAACTATATTGACTGATTTCATCAGCCTGCCAGAGACACTGAACTGATAAAAACCAGGTAGCTGTTGGACTAGATGCTTTACAGCAAGCCAAAATTCACTTGGTCAAATTAATTCTTAACAACCCTGGAGAAAACTGAAAAAAATTGCCCTGCTAATTTCTTAAGACATAATAAGCCAAGGAAGTTGCTCTACTATTCCTCAGAAACAATACCATGACAGTGTCACTGGTATTAGGAACAGAAGGTACACAAAAGAGTAGACAAGTTAAGCAGCCAGCTTACAGCACCATTTGTTTTGATTTTGTTATTTTGAAGCCAAGAGCATGTTCCACCACATCATACTGTTTTGAGAAATATTTAAGACATTGAATTTTAGCTCTGAGCAGTGTCTTTGCTAGTCTGGTTTAGGAAGCAAAAGAGAGAGGTAAAAATAGACTCAAAAGACAAGCAGTTCAGAATGTTCATAGATAGAAGAGAACAACTGCTAAAAAGCTGGCAGATAGCAAATAAATAAATTCATTATCTTGCAGCAGGATCACTGGGCCACAAAGGAGACCATATAAAAATTAAGTTTTGATCGGCCATTTTTATTAATCCTTAACCATGTATTTAAGTGAGGCATTTCTTATTCTGTAGTTCAACTTTTTACTTGCAAGACTGAATAAAAAGCTGAAAGAAAAATGGAATTCCCCAGGACCCTCTTATCAGAAAGATTATCCAGAAAGATCAATGCTGAGTTTCTAAAAGCAGAAGTTTCTACAGCATGAAAAATTATGTTAGAAATTTCACATGAACTGCCCAGTACTGCATTGAATGATTACTGATTTGAAGAAGATACATTACATACAACAAACTGAACTTTAATGTTCCACAGAAATATTAATCCTTAAGTAAGCACATATACAGGCAAATAATTTTTATTATACCAATCATCTACATGACACTATGCATCTCAAATGTAGAAGAAATTCTTTTCTTCACCTGCCTGCTGAACCAGATTAGTCCAATTTAGGAAAAAAATTCAATGCTGAGCAAAAAGCAAGCATAGTTCTATGATATATTAAAAGCTTCACTTTCAATCCAGCTGTTCATGTGACTTCCATATAAAGAAGCTACAAATCTAGTGTCCACTTCAGCAAACATCAAATCAGTATCACAACTCCAGTTCAGCTTTGATTTTGAAGGGGGAAGTGGGGGGAAGGGGAAGGCATTATTCTGTCATGAACAAGTAGGAAACAGTCACAGACTGAATTTCAGTTTAGCCAGAGAACAGGCACGGCATCAGCAAGTACCTATGCAAGAAGGAAGGCAAGATACTTCATTTCTAACAAAAAAAAAATACTCGGAGGCTAAACAGATTAGTCTCTATGGACTGTCTAGGCTGGGACATGAGTCAGCAGCAATAGTAGGATTCATCCTATTGAAGAGACAGAGACACCAAATTTCACTTACCATGACACTCAGATCCCAACTTCTTAGAAGCCATTTAGAACCTGAAAAACAATTTAAAACAGCTTTAACAACTATGCACATGTAGTACAACATAAGCCTATGCAGTTCTACACCGTCTTATCTCTAGATTAAGGGACATGTTTATCCTGTTCCCAAGACAGAGAAGAAAAACTATTTTATAGCTCTGAGAATTGATTAAGTAGACAAATAATCTGGCCCAGGGGCTGACAATCTAACTGGCAAAATGAAGAAGAAAGGACAAACAGACTCAAGAAGCAGCCAGGTTGATCAGAAAGGCAGTTTTCCAGATCACAGTGCTCAGAGGCCGCTCTGTCCCAGCACCACAGAGCATACCCTGCCTCCCCTAGCATTAAGACTAGCCCTTCCTACTGGAAATACCACACTTATCTTCTTCAGTTTAATCCTCGCTGCTCTAAAAAGGGATATTATCATACTAGGTATGCAGTCAGCCAGCATGGTACTTGTCTGGACACACTGGGTAATGCACAATACAGGTATACAATAAATGGTACCATTAGGAAGATATTTTTTGATACACACAAGAAAACAATGCTAACAAGAGGCCTCATTCACTGCCCACAGAATTTTATTAACAACTTAAAATTTGGATGCAAATCCTACATGGCCAAGATGTTAAACACAGAAGCACCTAGCCAGCTTTTAACACAGAGCCAGCCTGTCCTGAGAAAGAGCTGCTCCAGGATGCTCATGATGTGTTCAATAACATAACTGGTTCTTTTGCTAGATTAGAAATACATCACAATATCTTTCTTAAGACACCACAGCATAATTCTTCAAATAAATTATTTTTTAAGTCCTCCTTGTGGCATTATACATAACAAAGAATCAGTTGCCCTTTGTTTCTGAAGCCCTCCAGCTATATGAAATGCCCAACAGCCATTCTTCAAAAACATGAAGTTATCTGATACACCCCCACCAGCAGCAGACAGCACTCAAGGCACAACGTGGAGCAGATCTAACATTCACACCCATCATTCCCCTATCAAGATCTTACTCTTAGCCTCACTGTTTCCATTGCTGATTCTAACTGCAAATGTTACCTTAAAGGGTGTCATAAGGTGAGGATTATACAGACATCTTAGCTATTCCTCCTGATAGCTGCTGACACATCTGGAGGCAGGAAGAGCCAGTTTCAAGTACTTTAGGAAAGCCCCTTTTGCTGTGCTCAAGTCCCTTTCAACATTATGTTGAAATCAATAGGTGAACCAACCATATTGGCTAATGGAAATTCAACACATAGCTAAAGCCAAAGCTGTATGAAGATTACCTGGGTGCAACCAGACTAAAACACAGTGAGCAGACACTGAGCCATGGGCAAGTGAGTCATGGTGGGCAACTCCAGGTGTACCTTGTACATAAAAGTGTCATTCTGCTCGACATTTGTTAGGTTCCTCTCAACACATCTCACCATCTCTGTCAACATTGGCATTATGTCCAAAACCAGTCCTCTAAAGCCAGAGAACTGTTTTTGGCACAAGCTGGCAACTGCTTCTCAGAAGCAAAAAAAACATTGCAGTTTCGAAGACAGAAGAAAAAGGAGGTGAAACAGTGCTGAGCCTGCCACCTCAGGAAGGATATCAAGGGCAAAGCCACAAGACCACCCAGTACAGTTGCATGTCAACCACTAGAGATGAATGGGCTTTTTTAGTACCAGTGCCACAGAGGGGGAGATCAGACTGCAGACTACAGCAC
Source organism: Coloeus monedula (assembly GCF_965178545.1). Taxonomy (NCBI): domain Eukaryota; kingdom Metazoa; phylum Chordata; class Aves; order Passeriformes; family Corvidae; genus Coloeus; species Coloeus monedula. The sequence goes on along the minus strand of NC_138821.1, from coordinate 7,749,249 downwards.
ATGAAATAGGCTGTACCTTTCAGACACAGATCACACTGTCAGACAAGCTGCTATGTTGCTAGTTCCTCTGTATGAGAGTAGCAATTAAGATGTCAACTTGATTTGTTATTATCAAAAAAGCCAGGCCACATGTGAAATCATACAGACTTCATGTACCTCACCGGTCCTCTGTATGTCATTGGAGACTGTGAGGCACTGTCTGCAAGCATGTACTATAGCTGCCCATAATTCACTACTATTATAGCAGAATTGTACTTGGGAGGCCTCTACACACTTTCTTTAATTTCTCCAAGTTTGTCTTTCTTCTAGTTATTACCTCAGATTGAAAAGCAAGTGCTATTTTTCTAAAGGATTTAAATTTTTTGATGAAAGTAACCTCCTCACTTTGGCAACTCAATTGACAAGGAAGTTTTTTCAATGCAGAACCAGTTATCTACAGGCAATAGAGTTTATGCTGTCTACCTCATTTACCAGAAGCAGCTTACTCCAGACTGTACCTACATAAAGGACATTGAAAAGAAAATTCAAAGATATCATTTTTAGAATTGTAATTTATAACCCCTCTCCAGCAGGCCATTGCAAGGACATATTAAGTTTACCATCTCACACACTGATCTTGGGTAACAGAACATTAAGTTACCATGACAATATCAATTTACTCCAGGGACACTAGTAGCAATGCATAAAAATCCTGCAAAATTCAAGATGTGCACATCTAGCATCCAAGGAGGTTTTCAGTAGTATATCAATCTGGAGCTGCATAAAGCCTTGGATGCATCCTCAGTGTCAAAATATCCCACATAAACAATAAATATCTTGCTTTTGTTGGCAATCTTGTAGTAAAATCCTAGTGCAGACCAGGCACCTGCATTAAGTTTAAGGTACAGTGGGAAAAATTCTTCCTCTACCATATGCAACACCTTATTTTAACTACAGAACTAGCTAAGGCACATCAATAGCAAACTAATCATGAAATGCACCATTTCCAGAGAGACAGTCACACTGTAGATTCAGGTAGCATTTGAGTTTATATCACACCAGATCTTCCTGATGCACTGTGTGTGCGCACTTATTAAGATACCATTACTGCAGAAGGCACTGTCAGAATTGTTAAACACTGCACACAGTAACACTAGAACAGGCTGCCAGCCACATTTCATCACCTTTCAAAAAAACTTTTAGTTAAAATAGTGTCTTGCAACTAATCAGATTTGATAGGCTATTAAGGGACCACTGTTACAAGCATCTTGCTGTTGCTCTGTCTTGCTGGCTTGGAGGGAAAAAGAAAAAAAAAAAAGATTTGCAGCCAGTTAGAAAGTTACTGATGTTGCTACTATGCTTCTGGGTCTGAACTATATTTGCTTTAGTCAAAGCTGCTACACTGTGCAGTAAAGATATGTTTACATTTGTTACTTCTCTTTTAGAAATTTAAAGGACTTGCTCCCAAAGCCTTACTCCAAATGAGCTAATGGAAGACTGCAGCCCTATCACTGTTGCCTTTGGAGAACAAAGTCCAGAAAAGGATGCTGAAGGGGATCTGTGGGAATGGCACATAGGGGAACAAATTTTGGCCTGATGCTTTACTGCATGCTTTAAATTGACAAAGAACATAAAACACCTTTCCTGGTCTAGGGAAACAAGTTAGTTGCATAGTACTACAAGGTTTTCTTACAGTCACCTACAAGCTCACTTCTATAAATGTAGACATCTGTGGTGACCAGTGAGCCTACGTTACAAGGGACAGAGAGAGTTCTCCGTAAGACAAGTCCCTAGTACCAAAAGAACCTCCTCAGGTTAGGGTGACCAGAAAGGCTTCTCCCAGGATGCACTGTACTGTTATGGTAATCTACCCCAGTTCTGTGTTCATGGTTGGCTGTTGGCCGCTCCGCCCACTTGCTACCTTATATGTTTCATACCTTAGAAGGCTTTCCCCTCCCTGTTCTCCCCATTGGCCTTTGCCCCTCACCACTCCCCCATAGCTTCCCCATTGGTCCCCATTCCCTAGTCCCGCCTTTGTACCGCCCCCGTGCCCTCAGCCCCACTCCCGTACTTAAGCCTGAGTTCCTCATTGTTCTGGGTCTTTGCCTCTATAACCCTTCACAGTGTGGAAGCAATAAACTGCTCCTATGGAAATCTATGCAAGATCCTTCCTGCCTCTTTGCCATCGACCCATATTACTGAAGCTATCCGTGCGTTTGTGCGTGCACGCGTGTGTGAGTGCATATAGCTGATCCTGCTGAGCGGCTTCGCTTTGGAGACGCCTTTTAGAGATCGCTACACCTCGCACTCCAGCACAGAAGCTGCAGAGCCAGAGATAGCGATAGACATCCTTAGCCTCATTCTCTCATTCTTGGTTCTGGCTAATTCTCTGAAGAGGAGATCAGGACTGCAAGTGCCTAAAGTTATAAGCAACTTTTATGTCAGCAGCCACCAAGGCAAACCTCTTCCCTTCCTGTATATTCATTTTCCACTTAACACTGAGTCAACAGGGCAACATTTTTAAAACCAAACAGTCAGAGGAACACAGCATAGCAGAGCCCAAGATGAGAGCAGAGGATCTCAGAGTGATGATGATAGAAGGGGAGGAGGGGGACACATACAGGGAAACAACCACAAAAGCAACAAAAAAAAAATACAGATGAAGAAACAGAGAAGTGACAAGACAAAACTGATAACAGAAACAACTGGCACAAAGAGAGAGATGACAAGTTGGAAAGGTTTGAAGGGACAACACAGGTAACCAAGTGTCTTACCAAGACAGCCCACCTGACATGTCACCACTTAAACCTGAATGACTATTTACCTGTGCTGCCAGACAACAAGGAGAACACAGAGAAGTGTGACTTGGTGCAGGCAAGCAATACCAAAGGGAGAGTCCCATCAACAGATGAGGAAAAAAACTTACTACCGTGAGAAGCTGCTAGGAAGTTGGGGTATTTTTCAATTATCATTTTATTTTGATGTTCCTTCTACTGGTGTTTCCCCTGAAGTGTATACCTACATTCCTTTCCTTCTGAAAGAGCTCTGACTGGTAAAATTGAAAGCGTCCTATTGTTAATGGTACCGGAAACAGCTTTCTCAGTGATAACGCAAGCCAATTTGACTATTTGTTGAGAAGAATTGGTCTTTTGTTGCTATATCCTTCATTTTTCGGTGCAAGCATGCCTAGATTCCAGACCACGTGAATTTTCCAAAGTAACTCCCACCTTCAGAAAAATGAGAAAAGTATTTATTATGGGTCAGAGTGTTATAAACATATAGTATTGGCTTCTCACAAAGTATTAAAGTAGATATTATATAATGTTAGAAATGCTTTTTGCTGTGTGGATGTAGTTTTCTCTCGTTTTAGCAAGAATGTTAGCAAGTGTGAGCAAGTAAGATAATCTCCAAGCGAGCAGAGGATGAGGCCCAAGGAGCTGCTAATCAACACTTTGTCCAGAGAACAAAAGGGCCCAAAGGCTACTCCGCCCGGAGAATGGGCAGCCAGGAGGGTCCATGAGCCCTTATCACCGCTCTGCCCGGGGGGCAAAGAGGCCCAAAGCTGCAATCAGCCCTGACTGTCTGGAGAATTAAGAGATCCACCCCACCATCGACTCTTACCTAGCGGGCCCAACCCCAAGAATCAAAAGAAATAAAACCACAAGGCCGAAGACTACGCATGCTCTAAAAAGACGGACCCAAGGAGTGGCCATGCAAAACAGTCCCTGGAAAAGTTTTAATATGAATAGAGAACAGACAGTAAAAATGGTATAAAAAGGACTCACCTCGAGCATCAGGTGTGCTCTTGGCAGAGCGCCAAGGCACCCGGCCGTTATCCCTTTGCTTTATTTTATGTGTCTCTTATTGTCTTTATATTAAACTCTTTAAACTCTAACAGGAGAGTGAACCTTGTTTTTCACAAGAGGAAATCAAAATGCCTCAAGTTATCAACTATAATCAGTTTAGCACATCTGTGATTTTCAGAGAAAAAAAATCTTGTGATTTCCATTTTCCCTGCTGTTGGGGTTTTAGGAGCTCTCCTGGGTTTTCTTCTGTTAAAGGAATTTTCCCCCATAAGTGTTGCTAGGGGGACAAATTGCTGGGTACTTAAGAAAACAAAAGAGGTGCCTATGGGGGTGAGGTGCATCTGGCTACTCTTTTGTTTCACCTGGGTGTGTGGGCAGTCAGTCTCCAGCGCTTGGACAGAGAGAGAAGCTGTTTTTCGTCGGCTGCTTTTCCTTCTTCCGGAGAAAAACCCCGGGATCCCAAAGCCCGCCTTTCCCTGCCCTGCTGGGAGCTGGGCTGTGGCCACCCTGCCCCCGTCGTCGATTCGAGCCTCCGCTGCGTTGTAGCCCTGCTCACCCTGCCTGCCCAGACCTCCGGGGGTTTTCCATTTGCATACATCTCGTCTGCTACCCGGGATTTGTGCTCGTCCCTGCCGTTCCAACCTGCTGTTCCTGAGGGTCTGGCCGGACACCGGGATCAGCTGCCCAGGGGTTTGTGAGGCTTTTGTTCCATCCCTTCCCGGGATCCCAAGCCGCCATTGCCACATGCTCCCCGAGCTCGCTCCGGAGCTCTCCCTGCAGCCGCGGGGAAACCATCGCACCTGCCCTGCTCAACGGGAGCCGCCAGCGCCCCTGCCGGCTGCGACCAGAACTGCACCCGAGGGGAAAGGGCCTGACAGCCAAGAAGGCTGGGACTGGGTTTGTGATTGTTTGCTGTTACTGCCATAGTTATTGTTGTTTGTTTGACTGGTTATACACATATAGATATATAATAGTAAAGAACTGTTATTCCTATTTTCCACATCTTTGCCTAAAAGCCCCTTGATTTCAAAATTATAATAACTCGGAGGAAAGGGGGGTTGCATCTGCCATTCCAAGGGGGGCTCCTGCCTTCCTTAGCAGACACCTGTCTTTCAAACCAAGACACCTGCTAATACACATTGTGTAGCCTAAGAATGCTCAGCTGAGGATGCACCATTCACTCTGAAAACTACAAAGATACAAAAAAACCCCCCAACTTTAAAGAGATTAATTTTTGCTGCCTATATTACATTCATGAACTACTACTGATTGTACACTGAAAAGCAGTGAAAAGCAGTTTGATTCAAGTGATTGATTTCTAATGCACCACAGGTATTTCAGATTTAAACAGTGGTTTAAGTTTTTACTATATCTACTTGTTTCAGTGCAAGTAAAAGGCTAAAACCAACATCAGCATTCTGTATACAGCGCAAGACAGAGCAACAACAAGATGCTTGTAACAGTGGTCCCTGAATAGCCTATCAAATCTGATTAGTTGCAAGACACTATTTTAATTACGTTTTTTGGAAAGGAGGTGATGAAATGTGGCTGGCAGCTTGTTCTAGTGTTACTGTGTGCAATGCTTAGCAATTCTTTTTGCTGTATATGCAACAAAACCAGAAGTAGACAGTGCCTGTTACTAAGATAAAACAAAAGTCAAGGTTCTATCAAAGCTTTCCACCTCTGTAAGCATTCCATTATTGCTACACAATTGAGGTCTCTGAGACTGACAGGAAAAAGCTGATCAGTCTACTACAGTACAAAACGAATTCTGTTTTCATTTATCGCAGTCTCCAAATGGATGACATCACCCCAAAATCTGCAGCAACTGCTTCTGCTTTGTACCTCTAACAATTCTGCAAACAAGCACAGTCATCTGCATGGAGATACTCTCCTTTCATAAAGCACAGTGATATTGAGCCACTGATAATAACTCTTTGGATAAAGTCATTGTACAACTATATTTGACACATTGCAACTACACCTCCTGCAGAAAAGAGCAAACATCACTATGACCAGTCTTTAAAGAAAAAAAAAAGTTTTAAATACATCTACTGAAATCCAGGAGATAAAGTACATTAAGATTCTTGGCCTATTTTAAGATCAATAAAAACAAACCAGACCCTCCTTGAAGCAAACGCTGGTAGGAAGTTTCCATTCAATTTTCAATATTTGCTGGTTAAAACAAATTAATTACATGCCTTCATCTTATGGGGTATAAGTACAAGTGGTCACCCTACATTTAAGTAAATGCAGAGTAGGGGTTACACTGACAACAGTGGAGGGAGGAAGGGATGAGATCTCTGCAGCATACACACTCCATGGATCAAAAACCCAAGCAACTGTAACAAAAGATCTAAATTTGAAGGACAGTCCATAACATCAAACTAATTCAGTTATTTCCAGTGCAATGACTGAGGAGCGGAAGGACAGGAATCAATAAAACAACACTTTTAAAAGCATTTCCAGAATATGTGAGTAGGAAAGACATGGAGAAAAGAGTCCCTGAAGAGTAGGTCTGCATGCAGATCACATTATTGGATTATGAGACAACACTCTAGAGATAGCAATAACATCCATATATAGGGCTTTACATGCAGATGTTGGATAGCATCTTCCTAGCAGTGACAAACATTAGGAGAAATTGATTTTTCAAATTGTACCATTGCTTAGCATGACATAATGGGCAACTAGACCTTCTGCTTCAGTACATATTAGTCAATGGGAAGTTAAAGCAGAAGGCAGCCCTTCCATACACTCCCAGAGAAGCATGGCATCTCTCACTCTCGTTCCATATGGATTTATTACATTAACATTATACACCTGTAGTTACACAGCTATCTTCATGTCATGTCCCACTTTGGTCATACTGTCTCTCACAGGATCCTTCTGGACAAACTGTCCAGCACACAGCTGGATAAACACATCATGTGATGGGTGAGCAACTGGCTCACAGGTCAGGCACAAAGGGTTTTAGTGAATGGGGTGACATCAGACTGGTGACCTGTCACTAGTGGGGTTCCACAGGGCTCTATTTTAGGCCCTGTGCTCTTCAACATCTTCATAAATGACTTTGGACACAGGACTGGAAGGGATACTAAGCAAGTCTGCAGATGATACAAAACTGGGAGGAGCTGTTAATTCCCTCAAAGGCAGGGAGGCCCTGCAGAGAGATTATGACAAATTAGAGGGCTGGGCAATAACAAACCATATGAAGATCAACAAGGGAAAGTGCCGGATTCTGCACCTGGGATGAGACAACCCTGGACGTACGGACAGATTGGGGAACGAGACACTGGAAAGCAGTGCTATGGAAAGGGACCTGGGGGTCCTGGTCGACAGAAAGTCAGCAGTGTCCTGGCAGCCAGGAGGGCCAACCATGCCCTGGGGGGCATCAGGCCCAGCATCACCAGCCGGTCAAGGGAGGGGATTGTCCCGCTCTGCTCTACACTGGGGCAGCCTCACCTGGAATATCATGAGCAGCTTTGGCCACCACAATATAAGAAAGATATTAAACTATTAGAGAGCATCCAAAGGAGGGCTGTGAAGATAGTGAAGGGCCTTGAGAGGAAAACAGATAAAGATCAGCTGAGGGGAGACCTCATTGCAGTCTACAACTTCCTTGTGAGGGGAAGAGGAGAGGCAGACACTGATCTCTTCTCTCTGGTGACCAGTGACAGGACCTGAGGGAATGACCTGAAGTTGTGTCAGGGAAGGTTTAGGTTGGATATTAGAAAGAGGTTCTTGACCCAGAGGGTGGTTGGCCACTGGAATGGGCTCCCCAGGGAAGTGGTCACAGCACCAAGCCTGACAGACTCCAAGAAGTGATTGGACAATACCCTCAGGCACAGGGTGTGACTCTCAGGGATGGTCCTGTGCAGGGCCAGGAGTTGGATTCGATGATCCTTTTGGGTCCCTTCCAACTCAGCATATTCTATGATTCCGTGATTAAAGACGCTGCACTTGCTAAAAGCACATACTATTTGGGCTGGTTAAGGATTTAAGGCTCTTAACTGATAATGGACAGCTCTATTCCTCCTTCAAGAGCCTGACTGTATATTTGGGACATAAGTTCATTTGCTATACATTTCACCCAAAAATAAGGGAAAACACTACAAGGATAAGAAAACACAGTACACTACTGCACCAGTTTTTCAATCACTGAATGACTTACCAGCCATATAAGTTTCCAATGAAGCTGGAGCTTTTATACCACACAAGCCTCTAGAACTACAAGTTTCACAGGCAAGAACATAAGAAAATCAAAAATTACTTATAGACAGTCCTGTGGTCAAGGCAGATCAGTGCAAGCTTTTTCTTTGGCCAGAGACTAATGGGTCAAACAAGAGTCTAGAAGATTTACCTATTCTAAATTCCCATTTAACTGTTGCAGCAAATGGGTGACCTTTTTAAAATGGATCCTTTCCAAAAAGAGAGCCCTGTCACAAGTGAAAAGCATCTGCAACTAACATCTAAGGCTGACCTGACTTCCAAACATAACATATAAGGAGATAACACAGGTTCTGTCAACTCCAAGAACAGATGTGGGTTTAGTGTAGTTCCTACTATTGACTGCTACCCAAGTTATTAAAAGATCATCTAAATGGATAAGCAGAAAAGAAAATAAATTTTACATCTTTTTTTGGCCTCAAGATCAGCTTCACTAATGTAGAAGCTACATCATCACCAAGAAAAGGGTGTCATGGTTTAACCCCAACTGGAAACAAGAGTACCACACAGCTGCTTGCTCACTTCCACCCCACCCTAGTGGGAAAGGGAGGGGAATTAGAAAAAAAAAAGTAAAACTCATGGGTTGAGATAAGAACAGTTTAATAACTGCAACAAAGTAAAGTTTAAAATAATATTAATAAAAAGGGGGAGGAAAGTGAAAGATAAACCCCAAGAAAAATGACTGATGCACAATTGCTCTCCACATGCTGACTGATACACAGCCCATCCCCAAACATCAATCGGCCCCCTTTTGGGTAACTCCCTGTAGTGGGTTGACCCTGGCTAGATGCCAGGCACCCACTAAAGCTGCTCTCCCACTCCCCTCTGCACCAGGACAGGGGAGAGAAAATATAACAAAGGGTTCACGAGTTGAGATAAGGACCAGGAGAGATCACTCCCTAAATACCATCATGGGCAAACCAGGCCCTAATTAGATATATTAATTGAATTTATTACTAACAAAATCAGAGCAGGATAATGAGAAGTAAAAGAAATCCTTAAAAACACCTTCCCCCTACTCCTCCCTCATTCCCAGCTCTACCTCCTCCCCAAGCAGCACAGGGAGACAGGAATGGGGGTTATGGTCAGTTCATCACCCATTGTTTCTCCCACTGTTCAGGGAGAGGAGTTCTTCCCCTGGACCAACATGGGGTCCCTCCCATGGGAGACAGTTCTCTGTGAACTTCTCCAATGTGAGTCCATCCCACAGGCAACAGTCCTCCCCCAGACTGCTGCAGTGTGGGTCACTCTTCCACGGGGTGCATTCCTTCAAGGACAGGCTGCTCCATCATGGGCCCCTCTCTCCACAGGCCTCCCACAGGGTCACAGCCTCCTATCAGGCATCCCCCTGCTCTGGTGTGGGGCTCCTCCAGGGGCTGCGGGTGGATCTCTGCATCCCCATAGATCTTCATGGGCTGCAGGGGGACAGCCTGCTTCACCATGGTCTTCACCACAGGCTGCAGAGGAATCTTGGCTCCAGTGCCCGGAGCAGCTCCTCCCCCTCCTTCTCCACTGACCTTGGTGTCTGCAGTTGTTCCTCTCACATGTTCTCACCCTGCTCTACTTTGTCTGCAATTACAACTGCACAATCACTTTTTTTCTTTCATCCTAAATATGTTATCACAGAGGCCTTACCACCATTTCTAATCGGCCCAGCCTTGACCAGTGGCATGTCTGTCTTTGGAGCTGCCAGGGATTGGCTCTGCCAGACATGGAGGAAGTTTCAGGCAGCTTCTCACAGAAGCCACCCCTGCAGCCCCTCAGCTACCAAAGCCTGGCCATGCAAACCCAATAAATTTCCCCAGTTTATATACTGAGCATGACATTCTATGGAATGGAATATCCCTTTGGCCAGTTCAGATCAGCTGTCTCAGCCATGCCCCCTCCCAGCTCTTTGTGCAGCTCCACCCTGGCAGAGCATGAGACACTGAAAAGCCCATGACTTAGGGTAAGCCCTGCTCAGCAACAGCCAAAATATCAGTGTGTTATCAGCATTATTCCCATACTGAATCCAAAGCACAGCACTGCAACAGCTACTAAGAAAAAAAGAACTCTATCCCAGCTGAAACCAGGACAGGGTGGTAAACTAGACCATTTCCCCCTCCTTGAAACACGATAGCAGCAAGACAGACATTTGCATGATAAACCATGCCAGAAAATATAAATATGCTGTGCAATTCCTACATTCTAGGGGGGAGAAAAAGCAAGAAAATATGATACAGCATTCATACCACTGGTGAGGGCTATAATAATTTCACAGTGCAGTACTGAAACAAGTCCTAAATTTGATGAGCAGAGCAACTGCTTTTAACTACTATTTTCTTATATCTAAAGTCTTGAATAGAAAATGTCTACCAGTTCTGAGAGTTTAAAATAGTCAAATGGAAAGCATCTAGTAATTATGAACAAATTTCACTACTTCAACTTAATTAGCATAAGACTTCATACTACTATGAATGAGTCAAATATTTAACAATGCTTTAACAATTTACAGTTGTTATGAATGTATTGTGATGTTGGCTTTTTTTTTTCATGTTCCTTAATGTTAGAAAAACTTTACCTAGGTTCTGTAATGTAATACATGATATAGAATGTCTATTGTTTATGTAGTCAATTTAGAAAAGATAGGCAGAGAAAGTTTTCACATTCCTAGAGTATCGTATCAGAGAAGAAGAAGACCTGAAACCAGAGAGAAGAATTTATGGAGGGAGCAGAGACGGAATGGAGACAAGGAGGAAGATAAGGCTGATGGGATGATACGCAGAAACTCCAAAGAATTTATGACTCATGCATGATTGTGATGAATATGCAATAAGAGATGTACTTTTAAAGACGATCTTTTGGATGTAGAAGTGTGCCTTTGGATCTCTGCCAAAGCACCCGGCCGTAATACCCTTTTTGCTGTTGTCTCCTAGTTGTCCCTTTTATTAAACTTTCCTTAAAATTTTACTAAGGGTGAACCTCGTTTTTCACAATTGGTGGCCCGTACGGGGAAAAGGCCTCACCTCTGAGATCTCCCGGGTAACCGAGAGTGGGGGGGCGCTCCTGCCTGCTTTTGGTGGCCTTGCTTTGTGTTTCCCGGCGTGGTCAGGGGGGCTTGCAGGTCAAACACCCGGAGGACAAGAGAGGAGACAAAGCAAAAAGAAAGGAAAGAAAAGGCTCCCTAAGATACCGCGGTAATTAAACACGTAAAATCTTGCGCACGAAAACTCCGAGAAAGGTGAGTATTTTTTCTTTCCTCTTGTTGGGGGAATACGGGGGATGAAAGTGTGTGTATGAGATGTGGGCTGGTTACCCCAGACCTGCAAAGCGAGTGTGGAGTCTCTGAGACTGCAGTTCTGCTCTCCCGCGAGGGAAGCGGTCAGTAAAGAGGCGAAGCGAAAGATAAAAGGAGTGAGAGAACCCCCAGTCTAACTGGGACTGGGTTTCAGGGGAGAGATTGGACTCCTTGAAGGAGGGGAGTCAAGAGTTTCCTAGTATTGGATCTGAGAAATTTAGGGTTTAAGACTGCCGTATTGAGGGTTCAAAATTCAAGAAATCCGGGCTTAACTCTGCTAAATTGGCCAGGTTGAAGATTGGATCTGAGAAATTTAGGTTTTAAGACTGCTGGATTGAGGGTTCAAAATTCAAGAAATCCAGGCTTAATTCTGCCAAATTGAGGATTACTCCAAGAAACCTGGAACTTTGGGCCCAGGGGTGAATATTGGCCAACAATTTGAAATTAAAAGGTACCTTAACCTTGTGTGGTTGCGACTGATAGCGCTTGAGAAAGAGAAATTGGAAAAATAAAAAGGAGTGAGTGAGAATGAATGAAAATGTATGTGATAGAAATGTTAAACTGTGAAATATAACTTTATTTTCTGGAGGGAGGAATATTTTATTAAAAGGAGGGAACTTTTGTATTCTAGGAGAAGAAAGGGGAAAGAGGTGGTGGGGTTCGAATAGTTGTTTGTTTTGTTGGTTTTTATTAAAAAAAGTGGGAAACAAAGGCCTGGGAAGGACAGATAAGATTCTGAGAAAATGGGATATAAAACTAGTAAGCAAGAGTCAGGGAATAAAAAAGGGAATAGAGGCGTGCCAGGGGAGATACTCCAGGAAAGCCCTTTGGGAGTTATGTTAGCTAACTGGAATACTAACCCAAATACAAAGAAAAAAAGCAAAGTCAAAATGATACAGTTTTGTATGTTTGATTGGGCCGAGAAGGAAATAAGATCCGACCATGTTTTCTAGCCCAGATATGGCTCTTCTGAAGTTTGGATCTGTCAGGCTTTACAAGTATCTGTAAATTCAAAAGAACCCTTTAACACAGAAGAAGGCAAGTATGCTTCATGCTGGGTGGGAAACATAGAGTCTAAGGGGATAAGAATTTTTAAGTTGTCAGAGACCCAAGGAAAGGAGAAAAGGGAAAACAAGAAAGAGAAGGGCTGGGACCCCCTGGAAGTATTGCCCCCTCCATTCCCGCCTGCCATAGGCTAGCAAGCATAGTCCCGGAAGGGATGTCCTTGCTAAGGGGTGCTTACAGCTTCCTCTGGGACCTGATAGAACCTATCAGATGGCCAGTTTGAATATGGACAATTCTTGAAGCCACTTAAAGTTGTGACCGCCTCTGTGATACACACTTAAGAATAGACAAACCCCCCTCCCCCAAGCTCTCTCTCGTTTCCAGCGCTGGGACAGGTGGCTGCAGGGCCCGAGCGGGGCCCAGGGGGCCCGGCCAGGCCTGCTCAGGCCGGGCCACGGCTCCAGGATGACCCCCCCCCAGCAGGGCTGTGGGCAGCCAGAGCAGCTCGGCTTCCCTGTCCTGCAACCAACACGGATAAGCCACACGCCACACAGCTGCAAGGCCGAGGTGAGATTAACCCTTTTAGTGCTGTGAAGAGATGAAAACCTGAGGGAAGAGAAAGAGGAGATGCTTAAAGCTGAAAGTCTGTTGTAAAGCTATGATAGATCAGAGTACCCATTGTAATTTCATGAAGATATGGGGGGTGGAGTGTTCAACTCGCAAGCAAAAGCACCTGCGCTGAGATAGGCAGATGCTGACGCAGCTGTAATTTCATGAGAAGTTTGGACAGGGAGAGATGGACCAGATGAGGACTTTTGCTCCAAATGGGAAAGGAGAAACCGCAGTTCCTAGAGATGTTCCCAGAGATAGTCCTAAAGATGAAGATGAGGAAGACCCTTTGCTCCCAGGGAAGGAGAAGGGCCTCTGTTTTTGTTTCTGACCGGCTCAACCTTAAAATTGTACCCCAAAAACTTCAAGAGTGGACCTTCGAAAGCAGTTGCGGGAAAAGCTGCAAGTCGGGGGAAGGGACTCACATGCAGGCAGAGAAGCTCCTCTTCCTAAATGGACTGAACAATATTTGGAAGTGGGCGGCTGTCTCGTTGTGATAATGTGTTCATAGTATGAGCAAGAAGAGACTTCTCTTTCTAAATGGACTAAACAAGGTTATTATGGAAGTGGTAAACAGACTGAACATCTCAAGGGTTGTCTTTTTACATTGTCAGTGGGAGAAGGGAGGAAGGTGGGGGGAGGAGGAGAGTTCTGAAGGTGTGGTATAATTTTTTTTTTTTTCTTCTTTTAGGTCTGTTAATAAACTTCTTTATATTCTTTCAAGTTTGGTGCCTGCTTTGCATTTCTCCTAATTCTTATCTCACAGAAGATAAACAGTAATGAGTATTTTGGACCAAACCACTACACTAAATTGGTGTTTCCGCCCGGTTACAAACCCAACCCGCTACACCGCCTGCCCCCCCCCAAGCCCAGGCTCTTGTCGCGCCACTCGCAGCTCCACTGCCGGTCCTGGAGCCCGAGGTCCCGCCTGTCCCGGCTCTCGTGGCACCACCCACGGCTCCACCTCTTATCCCAGCGGCGGAGGCTCCGCCTGTGGCCCCAGTGTTCCCGCCGCCCCCTCCAGCCCCTGAGGGTCCAGCTGCAGCCCAGCCCCCCCCCGACGGTGTCCCGCCCGTCCCTAGCCCGGGTATCCGCTCTGCGGCAGCCCAGCCCACCGCTTTTGGGCCTCCCCCCTTTGCCCCTGCCCCGGCCCCGGTGGCGGCCCCAGTCCCGGCTCCGGCCCCGGTTCCGATGTCCACGGCTGTTCCACCAGCCCCTGCCCCCGCTGCGTTGTCTGCCGCGGCTCCATTGAACCCGGCTTTGGCCCAATGGGCCGCGCTGGGCCCGCCGGCAGCTCAGAGTCCTGCCGTCACATCTGCTGTGGACCGCGTGCAGAGGGTCCACACCAGACTCTGGTATCCGCCGGAGGAACTTGTCCCCTTGGTGGTTCCGGTGGCAGTCCCCGCCTATGCCCCCCCCCCCACTCCTGGAGGAATCAGCCTCGGAGAGGACTCCTACCCCCTACCACCCCTCCCTTGCCTGCACCGTTCCCCTGGCAACGACCGCTTCTGCTGTTCCTCTTAAAGGAGAAGCAAAACACCAAAGTTCGAGCAGATCTCGAGGAACAAGCCCTTTCAGAAGGAGAAATAATATATGTAGACGGTTCTCCTAGATGTGTACAAGGAAAAAGAATGTCAGGGTATGCTTTGGTTGATGGGGGGACTAATGCAAACCATTGAAAAAGGAAAATTACCCTCCAACTGGTCAGCTCAGACTTGCGAATTATATGCCCTAAAAAGGACACTGGAATATTTAGCACACAAGAAGGGAACTATATATACTGATTCAAGGTACGCTTTTGGAGTGGTGCACGCCTTTAGGAGGATCTGGGAAGAAAGGGGATTACTTGGTTCAGGGGGAAAGGGGTTGATGAATGGGGGACTTGTTTTGGAAGTTTTGGAGGCATTGGAATTGCCTGAAGAGATAGCTGTAGAAGGACACCAGAGGGGAATGACCTCGGAAATGGGAGGAGATAATTTGACAGATCAGGAGGCTGGGGATGCTGCAGAAAATGGGATAAAAAGGGTTGGGTTAATTTTGACCTCAAAGAATGAAAAATTGGAGACTCCAAAATTCAGTGAAACAGAGGAGAAGGAATTAAGTAAGATGGCGGGGGAAGGCCAGACGAATGTGGAAAATGGAGGCTTCCGGATGGAAGGCAGTTGCTTAATAAATCACTCACCAGAGAAATATTGGAAGACGTGCATCAGAAAACTCATTGGGGTGCTGGGGCTTTGTGTGATCACTTTCTGAGGAGTTATATGTGCGTTGGAATTTATGGGTTGGCTAAACAAATAACTGAAGGATGTATGGTTTGCCAAAAAGTAAATAAAAAGGTGATGAGAAGAACAACTCCGGGAAGTCGTGAGTTAGCTCTCCGACCATTTCAAAGTATCCAAGTGGACTTTACTGAACTCCCCCACGTGCAGAGGTGGAAATTCTTGTTAGTAATAACAGACCATCTTACCCATTGGGTGGAAGCTGTTCCCACTGTCAGAGCCACAGCCAATGTAGTATGCAAAACCCTCTTAGAACAAATTATTCCCAGGTGTGGAATGATTAATAGGATAGACTCAGATAGCGGGACACACTTTACATCAAAAGTTCTGCAGCAACTAACTCAAGCCTTGAGAATAAAATGGGAACTACATACCCCATGGCAACCACAGAGTTCAGGACGGGTAGAGAGGATGAACCAAACTTTAAAGAGAATCTTAACTAAATTAATAATTGAAACTCAAATGTCATGGGTAAAATGCCTACCTCTGGCTTTATTGAGGGTTTGGACACAACCCAGGTCAGACCTGGGAGTGTCACCTTACGAAATGATGTTTGGTGTTGGAGAGGATGAAAATTTGGTAAGAAAGTTTCACAGATATGTAGGCTTGGCAGAAAGATCTCTGAATGTAGAAACTGAGGATGAGATAAAAATGAAAGCAAGTTTTGATATAGAGTAAAAGATGTTTTGCTGAAACACTGATCACTGAATAACTGAGAAGGCAAAGGTTGGAGATAAGTTGGAAGGAGATTTTTATGATTAGGACAAAGGTATGTGACTACAAATAAAGACATGTTTTTCACCAAGTAAATAAGTCTCAAGAAGAGCATAAGTAAATAGAAAACATGTTTTTACCAAAAAGAGAGATATCACAGGCAAACAAGAAATGTTGATGTAGCAAGAAGAAGAGAGGTCTGAGAATTTTCCATTGTAAGCTTAAATTGTAACTTACTCTTGCGATTGGATAATAATGACTACAATATGGTAATGGTAGTAGCTATGATAGGCTATAGGCAAATGTAAAGGTATTGTGTATGGTGCTTATTGGTTTTTATGTATTAAAATACTCAGCAAAGTATATAATGCTTTGTAACTTGAACAGAAAGCAGCTTCAGGTATGCCTACAAGCTGTAGCTGACAGCTGTAGGGCTGGCTCTGGATACCCACTCCCTGAAATGCTGTAACTTTGCCTATGCAATAAACAGCTTTCAAGAGAGCCGCCTGAAGTCCAGACATCCTTCGTGAAACTTTCTCCTATAGTTTGGGTTACCCTTTCTGACCACCCAACATGAAACTGCTACCTATGAATTAGGGGAAATGAGTGTTAAAGAATATGTCAACACAACTGCAAGGACCTTTGAAGATTTGTGGTTAAAAGGGATAATCCCTCAAACCACACCTTTAGACTTTAAAATCCATAACATCCATCCAGGGGAGTGGGTACTAGTAAAAACAGGGAAAGAGCAATCTTTAACTCCACAATGGGAAGGTCCTTTTCAGGTACTACTGACAACTGAGGCAGCAATCTGGACCAAGGAGTGAGGGTGGATCCACACCAGCAGAATCAAAGGACCCGTGGAAGAACCTAAGGAGTGGACTATAACATGTAAGCCTGGTGATACCAAGTTGACTCTTAAGCGGGAACTGGGTGGTAATGCACTGGGAAGACCCAAATGATCCAAGGGATGCACCAAGAGTCACACCTGATTGGGAAATAAGGCCAAGCTTATATCAGTAGTTTCAAATGTTGCCTGGACAAGTCCTGAGACACCTCCAATACCCTGCTTGGGGAGGAATACTTCCACTCCAAACAGGAGGATCAGGACTATTTCGGGCTGAGGGTTCTCATATTCTGGCCTTAGTCTGTGATTTATTTAAAAAGGAGGAGGAATTGCTACCTCCAACAGTGCCATACCATATACCCTGTCTGATCCACTCCAATACTGGACATGCTAGCTGGGTTAAATGTAAATGTCTAAACTGTAAAAAATATTGGTATTGTAGTTCACTAAAACGACACTCTCATTGCATGAAGTGTCGAACGCCAAATCTATTCCCCATCCAGGTAGAGCAAAGAACAGCTGAAATAGTAACCTTGCTTTGTGGATGGGAATTACTAGTGCCTGTTGAATGGGAGATACCTGAGGAACAGTGGGAAGCTACAATTAAGAAGTGTCAAAAGCAATTTGCCTGGAAATTAATGAAAAGGAAGTGACGAGGAAACAGAGGGCAAGACCGAATTGACCACTGTACTTGCCACCAAGAAGATCATATACCCCCCTGCTGTGGGTAGCAACCCCAAAGGCATGGAAGGTGGAGGTATAAGCCATATCGGACCTCTGTTATTCCTTTATCTGTCACTCCTCTTTTGTCTCTTCCCTCTGGGGATACCAACACAGCCATGCCATAGGTGTTACTGAAAGCTGTATATGGAAAAACACCGAGGTTCCTTTTTCATTGCGCATACCCATGTCAACAGCCACTGTTATAACCCATCCAAATTAGGAAACTGTATGCAAAATGGGAAAAGGCACTGGATTGCAGAAAACCTAGGAACAAGTGGTAGCAGGTTGGGAAGTAAATGTCCAAAAGGAGAAAGATGGATGTGTTTCACATATATTGTTGGGAGTAAAGTCTCAGGCTTAGTAAAAGAACAACGGGTAAATAAGAAGGCAAAACTAGCACAGCAATCTAACTCTATATCGACCCAAATTCAAGACATGTATGTGAAACTCAAACAACAATTAGAAAATTAAAAAGATATCTCAAATTTTGGAAAAAAACTGTTTGTGGAGTTGGGGGAAAGGATAGGTAAAGAGCTTAATGTAACCAACTGTTGGGTCTGTGGAGGGCCTCTGATGACAGAGGAATGGCCATGGAAAGGCAGTAGCTTAAGCCAAATAGAACTCCTTAAGTGGAATCGAACAAGGATAAGGGAAGAAAACAGACCAGAAGGGTGGGTACTGAGTTCAACAGTGATAGGAGAGGAGTGTCTCTGGCGTACCGGGAACAATTTTCCTTAACGAAGTAGGAAATACTCCCTGTAAGAGATATAAGGCCAGTAATAGAACTTTTACATGGTGGGTCCCTGAGAAACTAGCTCTGTGTTGGACTCAGGAAAAAACAAAGGAAAAGAATTGTAAGTACAATAATAAGGTCAAACTCTTTCAATGCAATGATACAAAAAAAAAAAATCCTTATTTTTGAGAACCCAGACATTTTAGAATTTTGAGAAAATATAAGTCAACAAAAATTTGATTACTGGAAGGCACCAGATGGCCTATTTTAGATATGTGAGAAAAAGGCATATGCAAAGCTCCCCTCTCCGTGGGAAGGGAGTTGTACCCTGGGAATCATACACCCAGGATTCTTTCTTTTACCAGAGCCAGACGGAGATCAACTAGGAATACCAGTGTATGAGGATCTGAAAAGGAATAAAAGAGAATTGATTGGAGGATCTCAAAAATGGGGAGACGAGGAACGGCCCACTGAGCGCATAATTGAAATGTATGGGCCAGCCACCTGGGCACAAGATGGGAGTTGGGGATATCGAACCCCAATTTACATGCTGAATCAGATTATAAGACTCCAAGCAGTTCTAGAAATAATAATGAACTAAACTGGTCAGGCATTGGAATTACTAGCTAGGCAACAAAGCCAAACAAGAGCTGCGGTGGATCAGAATAGGTTGGCTTTAGACTATCTATTGGCTGAAGAAGGAGGTGTTTGTGGAAAATTTAATACTTCAGATTGTTGTTTGAAGATAGATGACCATGGGGATGCCATCCTAAATATAGCCAAAAATATCAGAAAAATAGCCCATGTACTGGTCCAAAAGTGGGAATCCGCAATAAAACTTAGCTGGTGGGATAATAAATTGGGAATAGAATGGTGGAAGAAGCTAGGTTTCTTCCTTTTACGTGCAACCGCAGGCTTGATATTTCTCCCTTGCCTGATCCCCTGTTTTATTCAATTAATGTCTACTGTGGTCCAAGGCATGCAAATAGTACCAACACCTGTGGAACCAAAATTGGCTACATCTGGAACGGCACAAAAGATCATGGTGTTAAAGAAGCAAAATGATATCAAAGATCCCTTTGAAGAAGCAAGATTGATTTGTGAAAAAATGAGCAAATAAAGCAAAATAAAGGCTAGAAAACAAGAGATACTGCTCAAGCCAAATGATCTGTAAAAAAAGGAAAAGGGAGGTATTGTTATGAACGTATTGTGATGTTGGCTTTTTTTTTTCATGTTCCTTAATGTTAGAAAAACTTTACCTAGGTTCTGTAATGTAATACATGATATAGAATGTCTATTGTTTATGTAGTCAATTTAGAAAAGATAGGCAGAGAAAGTTTTCACATTCCTAGAGTATCGTATCAGAGAAGAAGAAGACCTGAAACCAGAGAGAAGAATTTATGGAGGGAGCAGAGACGGAATGGAGCCAAGGAGGAAGATAAGGCTGATGGGACGATACACAGAAACGCCAAAGAATTTATGAATCGTGCATGATTGTGATGAGTATGCAATAAGAGATGTACTTTTAAAGATGATCTTTTGGATGTAAAGGTGTGCCTTTGGATCTCTGCCAAAGCACCCGGCCGTAATACCCTTTTTGCTGTTGTCTCCTAGTTGTCCCTTTTATTAAACTTTCCTTAAAATTTTACTAAGAGTGAACCTCGTTTTTCACACAGTGTCTATAAATGTTGGGGTTTTAGTTCTCCTCCTGTTTTTCTTTTTCTCTTAAAGGAATTTTCCCCATACATGTTGCCAGGGGGATTAATTACTGGGTGCTTCAGGAAAACAAAGGACCTGGTCACAGGGGGAGGGGTGCATCTCTTTCACCTAGGTTTGTGGGCAGTTAGTCCCCTGCTTCTTCGGCTGCCTTCCTTCTACCGGAGAGACCCCGGGATCCCAAGCCCGCCTTTCCCTGCCCCACTAGGAGCCGGGCCGTGGCCGCCCTGCCCCCGCCGTTGCTTCAAGCCTTCGCTACGTTGTAGGCCTGCTCGACCTGCCTGCCCAGACCTCCAAGGGGTTCTCACTGCAGCTCTGCAGTTTGGATACATCTCATCTGCCACCCGGGATTTGTGCTCGTCCCTGCTGTTCCAGCCTGCTGTTCCTGAGGGTACGGCCGGACACTGAGATCGGCTGCCCAGGGGTTTGTGAAGCTTCTTTGTTCCATCCCTCCCCGGGACCCCAGGCCACCAGTGCCGCGTGCTCTCCGAGCTCGCTCCGGAGTGCCCCCTGCAGCTGCGGGGGAACCATCGCACCCGCCCTGCAGAACTGCACCCAAGGGGAAAGGGCCTGACAGCCGAGAAGGCTGGCACTGGGTTTGTGATTGCTGTTACTGCCATAGTTATTGTTGTTTGTTTGACTTGTTATACACATATAGATATATAATAGTAAAGAACTGTTATTCCTATTTCCCATATCTTTGCCTAAAAGCCCCTTGATTTCAAAATTATAATAACTCGGAGGGAAGGGGGGTGCATCTGCCGTTCCAAGGGAGGCTCCTGCCTTCCTTAGCAGACACCTGTCTTTCAAACCAAGACAATAAACTAGAAATCTAATTTTAATTTAGCGTTCAGAATTGATTAAGCAAATCAAGTTAAACAAGCATAATCGCTATGTCTAATTAAGCATCCTGCTAACACTTAACATAACTGGTCATATGCATACTCTTAGAAATCGAACCTCACAAATTCAGGGAAACAAACTTCACCAGTCATTTCAGTCGACTTCATCTGCTGCTAGCCTAGAGATGCCAAATGGTACAAGCACAAACATACATTTGGAAAGGGTTTAAATCAAATCTTTCACATAATCTAGTAAATAGTTATCATGAATGCTGATCTTCAGCAACATAAACCAGACTAACCAGGAGCTCACAACTCTTTACTAGCTTCCATGAAAACATCTCCCAATAGCTAAGTAGCTTAAGTATATTCAGACCATCTTCCAGCTGAAGAACTGATTGCTTCTTGTATAGGACTTATGTTCTTCTGATATGCTCACTTAAAATGTTACTCTGGTGTAAGAATTTCTGACACAAAATGCAGTTGAGAAAATGTAAGCTCAGAATTTCCATTTTAACTCAGTTAAAAACTGTAACAGTACTAATGCAACACTGGCATTTTGAACCCATCTGCATTCCCTTCCAAAGAAGATTTAAACCAAAGTCAGAGAAATTATATTCTGCTTCCCCTTTTATATACTTCTGTATTTCAAGTACATTGCAAGCTTAAAGGATTCCAAAAAGACCTTGTAACCTTACAAAGAAGGGAAAACAAACAAAAAACCTCCCACCATTATCAAGTCTGGACACAGAAGCTGTTCTTTCAAAATTTCCCAACCACAGGAAAGACAGTATTTCTTAACATTAAAGAAAATGCCTTCCCTCTGCAAGCAAGGATTTGGAACACATCTGATAATTTAATAGAGGGGGAAAACCCCAATACTCAGTTTCTCTTAGGAGACCTCATACAAGACTATACTGACTGCAAAAGGTCATTAGGGACACAGAACATGAGGTTATTCAAACCAAGTCATGGGGTCAAAACATGAAGCGATGCACTTGCATACCAGAGAAGATTACCTACCTAAGTAGTTAACACACAACAACTGAGCTCACTCTTCTTTACCTTTTCTTCAAATAATCGTTTTCAAAAACCTCTTTCAGAGCTTTTCAATTACAGCTCCATTAGACCTTCTTTACACTGGCATTGATCTGAATTGCACAGGTCAGTTTTAAATAGATAGTCATGCCTTTAGGCATCCTTGTAAAATGACAGCTGAAGCTTTGGAATTTATGATTGAAAAGACTGGGAGTTATTATGTTAGAAACAAAATGCCAGAGAAGGCTGGATAGCAGTTTTGTCTAATAAGTAAAACTAAATTTCTTATACCTAAGATTTCCTTGGTTTTCCTTTTGAAGTTTCAAGTATTATAATGATGATGATGAAAAAGAGAAAGGAGAATAAAACCCAAGAGAAACAAGTGTTGCACAATTCAATTACTCACCACCCACTGATTCATGTCCAGCCGGTCCCCGAGCAGTGATTGGTGGCTCCCAGCTAACTCGCCCAGTTTATATACTGAGCATGACATTCTATGGAATGGAACATCCCTTTGGCCAGTTCAGATCAGCTGTCTCAGCCATGCTCCCTCCCAGCTCCTTGTGCACCTGCCCACTGGCAGAGCCTGAGACACTGAAAAGCCCTTGACTTAGGGTAAGCCCTGCTCAGCAACAGCCAAAACATCAGTGTGTTATCAGCATTATTCCCATACTGAATCCAAAGCACAGCACTGTAATAGCTACTGAGAAGAAAATTAACTCTATCTCAGCTGAAACCAGGACAGTCTAAAAAGTTTAAGTCACCCAATTGCAATGGTGATCTAAAGTATCACTGACACTTTTGAATCACAGCTCTGCATGTACAAAAACCCGAAGTCGGTACAGTTGTGGTACTGCAACGTAACACCATCCTGGCATACGGCCTTGAAGAAATCGGTCCAACTTTGATATGTTATTACCACACATACCATCTCAGTCTCATTCCCTTCCCCCTAGCTAGTACAGCACCTCCGTTAAACGGTACCTTCAAAAGCAGTACTGAGAGGCCATGAAGGCGGAGCAAGGCCATGCAGAAACGCAGCGCTCACAGGCTCGCTCCTCTCCACAGCCGGGGGAGCAGCCCCCAAACATGCGAACCCCCGCCCCCGAGAGGCCAGCGGCCCTGCAGCCGCCCCGCCGGCACGTCACATCAGCTGAATCACAGTGGGGGCGCGGATGGTCCCTCGCCCCGGATAAGCAGAAGCGGCAGCGACGTTTAACCCGGCAGCGGGGCGGAGGGCCCGAGGCGCGGCCGGCTGCGCCCCCCACCTAGACCAGCATCTGCATTCCCATTCCCTACCGGCCCGCTCGTTACCTGCACGGCACCTAGAGGTTCCTGCTATCCCCGCGGTCACTGCCCACCACCCGCCGGTACGAAACGCACACCGTATCACCACCCCCAACCCCTCAACCAGGAGAGGCCATGTTGTCTACCTACCCTCCACCTCGCCTCCCCAACGACGCGCTGACGTCACGACGCGAGGTCACCTACTCCCGCCGAGCCAATCAGGAGGTGCTTACGTTGACATCACCTCAGCGGAAGAGGGGTGGGGCGACGATACTTACACTTCCTTCTACCCGGAGTGGAGGTGTTTGGGTCTGTCTCTGCTTGTTTCGGTTGTGGGCCTTTTCCCGGCTCCGGCCCTGCCCGGGGGCTCCTCTAGCACTTTCTTCCCCTCTCCTAGCTGGGCACAGCGACAGACTCCTCCGGACTGGATGAACGTGGCGAGCCGGGCCCAAAGGGGGCATTTTGCCTCATACGTCTCAGCCTCTTCCCTTAGCAGAGATGCCTGCCTCGACACCTGCCCTTGGTCCCCTCACGAGGGGCTGCATGCCCACCCAGCACAGCCGAGGAGGCACTCCTGCTGGATGCCCTGGAGCATGGCACTTTCTCCCAAGAGCAAGTTTGGCAGCAGGTTTTCAGTCTTTTGAGAGGGCCTTCTTACAAAATTAAGGTGTTTTGTCCAAAATGGAGGTGGTAGCTATGCATGTGAGGGAGGATGTAGAGATGAGCATTAATCATGGTAAATCACGACTGAAAACAGCTAAAGACTATTATCCCTTGGGCTTTTTATCCTCAGGGGAAGTTGGAAAGCCTAATAGGTTCTTTTCTAGTTTTGGGTTTGGTTTTTTTTTTCAATTTGGCTTTTCACATCACCCTTGTCTCTGAGGTTTGTTAGGTGAAAAGACACCAAAAAAAGCATAAAAGAAATGCCATCTTTTTCTGGAAAATAGTATGTTTACTGATTTTGTGTGACTTGAGACACCAGAGGGTTTCAAGTGGTCAGGAGCTGGCTTTCTTTTCAGTCTGCCTGTACATCACGGTTGTTTGTTTTTTTTTTTCCTGTCTTTCTTTTCTCTACAATGTTACTCATTGGTGATCTATTGGTTTGGGTTACTCTTAATCTTTGCCTCTATAAGCATAGGCAAAAGTTCATGTGAGCCATGTGAACATAAGGAAAGGCACACATCCATCCACATCAGTTTTAAAGCAGCATAATCACATACAAATATTTTTATGCCCTTTATTTCCCCTATAATAAGGGAGTTTTTTTGGTGGAGAAGAGTACCTGAAAGTTTGACTAAGCACCTCATTGTGCACTAGGCTCTTGTATTCATTCGGAGAAGCCAGGTGATAAAGCCAAGCTAGTTAAAAGGGTCTCTCTAAGGGAAACCTGCGATGAAGTTTTGCAAAGTGAAGCCAGTGCCAGGCATTATTTCCTCTGGTCTAGCGGCGGAAGGGGAGGAGGTGGCGTTTTATGCTTGTTGTACGGAAAATCACACTATGAAAAGCCAGTGTCCATAAAGGAGACAGAGGAGTCCTGCAACTTTATTCGATTAAAGGGAGAGAGTCCCTGGGGCACATACCCACTAGATTCTCTCATTCTCTCTCAGCTTCAGAGAGTGCAGCCTCCTTTTATCCTAAACTCCCGGCCACATGTTGCCCTCTTCCTTTCCCCATTGGCTGAGGTACTAGGAAGGTACAGCCTTCCTGAACCACTTACCACATATTCCCCCCTTGAACCTGTCATTTTACCCCAAAGTTCAGAAGGTCGGGCTTGTGCAGACTCACTTGTCTGTTTCAGGAGTCAAGCTGTCTGGGATCTGCAACAAACCTGCTGCTTGAAGTTAGTAGAGACATCCAGACCGGTTTCAAAGACTTTAACACCCATACCTTCACCCGTAGAATCGTTTGTAAAGACATTAGCACACATCTTTCCTATCATTGTGGTCAGATTTTCCCACAGGACAGATGTAGAACTCCAGTATAGATTGTGCATGTTACAATCAACAGGAATACGTTCACAGGCTGTCTCAGTAAAAGATCACTGTGCTGGTTTGGGCTGGGGTAGAGTTAATCTGTTTCACAGTAGCTGATATGGAGCTAAGGTTTGTATTTGTGCTGGAAACGGTGTAGATAATACAGTGCCTCTCCTATGCTTAAATTGACGGGCCCGGGGAGGCCGCCAGCCAGCGCCGCCGATCCGTGCAGGGCAGCGGGGAACAGACAAGTGGCGAAGCCGGGAAGCTTCGCTCCGAGCTCCGCTGGCGCTGCCGCAAAGAGGGTGGGCCAGCTCGCCGCCCTCCCTCCTCCGGTTGCTAGGAAACGAGACTCGGGCGGGGTGGGACTGTCGTAAAAATATCTCGGAGAAAATGTCGTGAAGCGCAGTCGGTGGGGCCTGTGACGAAGAGAGTGACCGGGCCTGGCTCCCCGCACTTATTTGCCCCGTACCCCGGTGGCCCCCTCCCCCTCTTGCTCCATGTGGGGCCCAGGTTGGGCTCTCGGCTTCTCCTCCTTCTCCTCCTTCTCCTCCTTCTCCTCCTTCTCCTCCTTCTCCTCCTTCTCCTCCTTCTCCTCCTTCTCCTCCTTCTCCTCCTTCTCCTCCTTCTCCTCCTCCTATGGCCCGGAAAACAGTTAGCAGGAAGCGGAAAGCGGCAACGGCTGCCGCCGGAGGGCTCCGGGGGGAGCAGGTAGGCTGGGGGGCGGGAACGGGTGTATGAGGGCAGAAGCCCACATGCCGGTGCCTGGGGTCACCCTGACTGGGGATTGCCGTGTCCCGGTGCCCGGTTGAGGTAGGGGAAAAGGGCGTGGTCTTTCAGTGCCTGGGGAAGGTGTCCTGGGGGGGGAGATGGTGGGAAGGAGTAGTCCCGGCCCCGGTGGCTGTCGATGCGATACAGCAGGCAGCTTCCCCCCGTCCCTGCTCCGGTGGCGCCGGGAGCTCTCTGTTCGGCCCGTAACCGCCGAGTCCCCGCCGCCCCAGAGCTGACCGTTACTGCGAGGCGCCCCCAAGCCGGGCCGGAGGAGGCCGATGAACGGTGCGGTCAGTATCAGATGACCCCCGCAGTGTCACCTCCAAACCTGCCAAGCTCACGCCGGGAGGCTGTCGGGGCTGCTTTTCCGTTTAAAGTGCTTCTTGTCTTCCTCTTGTTTCTATAAGCTTTTGGTGTCCCAACAGTGCCGAACCGGGGTGGATTGTTTTCAGTATTATGGCAGTGTTGCTTCTTTAGCAAATATTTATGTTTAATTTTATGTTGTTGAAGGCTTTATCACCATTTCTGAGTTAATCTTCGTGTATGGTATTCTATGGGTAGTTTGTAAGGCTTCAGTATTTTGCTGAGAACATCTTTGAATTTAGAAGGCTTGTGTCTTAAGTTTGTTCTAGTTGCTTTATCTAAGTTTAATGCTTCTTTTCCACAGTATGGGTGGGATCACTCAGTTCACAAAAGGAAAAGACTCCCCCGGGTGAAAAGGTCTGTTGTGTACTACCTGAAAGGTAGAGAGGTCAGGATGCAGAATGAGTCCAGCTATCACCGCTTGTTGCATGGATACGCAGCTCAGCAGCTTCCCAGCCTCTTGAAGGAGAGAGAATTTCACCTTGGAATCCTTAATAAAGTATTTGCCTCCCAGTGGCTGAACCACCGGCAAGTGGTGTGTGGGACAAAATGCAACACAGTAAGTGCCACCTATCTTTTGCTTCTCACTGTTAATTATTCCACCCCAAATGGCGCTTACCATAATCGAAGTATGTAGATAGCCAAGGAATATATTAGGAAGTAATTAGGTGTGGATTCCAAATTGTGCACAATTAATTTTGAATGAAGGTAATGCTTAACGATCACATAATCTGAAAACATGGCACTATGCAGATGGCCTGAAACCTGAACATGAGGCCTATACCTCATGCAGCATCTATCTAATCCACATAGAGAGGTTTACATCTATTTGCAGGATGGCAAGCAACAGTGGGGTTCGATCTTTCTTCCTGTCCTGCAAATGTAAAGTTAATGAATGATGCTAGCTTTGCTAAATGGTAGCTAACATGCCTGGTAAAACTTGCTAGTAAGACTCTATTGCGCTCAGTCTTTTACCGTTTGGTTTTATGTATGGTTCTGTGCTGCTGACTTGGGTCTGGAGCATCTCTCATGAGGAGAGACTGTGGGAGCTGGGCCTGTTTAGTCTAGAGAAGAGAAGACAGAGGGGATCTCATTAATGCATATAAATATCTCAAAGGCAGGTGCCAGGAGGATGGTGCCAGACTCTTTTCAGTGGTGCCCAGCAACAGGATGAGGAGGAATGGCCATAAACTAAAACACAAGAAGTTTCACCTCAGCATGAGGAAGAACTTCTTTACATCGAGGATGGCAGAGCACTGGAACAGGCTGTCCAGGAAGGGCATGGAGTCTCCCTCTCTGGAGACATTCAAGACCCACCTGGACACATTCCTGTGTCACCTGCTCTGGGTGGCCCTGCCTTAGCGGGGGGTTGGACTGGATGATCTCCAGAGGTTCCTTCCAACCCTAACAATTCTGTGATTCTGTGATTTCAAAAAGTTGCTACAAAACTAAAAACTATGGTTAAACTCCAGATATTCTTCAGAGTAGCTAGAAATGTTCCAAGCTGAAAAAAATTAATTTCACATCTTCAGGATTATCCTTTGCTTTTCCAGTTTGTAATTTTTTTTCCACTCTAAATCTATTTTCAGTGTTTAAATAACTTTTCTTGCTTATGTACCTTTACATGCTTTAGCAAAATCTGAAATCTCGTCGGACTCTGTCATGTTTCAGATTTCATATTTCCAAAGCATCCCTTTATAGGAAAATATTAAAATAATGTTCTATGTGATTAATAAATGGAGGAGATCATACTTCTTAGGTAATGCTCTCTCTGCTGGAGTTAGTGGCCCAACTTCATTGGCTGAGGTTTCAATGTCATATATGAAATTCTGATTGAATTAGTGCAAAATCCCAAACCTGTTCTTTGCAGATTGGTAAGTGCTATAGAAATGAATTGAGCATTGTAAAGAATGTATAGATCAAGCAGCTCTAAAACCTCAAAGTATATCACTAGGTGTGATTGTTTCTTTACCTCAAGATTTTTTTTTTTTTTTTTATTTGCAAAAGCCACACTCAGTGATCTGACCTGCAAGGGACAGTGTTTTTTAGTTTTGTTTGTTTTTTCATTTCAGATGTTCTGTTATTATTCATAGTTACATAGCAGGAGGCTTTCATGCAGTAGCTCTTAAGAAGCAAGGCCTAGCTGTATAAACAAAACAGTCTTTTAATAGGAATTAAGTCTGAAATAGAATCTCTCTGCCTTCAGTTTCCATGCGTGTTCATTGCCTCAGTCTCAAGAGTATTTGGTTTTCTGTGAACTGCATGTGATACCCATGTCTGTCTTCAGAGTCTGGTAGTTTCCATGCCAAGTATAGTGTGGGTGGTAGAGATGCTCTTTAGCAGGCAAAGTCTCTCACTTCTCCATCCTTTGTCATCTGTCAACATGTGCTGTCTCCCAACTTCCTGAAATTAAATGTGGAGGGCAAGACACAAAAACTGACAAATGTGATTTTGGCACTGAACAAATTCAATTACATCAAAGTGTGTGCCCATTAGATAGTGCTTCAGAGTTTCACATCAAGATGGATTGCCTGATTGTGTGGTCTTGTCTCTGGAAATGTAGTTCAGTCAGTCAACTTGTTACCAAATCTCTGAAAACCAGAATAAGACACCTTAACACCAGCTTTTTGTGTTAAAGAGGGCATCATTTATTCAGATGCCTGGAAGGGCATGGGGGATCACTCCTTCCTAACATGCCCCCTGATTTCTACAAACGTGTTGCTAATATACAATAGCCAGAGATCTGCCGGGATGAACCACACTTCTCATAGAGATATGATGGAACTCCATTTATTCTATTGTCAGACCCATAGTTATACCCTAATTCCCCAAGCACACATAAGCAAGCTCCATACTATTGGATTACAGCTACTGTTCATGCAGCCTTTAATAGCAAGCGATTGGTTACAGATTAATATGTGCGCGACTAACTAACACAAGTCTTTCTCTTTCTATGGTCAGCATCCCCCTCCGCAACATCCTGTCGGCTTGCCACATCAGCATTGCTCCTCTCTTTTTTCCCTAGTCAAGGACAGTTCACTAATATAGCTTGGATTGTGCACGTACACGTGTCCCTGTTCACTCAGCCATTTCTTTACAATATACAGTCACTACATGCATATTATAAGTTGTCCATTACCATAAACCCCCCCCACCCCCCCATGTTCCTTAAGTTCCCAAACTCAGTCCTTGTTTTGGCTGTAACTACATTCCTAAGCCAGATGTCTCCTCTTAATCTTCCAACGTCCTTACTTGGAGAACAATTTCTGCATGCCTTGCTTCTCTGCCAAAGGTCCACAGACACAGTGTCTTTCTACTAAAAGTTCACAGTTACAGTAGAAATTGAATTAACCTTTTTGGTATCAATTCCTTTGAAACTTTTCAAATTCGTTAAGGCCATTTGATAAGTTTCAACTTGATGTTTATCTATAGTAGCATATATTCCTGCAAGGTTACGATTGATCGTTTTGTGAACACAGCCAATAGCAAGACCGATAATTACTACGATTACAACTATGATGGTTTCCAGTATTCCAGCCAGCCATCCTCTCAGGGACCATCCCCCTATTCCTTGAAGAATTTTATTGAACCAATTAGTTTCAGAGGCCTTTTGGATAGCCTTGCTATCCTCAGCAACTTGCTGCATTTCATTAAACTGTTTTTGGAGATCTTCTGTTACATTCGGGATGCATACACAAAAGTGTTCTCTATCCAATTTTAAATACCCACAAAGCCCTTGTTCTTTGGCCAGCAATAGATCTAAGGCCAGCCAGTTTTGTAATGTCAATTTAGTATTTGCCTGTATTTGCCCATTTATGATTTGAAATCCCTTTTCTGTAGCTTCGGATAGTTTCCTTAATTGCCAAGTTAGATTTTCTAACAAAATACTGTTTTCTAGAGCCATGGCTCTTGGTAAGAGAAAACTCTGTAGGGCCTATTTAAATTGTGTGGAAGCTGAAGGCCCTGTCTATTCATCCTTGATGTCTTGTTTTACCTTACTCCCATATTGGGCTTTTATGGGGCTTCTTCTCCAAGTTGGGCACAAGGTTAATAACTCTAAGGTAACTTGCCAGGTGGTTGGTCCAAGCAGGAGTCGGGTGGTCCAATATCCATCTGAAGTAGCCCAGACAGTGTAACCGGGGGAAGGAACTTGCAGAGATTTAATGTAATTTAAAGGTTGGTTATTGCAATTTAGAACTAATTTGGCCATCTAGCTTATGGTGCTAGACTGACTTTCATAATTTTGTTTTTCTCCACACCTCCATTGACTCTTATTTAGGTTATACATAAGTGTGATTCCCCAATCCAGACACCACTCTACCTTCCCCAAGTATTTCCATTGTCCTTCTAAGGAATTTGTCCAGGTATGAGGCTTGCATCGGAGAGTTTGACACTGGCAAGTCTGAAACATTTTGGGTGTGATTCTTAGTAACACATAAATCAAATAACCTGGCTGCCTGGCCTCTTGAGGCTGCTAAGGCAAAATCAAGAAAATGTTGGTCGAGACTATGGGACCCTGTTGGATGCTCCGTACCTCCTTTGTTCCCAAAAATAGTTCTATTGTCTCCTGGCCTCCAAGCTATCAGATCCTCAAGAATACAATCTCCTCATTGCCTACATCTCTCCTTCTCATCCAAATAATTGGTGATGTTTGCTTTTGCTATTGCATTAGTCAGATTATCATATTGAATTAGCATTGACAGATCTATAGGGATAATTCCCCAAGGAATAGGTTCCCCTGCTGAACCGGGGATAGGAAGGCAGGCTGTAATGTTGGACAGATTACACATTTTACCAAACCCTTGGATTAAAGTTAATACTAAATTTTCTTCAACCCCTCCCCCTAAAGACAAAAGGATTCCCATAAGCATTAGCCTATACATTTCACTACTTGTCTACAGATGTCTTCAAGATTTTCAGCTGCAGGGGTCAGATGTTTTCCACTGTTCACTCTGAGTTGAAAGCCTTCTTAATTCAGGTGCAGTGAATCCAGGAGTTAAATCCTTTAACATTCACTGCTGTTCTTGTAGTCAACAGAACTAGATAAGGTCCTTTCCACTGCTCCTGAAATGGCTCCAATTTCCAGGTCTTGATGTATATGTGATCCCTGGGCTGAAATGAATGAACTGGGGTGTCTAGGGTAAGAGGTTCTGAACGAATGACAAACCCTTTTAGTTCATTGAAAGATTTTCCCAATGAAACGAAACATTGTTCAATTTTCCATTTCTGTATTTGTTCCTCGGATCCAGGGAAAGTTGTAACAGAATACGGTCTCCCAAACATCAACTCATATGGGCTCACCCTCAGGTTAGTTTGGGGTTGGACCCTAATTCGTAACAAAGATAATGGTAACACCTGTGGCCATTTCAAGGCAGTTTCCTGACACATTTTGCTAATTTGTCTCTTTAAAGTTTGATTCATTTGCTCAACCCTTCCACTAGATTGCGGTCTCCATGGTGTATGTAAATCCCAACTTACACCTGTTGTGGTTTGACACTGGCCAAATGCCAGGCACCCATAAAAGTCGTTCACTCGCCCTCCCCTGCCACAGCTGGGCAGAGGAGAGAAAAATTAACGAAGGGTTTGTGAGTTAAGGATCAGGAGAAAACACTCCAAAGGCAAAACAGGCTCAACTTAAAGTTACAAAGTGAACTTATTACTAACAAAATCAGAGGAGGATAATGAGAAGTAAAATAAGCCCTTAAAAAACACCTTTTTTCCCCCCAGCCCCTCCTTCCTTTCCACCGACAGTGCAGGGAGACAGGGTATGGGGGTTTGGTCAGATCATCACCTGAGGTTTTCTTCTACTGCTCAGGGAGAGGAGTCCTTCCCCTGATGCACCATGGGAGCACAGTTATCCATGAACTTCTCCAGCGTGGCTCCAAATCTCACAAGCAGCAGTTCTCCCAAAACTGCTGCAATGTGAGTCCCTCCCATGGGCACACAGTCCTCCCAAAATGCTGCAGCATGGGTCACTCTTCCACAGGGTGCAGTCCTCCAAGAACAGGCTGCTCCAGCCTGGAAGCAAAGGCCCCCTCTCTCCACTGGGTCTTCCACTGGATCACAGCCTCCTCCAGGCATCCACCCACTCTGGCGTGAGCACCTCCTCCACGGGCTGTGGGTGGATCTCTGCATCCTCTGTGGACCTCCATGGGCTGCAGGGGCACAGCTGCTTCACCATGGTCATCACCACAGTCTGCAGAGGAACCTCAGCTCTGGCACCTGGAGCAGCTCCTCCCCCTCCTTCTCCACTGACCTTGGTGTCTCCATGTCATTTTCCCTCACATGTTCTCACCTCCTCCTCTTCTCTGGCTAGAGGAAAATCTGTGCGTGCCCACTTTGTTTTGATTTTCTTCTTAAACATGTTATCACAGAGGCGTTACCAACCTCTCTAATTGGCCCAGCTTTGGCCAGCAGCATGTCCATTTTCAGAGCCATCAGGGATTGGCTCTGCTGGACATGGTGGAAGCTTCTAGCAGCTTCTCACAGAAGCCACCTCTGTGGCCCCCCCCCCCACCAAAAACCAGGCTGTGCAAAACCAACACAGGGCCATTTGCCAAAATGACTTCGCACTGCTTCTGCAAACCAAAAGAAAAATACACATACAACTAATAATCTCATGGGGTATGCAAAGTAGATCCAGATCATAAAGATTCATGACTATGACAACTGTAGTATCTAGCCATGCCTGTCTACCTTGGTCCTTGAGTGATAGCACTCTTACAAGCTGTACATCTGAATCACTTTAAAAAAAATAGGAGGGGAGATGGATTTCCCTTTGTCTCATCATCCAGCCTGTTTGCTTGTTATAACAAGGTTGTCCTGCAGAGAACATGATAGCTGAGATTGCTGTTTCTCACAAATGAAGTGTGGTCCTTGGACTTTTGGCAGATGGCCAAAGCAATCCTAACTTTGAAAATCCAGGATGTCAAGTTATTTGGCACACTATGTTTTACTATCAGGAAGAACCAAATTATATGCAAAGCTTAAAATCAAGGGACAAATATGCACAGTTCACTGTTTATGAGTTGGTGAAGTTTACTGCATCCAGAAAAAGGTTTTGTGGTTGTTTCTTAGTTTCTATTTAATGACTAGCGGGAAAATAAGTTCTTATTCCTGCTTGAGATAAAGGAAAAAAAGTGTAGTTCAGCTATCAGGACTTTGTCAAGACTCTTAGAGGCCTGGCTGCTTTGGAGTTATTTGCAGATGTACTTATTTCAAGAGTAATGAAGCTACCAGTTTGCTTGGAAGTAGGCCAATTTCTGTATTTTCATTGGATTTATGTCATTGTATGTTGTGGTTTTGGCTGCACTTGTACAAAATATATGACTACCTTTAAACTTTTATTGTAGTGTCTTTAGAACTCTTAAAATGGTATTCAAAATTTCTGCATTCTTAGCTGTCTGCCTATCTTCTTTCTTACTATTTCTCCCGTTTTTGCTTTAGAAGTGTCTTAACAACTGGCTTCTCTTGGCTTCTGTTTGCTGGATTTACAGGGAAGATTTCTTGGCAGTCAGTGGTGCAGCTTTCAAGTGTGATCTTCTGTCTTCCTGTGCTGCCCCAGGTGATGCAAGAGTTCTAGCATATGCAGACAGTGCTTGCTTATTTTACTCTAGGGAGGTGGTGGTTTTTAAACTACCCACAACATGCCAAGTTCCTTACCAAGCAAGGGAAGAAGTTACTACTCAGACCTTTACAGCTGAAACTAAAAAGCCTCTCCCTTAACTGTGCAGTTTCTTGCCTTAAGA
This sequence comes from Coloeus monedula, assembly GCF_965178545.1. NCBI lineage: Eukaryota > Metazoa > Chordata > Aves > Passeriformes > Corvidae > Coloeus > Coloeus monedula. The sequence continues at coordinate 7,715,309 of NC_138821.1, read as the reverse complement.
GCAGTTGCTGTTCAGGTTATGGTAATACTGTGCAAGTGGAGGAAAAAGTGAGAAAATGACAAAGCAATTCAAGGGCTGACAGTGGATTAGACTTGGGTACAAGCAGATGAAAGCATTGCAAGAAATATGTTCTGTTGCTGCTTCTGAGAACATATTTATTTGGAAGCTTGCTATGAGGAAATGAGGTTGAAGATCTGGGGTAGAAGTGTGAGAGTGATGCTTCAGCACTGTCTCTTTCTAAGGTGTTTACCTTTTCAGCCCAATTAGTTTAGAGTTTAGCTAAAGGAATTCTGCATTGGAGTAAGCCTTTATTAACCTCCTATCAAACACAAATCTATGTCAGTGGTATCAGACTGGAGAATGTGAACGGTTTTTAATTTCAGTCTTCATACCTTTTGAGATGCTTTTTGAAATGTGAATCTGTTACAGCTAAAGCACAGTTTTCCTGAGTTTGCGGGCATCCTGAGTTGTGGATGTGTTTTCCTAAATAGTACTTCTGGTGCCAACTTCAGGACCTGCAGATGTCACTTGCAAGCCTTAATCTTAAGTACTTAACTGTTGATTTTGATTTTTTTTTTTCAGTAATTGAAGGAGGATAGGGGAAGGAACTGGGTGTTTCTGTTGGAAGGAAATATTGAGGAGGAAAAAAGAATATGTGTTTATAGGGGAAGGACAAGGGAGGATGAGAGGAAAGGGAATTACTGGTCCTGATCCTATAGTGCAGGTGTTAATTTTCAGGAATGTGGTTAGGGCAGAGAGGCTGCTGTATGCATTGTGTTTTTACCAGCTGTCTTGGGCAATGAAGTCCATTATAATATAAGGCTTGGGAGAAGTGAGGACTGCCTTCCTCCTATTCAGCTGTTGCCTGACCCCACACCTGCATGCAAAATAAAGAACTAAATATGAAAATTCAGTCCCTGTAGGAACAGTCATCTGTTTGTGCAAGACTGCTGCCTACAGAGGAAGATCAATTGGGAGTTGAAGATGATGCATAACACACTAATAGTGATTAATGGATTTCAGCTTTCTCTGCAGAGTGAGTTTAATGTTCCATACTTTATCAGGTTTTGATTAATACTCTGCTACTTCAGTACATCACGAATAATAGACAAACTGCTAAATTTTCTTGTGTTTTTGATGCTTATTAAAGAACAGACCTACAGTCTGTGAGAGTTCACCAAAACCAACTTGTATGTATAACTCCTCTGAGAACCTCTAGATTTCTCTTCTGTCCTTCTAGAAATGTCTGACAAATGATTTCAGAACAATTTCCTTGAGGTGTGTATTCTTTAAATTACATTGAGTTCTCTTGGCTTTTTTGTTGCTTTCTCCATCTTCGGTTTACTTCCAGAGGCTTTGAGACAATGTTATTTGGTTATACAAGGAACAAACTTAAAAGAATATGGGATTTAATTATCCCAGACTGTGATTCTGCATCACTTTCCCCAGTGCCAAGTCATCTTCAGATCCTCCATTTCCTTGCTTCACTCATGTTCCCTCAGGGCTTTGTCTGCTCTGTTACGCCTATTTGACTGTTAGCACAGCTGCCCTCTGAACAACATCTGTGAAATGATCCAGTATAAGAGCCTCGCAAATAAAGGTGCACTTTGGCAGGTGATGTAAACCTTTGTTCTAGTTCAGATTGTAATGGTTGTGTATATTTAAACTGTATCCCATCCAAAACTAGGACAGTATCTGCCCCTTATTCCATACCATTTATATCATGCTGGGTCCATGCTTTCTACTACGCCATCACCTTTCCTCTCTTTTGATATATACACACAGATATCATTCCCTCAGTCTATGGGCCATCCCTATAAAAGTTTGTTACATTCATTTAGTCCATGACCTTGGGCTCCATCTGTCATAACAGTCTTCCAGGGTAGGAAAGATGGTGTGTGTTGTTGGATTGTTGCATGCGGAAGCTTTTCTGATTCCATCACTGCTATGCTTGTCTGGTTTTATCAGAGGTCATTCTTCATTAATGTGGCAATCAAAAGTGAGTTGGGTTCAGATACCTTTGGTGTTGGCTAACCAGGTGGTCTTTGCTAAATCTGTATCCCAATGTTTGAAGGTTCCACCACCCATTGCTCTCAGTGTAGTCTTTAACCATTGTTTGCATAGTTCAATCTTTCCAGAAGCTGGTGCATGATAGGGCCTAACGCAACCAGGGGCTTGTAATCACAAGCCCCAGCGTGCCTTCGGGCAGAGGGGACGCAGCGTTAGCCTCCACAACGTCCGTGCTGGACGGCTCAGTGGAATAGGCGTGGAATGGGTGCGTGCGCTGGCTCCTCCTCAGAGGAAGCACGTTGGGCAGCCGATGAATTAGGCTCGCGTTAGCCTGGAGGCAAAGAAGGCGGGAGGGGCTTCTGGTGTGAGTTCCAACGGGTTTATTTGCAGGAGGGTCGAGGGACCAGAGCAGCCTTGAGGAGACTCAGGCTAGCCCCTTTATGGGGGGGTGGAGCAAGGCAGGGAAAGAGAAAACAACCAATGGGGTACAAGCAGAGGGGAGGATACAATTTTCAGAACAAATGGGGAAAACAGGGAGGCAGGAGTCATAACAGGGAACCAATTAATAACTAAAAAAGGGAGAACTTTCTGGAACAGGGGGAGGTAATTTAGGATTGGGAGCCACCCAGGGGGAGGTAACCTAGACCTCAGTGATCTCTTCTGGTGACTGACATTTGATGGTTTCAGCCCGAGAGCAGGCTGAGCCACCCCAACATCTCCCCCTTCTTTATTAGATTGAAATGAGGGGAAAGGCTTAAGGGATTTCAAAACCAAACACTTAAAAATGGGAAGGGCTAATAAAATTAACAACTCCATAAAGAAACCCCATACAATGTCCTTGATAATTGAAGGAATCTGGCTACTGGAGCTCCCAGTGTACAGGAGGAGCAGGTGGGACAGCAGCATGTAGGATGTCATCACACAATCATGGGAGATAACTTTAGGGACAGTGTAACATAAATAAAATTAATACAAATACAATTAACTTAAATAACAATGGCTCCCTTGGACTCCCCCTCTTTCAAAACAAAGGGCCACTTAGGGGAGGAAAACACAATAGAGAAGGTGGGAAAGGGAATGTTTGTCTTTGCAGCCTGGGAGGAGAATTTCTTGTTTATTCAGGAGGTCTTGTTTCTCCTCCTTTTCCAGGCAGTTGCTACTGCGTTTTCAGGCTGCTTTGGTTTTGATGTCTTTGTTAAGAAAGGTTTGATCCACTTTCCAGGGATCCATTTAGGTCCTTCTGGGGTTGATACACATCCATACCCCCTTCCCCATGTGATTAAGGGGTATGGGCCGCGTATTTGCAGTGTGTCTGGGTCTTTTACCAAGACATCAGGTCTTTCAGTTAGCTTAGCCTTGGTTGAATTTGTAAAGCGCCTTAAAATGGGGGGGTTCGGTTCTTTATGGGAGCAGTTTAAAAAATTTAAAGTGAAGAGCGTTTTGGTGAGTCTTATGATGGGGGCAGCGATCTCATTGCCACCCTTTTGTTGTTCAAGCAGTCCTTTTAGTGTCTGATGTTTCCTCTCCACGATGGCTTGGCCTGTGGGCGAGTGAGGGATGCCAGTGATGTGATCCACACCCCACTCACTCATGAATCTGTTTAACTCTGCAGAGGTGTACGCAGGGCCATTGTTAGTTTTTAATTTATTTGGTGTCCCCAACACAGCGAAGGCCTGTACTAGGTGGTTGATGACATCTTTGGCCCTCTCCCCACGGTGGGCTGAGGCAAAGGTTGCACCAGAAAAGGTATCCACTGAAACGTGAATATATTTCTGGCGGCCAAATTGGGGGAAGTGGGTGACATCTGTTTGCCATACCTCACAACTGCCTAAGCCTCGGGGGTTAACCCCCTGACCCAATGATGGAAGCTGATGTTTCTGGCAGCCTGGGGCATGTCGCCACAATGGCTTTCGCCTGGTCTCTAGTGAGGTGGAACATTCGGATGAGAGCTGGAGCATTTTGATGGAATGTGGCATGGCTCAACTGGGCTTGCTGAAATCTATTAGGCAAGTTTGCCATCTCAATAGGCATGGCTAGTGCATCAGCTCTCTGATTCCCCTCTGCGATGAACCCTGGCAGATCAGTGTGTGACCTCACATGCATTATGTAAAAGGGTTGCTTTCAGTGGGAGACAATTTGGATTAGCTTTGAAAGCAATTTATAGATTTTTGGATTCACCACCTCTCTGAGCGATGCTCTTTCTGCTCTGGACACCACTCCTGCTACACATGCAGAATCTGTTACCAAATTAAAAGGTTCGTTGAACCGCTCAAATGCTCTGACCACTGCGGCAAGCTCTGCAACCTGCAGTGATCCTTCGACCACCTGCACATCAGACTCCCACTTCTGAGTGCAAGGATTCCTCCAAGTGATGACAGACTTGTGAGATGCCCCAGAACCATCCGTAAAGATCGTCAGGGCATTGAGGGGTTCACGACTGAATTTCTTTTGGAATTAATTTAAAGGCCAAATTGAACAATTTGTGTTTCGGGTTGTGAGCCAATATTTGTCCCGAATAGCTATCAAAGGCAAATTGGAGATGATTGTTGTTTTGAAGGAGATGGTCCAGTGCATTGGTTGTTAGTGGCAGGTAAACACATGTGAAATCACACCCCGCAAGGGTACGGAGGCGAGACCTAGCCTTTATCACCAACTGAGCCATGAGCTCCTGTGGCGTGGTAATACTTTTGGACGGCTGGTGCGAGAGGAAAACCCACTCAATAATCAGAAGGGGATCCCTCTGCACCTTGTCCCACTGGAAAACCAGCCCATGGAGGTATGGCATTTTCCCCAACACTATAAATTGAAAGGGCAGACCTGGGGCATAACGATGGGCTTGGCGAGATGACAGCGCCTCCTGGACTTTGATGAGGGAGTTTCTTGCCTCTTCTGTCAACTGCCTCAGGGATTTGAGATCCTCGTTCCCACAAAGCAGGTTGAACAGAGGGGCAAGGTCCTCAGTCGTCAGTCCCAGGAGCTGCCTCACCCAGTTGATGGACTCGCAGAGTTGATGGAGTTCCTGCAGAGTCCTGGGGTTATCATTGATCTTTAATGGTTGGGGCATCACTGTTTGCTCCTCTATTTTTTGTCCTAAATATTTAAAAGGTGAGGTCTTCTGGACCTTTTCGGGATGGATTTCGAATTCATCAGCCTCTAAAGCCCTGATTACCTCCCCCAGAGTCCAGTCCAGGTACTGCTGTGTGGGCACACACACCAAAACATCGTCCATGTAGTGTAGGATCACATCTCTGACTGCCTTTTTCCGGACAGGGGACAGAATGCGAGCGACATACCACTGGCAGATGGTGGGCGAGTTTTTCATGCCTTGCGGCAGAACTCGCCACTGGTAGCGCTGCATGGGAGCCTCTCGGTTGAGGGAAGGCACCGAGAAGGCAAACCGGGGTGCATCGTCCGAATACAGGGGGATATGGAAGAAGCAGTCCTTGATGTCTATGACTGCTAGCTTCCACTGCCTAGGGAGCATAGAGGGTGATGGCATTCCAGGCTGCAGGGGTCCCATGTCCTCAATGACCTCATTAATTTTCCGCAGGTCGTGAAGGAGTCTCCACTTGTCTGTTCCCGGCTTCCGGATCACAAAGACCGGGGAGTTCCAAGTGCTGTTGGAAGGCTCAATGTTCCCCTTCCCCAGCTGCTCCTCCACGAGTGCAGTGAGCGCTCTCAATTGGTGTGTTTTTAAAGGCCACTGATCCACCCAGACCCTTTTATCGGTGAGCCAATTCAATTTCTGGGTGGGACACTCCACAGTGGCCCCTACTAAAAATCCCGGGGTTGAGATGGGATCTCAACCCGGGTTCCCCACTGGGACATGAGATCCCTGCCCCACATGTAAACCCAGAGTCAATAACAAATGGACGGACTGTTGCAATCCGCCCCTCTGAACCCTCAATCTGGACAAGCGTCCTGTTTCTCTGGGCAGCCACAGATCCTCCCACACCCATAACAATACCTTCTGCCGGTTGCAACCCCCAATGTGACAGCCAGTTGTTGGAGATGATGACCATCACGTTTGCCCCCGTGTCCATCATCCCTGCTAGGCTGATGTCCGAGCCCTGGCATGAAATCTTGCAGCTTAGCATCGGCTTATCCTCCCCTACCACCTCAGCCCAGAAGACAGATGGATTGTAGTTTTCTGGTGAACTTCTGGGCATGAGGATGGCCTGGGCGAGAACCTGGCCAGCTGCAAGGAAGGAAGGCGGATTAATACATTGAATGTTAACTGTAAAGAGTCCTTGTGATCCTACTTGGACGATCTCTGGTGTTATTGAGATCTCTGGGGGTGTACGCGTGGTGTCTCCTATAATAAACAAGCAGCAGTCTTTCAGTCCTTCGCAGCTCATGAGGACCCGTCAAAGTGTGGTGGAGTCCATCGTGGTTGCAGTAGTGGTAGTCACAGTCTTTCTGGTTGCGGCTTCTTTATTTATGTCATCACGCGGGGCCGCAGATCCGCACTGGGTCCTCAGTTTCCCGGCTGTTACCTCCATGGGAGTGGGCGATGCTACTTGCCCTGGGGAAACAGCTTGGGAACTTTGATTAATTGGGGCTGGAGCTCTGCAGTTCCGGGCCACATGTCCTGGCTTGCCACATCTGTGACAAGTCCAGGTTCTGTTTGTCATCCTCTTGTCCTGAGGTGCCGTTGCCTCAGCGGCACCTGCAGCTCCTACCACATTCCCCCTTGTTTTTAAATTTGGTTGGCCAATTGGAACTAAGGTTGTGCAGTGTCGAATCATCTGCTTTAACGTTGGTGGAGGATCAAGTGGAAGGGTCATAATCACTCTCTTACAAGGTTCATTTGCATTAGCTTTTGCTATTTGAGGGATTATGCTTTCTCTAATTCTTGTATCTTCCACTTGCTTCTCCACCACTAATTTTAATTTGTCAATAAAGTCAATAAATGGTTCATTTGGGAGTTGCTGAATTTCAGTAAAATTTAGTAGAGGCGCTGATTTAGGGGGCATCATTAAAAATGTTTGCTCCGCCGCATGTTTAACAGCATTTAAGACTGGCTCTGGGGTGTTTCGGGCCTGGTCTTGTGGCTTGGCAAGCAACCCCTCACCGGTAAGGTGGTCCATGGAAACCCCTGCGTTATTAGGGTCTTGCAACAGGATTGGGAGGACCTCTCTTAGTTGCTTTCTCCACCCGTCATCCCACAACTCGAATTCGGCTGGAGAAAGCAAGCAAGAAAAAATGCTTTGGAGGTCTGCTGGGACCAACACTGTATTAGTGAGGGTGGCCCGCAGGAGATTCCGGAAATATGGACTCTCCCTCCCAAACTCCTTCTGTGCTTTACAAAGTTCTTTGAGCCCAGCAGGGTCAAAGGGTTTCCAGGTGGGGTTGCCGCCAGCTCGGTTATAAGTAACCGGAGCAGCAAAGGGACTGGAGGAGGCTCCCAGTTCCGGGTTCCACAGCGTGGGAACCGGAAGACGAGGCGTGGGAACCAGAAGGCTCCTCCCGGTAGGCAGGGGCTGAGGACAAAGAGGAGTGGCCACGGGAAGGGTGGGGACTCCCAACGCAGGAGGCGGTACCCAGCGCGAAGGAGGAGCTCACAGATGTCACGTTAGGAGGGGGCAGGGCCAGGACAGGGCGAAGAGGAGGGAGGAGAAGAGGATTTTGGGAAGAAGAAGGAAAAAAGGCGGGCTGGGCCATGCGGTCTCCTCCATTTTGGGGGAGTGCAGGAACAGCAGGGAAAGGGGACAAAACGGTGGACAAAGAAAAGCCTTCGCCGTCATTTTCAGGGCAATAAAACTGGGAACCGCTTTTTGGGAGAACAACCAGGGAAGAGGGCATAGGAGAGCGGGTTTGGGTAGAAGCTGAAACAGCTTGGCCAGAGCTACTTCGGCAGGGCGGCTGAGAGGATCGAGGAGAGTCAGGGAGACGGTGGCAGCCCTGTGCCTCTGGGCATTTTACAACTCCCGGTCTTCTCAGCGAAGGGGTAGTGGAATGAGGAACGCAAGGGGGGGAGGAGGGACTTGGGAAGAACTGGGGAGAACTCGGGGCTTTTCTTTTATTTTCCGATTAGCTTTGTGTATATCTCTCAAAGCCCAGACCATGTAGAGAAACCTCTCTCCGGAGGAATCTCCCCTTTGGTTTAATTCTAATATTTTGTCCCCCACAAATTGCCAAAACGTGGCTGACTTCAAATTAGCAGGGGACATCTGGGGAAAATAAAAGAACAGCCACTTAACAAACCTTTTCAAAAACCCCTTTGATAACTTTAACCCACAATTCTTCAGGGACCCCCCAACTTGGAGATAAACCTCCTGCTGAGGCTGGGAAAGCTTAGCTCCCATTTTAAACCTCAGCCTCAATTTCACCCACCACCGGCAAAAAGGAGAAACTAAAAATAATTTCCCAGGGGCCGGGAATCACAAGAATACTCACAAGAAGACACAGGCGTCCGGTCCTGGAAACAAAAAGGCACGGTGGGGTCCTCCGGATCAGGCTGCTCTCCTGGCAGGAGTTGGCAACCTCCTCTCGGAGCGCGGCTTTTAAAACAGAGCACGCTGCCGCGAGAGGCGTCGGCGGCTCCGAATCGCTGACACTCGCTGCCCCCTGGCAGCGAGGACGATGCAGGAACGCACATGTGTGTCATCCCTGTTCAGGGCGCCAACCTAATGCAACCGGGGGCTTGTAATCACAAGCCCCGGCGTGCCTTCGGGCAGAGGGGACGCAGTGTTAGCCTCCACAATGTCCTCACTGGACGGCTCAGTGGAATAGGCGTGGGATGGGTGTGTGCGCTGGCTCCTCCTCAGAGGAAGCACGTTGGGCAGCCGATGAATTAGGCTTGCGTTAGCCTGAAGGCAAAGAAGGCGGGAGGGGCTTCTGGTGTGAGTTCCAACGGGTTTATTTGCAGGAGGGTCCAAGGACCAGAGCAGCCTTGAGGAGATGCAGGCTAGCCCCTTTATGGGGGGGTGGAGCAAGGCAGGGAAAGAGAAAACAACCAATGGGGTACAAGCAGAGGGGAGGATACAATTTTCAGAACAAATGGGGAAGACAGGGAGGCAGGAGTCATAACAGGGAACCAATTAATAACTAAAAAAGGGAGAACTTTCTGGAACAGGGGGAGGTAATTTAGGATTGGGAGCCACCCAGGGGGAGGTAACCTAGACCTCAGTGATCTCTTCTGGTGACTGACATTTGATGGTTTCAGCCCGAGAGCAGGCTGAGCCACCCCAACAATAGGGAATGTGATACACCCACTCAATGCCATGTTATTTGGCCCAGGTGTCTATGAGGTTGTTTTGGAAATGAGTTCCATTGTCTGATTCAATTCTTTCTGGAGTACCCCATAAGACGTGCTTTCCAAGGCCCAGGATAGTGTTCCGAGCAGTGCCATGGGGCACAGGGTATGTTTCCAGCCATCCTGTGGTTGCTTCCACCATCAGAAACACATGGCACTTGCCTTGGTGAGTTTGTGGGAGCATGATAAAGTCAATCTGCCAGGCCACCCCATATTTATATTTCAGCCATCATCCTCCATAGCAAAGAGTCCTTAACTGCTTGGCCTGCTTAATTGCAGCATGTTTCACATACCTGGATAACCTGTGCAATAGTGTCCACAGTCAAGTCCACCCCTCGATCACAAGCCCATCTATTTGTTCCATTTCTTCCTTGATAGCCTGAGGTGTCATGGGCCCACTGAGCTAGAAATAATTCACCCTTATGTTGCCAATCCAGATCCACCTAAGACACTTCAATCCCAGCAGCCTGATCCACCTGCTGGTTGTTCTGATGTTCTTCAGTGGCCCAACTCTTGGGTACATGAGCATCTACGTGATGTACCTTCACAACCAGGTTCTCCACCTGGGCAGCAATATCTTGCCATAATGCAGCAGCCCAGATGTGTTTGCCCCTGTGCTGCCAGTTTTTCTGCTTCCATTGCTGCAACCACCCCTACAGGGCATTTGCCACCATCCGTGAATCAGTATAGAGACAAAGTATTGGCCATTTCTCTTGTTCAGCAATGTCTAAGGCCAGCTGGATGGCTTTCACCTCTGCAAATTGACTTTCACTCACCCTCCCCTTCAGCAGTTTCTGTGACTTGTCATGTGGGATTCTATACAGCTGCTTTCCATCTCCAATGCTTTCCCACAAGATGGCAGGACCCATCAGTAAAAAAGGCATATTGCTTTTTGCTTTCTGGTAATTTATTATATAGTGGAGCCTCTTCAGCACATGTCACCTCCTCCTCTGGTGACATTCTGAAACCTTTGCCTTCTGACCAGTTCATGATCGCTTCCAAGATTCCTGGATGACTGGTGTTCCCTATTGGAGCTCATTGTGTGATCAATGCGACCCACTTACTCCATGTAGCATCAGTTGCATGATGTGCAGAGACCCCCCCCTTTGAACATCCAGGCCAGCACTGGCAGTCGGGGTGCCAGGAGGAGCTGTGCTTCAGTGCCAACCACTTCTGAAGCAGCTCAAACCCCTTCATAAGCTGCCACTATCTCCTTTTCAGTTGGAGTATAGTGGGTGTCATGGTTTGACGCTGGCCCAACGCCAGGCACCCACAAAAGCTGCTCGCTCACCCCCCCCGCCACAGCTGGGCAGAGGAGAGAAAAAAAAATTAATGAATGTCGCTGTTGTACCAAGAATGGCGAAAGACTACACGAGTCCAGTTTCAGGATAAGTGGCTAAAAGGCTATATTTAATTATATAAATCAGTTTCTATAGCTTTGTTCGCAAGGGTGGCATGACACCATTGGTTGCTTGACCATCCACCTCTCAGGGTGATTGGTGGAATGCTCTGACACCCATTTCAAAATATTTTCTCTGGTGTACCATAACAACTTGGAAAACAAGTTTGCACCTGTGAGATAAAGCCTTGGTTTACAAAAACCTCAAGCTGTTTCTCAGCTTGCATGAGAAAGAAAAACTTCACAGGATGCTGCAGCAGCTGGAAAATTCCTCTGCTCGTAGCTTTTTAGTATCCACAATTCCCCCTTTTTGTTTAAGACCAAAAAGGTAACGTTTGTAATCCTCTGCGGGATCCCTTGCAGCAAGAACAAACACAGCATAAGGGGTCCGTTTGGTAATGGCCAGTTAACAAACAGAATCTAAATCAGATACTAATTTAAGGTAGGCAGAGAGATTCTCCAGTGGTGTCATGGGAGATACATCTAGTGAACCAAACTCTATATCAGCTATTCCAATTCTACATAGCCTTAAGGGCTTTAACATTCTGACTCCTTAACAAAAGAAACTTAAAGTTCAGTCTCTGCTTGTAGAAGGACCATCCGACTGATGGTCGACATCCTGGTCATCATCAGAAGGATCATTCGGCTGATGATCTACATTCTGGTCATCATTTGGAGGTTGCCTTGGAGGTTGCCTGTTCTGCTTCTGGTGCTGCAGGTCAGGGCAAACGCATTTTGAAGGTAGCCATCGTACCCCAGTATCTGTGGAAACGCAAGCATACCCACGACCCCAAGCAATAAGCTCACACGGGCCTTCCCACTTCTTGGTGAGCAGGTCCCGTACCCAGACTTTTGCTTGAGGCAGGTGCGTCTCGCCTGCAGACTGCAATGAGAGAAAATGATTCAAAATAACAGGATTGTTTGAATTTGGTGGCACTGTAAGATGATTAATTGTATATAGAGCTTTTTCTAATCGACTCTGTGGGTTTTCTACATGCATTCCCCCTTTTTGTTTTTCCAGAACACGTTTCAAAGTGCCGTGAGCGCGTTCAACAATGGCTTGGCCAGTAGAAGAACGCGGAATACCCAAAGTATGGTTCACACCCCATAGGTGCAAAAACTACCACGTCTTCTGAGAGGCATAGGCAGGGCCATTATCGGTCTTCACAGAAGAAGGCACGCCCAAGATCGAGAAAGCCAATTTCCAATGGACGATGACATCACAACCTTTCTCTCCAGTATGAGCAGACGCCCACATAGCTGAGGAGAAAGTGTCAATAGACACATGCACATACTTAAATCTGCCAAATTCAGGAATGTGTGTTACAATCGTTTGCCAAAGTTGCAAGGCCTCTGGGGTTTGCCCCCGTGGGCAAAGGTGCAGTGAGTCTGTGACAGTCAGCACAAGCGCTGACAATGTCCCAAGCCTCAGTTGGCGTTAGGTGAAACTGCTTCTGCAAGGTATGCGCACTTTGATGGAAAAAACTGTGCAATGCCTTGGCTTGTGCAATTTTGTCAGGCTGAGGCGCTACTCAGGCAGGGTTAGCTAGCATATCCACCCTGGCATCACCTTCTGTTATGAAACCTGGCAAATTGCTGTGACTTCCAATATGCAAAATGTAATATGGGTGCACTCAAGCTTGAATTGCACACCACAAAGTTTTCAATAATGAAAACAGCCACATTATTGACTTCCTTCAGAAGTAAACAATCTAAACGTTGGATTCTATCTGCTACGTAGGCAGAATCAGTGACCAAATTCAAAGGTACCTGAAAGAACCGCTGAAAAGCCATGGCAACAGCCCTCAGTTCAACCAGCTGGGCTGAGCCCAGCTGTCTCGTGGCCTTCCAGCACCTGCCACTCAGATTCCTCCTTCCAGGTAACAATAGCTTTCCCGGTTTTCCCGGACCCATCGGTGAAGACGGTGGGCCCTTTCACTGGCACCCAACTATTTTTTGGTCGTAAGGTGAAGCTTGTCAATTTTGCCAATTGCAGTAATTTGTGGCTGGGCAGATGATAAGCGATCCGTCCCGAAAAATTCTGCAGCACACTTTGCAAAGGAGCACTGTTAGTAAGGCTCCACTCAAAATGTTCCTGCTGTACTGGAAGAACAATTGTTGCAGGATTCGCTGCCTTTAATTGCAAACACCGTTGGCAGCGTTTGATTATCAAACTAGTAATCAATTCAAACAATGTGGGTGCGGTCTTTTTTGGCTGATGTGGCAAAAAGACCCATTCCAGGATAAGCAAAGGGTCAGACCACTGTTTATTCCATTGGCCAATGATACCTGTAGGATGCAAATCTGGAGTGGTAATGAAAACAGTGATATCAATGGAGGGATCGACTCGATAAACCTGACGAGCAGAAACAGCCTGTTGAACCTCCTCCAGCGCTCGTTGCGCTTCAGGAGTCAGTTTCCGAGGTGAATTCAATGCGGGGTCCCCCTTTAAAATATTAAAAAGCGGGGAAAGTTGTGCCATGGTAAACCCTAAATAAAGACATAACCAATTGATGATACGCAGCAATTTCTGAGCATCATTCAAGGTCTTAATAGAACCCGAGAATTGCACCTCTTGGTGTTGTATAGTCTGATCCAGAATTTTGACTCCTATTTCCAAGGAGGTTGCTGTTGAACTTTCTCCGGAGCCACTTGCAATCCATAAGAATGCAGAGCAGCGAGCAGCAGAGGCTGTATCCTGAGCAGCTCATCCTGGGTGGATGCTGCCACCAGGATATCATCCATGTAATGATAGCAGTATGCCTCAGGAAACTGCTCACAGACTCCGGACAAAGCTTGAGTGACATACCATTGGCAGATAGTTGGGCTGTTCTTCATGCCCTGAGGTAGAACCTTCCACTGATATCTCTTCGCAGGTTCAGCATTGTTAACTGCAGACACAGTAAAAGCAAATTTTGGTTTGTCATTAGAATGTAAAGGAATAGTGAAAAGCAATTCTTCAAATCAATGATCAGGATTTCCCACCCTGTTGGAATCATGGTGGGTGAGGGCATACCAGGCTGCAGTGACCCCATACTTTCCATCACTGCATTGATTTGTCGGAGATCCTGCAACAATCTCCACTTCCCTGATTTCTTCTTAATCACAAAAACAGGAGTGTTCCAGGGACTAGTAGAAGGCTCAAGATGTCCCTGTTGTAATTGTTCCTGAACCAACTGGCGAAGGGCAACTAATTTCTCTTTTGGTAGGGCCCCGGGGATTCCAAATTGGTGTGTTTACCAGCCACCGCAAAGGCAGCGTAGGATACTCTGCGCCCTTCAGCACAGTGGCCCCCATCAAAAATTTGTCCCAATCCGTATCCCCCAGGCAGCCAATATATCCCGCCCCCAGAGGTTAAGTGGAGCTTCAGTGACATAGGGTTGAACTGTAGCTGTTTGCCTCTCTGGGTTTTTTATCACTACAGGTCATTCGCTTAAATAGCTCTGTGTGGTTCCTCCCAACCCTGCAATGGCTGACCCCACAGAGGCTTAAGGCCACGCAGGAGGCCACGCAGAGAAGGAGATGATTGTCACATCAGTGCCCGTGTTGATCAAACCTCGGAGCTGGATCTTGGGCGGCTGGGCATTTGGCAGGATTAGGGTACACATCATCTGCGGCTTTTGGCTAGAGATGTCTGCAGTCCAGAAGATCTGCAGAAGTCCCGTAGATCCAAAGCCACCATCTCCACGACATCATTGTTCTGACCTGGGAACACACGACTTGAAAGGCACAAGTTGAGCAATGTGCGTCTTTTCAGAAATAGTGATGGGGGGCGTGGATGCAGAAACCATAGCACAAATCTGGCCTGCAAAATCAGCATCAATAACTCCTGGATGTACAAAGATCCCTTGAAGGGTGACACTAGATCTGCCCATCAGCATTGCGCTAAAGCCTTGCCCTAGGGGTCCATATGCATCCAAGGGAACCTTATAAACACGACAGGATTCTAAGATGACTGTTGCCACGGTGTGCACATCTACCGCGGCTGATCCCTGGGTGCTGCCTCTAAGCTGGCTGAGTAGGCCTGTGTCGATGCCATGCCCCGGGGAAGTATTTGTGTCTGAGCGCAATTCCCCCTTGCACTCCTGTTCACATTTCCCGGGCGTGTCAAAGGTCAACCATTGGCATGGTACATAGATTCACAATATTTTGCAAAATGACCTGGCCTATCGCATCTCTCACAGCGAGCAGCTCCCCTGTTCTTATTTTTCTGCTTTTTTCTAATCTGTTTCTGATTGCTCTCAACCTTAGATTGCTTTTTTTGTCTACGATGAGAATTTAATTGAATAGGCTGCAGAACTGCAGCCAGAGCAGATCTGTGGTCCCCAGATCCCACCTTAGAGCAGGCTTCAACCATGTCTGTTAGTGTGGGTTCTCCTGGCAAAGCATCAATGATCCTTCTACA
Organism: Coloeus monedula; assembly: GCF_965178545.1. Taxonomy (NCBI): domain Eukaryota; kingdom Metazoa; phylum Chordata; class Aves; order Passeriformes; family Corvidae; genus Coloeus; species Coloeus monedula. The sequence goes on along the minus strand of NC_138821.1, from coordinate 7,700,237 downwards.
CTCATCATTGGCATTATCTCTTGCTAGTTGTCTGCACAACATCTGCCTCAAGGTCTCATCTTCAACCTGCTTCTTGAGGGCTGCAGCAATCTTTTCCACAAAGGATAAAAAGCGCTCTTTCTTCCCCTGAGAAATTTTCACATATCATGTTTTAGGAGCAGCCATGTCTATGCCTTTTAATAACGGTCCCATGCCAACATTTTGAGCCTGTTCAAGGACCAGAGGATCCCAATTAGCTTGGAGATCAGGATTAGAAAAGACACCAAGTCCCATAAGAGCTTCCACTCCAACTCCCAATCTGGGATGATTTGGAGGCAACATCATATTCTGAGCTGCAGCCTTGTCAGCCAGCCTTTTCCAGTTGTTCTCAAAAACTGTATATTGCACAGGTTGCAATAACACCTGAGTTAAATGCTTTATGTCAAATGGAGAAAGCAGCTCAGTATTCAGCACTCTAATAACCTGCATGACTTCAGGAGAACCAAGCCCATATTGCGCTACTTTGGATTGTAAATCCTGGACTACTTTCCAGGCAATAATCGCATGTTTGTCAGGCAAACACGAGTTAGGGAGTGCCTTTTGCACAGGAAAAGCCTGAATAACCCCCTCTGAGGGTACACTTCCGTCTTGAGCTACCGTTACACTTTCTTGAGGTGTTGTAGCAACCTGCTCAAGTCCCTCCTGAGGTATCTGCACAGGCCCCTCTGTTTCTCCAGGCGTACCTACTTTCTCTATTAAATCCCAATCTCCCTCCTCCAGTGCCTACAGTTTAACCGCCTCCTAGAACTGCTTCGCATGTTTTGGCCATACAGTCACCTTACATTCTGGGAGTGTCCAAGGACGGTTCTGTGGCAGCCGTGTTAGTAATTGCCGACTTCCAGCCACAGGCACAGGGCCAGCGGACGGCGTAATGGCAGAGGCTGTAGGCAGTTGCGTGAAGTGCAGTGTTGTGGCTGCTCGCGGCTGCGCAGCTTGAAACGTTCTTGCTTGTAGCTGTACCGATGTCTGTACGGGCGCTGCCGCCACCGCCAGAGCTGCCGAAGCCGCCGCTACTTCCACGTTCACCACTTCTGCTTTCGCCACCTCCGCATTCACCACACTGGTTTGCATAGCTGGCTTGGGTCACCCTGGCGCTGGTCTGGTAGCAACTGCCTGCAGCAACGCGTCCGGCAGCGCTGCCAGCCTCCGCGAAATGTCCTGGTGAGCTGCAGGGACATCTGCCATTGGCGGCTGCACTGTCTGCGCCTGCACAGGGAAATGCCCCGATGCTGGCGCCTGCACGGAAAAGCCAGGTGCCACTGAAGCATGTGCAGGATGATAGGGCATCCTGGACACATGCACAGAATAGCTGGGCCCTGCGGGCGCGTTTGTGGAATGCAGTCCATAAGCTACATGGCTAGGCGGCTATGGCGCTCCGGCGGTTGTTAAGGACGGCTGTGGCAGAGGCGCTGTGGGCATGCCGGGCGGCGCCACCTGGGCTGGCTGTGCGGGGAACGGTGGCAAAAGAGATGCCGCCTGGACCCCTCCCACTGCTGCTGCCTGCGGTGGAGGAAGCGGAGCAGCTCCCTGCGGCCAAATCTCGGCTGCTGTGTCTGGCTGTGGCATCGGAGGGGCTGTAGGAATGACGGAGCCTGTTGGGAATTATTAAAGGATCAGGGACATGGATCATTGATAGAATTATGGGATCAATAAAAGAACTATACAAGCAATAGGCCTGCAAGCAAAAGGCCTGTGTGAGAAAAACTCTGCATGAGAAAAATCCCTGTGAGAACCAAGCCTGAGAAACAAAGAGGGAGTTTTGAAGATTTACAGCTGTGTAGATAAGACCCGGAGAAGGGGAGGTGAACTCTGAATTCTTTTAATCATAACATAACTGTAGAAGCTTGCCAATGTAAGTCCAATTATGTAGAAGTAGAAATGTGCTTTGATAAGTTTTTAAGCCACTTAAGAGTTAACAAGCTGGTATACTATATAAGTGCCTCTGGATTGCTAATAAACGGAGCTTGCTCTTATCAACCACATTGGTTTTGGACTGCAATTTCTCCCCCTGCTGGAGTCCATGGACTTTTTTCAATTCCAACAGGAGCCCCCTGCAGCAACTGACGTAGGCGGCTGTGTAGCGGACTGTACCGCAGAGGAGGAAGGGGGGGGGCTAGGGTGAAGGGCAGGGGACGCTCCAACTCTTTGCGTTGTTCAGCTATCTTTGCTAACTGTTCAGCAGGCGAAGGGTATTTCGGCATCACAAAGTCTCGCAGAGATGGATATATGGGCGGGACATAGTCACGGGGCAAAGAATAGGACCCCCGCACGACCTCCGCGACCCTCTCTGGCTCCGCCGATTTTCCCGACGTGGGAACGATCTTAGTTTCTGGTGGTAATGGGGACCGTGTTGGGGACGGCCCTGGAGAGGCGGTACCCTCGCTGCCCTGAGTCTCTGCACTTTCTGACGGCTCAACCCCCTCGGAAATCGTATCGCCCTCAGAGCCCTCCAAGCTAGGGAGTTCCTTTCCATCTTGTTCCGCATAAAACTCTTGTAGCACATCAAATAAGAAACGCCACGCACGAAGCAGGTCATACACGCCAACATCTCCGTATGCGAACTCATGAAGTAATCTATCCCCTAACAGTTTCCAAGATTACAGGCCAAATGCAGTATCACTCTCTGCTGAAAATCCATGATCTACAGCCCAACGCAGTAAATTACACAGAGCGTCATCAGAAATATTAGCTTTCGTGACCGATAAGACATTCTTCCAGGCAGAAAGAACCATGCTGTCCATGGAACTTTTTTGTCCCATCTTTTCAGTTTAGTGTGCCGTCCCCGTAGGCCCGGAGGGAGGGGGGAGGAGGTGCATGTACCTCCTAAATCCGGTTGTAGTTGTAGTACACATCTCGGGCCACCAGATGTCACTGTTGTACCGAGAACGGCGAAAGACGACACCAGTTTCAGGATAAGCGGCTAAAAGGCTATATTTAATTATATAAATCAGTTTCTATAGCTTTGTTCGCAAGGGTGGCATGACACCATTGGTTGCTTGACCATCCACCTCTCAGGGTGATTGGTGGAATGCTCTGACACCCGTTTCAAAATATTTTCTCTGGTGTACCATAACAACTTGTGTAGTGGTTTGGTTCAAAATACTCATTACTGTTTATCTGCTGTGAGATAGGAGAAATGCAAAGCAGGCACCAAACTTGAAAGAATATAAAGAAGTTTATTAACAGACCTAAAAGAAGGGGAAAAAAAGAGAAAAAAAATTATACCACATTCAGAACTCTCCTCCTCCCCCCACCTTCCTCCCTTCTCCCACTGACAATGTAAAAAGACACCCCTTAAGATGTTCAGTCTGTTTACCACTTCCATAATAACCTTGTTCAGTCCATTTAGAAAGAGAAGTCTCTTCTTGCTCATGCTATGAATGAAAACAGTATCACAACGAGGCAGCCGCCCACTTCCGAATATTGTTCAGTCCATTTAGGAAGAGAAGTCTCTCTGCCTGCGTGTGAGTCCTTTCCCCCGACTTGCAGCTTTTCCCGCAACTGCTTTCGAGGGTCCACTCTTGAAGGTTTTTGGGGTACAATTTTAAGGTTGAGCCGTTCAGAAACAAAAACAGAGGCCCTTCTCCTTCCCTGGGAGCAAAGGGTCTTCCTCATCTTCATCGTTAGGACTATCTCTGGGAACATCTCTAGGGACTGAGGTTTTCTCCTTTCCCATTTGGAGCAAAAGTCCTCATCTGGTTCATCTCTCCCTGTCCAAACTTCTCATGAAATTACAGCTGCGTCAGCATCTGCCTATCTTGGCGCAGGTGCTTTTGCTTACGAGTTGAACACTCCACCCCCCATATCTTCATGAAATTACAACAGGATACTCTGATATATCATAGCTTCACAACAGACTTTCAGCTTTAAGCATCTCCTCTCTCTCTTCCCTAGGGTTTTCAGCTCTTCACAGCAATAAAAGGGTTAATCTCACCTCGGCCTTGCAGCTTTGCAGCTGGAATGTTGAATTTTTCTTATTGCAGTGGAGAGGGGGGAGAACCAAGCCGCTCCGGCTGCCCACGGCAAGGCAGTGGGGGAGGGGATTCCATGGCTGGAACAGGTCCATCGACCCAGGATGGCCGTGGCCCGGCCCGGCCTGGCCCAAACAGGGCCTGGCCGGGCCCGCTGGCCCCCACACGGGGCCCGCAACCACCTGTCCCAGCGCCGGAAACGAGAGAGAGCTTGGAGGGGGAGTTTGCCTATTCTTAAATGTGGATCACAGAGGTGGTCACAACTTTAAGTGGCTTAGAGAATTGTCCATATTCAAACTGGCCAGCTGATAGGTTCTGTCAGTTCCCAGAGGAAACTGTAAGCACCCCTTAGCAAGGACATCCCTTCCGGGACTATGCTTACTAACCTATGACAACTTGGAAAACAAGTTTGCACCTGTGAGATAAAGCCTTGGTTTACAAAAACCTCAAGCTGTTTCTCAGCTTGCATGAGAAAGAAAAACTTCACAGGATGCTGCAGCAGCTGGAAAATTCCTCTGCTCCTAGCTTTTTAGTATCCACAATTAACAAAGGGTTTATGAGTTGAGATAAGGATCAGGAGAAAGCTTCCAATGGCAAAACAGGTTCAATTTAAAGTTACAAAGTGAATTTATTACTAACAGAGTCAAAAAAGGATAATGAGAAGTAAAATAAGCCCTTAAAACACTTTTTTCCCCCAGCCCCTCCCTCCTTCCCACCGACAGTGCAGGGAGACAGGGTATGGGGGTTTGGTCAGATCATCACCTGAGGTTTTCTTCCACTGCTCAGGGAGAGGAGTCCTTCCCCTGATGCACCATGGGATCCCTCCCACAGGAGACAGTTCTCCATGAACTTCTCCAGCGTGGCTCCAAATCTCACAAGCAGCAGTCCTCCCAAAACTGCTGCAACATGAGTCCCTCCCATGGGCACACAGTCCTCCCAAAATGCTGCAGCATGGGTCACTCTTCCACGGGGTGCAGTCCTCCAAGGACAGGCTGCTCCAGCCTGGAAGCAAGGGCCCCCTCTCTCCACTGGGTTTTCCACTGGATCACAGCCTCCTCCAGGCATCCACCTGCTCCGGCGTGGGTACCTCCCCCATGGGCTGCAGGTGGATTCTCTGCATCCCCCATGGACCCTATGGGCTGCAGGGGGACAACCTGCTTCACCAAGGTCTTCACCACAGTCTGCAGAGGAACCTCAGCTCTGGCACCTGGAGCAGCTCCTCCCCTTCCTTCTCCACTGACCTTGGTGTCTCCATGTCATTTTCCCTCACATGTTCTCACCTCCTCCTCTTCTCTGGCTAGGGGAAAATCTGTGCGTGCCCACTTTGTTTTGATTTTCTTCTTAAACGTTATCACTGAGGTGTTACCAACCTCTCTAATTGGCCCAGCTTTGGCCAGCAGCATGTCCATCTTCAGAGCCATCAGGGATTGGCTCTGCTGGACATGGTGGAAGCTTCTAGCAGCTTCTCACAGAAGCCACCTCTGTAGCCCCGCCTCTACCAAAAACCAGGCTGTGCGAAACCAACACAGTGGGCTTCAGATCCTCTGCATTCCCAACTCCAAAACCCCAGGGGTCAACCTTGAGTCTCCCCTGGTGCTTTCTGCCAGAGGCTCCAGGAGGGATCATTCTCCCCAGCTGTGGTGTAGAACACATTTTTTACATCTTGCCCTGTCCTGACTGGCCCGAGGGGCTACAGCATGAACTGTCTCCTGTTTGATTTGCTCAAAGGCTTTTTGTTGCTCAGAGCCCCCTTGGAAATCATTCTTCTTCCCAGTCACTTGTTAGGGAAGTCTTATTATAATTTGGAATATACATTCTCCAAAATCCCACAATGCCTAAGAAAGCTTCTGTTTCTTTCTTGTGAATTGGTGGAGACATTACTGTTATTTTGTTGAACACATCCACTGGTATCTGGCAATGCCCATCTCTCCATTTTATTCCTAAAACCTGGATCCCTTGGCCAGGTCCCTTGACCTTACTTTGTTTTATGGCAGAACAGGCTTTCAGAAGGATTTGGACTATTTTCTTACTGTTGGGGTTTTAGGAGTTCTTTTGTTTTGGTTTTTTTTTTCTCTTAAAAGAATTTTCCCCATACACGTTGCTAGGACGCAAATTACTGGGTACTCAAGAGAGACAAAAAGGCCTGGCCACAGGGGAAGGGGCTCAACTGGCTACTCTCTCTCACCTGAGATTTGAACTGGGATAAAGGGGTTGGGTACAGGCCCTAGGGCTCTTGCTCCCTCAGCATTCGGAGGGGGAGAAAGGCTGCTGTGGTTGTGGAGAAAATTTGTCGCTGCTTCGGGTTCCTGCCCTCTGCTGCCTTCCTCCTACTGTGAGTGGAGCTTGCTCGCTGAAGCGGCTGTTACACTGGGACCCTAACACCTACCTCACTAAAAAGAGGGACCTTTTCACCATCTGCTCGGGTGCCTCAGGGAAAACTCCGGGACCCCAAGCCCACCTTTCCCTGCCCTGCTGGTAGCCTGGCCGCGGCTGCCCTTCCCCTGCCGTTCCTTTGCCACCGCTCTGAGTTTCACTACACTGTAGCCCTGCACCCCCCTGCCTGCCGAGACGTCCCGGGGTTTCTGCTGCAGCTCCGGAGTTTGATACAGCTCATCTGCCTCCTGGGATTTTGTGTTCGTCCCTGCTGTTCCCAAGGGTCCTGCTTGGGGCACCGGGATCAGCTGCCCCAGGGGTTTTGTGAAGCAAGCTTTTTCGTCCGCCATTACCGCATGCTCCCCCAGCTCACTCCGGAGTACCCCCTGCAGCTGCAGGGGAATTATCACACCTGCCCTGCTCACTGGGAACCGCCAGCACCCCTGTCAACTGCACCAACGGGGAAAGTGCCTGACAGCCAAGAAGGCTGTCACTGGGTTTCTGGTTTTGTTTGTTGTTACTGCTATAGTTATTGTTGTTTGTTTGCCCAGATATATATATCAGTAAAGACCTGTTATTCCTGTTCCTCATATCTTTGCCTGAAAGCCCCTTAATTTCAAAATTATAATAATTCGGAGGGGAGGGTGTTGCATTTTCCATTCCAAGGGAGGCTTCTGACTTCCCTAGCAGACACCTGTCTTTCAAACCAAAACACTTACCTGTCTCAAAAACTTCTACTGTATTGCCCCACACAATGACTTCATCAATGTATTACAGGAGTTCCAGAGCTTCATCCTTTTCCATTGCCGTCTGGATCAGTCAATGGCAGATGGTAGGGCTGTTTTCACCCCTGGGCAGTTGGTTCCAGGTGTACTGGATGCCCCTCCAAGTGAAAGCAAACTGTGGCCTGCATTCTGCTGCCAGAGGGATTGAGAAAAATGCACTGGTGATATCAATTGTGGCACCACTTGGCTGCCTTTGACTCCAGCTCATATTGAAGTTCCAGCATGTCCAGCACGGCAGCACTCAGTGATGGTGTGACTTCATTCAGGCCATAATAATCCACTGTCAGTCTCCATTCTCCATTAGACTTTTGCACTGGGCATATGGGGCTATTAAAGGGTGAATGGGTCCTGCTGATCACTCTGTGGCTCTCCAGTTCACAAATCAGCTTATGGGTTGGAATCAGGGAGTCAGCTATTGCAGTATTGCTGCTAGTTCACTGTTGTGGTAGCGATCTGCACCTGCTGTTCTTCAACCTTCAGTAACCCCACAACTAAAGAGTTCTCCAAGAGACCGGGCAGGGTAGACAGCTGATAACTTTCCTCTGTCTCCAGGGCAGCTATACCAAAACCCCACTGGTACCCTTTTGGATCCTTGAAATACCCTCTCCTGAGGGAATCTATGCCAAGGATGCACAGAGCCTCTGGGCCAGTCACAGTGGGGTGCATTTGCCATTAATTCCCAGTTAGGCTGATTTCAGCCTCCAATAGAGTCAGCTGTTATGATCCCTCTGTCACTCCAGAAATGCAAATAGGTTCTGCCCCTCTATAGCTTGATTTCATTAAGATACACTGTGCACTGGTATCTACTAGAGCCTTGTACCCCTGTGGGTCTGATGTGCCAGGCCATCGGATCTACAAGTCCAGTAAACCCAGTTGTCCCTCTCTTCCACCTGGTTGGAGGCAGGGCCCCTCTAGTTCTGGTCATAGGATTCTCCACTTATTTCTTGTAGAAATGGATTAGAATTTTCTTCTGTAGGATCAGGAGTAAGATCAATCCTTCCATTCTGCCTGAGAAACTGCCCACTGTAGCTTGGAGCAGCAGCTTTCCTGCAAGAACCCTCTTTTGTGATTGTTTTTCCCTGCAGTTCCTCTACCCATGCCTCTAGGATTGAGGTAGGTTTTCCATTCTACTTCCTCATGCCCTCTCTGTGGTCCCACAGGCAAAACCACAGGGTACCCCATGGTGTGTACCTTCTATATCCTCATTCTTGAGCAAGAGGATGCTTAATAGCTGAGAGGCTGATCCCTACAGGTGTAGAGTAGGGCATATCCTCTTTGAGTTCCTGGAACTCCCAGGACAGTTTTTCCACAGCCAAGATGAGAGAGGAAGAGAGATTGTCTTTGTATTCCCAGAGCTGGTGTTGTGGGTTTGGGTTCTTCAGGGAAATTTTTTCCCATCTGAAAGGAGGACCCTGTGAGGGGAGGAGGTTTCCCAGGAAACAGCAGAATAGGCAGCTGGAACGACCATCAGGGACTCCAAAAACATCCTATGACTCATAGGACTACATCATTCCATTGTGAAACTCCCCGCCCTGGGGGAGGTACCACCTGAACCTGACCACATATAATCTCGAGGTTTGGGGGCTTGGGACACCAGCACCACCACTGGACAGATCCAGAGGAGAACCTGAACTTCCACAGGAGGACCAGACCTTCCACAGGGCCACTGCTTTTGACAAGACTGTGTACGGAAAATCACACTATGAAAAGCCAGTGTCCATAAAGGAGACAGAGGAGTCCTGCAACTTTATTAAAGGGAGAGAGTCCACTGGGGCACATGCCCACGGGATTTTCTCCCTCTCTCTCTCCCTCTCTCTCTCTCAGCTTTAGAGAGCGCAGCCTCCTTTTATCCTAAACTCCCGGCCACATGTTGCCCTCTTCCTTTCCCCATTGGCTGAGGTACTAGGAAGGTACAGCCTTCCTGAACCACCTATCACATATTCCCCCCTTGAACCTGTCATTTTACCCCAAAGTTCAGAAGGTCAGGCTTGTGCAGACTCACTTGTCTGTTTCAGGAGTCAAGCTGTCTGGGATCTGCAACAAACCTGCTGCTTGAAGTTAGTAGAGACATCCAGACCCATTTCAAAGACGTTAATACCCATACCTTCACCCATAGAATTGTTTGTAAAGACATTAGCACACATCTTCCCTATCATGCACTTGTTCAGGGGTGAGGTTCAAAAACACTGGAGGTACCCACTGTCCTAGGCACTTGCCCATACTATCCTACACACCCCATCATTCAGAACTATTCAGCCTCAGGGCAAATCTCTGGGTGATGTTCTTAAATAGTTGTTCAATCTGAAAGAAGACCTGAACCATATGCAGCAACATGCTGGCTCCTAGCAAAAGGGCCAGGTTGGTTTCAAGGGTATTGAAAGGATATTCAAAATCTTAAAAATTCTCAAGTACTACTGTAATCCTCCTGGAGGAGAAGGAAGGCAGGAAGGCAGGCAGGCAGGAAGGAAGGAAGGAAGGATGTTGGAAGATGTATTCAAGGAGAAAAGGCAGATCTAACTGTTAATAGTTCCCAATAGATGGCTCCCGAAGTACAGATAGGATGGCAATGCTGAGGACACATACCAGGTTAGTTTCACAACCAGCATTCTATTATATTATATCATGGGCCAGTATTATGAAGTACAACAAAATTATAACCTTGGTCCAGGCCTCAAGGATGATGAACATCACCATAGGCAACACATACTGCAAATAAAGTGTCACACAACACAACTCTGAGAACAAGTGCAACAACTTTGAGAGTAAATAAATCAACATTGTGACCAATGACTGTTAAACTAATATAATGAATGCGTATAAAAAATTTGTTTTAACATGCTCTGGTCAGATCTGTCATTGTCTCAACCCTTTGAGCCCCATTTTGGATGCCAAAATGGACTGTTGTGGTTTAACCCTAAATGGTAACTAAGTACCACTCACTTCCCCCCCCCTTCCCTGGATGGATGGGGAGGAAAATTGGAAAAAATGTAAAACCTGTGGGTTAAGATAAGAACAGTTTAGTAATTGAAATAAAGTAAAATATTATTGTTATTATAATAGGAAAAAGAGAAATAAAATCCAAGAAACAGAAGTGATGTACAATACAATCGCTTACCGCCCACTGACCCATGCCCAGCCCATCCCTCGGCAGTGACTGGCAGCTCCCAGCAAATCCCAACCCCCTGCTTTATATACTGAGCATGATATTCTATGGTATGGAATATCCCTTTGGCCAGTTTGGGTTAGCTGTCCTGGCTATGTTCCCTCACAGCCTCTTGTGCACCTGCTCGCTGATACAGAATGGAAAACTGAGAAGTCCTTGATTTAGAGTAAGCACTATCAAGCAACAATTAAAACATCAGCATGTTATCAACACTATTCTTGTACTAAATCCAAAATACAGGACTGTACCAGCTAGTAAGAAGGAAGTTAACGTTATCCTAGCAAAAACGAGGATGGATGATTAAAGTAAAACCCACAGTTATTTAATTTAGTTGTTTTAGGAAGGAATGTATGCATTTTTTAACCATATTTGCAGCATTTGTGGATTCTACATTTAAAAGAATGTTAGTTCAAAATAGGGAGGATATTTGACCATCTTGGTTTTCTTATCTGTGTGATAATGACTTGAATCTGCTTTTTTCCCCCAGTTATTTGTAATAGATGTCCAGACTGGTCAAATTACCAAGATTCCTATTCTGAAAGATCGTGAACCTGGCATGGTGAACCAGCAAGGATGTGGTATTCATGCCATTGAGCTCAACCCCTCAAGGACCTTTCTGGCCACGGGTGGAGACAACCCCAACAGTCTTGCAATTTATCGTCTGCCTACACTTGATCCTGTGTGTGTGGGAGATGTAAGTGGGAGTATTTGGGGAAAGTTTATTCTGTCCCAAGAATTACTACTTTGAAGTGTGTAAGGTCAGAACAAGTTTAAAATGTGGGAGTTTTGTAGTGGAGAGTGAATTTCTGAAAGCTTGAAAATATTCCTGATCAAGTAGTCTTTTTTGACAAGATATCTTAAATATGAATGAGTACATAAATATATGAGAGGATTCTCAGGGTTCTAAGTCAGATTTCTTCTTCCTTACCCTCATTCAGGTCTACTTCAGATTACTTTTAAGTGTTGAAAATGTAACAAAATCTTAACTGTTAAAGTCTAATTGGGGTGATGATGATCTCTGAAACTAGCTTTAGTGAAAAAGCTCTTTTGAGAAGTTGTAAAGATGATTCAAGGCTTTCCCTTCTCCAGTGCAGCTTATATATGTATTATTTCTCAGGTGGAACTTGGCTTTAAGGATTAGTTCTAACCCAGTGGCTTGTGACAGTTTGATAGACTTTGGTACTGTTTTTATTTTTGAAACATCATGAGGCCTTTTTAAAACAGCCAATCTTAAAAAGAAAATGGCTGAAACAAGTATAGTGGTGTCCTGTAAGCACTTCACTCTTATTTTTCCTTTTTGATTCAGGACTTTGCATAGACATTAACTACAACAGCAGAGTTTCTGCAGTAGCAGATAACCAGCTGCAGAAAGGCTCGACTCTGAAGATCTGCATGACTTGTTATTCGTGTGCCACTGTGACTGCAGCTTTTCAAACAGAACTAGAGCCTTATGGTCTTTTTTTTTATACACAGGCTTCTCACCTGCTGAGTAAAAGATTCTTGAAAACTTAATCTGCAGGTCATATATTGTAAACATAATGTTTTGGTTTCTTTTTAGGGATGTGCATTTGAGGAAATAAAAGTATGCAGCTACTTTATAGAAGTAATGAACACTGCTTTCAAAATGGAAAAAATCCAAGTCTTTAGAATTGAGATTAATTTGTCCTTGGTCAGAGATTTGTTTTTCTATCGCCTAATTGCTCTCTATTAATTATACATGTCAAAATCAATAAAAGTTAAAATTACTGTTAGGTACTTTAACTGCTTCAGCTTGATAGTAGAATATTATTTATATATTTTTAGCATAGGTCTGTCTTTCTGAGTTTGCACTTAAGTATCCTTCACTTTGATATTTTTTTTGTCTGCCTTGAGACCACTGCAGAATATAATGGCACAGAAAATCTCTTTTTTTCCTTTTTTTTTTTTTTTTTAGGATGGACATAAGGACTGGATATTTTCAATTGCATGGATAAGTGATACTATGGCTGTTTCTGGTAATGTTACTTTTTAATTTTTTTTCCCAGAATTTTATACTGATGTACAGCACGTGATAGGTCTTAGGGAAGCACCTTTAGAAGGCATTTGAAACCACTTGGAACTACTTTGCCTATTTAAACCATTCTTGGTCTTAGTACAGTGCTTTACTTTTTTTTTTTTTTAATTTGTAGAGCCCTGGTCTAGATTGTACTTTTTGGTTTTTTCTAGTATTAGGGGGAATACTGCTGTCTTTATAGTAGATGTTGCCATGAGTGGGTGTCTAAACACAGTAAGGTCAAGGGAAGGATTCTACACAAGAATAATTTCAAGAGGGATGTTGGTTGTCAGTTAATAACTTTGAATACAGCTGAACAGTACTGGTTTCCTGAAATCCTATGAAAGACTGATTAATGAAAACTCAGTTTGTTTTATCAAGCTATCAGTAAAGTTGTGTGTGTATGTATATATATATGCACACATACTATGGTAATTAATACAGAAGGTTATAATAGAAAAGGTCAATTACTGACTTTTTAGTCAGTGTAGTTGGATAATCAGTGTAACTTCATAAAGTATTACTTAACTTGGGTAAAGGCAGAAATATGCCATTGAATTAATGTATTTACTGTCTTTCTGTGCTGAGAGGGTTTAGTATTCTATACAAGGAGGTGTCAACCTGCAGGTGACAGAAAATCTTAGCTGTCTCATATAAAAATCAAATGCTTCAATTGATAATTCAGTAATATTAAAAAAACAAAAGCTAATCCTTGAGTTAATCCCTGCAATTCTCTAACCCAAATATCTGCATTAAAAAAACCCATTAAATCCCATTGTGTAGGGAAGAAATGGAGGTACATGTCAAATCTATCAGAGCTGACTTAGATGGAAGTGAGTTGCCTAAACACCAGAAGGGATGGGTATAGGACCTTGGATTAAGCCTGTGTTGATCTTTGATCCAAAGACATTTAGCTTTCTTCATCCAGTATTGTTGCTCTTACTGATTCATATTTTGTAAAATTATCTTCAAATTCAGCAGAAAAATAAAATGAGTTCTTGCTTGTTTGGCCTCAGTTCCTGTGTTACATTCTTTAAACAAGAGGTTGAATGAGTTTAAAAAAGATTAAAAATAGATTTGATTTAAATTGGTGCAAATTGTGGTTTTAAATATATGTTTCTGTTCAGTTCACTAATGTGTGTGTACATATCCATAAGCATACTGTCAGAAATCAAACTATCTAAAATTGGTATAAACCAAACTGAGTTTTCTTGGAGGTTTTTGTATTGGTTTAACAGACTGTCAATCTTGGCCTTCATAAGCCAGGCTCAGGCTGAACACATAGGCTATTCAGCTGCCTCTGAGTTTATTCTACATGTGAATCTCTAATGGTGATTGTTGTACAGGATGATGTTTTTTTAATGCATCCTAATCAGTTTGAAAACAGGTGAGGGGATCTAGCTGCTTGGAAACCATGTTGACAATAAGTTCAAAATGTTATGAACTTAACAGCTCAGTAAAATCATGATTTTGTTAATAATAATTAATATATAGGCACCGACAGTGTTCAGTTAGATTAAATTAATCTAAAGTATCCTTTCTTTCTTTAAGACCTTATTGTTTATTGCAGTTCATTTTAAAAAAAAGAGGAATTATGTATATGTGAAATGCTGTTATGGACTACTTATTCAGGTTCCCGGGATGGTTCAATGGGTCTCTGGGAAGTCACAGAGGATGTGTTGTCCAAAAGTGATGCCAGGCATAATCTCTCTCAAGTTCCTGTCTATGCCCACATAACACACAGGGCTCTGAAGGATATCCCTAAGGAGAACACCAATCCTGACAACTGCAAAGTCCGAGCATTGGCTTTCAACAATAAGAACAAGGTCAGTAAGATAAGCAAGACAGTTTGAGTAGTCCTAAAACTGTCCATATGCATTTGAAAAAAAAAAAGTAATCTAAATCAAATATACTGGAGAAGCAATCTGGAGTGTGAGTTTGTAAGGACATCTATAATACAGAAACTAACTCTTACTGTTTTCTTTTTTGTTTTTTGTTTTTTTTTCATAATAGGAGCTGGGAGCTGTGTCCTTGGATGGGTATTTTCATCTTTGGAAAGCAGAGCACACACTATCAAAGGTGCTTTTCTGTTGGTGTAAAACTTTAAAAATGGCTTTGCGTTTAAGGCTGTTCACTATTCTTTACCTCCTATAAATGCTTGAAGAAAGAGCGGCAGTGTTTGTAAAACACTGTCCTGGTTCTGGCCAAGATAGGGTTAATTTTTGCAGCAGCCAGGAGGGGCACAGCCTGAACCCTGGGGTTATTAAATACCACCTCACAACACCTGCAGAGGGGACGGAGGGGGTGGCATTTTTCCAGTTTTGCTGGGGTGTCTGGTTGGGTGGTGCCAGGTTCTGCATAGTGAGCAATCATGTGTGAATCATTCGCTTGTCTTGTACACACTGCTATCAGTATTGTTCTTGTTTGGGTTTTTTTTTATTTCATTGCTGTTTCTAGTAAATTGTTCTTATCTCGACCTGTGATCTTTACCTTTTTTTGCCTCCAATTTTCCTCCCCATCCTGCCACGGGGGGAAGTGAGCAAGCAGTGGGTGGTCTGGAGTGATTCAGTGAGAACACTAAATTGGGGAATACCATTCCTAAACCACAACAGTCAATTTGGCTCCCAATGTGAGGCACGAAGCATTGAGATAACAACAGATCTGACTAGAGCAGTTTGGAAACAAATTTGATCTAAGCATTTGTATTAGGTATGGAGCCACTGGTCACAACGTTGCTTGGTCTGTTCACATGGTTATGGTATCTAACCCTGTATATGTTCCTCTATGTGCTCCTCACGGTGTTCTTTTTCAGAGCAGGGAGAGGGATCAGGATTGCTTTATTGCTGTACTGTGGAATATCAGTTTATGACATGTTAACATCAAGGGCAATGAGGGTCATTTGGGATGTGTCTTGAGTGCTGCTCTCCTGCATTTGCCTCAGGTGCTACCTCTGGGAATTCATTAATAATCATACCCAGCCTGTGGGGGAAACAGGGAAGGATGATTTTCCCCAGCTTTTCACACCTTTTCCTTCAGGTTTATTACAACAGCTTTTGAGAATTTTGAATTTCCTTGGGATGTTAAGGAAGGCGCACATTCTTGTTGCTATGTCTACTCAGTACCATCCACACCATGTTTAGAATTATGAAAGAGACTTCTAGGATGGTCATTCAAAGATCTGCCCCGAGGGTGGATAGTCATGAGTGGCATGGAATGGGGGAGAAAATGGGACAGTTTTGGAGGACTTTTGTCCTCCAATGGTTTGGAAGTTCGCCCCTGAACAACTACAGGACCCTGATAAAGTGGTAGAATATCTGAAAGGAAAGTGCTGTGGGGATTCCAGAGAGGCACAAAGTAATGCAATGTGCTGGGTCCTGGCTACTCTTTACCCGACACTGCTCGTCACTAGACAGCACCCTCAGGGGGAGGAGGAGGAAAGCAGAGCAACTGCCACTGTGGCCACTCAAACTGCAGCTGAACCAGAGGAACAACCCATGCCAGTAGCAGTCATACCTATACAGAAAAAGAAATCCAAGACCAAATCAGTTTGTGTAGTGGGGGATGAAGAGGAAGTAGGGCCCTCAGAACAGGAGGAAGAGGCAGGGCCAGAGATAATCACCCAATCCCTATCCCCAGGTGAGCTGCAAGATATATGAAAATATTTCAGCCACCAGTAGGGTGAGCTCCTGGTGACCCAGCTGCTCCGATGCTGAGATAGCACAACCCACAGTTGGAAATTAGAGGGTAGTGAAGCCAAGAAACTGGGATCCCTGTCCAGGGATGCTGGCATTGACAACAGCATTGGGAAAAGGACAGAAATCCTCAGCCTCTGGAGGCGACTCCTGTCAAGTGTGAGGGAAAGGTATCTTTTCAAGGAGGATCTATCAGTGCACCAAGACAAGTGGAACACCATGGAACAAGGTATTCAGTACCCGAAAGAATTAGCTGTGCTGGAGGTACTCTATAAGGATTCAAGTAACAAGCAGTCCCCTGTAGATACAAATGAAGTCCAGTGTACACAACCCATGCAGCGGAAGTTCCTATGGAGCATGCCATTGTCATATGCCAACTCATTGGTGGTGATGTTACGGAAAGAAGGAGAACAAACGGGATAATTGGGTTGCTCAACTCTGGCAATATGAGGAAAGAATCTCTTCCTCCCTGTGGGCCTGCATCTCAGCCACAGAAAGACTGTCCAATGACTTCCAGCAATTTAAAGAGGAAATGTCCTGTGCCCTGCCAGTACAGGCCAGAGTCTCTGCTATTAAGAGCAAGCACCCCCCTGCTCAAGAGAGAGAGGGAACACACCATGAGGTAGGTAACTGTTGGGGTTCCTCCCCCCTGGAGTGGGGTCCTGGGAGAGGGGACCCTGGGGTAGAGGCATGGCCTAGGCACAGGGTCTCCCTGCTCCCTGGTCACATGTACCCTAATCCTGTTCCCCATTGGTTATTTTGTGTTCCCCTGCCCAGGGAGGGCCCTGGTTGTCTGGTGAATCCCAGGTCTTTGGGAGTCCCCCCGTCTGGAAAATAAAGATCTCTGAAACTTCTATCAAGAATCGGTCCCTATTTCTTTCCATGGGCCTCGCTGTCTATGGATGTTGCAGGAGACCCCACTGGAACACATGGAGAATGCGGGCAACATAACAATTCCCTGGAGATAGCGACTGTGAAACAATCAAGATTTTGAAGATCCCAAAAAGTTCATGAGTAAAGAAACCCTCTGGATCTCTCTTCTTGCTTTTTTTTTGCTGTTCCATCTCTAAACTATGGAGGAACCATGGAAAGACTCATGGCTGTCCGAGCCACAAAGGGACATTTATCTTAAACTTGAAAAGGTTCTTGAACAGTGATATGTAAATTTTAGCTTAATTCAGACTCAAAAAGAACTGAGACACTTCCTGGCATGGTTGTTTAAAAACTTTTTCTACGTTTCTTGGGACTTGATTCTTACCAAAGACTTTTGGAAGAATGTTTGGACACAGTTAATTTCTGAGTCAAAATATATGCCGATGGAAGAATATTTCCATGAATATTATCTAATTATGGAGACTGTTGAACAATATCAGCTGTGTCTCTGCTGTTATAAACATATATTATAATATTGGCTTCTTGCAAGTATAAAGGTAGATAGTATATAATGTTAGAAATGCTTTTTGCTGTGTGGATGTAGTTTTCTCTCTTTTTAGCAAGAATGTTAGCAAGTGTGAGCAAGTAAGATAACCTCCAAGGGAACAGAGGATGAGGCCCGGGATGAGGCCCGAGAAGCTGCTAATCAACACTTTGTCCAGAGAACAAAAGGGCCCCAAAGGCTACTCTGCCGAGAGAACGGGGGGGGGGGGGGGGGGGGGGGGGGGGGGGGGGGGTGGGGGTGGCCAGGAGAGCCCAAGAGTCGTTATCACCGCTCTGCCCAGGGGAGGCAAAGAGGCCAAAGCTGCAATCAGCCCTGACTGTCTGGAGAATTAAGAGATCCACCCTACCATCAACTTTTACCTAGCAAGCCCAACCCCAAGAATCAAAAGAAATAAAACCGCAAGGCAGAAGAATACACATGCTCTAAAAAGGCGGAACCAAGGAGTGCCCATGCAGAACAGTTCCTGGAAAAGTTTGAATATGCATAGAGAACAGACAGTAAAAATGGTATAAAAAAGGACTCACTTCGAGCATCAGGTGTGCTCTTGGCAGAGCGCCAAGGCACCCGGCCATTATCTCTTTGCTTTATTTTATGTGTCTCTTATTGTCTTTATATTAAACCCTTTAAATTCTCACAGGAGAATGAACCTCATTTTTCACACTGCAAAGGGAAACGTCCCTTTCCTATCCCAGCGGCGGACAATGGAGTCCACCACGGGGCCATATGGTTGAACGGCGCGCGCGTTACAGCGGGCTCCCCCACTACCTCAGAGACTGCCCAGCCCCAGCCTCGTGCACCGAGTGAACTGCAGGCAGCGGCAAGGCAGTTCCCGCACGCGGGCGAGCCAGCGTGAGCTGTGGAGTCTGCGGTGGAGCCAGGCACAGCAGAAGCAGCATGATGGAGCTGACCCAGCGGTGCTCACCAGGCCCCGCTCCGCGCATGGTGGTACGAGCCCCATAAACGCCTGGCCGAGAAAAGTGGCACACGGGAGGCGGCCGGCGGCGATGGCGGCGGAAACAGAGCCACGCAAAGCCCAAACACGCACCGAAACAGAGCCGCTTGCAGGGCTCAGGGGAGCCGCCGCGCGGGGGTCCAGCCCAGACACGGGCGCGGTGCCAGGCAGCGGCAGCGCAGCTGTTGCCAGAACTGGAGGTGGCAGCGGCGGTGGCGCACGGGGAACTGAGTGGCGCAGCCCAGCCCGGCCCGTGTGGTCCCAAATGCGACCCCGAGAAGTCGGGACCCAGCGGCAAGAGCACGCAGGCACGGGCAGCCCCAGCGGCCCTGGCGGCCCCAGCAGCCCCAACGCAGGAGCAAGCAAAAGCGAAAGTGAAAGCAGGAACACAGCGAGACAAAAAACAGCAGCGACACGGAGAAAAGAAAAAAATTATTGTAGCTAAGGTTTTAGGAATAGTAAAATGGTATAATGTCAAACAAAATTATGGTTTTATAACGAGATGTGACAACAAGGAAGACATATTCGTTCATCGTACTGCCATTATGAAGAATAACCCCAAAAAATATATCCCAATCTTAGGAGATGGAGAAGTGGTAGAGTTTAAGATTATACAAGGAAGGAAAGGCCTGGTGGTGTTTCTGTGAAAGGCAGTATATACACTGCAAATCGTAATCATCCCAGACAATATCCCCATTATAAGCAACCCATACAGTCTCCCTTTCCCAATCCTACCTTTCCCTTTTATCCTATATCCTATTATCCCCAGTGTATTCCTAATCTATTTTTTCAGCCATGGTTTCCCTCACAAAACCATGCCTTTACCAATCCGTTTCCCAAAAATCCCTTTCCAATGCTGAGTGGGGGATGACAAGGGGGGGAGAAAGAATTAACTATTGTCATTTAAAGTTCCAACAGGTACAAATAGAAGAAACCCCCTCCTGCCTCAGTTTCCCCACAAGGCATGCTCAGAGAGTCCTGTCTCCCTTCTGCCAGCCCTAAGATGTTCCAGAGAAAAAATTTGTTTGGACATTGAGAGACTCAGGAGGGTGGCTTGTTTTCTTTTGAAACTGTTCTTGTTATCTTGTGCTTATCCAGTTGTTTCCAATGTTAAGTTTTAAATCTCTTTTAGTTAAAACAAAAGGGTGAGGTGTTGGGGTTCCTCTCCCCTGGAGTGGGGTCCTGGGAGAGGGGACCCTGGGGTAAAGGCATGGCCTAGGGACGGGGTCTCCCTGCTCCCTGGTCACATGTACCCTAATCCTGTTTCCCATTGGTTATTTTGTGTTCCCCTGCCCGGGGAGGGCCCTGGTTGTCTGGTGATTCCTGGGTCTTTGGGAGTCCCCTGGCCATGTGGCTGGAAAGTAAAGATCTCTGAAACTTTGTCATAGGTTAGCAAGCTAAGTCTCGGAAGTGATGTTCTTCCTACAGCTTTCTCTATGGCCTGACAGAACTTATCAGCTGGCCAGTTTGAATATGGACAATTCTTTAAGCCACTTAAAGTTGTGACCGTCTCTGTGATACACACTTAAGAATAGACAACCCCCCCCCAACCCAAGCTCTGTCTCGTTTCCGGTGCTGGGACAGGTGGCTGCGGGGCCTGAGCGGGGGCCAGTGGGCCCGGCCCCTGCTCAGGCCAGGCCGGGCCAGGCCATGGCTCCAGGATGACACCCCCCCCCAGCAGGGCTGTGGGCAGCCAGCGGCTCGGAACCACCCCCACCCCCACCCCCACCCCCCCCCCCCCACTGCGGCCAAGATTTCAGCAAAAGCGGCACCGCTGTCCGGCAGAGGTCAGGTGACCAACAGTGATAAGACACATTCTAGCTGCAAGGCCGAGGTGAGATCAACCCTTTTATTGCTGTGAAGAGCTGAAAACCTGAGGGAAGAGAAAGAGGAGATGCTTAAAGCTGAAAGTCTGTTGTGAAGCTATGATATATCAGAGTATCCCATTGTAATTTCATGAAGATATGGGGGGTGGAGTGTTCAACTCGCAAGCAAAAGCACCTGCGCTGAGATAGGCAGATACTGACGCAGCTGTAATTTCATGAGAAGTTTGGACAGGGAGAGATGGAAGCGATGAGGACTTTTGCTCCAAACGGGAAAGGAGAAAACCTCAGTACCTAGAGATGCTCCCAGAGATAGTCCTAACGATGAAGATGAGGAAGACCCTTTGCTCCCAGGGAAGGAGAAGGGCCTCTGTTTTTGTTTCTGAACGGCTCAACCTTAAAATTGTACCCCAAAAACCTTCAAGAGTGGACCCTCGAAAGCAGTTGCGGGAAAAGCTGCAAGTCGGGGGAAGGGACTCACATGCGAGCAGAGAGACTTCTCTTCCTAAATGGACTGAACAATATTTGGAAGTGGGCGGCTGGCTCGTTGTGATACTGTTTTCATAGCATGAGCAAGAAGAGACTTTCTAAATGGACTGAACAAGGTTATTATGGAAGTGGTAAACAGACTGAACATCTTAAGGGTTTTCTTTTTACATTGTCACTTGGAGAAGGGAGGAAGGTGGGGGGAGGAGGAGAGTTCTGAAGGTATGGTATAATTTTCTTTTCCTCTTTTAGGTCTGTTAATAAACTTCTTTATATTCTTTCAAGGTTGGTGCCTGCTTTGCATTTCTCCTAATTCTTATCTCACAGAAGATAAACAGTAATGAGTATTTTGGACCAAACCACTACAACTTCTATCAAGAATCGGTCCCTATTTCTTTCCACGTGCCTCGGTGTCTATGGATGTTGCAGGAGGCCCCACTGCAACAGGTAATCTGTGGTTTTGCCTGCATGGCCACGGAGAGAACATGAGGAAGTGGGATGAAAAACCCACCTCTGCCTTAGGAGCCATGGGTATGTGAGTTGAGAGGAAGAACAACCACCATGGGAAATTCTTCAAGGATAAATGCTGCTTGAGTTTCCAGTGGGCAGGTCCTCAGGCAGAATAGAAGGGCTGATGTTACTTCCAAACCTCTTGAAGGGACCTGTGGTTCATCATATTTACAAGAAGTGAGCAACGAGTACCATGACCAGAACCAGAGGGGCCCTGCCTCCATCCAGGTGGAGGAAAGGGACAATCGGATCTACTGGACTGTGTGGATCTAATGGCCTGGCACATCAGACCCACAAGAGTACAACACTTTAATTTACACCAGTGCACAATGTACCCTGATGCCATCAAGATATAGTGGGGCAGAATCCACCTCTTTTTCTGGGGTGACAGGGGGATCTCAACAGCTGACTTGTACTGGAAGCTGAACTGAGCCTGGCTGGGAATGAATGGCAAAAACACCCCATTGTGACTGGCCCAGAGGCCCCATGTATCCTTGGCATAGATTACCCCAGGAGAGGGTATTTCAAGGACCCAGAAGGGCATTGTTGGGCTTTTGGGATAGATGCTGTGGAGACAGAGGAAATTAGGCAGCTGAATACCTTGCCCAGCCTCTCAGAGGACCCTTCTGCTGTGGAGCTGCAGAGGGTCAAAGAACAACAGGTACTGATCGCTATCACAACAGTGCACTGTCAACAATACTGCACCAACCGTGATTCTGTGACCCCCATCCATGAGATGATTCGTGAACTGGAGAGCCAGGGAGTGGTCAGCAAGACCCACTCACCCTTTAATAGCCCCATATGTCCAGTGTGTAAGTCCAAGGGAGAATGTAGACTGACAGTGGATAATCATGGCCTGAACGAAGTCACACCACTACTGAGTGCTGCTGTGCCGGGCATGCTGGAACTTCAGTATGAACTGGAGTCCAAGGCAGCAAAGTAGTGCTGCCATCAACATTGCCAATGTGTTTTTCTGCATTCCTTTAGCAGCAGAGTGCAGGCCACAGTTTGCTTTCACCTGAAAGGGCACCAGTACACCTGGAACTGACTGCCCCAGGGGTGGAAACACAGCCCCACTATTTCGCATGGACTGATCCAGACTGCCCTGGAAAAGGGTGAGACTCCAGAACACTTGCAATACTTTGATGACATCTATGTGTGGGGCAACACAGCAGAGGAAGTTTTTGAGAAAGGGGAGAAGATAATAAAGATCCTCCTGAAGGCTGGTTTTGCCATAAAACAAAGTAAGGTCAAGGGACTTGCCCAAGAAATTTAGCTTTTAGGAGCAAAATGGCAAGATGGACAATATCAGATTCCAATAGACATGATAAACAAAATAGCAGCTATGTCCTCACCAAGCAGCAAAAAGGAAACACAAGCTTTCCTAGGCACTGTGGGTTTTTGGAGGATGCATATTCCAGATTACAGACATTGATTGTAAACCCTCTTTATTAGATGACCTGGAAGAAGAATGATTTTAAGCAAGGTCCTGAACAAGAACAAGCTTTTGAACAAATTAAACAGGAGATTGTTCATGCAGTAGCCCTTAGGCCAGTCAGGACAAGATGTGAAAAATGTGCTCTACACCACAGCTGGGGAGAATCATCCTTCCTGGACCCTCTGGCAAAAAGTATCCAGGGAGACTCAAGGATGATCCCTGGGGTTCTGGAGTCAGGATCCAAAGGATCCAAGGCCTGTTTCACCCCAACTGAAAAAGAGATACTGGCAGCTTATGGAGGGGTTTGAGCTGCTTCAGAAGCGATTGGCACTGAAGCACAGCTCCTCCTGACACTCTGACTGCCAGTGCTGGGCTGGATGTTCAAAGGGAAAGTCCCCTCCACACATCATGCCACTGATGCCATGTGGAGCAAGTAAATCACTCTGATCACACAATGAGCTCGAATAGGAAACTGCAATCACCCAGGGATCTTGGAAGTCATCTCAAACTGGCCTGAAGGCAAAAATTTCAGACTAATTTCAGAGGAGGAGGAGAAGGTGACATGCTGAGGAGGCACCACCATATAATCAAATACCAGAAAATGTAAAGCAATATGCTCTCTTTACTGATGGTTTCTGCTGTATCATAGGGATACATCAAACATGGAAAGCTGCCATATGGAGTCCTACATAGCGAGTCACAGAAGCTACCAATGGACAAGTTAGATCAAGTCAGGTTGCAGAGCTGAAAGCCATCCAGCTGGCTTTAGGTATCACTGAATGAGAGAAGTGGCCAGCCCTCCACCTCTACACTGACTCATGGATGGTAGCAAATGCTCTGTGGGGGTGGCTGGACCGACAGAAAAAGACCAATTGGCAGTGTAGAGTGAAACCCATCTGGGCTTCTGAATTGCGCCAAGACATCGCTGCTCATGTAGAGAAGTTGGCTTTTCAAACATTGGTATACACATTTAGTGAAGTCTACCTGGTTAGTTAACTCTAGAGGCTCTACCAATCAAGCTGGCCTTGCCTAATCAAAACCTCCATGTACCATAGAAGGGGATAAAGTCCCCATGGTGCATCTGAGAAATATGTTGGGGAAGACAGTTTGGATCAGTCCTGCCTCAAGCAAAGGCAAATCCATCTGTGGGATTGTTTTTGCTCAAGGACCCGGGTGTATTTGGTGCATAATGCAAAGGGATGGGGAAATGTGATGTGTACCTCAAGGGGATTTGATTTTTTGGTGAGAACAGCCTGTAATGTTGAATTGTTTAATATTGGTTGCTGAATGCCACTGCCACTGTGTGCCATAACTACCATGGACAATGAGGATAGACTGCTCCAGATATACCAGTCATGGGCTCCTGATGCAGCAACCAGCTGACAGCACACCAGCCCTCCTGTCCTGGAAGACATTTTGGATAGACAGCCATTGACTAAGGGAATGGTACCCATGCTTGTGTGTGTATATATATATTTTTTTTTTTTTTTTTTTTGGTAGGTGTAGGATCTGGCTGTGATTTAGATGGTATAGAATAAGGGTTGGATAATGTCCTGGTTCCATCCAGGACAGGGTTAATTTTTGCAGCAGCTGGGAGGGGCACAGCCCGGACCCAGGGATTATCCAATACCACCTCATGCCACGTGCAGAGGGGACGGAGGGAGGTGGCATGTTTTTAGTTTTTCTGGGGTGTACAGTTGAGTGGTGCTGGATTCCATGTAGTGAGCAATCGTGTGTGAATAGTTCACCTGTCTTGTACACTCTGCTTTTAGCATTGTTGTTGTTACTGTTCATTTTCTTATTTCGTTGCTATTTCTAGTAAATTGTTCTTATCACAACCCATGATCTTTACCTTTTTTTACCTCTAATTCTCCTCTCCAGCCGCTGCTGGGGGAGGTGGGGGGAAGTGGTGCGTGGTCTGGGGTAATTCAGTGGGAACACTAAATTGGGGAATACCATTCCTAAACCACAACAAACACATAAATCTTTAAGTAAAATGCAATGTACTAAAAATTAGAACTTGGGGAAAGAAACTTCCCACTCACCTTATTTTTAAGGGTGAGAGGTGCTCTTAACTTTCTGCCATTTCTGGGTGAGTTGAAGTGAACTGTTCCATAGAGAGTATAATTGATACTTGATTAGCAGCCTTCATAAAGGAAGTTGCACTTATTTAAGTGTAATTGTAGATCAAACCCACAAATATCTATACTATTGTATGAAGTAAGCTTTTTCAGCTGAGAGATGATGTCTGTGTACACCTGCTGAAGAAATAACAGCAGTTTAGAAAGATGTAAAACAATATACCAAAATGTCCATTGTTCTTTGCATAATACATGGTTCAGTCTTTATCATCTCAGTTTTGTTCAGATAAGGCATCTAATCTTCAGGGGTTGTTTTTTCTCTGGGTCAGGTTGCTTTTCTCTTAAACTTCTATTGTTGTGATGAACTTATTTTTTAGCTGCATTTTGGGTTTTTTTCACTGCAACTTCCTTGAGCATAGTTTACAGAATTGTTCTATTAGTGTTTTGCTCTCTTTTCATGTGTTGATTTGTCTTTTCTTTGTTTCTAGTTACTTTCCACAAAGTTGCCATACTGCAGGGAGAATGTGTGTTTGGCTTATGGTCAGGAGTGGTCAGTGTATGCAGTAGGATCACAGGCACATGTCTCCTTTCTGGATCCAAGGCAGCCTTCTCACAATGTTAAATCCGTCTGTTCCAAAGAACGAGGCAGTGGTAAGAAACTTGTCAAAGGGTCCTTCAAATGGTTTGCTTGCAGAAGTAGTTATTAAGACTGCAGTAAGATAAGCTTCCAATAAATATGAAGGTTTTTTATGTGATAAAGTATTAATAGCATATATAGGTTTTGCTTTTAGGACATTATTCCTTGAGCAACCAACAAACCAAATGTAAAAGCAACTCTGAAATCTAATGAAGGACAACATCAGTGTTTTTATGATCAACTAAATTACACACCATCCAAATATCACTGAACTTTTAAAAGTATGCATTTTACTTATTACTGAACTTCACTGTGCACTTTACTTCTGCTTATTTTTTTATTGTGTCTTATTCTGTTTTACTTCATTTCAAAGCAAATCCAGTCTTTGTACCACTATTAATACTGTCTATTCTTGCATTTTTCTCTGGGGACAGAAAAAAAAGCATGTTGTCTGCTCTGTCCTATCATATTGGGAGTCAGTGCTGTGAGTGAATGCTTGCTTTGTAATTTTAAAGTCATGAGTGAGACACTTAATTGTCAGTGTGTATTTATTTAAGTATACAAAAACTTACTCTTAAAAAAAAAAGTTTGCAGATTTTGGTGCTGTTTTCCTTTTCTGATGTGAATGTAGTATGTCCAATTGAACCTTACACCTAGGCCAAGCCTGAGAGTTTGCAGGGTACATGGTCCCATAAGCTTCTTCCCATACCCTTTATTTTCAAGCATTTGAAACCATATTAAACCCAGAGTAATAAATTGCAGTCCTTATTTAACTTGACTCTAGGCATTCATCTCTTCATTGGGCAAGTTTTTTTAAAAAAAATGCATGTAGGCAAGGATTAGGAAATTTTTTTTTATGTGGTTACTGGACGTTGAACAGTGCTGTCTAGATAAATGTCAGGGTCTGCTTCTTTCAGATACAGAAGTTTCTATAATATGAGAAAAGGTCATTTACCAGCTCATGTTTGTCACTTGAACATCTTTCTAGCAACACCTCTTGTCTTGACCCACTGTCAGTGAGGGCTCTGTGAAGGTCCTGACATTGTCACCCTTCAGTATATTAGAGAAGAAATACCAAGACACTGGAGTGTGGCGCCCAGTGGTGACTGGTGGCTAAAAACTTCTATCTTGAATTATGTGATCATCCCTGCTGAGGGGATGATCTATGTGTAGGGAGTATCTCTGGGGTGCTAGTTCACGTCTAGAGAAAACCTTTGTTCAATACTATTTTCTATTCTGCATAGTAGATTTTTTTGTGTGGGTGGGTAGTGGTGGAGGCACTTCTGTAATATTAATTCCCAAGATACTGAGTGTTTCAACTTTCTATTGATCTCACTGGGACTTGGAGTGGTGCAACACCTCTAGAAAGTAGGCTGTCTATTGATTTGCAGACTAAAATCTGGGTTGACTTTTAAGTGCTTTGAAGTGTTACTTGAATGTGCTTTCAGATTCTAAGTGCACCTGCTGGACATGGTAAGTCTGTATTAACTTCAGTTCATTAGTGTTGTTGTCTTGGTTTGAAAGACAGGTGTCTGCTAAGGAAGTCAGGAGCCCCCCTTGGAATGAAAAATGTAACACCCTTCCCTTCAAATTATTATAATTTTGAAATTAAGGGGCTTTCAGGCAAAGATATGAGAAATAGGAATAACAGTTCTTTACTAATATAGATATCAAAGCAATAATACAGAAATACTGGCTTAACCTGACAGAGTCAGGATATAGCCTGACACCCTGTTGGTCAGGGTGGTGGTAGCAGTCCAATTAAGTGGTGGCCGCAGTCCTCTTTGAAGTGGTTCTGTTGAAGCGGTGATCCTGTAGAAAGGTCTGGTCCTCCTCTGAAGGTCCAGTGGTGGTTATGTAGCTCTTGTCCTCTGGGAATCCAGTATGTAAGGGCTGACTGTGGTGTTCCAAACCTCAGATTATATCTAAGTAGGAATGCTTGTTTCCTCCCCCTGGGTGGAGCATCTAACAATGGGATGATGTAATTTTATGAGTCATGCAGTGAGGCTAGATGGCCCATTAACAGAAGATATCTCTCTGGAGGGAGTTATCAGGGATGTGTCATGGAAGAGATAAAGAACACTGCCCCACCTGGTTTCAACAGATGGTGATAGAATACATACTTTTGGTTATACCTTACATTGTAACCTAAGACAGTTGTATACAAAAGCAGATCAGAGAAATGTCACTTAGTAAGACTGAAACTGGGAGTGTTTTTTACCTAGTATATATATACCTACCTGTCTGCTCTATGTGAGAAGGTAGCTAATGCTTTTTAGTGCATCTTGTAAGAGTTGCTTTTCGTAGCAGCTGTACGAGAAAGTGCAGGCCCTGGACTGTAGTTCTTGATCTGTGAGAGTGACTGCTTTCTGCTTGACTGGCCTGCAGAGCAATGTTGTGTGCCCTTGACTTTATAATCCTGAAGGTGATGCCTTGAAGTGGCTACCTGAAAACAGAGGCTAGACAAGATTAAGAGAATAAAAGCGGGTATTTATTGAGGCCCTTCAATAGGAAGCATCAAAGGCAGCAATGTTAATGCAGTGGACAGAGCTTGCGCAGCACAGACTGTCTACTCTTTGTGTAGGACATGCTACTGCATCTTCATTTCCTTCTGGGATTTGTAGAGCTCCCTGCCTCTCAGGAGCAAGACTCAATTTGTTGACCCAAATAGTCCAGGCCTACAGGTGGTAGAGTGCTGGGAATGTAGAAGAGCTTACTGCGATCAGTTCTAGGCACAGGTAGTGCTTTTAGTTTGATGGGAATGATTAATCTGAGGTACTTCAGACCCTTAGGAGCCAATTTGAAGTGCTGTTCTTGAAAGCCTGTTCTAAACATCCACTTAGTAGTGGGTACATCATTAATTCCTTCAGTTTTCCTTCAATTTTTTTGATTAGAGAAAGATTCACAGTTGTTCTGTATTTTATAGCTTTTTATTATTTAGTTGCATTGAAAAGTATATGCCATCTCTTTCATATTCCATCCAAAGCAGTTAAGCAATAGAAGCAATAACCATGGGAATATAGAAGACAGAAAATTCATGGCCTAAGTCCTTGAAGAGGGGGGAAAACAAAGAAGATAATACCTTTCTTATCCAGGATGTTTAATGATGAGCCAAGAAACCCCCAGTTTTGACTGGTTCTGTGGTGAAAACTTGCCCTAGTGATGAACTTTGCTCATTATAATAATAAAAAACACACCCCTAGCTCAGGCACCCTCTACTCACAAAAAGACCACTACTCATCGAGCATGTGCTATGATTTCTTGGGACACTATGCCTTTAAATCGAAGCAGAGAAAGGACAAGCCAATAGAAAGGCAAGTAGTGACTTAAGTAAGATATGCTAATAGCCTAACATTGTAACAGTATAAGTAGGCCTTTGTGTGCCTCAGTGTGCTGGTTTTGTGGATCTACAACCCAGCACCCCTTTCTGATTAGAGCTGTAAATAAATCAAATACCTTGACTCTGTGGAGATCAGCTTCTTGCACACCAGGTGAAAGAACCTGATTCGGGACAACAATGAAGGGGAAGAGGTATCTCCCAACTTGCTCAGATGCATTTGTAGTTCTCTGAATTAAAGTCGAGATTCAGCAGGTGTGAGACTTGCACAGTGGTTTCCCACCTATGAAGCCTGCAGCCAAGACTTCACCTCATATTTAGAACACAACAATGTGGCCTTGCCTGTTCTAAGTGTGTTTAACAGATGCTGGTGGCTGTGGATGTAACATCAGGTTGTGGAGGTGGAAGAATGAGGATGTGTTTTTAGTTAGGACTCTGTACAGAGGGGAAGGGTAAACTGCATCTACACCTCTTGGATGTCTGCTGTCACATGTACTGCTGGGTGTATTCCAGTATGTCACAAGTTTTGTGACGTTCAGCCCCACTTGGTACAAGGACAGCAGTTGACACGTGGATGTAGCTGGCATAACTCACTCTTTTCCTCTCCTGTTTGAATGCTTGTTTAGGCTGCAATTCAGTGGTACTTTAAGGAGGGCTTAAAAAGCTGTAGGGTTTATAACCTGCCTTCATGTTGTGAAGCAAAATGAAGCATAGATGTGGTGGGGTTTAATCTGCTTAAAGGAGTTGTTTGTGTTAGAGTACTTATACAGAATAAACCTTTTGCACAATTATGACAGCTGGTGAGGGGTCAGTAGCTCTGACCAAGGAAGCTATGACCGGTCTGGAGAGATGGTCCCAAAAAGAGACCGTCTTCCCAAAGCCCGGTGTCTTCCCTCAGCTGCTAGCTAGGAGGGCCCGTGCAGAAGCTGTCAGCTCTTTAGTGATTGTCAGCTCGTGATTTCAGCTTAGCTCTGAAGGGCAGCCTCCAGGCCAGACCAGGGAGAGAAAGACGAGAGGCCCCGTATAGCTGTTCTGCACAAGGTAGCTTTATTAGTTCGGCGAAGGGGAGCCAGGGACGAGCATCTCTCTGCCCTCGCAGGGCCAGGGGGCTAGCTTTATAGGGATACAGGGGGTGGGTATCAGAAGGTATGGGCCAATGGGTTACAAAGGATCTGCATAGGGTCTCCCAGAGGATTCTGGGTTTGTCTTCTCGCCGTAACTGAAGAGTAGCTCCCTTTCCAGGGGAGTTCTGCTGGGAGGTTTAGGCATTCTCCTTATCTCAGCAGATGTCCCTCCAGGGCGGGGGCTGGGCATACCCCACACACAATAAATAGAGATGACAGGACATTTTGCAAATTGCAAATTCCTACATACAGAATCTCCTCAAGACTGTTTCCAAGGGAAGGAAACTTAATCTGAATCTTAATCTGAAGATAAGGCTTCAGATTAAGATTTTGTGAAAACAAAATGTATTCTTTTGCTCAATCTAATGGCATAACTGAATTGTGTTAGAATGTTTTGTTTGGATTGGAAACTTGTAGCTTCCCATGTGCTGGTGTAACATGGTGGTGCTTTGCTTGTAGTATTCTTAGTCTGTTTTTATTGTTGTGTGAAGTGCTAAAAGTACTAGCTATGAAGTAAGGTGTGCTGGTATTAGAATATTTGAGCAGCGACAGCCTCAAAATTATTTAAAATCCTGATCTGTCTTAGCAGCAAAATGACTAGTGCTTATACTTGCTTACAGCTAGCCTCTTGACCAGCAAAATGCACTTGATAGCAGCTGGGACTGTAATTTTTCTCACATAGTCACTTATCATAGCTTGGCAGATAGCTGGATAGGTTGTGAGCTTGTTGAGGAAACCAATGTGATGTTCTTTCCTCTGTCTGCTGCCCACATACTCATGGTGTGTTCACTTAAAAGCTTGTGAACAGAACAAAACTACTCTTGATCCTAAATGGCTTATGATCTTTGTTTATCTGTCAGAGCTGGGGCCTGCTGAGAATTAAGCTTCTTACTACACCTCATCAGTGTAGCTGATGGCATCAGAGGAGAAAGGAAGTAGTATATGTAATTGAAGCTGCTGTTTCAATAGCATCAATGAGATTTGTCTGCACTGCTCCATAGCAGTGTGTGGTCCAAACTTGTGTGTTATGGAAAATACTACTAGTAGGTAGTTCCTCTTAAAGAAAATTTTAGACATCAAGCAGAGCACTGCAGAGCCAAAGCATCCATTTTCCTTACTGCATTGTATGTCCCTTCTCTTTTTGACAGGTATTCGATCGGTGAGCTTCTATGAGCACATCATCACAGTGGGAACAGGGCAAGGTTCCCTATTGTTTTATGATATCCGAGCCCAGAGATTCCTGGATGAAAAGCCCCCACGTGCCTGCTATGGACAGAAGCAGAAATTAGGAGGAAGTGACATTTTAAAGTTGACTACTGGGAAAGGTTGGCTGGTGAGTAGCTTGTAGTTGTAGGAAACCCTTTACACAGGAGTTTACACTGGTTCTTTTTGTAGTAATGGAAGCTATTGTATGAAATGTCTCCCAGTCAAACAGTGATTATGTAACTAACTATAATCTTGAAAAGCAAGAAGTGCTGCAGTATTGTGCTCTATAAAAGCTTTATGAAAGGGTATTGAATGGTTGGTTGCTCAAGTGTAAGGCATACTAACTACTTTTCTTATGCACTGATTCATAAACTTTTATAGATTTTATATCTTTATATTTTCTAATGTAATCTAACTTCTAGTTTTCAAAACCTCAAACACAAATTCATTGTCTTCCTTTAAAAATGTGTTACTCTAATATGATACTCAAAGCCAGAGAGATTTAATTTAATTGTGTGCAATGTTAGAAACTGTCCTCCTGAGGTAATGCCATGGCAGGCACTTGAGTTCAATTTTCTGTATGTTATCATAAAGCAGTTAATGGCTTTGTCTAACTTCTCTCCATTATCCTTTGTATCATTGTGATGTAACTTTAAAAACAAATGAAACTTGATAGCTTCCCTACCCTTCATCTCCCCCCTCCAATGTTTGGCCCCAATGTCCCCAGAAAAAGATTCAGGACAACTTTGTTATTGATCTGTCTGAAGCTTCAGGAGTATTAACAGAGAAGGTCCCGTTTTAGGCTCTGGAAACTACCTTTGCTTTTGTGAAACAAGGTTTTGGGGTTGTTTGGCAGCAGTAATAATTTAAACTTTCCTTTAACAGAATCACGATGAAACCTGGAGGAATTATTTTTCTGACATACGTTTCTTCCCAAATGCTGTTTATACCCACTGCTATGACTCATCTGGAACGAAACTCTTCGTGGCAGGAGGCCCCCTTCCATCAGGACTTCATGGGAATTATGCTGGTCTCTGGAGCTAATGATAACTCTTCAGAAATGCTGATCTTTACACAGATTTCCACTTTTCTTTACCATTTTAAAAACAAAATTGTGTGATGCCATTGATTTCTGGTTTAAATGCAAGTTATTTTTCGGCAGAGTTTTCTGTTGGTCTCCAACAGTCTTGTACATCTTTTTGAACCATTATTTTTGCTTTAACCTCCTTGATCTTTTACATGAAGGTTTTTTTTAATCCTTTTTTAATTGTATTTACTTCAAATGACTCTTCCCCCACATTTAGGCTGTCTTGGCCATGTGCCTCCTCCTCTTTGCTATGAGGTAGGATTCCTTTCTTATAGCGTGGTTGCTTCTGGACTTTCTGTGAAAGTCTAGGGGCTGTGTGTCTGCAGATATTTTGTGTCAGTTCCATTACCTGGAGTGAGGACTACTTGTAATTTTAAAATATTAAAAATATTTGTAAGAGATAAAGTAGTAGCTTATCTGTAGAGTCTGGACCTAGTCTGGGTTAATCTTATTTTTTAAAAGTACAAGTCTAATGACACTTTATACATAGAGGAGTACAGTCATTTTAATATGTACTCATTGGAGCCCAGGGACAGATTCCCCAGGAATATTGCCCCTCAAGCCCAAAGTGCAGGAGTTTTAAAAAATGCATTTGCATTTGAATTGTAGTTTTCAGCAGTGCCAAAAGAAAATTTATCCACTGTTCATTTTCTGCTTTTCCCAGGTATCAGCTTGCACAACTGGAGTTTGTATGGGCTGTTCTGCAGTGTGGCTATTGCAGGATGACATTACATTGAGGGCCTGAAGAGGTGCTGAGAGGAAATGGAGGCTAGGGACATGAGTGTTCTTGTCCTTCAAAATGAACTAAATCTATCAATTTTCCAGATGAGTCAAGATTCCTTAGTATGCTGCTGTGGTAGCTCATTGGTTCTTCATAAACTGCCTAAAACCCAGGACCTCATTTTGTCCCAGGTTGTGGAAACTTTTCCCATTTTAGCTGTTCTGGTTGGCCACCTCCTCTTATAAGCCAATGGAATAAATAAACTGGGGTTTTTTTCTCTGAGGTTAAAGAGTGCATCTTGGACTTGCCTAATGCAAGCTGGAAGCTTTCCATGTAGCAAGATAACTTGCTGTTAGCTCACATTGAGCTAGCAGCATCTGTTGTCATCTTGCTTGCTGTAGGAGAGGCTCAGGTTTTCCTCGAATCCCCTGCTGCCTTCTGCAATCAAACTCCCACAAACTTCATGTGGGACTGGGTGGGGAGAATAGGTCCAATGCCCTTCAGGTCCAGCCATGAAGCATGTGCATTCCAGGGTGATGGTCTTACCTAATACTCACTAAAGTGCAGGACTCAAGGGTGCTCCTCCTAGCCTTTTGGCAGACACCAAGCTTGGCTTGTTACTGACACCTCTGTTCTCTGCTGGGATGAATGCCTTTCCCATGCCCTTGTCACCAGTGGAGCAGTGTGCCTGTATCTCACTGCTTTGGTGCCAAATCAGTAGTTGGCTGAAGCTGAGAAGAATGACAAGGCTGGGACATGCTCTGTTCTTCTGTGTCTGCTGGAGATCACAGCCACCGCTGTAGAGTAGCTCTAGTCCCATATGCAGTTCCTGCCAGATTGCCTAGAGCTAGTCTGCATATGTCTTTGTGGTCCCTCTCATCTTTGTATTCTATATCTTTGTCAGTAATGCCAAGCAGTAAGACTTGGGCTTAATTTCTGGTTGGTAGTGGACACTTGGATGAAAATTCTGCAAGGAATGCAGTTCCCTCCCATCCTGGTGAAAATCCTGTTAAGATGTCTCCCAGACATGCACCTGTCTCAGAAGTATAATTTACTCACACTGAGCACTGACATGGGTACTTCACAGATCTTTTTGTGGTGTTTCATAATTCTACTTCCCTTGTGGGTTGGTTGCTTAAACTGAATCAGTTCATGGTGAAATTATAAACTATGGAGTAGCAAAGGAATGCTCAAATTTTATTTAGAGTTGTTCATTGTTTTTTAAAGATGTAATGGTGCCTGTGTTGTTCTGTGATGGCAACTTACTGCTTTGGTTATTTTAGGGATTTTGAAAAGTGGAAGTATACAGAGAAAAACAAATCTTGGTGAAGTATGGCAGGATGTGTATTTCTAGGATTATTCCTCCAGCTACCATGTAAGATTGCTCTGTCACAGGGAACAGTTTCTGGTTAGTTGTTTTGTTGGGCTTGGTTTGAGGTGCCTTTTTTTTCCCCCTCTCCTCTAAAGAAACTAGACACTTGACTCTGAGTGTCCTCTAATTCTGCCGAAACAACTAGTTAGGCGCTTAGCGTCATCACTGCCAAAGGAAAACTGATCTGGAAACCCTACCCCTGATGTTGATTTATAAATTTGAAGCATATTCCAGGTCTGGGTGAGGGGGCAAAAAGGGTATTTTTATGGACTAAGCTTTAGCCTCTAAACATGGAGGCTGATCTTTCTGCAGAGTCAGCAGTCTCTAGGTTATTGAAGAGGTCACCTTGGCACCCCTGGAAAGTGTCCCTCTCTGCCAACTCTGATTTCCACAAATACCTCAGTGTGCAGTCCTAAAGCCTGGTAGTGTGAGTACCCTTTTCCTCACTTTTTTTCTGCATAGGAAGCTTTGGACAATTCTCAGAAGAATCTGATCAATGATGTAAAATTTCTCAAGTTTCATATGCTTCTGTGTATTCTGCTTTCATGGTGCTTTCTTGCAAAGATAACTTCTCATGGGGAGGGAGCCATCCTTGTTGCTGTATGAAAAGCCCCCCAAAAAACTGGGAACAAACTAGATATAGTGCTGCAAGAACACAAATTGGGCCAGAGAGAACTTAATTTATAGCCTGTTTCAGTGATTTTAAATGCTTGTAGCAATATAGCATTATAGATGTTACATTTCAGAATATTTTGTGGTTGGTCATATGTCACTTTTGGTCCAGTCAAGGTTAGAAAAAGAGGCAGAGAAAGGTGATGATATGCCAACTGTCCAAATATAAGTCATGGGAGAAATAGGATAAAAAGCCAGGTTTTCTTACTTGAATTGATTTTATTGCCCTACTGGTTTAGAAATCAGTTGAAATCCAGGATCATGGTGAGAGAAGCAGTGGTTTCCCATTGAAGTGCAGGAATGACTGTACAGCAGGGAATCTCTCATCTCTTCATGGAGGCAAGTTGAGTGCACCCTGGTGTTCAAATAGCAGATACACCCCTGATACATGAAATTCAGTCTGGTGACTGAGTTGTGCTCACTGTGTCTTGATGTGCTCTGCTGAGACCCAGTGTCATTTGCATTTTCAGGTTGTCTTTTCTAATGTTTCTTATCAAGTTCCCTCCCTTGCTCTTTCCTGCCCATCTGAATGGTCTGTTTGGGGTTGCCTCCTCCACCCCAAATCATCCCAGTCTTTACTGTAGCAATATTGTACTTGCAGAGGTGACCTCTGTTGAGCAGAAATGGGCTTGCTGGCATTTTGTCAAGCCATGCTTGAGACCTTTCATTTGCTTTATTTTAAACTGGGTAGACCTTTGAGGCTGGCTCAGATGGGAGAACTGGGTAGTTGCCCTAGTACATGCTTCACTAATGGGAGGATTACACAGTAACAGTCTATTTCTGGGGGGGAACAGACTCTGGTTTATCTCACATTAGGCACTTGAAGCAGAGAAAAGAACTTTAATTATAACAGACCTTTGGACTTTTCTTCCTACTGTTAATTTTTCCATCATGTGGGATCTTCTGTGCTGCCAGTGAATGTAGGAACTAGTTAATTTTATCACTCAGCTCTTTTCAGTAGACTACCATGTTAATTTGGGTAGCTTTGGATATTGCATTTTCAGTATTCATAATCACAGGTAATCAAACCCAGTGACTTAATTATGGGTTCAGTAATACAATTCTTCCTGGCTGACTTGACTGTACAAGGGAGAAAGCTGGAGGAATTACCAGGAATGAGGTGAAGAGTAGAATCATAGATTCAACTGGGTAGCAACATCTCAATAACAATTGGGTGTTATGTGATAGACCTTCCTGCAGTGTTGGCTTGAGCAGAGAAATGAGGGTGGTGCTCACCCTCTTCACCTTATTTCTGGTAATTCTTCCAGTTTTCTCCCTCGTACAGTCAAGTTTGTTAGGGAGAATTGCTAGTGCTCTCCTTGGGCGCTTTCTGGGATTGTGATAAAGGAGTCCATTTGCTTGATTCCCTCATCTGTGCTGCTGGTTAGTCCAAGGTGAATAAATTACCAAAGAACAGTTAATAGGTGTTTGTTCCTAGTCTCAGTTGTTCATTTTCCACATAGATCCATTTTTAAGATCATAGCAAGAGTACCCAGTGATCTTACTGGACTTAGTCTGTCCACAAAGGTTACATTCACATTGTGGGTGACTCGTGACTTCCTAATGAGGGTAACTCCTGAACTGCATTATGGAGATATATTTCCTGGCTCTATTTTAAGTCTTTGGCTGCTTTTTGTATCTTAATCCTTAAGATACTTATGTTCAGTTATTCTTCTCCAGAATTTCATCCTCTTCCTTCACCTGAGCACTTGCTTTGTATATAGCTTGCATCTGCAGAGTTAACAGATTAAAGTTATGATCCAGCTATGTCAAGTGGTGGTTTGGCGTCTTAATTTCTGCCCCTCAGATGAGGGGCACTTACTGACCTTGTGAATTAATATCCCTCACCTGATGCAGATGTGAAATAAACCAGGCTTTGATGGAGATCCCCTGTTTCCTTTGCTTGCAAGAAACCAAGAATAGATGGGCTGTCGCTTACTGCATTTTGGCAAAGCAGCAGCATCTTTCAGTAGCTAGGTGGGAGCTCTGATATCTATTTGTGGTGGTCTGATAACCTTATTTTCCGTAAACCCACTTTTCCAAGGTGTCTGAGAGGTTCTTAGCTTCTATTGCAATTGCTGCTATGAATAAATTACTGAACTGAGGTACAGCTCATTCCTAGGAACACTGTTGCAGAGCTATGTGTGATTCAGGTGGAGCTGATCCTCTGTCCAGCCCATGCTGAGCCCTGGACTCCTGTGCTAGCCAGGCATATGCTCTCTAGCTTAAAGCAAAATGAAAATCCCTGTGTGCCTCGCTGGCCACCCCTCACCCAGAACCTCAACTTAAAATGCATTTCTGAGTATTGCAGTACCTTCAGTAACTTAGTCTCTGAAGCACAGACACCAGGAATTTGTCTGTTACAGACAAGGGAGAATGGAAAGGAGAATATAGCCACATCTTGTCTAAAGGAATCTCCTCTTTATGCTCTCCCTTGCTTCTGCAAGTGGGCACTTCAGTGCATGTTGAGGATGGGCAAGGGGCACAAGAAAAAAGGTTAAAGTCCAACAGTGTTTGGTATTGCTCTCAGAACTCTTGAAGAATTAAAAAATATAGAGGGGATACTTATTCATTGCTCAAGAGGTACTTTTGAAAGGGCTTAATCAGAAGCATTTTCAGAGAAATCAAGTAGATATCCCTGTCATTCTTGTTTCTTCATGTTAGTTTTCAAGGATTTAAATTGGGAAGTATCTTTTGGCTTGTGATGCTGGGTTTCTTAATGTGGTACTTGTGGTACTTGGCTAATTAGAAGAATGCTCTTGATAGAAAGGAATCTTCCCAATTAAAATTAAGTGCCATTTTCTAATGGTCTTTCCCTCTAGTATCCTGCTTACAGCAGTGTCTTGGTTTGAAAGACAAGTGTCCGCTAAGGAAGGCAGGAGCCTCCCTTAGAATGGAAAATGTAACCCCCTTCCCTCCAAATTATTATAATTTTGAAATTAAGGGGCTTTCAGGCTAAGATATGAGAATAGGAATAACAGTTCTTTACTAGTATATATAACAAGGCAAACAAACAACAATAACTATGGCAGTAACAACAAACAAAACCAGAAACCCAGTGACAGCCTTCTCGGCCACAGGCACTCTCCCCTTTGGTGTAGTGATGGTCAAAGCCGGCAGGAGTGCTGGCGGCTGCCCGGTGGGCAGGGCAGGTGTGTTGATTCCCCTGCAGCTGCAGGGGGTGCTCCAGCGCAAGCTCGGGGAGCATGCGGTAATGGTGGCTTGACCAAGACGGGAAGGGATGGACAAAAGGCTTGCTTCACAAACCCCCAGGGGCAGCCGATGCCGGTGCCCCAGCAGGACCCTTGGGACCAGCAAACTGGAATGGCAGGAATGAGCACAAAATCCCAGGTGGTAGACGAGATGTATCAAACTCCGGGGCTGTAGTGGGAACCCCGGGACATCTTAGCAGGCAGGGGGTGCAGAGCTACAGTGTAGTGAAGACTCGGAGCAGTGGCAAAAGAAGGGTGGGGGTGGGGCAGCGGCAGCCCAGCTCCGAGTGGGGCAGGGAAAGGCGGGCTCAGGATCCTGGGGTTTTTCCCCTGAGACACCCGAGCAGATGGCGAAAAGTCCCTCTTTTAGTGAGGTAGGGTGTTAAATAGGGTCCCAATGCAACGGCCGCTCCCACAGGCAGAGCTCCACTCACGGTAGAAGAAAGGCAGCAGAAGGCAGAACCTCACAGTGGTGACAAATCCTCCCCACAGCAACCGCAGCCTCTCTCCCCTCCGAACGCCGAGAGAACAATAGAGCTAGGGGCTGCACCCAACCCGTTTTCCCAGTCCAAATCTCGTGGCATCTCTGCCCTACCCGAGAAAACCCCAGGTAAAAGAAAGTAGCCAGCTGGACCCCTCCCCTGAGCTGTGGCCATGTCTTTTGACTCAAGTATCCAGTTGTTATTGTCTCCTAGCAACAAGTATGGTGGAAAATTCCTTAAGAGAAAAAGAAAAAACAAAAGGAGAACTCCTAAAACCCCAACAGAGTGTTGTGGTCTACGAAAGCACACACAGATCTAAAACAGGGTGCCAGGGTTGGCAGAGTTAAGAAAATCTGGTCTACCTGACCATTTCTGTACCTAAAAAATCACCAAGTAAAATACTTGATTATATACAAATTGTAGTCATTGTACTGAAACTGAGAGGGTGTATAAAACCCTTGCAACATAGTGTGAGGTCTCTATAGTCCTAGAAATTGATTATTTGACCTCAGAACAAAAATGTAGGAGTCAATATGTTGTTTTCTTAGGAACTGCTTTTCTAGATTCCCTTATTAAAAGGGAAAATTCAGGTGCTGAATCTTAAAATCTCATTAAACTTGTACTTTTTATTTGCCCATTCACCTGGTCTCCTTTCTTTTTCAAGGCCTCCCACAGTCTCAGGGTATATAAATCACTATGACTCATCCAAATAATGCCAAAACAGTCTAACAAGAGGTTAATGTGCCTTCCTCTTCTGGTACCTTGATCTTTGTAAAGTTATCTCACAAACTCATCACTATCTTAGGGTTGGGTACACGCACTGTCTTTTTCTAAGATGTATATGTTGAAGTTGCAACAGGTTTGTACTGTTACTTGTGGCTTGTTCCATTTGTGTTAGGATGTGGTGTAGACACAAATCAATACACTGGTTTTTCTTGGTATCAGCCTTACCTGACATCTATCAGTGCTTGCTTGTATGTTAGTGTACACAAATACTGGATCTTCCCCATTGCCTATGATGTATATGATGCACAAACTACACGAGATGTTTTAAAATATGCAGTGGTCACAACTTGTTGCCCGAGGGTGTGATGTCTTACAGTGAACTGTTTTTAATGTTTTTTCCCCAAATATATTTAATAAGATCCAAAGCCCTGGAAAAAAAAAATCAGGGCTTGCTGATACTTGTTGGCTTTTGTTCTGAGTCCAGGGTCTGATGCTTGTTAACAACTCCTGCAAAACCACCCATATAACAGAGCTTTTCTCAACTTGCTGTTTCTTTCACGAGCTGTGTCAGAAACAGCACTGGATCCTGAACTAAAACAGAAGCTGTAAAGTGAAATAGTAACAACTCTCTTCAAATATTACAGTGCACATTTTTAACTGTCAGGTAAAACTGTTCAAAATTAGTGATGCAACTTGCAAATGGAACAGTGGGAAATTGCAGATATGTGAAACCGGTTTGTCTGCACATGGGGCTCAGTGTTCAATTACCTTGTAAATTGTTTCTTCTCTCTGAAAAGCGGGGGTTGTATTTTTTTAGTCTTTATTTTTCATACAAAGACATTACACATTTGGCTTTGTTTTCTTAATTGGCAAAGGATATCTTTGTTCTTAAACTGACATCTGGAGTTTGGGCTAAGTTTCTGTCTCATGCAGATAGAGGATGGTGTGATTGATACAGAATGTCTGTTCCCAGCTGTAAGGGTAATTCGTTCATAAGAGCATAGAAACAGGAACACTTCTTCATTTACTGTGGCCTTCAATGGACATGTATATCCATAATTAACTGAAGTACATTACCACACTGTTGATCCATGAGACTACCTTTGTATTTAGAATCAGCATGATTAGTCATCAGTGTATTGACATTAATAAATTGTCATGGAGCTCTAATGTATGTGTATTTCCTGTGCTAACTGCATTTGTTTTCCCTGTACCCCAGTTCAGACTTAATCTGGAGTTGTCTTTTTAGTTCTTGCTAACTTTGGAGTTTCTTCAAAATCAGTAAGCTCCTGGTTTTATCATAGTCCCTTTTCAGAGTAGAACAGATTGGTTTAATTTTGTTTTCTAATCTTTAGCACTTTCCTCTCCTCCCATTTCTTCTTAGTTCACCTTTAACAGTAATTTCAAAGCTGCTTTCCTAGTCTGAAAAATATTGAGTCATAATAAAAAGAAAACCTGTAGCTCACTGTAGAAAGATCACTCTGTGCTTTTACCATAAACTTCAGTGGCTGGCTGCCTACCTTGGAAGGGGAGACTCCACTCTGCATAGTCTACAGAAGCTGAAATTCTCTTGCATCCATATTATACAGTGGATGTCAGCAGATCAGGAAGTGGATGTGCCCTGCATCTGCACCCAGTTTGTTAATCTGATCAGTGATGCTTTAGTCAACTAGAGAACTGGCATCTTTGGCTGCTACTCAGTGTTATAACTAAATTGAAAGCAAAATCGAGGGTGCATTGGTGACTTTTTGCTGACTTGGTCCCATTTAAAGACTTTCTCCACAAACCTTTTTGTCTTTTGCATATTTCATGGATTATGAAAAAAAGGTGCTATCGTAGGGCTATGAGCTAAACTCTGTGCTCAAAAGGCAAAAGTTATGAACTTTGGCCAGCAGTAATGCCAAAGGCTGGCTATGCTCAGAGATGAGCTGGTAATGGAGTGTTTGAGCAATAGAAGCCTTGAGAGTTCCACAACAGTCCTTGCTGGACTTTCCCAAGCACCGTTCAGCACTATCCCTATTTAAAACCAAAACAGGGATTGCATTGTGCAGTGGAACCTGAATTTCATAGGTTTGAGAGAGACACTGGAGAGAAGAGTCCAGGTTCCATGTATTTTAAATACAACTTAAAACCAATGCAGCTATACTCAGATCAGCACCACTTCCTACCTTTCCCTCCATTTAGATGGGAATTCAAAAGTAAACTCAGCAATACATGATCTGGTTGTGTGCTTGCAGGTGGAACATGGGATTCTTGAAATTTGAGAATTGAAATTTCTTATGTGGAAGAACTCTGTGTGGGTGCAAGATCTTGGATCTTGGATTACAGTTCTTCTGCCAGCTTGATAAATGCAATTAAGTGCTCTGGACTCTTCTGAAGAACTGATCATTTTAGGTCATCTGTGTGTTGCTTGACCACATGGACAATGTAACAGTGGTTTTTACAGCTTGCTTTCCACGTCAGTCACAAATAACTCTTAATTTGCCGTGTGGAGGAAAACTGTTAATTTGATCTGGAAATGTGGGCATGGACGCAACATGGACTGGGATTGAGGGCACCCTCAGCAAATTTACTGATGACACTGAGCTGTGTGGTGCAGTCAACACTCTGGAGGGAAGAGATGCCATCCACAGGAACCTTGACACACTTGAGAGGTGGGTCTGTGCGAACCTCATGAAGTTCAACAAAGCAAAGTGCAAGGTCCTACTACTGGGTCGTGTCAATCCCAGACACACCGACAGGTTGGGGGGAGAAGTGATTGAGAGCAGCCCTGGGAGAAAGACTTGGGGGTGATGGTTGATGAAAAACTCACCATGAGCAAACAGTGTGAGCTCACAGCCCAGAAACCAACAGAATCCTGGGCTGCATTAAAAGTAGTATGGCCAGCAGGTCAAGGGAGGGGATTCTCCCCCTCTGCTTTGTTCTTGTGAGACTCCACCTGGAGTACTGTGTCCAGCTCTGGGGTCCCCAACATAAAAAGGACATGAAACTGTTGGAGCAAGTTCAGAGGAGGCCGCAAAATTGATAAGAGGACTGGAGCACCTCCCCTACAAAGGCTGAGAAAGTTGGGGCTGTTCAGCATGGAGAAGAGACAGTTGTGTGGAGATCTCATAGCAACCTTCCAGTATCTGAAGGGGCTACAGGGAAGATTGAGAGGGACTCCTCATCAGGAACTGCAGTGAGAGGACAAGTAGTAATGGGTACAAATTGAAAGAGGGGAAATTTAGGTTAGATATTAGGAAGAAATTTTTTACTGTGAGGGTGGTGAGATACTGGAACAGGTGGCCCAGGGAGGTTGTGAATGCCCCAACCCTGGCAGTGTTCAAAGCCAGGTTGGATGCGGCCTTGAGCAACCTGGTCTAGTGGGAGGTATCCCTGCCTATGGCAGGGGAGGTTGGGACAAGATGAATTTAAGGTCCATTCCAACCCCATAACATTCTGTGATTCTATGTCTCTATTAAGAGCCTAATTTTCCATCTTGCATTAACTGGGTTACTGTGTTCATATACCAGAAAGGTGTTGCTCTTTGAAAAAGCATGTTAATGTATGTGGCAATGCCCCATGCACTTTTTAAATACCTAGATCTGTCCATTCTCATCTGAGTATCGTTAAACATGCTGTAGTCTGGCATATAGGTCTTTTACTACTGCCCTGTTACATAGATAATTGTAATTAACTGCAGTTTGGTTTTTTCCACTACTTGAGGTTGCGTGATCTGAAAATTGGTGAACAAAAAGTAGTTGTGCCTCTTATTGTGTATCTCGAAATAAAATGTATTTATATAGTGTGTTGTCTTGGTTGATGGTTTCCTTTATTTTGTAATTATCCCACTGCAAGTAAATCCAGGGCAGTTGGGTTTCTCCTTGTAACAGTCCAGCTTCTGTGTGGACACAACTGATTCAAAGGAAACAAACTGTTGTTTTTCCTTTACCAGTGAGTGGATTGAGATCCCAAGGGCACGTTCTCAGTTTATTCCTGTTTTTTATAGCTTAAACATCAGTCCTCTTCTCTGTATAGCTGCAGTAACACTCCTTGCTTCTATAGTAAATGTATCTAATGTCAGAGTTGGGACTGTTACACTCTTCAAAGCATCTCCTTCTTGTTCTTTTCTTCTGGTACCTAATTTGTTCTGAGGCAAGTTTCCTTTTAACCATGGTTTTTTTTCTAAGACATACTGTACAGCACAGATACCTACAGGTGGACTAAGGGTTTTAGGGAGACTTTATGTACTGAAAGTGCAGCTGTAGCTCTAGATCTTTCACCATATTTTCATTGCATAGGAGAATGAGGCCTCTGTCCAGCTGTCCTATTTCCCTGCCTCCTCTTG
This sequence comes from Coloeus monedula, assembly GCF_965178545.1. Classification (NCBI taxonomy): domain Eukaryota; kingdom Metazoa; phylum Chordata; class Aves; order Passeriformes; family Corvidae; genus Coloeus; species Coloeus monedula. Next base: position 7,656,551 of record NC_138821.1, on the reverse strand, counting down.
CCTGCCTAAAATTGGGAAGGTTATTTTTTGGAGAGGAGGAATGTCCTTAAAACATTGAAGCTTTATGTTGAAGGTTAAAATCACATGCCTAAAAGCAGCTCCTGTATCCCCATCTTCTTCACACGACCTCACCCTGCGGTGCTAATTTCCATGGTCATGGACAAACTGCAACTTTGTATGCAAGCTATGGGAGACCATGTATCCAGATTTGCCATATCTGCTCTCTGTAGTATTGTAGTAGGCATTACAGAGGAGAGTCTAAAAGGCATGTGAATATTATCCTGTCATCCTATTGAGCCTTATACCAAAACTTAGAGATGCAAAAAAAGAAGTATTCATGGCCCTGGAGACAGGCAGGAGATGATGGGTTAGATGTGTGGTGGGATGAAGCTAGAAGGAATTGGTAGTAGTGGTTCCTGGCTTGCATCCTGTCACAGCCATGGATTTGGACAAGCTTGTGCCAATCCCTCAGTGTGGAAGCTGTATCTGAACTGATTGAGCTGTGCTCTATTCCTAGAGGGTTATTCTTGCTGCTGCTTCTCTTTAACACAGAACAGGTCCTCTGCCAGGCTGATGCTTTTCTTTATACCCCTATACCTCATAAGAAACTGAGAAGAGGGTGAAGGGACAGTTTAAGCTATAGAAAAGGCCCTGACAATCAGGGTTACTAACTCTCCAGTTGCATCGGATGATCCATCAAGTACAGCATTCAGATGATGTGGGGCCTTTCAGCTGACTTGTGGGACCAAAAAGGATTGGGGATGGCTGAGGACCTCAGGAAGTATCAAGACAGTCAGTACTCCTCAAGCTCCTCCTTGATGTGTGTCTAGCTTAAATCTCAGCAATAAAGAGTCCAAATCTTCCCCCAGCAGCTAATTCTAGCATTCATTTATTTTGTACCATCCCCTGTCTTGCAGGTCCCCTTGTTTTCCTATTCACTGTGTAGATGAAGCAGTTTGTTTCCTTCTGTTGGCCAGCTCATCTCTCTTGAAAGGGATTTTTAAGTGTTTCATGGCAACGATCTTCACTTCTTATACTGAACAGTCCAGATTCCCTCAGCATTTTCTCACTGGCCATGCTTGGCATGTACGTGTGTGGCCATTGTCATTTCTGGCTGTGGAACCAAGATCCAAGGTACTCCTTGGCCTGGAGCCTACAGCCCATCTATGTTGCTATTGACAGCTTCTTTTCCTGTACGCTACAAATGCGGTGGCAGTGGACATTATCCCTTTCAACATTAAATTTGCTGCCTGCCTCCAACTCCCATCCCAGCTGCTGCAGGTTTGCTTGGATGTCATCACTTCCCTTCTTGGGTGCATTTTGTTTCTGATCTTTTTGATGAGATCTCAGCTCTTGTCAGCTGGTGGCACCAAAGCTGCAGAACAAGGAAGCCAAAACAAGATAACACTGTGGGAATAGTTTCACGCTGTTCTGTTAGTTCTTCCTAGCCATAGCTGTACTCATCCTGTCTGCTTCTGAATGGAGGATCAGGATAATCTTTCTCAATTCAAGGTGCTTTCAAGGTTCAATAAATGGATTAATAAATGAAAAGATGTCAGGAACACAGTGCTTGAACTGTTCTTTCGACAAGGGCAGCCCGTTCTGTCAGAGACTGAAAGTGAGCAAATTCAGAGTGTATTAGAAAACAAGTACCTTTGTGCTTTGTCTCTCAACCTCCTCAGTCCCTCCCAAGCCTTCTCATCTGGCAAAACAAATGACAGGATGGCTTCAGCCCCCTGCAAGGCTCAAGGGGCCATGCAGCCAACATGGCATTTGGGACCTACTGATCAGCTGCTCCAAAGTACCACCCTACATGGAGCGTCTTACCGTTCCCTCTTCATTAAGGTATACTAAGAGCCGGGAGTGGTAAGAAAGAAGCCACAGGCCTTAAGGTGCTGAACTGCAGTCAGAAGGTCAGACTGACAGTTGCTTGGACTGTTTGTGCCAAAAACATAAACAAAGCATGGGTTGTATTCCAGGGATGCTGAAGTTTCAGCAGAAAGATTTGCAGCTCCTGTAATTGGTGCCTGTGGGTTTTTTCCTGTGTCATCGTTTCCCTGTTCCAGGGCTTTCCTCTCTCTACAGACCCACTGCAGTGCCTGGTGCGTGTTGAACATTAGGCATATGGACTCATCTACAATAGATATTTCAGAAATTCTAGATAACTGGAAAGGTTGTAACTAGATTTAAGGTTGCCTTTGGGGAGACACAGACTGGCACTATTGCTATAAAACTCCTCCCCATATAGCTGCTGTATTCTAGGTAAATATTCACCTAGGGAGCAATGCTGGCCAATTTCTAAATGTATATGATCACTAAAAGAGGTCTCAGAGCCTAGAAGGTGAGGAACAATTGGAAAAACACCTGTGAAAGCACAATCTATTTCTTCATGTGCTGTGATGGCAGCCTGCATCCTACTGCTGGACACCATACAGCAACCAGGCCAGCAAGGATGCCAGTAGAACTATATTCAGCTATAGCAACTTCTGATCTTGTTCTCTGATGAAACTACTTCATGAGAGACTTTTCCAGGAAAGAAATTTTAGGAGTAATGATGACTTGCCATGTGTATTTATAAGAGCATCTCTTTCCTGTTAATTACAGAAAGACAACTTTAGCTTTTTACCTGTATAAACAGGATTTGACAAAAAAAAAATTTCCTGAAAGCTGGAGAGGGACCTTTTACATGCAGTAATAGGACAAGGGGTAATGGCTTCAAACTGAAAGACAGTAAGTTTAGATAAGATCTTAGGAAGAAATTCTTTACTGTGAGGGTGGTGAGGCATTGGAACAGGTTGCCCAGAGAAGTTGTGGATACCCCATCCCTGGAAGTGCTCAGGCCAGGTTGGATGGGGCTTGGAGGAACCTGGTCTAGTGGAAGGTGTCCCTGCCCATGACAGGGGGTGTCGGAGACTGAAATGTTATAATTTATGGTTTAAACATCTTCATGAAGGACTTTTGCCTATTATAGCAAAACTGTGCAAAAGCTGCAGAGAAAACCACCAAAACCCTGAATGGGACCCTGGGCTGCTCCTTGATGGAGATAAGATAAAGTAACTCTGGGGAAGAAGAATACATTCACAGAGGGATCAAGCTTAGCACCTTTGGGGTGGAGACCGCTGCCCCGGGGCTATCAGCTGCCAGGCTTGCAAAGGCCCTCACACCACAGGGTGGGGGGAGGAAGAGAGATTTTGTGTGTGTAGGGAAAAAGCCTCTGGTCAGAGGCAGTGAAGTCACATCCTCCTCTGTGCAGAGGAGCTCAGCTGTGGGGCCCCTTCACCCCGGGAAAAAACGCATCCATGTGAAGGACAGCAGAGGGGGTTTCATGGCCCATCAAAGCCCCCCCCAAGAGGTCCCCAGACCCTACACCAGAGCACTGCAGCGTGATACAACAGGTCCACAGTGTTGCAAGGGACAGTGTCAAACTTGCCCTCCCCAGGGGAGGTATGTGGGCATTCCCACCTGGCCCAAATGTGCATTAATCCATTGGCTTCTATCCTTTTTGGCGGTGGGGTGGCAGGCGGTGGAGGACCCTCACCACCAAGAAGACCAGATGGAAGGGAACAATGAGATGTCAGTGGGACCCTCAGAAGGGTGATATGTTTCTACCTAACCCCTGTCGCTCTCTCCCTGTCCCCCCACACACACCTCTTTTTCTATTTCTTTCTTTTCTCTTTCTTTCTCTTTGCCTCTTTTACTATAAAATAAAATATATCAAGTTTTTTTTTTGCACCAACATCTAACCTTGTTTGGTTTTAATCATGTTTTCTGGTTATATTTCGAACCTTTCTGGGTTCAATCCATTTTATTCACAGAGACTTAGTTTTCCTTACGTTTCTGTGTATAAACTGGTTCGTAACAGGGGGGGTGGAAATAGATGACCTTTGAGGTCCATTTCAACCCAAACCATTCTATGCCTCGTTGATATTGGTGCATATACAGTAGGCTGCTGCTGTTGTACTTTGAGTGCATTTGGTTTTGGGGAAAGCTTTTAGTCCTGCACCAGGCTGCTCTACTTTGCTTAGGGGAAAAGAAACATCCAGAGCTTCAATATTCTGCACAGAGCAATAGAAAGTGACTACAGGGACAAATGTGGCTCATATGACATGGATTTTGCTGTCACCTTTATCAATTTACTAACACACTCTTGGAATAAGAAATAGCCAGAGAGGTAAAGTCATATCCCCGAATGCTCGGTTCCTGTATTCTCCAAATGACAGAATAGTTGAAGTTGAAAGGGACCTTTGGAGATCACCTAGTCCAATGCCCTGCTCAAAGTAGGGTCAACTAGGGCAAGCTGCCCAGGACCATGTCCAGTCAAGTTTTGAATATCTCCAAGGATAGAAACTCCACAACCTCTGTGGGCATCCCGTGCCAGTGTTTAACCACCCTCACAGAAAGAAAAGTTTTATGTTTAAATGCAATTTTCTGTTTTTCAATTTGTGGATCATCACTGGGACACTGAGAAGTCTGGTTTCATCTTCTTTAGTCACTGCCATGAGATAAAGGACTGATAAGAACGCCCTGAGCCATCTCTTCTCCAGGATAAACAATTCCAGCTCTCAGCCTGTACCTGTATGTCAGGTGCTTCAGGCCCTTAATCATCTCAGTGACCTTTCCCTCCAGTATGCCCATGTCTTTCTTGTATTCTGGAACTCAGAAGTGGACACAGCACTCCAGATGTGTCGCACCAGTGCCAAAATGGTAAGAGGGATCACCTCCCTCAATCTGCTAGCAGCACTCTTCCTAATGCAGATGTCTTGGTTTGAAAGACAGGTGTCTGCTAAGGAAGGCAGGAGCCTCCCTTGGAATGGCAGATGCGACCCCCCCTTCCCTCCGAGTTATTATAATTTTGAAATCAAGGGGCTTTTAGGCAAAGATATGGGAAATAGGAATAACAGTTCTTTACTATTATATATCTATATGTGTATAACAAGTCAAACAAAAAACAATAACTATGGCAGTAACAGCAAACAATCACAAACCCAGTGCCAGCCTTCTCGGCTGTCAGACCCTTTCCCCTCGGGTGCAGTTCTGCTCGCAGCCGGCAGGGGCGCTGGCGGCTCCCGGTGAGCAGGGCAGGCACAATGGTTCCCCCGCGGCTGCAGGGGGCGCTCCGGAGCGAGCTCAGGGAGCACGCGGCACTGGTGGCCTGGGATCCCAGGAAGGGATGGAACAAAGGTTTGACAAACCCTTGGGCAGCCCTATCCCGGTGTCCAGCCGGACCCTCAGGAACAGCAGGCTGGAACAGCAGGCTGGAATGGCAGGGACAAGCACAAATCCCGGGTGAGAGACGAGATGAATCCAAACTGCAGAGCTGCGGTGGGAAACCTTGGGAGGTCTGGGCAGGCAGGGCGAATACGGCTACAACCTAGCGAGGGCTCGAAGCAACGACAGGGCAGGGTGACCACAGCTCAGCTAACAGCAGCGCAGGGAAGGCGGGCTTGGGATCCCGGGGTTTCTCTGGCAGAAGGAAAAGCAGCCGAAGAAGCAGCCTCTCTCTCCATCCAAACGCCGGGAGCTGTCTGTCCACACACCCAGGCGAAACAAAAGAGTAGCCAGATGCACCCCTCCCCCACTGACGAGGTATTTTGTTTTTCTTGAGCACCCAGCAATTTGTCCCCCTAGCAACAAGTATAGGGAAAATTCCTTTAACAGAAAAAAACCCCAGAAGAACTGTTGCAATTATTAAAGGATCAGGGGCATGGATCATTGATAGAATTATAGGATCAATAAAAGGACTGTAGCAATAGGCCTGCAAGCAAAAGGCCTGTGTGTGAGAGAAACTCTCCATGAGAAAATTCTTGTGTGAAGAAAAAACAGGGCTGGGAAGAAAGAGGGAGTTTGAAGATTTGCAGCTGTTCAGATAAGACCCAGAGAAGGGAGGTGAGCTCTGAATTCTTTTAATCATAACATAACTGTAGAAGCTTGCCAATGTAAGTCCAATTACGTAGAAGTAGAAATGCGCTTTGATAAGTTTTAAGCCACTTAGGAGTTAACAAGCTGGTATACTATATAAGTGCCTCTGGATTGCTAATAAACGGAGTTTTGCTCTTATCAACCACATTGGTTTTGGACTGCAATTTTCTCTCCCTGCCGGAGCCGGGCCTCTCTTCTCTTTTTACAATTCCAACAGAGAACTCCTAAAACCCCAACATTATCCACCTCAAATTTTTCCCATACTAACATGTTACAGGAAACTTAACCCTTTTAACCATATAAATACATGCATCACGCGAATTATATACATATATACATGCAGATACTGATACAAGTACAGAGCCATGGGGAGTTCACCCTAAAACAAGGTCCCCTTGAGGTATGCATCGGGTCTCTCCATCCCTTTTGCATCACCCACCAGGTGCAACCTGGTCCCTGAGCAAAAACGACCCCACGGATGGGTTTGTCTTTGCTCAAGGCAGACTTAACCCAGACAGTTTTTCCAAGCATACCTCTCATGTGCACCACTAGAACCTTGTCTCCATCTGTTGTTTGTAGGGGTTCGGATTGGGCGGGGCCTGCTTGGCTGGTGGAGCCTCGAGTGTTAACTAACCAGGTGGCTCTTGCTAAATGCACCTCCCAGTTTTTAAAAGTCCCCCTACCCAGTGCCTTCAAGGTGGTTTTAAGCAATCCATTACACCGCTCAACCTTCCCAGCTGCTGGTGTATGGTAAGGGATGTGGTACACCCACTCAATGCCATGTTCTCTAGCCCAGGTGTTGATAAGACTATTCTTAAAATGAGTCCCATTGTCAGATTCAATTCTCTCAGGGGTGCCATGCCTCCAAAGGACTTGCTTCTCAAGGCCCAGGATGGTGTTTCGGGCTGTAGCATGAGGCACAGGGTAGGACTCCAGCCATCCTGTGGTGGCTTCTACCATTGTGAGCACATAGCGCTTGCCTTGGCGGGTTTGAGGCAGTGTGATGTAATCAATCTGCCAGGCCTCCCCATACTTGGACCATCGTCCACCATACCACAGGGGCTTCACCCGCTTGGCCTGCTTGATCGCAGCGCATGTCTCACAATCATGGATCACCTGGGAGATACTGTCCATGGTTAGATCCACCCCTCGATCTCATGCCCACTTATAGGTGGCATCTCTGCCCTGATGGCCCGAGGCATCATGGGCCCATCGAGCTAAGAACAACTCTCCTTTATGTTGCCAATCCAAGTGTATCTGGGACACCTCAATTTTCGCAGCCTGATCTACCTGTTTGTTGTTACGATGTTCTTCATTAGCCCAGCTCTTGGGGACGTGAGCATCTACATGACGGACCTTCACGGATAGCTTCTCTACCCGAGTGGCAATGCCTTTCCACTCCTCAGCAGCCCAGATTGGTTTTCCTCTGCGCTGCCAGTTTGCCTTCTTCCACCTTTCCAGCCAACCCCACAGAGCATTGGCTACCATCCATGAATCAGTGTAGAGGTAGAGCTTTGGCCACTTCTCTCTTTCAGCGATGTCCAGAGCTAATTGAACAGCTCTGAGTTCAGCAAATTGGCTCAATCCACCTTCTCCTTCAGTAGCCTGTGCAACTTGTCGTGTGGGGCTCCATACAGCGGCTTTCCATTTCCAGCTAGTGCCTACAATTCGGCAGGAACCATCAGTGAAGAGGGCGTATTGTCTTTCACTCTCTGGTAGCTCGTTATATGGTGGGGCTTCTTTGGCACGTGTCACCTGCTCCTCTTGTTCTTCAGAAGATAACCCAAAAGTCTCACCTTCAGGCAAGTTCGTAATTATTTCCAAGCTCCCAGGGCAACTTGGGTTTCCAATTCGGGCATGATGAGGGCGATCCATTTGCTCCAAGTAGCGTCGGTGGTGCGATGCGTGGAAGGAACCTTTCCCTTGAACATCCAACCCAGCACCGGTAGTCGGGGTGCCAGGAGTTGTGCCTCTGTGCCGATTACTTCTGAGGCAGCTTGGACTCCTTCATAAGCTGCCAAGATTTTCTCTGTGGGAGTGTAGTTGGCTTCAGACCCTCTGTAGCTTCGGCTCCAGAATCCCAGTGGTCGGCCCCAAGTCTCACCAGGCACCTTCTGCCAGAGGCTCCAGGACAGACCATTGTTCCCGGCTGCAGAGTAGAGCACGTTCTTCACCTCTGGTCCTGTCCTGACTGGGCCAAGGGCTATGGCGTGAGCAATTTCCTGCTTGATCTGGGTGAAGGCTTGCTGCTGTTCAGGGCCCCAGCGGAAATCATTCTTCTTTCGGGTAACCAGGTAGAGAGGGCTTACGATCTGGCTGTACTCGGGAATGTGCATTCTCCAGAAACCTATGGAACCTAGGAAAGCTTGTGTTTCCTTCTTGTTTATCGGTGGCGACATTGCTGTGTTCTTATTGATGACCTCAGTGGGAATCTGACGTCGTCCATCTTGCCACTTTACTCCCAGGAACTGGATCTCTCAGGCAGGTCCCTTGACTTTGCTCTGATTGATGGCGAAACCAGCTTCCAGGAGAACTTGGATTATTCTCTCTCCTTTCTCAAATACCTCCGATGCCGTGTTCCCCCATGCAATGATGTCATCAATGTACTGAAGATGTTCTGGAGCCTCACCCTCTTCCAGTGCAGCCTGGATCAGTCCATGGCAGATGGTGGGACTGTGCTTCCACCCCTGGGGCAGTCGGTTCCAGGTGTACTGCACACCCCTCCAGGTGAAAGCAAACTGAGGCCGGCACTCTGCTGCCAGAGGAATGGAGAAAAAATTCATTGCATTGTCAATAGTGGCGTACCACTTCGCTGCTTTGGACTCCAGCTCACACTGGATCTCCAACGTTCGGCACTGCAGCGCTCAATGGCGGAGTCACTTCATTCAAGGCACGATAGTCCACAGTCAATCTCCATTCCCCGTCAGACTTGTGCACAGGCCAGATGGGGCTGTTGAAGGGTGAGTGGGTCTTGCTGACCACCCCTTGGCTCACTAGCTCACGGATCATCTTGTGGATGGGAATCACAGCATCTCAATTTGTCCGGTATTGCCGGCGGTGCACTGTCAAGGTGGCAATTGGCACTCGTTGCTCTTCCACTTTCAGGAGCCCAACTACAGAATGATTCTCAGATAGTCCAGGCAGGGTGCTCAATTGCCTAATGCCCTCTGCCTCCACAGCAGCAATCCCAAACACCCACCTGAGTCCTTTCAGGTCTTTGTAATAGCCGTTCTGGAGGAAGTCTATGCCCAGAATACACGGGGCCTCTGGGCCAGTCACAATTGGATGCTTTTGCCACTCCTTCCCAGTCAGGCTCACCTCAGCTTCCAACAGGGTCAACTGCTGTGATCCCCCGGTCACCCCAGCAATGGATACAGGTTCTGCCCCCACATGTCCTGATGGCATTAAAGTACACTGTGCACCAGTATCAACCAATGCATCATATTTTTGTGGCTCTGATGTGCCAGGCCATCGAATCCACACCATCCAGAAAACCCGGTTCTCCCGTGCCTCTTCCTGGCTAGAGGCAGGGCCCCTCTAGCCCTGGTTATCATTCTTTCCCTGGCTGTACATGCTAGAGGTCCCTTCAAGGGGATCCGACATATCATCCTCCCTTCTGTAATACCTGGCAGCTCGGTCACGGGAGGCTGAGGCTACATTCATCTTAGCGGAACCCCCTCGGTTAGTGCCTCCCTCCTTGAGTTCACGCACCCGCACTGCCAGGACAGAGGTGGGTTTCCCATCCCACCTTCTCATGTCTTCCCCATGCTTACACAGAAAAAACCACAGCTCAGCTCGTGGGGTGTACCCTCTCTCTCTAGCTGGGGAACGACGGGCTCTGACTTGGGGGCCTGTGACTCGCACTGGTGCCACACTGATCTTCCTCATCTCCTCCCTCCTCTCCTCCCTCATTTCTGTCCTCATCTCCTTCCTCCTCTCCTCCCTCATTTCCGTCCTCATCTCCTTCATCTCGTCTTTGAGGTCCTTAACCACAGCAGAGACAGAGGCTTTCAGGGGACCATTGACCATACTGTCATAATTCCTGAGCTTGTTGGCAACAGAGCCCACTGTTTCTCGGTTATTGTCAGTATCAATCATTGCAATGAAGGTGGTGTATTACCGCAGGCCTGGTTCCTACGGTATATCACCGTGTCTTGCAGCCATAGGGAGGAGGAGGAGGAGAGAAGATCCAGCAGGCAGGAATTGTGCAGCAAGATTGATTTCTTTAATTATTTTACAAACTCTTTTATAGACATTTTTCTTCATAGTCTAATTGGACAAAGGACCAGCCACCCCTTGGGGGTGATTGGCTAAAGTCCTAAAACATCCATTGTCAAAATATTTTTCTATTATACCATAAACAAGACTTTTCAAGGTTGCAGGTGGCTTGGTTGTTTACATTCCCTGCTACCTCTTCTGTGAGAGAGAAAAGTCTCTCACAGACTTAGAAACTAACAAGAAAATCCTCGCTAACAGCGTTTTTGTACCTACAATTCCCCCTTTTTGTTTTATAAGATAACAACTCTACTATTAATCCTAAATAGAAATCTACATCAGTTATTAATTCTAAATATGTCCTTAAGGCTTTAACTATCTGACTCCATAACAAGAAATTTAACGTTCAGTCTCTGCTTGTGGAAGGACCATCCCAGTCTCTGCTTGTAGAAGGACCATCTGCCTGATGGTTGACACCTTGGTCATCATCTGAAGAGTCATTAGGCTGATGATCTACATTCTGGTCGCCATTTGGCTGGCTGGCATTCTGGTCATCATTTGGAAGTTGCCTGTTCTGCCCCTGGTGCTGTAGGTCAGGGCGAACACATTTTGAAGGTAGCCACCGTGTCCTAGTATCTGTGGAAACGCAAGCATACCCACGACCCCAAACGATAAGCTCATGCAGGCCTTCCCACTGGTTAGTGAGACTTTTGCCTGGGGCAGTTGTGTCTCACCTGCAGACTGCAATGAGAGAAAATGATTCAGAATAACCGGGTTATTTGAATTTTGTGGTACTGTAAGGTGATTAATTGTATACAAAGCTTTTGCTAGCCAGCACTGTGGGGTTTCTCCATGCATTCCCCTTTTCTGTTTGTCCAAAACACGCTTCAAGGTACCATGAGCGCGTTCGACAATGGCTTGGTGTACTAGTTTGAAAACAAACCAGTGGGAGGCACCAAGTCAGAATAACAATTTAATAGGGAAGTTAAAGAAAAGGAAAGAAAAAAAAACTAAAAGAAAACACTGGTTCAAACTGACAGAGTCAAGATACAACCTGAGTCCCTGTTAGGCAGGGTGGTGGTAGCAGTCTGCTAGAATGGTGGCTGCAGTCCTCTGAAGCGGTGATCCTGTAGAAAAGAGGGTCTGCTCTTCCTCAGAAGGTCCAGTGGTGGCTGTGTAGCTCCTGTCCTCTGGAAATCCAGTGGAAAGGCCTCCTCTCTGGTGTTCAGCCTCAGCTTATATCCACGATGGGATGCTTGGTTCCTCCCTCTGGGTGGAGCATCTCACAATGGGGTAATGAGTCATGAGGCCAGGTGTTGATTGGGCCCATTAACAGATGATAGTCCAGAGGGAGTTATCTATGAGTCATGCGGCAGGACAATGATGGGCCATTAACAGTAAGATAGTCTGGGGGGAGGAGGCAAGGAAACACTGCCCCACCTGATTTCAACGGCTGATGGGGATGGTAATAGAATACACTGCAACCCAGGACACTTGGCCAGTAGGAGAATGTGGGATACCAAAGGTATGGTCTACACCCCATAGGTGTAAAAACTGCCGCATCTTCTCCGAGGCGTAGGCAGGACCATTATCGGTTTTCACAGAAGCTGCCACGCCCAGGACTGAGAAAGCCAATTTCCAATGGGCAATGACATCACGGCCCTTCTCTCCAGTGTGAGCAGTAGCCCACATAGCCGAGGAGAAAGTGTCAATAGACACGTGCACATATTTCAGCCGACCAAATTCTGGGATGTGAGTTACATCCGTTTGCCAAAGCTGCAAGGCTTTTAGCCCTCTGGGGTTTACCCCCGCTGGCAAAGGCGCAGCGAGTCTGTGACAGTCAGCACAAGCCCTGACAATGTGGCACGCCTCGGTTGGCGTTAAATGAAACTGCTTCTGCAGGGTATGTGCACTTTGATGGAAGAAACCATGAGATGCCTTGGCTTGTGCAGTTTTGTCAGGCTGAGGCCCTACCCACACAGGGTTGGCCAGCATGTCAGCCCTGGCATTGCCTTCTGTTAGAAAACCTGGTAAATTGGTGTGGCTTTGAACGTGCAGAATGTAATATAGATGCACTCGAGCCTGAATTGCAGACCATAAGATTTGCAACAGTGAAAACAGAGCCACATTGTTCACCTCCTTCAGAAGTGAACAATCTAAGCGTTGGGTGATATCTGCTACATAAGCAGAGTCAGTAACCAAATTCAAAGGCTCCTGTGAGAATCACTGAAAAGCCATGGTAACAGCCCTTAATTCAACAAACTGAGCAGAGTCTGACTCGGATTGGTGTGTTAATGAACCACTGCAAATGCAGTGTAGGATACTGTGCGCCCTTACACACAGTGACCCCTGCTAAAAATTTGTCTCAATCCGTACGCCCCAAGCTGCCAACACGTCCCGTCCCCAAAGGTTAAGGGAAGTGGTAGCAACATAAGGCCTAATTGTAGCTGTGTGCCCCTCTGGGTCCCTCACCATCACAGGCCATTCACTTAAATAGCTCTGTGTGGTTCCTCCTAATCCTGCGATGGCCGATCCCACAGGGGCTAAAGGCCATGAGGGAGGCCATGCAGAGAAGGAGATGATAGTTACATCAGCACCCGTATCAATCAAACCTCAAAGCTGAATCCGGGGCGGACGGGCGTTCGACAGGATCAGGGTACATGTCATTTGTGGCCTTTGGTCAGAGATGTCTGCAGACCAGAAGGCCTGCAGAAGTCCCGTAGATCCACTGCCGTTATCTTCATGAGTTTGTTGTTCTATCCTGGGGACACAAGACTTAAAAGGCACTAATTTAGCAAGGCAGGTCTTTTCAGGAATAGTTACAGGGGAGTTTTGCGTGGAGACCATAGCGCAAATCTGACCTTTAAAGTCAGCATCAATAACTCCTGAGTGCACTAAGATTCCTTGATGGGCAACATCAGGTTTTCCCACCAGCATTGCACTGGATCCCTGGGCGAAGGGTCCATATGCGTCCAAGGGAACCTTATAAATACCGCTAGAGTCTAAGACAACTGCGGCTGCGGTGTGAATGTCAAAACCGTCTGATCCCTGGGTGCCGTCTGATCCCTGGGTGCTGTCTCTAGGGTGGCTGGGTAGGCCTGTGCCTGTACCTGTGCCACTCTCTGGGGGAGAGACTGCATCGGAGAGCAATTCCCCCTCCTTGCACCCCGGCGGAAGTTTCCCGAGAACTGCCGACCATCGGCATGAGTCTGGGATCTACAGTAGTCCAAGCAATGCCCTGGCCTGCCACACCTCTTGCACTGAGGGATCGGTGTGTTCTCTTTTTGGTTTGGCTTAGGCCGCTTCCGTTTTTTCTCCTGTTTGGGTTGCTTTGGTTCACGACCAGAAGATGCGTGAACAGGCTGCAGGAACGCAGCCAAAGCAGACCTCTTCTGGTTCCCAGATCCCACCTTAGCTCAGGCTTCGACCATGTCTGTTACCTCAGGATCCCCTGGTAAGGCATCTATAATTTTTCTGCACTCCTCTTTTGCATTATCTCTCACTAAATGCTTTAACAACATCTGTCTTAACCTGTCATCCTCAACCTGCTTCTCGAGAGAAGCAGCGACTTTCTCTACAAAAGAGAGGAATGACTCTGATTTGCCTTGAACTATTTCAGTATATCGCTTTCTGGGTGCCGACAACTCTATGGTTTCCAACAGGGCAGCCATGCCGACCTGTTGAGCTTGCTGCAGGACTCTAGAGGACAAGTTACCCTTTAGACTGGGATCAGAGAAGGGACCAGTCCCCATCAAAATATCCATTCCTGCTGTCTGTCTAGGATCAGCAGCAGGGAGCTGCATATTTGCTAATGCAGTCTTGCCGGCCAGCTTTCTCCAGGTTTTCTCAAAAACTGTAAATTGTACAGGTTGAAATAGAATTTGACCTGTCTGATATCAAATGGAGAAAGCAAATCTGTATTTATCACCCTTATTATCTGCATAACCTCAGCAGAACCTAGTCCATATTGTGCCACCTTGGATTGGAGGTCCTGGGCAACTTTCCAAGCAATTACCTCATGCTTGTCATGCTCCCCTGAATCTGGGAGAGCCTTATACACTGGGAAAGCTCGGATCACTTTTTGGGAACCACTACCATCCTGAGCTTCTGGCACAGCCTGAGGATGGAGTGTAACAGCTCCCCGGTTACCCCCAGAATCCTCAGATCTATTTGGCATTCCAAGTGTTTCTAATAACGTCCAGTCACCCTCCTCCAATGCTCGCATCTTAACTGACTCTAAGAAGCGATTGTAATGGGTCGGACGCACTATTACCGTGCAGTCCTGAAAGGTCCAGGGGCGAGACTGGCGCAGCCTTTTTCTTCGCTGCGTGGCTACAGCCGCCTGATGACCTGGGGCCAGAACCTCATCTGCCTCACTGCCTGACGAGGAATCATCAGGCAAAGGCAACTTTGGGGTGCTGGGAGTGAACAGAAATGTACGGGGAGGGGCACTTTGGCTAAGTTCGTTAGAGGCAGAACAGACAGCACAGACTGCAGCTGGCTGTGTGGCAGTTTTCACAGCAGTTTCTTTATGGGAGGCCATCTCGGCCAGTCCCGACCGAACCGGTACTGAAGCTGCAGCCGCCGTCTCTGGGGCTACGGCCGCGCTCGGCGCCGCGCCTGGCGCCGCGCCCAGCACCGCGCTTGTCTCTCGCACAGCAGCTGCGTACGGCGTGGTCGCCGCTTTCGCTGCTGTTTCGCGCTCCCCGGCCATGCTTGGCGCCGTTGTCTCTGGCCGCGTCTCTGCAGCCACCGCCGCTTCCGGTTTCCCCGCTGGCCGCGCCGCTTCCTGGCTCGGAGCTGCGTCTTCCGCGGCCGGCGCGGCCGGCGCGGGCTCGGGCATCCGCCGCTCTAGCAGGCTGAGCAGGTCCTCCATCCTTCAGGATAGGTTCGGTAGCTCTGTCAGCAAAGGCAGATGCGGCATTACAAGGTCGATGGCCAGTCCAGTGCCAGGGAGGGCAGCAGACCACACCCAGGCAGTCTCGAGGCATGCACGCCCAGCGCTACGCCGGCTAAGAAGTTAGATCCAGGTGCATACGGAACCGAGCTAGGAGCCGCTCTGGGGGTCCAGCTGGCTAAGCCGCTGATTTGTGGCCCTGGATAAGCCGTGGCCGCCACCCAGCCGAACGGCAAGGCAGGCTGTGCGCCCTCCCCCGGCCCTGACCCCCCCGCCTCTGCCGGCGCAGGGTTCCTGGGGCCTGCGGAGTCCTGCGATTGTGCCGGGTGAGCCGGCGCAGGCTCTGCCTGTGGAGTCGGGGGGTTTTTTCCGGATCCACCATCATTTGCCCCGGAAGCCCAGTCAGCGGGGCCCCCCTCGGTCATTCCTCCGTCACTCATCACGGAAATAGGCGATCCAGCCCTGCTATCACAGTCAAGGTCTGTCAGCAGAAAAAATAGCGACCGCCAGGTTTTGTATAATTCTAACACTGCTGGGTCCCCAGTCGGGAGCTCGTGTTGGACAGCACAGCCGAGTTCCTGCCATAAGGCAAAGTCCAGGGCAGTATCTCTGTCCATGGAAATTCCTTTTAAAGTAGCCCAGTCTAATAATTCCTGAACTGAGTTTTCAGAAATGGAGGTGTGCAATATGCTAAACACACCTTTCCAGACCAGTACGACAGCGTCGGTTTGTGAGCCGCTGTTCGCCATTTCTCAGTCCCGTTGGACCTCCCGGTCCCGGGGGGGAAGGGGAACAGTGTACCTCTAGAGGAATTCGGCTTGGCTCGCAGCGTGCAGGACACGTCAGAGAGTGCAGATCATGTCGGGCAGCACCAAATATTACCGCAGGCCTGGTTCCTACGGTATATCACCGTGTCCTGCAGCCATAGGGAGGAGGAGAGAAGAAGATCCAGCAGGCAGGAATTGTGCAGCAAGATTGATTAATTATTTTACAAACTCTTTTATAGACTTTTTTCTTCATAGTCTAATTGGACAAAGGACCAGCCACCCCTTGGGAGTGATTGGCTAAAATCCTAAAACCTCCATTGTCAAAATATTTTTCTACTATACCATAAACAAGACTTTTCAAGGTTGCAGGTGGCTTGGTTGTTTACATTCCCTGCTACATCTTCTGTGAGAGAGAAAAGTCTCTCATGGACTTAGAAACTAACAAGAAAATCCTCGCTAACAGCGTTTTTGCACCTACAGTGGTGTATTGCAGTGGCCCTAGCTTTGCCAGGTTCCACATCATCTCTCCTGTGCACCTGACCTTATCGGGGTCATTATCATGCTGTCCATCCTTCCCAAAGAGTACCTCTAATACTGCCACCTCTCTTAGCTGCTGGATCCCTTCCTCGAGTGTCTTCCACTGCATACTATGATAGTACTCCTGCATTCTGTCTTTGTGAATGAACCTTTCTCTCACACTCATTAAGAGCCACTCCCAGAGAGAAAGGGGTCCTGGCTCCCTCACAAATATCTGGTCCACACCTGGGTCCTGGGTCAATGATCCCAGATACCTTGCCTCACCACTATCCAGTTGCCCACCTGTGCCCATAAGGTCCCAAACCCGAAGCAGCCAGGTTGTATAAGGCTCACGCCCCCTTCGCACAATGTCTTTTCGCATACTACGGAGACTGTCGTACGACAGGGACTCAGTGATGATTTCCGGCTCTGGCTCTCCTGCTGGTTGTGAGGGCCCTGATTCCCCATCATCATTAACTGGTCATACTGACTTGGTCTTATACTTCCTCCTTTGCACAGGGGCGACTGCTGCTGGCTGTGGTTGTCCTTGTGGTTCAGCTGAAACCTGGACGGTTGTAACATCCGTGGGTTCCACTGCTGCACCATTGGACTCACCCTCTTTGGGGCAGGGAGAGGGTTTTTCACTAGCTGAGGAGGTGTATTCCCTTAGCACCTGGCATATCTCCTGGCGCATCTCCTGCATCCCCTTCACCAGTACCCCCACCCAGTTCGGGTAGTCCATTTCTGAGCTGGGCTGTTGGGCAGTATCAGGCTGTGGGGCAGGATCTCTAGTGTCTGGGGCTGTGTCTGGCTCTGGGGCTGGGTCAGGCTCTGGGCTAGGATCTCTAGTGTCTGGGGCCGTGTCAGGTTCCAGGGCAGGATCAGGCTCTGGGGTAGGGTCTCTAGTCTCTGGGGCTGGTGTCTGGGTAGTTATCCAAGCCAATCTCAACTTATCCCTGAGTGCTAAATAGAGTAGGCCTACCAGCACCAGTTGGTTAGTACTCAGAGGAAATCTAAACCCTTCGAAAATTGGTGGGGTGGGCCCAAAGAACTGGTTGAGGGCTTGAGAGAAAACTTCCCCTGGTGTCATTTCCTCACAGAAGGTACCATTTTTAACATAACCCCAAAAACATGCACTTAGTGTGTGATAGCCCTTTTTCCCTGTGCCCACATTCCGGAGGAAGTTAAAAGCCCATGCATTCCTCACCTTCTCGACCCATAGCAGAAACTGGATAACAGCAATGGTAGCCTTAGTCAGAGGACCCATGTTTAGGTAAGGTGCTTCAAAGGGGAAGAATATAGCCACGACCACCTGCCACCCGAACCAGGGTAAACTAGACCACATAGTGCTGCCTAACAAGGTTCCTATATCCAGCACACAAAATTAAGTTATCCAGGAGCTGTTATTCCTTTTTCACCTCTCTCTCTTAATGCCCTCAGGCCCTACCTTGGACACCAAGATCTGTCTTGGTTTGAAAGACAGGTGTCTGCTAAGGAAGGCAGGAGCCTCCCTTGGAATGGCAGATGCGACCCCCCCTTCCCTCCGAGTTATTATAATTTTGAAATCAAGGGGCTTTTAGGCAAAGATATGGGAAACAGGAATAACAGTTCTTTACTATTATATATCTATATGTGTATAACAAGTCAAACAAAAAACAATAACTATGGCAGTAACAGCAAACAATCACAAACCCAGTGCCAGCCTTCTTGGCTGTCAGGCCCTTTCCCCTCGGGTGCAGTTCTGCTCGCAGCCGGAAGGGGCGCTGGCGGCTCCCAAGGAGCAGGGCAGGAGTGATGGTTCCCCCGTGGCTACAGGGGGCGCTCCGGAGGTGGCCTGGGATCCCAGGAAGGGATGGAACAAAGGTTTGACAAACCCTTGGGCAGCCGATCCCGGTGTCCGGCCGGACCCTCAGGAACAGCAGGCTGGAACATCAGGCTGGAATGGCAGGCTGGAACGGCAGGGACGAGCACAAATCCCGGGTGGCAGACGAGATGTATCCAAACTGCAGAGCTGCGGTGGGAACCCCCCGGAGGTCTGGACAGGCAGGGCAAGCACAGCTACAACCTAGCGAAGGCTCGAAGCAACGGCGGGGGCAGGGCGGCCACGACCTGGCACCCAGCAGGGCAGGGAAGGCGGACTTGGGATCCCGGGGTTTCTCTGGCAGAAGGAAAAGCAGCCAAAGCAGCAGCCTCTCTCTCCTTTCAAACGCCGGGAACTGACTGTCCACACACCCAGGTGAAACAAAAGAGTAGCCAGATGCACCCTTCCCCCAATGGCTAGGTATTTTGTTTTTCTTGAGTACCTAGCAATTTGTCCCCCTAGCCACACATATGGGGAAAATTCCTTTAACAGAAAAAAACCAGAAGAACTCCTAAAACCTCAACAGCAGACCAGGATGTTTTTGGCCTTTGCTGCAAGGGCACATGGCTGGCTCATGTTCCATTGTCCACCAGGACTTCCAGGTCCTTCTCTGCCAAGCTGCTTTCCAGATGGTTGGATCCAGCCCACACTGGCATATGGGCTTATTCCTTCCCAGGTGCATGACTTCACATTTCCCTTTGTTGAACTTGATGAGATTCCTGTTAGCCCATTTCTCCAGCCTTTTAAGGTCCTTCTGAATGGCACCATAACCATCTAGCACATCAGCTACTCATGGGTTTATCTGTGAACTTTGAGGCAACGCTGCTCCACTGTCCAAGTCATAAATAAAGATATTCAACAGCACTGGTAGCAGGATCAAACCCTATGGTACACCACCAATGACTCCGGCTAGACTCTGTGCCACTGATCACAACCCCTTGAACCCAGAAGTTCAGCCAGTTTTCAATCCACCTCACTGTCCATATACCTAGTCTGTTGTACTGGGTTTTCATGACAAAGTTTTGGTAGTGGGGGTTACAGAGGTGGCTTCTGTGAGAAGCTACTAGAAGCTTCCATGTCTAAAAGAGCCAATGCCAGCTGGCTGAAAGTTGGACCCACCACTGGCCAAGGTTGAGATAATCAGCAACAGTGGTAGTGCCTCTCTGATTTAAGAAGGGGAAAATGCTGCGCAACAGCAACCAAAAAAGAAAGGAGTGAGAATATGTGAGAGAAACGGCTCTGCAGACACCAAGGTCAGTGAAGGAGGGGGAGGAGGTCCTCCAGGTGCCAGAGCAGAGATGTCCCCCCTCAACCCATGAAGGTCCAAGGTGGAGGAGATATCCACGTGCAGCCCATGGAGGACCCCACACCAGAGCAGGTGGATGAGCCCAAAGGAGGCTATGACCCCAGGGGCAGTCTGTGCTGGAGCAGGGTCCTGGCAGGACCTGTGGCCCTGTGGAGAAAGAAGCCCACACTGGAACAGGTTTGCTGTCAGGACTTCTGACCCCGTGGGGGACCCATTTTGGAGCAGCCTGTTCCTGAAAGACTGCACCCCATGGAAAGGACCCATGCTGAAGCAGTTCATGAAGAACTGTAGCTCATGGGAAGGACCCATGTTGGAGAAAGTGGAAGACTGTCTCCCATGGGAGTGACTACACACTGTGTTTTGGTTTGAAAGACAGGTGTCTGTCAAGGAAGGCGGGAACCTCTCTTGGAATGGAAAGTATTACTTCCTTCCCTCCAAATTATTATAACTTTGAAATTATGGGGCTTTCAGGCAAAGAGATGGGGAAAAGGTATAACAGTTCTTTACTAGTATGTATATGTATATGTATATGTATATGTATATGTATAACAAGGCATGCAAACAACAACAACAGCAGCAACAACAAACAAAACCAGAAACCCAGTAACAGCCTTGTCTCAGCTGTCAAGCACTTTCCCCTTTGGTGTAGTTATGGTCACAGCCGGCAGGGGCACGGTTTGCTCCCCGTGGGCAGGGCAGGTGTGATGATTCTCCCGCAGCTGCAGGGGGCGCTGTGGCATGAGCTCAGCCACCTCTTCAGGTGGGTAATGGCAGACGCGCAGGCGGAAGAGATAGAAAAGGGGCTTCCTTTACAGCCTCACAGGGGCAGCTGATCCTGGTGCCCCTCCAGGGGGCGAAATGGGGTGTAGCAGGAACCTCGGAGCAGCAAGCTGAAAGGGCAGATGCTGGCACATCTGGGCATGCCAAACAAAAGGTAGCAGAAACTCGGGGGCCGTGCCCAAAGCTGTTGGGTGTCTGGGTGACGGGTTACAGTGTAGCAAGAAGCCCTGAAGCAGTGGCAGAGAACAGTGGGGCTGAGTGGGGAATTGCTCTCCTGGGTAGTTCACTGGTGATGGCTGGTTGTGAGCTATCTCTGTTTAATGGGCAATCAAGGACCCACCGCATGACTCATAGAATTACATCAACCCATTGTGAGATGCTCCACCCAGGGGGAGGAGCCAAGCATTCCTACCTGGTTATAATCTAGGGTTTGGAACAGCATAAGCAGCCTTTACTTATGGGACTCCCAGAGGACAAGAGTTACACCACTGGACCTTTAGGTGAAGACCAGACCTTTTTCTACAGGATCACCGCTTCAACAGGACCACTTCATCTAGACTGCTACCACCACCCTGACTAACAGGGTGTCAGGTTGTATCCTGACTCTGTCAGTGTTCTTGTACTATTGCATTTATTTTAATTTTCCTATTTAATTATAGTTCTGACTTGTGATCTCCCACTGGTTTGTTTTCAAACTAGTACAACCTCTTAAAGAACATTTCCTAACAATTGTATGGCCCCACTTGTAGACAGTTTTAAAAGCACCAACAGGTCATTATAAAAGTAGAGGTGTTCCAAAAATATCTGCTTAGTGTTCCACTAAGAAGCAGGATGTTCTAGTAGTGTCACAATGGGAAGAGAAGAAATAGCTGGCTGTTAGCTTATGGACTGACTAGTGCAAAGTAACATTTGACAGTCAGAAATGGTTTTCTATCATCAGCCCTGAGATGTCTACACCCAAGAGTTCATAGAACCATAGAATGGTTTGGATCAGAAGGGACCTGTGGGTTTTAAGGGACCTTTAACAATAATCTAGTCTATCCCACACAGCCCCAAGTTCCTTAAGAGCTGGCCAGGCAAACTTCTAGATTCTTTATCAATGATCTGTTTCAGAGGATCAAGTGCACCCTGTGTAAGCTTGCAGATGTCGCCAAGTTGGGCAGGAATGTTGATCTGCTGGAGGGTAGGAAGGCTGTGCAGAGGGCTCTGGACAGGCTGGATTGATAGGCCAAGGCCAATTGTATGAGGTTGTCCTGGGTTGCAGTATATTCTATCACCATCCTCATGAGGTGTTGAAATCAGGTGGGGCAGTGTTTCCTTGCCTCCTCCCCCCAGACTATCTTGCTGTTAATGGCCCATCATTGTCCTGCCGCATGGCTCAGAGATAACTCCCTCTGGACTATCTTCTGTTAATGAGCCTAATCAACACTTGGCCTCATGACTCATTACCCCATTGTGAGATGCTCCACCCAGAGGGAGGAACCAAGCATCCCATCGTGGATATAAGCTGAGGCTGAACACCAGAGACAACGCCTTTCCACTGGATTTCCAGAGGACAGGAGCTACACAGCCACCACTGGACCTTCTGAGGAAGAGCAGACCCTTTTTTCTACAGGATCACCGCTTCAGAGGACTGCAGCCACCATTCTACCAGACTGCTACCACCACCCTGCCTAACAGGGACTCAGGTTGTATCTTGACTCTGTCAGTTTGAACCAGTGTTTTCTTTTAGTTTTTTTCTTTCCTTTTCTTTAACTTCCCCATTAAATCGTTATTCTGACTTGGTGCCTCCCACTGGTTTGTTTTCAAACTAGTACAGAGGTTCAATAAGACAAAGTGCTGGTTCCTCCACTTGGGTCACAACAACCCCCTACAGTGCTCCAGACTGGGGGCAGAATGGCTGGAAAGGAGCCCAGTGGAAAAGGACCTAGAGGTGTTGTCAGAACATGAGACAGCAGTGTGCCTAGGTACCCAAGAAGGCCAATGGCATCCTGGCTTGTATCAGAAACAGAGTAGCCAGCAGGACTAGGGAAGTGATTGTCCATCTGTACTGGACACTGGTGAGGCCACACCTCAAATCCTCTGTTCAGTTCTGGGCCCCTCACTGCAAAAAAGACATTTGCAGTGTAAGGTGGTGGAGTGTATCCAAAGAAGGGCAATGAAGCTGGTGAAGGGTCTGGAGCACAAGTTCTATGAGGAGCTGTCTTGGGGTGACTTTATGATGTGTATCCCATATCACTGCCCTATGCCCAGAAATTAATTCTTGTGCCTTTCTATGCCTTTAAACTGAGCCTGAGGGGGGGGAAGCAAAACTGAGCAAAACTTTTTCAAAGCAGTTTGCAACTTGTTCAAGGTCACACAGAGATAGCGACTTTTTTTTCCAGCTGCGGCAGGGGAGCGAGGAGGCACCCGGCTTGTGACTGCTCGGTCAGCTTTTGGCCAGTTTTTCAGTTTCTCTGAAGAGAGATGAGAGTTGAACTTTTTTCCTTCCCTGGAATTTCAGATTTTCTCCCTTTTCTGCTGGACTGCTTCAATATCAGAACACATTGGGAGAACTTTCCACCGAGCACAGAGGGCCTGGCCCTGGGCCAAGCCCCAGCTCCAAGGAGACCAAAGGGAGGACTCTAACACTTTCCCAGGTTTTTTTCTCCACAGCGAAAGATTTTATTATTTAGCATTATTATCCTTTTCCCGTGTGTTTGTTAAATAGTTTTTATCTCCTTCACTTTCCTTCGAGGAAAATTTATTTTTCCCAAACCTGGTGGGGGAGGGGTGGTGACCTGCCTTCTCTCAGAGGATATATTTCTAAATTTGGCCAAACCAGCACAGGAGCAGCTGAGGGAGCTGGGGTTGTTTAATATTGAGAAAAGGAGGCTTAGGGGGGACTGTCGTGGTGTAGGTATGGTACTCCCCAATTCAGTGTCCCCACTGAGACTCTCCAAACCACATAGCACTCCCCCTCCCCCCTCCAATTGGAGGCACAAAAGGCAAAGATCACAGGCAATGAGATAAGAAAATGAACAGTAACAGCAACAATATTAATAACAAAGGGTATAAGAAAAGAAATTATTCACAAGGACAAACATCCCCAACAATAAACAATACCAGACGGCTCGGTCCTCCACGTTTTCTTGACTGGAAGGAACCCCTTCTTCCTGGAAGAGAGAGTCCCTTTCCCCTGCCCCTAGAAGTGATGAGGGATGATATAGATTAACGTCCATGTCCTGGCCACACTCCCCTCATGGATACTGCAAAAAATTAACCCTGTCCTGGCTGGAACCAGGACAGGGACGGGACCTTCTCACTCTCTTCTGCTACCTGAAAGGAGGTTGTAGCCAGGTGTGTGTCGCTGCTGTACCAAGGACAGAGAGAAGAACGACATTAGAGAGATCGGGTCCAGGAGAAAATGGCTGATTATTAATGAATTAAATCCATCTTTTATAACTTGGTTCGCAATAGAGGAATGATATGTTGTTCCATTGATCAACCACCTACCAGAGTGATTGGCTGAACGGTATAACACCCATTTCCAAATATTTTTTCCAGTGTACCAAAACAATCTCCACAACAACCTGCACCTGTGAGATAGTTTACAAAATCTCAAACTGTTTCCCAGCTAGTCTGCATGAGAAAGGAGACTTTCACAGGCGGCTGTAGAAAGCTAGAAAATTTCTTTGCTAGCCTTTTAGTATCCACAGGTGTGGGTCAATCTCTTCTCCCAGGTAACAAGTGACAGGATGAGAGGAAACGGCCTCATGCTGTGCCTGGGGAAGTTTAGATTGGATAGAAGGATGTGTGAACTGAATATATGCAGGTGACACCAAGGTGGCCATGATCCACAGCTGAAGTGTGAAGTGTTCGGTAACAACAGGAGTTAATAGATCCTTTTCATCCACTAATAAGTGAATAGATGCAGCACCACCTCTCCAAGCTTGTAACATCCGTGCCAGTGTGCTCTCCCCGCTCTTCTGCCAATAAGTCTCTAAAAATTCTCATAACTCTTTTGGGGTATAAGTCTGAGTGACCTATGCCCCTCCATCCAGCAAATTCTGCTGCCCCTCCATTTGTATGAGGGGTTGTGCTTCTACCACCTCTTTATCTGCCAAGTCTGGCTCAAACTCAATCTCAGTCCGAGGACCCCATCCAAATATTTCCATTCCAAGCCACAGGATCCCATGAAGGGTTCTTAATAAGAGCACAAACCTGAGAAGATGAGGAATTACTTTTCCCATATTTTTGCCTATGTTTGTTAGCAATGTGTGCCACCAGACATTGCTGCTTACAGCAGTGTCTTGGTTTTGAAAGACAGATGTCTGATAAGGAAGTCAGGAGCCTCCCTTGGAATGGAAAATGTAACCCCCTTCCCTCCAAATTATTATAATTTTGAAATTAAGGGGCTTTCAGGCAAAGATTTGAGAAATAGGAATAACAGTTATTTACTAATATATATAACAAGGCAATAATACAGGAATACTGGCTTAACCTGACAGAGTCAGGATGAGACCTGACACCCTGCCGGGCAGAGTGGTGGTAACAGTCCGATTAAGTGGTGGCTGCAGTCCTCTTTGAAAAGATAGATTTGGTTTGGTCAAAGTGGTGATCCTATAGAAGGGTCTGGTCTTCCTCTGAAGGTCCAGTGGTGGTTATGTAGCTCTTGTCCTCTGGGAATCCAGTAGGTAAGGGTTGACTGTGGTGTTCCAAACCTCAGATTATATCCAAGTAGGAATGCTTGTTTCCTCCCCCTGGGTGGAGCATCTCACAATGGGATAATGTCAAGGTCTCCTCCCCCTGCAATGTAGCCCTGGGAGAGGGGCCCTGAGGGGACAGACACACGGGGTTTCCTGAGCCCCTGGTCAGCCTTGATTCCATTGGTTGGTTTGTGTTCCCCTGCGCGGGCAAGGACCCTCGGTCCTGCAACTGTAAGAGTTCCTCGGCAGAGCCCGGCCATGCGGCTGGAGAAATAAACATCTCTGAAACATCTATCAAGAATCTGTCCATATATATTTCTTTTCCATGGGACTCCTTGTTTGGTACATCGTGTTGCAGTATCCCCACTGCAACAAATGGTGGATAATGCGGGCAGAACGATCCCCGATCCCTAAGCGACTGATTTGTGAGTAAATTCTAGAAACTTTGGATTCCTCTTCTTGTTTTTGTTTTGCTATTCCATGTCTAAACTATGGAGGAACCGTGGGAAGACTCTTGGCTCTCAGAGCCGCATATGGACATTTATCTTGAAAAGATTCTTGAACAATGATTTGTAAATTTTAGCTTAATTCAAGCTCAAAAAGAACTGAAACACTTCCTGGCATGGTTGTTTAAGAACCTTTTCTATTTTTCTCTTGATTTAATTCTTACCAAAGACTTTTGGAACACCATTTGGACACAGTTAATTTCTGAGTCAAAATATATGCCGATGGAAGAATATTTTCGTGAATATTATTTAATTATCTAGACTGTTGAGCAATGTCAGCTGTGTCCTGGCGAAGGGAAGCCTGGCTCAGGGGCTGTGCGACCTCAGCCACGTGGACCAAGCGCTCTGCGAGCAGCAGCAAGGCAGTTCCCGCACGCGGGCGGAGCCACGCGAGCTGCAGCGGGAGCGGCGCGATCCGGTAGTGCCCACCCGGCCCCGCATAGCGCATGGTGGAGCGAGCCCCGTGAATGCCCGACTGAGAGGGGTGGCGCGCGGGTGGTGGCACGCGGGCAGCGGCGGCGGCGGTGGGGCGGAGCCGCGCCCAGCTGAGACACACACTGGAGCAGGGAGTGGGGGCATCATCCCTCGGGGGCCCGGCCGAGACGTGGGTGCAGCGCCGGCATCGGCAGCGAAGCTGCGACCAGAGGAGGCGACGCATGGAGAACTGAGCGGCCCAGCCCGGCCCGCGCGGCCCCGAATGCGACCCCGGGAAGAGCGCGCAGGCACGAGCGGCCCCGACAGTTCCAACACGGGAGCGACCGAAAGAGAGAGCAAAGATGCAGCGAGACAGAAAACAGCAGCCACTCAGAAAATGGAAAATACCACCGTAGCTAAGATTTTAGGAATAGTAAAATGGTATAATATTAAGCAAAATTATGGTTTTATAATGAGATGTGACAACCAGCAAGACATATTCGTTCATAGAACTGCTATTAAAAAGAATAACCCTGAAAAATGCATCCCAAGCTTGGGAGATGGAGAGGTGGTAGAATTCAAAATTGTATTAGATAGAAAAGGGTTACAAGCATCGCAGGTCACTGGGCCTGATGGTGTTCCTGTAAAAGGCAGTATATATGCTAAAAATCGTAGTCATGTTAGACAATATCTCCATTGTAGGCCCCCCCTACAGTCTCCCTTTCCTAATCCCACCTTTCCCTTTTACCCTATATCCTATTACCCCCAGTGTATTCCCAATCCGTTTTTTCAGCCATGGTTTCCCTCACAAAACCATACCTTTGCCAATTGTTTCCCCAAAAATCTCTTTCCAATGCCAAGTGGGGGGTGAAAAGGGGGAGGGAAGAAATTAAACCCTCTCCTGCCTCAGTTTCCCCACAAAGTATGCCCAGAGAGTCCTGTCTCCCTTTTGTCAGCCTTAAGATGTTCTGGAGAATCTGTTTGGACATTTAAAGACTCAGGAGGGTGGCTTGTATTGTTTTAAAACTGTTCTTGTTATGTTTATCCAGTTGTTTTCAATGTTAAGTTTTAAATCTCTTTTTGTTAAAAATAAACGGGTGAAATGTTGGGGTCTCCTCCCCCTGCCATGTAGCCCTGGGAGGGGGGCCCTGAGGGGACAGACACACGGGGTTTCCCTAGCCCCTGGTCAGCCTCGATTCCATTGGTTGGTTTGTGTTCCCCTGCGCAGGAAAGGACCCTCGGTCCCGCGACTGTAAGGGTTCCTTGGCAGACCCCGGCCATGCGGCTGGAGAAATAAACGTCTGAAACATCTATCAAGAATCTGTCCATATATATTTCTTTTCCACAGGACTCCTTGTTTGGTACATCGTGTTGCAGTATCCCCGCTGCAACAGGATGATGTAATTTTATGAGTTATGCAGTGAGGCTAGATGGCCCATTAAAAGAAGATATCTCTCTGGAGGGAGTTATCAGGGATGTGTCATGGAAGAGACAAAGAACACTGCCTCACCTGGTTTCAACAGATGGTGATAGAATACATACTTTTGGTTGCATCTTACATTGTAACCTAAGACAAGCAGCATTTCTTTTGAGCAGTAAATGCTTCTTGCACAAATTCCTTTGCATCCTTTAAAGCACCGTTCTCTTTTAGATCTCCCACTGTAAGGTTGTAACCTCACGGTCGAGAGCTCTGAGACCAGTGACTAACAACCATCCCAATCTCCCTACTGACTTGCAAGCAGACTTCCATGCTGCTTTCCATGGTAATTAATGCATAATCAATCTGATTGTCTGCAGAGTAACCATTGCTGTACCATCAGCTTCAAGCCATGCCTCCAGTGGAGCCATTGTCGCTAGGAAAGTGGCCACAGGAGTCCAATGCTCAGTGCTGGGCCATCCCAAAATGGGGGGGGGGGGAGTCACTGTCACGGTCTCCCCAGTCCCCAACTTTTTCCTTGGACATGGCATGGTCATTCTTGGCAGTCACTGACTACGCCAAATGTGTGAACTGAATATATGCAGGTAACACCAAGATGGCCACAATCCACAGCTGAAGTGTGAAGAAAAGATTTATTCTATCATTTTGCTGGCAAAACAGGGACACATACACTGCTAAGCTTATGTCATTTTAACAGGGGGGAAAAAGCACTTGAACCATTCCTGGCTCACATATCAAAAAGGTCTGGCACAGGTGCAATTCTTCACAAGGCTGTGTTTTACAATCTCCAAGCTTCTTATCTCCCTTCCCCCCTTGTTTGACAGGCCTAGGCCAATGAAGAATGCTTTTCAGGTCTTTTACAGTATTCTGTTATCTTCTACACAAATTCACTTCTCAGGACAGACTGAAAACAACATGAAATTTCCCAGACTGAATATTCTTAGCACTCCCCAGCTGCAAGGTCATCTTGAGCAAAAACAATTCTAAAAACAACTCTTTCGCCTCACCAGTGTTCTGGTTTTAGCCCTTTCCTCCCCACAAAGGAAATATTTCTTCACTGAAAGGGTGGTCAGGGATTGGAATAGGCTGCCCAGGGAAGCAGTGGAGTCACCATCCCTGGAAGTGCTCAAAAAGCATGTGGATGTGGCACTTGGGGATGGGGATATGGTTTAGTGGTGAACATGCTGGAGCTGGGTTAACAGTTGGACTTGATGACCTTGGAGGTATTTTCCAACCTTAGTGACTTTATGAAAATAATGGAAAAATGATAAGGGACTTGATTCATAGAGAATTCAAGGCTAGATATACAGTTGATTCCAAGAAACAGGGTCATGTGGAAAATAAATATGTTTATCAAAAGCTTATTTAATTCTTAGAAATTGTTTGGCTGATAAACATAACAGTGATCATATCACAGGATTAAATCAGGGAGTATGACAACAAACTCATCACTCACCATTAGCAGAGCATGCACTACACAGGTTAACAACTTCCAACATCGTCCCTGAAACAGGTGTTTGTAGCAAGGTTCTTCAGGATCAGTATCAGGCTCAGATGTGTTGAACTGTCTCAGCAATCTGGAAATAAGTACAAAGTCACAGCAGATAAAGTATTTTGTGAAAAGGGTTAGACAAATGGAAAATAACACTGGGATTAAGGTGGTTGTACAGAGCAATTTCAGATCCTGGTCACATGAAAATGCATCAACTTTTTCATACAGCCAATTTACCAAGGGCTGCAGGGGGAACCTACAGAAGAGGATCTGTCTCCAGGCGCACACTGACTCTAAAGGATGATCAAGCAGCCCAACATGAATTCCCAGGATGATGCTGAGACATGAGGGACTAATGCAGCCCATGGATGTTAGGAATTTTAATGGCTGAGGTTGTATGAAGGCTAGACAATGATATCATTACCCTTCCTGTCTTCAATATTGTGAATGGCATCTATAGCAGAAGGACTTGCTACCACAATGGAAATGGCAACCCTTTCAAGTACAAATGTTGCTGAAGCCTTGCTTCTGTGTGCATATTAACACAATCTAAAATGCATTGGATCCCATTTCTAGAAAGAATCTTTACGAGTCTCACCCCAAATCTAAATGCAGCACCAATTCCTGGTATACTCAAGGATAACATCTCTTGAGACAACCCCACTTCACATCCAAGACTTTCAATTGTTCCACTACAACTAGAGAGAATTCCTAATGACCTGCAAACTCAACTGAAGCCTGAAAATCAAGCTTGATTTCTTTGTACAGAACTTCTTCCTTACAGAGTCAGAGTATGACTGGATTTGTTGTCTCTCTGAGGCTATTGGAGTATATTTTGGAAAAAGGTAGTACTGTTGATGCAGTAGTCATGGATTAAAGCTGTAAGAACAGTTTGCAGAGAAGAGCAGTATTTTTATTAGACCAAGTGATGTAACTGGGGGCAAAAACAGGCACAAAGAAAATACAAACTTCAGACTAAATAATAAAAAACTCCTCTGAACTTTAGCTCACTTGGACTAGTTGTCCAATGAGTCTGAGGGACAAGGGTTAGTAGTCTGGAAAGTATAAGAGAGCGTTAGTGAGATGAGGGAAGATATACTGCAGCCTGAGCCTGTGAACAATAGATTATTTTCATTTCTGACTGTGACACAAGAGCAGACTCCTGAACCAGGAACAGGGTGATATTCTTTACACAAGTGGTTTCTCCCTGTTGAAAATGATATAACTTGCCTAAATTTGTTTTCTAATTATTGCTTTTAAGTAACTTTTTAATTGATTGTTTTAGTTGGTCATGGGCGGTGTCCACCTTTGCCAGTGAGTGGCTGGGGTTTTTTTCACAGATTTTGTTGTTGGTTTGTGTCCTAGGTGACCCAAAAAAAAGTGTATTCCATATTTCCTCTACATAAATCCACATGGTCTGTTTTGTCTGTATTGGGTATGGCTGAGCTGGAGTTAATTTTCCCTTAGCAGCCCTCACAGTGCTGTGCTTTGCATTGGGAGCTGGAAAGGTCCTGATAACACACCAGTGTTTTGGTTACTGCTAAGCAGTGCTGGCAGAGCATCAGCACTCTCTCTAACATTCCTCCCCGCCATCAAGGGGCTGGGAATAGGCAACTGTAAGGCCCCAAACAACTTGCTGAAAGGGGTTTACAGAGGTTCCTGTATTCTGGGTTAGATGCACGGGAGAAATAGCGACCAAATATTCTCAAGAGGTCAAAATTACTTTACTGGCAAGCTTAAGAAAATCAGGGAACTTTGGTAAAAGATTTAGTTCAACATCCAATCAACGTAAAACACTTCTCACAGTGTTAATTTGGCCCATTTAATTTAGCAAACTTTAAACCCGTTCAATGTTAAGTTACCTAAAATGTTCCAAGAAGATGTAATTAGAAGAAGAAAGAGAGAAAGACAGAAAAGATATAGAAAAACACATATAGCTACCAACTCCTGGGTTCCAGCAACGTTCAGATACAGACTCCAAGAGGATGATAGGGTTCAGACATGCGCACACCTCATGCTCAGGCTTAAATACCTCTGGGCCTTCATGGGCCCTCCCCCCAGGTGGGATTTCCGATCATTTGGCCACTCAGAAGCTGGGTTAGGCAAGAGTGGAACCCTGCCTCTGGTGTGCCAATGATTGGTAGACACTGCAGGGCTGGGATGCTCTAGGGCTGGGTAGTGTGGGGCAGTTCACTGCCTTGCCTGGGCAAGGCCTGACTTGCCCCCTCCCCCAGGCACAGTCATCCCAAAATGTCTAAAGACATCAATGTTTCCACTCTCTGACAGCAAGATCCTCGGAGGGGACACAACTAGTCCAGCTGACCTAAATTAACAAAAGGGACATTCCATTCCATATGACATCAGCTCAGATATAAAAGCTAAGGGAGAGAGGAGGAATGGGGGCATTCGTTATTTTACAAGGTTTGTCTTCCAGAGGAACCGCTCCTCATGCTGAAGCCCTGCTTCCCGAGAAGTGGTTGAATTTTGCTCGCCAATGGGAAGTAGAGGTTAATTTTTTTCCCTTTGCTTATGCACATGTGTAGTGGGTTGACCTTGGCTGCTTGCTGGGTGCCCACTAAGTGACTCTATCACTCCCTTTCCTTTTGGGACAGGGAAGAGAGTAAGATGGAGAACAGCCAGCAGGGTGAGATAAAGCAGTTTTATTACAGTAAAAGAAAAAGAATAAGCAGATATTTGCGTGCACAAAAGCTAAAGGGAAAAAAAGGTCAATCTCTACTTCCCATCAGTAGTGATGTTCGGGCACTTCCCAGGAAGCAGGGCTTCAGCATGCATAATGGTTGCTTCAGAAGGCAAACATTGGAAGCTCATGAATGCCCCCCACTTCCTCCTCTCTCTCTCAGCTTATATATCCGAGCTGACGTCATATGGTATGGAATATCCCTTTGGTTGATTTGGGTCAGCTGGTCTGGTTGTGTCCCCTCCCAGGATCTTGCTCACTCCCATCCCCTTTGATAGGGGGAAGGAATGTTAGAGGGACAGCGCTGCTCAGCAGTAGCCAAAACACTGCTCTGTTATCAGCACCCTTCCAGCTACTAATGCAAAGCACAGCACTGGGAGGGCTGCGAGCTTTACCTCAGTCAGACCCAATACAGCATGCAAACTTTCGCTTTTCTATTTCTTTGCTTTAGTAATGAAAGGAATGAGGGGGATGTGTCTTTACAAACAAACTGTGGGCCTGCTGGTAAATTGTACTAGTGTGAAAGCAAACTAGTGAGAGGTTCCAAGTCAGAACTACAATTTAATAGGAAAATTAAAATAAATGCAATAGTACAGAAACACTGACAGATTCAGAGTACAACCTGACACCCTGTTGGTCAGGGTGGTGGTAGCAGTCCAATTAAATGGTGGCTACAGTCCTTGCTGGAGTGATGGATGTGGTGCTGTCAAAGCGGTGATCCTGTAGAAAGATCTGGTTCTTCTCTGGTGGTGATTGTCAACCTCTTGTCCTCTGGGAATCCAGCGGTAAGGCTGCTCCGGTATTCCAAACCTCAGATTATATCCAGGTAGGAATGCTTGGTTCCTCCCCCTGGGTGAAGCATCTCACAAAGCGATGATGTAATTTTTTTGAGTCATGCAGTGAGACCTTGATGGCCCATTAGCGGAGATAGCCTTCTAGAGGGGGTGATCAGGGATGAGTCATGGAGGAGATAAAGAACACTGCCCCACCTGTTTTAACAGCTTATGAAGATGGTAATAGAATACATACTTTTGGTTACATCTTACATTGTAACCTAAGACATTAACCACCCCTTATTCTATTATCATCTACATCATACCCTAATCAATACCCTCTTTAAACTCTACTTATATATATACACAGTGAAACCTTACACACAGTTCTCAATTAAAATTAGGTCTCCTTGTGGTACACAACGGGTTTCCCCCTCTTCCTGCATTACGCACCAAGTGTAACCA
The DNA here is from genome assembly GCF_965178545.1 of Coloeus monedula. NCBI lineage: Eukaryota > Metazoa > Chordata > Aves > Passeriformes > Corvidae > Coloeus > Coloeus monedula. The sequence goes on along the minus strand of NC_138821.1, from coordinate 7,623,816 downwards.
GGTCCTTGATAAAAAATTATCCAACAAATGGGTTTGCCTTTGCCTGAGGTGGAACTAATCCAAACAGTCTCTCCTAAAATACCTCTCGTGTACCACAGGGACTTTATCTCCATCCACTGTATGCAAGGGTTCGGACTGGGCAGGACCAGCTCGATTGATGGACCCTCGGGTATTGACCATCCATGTGGCCTTTGCTAAATTCACTTCCCAATTTTTGAAGGTCCCCCCACTAAGTGCCTTCAGGGTGGTCTTAAATAGTCCATTGCAGCGTTCAACTTTCCTGGAAGCTGGTGCATGGTAGGGGATATGATCTATCCATTCAATACCATGTTCTCTGGCCCAGGTGTTTATAAGGCTGTTCTTGAAATGAGTCCCATTGTCCAACTCGATTCTCTCAGGGGTGCCATGTCTCCACAGGACTTGCTTTTCCAGGCCCAAGATGGTGTTACAGGCAGTAGTGTGAGGCACAGGTTTATGGATGCTGAGAAAGGCTAGCAAAGAAATTTTCTAGCTTTACAGCCTCCTGTGAAAGTCTTCTTTCTCATGCAAACTAGCTGGGAAAGCAGTTTGAGAATTTGTAAACTATCTTGCAGGTGTCGGCTGTGTGGGAATGTTTTGGTACACTGAAGAAAATATTTTGAAATGGGTGTCATAGCATTCAGCCAATCACTCTGAGAGGTGGATGGTCAAGCGACCAATAGCCTTAGCCGTTCTTGCGAACCAAGTTGTATAAACGAGTTTGCAATTAATTAAATAATCCCATTTTATCCTGGACTTGAATTCTGTGTCCTTCTTTTCACCGTTCTCGGTACAACAGCGACACAGGGTAGGTCTCCAACCATCCAGTGGTGGCTTCCACCATGGTCAGCACATAGCGCTTGCCTTGGCGGGTTTGGGGAAGGGTGATGTAGTCAATTTGCCATGCTCCCCCATACCTATACTTTGACCATCGTCCACCGTACCACAGAGGCTTCACCCACTTGGCATGCTTGATTGCAGCTCATGTCTCGCAGCTGTGGATGACCTGTGAGATGCTGTCCACGGTAAGGTCCACCCCTCGGTCACAAGCCCATCTGTATGTTGCATCTCTTCCCTGATGACCAGAGGCATCATGGGCCAAATAAGCTAGAAATACTTCTCCCTTGTGCTGTCAGTCCAGATCCACCTGTGATACTTTCACCTTGGCAACTTGATCCACCTGCTCATTGTTACAATGCTTTTCATTAGCCTGACTCTTGGGTACATGTGCATCTATGTGTTGAACCTTCATAGTCAGCCTAAACCCAAGCGGCAATGTCCTGCCAAATCTCAGCGGCCCAGATGGGTTTCCCTCTGCGCTGCCAGTTGGCCTTTCTCCAGCGAGCCAGCTATCCCCACAGAGCATTAGCTACCATCCATGAGTCGGTGTAGAGATAGAGCCTCGGCCACTTCTCTCATTCGGCAATATCCAAAGCCAGCTGGACAGCTTTAAGCTTTGCAACCTGACTCGATCTACCTTGTCCCTCGGTAGCTTGTGCAACTCGTCGTGTGGGGCTCCATACAGCAGCTTTCCATTTCCGGTTAGCGCCTACAACTCAGCAGGAACCATCAGTGAAAAGGGCATATCGTCTTTCAGTCTCTGGTATCTCCTTATATGGTGGGGCTTCCTCGGCATGTGTCACTTGCTCCTCTTCTTCTTCAGAAGATAATCCAAAAGTCTCACCTTCAGGCCAGTTTGTTATGATTTCCAGAATCCCAGGGCGACTAGGGTTTTCAATACAGGCATGCTGTGTGATGAGGGCTACCCATTTGCTCCATGTGGTGTCAGTGGCATGATGCATGGAAGGAACCTTTCCCTTGAACATCCAACCCAGCAGTGGTAGTTGGGGTGCCCAAAGCAGCTGTGCTTCGGTGCCAATTACTTCTAAGGATGCTCAAACCCCTTCATAAGCTGAAAGAATCTCTTTCTCGGGATATTGCTGGCCTCAGAGCCTTTGTATCCCTGCCTTGGTTTGAAAGACAGGTGTCTGCTAAGGAAGGCAGAAGCTTCCCTTGGAATGGCAGATGTAACCCCTTTCCCTCCGAGTTATTATAATTTTGAAATCAAGGGCTTTTAGGCAAAGATGTGGGAAATAGGAATAACAGTTCTTTACTATTATAAATATAACCAGTCAAACAAACAACAATAACTATGGCAATAACAGCAAACAGTCACAAATCCAGTGCCAGCCTTCTCGGCTGTTGGGCCCCTTTTGTCCCCTCGGGTGCAGTTCCGGTCGCAGCCAGCAGGGGCGCTAGCGGCTCCCGGTGAGCCGGGCAGGTGCGATGGTTTCCCCGTGGCTGCAGGGGGTGCTCCGGAGCGAGCTCGGGGAGCACACGACACTGGTGCCCTGGGATCCCGGGAGGGATGGAACAAAGGTTTCACAAATCCCTGGACAGCTGGCCCCGGTGTCCGGCTGGACCCTCAGGAACAGCAGGCTGGAACGGCAGGGATGAGCACAAATCCCGGGTGGCAGATGCGATGTATCCAGAGGTCTAGGCAGGCAGGGCGAGCATGGCTACAATGCAGTGAAGGCTTGAATCAGCGGTGGGGCAGGGCGGCCACGGCCCAGCCTCCAGCGGGGCAGGGAAGGTGGGCCGGGGATCCTGGGATCTTTCTCCACAGAAAAAGAAAGAACGGCCGAAAAGAACCAGCAGCTTCTCTCTCCGCAGCTTCTCTCTCTGAACGCCGAGAGAGAACTGACCCCACACCCAGATGAAACAAAGGAGTAGCCAGGCTCACCCCACCTTCAGTGGGCAGGTCTTTTGTCTTTCCTTAAGTACAGAGCGATTTGTATCTTAGTAACAGTATGGGGGAAAATTCCTTTAACAGAAACAAAACTAGAACTCTTAAAACCCCAACAATCCCTGACTCCAAAACCCAAGCAGTCGTCCTTGAGTCTCTCCAGGTCCCTTCTGACACAGGCTCCAGGAAGGACCATTCTTCCTGGCTGCAGTGTAGAGCACATTCTTCACATCCTGCCCCGTTTCTGACTGGCCCAAGGATTACTACATGGGCAATGTCCTGCTTAATTTGTTCGAACGCCTGTTGTTGTTCAGGGCCCCACTGGAAATCATTTCTCTTTCGTGTCACGAGATAAAGAGGGCTTAAAATCATGCTGTACTCTGGGATATGCATCCTCGAAAAGCCCATGTCTCCTAGAAAAGCCTGGGTTTCCTTGTTGTTGGTAGGTGGGAACATAGCGGTGGTCTTGTTGCTTACCTCTGTCGGGATCTGGTGACGTCCATCTTGCCACTTGACTCCTAGAAACTGAATTTCTTGAGGAGGTCCCTTAACCTTACTTTGCTTAATGGCAACACCAGCTTTCAGAAGAATCTGGATAATCTTCTCTCCTTTCTCAAAGACTTCCCCTGCTGTGTTCCCCCATACGATGATGTCATCAATATACTGTAGATGTTCTGGAGCCTCGCCCTTTTCCAGTAGAGGCTGGATCAGTCCATGGCAAATGCTGGGACTGTGCTTCCTCCCCTGGGGCAGCCGGTTCTAGTTGTATTGCACACTCCCCCAGGTGAAGGCAAACTGGGACCTGCACTCTGGTGCCAAAGGAATGGAGAAAAAGGCATTGGCAATATCAATGGTCGCATACCACTTTGCTGCCTTGGATTCCAGCTCATACTGAAGCTCCAGCATGTCTGGCATGGCAGCACTCAGTGGTGGCATGACTTCATTTAGGCCACAGTAATCCACTGTTGTTGGGGAAGATGAAACAGGAAAGCCTTATAAATATGATTGCCTGACAAAAGATTTTGGGAATATGAAAACTACAGGCGACATCGAAATGAAAGCCACTTTTGAAATACCAAGTCTTAGTTACTGAACAACTGGAAAACAATGGTATGGCCGGCTGAAGGTAATCCCCTCTTGATTGAACAATACCCTCTGCTTGCAGGCAGGTCCAAGGGTCAGAGCAGACCCTACTAGCTCAGCAGAAGGGGTCCAAAGAGTAGTTTTTAGGAGTTAAGATGTAACACTCTATGGCAATATAAGAACTCTTATAGGCTGTATGTAAATGCTATAGGATTTGTATCTTGTATTAGATTGGTTAGTGACAATTAGAATATTCAGTACAGAAGATGATTTATTGTATTGTAACCAGGACTTCAGACACTCTCACTACTACTTCTTCTTCACTCTCATTCCTCTCGCTCTCTCTCTCTCTTTACTTACCCACTTACTCTCTTGCTCTCTTGGGCCTGCTCAGAGCTGCAGCTGGCAGCTCTAAGCAGTGCCCCTATACCCACGCCCTTTGCAATAAACCGCATGTTCCAAGATCTGACTTCAGCGATCTCTCGTCACCGTCCTTCTACGCCCGGTCCAGACTGAACCACCCCAAGCTCCTGCAGTCTGGCGCCCATCGTGATTGCCGAACCCAGACCAAGCTCCCGCACACTGTCAATCTCCATTCTCCACTGGACTTACGCACTGGCCATATAGAGCTGTTAAAGGGTGAACAAGCCTTGCTGACCACCCCTTGGCTCTCCAGTTTACAAATCATCTCATGGATGGGAATCACAGTCTCTGTTGGTGTGATATTGCCGATGGTGCACTGTTGCTGTGGTGATCGGTACCTGTTAATCTTCAACTCTCAGCAGTCCCACAGCAGAGGGGTCATCTGAGAGGCCAGGCAAGGTATTCAGTTGTCTGATATCTTCTGTCTCTAAAGCAGCTGTCCCAAAAAACCCAATGATGTCCTTTTGGGTCTTTGAAATATCCAGTTCTGAGATAGTCTATGCTGAGGATGCATGGGGCCCCTATGACAGTCACGATGGGGTTTTTCTGCCACTCTTTCCCAGTTAAACTCACTTCAGCTTCCAGTACTGTCAGCTGCTGGGATCCTCCTGTCACCCCAGAAATAGAAATGGATTCCGCTCCCACATACCTTGATGGCATCAGAGTACATTGAGAGCCAGTGTCAACCAAAGCCGTGTATTTTTGTGGGTCAGATGTGCCAGGCCATCAGATCCACGCAGTTCAATAGATCTGACTGTCCCTTTCCTCTACCTGGCTAGAGGAAGGGCCCCTCTATTCCTGGTCGTGGTACACATTGCTCTCCTCTGGTGAATATGCTCCCAAGGTTCCTTCAAGAGAATCGGTCATATTATCGTTCCTATACCATCTGGAGTTCTGTCCATGAGAGACTGGAGCAGCATTGACTCTAGATGATGTTCTTGTGGTAGATGTTCTTCTTTTTAGTTCACGCACCCGGGCTGCTAAGGAGGAGGTGGGTTTTCCATGCCACTTACTCATGTCTTCTCCACGTTCCTGAAGAAAAAACCAGAGGTTACCTCGTGGAGTGTATCCTCTCTCCCTGGCTGGGGGATGTCTGCTCCTAATGGCAGAGACTCTTGTTGGTTCTGGTGAGATGTGGTAAATTCCTTCCTTTTTCAGTTTCTGATGGCCCTCTTCAATCAAGCTCCAGACGTGCTCAGCCAACTTTGTTTCCACAGATGAGACATGGGTGCAAAATGTGGCGGTGACAGTGTTCTCGTAAATTCACAGTTTGTTGACCAACATTCCCACCTTGTCCTCTCCTTCCCTCCATTGCAGCATCACTAGGTAACGGGAGTATATCTCTGGTCCAAATCGTGGGAATTTCGACCACATTTGCGATGTGCACTGGAAACCATCTGGGCTCTTAGGGAATCTCTTGTCTTCTGAGAAAATGATCTCCAGCACAGCCAATTCCCTTAGGCATGGGATACCTTGTTCCATTGTGCTCCATTTTCCTTGTTGCACATGGAGGTCTTCTTTACAAAGGTATCTATCCCTTACACTTGTAAGCAGTCGCCGCCAGAGGCTGAGAGTTTCCTGGGTTCTCCCGTTCCCCTGGTTAATGACCACATCCCGGGACAGGGATCCCAGTTGCCTGGCCTCACTTCCATCCAGAATGGTGTCATTAGCTGCAGCATCCCAGATGCGGAGCAGCCAGGACAGGATGGACTTTTTTGCCTGGCAGGTCAACTCTCTCCACAGGTCATGCAGCTCACCCAGGGATAGCAACCGAGTGATGATCTCTGGCTCCGTCTCTTCCACTGGGTGTGAAGGTTCAGCCACCTCCTTGTCAGTCACTATGCGGACTGATTTGCTATTTGATTTCTTCTTCTGAACAGGGGACTCTGCTACCGGCTTAGGCTGTCCTGGCTCATTGACAGTTTTTGTGGAGACGATTGAAGAGGGATTCCTTGTGGAATATAGGATACCCCAGGAGAGCTTGGGCATCCCAGGGCTGTTGCAGAAGTACCCCTGAAGGGGCCTCAGGCTGAAAATAGGCTTGCAAGGCACCTGCTAGCCAGCAGCCTTGAACAGCCTTGGGAAAAGGTATACACTGGTCAGCTCCCCCGCTGCTTAGAGGCTTTCTCATCGGAAAGGGGCGTGAACTGGGGAAAAAAGTATAACTTGGTGTAACCGAACAATAAAACTGGAGCACGATGCTCAAATCGTATCGGTGTTTGTATCGTGACTCTGGCTGGATTCTCCTGCTCCCGGGACCCCCCCGCTACACGTGGCGCTTGAATGGCAGGGACCCGAGTGAGTTTTGCTTCAGGCAGGTTCGCTTCATTGCTGTAAGACTCCGAATTTCATCGTATCAGTGCAGTGGAGCCAGGGGAACCAGAGCGGGTGGCCTCGAAGCCGAGTAATGCCGGGGGGCCAGTCTCAAAGCAGAATAGAAAGCCGGAGGATAAGTCCCAAAGCTGAGTAAAGCCAGGGGCTAAACCTCAAAGCCGAGTGGCCGGAGACCGCGATTTCGCACGGCCGAGGGGGTACCCGCAGCACAGAAGCTATGGACTACGGGGCAGGACCTCGACTCCTAGCTCGTATTCTCTCTATGAGAGGCGAAATTGTAAAAGACCGAGATCTGAATGCCCTCGTTACGTGGGCCCAGGAACATGCATTATTGAGTTACACTTCGCTTTTGTTCTCAACCGAAGCGTGGGGGGAAGTTGGAAACGAACTGTGGCTGTCCACGATTGAGGGAGGAAAGGAAGCTAAAGAAGCTAAAGCTCTCGGTTTAACCTGGAGAGCAGTAACTGGCACTCTCGCAGAGATGAAAACAGAGGACAGTGGCCGCAGCGGCCATAGAGGCTTTAGAGAGTAGCAGCTCCGGGTGTGGTGGCTCCGGGAAAGGAACAGACGGGGGTCTTACGGAGCGGCGGCCAGAGACCAGGGCGGAGTCCAGGGTAGCACGGTTCTTTGGGCTGGCCGCGAAAAGACTGATTAAAGGCACAGCAGCACCCGTCCACTCACTGCAGGAGTTGCTGGACTCAGCAGGGCAGGATGTTATTCCTCCGACGTCTGAGAGAGAAATGGCTGCCAAAGCGGAAGCAGAGCCACCTGACTCAGGAGGCGGGGCACAGGCGGGCCAAGGAGACACAGGCGGTCCTGGTGCCCGGCCGAAAGCGGCAGAGCAAATGTGTGGTCCTAAAGCCTGGCTGAAAGTGGCAGAGCGCAACCCCCCTCTGCCAGACAGCAGGGCAACATCCGGCAGCGAAACAGCTTCTGTGATTTCGTCACCTGCAGAGCCAGAGCCAGCCAGGGCTGCCGGGGGTCAGCCCCAAGAGGGGGAGAAGCACCAAGAAATGATGCAAGAAGTAATCAAGAAGCTTGCTGACTTATCTACACAGCAAGACGCGCTAGAGTCCAAAGCTTGTGATGTTACACCATCAGCACCGTGGCGTCCCGTGGCTCCACCAGTCAAGTTAGCACTCAAACCTCCCACGTTCCCGTCGGGAGAATCAAGCACAGTGCCTACAGCCCCTCCCTTCTCACGAGGGGAGGTGCAGCCGTCGTTTCCATCAGCCCCAATGGAGAGGACTGACCAATTGCGAAGGAGATGGAATGGAGTTATCCGTGATGCAATCATTGAGGGTGATTGGCAAGCAGTGAATGCCCTCGCTTGCCCTGTACAGATACAAGGGGACACTGCAAAGTGGGAACCCCATGACTGGAAGATCTTGCAGCAAGCCAAGCAAACGGTCACCACGCATGGCTTGCGGTCTGAAGCTACACGAAGCATTCTGCAGTTTATCTTTACAGCAGATGTCCTGTGTCCGAATGATTGCATCAGCATCGCACAATTGTTGTTAACCCCTTCACAGTTCCTGCTCTGGGAGCGAACATGGAAGCAGCTAGCACAAGAAGAAGCTAGCAAACATCAAGGTGACACACAAGACCCACTGTATGCACTCCAAGCCGACATGCTAACTGGGAGCGGAGCTTACGGGGCGACAGTAACACAACTGACCATGCCCGTAGTCATTCATCAGTTGTCACAGACTCTTGCCCACAAAGCCTTGTTATCAGTACCTGAAAAGAAGAAGTCTCCCCCGTATGCAGCAGTCCGACAGGGGCTGTCAGAGCCATATGGTCAGTTCATCGACTGTTTGTCAGCAGCCTTAAAGGATGCAACTGAGCTCTCTGAAGAGCTCCAAGAGCAAATGTTCCAAACACTTGCCTTTGAAAATGCTAATAGGCAAACTAAGACAATTCTTGCCACGCAGCCCAAAGGAGCAGGTGTAGACGAGATGCTCGTACGTGCTACCAGTGCAGAACAGTCATCTCAAACAGCTGCTTTTACTGCAATGCTGCAGAATGTCCTGCAACAACAGGGTCAAGTCATCGCCGCAGCAATGACCAGAGGGGTGCCCAGCAAGTGGTGCCATGCTACGCATACAAGACCCCGAAGCGAGAAGGCACAGTCAGCATCAGCTCCTGAGGAAAGTGATGCCACTACCATAACAGCTGGAACTCTGGGACCTCCGTCCCGAGAAGCCTTGGGAGAGGCTGCAGACGTGGCTGAGTGAGGGAGCTGAGTACTTGCCAGATCCACTACTCTCTGTAGCAGGAGAAATAGCTAGACCCTGGGGCGAATCTAACAACTGCCCTAGGTGGTTGCTAGTGACTAGTGGTGGGTGTCGGGGAACCCTCTCCAAAGGCAAAACCAAGAAGGAGAGTTGCATAAATTTTTGGGTATAGCACCGGACACAGAGGTAGTGAGAAATTGTTTTTTGACTGTCTTGAGACAAGAGCATTAGCGGACATTTTCAATCAGCTGTCCACTCATTTAGATCGAGTGAAGGCAGTTAATTTGGCTAGCATCTATGTTTTTACCTGGTGCTTCAGCAGCCAGGGCTCACGCTCTTTTGCATAAACTTGCTTGCTGGGAGAGTGTCGCAGTGGGGATACTGCAACATGCATATATCAAACCAGGAGTCCCGTGGAAAGGAAATATATATGGACAGACAGATTCTTGATAGATGTTTCAGAGATGTTTATTTATCCAGCCGCATGGCCGGGGCTCTGCCGAGGAACTGTTCCAGTCACCCGACCAAGGGTCCTTCTGCCCGCGCAGGGGAGCACAAACCAGCCAATGGGAACGAGGCTGAGCAGGGGCAGGGAAACCCCATGTCTGTCCCCTCAGGGCCCCTCTCCCAGGGCTACATGGCAGGGGAGGGACCCCAACATCTCACCCGTTTTATTTTAATAAAAGGAGAATGAAAACAACTGGATAAACATAACAAGAACAGTTTCAAGACAAAACAAGCCACCCTCCTGAGTCTTTGAATGTCCAAACAGATTCTGTGGAACATCTTAGGGCTGACAGAAGGGAGACAGAAATCTCTGAGCATGCTTTGTGGGGAAACTGAGGCAGAAGAGGGTTTAACTTCTTCCCTCCCCCTTTTCATCCCCCACTCGGCATTGGAAAGGGATTTTTGGGGAAACAATTGGCAAAGGTATGGTTTTGTGAGGGAAACCATGGCTGAAAAAACGGATTAGGAATACACTGGGGGTAATAGGACATAGGGTAAAAGGGAAAGGTGGGATTAGGAAAGGGAGACTGTAGGGGGGGCTTACAATGGAGATATTGTCTAACATGACTACGATTTTTTGCATATATACTGCCTTTTACAGGAACACCATCAGGCCCAGTGACCTGCGATGCTTGTAACCCTTTTCTACCTTGTATAATTTTGAATTCCACCACCTCTCCATCTCCCAAGCTTGGGATGCATTTTTCAGGGTTATTCTTTTTAATAGCAGTTCTATGAACGAATATGTCTTGCTGGTTGTCACACCTTGTTATAAAACCATAATTTTGCTTAACATTATACCATTTTACTATCCCTAAGATCTTAGCTGCTATGATTTTTTCCTTTTTCCAAGTGGCTGCTGTTTTCTGTCTCGCTGCATCTTTGCTCTCTCTTTCGGTCGCTCCCGTGTTGGAATTGTCGGGGCTGCTGGGGCTTGCGCGCTCTTCCCGGGGTCGCGTTCAGGGCTGCGCTGGCCGGGCTGGGCCACGCCGCTCAGTTCTCCGTGCATCACCTCCTCTGGTCGCAGCTTCGCTGCCGATGCCAGGCGCTGTACCCACATCTCGGCCGGGCCCCCGAGCGACGACCCCCCGGCGCCCTGCTCCAGTGTGCGTCTCAGCTGGGCGCTGCTCCGCTCCACCGCCATCACCGCCAGCCGCCGCCCGCGCGCCGCCCCTCTCGGTCGGGCATTCACGGGGCTCGCTCCACCACGCGCTGTGAGGGGCCGTGCGGGCACCGCCGGGTCCCGCTGCTCCCGCCGCGCCTCACTCTGCCACCGACACTGCGGCTCGCGTGGCTCCGCCCGCACACGGGAACTGCCTCGCTGCTGCTAGCAGAGTGCTCGGTGCACGTGGCCTGGGCCGCACGGTCCCTGCGCCAGGCTTCCCTTCGCCAAGACACAGCTGACATTGCTCAACAGTCTCGGTAACTAAATAATATTCACGAAAATATTCTTCCATCGGCATATATTTTGACTCCAATATTAACTGTGTCCAAACGGTTTTCCAAAAGCCCTTGGTAATAATTAAATCCCAAGAAACATAGAAAAAGTTCTTAAACAACCATGCCAGGAAGTGTTTCAGTTCTTTTTGAGCTTGAATCAAGCTAAAATTTACAAATCGTTTTTCAAGAATCTTTTCAAGTTTAAGATAGATGTCCATATGCGGCTCTGAGAGCCAAGAGTCTTCCCACCGTTCCTCCATAGTTTAGATATTGAATAGGAAAGCAAAACCAAGAAGAGGAATCCAAAGTTTCCAGGGTTTACTCACACAAATCAGTCGCTTAGGGATCGGGGATCGTTCTGCTCACAAATCTCCACCATTATGTTGCAGTGGGGATACTGCAACATGCATATACCAAACCAGGAGTCCCGTGGAAAGGAAATATATATGGACAGACAGATTCTTGATAGCTGTTTCAGAGAGATGTTTATTTCTCCAGCCGCATGGCCGGGGCTCTGCCGAGGAACTGTTCCAGTCACCGGACCAAGGGTCCTTCTGCCCGCGCAGGGGAACACAAACCAACCAATGGGAACGAGGCTGAGCAGGGGCAGGGAAACCCCATGTCTGTCCCCTCAGGGCCCCTCTCCCAGGGCTACATGGCAGGGGAGGGACCCCAACAGGAGAGGGATAAGTTAAACTTCACAGATGCTTGACGAGCTAAGCGTAGATGTTACTAGTGTTAGACATACAATATTACAAAATCGTGCAGCCATCGATTTTCTACTATTAGCTCACGGCCACGGCTGCGAAGAGTTCCAGAGTATGTGCTGTATGAATCTTTCTGACCACTCTGTCTCAATTCACAAGCACCTCTCTGACCTCCAGAGGGGCCTACACGTCCTTCAGGAGACAGACGACCATATTAAAGATTGGCTTAAGGGTCTAGGTATCACCAGATGGCTGTGTACCCTGGTAGTAGAAGGCTGCCGATTGCTATTGGTAGTTATACTAGGCTTAATAGTACTTGGGTGTATTTTTTTTTTTTTTTTTGCCTTAAAGCGGGGCTGCGATAGATCATCGACCAGACCTGGGTTGCCCAAAAAGAAAACAGGGGATGTGTAGAGGGATTCCTTGTGGAATATAGGATATCCCAGGAGAGCTTGGGCATCCCAGGGCTGTTGCAGAAGTACCCCTGACAGGGCCTCAGGCTGAAAATAGGCTTGCAAGGCACCTGCTAGCCAGCAGCCTTGAACAGCCTTGGGAAAAGGTATACACTGGTCAGCTCCCCCGCTGCTTAGAGGCTTTCTCATCGGAAAGGGGCGTGAACTGGGGAAAAAAGTATAACTTGGTGTAACCGAACAATAAAACTGGAGCACGATGCTCAAATCATATCGGTGTTTGTATCGTGACTCTGGCTGGATTCTCCTGCTCCCGGGACACCCCCCCCCCCCCCCCCCCCGCTACAGACGATGACAGTTCTTTTGGTCTGAGTCGAAACACAAGAAGCCGCATTTCACAATCCTAAACTGTTCCAGAGTGAATTTCACTATACCTTTTCACCGTTGCTGCTTGGGAAAGCCTGACCTCAGGCCGAAAGGGAGCAGGGAGGCTGACATCACAGGCCTGGAGCTGCCCCAGACAATGCCAGCACCCCCCACCTGCTGCCAGAACTGCTTCATAAGCTCCTACCTCACTATTTTTTTGTTCCAGGAGGAAGGTTGAGCCAAGAGGGGCTTCTCAGACCTATCATCTTTATCTTCTGGTCCACGTAGTCTGCTACAGTGGCCACCATCTTGGGAGGAGGGGGCTTATCTGGCATCTTGTTTCCTTTGTTCTGAAAGGAATAAAACAAAGAATTTTGTATTTTTTCCTAGTTTAGTAGTTTGTTTTAACTTGTTTTTTTAGTTTGCCTAAACACTGTAAGTTTCATTATTTAATTCAGCTTTACATACTTGATTTTGCTTAAACTTTGTTAATTTCAATCTATAGTTTAGCTTTACCATACTGATGCCTTAAAGAACCTAGAAATAGAACAACACACACTTTTGAGATAATATTAATATAGGAGGTAATATAAAGGTTGGTCTTCATTGGAGGCCTCCAGGAGCAGACATGGAAAATGTCCACAAAAATGCCCACTCCCCTGTTGCTATGACCCAGCCCACTGTGGAGCTGGGGCAGCGAGATGCCAATCAATCCCAAGCCGTCCCATGGATCGAGTTTCCCCAAGACACAGACTCGGAGGATGGGTCCAGGGGTGGCTCAGAAGCTTAAGCCGCATCCCCCTGGGGCGGTGCCCGGGTTGAAGCTGCCTTCCCCTGTTTGGGAAAATTCTCGGTTACTTGGTTGTTCACTGGTTCTTTGTTATAACTCCCGCCTCTCAGTTTCCCCCATTGGTTCTTGTTGAATTGTATCCTCCCCCTGGCTTGTAACTCATTGGTTGTTATCCCCTTTCCCCACAGTTTTCAAACCCCCTATAAAACAGGGAAAAGCCTATTACTGCAGGCTTGGGCCCTACGGTATATCACTGTGTCCCGCAGCCATAGGGAGGAGGAGGAGAGAAGATCCAGCAGGCAGGAATTGTGCAGCAAGATTGATTTCTTTAATTATTTTACAAACTCTTTTATAGACTTTTTTCTTCATAGTCTAATTGGACAAAGCATCAGCCACCCCTTAGGGGTGATTGGCTAAAATCCTAAAACATCCATTGTCAAAATATTTTTCTACTATACCATAAACAAGACTTTTCAAGGTTGCAGGTGGCTTGGTTGTTTACATTCCCTGCTACCTCTTTTGCGTGAGAGAAAAGTCTCTCACGGACGTAGAAAATAGCAAGAAAATCCTTGCTAGCAGCATTTTTGCATCTACAAAAGCCTCTCGGCGGGATCCCAGATTAAGATCATTGCCATGTTCTGGTTGCTAAACTTCGGTAGAGGGTTCGGTTTGTAACCAGGCAGAAACACCAATTTAGTGTAGTAGTTTGGTCCAAAATACTCATTACTGTTTACCTTCTGTGGGATAAGAATTAGGAGAAAAGCAAAGCAGGCACCAAACTTGAAAGAATATAACGAAGTTTATTAACAGACCTAAAAGAGGGAAAAAGGAAAAAAATAAAATCATACCACACCTTCAGAACTCTTCTCCTCCCCCCACCTTTCTCCCTTCTCCCACTGACAATGTAAAAAGACAACCCTTAAGATGTTCAGTCTGTTTACCACTTCCATAATAACCTTGTTCAGTCCATTTAGGAAGAGGAGTCTCTCTTGCCCATGCTATGAAAACATTATCACAACGAGACAGCCGCCCAGGTTGGGTCTCTGCTCGCATGTGAGTCCCTTCCCCCGACTTGTAGCTTTTCCTGCAACTGCTTTCAAGGGTCCACTCTTGAATTACTGGGGTACAATTTTAAGGTTGAGCCATTCAGAAACAAAAGTTCTCTTGACCCATCCCTGGGAGCATTTCATCTCTAAGAATAGAGGCTCTCCTCCTTCCCTGGGAGCAAAGGGTCCTCCTCATCTTCATCTCTAGGACTATCTCTGGGAGCATCTCTAGGAACTGAGGTCTTCCCTTTTCCATGTGGAGTAAGGGTCCTCATCGCTTCCATCTCTCCTTGTTCAAACTTCTCATGAAATTACAGCTGCGTCAGCATCTGCCTATCTCAGCACAGGTGCTTTTGCTCACAAGTTGAACGCTCCACCCCCCATGCCTTCATGAAATTACAATGGGATACTCTTATATATCATAGCTTTACAACAGAATTTCATCTTTAAGCATCTCCTCTTTCTCCTCCCTCAGGTTTTCAGCTCTTCACGGCACTAAAAGGGTTAATCTCACCCAGGCCTTGCAGCTGGAATGTTGCTTATTGTTTTGATCACATGATCTTTGCCAGCAGCGGTGGGCAGCTTTCGGCTTAATCTTGGCCGCACTGGAGAGGGGGAGCCGGGCCGCTCCTTCTGCAGTAGCAGAGCTGGGAGGGGGCGGGGCACAGGTGGAACAGGGTCCATCAGTTCCAGGATGGCTTTGGCCCGGCCCAGCCTGGCCCGAGCAGGGCCTGGACTGGGCCTGCCGGCCCCGGCACGGGGCCCGCAGCCACCTGTCCCAGCGCCAGAAACAAGAGAGAGCTCTGCCCAGGGTTTGTCTATTCTTAAGTGTGGATCACAGAGGCAGTCACAATTTTAAGTGGCTTAAAAAATTGTCCATATTGTAGTGGTTTGGTCCAAAATACTCATTACTGTTTATCTTCTGTGAGATAAGAATTAGGAGAAATGCAAAGCAGGCACCAACCTTGAAAGAATATAAAGAAGTTTATTAACAGACCTAAAAGAGGAAAAGAAAATTATACCATACCTTCAGAACTCTCCTCCTCCCCCCACCTTCCTCCCTTCTCCAAGTGACAATGTAAAAAGAAAACCCTTAAGATGTTCAGTCTGTTTACCACTTCCATAATAACCTTGTTCAGTCCATTTAGAAAGTCTCTTCTTGCTCATGCTATGAAAACAGTATCACAACGAGCCAGCCGCCCACTTCCAAATATTGTTCAGTCCATTTAGGAAGAGGAGTCTCTCTGCTCGCATGTGAGTCCCTTCCCCCAACTTGCAGCTTTTCCTGCAACTGCTTTCGAGGGTCCACTCTTGAAGTTTTTGGGGTACAATTTTAAGGTTGAGCCGTTCAGAAACAAAAAAACAGAGGCCCTTCTCCTTCCCTGGGAGCAAAGGGTCTTCCTCATCTTCATCTTTAGGACTACCTCTGAGACCATCTCTAGGAACTGAGGTTTCTCCTTTCCCATTTGGAGCAAAAGTCCTCATCACTTCCATCTCTCCCTGTTCAAACTTCTCATGAAATTACAGCTGCGTCAGCATCTGCCTATCTCAGCGCAGGTGCCTTTGCTAACAAGCACGAGTTGAATTGAATACTCCACCCCCCATATCTTCATGAAATTACAATAGGTACTCTGACATATCATAGCTTCACAACAGAATTTCAGCTTTAAGCATCTCCTCTTTCTCTTCCCTCAGGTTTTCAGCTCTTCACAGCAATAAAAGGGTTGATCTCACCTCAGCCTTGCAGCTTTGCAGCTGGAATGTTGAATGTTGCTTATCGAAGTGGAGAGGGGGGAGAGCCAAGCCGCTCCGGCTGCCCACGGCAAAGCAGTGGGGGGGGTTCCACAGATGGAACAGGTCCATCGACTCCAGGATGGCCGTGGCCCGGCCCAGCCTGGCCCAAGCAGGGCCTGGACGGGCCCACTGGCCCCCACACGGGGCCTGCAGCCACCTGTCCCAGTACCGGAAACGAGAGAGAGCTTGGGGGAGGAGTTTGTCTATTCTTAAGTGTGGATCACAGAGGTGGTCACAAATTTTAAGTGGCTTAAAGAATTATCCATATTCAAACTGGCCAGCTGATAGGTTCTGTCAGGTCATAGAGGAGCTGTAAGCACCCCTTTGCAAGAACATCACTTCTGGGACTATGCTTTGCTAACCCATGATGTTAATACATAATTCAATACATTAATACATAATAAACAATAAACCTGTTGGAAGCCAGACCAGAACCACCTCTCTCTTCCTTTATCTCCGAACTAACACGAGCCTATATCATCGGCTCCTGCTGTGTCTCCTCTGCAAAGAAGCCAGCGAGCTCGCCCAGCCAGCAGAGCATATCCTGATGCCGAAGTCGCTTCTGCCACGCACAGAAGTAACGCAGCTGGACTCTCTCTGATAGAGGGCATGCCAGAGCTCGTGCCACAAGTGCAGAACTGCGTTAGGTTGGTGTCCAAGCGTGGGGCTCCCTGTGAAGTCGCAGCTGTCAGCAGACAGCGAGAAGAAGCAACTTTGGAGCTGCCAACGCCTCTCAGTGCAGCTCGCTCTGTTTTAGGAGCGGTGCCCTGAGAGAAGGCTGCTAACTTCAACTGATTCTGCACTGAACTGACTTCAGAGAGCAGCCGATCTTTGGAGGACTCCACCCGTGTTTTTAGTTTTGGGACCGGACGCCTGTAACTGTGAATTTGTGCTGATTTCTGCTGAACTGAAACTTGTGCGAGTATCCCTGGTCCCTGAGATTTTTTGTTTTGTTTTTCCTTTTGCGGGTGGTAGGTGGAAGTGAGGTTGAGAGAGAGAGATGGGTTCAAAACTCTCTCAGCGCCAGAGAGGTTTTTCTCCAAGTTGTGAAATTCCTTAAAGTTAGTGGGTTTAAATTTTCAAAGGGTTTGTTAAAACAGTTAGTTCGCTGACTTTTCTTTTACCTTCCTCAAGTGTCTCCTGCAAATTTAAAATCTTCTGCCTTCTGGCAAGCTGTGGGTGATAAAATGACTGATTTAAAGCTAAAAGGAGACACCTCTGGAGAAAAATATTTCTCCTTAGTTTTGGTATTGCAAGACTTACATAAAATGGACCGGAAAGTAAAAGAAAAGCACAACCCCCCCCCCCAGTTCTTCCCATATCCCTCCTTCCTCTCCTCGTATTCCTCACCCCACGTCCCCTACTTTGGAAAAATCAAAGAGTAAAAAGCCCAAAGGAACAGGGTTGCTACCTCTTCCCTGACCCTTCTCGGTCTTTTCAACCACTCTGTCGAGATAGCCCTGGCCAGGCTGCCTCGACTTCTACCCAAATCCCGTATCCCTTGCCCTCTTTCCCAGTTGTAAGCCCAGAAAACTGTTCTAAATGCCGTTCGCCATAATCCCCCCCCACTCCACGTGTCTACATAATGGCCGAGACCGCATGGCACAGTCCACTCCTACCCCCTCTTCTTCTTCCCACAATCCCTTTTGCCCTCCTACCCCCAACCCTTTCCTATCCCCGCCCCCAGGCATGATGTCTTCGGGTTTCTCCCACACATCAGGTACCACAACCTGCGTTGGGAATCCCCGCCCATCCTGTGACCACTCCTCCTTGTCCTCCAACCCCGCCCCCTGTGGAGGACTTCCTGGTTCCCACTCCCCCCCTTCCGGTTCCCACGGGGTAGAAACCGGAACCGACGCCATCTTGAAATCAGGTCCAGGAGTCCCCTCAGCCCCCTCCTATCCCTTCGCCACTCCTGTTACCTATGACAGAGCAGGCAATAACTCCACATGGAAACCTTTTGATCCCTCTGGGCTCAAAGAGCTTTTCAAAGCCCAGAAAGAATTTGGGAGGGAGAGTCAGTATTTTAAGAACCTCCTGCGGATAACCCTCAGCACTACAGTGATGGTACTGCATGACCTCAAAAGCATTTTCTCCTGCTTGCTTTCCCCATCTGAGTTTCAAATGTGGGAAGAAGGTTGGAGAAAGCAACTGAGAGAGGTCCTCCCTATTTTACTGCAGGATCCAAACAATGCAGGGGTTTCTATGGATCACCTTACCGGTGAGGGATTATTAGCCAAGCCACAGAACCAGGCTCAAAATACACCAGAGCTGGTCCTGAATGCTGTAAAGCAAGCGGCAGAGCAAGCGTTCTTAACGATGCCCCCAAAATTAGCACCTCAATTGAATTATACAGAGATTTGGCAACTGCAAAATGAGCCATTTATTGATTTTGTGGATAAACTGAGGCTCATAGTGGAAAGACAAGTAGAAGATCCGAAAACAAAGGAACATATTATAACGCAAATTGCAAAGACTAATGCCAATGATGCTTGTAAAAGAGTGATTTTGGGTCTTCCATTCGATCCTCCACCAACCCTAAACCAAATTATTCGTGCTTGCATGACATTGGTGCCTATTAATCAGCCACATTTAAAAACTAGGGGGCATTTAACAGGAACTGCAGCCGCCTCTGAAACTACAGCCTCTCAGGACAGAAGAAATGCTAATTGGGTCTGTCACAGGTGTGGCAGACCAGGGCACTTAGCCCAAAATTGCTGAGCCCCGGCTCCAATTAATCAGGGTTTCTGAGCTGTCTCCCCAGGGCAAATGACGTCGCCTGCAGCCATTGGGATGCAGCCAAAAAACTGACAGGACCACGTGGAGTGGCAGGGCCACGTGGAGGAATGAATCAAGAAACTGCCACCAGAAAAATGGTTACCATGACCACTGCCACTCAAATGGACTCAGTAACACCCCAGAGAATCGTCGTGAGTTGTGAGAATCGGAAAGACTGTATATCGTTTGTGTTAAAAGATGCTGTACACACACCAGCTGACATTTGTGTTACACCAGAAATTGTTCAAGTGGGGCCACAAGGGTTCTTCACTGTTAACATCCAGTGTGTTAACCCTCCCTTTTTTCTTGCTGCTAACCAGGTTGTGGCCGAAGCTATTCTCATGCCCAGTAGTCCACCACAGGACTACAACCCCTCTGTCTTCTGGGCTGAGGTAGTTGGGAACTACAAACCCATGCTTAATTGCACACTGTCTTGCCAAGGCTCAGACATCAGCCTGGCAGGAATGATGGACACGGGAGCAGACGTGACAGTCATTTCTTCCCACAATTGGCCGTCACACTGGGAGCTGCAGCTGGCAGAAGGTATCGTGATGGGTGTGGGGAGATCTATATCTGCCCAGAGAAGCAGGGCAGTTGTCCAAATTGAGGGTCCAGCATCAGTCCGTTCTTTTGTAATTGACCCTGGATTTACATTGTGGGGCAGGGATCTCATGTCCCAGTGGGGGGCTCGAGTCGAAATTCCATCTCAACCCCAGAATTTTTAATAAAGGCCACTGTGGAGCGCCCCTTCCAGAAATTAAATTGGATCTCTGACAAACATATCTGGACGGATCAGTGGCCTTTTGAAAATGACAAAGTAAAGGCGCTCGCTGCACTCGTGGAGGAGTAATTGAAAAAGGGTAACACTGAACCCTCAAATAGCCCTTGGAACTCCCCAGTATTTGTAATCAAAAAACCAGGGAAAGACAAGTGGTGCCTCCTACATGATTTGTGGAAAATAAATGCAGTCATTGAGGACATGGGACCCCTGCAGCCCAGAATGCCTTCACCCTCCATGCTCTCTAGGCAGTGGAAGGTAGCAGTCATTGATATTAAGGACTGCTTCTTCCAGATCCCACTATACCCAGACAATGCACCCCGGTTTGCCTTCTTGGTATCTTCCATTACCAAAAGGCTCCCATGCTGCGCTACCAGTGGCGAGTTCCACCACAAGGCATGAAAAACTCACCCACCATCTGCCAGTGGTATGTGGCTCGCATTCTGTCCCCTATCAGAAAGTTAGCAGCAAAGACGATAGTGTTCCACTATATGGATGATGTTTTGGTGTGCGCTCCCTAACCAACAGTATTTAGACTGGACATTAGGGAAGGTAATCGAGGCCTTAGAGGCAAATGTATTTGAAATCCAGGCTGAAAAGGCTCAGAAAACCTCTCCATTTAAATACCTTGGACTGAAAATCCATGAACAGACTGTGGTTCCCCAACAGGTGAAAATTAATGATCACCCTAAGACCTTGCAGGAACTCCACCAACTATGCAGGACCATGAATTGGGTGAGGCCACTCCTAGGGCTGACGACAGAAGATCTCGCTCCTCTGTTCAACCTTCTGCAAGGGAAAGATGACCTCACATCACCTAGGCATCTAACAGAGGAGGCGAGACAGTCCATCTGTAAGGTACAGGAAGAGCTGTTGTCCTGGCAGGCACACTGCTGCGCCCCAGGTCTGTCTTTTCAATTTATTGTATTAGGGGAAATGTCATACCTTCACGGGCTAATATTTCAATGGGATGAAGTGCAGAGTGATCCCCTGTTAATCATCGAGTGGGTCTTCCACTCGCACCAGCCATCCAAAAGTATCACAACGCCACAGGAGCTCATGGGTCAGCTGGTGATGAAAGCTAGATCCCGCCTCTGCACCCTTGCAGGGTGTGACTTTACATGCATCTACCTACCACTGACAACCGATTCACTTGATAACCTCCTTCAAAACAACGTGCACCTCCAAGTCGCTCTGGACAGCTACCCTGGCCAAATTTCTATACACCATCCAAAACACAGACTGTTTACTTCGGTCTTCAAACTGATTCCAAAAGAAATTCAAAGCAGAAAACCATTAAATGCCTTGACAATCTTTTCAGATGGCTCCGGAGCTTCCTGCAAGTCTGTCATCACTTGGAGGGATTCTCGCACTCAGAAGTGGGAGTCTGATGTGCAGGTAGTTGAAGGATCCCCACAAGTGGCAGAACTTGCAGCCATGGTCAGAGCATTTGAGCAGTTCAGTGAGCCATTCAATCTGATAACTGATTCAGCCTATGTTGCAGGTGTAGTTTCCAGGGCAGAGAGAGCCTTACTAAAGGAGGTTGCAAACCCAAAAATTCATAATTTGCTTTCAAAATTGATTCAACTGATCTCCCACCAAAAGCAACCATTCTATGTCATGCATGTGAGATCACACACTGACTTGCCAGGATTTATTGCCGAAGGGAACAGGAGAGCAGATGCCCTAGCTATTCCCATCGAGTTAGCAAATCTGCCTAACAGATTCCAGCAAGCCCAGCTGAGCCATGCAATGTTCCATCAAAATGCTCCCGCTCTCATTCGAATGTTCCACCTCACTAGAGACCAAGCAAAATCTATTGTGGCAACATGCCCCAACTGCCAAAAACATCAGCTTCCATCATTAGGTCAAGGGGTTAACCCCCAAGGCCTAGGCAGTTGTGAGGTATGGCAAACAGATGTCACCCACTTCCCCCAATTTGGCCGCCAGAAATATATTCATGTTTCTGTGGATACCTTTTCTGGTGCGACCTTTGCCTCAGGCCACCGTGGAGAGAGGGCCAAAGATGTTGTCAACCACTTAGTCCAGGCCTTCGCTGTGTTGGGGACACCAAAGAAAATAAAAACTGACAATGGCCCAGTGTACACCTCCGCAGAATTAAAAAGATTCATGAGCGAGTGGGGTATGGATCACATCACTGGCATCCTTGACTCGTCCACAGGCCAAGCCATCGTTGAAAGGAAACACCAAACACTAAAAAGACTGTTAGAACAACAAAAAGGTGGCACTGAGATCGCTGCCCTCATCATAAGACTTTCCAAAGTGTTATTCACTTTGAACTTTTAAACTGTTCCTATGAGGAACCCGACCCTCCCATCATGAGACACTTCACAAACTCTGCCAAATGTAAACTAACTGAGAGACCTGAGGTCCTAATAAAAGACCCTGATACTTTATAAATACGTGGCCCGTACCCCCTAGTCACCTGGGGTAGAGGCTACGGGTGTGTTTCCACCCCAGAGGGTCCAAAATGGATCCCTGGGAAGTGGATCAAACCCTTTTTGAGACCACCCACAGATGCCAAGCAAAGGAAAGAAGCTGCCACAGCCTGGAAAAGAAGAAAACCCAAACCAGTTGAGAAAAAGACTCCTCCTCCAGGCCTGAAAAACAAACCCTCCACTTCCCAGTCTCCTTAAAATGTGTCTCCCTTCCCAAAATGACCCCTCATTTTTTTTTTTTTTTGAAAGAGAGGGAGCCCAAGGGAGCCATTGTTATTTAAGTTAATTGTATTTGTGTTAATTATATTTGTGTTATACTTTTCCTAAAGCTACCACCCTTGACTGAGTGATGACCTCCTACCTGCTGCTGTCCCACCTGCTGCTGCAGCTCCTCCTGTGCCACCACCAACGAGGCGAAGCATGGAACATACTGCAGCCACAAAACAACGTGTGGGTATCGCTGGCCCAAGCCCTCAACCAGATGGGGATATGCTTGGGCACAGGCGGGGCGAAGGACCCAGTGTCTTCCTGCCTTGTTGGTATTCCCTTGCATGCTGAGGAGTTTGTTGCCTACACCGACAACACCCACATCCTCCAGCCCCATCACTGGGACCGGTGGATGCGGAAACTTCCGGTAGCCATACAGGAGTCCCAAGAATTACATCTTCAGGGGTCTGCTGGGGCAGCCTTTTTTGTTAACTCACACTATAGCAAGCCAGAACACCAATTCCCAGTCAGGCCTTTTAACAGAATCTATAAAACCCAGAGTTGGTGTCACAATATGGCTCTGTCGGTTTCCAACTCCATCAGTCACAACAAGGTGCTGCCGGAGGGTTCATTTTTAATCTGTGGGGACCGAGCGTGGAACGGAATCCCACCATTTCTCACAGGAGGTCCCTGCACTCTGGGGCATTTGACCACTCTCACCCC
This sequence comes from Coloeus monedula, assembly GCF_965178545.1. Taxonomy (NCBI): domain Eukaryota; kingdom Metazoa; phylum Chordata; class Aves; order Passeriformes; family Corvidae; genus Coloeus; species Coloeus monedula. The sequence goes on along the minus strand of NC_138821.1, from coordinate 7,600,970 downwards.
AGACAGGGCTCAACTTCTCAAGTGGCAAAATTCAGCTGATCAGGCTGAGTCGATTTACAAAATCCCTGATGATTGTGATAATTCAGTCACTAATTGGCCTCATTCTAAAAGAGTTATCATGTCAATTTTCCTGACGTGGGTGGCAGCAGCTAAGGCCCTGGGAGAACTTGAGCAGATTTCTTGCTGGCTAGGGAAAAACGCCCAAGCCACGTCCTCCGTTCTCAGCCAGCTTTTAGCTGAGGAAGAAAAAACAAAGCAGGCGACATTACAGAATCGAGCTGCCATCGATTTCCTTCTCCTTGCCCACGGCCACAGCTGCGATGAGTTTGAAGGACTCTGCTGTATAGACTTTTTGTCAAAGAGCAAGTCCATCCATGCCAAAATTAAGGAAATTCGTGCCCAAGTTGACAACCTGCATGCAGAGGGCAGCGACTGGTTTAAAAACCTCTTTTCCACCTCCAGTCTCTCTTCGTCCACTGGGAGCTCCAGCAGCCAGATTCCCTCCGTTATCAAGGACATTGTATGGGTTTTGTTTATAGTGTTCTTAATTTTACTAGCCCTTCCCATTTTTAAGTGTTTGGTTTTAAAATCCCTTAAGTCTTCTCCCTCATTTCAATATAATAAAAAGGGAGGAGATGTTGCTATGACCCAACCCACTGTGGGGCTGGGGCAGCTAGATGCCAATCAATCCCAAGCCGTCCCATGGATCGAATTTCCCCAAGACACAGACTCGGAGGATGGGTCGAGGGGCGGCTCAGAAGCTTAAGCCGCATCCCCCCAGGCTGCACCCGGGTCCAAGCCACCTCCCCCAGTTCGGGAAAATTCTGTTACTCGGTTGTTCACTGGTTCTTTGTTATAACTCCTGCCTCTCGGTTTCCCCCATTGGTTCTTGTTGAATTGTATCCTGCCCCTGGCTTGTAACTCATTGGTTGTTTTCCCCTTTTCTCGCAGTTTTCAAACCCCCTATAAAACTGAGGGAAAAGCCTCTCGGCGGGATCCCAGATTAAGATCATTGCCATGTTCTGGTTGCTAAACTTCTGACAATAAACCTGTTGGAAGCCAGACAAGAACCACCTCTCTTCCTTTATCTCTGAACTAACACGAGCCTATATCATCGGCTCCTGCTGTGTCTCCTCTGCAAAGAAGCCAGCGAGCTCGCCCAGCCAGCAGAGCATATCCTGATGCTGAAGTTGCTTCTGCGACGCACAGAAGTAATGCAGCTGGACTCTCTCTGATCGAGGGCACACCAGAGCTCGTGCCACGAGCACAGTACTGCGTTACCCCCGCACGGGGTTAATACCGTTTTATAAGTTTAGCAAATTAGCATAATTGACAAAAATCACCAATTAGAGACATAAGAGAAGATGCAATTTCCCCTGGTTCAACCTTCTCTAAATCCTCCCCCCTCAGATGGAAACTAAACTTTGTTTATGAAAATGTGTCCTGAAGAGCTTTCTTTTGGCCTTGGTTGCTAGAAAGAACTAAGATAGGATAGGGGCCTTGTAATGTGTTTTGTCTTTCTGCCTATCAGGGCAGCAAAAAGTACTGGGAAAACTAGATATGAATACAATAATAGGCTACAGAGCTACAAATATATGTGTAAAGAATATAGGGAATATATAAAAGAAAAAGGCAAAAATCATTCGGCATCAATATAACCACCTGTCTTGGTTTGAAAGACAGGTATCTGCCAAGGAAGGTGGGAACCTCCCTTGGAATAGAAAATGTGACCCCCTTCCCTCCAAATTATTATAACTCTGAAATTATGGAGCTTTCAGGCAAAGATATGGGAAAAGGAATAACAGTTCTTTACTAGTATGTATATGTATATGTATATGTATATGTATATGTATATGTATATGTATATGTATAACAAGGAAAACAAACAACAACAACGGCAGCAACAACAAACAAAATCAGAAACCCAGTAACAGCCTTCTCTCGGCTGTCAGGCACCTTCCCCTTTGGTGCAGTTACAGTCACAGCCGGCAGGGGCACTGTTGGCTCCCAACTGGGCACGGCAGGTGCGATGATTTCTCTTGCAGCTGCAGGGGGCACTGTGGCCCGAGTTCAGCTGTCTCCCTCACACGGTAATGGCGGGCAGGCTGGAAGGCAAAAAATGAGCTGCAGCAGGAACTTCGGAGCAGTGTCTGGGATGGCAGAGGCAAGCACACCCCCCAGGGTGACAAACCAAACGCAACAGAAAACTCCGCAGCCTTAGCAGGAGTCGCGGGGGTCAGGTGGACATGGGGTGCTGGGTTAGAGTGTAGCAAAAAAGCCCGAGGCTGTGGCAGAAAACAGCGGGGCTGAGCAGCAGCAGCCAAGCTTCTCTGTAGCAGCTGCCACATGGAGCCAGGGGGACGTGGCCTCCAGGAAGGGGGAGGAGGTTGGGGTCCTGGGTTTTTCCCCTGAGGCACCCAAGTAGATGATGAGGGTCCTTTCCAGTCAGATCAGGTGTTAATATGGTCCCAGTGCAATGGCTGCTCTTACAAGCAAAGACTCACCCACAGTAAGGAAGAAGCAGTACAGGGCTGGTCTTCAGCAGTGGCAGTGAATTCTCCCCACAGTAAGCAACAGCTCGACCGTCCTCCTCCTGTCAGGAAAATTAATCCATAAACACCAGAGGTTTATGTCCAAAAAGGAGACAGAGGAGTCCTGTTACTTTATTCGAATAAAGGGAGAGACCATGGGGGCATTCCCCTGGGGTCTCTCAAATTGTTAGAGGACACAGCCTCCTTTTTATCTTTATTTTCCGGCCGCATTTCCCTCTCTCTTTCCCCATTGGCTGAGGTACTTGAGAGGTACAGACTTCCCAAATCGCTTAATACAGACCCCCTTCTAATGTATACCCCCCTTTTTCTTTTCCTATGGAATTTATGGTTCTTTCCATTGCTTCTTTTGTCTCTCAGTATCTATCTTTACCTATCAGCAAACCCACAGTTTGTTTGCAAAGACAAATCCCTCTCACTCCTTTAATCAATCAGTGGAATTCCTCCCATTGTTTCTTTGACCTCTCAGTATCTAGCTTTTACCTGTCAGCAGACCCACAGTTTGTTTGTAAAGACAAATCTCTCTCATTCTTTTCACTCCTATGCTGAGAGCGAGAGAGCCAAAGGAGCTGAGCCCAGCCTCTCACCCTCCAGCCAAAATCTCGCAGTATCTCTGCCCTTGCAAAGAGAATGCCTCTCAGCTATGATAGTGCAGCCAGCTGCACTTCTCCCCCTCCCCCTTGGCTACATCTTAAGCAGTCCGTCATTATTTTCTCTTAGCAACAGATGTGACAAAATTCCATGAGAGAAAGAAGCAAAAGGAAAAATCCTCACCCCAAACACAGCCATTCCTAGCTTTGTTTTAATTGCTATTTAGACTATTAGCTCATAGTAGAGCGTTGATAACAAGGGACTGAGAAGATGAGAAAACCCCAACAGCTGTGGTTTGATTACAATTACCTAATACCTTCAGAACACTAAATAAGTAGAAACCTGTCCAGATGAAAGACTCCTAAGTTTTTCCTTGCTGAGGTGAAGTGCATGAGTCTCTTGTTACCAAGAGAAGAGGTGGATAAGTCAGCACAGATGGACAATGCATGCACAAGCATGGAAGTTCAAGCAGAGGACATGATGAGGAAGACGCTGGAATCGAATTGGGGGGGAGCGGGGCAGACGTTAAATGATTTGCCAAGGAGCTTCTTGTTAAAGCAATGCATACAGCTTGCTCAACACTTCTTGCGCCTACCAAAGCAGAATGAGAAGATGTAAGACTATTGATAAGGGGAAGGAATCGTCACCAAAGATCCTGTTTTCAACCTAAAACTAACTTAAACCAGCCTTGAAGTTTGGACTTGGGGCAGGGACATAAAGAGCATGTGCAGGGAAGCAAGGTGAAAAGTTCAGAATGAGGAAGACTCCTTACTTCATCTGAGGAAGACTCTTACTTCATCCTGGAGACCCCTGCCCATGACCACCAGACAACACTGCACAAGCGCAATGCAGATGTAAATGACTTTTGGGCTCATTATAATACGAGGCAAGGCTAGGCGGGGCTAAGTAATGAATATGTATAGGTATATTGGGAAACTTAATGAATATGTAGCTTGTAACCTGTTACAGTGGGGATTCTGTAACATGATGTATCAAACAAGGAGGCCTGTGGAAAAGAAATATATATGGACCGATTCTTGATAGATGTTTCAGAGATGTTTATTTCTCCAGCCAAATGGCTGGAGCTCTGCCAAGGAACTGCTACAATCATGGGACCCGAGGGTCCTTGCCCACGCAGGGGAACACAAAACAACCAATGGGGAACGAGGCTGACCAGGGGCTAGGGAAACCCCGTGCCTCCCCCCCAGGGCCCCTCTCCCAGGGCTACATGGCAGGGGGAGGAGACCCCGACATTTCACCCATTTATTTTTAACAAAAGAGATTTAAAACTTAACATTGAAAACAACAAGGACAGTTTCAAAACAAGCCACCCTCCCGAGTCTTTGAATGTCCAAACAGATTCTCCAGAACATCTTAAGGCTGACAGAAGGGACACAGGACTCTCTGGTCATACTTTGTGGGGAAACTGAGGCAGGAGAGGGTTTAATTTCTTCCCTCCCCCTTTTCATCCCCCACTCGGCATTGGAAAGGGATTTTTGGGGAAACAATTGGCAAAGGTATGGTTTTGTGAGGGAAACCATGGCTGAAAAAACGGATTGGGAATACACTGGGGGTAATAGGATATAGGGTAAAAGGGAAAGGTGGGATTAGGAAAGGGAGACTGTAGGGGGGGCCTACAATGGAGATATTGTCTAACATGACTATGATTTTTTGCATATATACTGCCTTTTACAGGAACACCATCAGGCCCAGTGACCTGCGATGCTTGTAACCCTTTTCTACCTAGTACAATTTTGAATTCCACCACCTCTCCATCTCCCAAGCTTGGGATGCATTTTTCAGGGTTATTCTTTTTAATAGCAGTTCTATGAACGAATATGTCTTGCTGGTTGCACATCTCATTATAAAACCATAATTTTGCTTAATATTATACCATTTTACTATTCCTAAAATCTTAGCTACGGTGGTATTTTCCTTTTCTGTAGTGGCTGCTGTTTTCTGTCTCACTGCGTTTTTGCTTTCTCTTTTGCTTTCGGTCGCTCCCGTGTTGGAATTGTCGGGGCTGCTGGGGCCTGCGCACTCTTCCTGGGGTCGCATTCGGGGCCGCGCAGGCCGGGCTGGGCCGGGCCACTCAGCTCTCTGCGCTCTGCCGCCTCTGTTCCCAGCAGCTGCGTGTCTGCTGGAGTTAGCTCTGCACCTCCTGCTGTGCCAGCTCTGTGTAGCGAGCTGTTACTTTTTGCGGAACAGCGAGCCCAGAGTCTCAGCCTTTACCCTCCCCCACAGTACGTGGCAAGGGAACGGCTTGAATGTAGAAGACCCTTTTCGCATTTTTTTTTCTCCGGACCTGATTTCCTGTGATAAATCCAGAATTCTGGTGAGTATTTCCCTGCTGGTTTAGGGGCTCCTGTCTTAAGCTGGTGCCAGTGCAAACTTTCTCTTTTTTTCCCTCCTTTTTGCGATTAGGGTTTGAGGTTTGTGGTGTTGCATTCATAGTGGGATCTGAGGTTTCTGCACACCACAGAGAAATATACTACCAAGTTCAAAGCTACCTTTCTTGTACTGGGCATAAATACCCTAAAACTCTAGTTCAATCTTTTGTACGATGGCTTTTTCAGTACTTTCTTAATCTGACCTCCGAGGACATAAGATCTTCTGAATTTTGGGATAAGGTGGGGAGAAAACTCTTCTCACTTAGGCGTGCAGGAGATGAAACAGTTTCAAAATTTTTTCCTCTCCTGTTACTAAGTTATACTTTGCTGGAGAAAAAAGCAGTACATGAAAAGTCACTGCACAAACCCTCTTTCAATCCCCTTACACCCTCTTCCAACCCCTGTGTCCCTGACTTCTCTTCCCCTATGCTGGAAAACACAGATAGAGCAAAACGCTTTTCAGCGCAGGAGAGCCATCGTCCTCCTGGCTCACCCGTGTTTCCTCAGCACCCTGCCTTGGATTGGAATCCGGAGCCAGTACAAGGACCTTTCCAAAACCTTTTATCCACTCCTTTTTCCCCAGTTTCTAGCCCTCATGTTTTAAGTGCACATAAAAACCCCTTCTCCCCTGATCTCTTTGTTCCCAGGGACAGCCATTGCCATGTGCTCGCAGCCCAGGAAAAACCCCCTCCCCCCAACCCCTTTTCTCCAAGTTTGTTTGTCTCCAATAATGGCGGATGCAATGTTTCTTCATCTCCAAACTACACCTCGTACAATCCCTTTCTCCCCCACCCCACAAATCCCTTCTTGTCCCCATCCCCTCCCACTCCCGCGTCAGAACCTGACCCCGCCCCTAACCCCGCCCCCACAGCGTCGTGTTTCACCCCTCCCTCTGTTCCCACCTATGATGCAAGTACCGCCCCTGTCTCCCACAACCCCGCCCCCAACCCCTCCCCTCCTCCTGCCGTGTCCCCGTCTCCACTCCTCGCCCCTGCCCCTCCACTCCCCACCCCTGTTTCCCATTGTCCCGCCCCAGGTTCCCACAATCATGTGACTACCTCTCTAAATCTGGGAACCCAGGGCTACCAGGAAGTAACTCCAACTGCTTCTACTACATTCTCTCATACAGGAGCTAACCCTGGCTGGACACCCTTTCCTTATTCTAATATTAAAGATTTGTGCAAGGCAATTAAGGAGTTTGGAATGCATAGTAATTATTTTAAGAGCCTTTTAAGTGCTACTTTTGCAACTCACTTACTTGTACCTCATGATTTAGTTACATTAATGCAAACTCTTCTCACACCTGATGATTTTATGATGTGGAAAAAGCAATGGAAAATAATTTTGTCTGATTTATTGCAAATTTTGTGGCAAACTCCAAATAATTACCTGGACTTTGACAACAATTATATCACATTAGACCTTTTATCTGGTGACAATAATATGGCAAATCCTCAAAAACAAGCAATGCTTATCCCTCATCCAGTTCTTACTGAAATCACACGTGCTGCTGAAAAGGCCTTAACATTACTACCATCTCAAACTCCTACCTCTCATTATACCAACAGCAAACAATTGCCAAATGAAAATATTATTCACTTTTATAACCATTTGTGCGAAGCTATCTTTTCCCAGGTCCCTAATCCTGACCTCCAACAAGCGCTCCTACTCGAACTTCTCCAAGTTAATACGAATGATGCTTGCAAACAAGTCATCCTCACTCTCCCTCTGCATCCTCCCCCTACTGTTGAATCCATCCTCGAAGTCTGTACAAAGAAGGTGCAGCTGAACACAGATGTTCCCTTTTTGAAAAAAGTGGGGATGGTTGGGGAAGTTGTGGAGAATGATATGGGCACATGGAAACTCAATCGCATGGTAACTTTATATGCTATCGTTGTCAGAAAAAGGGACATGTAGCTCGCAATTGCAGAAAAATTATAATTGCTGATAAAACCTCTCCAAAGACTGTTTCCCCAGGTCAACAGCAGGGAAACTAGTGACTCAATGTGTCCTAACAGCTCCACGTTCAGACATAAATAGGGCTGCAGACAAAGCCACTTGGACTTCTGGACTCAGGTTTAAGGTCTGTGATGAAACACACCATTTCAACAACAACAAACACACTGTGATACCCATCTAATTCCAGAATGTGGCCCACAAGCCAGACTTTACATACCTTTTTGTTATTGGAGACATTCGGGAAGCACCTGCTGGGATAGAGGTTACACTCACACTCATGAAAGTGGATCAGAACGGGTGTTCTAACCTAATGGTACAATGTATATATCTACCATACTTTATGCCAAAGGGTCAAGTCATTGCACAGGCCATTCCACTGCCCAAATACCTGCCCACAGATGGTCATATCCCAGCCATCTGTTGGACTGAGGTTTTGGGAAACGACAAACCTGTAATAGAATGTAAGCTCCTTCACAAATCACAGAAAACCAGTATCATGGGAATGATAGGTGCTGATGTGTCTGTCATTCCATTTGATAAGTGGCCTGTGCAATGGGAATTGCAGTCTCAGGGTATCATACAAGGGATTGGAGGTACCCAAATGGCGAAGCAATCCAAATACATCATTCAAATTGAAGGTCCTGAAGGACAAATAGCGACACTTCGTCCATATGTCCTAGACACCAAATTCACCCTGTGGGGAAGGGATGCCATGTCTCAGTGGGGAACAAAAATTGATATCACCCCTAGACATCAAAATTTTCCCTTGCGGCCACTGGAGCAGAGTGCCAGCCACAAAAGCTAACTTGGAAAACGGATGAACCAGTGTGGGTTCACCAGTGGTCGCTAAAAGAAGAAAACTTAGAGGCACTCAAAACATTAGTAGCTGAACAATTGGCTAAAGGAAATATAGTTCCAACTAACAGCCCATGGAACACGCCTGTGTTTGTAATACAAAAACCGGGAAAGAACAAATATAGGCTACTCCAAGATCTTAGAGAAATTAATAAGGTTATTGAAGACATGGGATGGCATATTGAAGGCATGAAGGTATGCCATCACCTTCAATGCTCCCACAACATTGGCATTTAGCTGTTCTTGACATTAAAGATTGCTTCTTTCATATTCCATTCCAACCTGCAGATGCCCCTCGATTTGCATTATCTGTATGTCTTGGTTTGAAAGACAGGTGTCTGCTAAGGAAGGCAGAAGCCTCCCTTGGAATGGCAGATGTAACCACTTTCCCTCCGAGTTATTATAATTTTGAAATCAAGGGCTTTTAGGCAAAGATGTGGGAAATAGGAATAACAGTTCTTTACTATTATATATATAACAAGGCAAACAAACAACAATAACTATGGCAGTAACAGCAAACAATCACAAACCCAGTGCCAGCCTTCTCGGCTGTCAGGCCCTTTTCCCCTTGGGTGCAGTTCTGGTCGCAGCCGGCAGGGGCGCTGGCGGCTCCCGGTGAGCAGGGCAGGTGCGATGGTTTCCCCGTGGCTGCAGGGGGCGCTCCGGAGCGAGCTTGGCGACCACGCGGTACCGGTGCCCTGGGGTCCCGGGGAAGGATGGAACAAAGGCTTCACAAACCCCATGGCAGCTGGCCCCGGTGTCCAGCCGGACCCTCGAGAACAGCAGGCTGGAATGGCAGGCTGGAAGGGCAGGGACGAGAACAAATCCCGGGTGAGAGACAAGATGAATCCAAGCAGGGAACCCCCCAGAGGTCTGGGCAAGCAGGGCGAGCACGGCTACAATGTAGTGAAGGCTCAAAGCAGCAGCAGGGCAGGGCGGCCACAGCCCGGCCTCCAGCGGGGCTTTGGGAAGGTGGCTTTGGGATCCCTGGGCTTTCCAGCACAAGGAAAAGCAGCCAAAGCAAACAGACTCCTCTGTCCAAACGCTGGAGACCCAACTGCCCACACACCCAGGTGAAACAAAAGGAACAGCCAGGTCTTTTGTTTCTCTTAAGCATCCAGCGATTTGTCTTCTTAGTAACAGTATGGGGGAAAATTCCTTTAACAGAAAAAAACTAGACCTCTTAAAACCCCAACACTGTACCGTCTATTAATCATGAAACTCCCATGGAACGTTATCATTGGCTTGTGCTTCCCCAAGGTATGAAAAATTCCCCAACTCTCTGCTAAGAGTATATCGCTAAAATTCTATCTCCCATCTGTGCCAAAGCAGAGAAAGCCATCATCCTACATTACATGGATGATATGCTGGTGTGTGCTCCCAATAATCAGTATCTCGAGCAGACACTTAACATGGTGATTGAGGCCCTAGAGGCCAAGGGCTTTGAATTACAACCAGAAAAAATGCAGAGAACAAGCCCTTGGAAATACCTCGGACTCAAAATCACAGAAACCTCTATCACCCCAACACCCGGCACCATCAATAGTAACCAAAAAACATTAGAGGAAGTGCAACAGTGTAGATACAAAAATGCTGCTAGCAAAGATTTTCTTGCTATTTTCTACATCCGTGAGAGACTTTTCTCTCTCACAGAAGAGGTAGCAGGGAATGTAAACAACCAAGCCACCTGCAACCTTGAAAAGTCTTGTTTATGGTATAGTAGAAAAATATTTTGACAATGGATGTTTTAGGATTTTAGCCAATCACCCCTAAGGGGTGGCTGATGCTTTGTCCAATTAGACTATGAAGAAAAAAGTCTATAAAAGAGTTTGTAAAATAATTAAAGAAATCAATCTTGCTGCACAATTCCTGCTTGCTGGATCATCTCTCCTCCTCCTCCCTATGGCTGCGGGACGTGGTCATATACCCTAGGGCCCAGGCCTGCGGTAATATTTGGTGCTGCCCGACGTGATCTGCACTCTGCGAAGTGTCCTGCTGCTGCGAGTCAAGCCGAATTCCTCTAGAGGTACACTGTTCCCCTTCCCCCCGGGACTGGGAGGTCCAACGTGACTGAGAAATTGTGAACAGCGGCTCACAAACCGACGCTGTGGTACTGGTCTGGAAAGGTGTGTTTAGTATATTGCACACCTCCATTCCTGAAAACTCAGTTCGGGAATTATTAGACTGGGCTACTTTAAAAGGGATTTCCATTGACAGAGATACTGCCCTGGAGTTTGCCTTATGGCAGGAACTTAGCTGTGCTGTCCGACACGAGCTCCCGTCTGGGGAGCCAGCAGAATTATATCAAACCTGGCGTTCATTATTTTTTCTGCTGACAGACCTTGACTGCAGCAGCAGAGCTGGCTCGCCTATTTCGGTGATGAGTGACGGAGGAATGTCCAAGGGGGACCCCGCTGACTGGGCTTCCGGGGCAAATGATGGTGGATTCGGAAAAACCCCCCCGACTCCACAGGCAGAGCCTGTGCCGCCTCACCCTGCACAATCGCAGGACTCCGCGGCCCCCAGGGACCCCGTGCCAGCAGAGGCAGGGGGGTCGGGGCAGCAGGCGGGCGCACAGCCTGCCTTGCCGCTAAGCTTCGCGGCGGCCACGGCTTATCCAGGGCCGCAAATTAGCGGCTTAGCGAATTGGACCCCCAGAGCGGCTCCTAGCCCGGTTGCGTATGCAGCTGGATCTAACTTCTTAGCCGGCGTAGCTCCGGGCGTGAGTGCACCGACACCGCCTGGGTGTGGTCCGCTGCCCTCCTTGGCGCTGGACTGTTCTGCGCAGTCGCAGAACCGAGCCATCGACCTTTTAATACAGCATCTGCCTTTGCTGACAGAGTTACCGAACATATCCCGAAGGCTGGAGGACCTGTTCAGCTTGCTACTGGTGCGGATGCCAGAGTCACCCTGCTGCACAGGGTGCACCGGGCCCGCGCCACCAGCACCGCCCGCGCTGCTTGTGGGAGCTGCGGATCCAAACCAGGAAGCGGTGCGGCCAGCGGCGAACCCGGAAGTAGCGCTACTGCGAGAAAATATGGACGCGGTGGCGGCTGCAGAGCAGCGGCCAGGGGCGGCGGCACCGAACGCGGCCGGGGAGCGAGAAATAGCAGCAGTTTCGGCAGCGACCGCGCCGAACGCAGCCGCAGAGCAAGGGCCAGAGACCGCGCCGAACGCTGCCGCGGTGCAAGAGACAAGCGCAGCGCCGAGGGCGGCTGTAGCCCCAGAGATGGCGGCAGCAGCTCCAGCACCAGTTTGGTAGGGATTGGCCGAAACGGAATCCTGTAAAGAAGCTGCAGTCTGTACTGTCTGTTCTGGCTCCAGCGAACTTAGCTAAAGTGCCCCTCTCTGTCCATCTCTGTTCACTCCCAGCATCTCTGAGTGGCCTTTGCCTGATAACTCATCGTCAGGCAGTGAGGCAGATGAGGTTCTGGCCCCAGGTCGTCAGGCGGTTGTAGCCGCGCGGAGAAGAAAAAGGCTGTGCCGGTTTCGTGCCTGGACCTTTCAGGACTGCATGGTAACAGTGCGTCCGACCCACTACAGCCACTTCTTAGAGTCAGTTAAGATGCGAGCATTGGAGGAGGGTGACTGGATGTTATTGGAAACACTTGGAATGCCAAATAGATCTGAGGATTCTGGAGGCAACCGGGGAGATGTTAAATTTCATCCACAGGCTGTGCCAGAAGTTCAGGATGGTAGTGACTCCCCAAAAGGGGAGATCCAAGCTTTCCCAGTGTATAAGGCTCTCCCAAACTCAGGCGAGAGTGATAAGCATGAGGTAATTGCTTGGAAAGTTGCCCAGGACCTCCAATCCAAGGTGGCACAATATGGACTAGGTTCTGCTGAGGTTATGCAGATAATAAGGGTGATAAATACAGATTTGCTTTCTCCATTTGATATCAGACACTTAGGTCAAATTCTATTTCAACCTGTACAATTTACAGTTTTTGAGAAAACCTGGAGAAAGCTGGCCGGCAAGACTGCATTAGCAAATATGCAGCTCCCTGCTGCTGATCCTAGACAGACAACAGGAATGGATGCTTTGATGGGGACTGGTCCCTTCTCTGATCCCAGTCTACAGGGTAACTTGTCCTCTAGCGTCCTGCAGCAAGCTCAACAGGTCGGCATGGCTGCCCTGTTGGAAACCATAGAGTTGTCGGCACCCAGAAAGCAATATACTGAAATAGTTCAAGGCAAATCAGAGTCATTCCTCTCTTTTGTAGAGAAAGTCGCTGCTTCTCTCGAGAAGCAGGTTGAGGATGACAGGTTAAGACAGGTGTTGTTAAAGCATTTAGTGAGAGATAATGCAAACGAGGAGTGCAGAAAAATTATAGATGCCTTACCAGGGGATCCTGAGGTAACAGACATGGTCGAAGCCTGAGCTAAGGTGGGATCTGGGAACCAGAAAAGGTCTGCTTTGGCTACGTTCCTGCAGCCTGTTCACGCATCTACTGGTCGTGAGCCAAAGCAACCCAAACAGGCGAAAAAACGGAAGCGGCCTAAGCCAAACCAAAAAGAGAACACACCGATCCCTCAGTGCAAGAGGTGTGGCAGGCCAGGGCATTGCTTGGACTACTGTAGATCCCAGACTCATGCCGATGGTCGGCAGTTCTCGGGAAACTTCCGCCGGGGTGCAAGGAGGGGGAATTGCTCTCCGATGCAGTCTCTCCCCCAGAGAGTGGCACAGGTACAGGCACAGGCCTACCCAGCCACCCTAGAGACGGCACCCAGGGATCAGACGGCACCCACGGATCAGACGGTTTTGACGTCCACACCGCAGCCGCAGTTGTCTTAGACTCCAGCGGTATTTATAAAGTTCCCTTGGATGCATATGGACCCTTCGCCCAGGGATCCAGTGCAATGCTGTTGGAAAAACCTGATGTTGCCCATCAAGGAATCTTAGTGCACTCAGGAGTTATTGATGCTGACTTTAAAGGTCAGATTTGCGCTATGGTCTCCACGCAAAAACCCCCCTGTAACTATTCCTGAAAAGACCTGCCTTGCTAAATTAGTGCCTTTTAAGTCTTGTGTCCCCAGGATAGAACAACAAAGTCACAAAGATAACGGCAGTGGATCTACGGGACTTCTGCAGGCCTTCTGGACTGCAGACATCTCTGACCAAAGGCCACAGATGACATGTACCCTGATCCTGCCGAACGCCCGTCCGCCCCGGACTCAGCTTCGAGGTTTGATTGATACGGGTGCTGATGTAACTATCAGCTCCTTCTCTGCGTGGCCTCCCTCATGGCTTTTAGCCCCTGTGGGATCGGCCATCGCAGGATTAGGAGGAACCACACAGAGCTATTTAAGCGAACGGCCTGTGGTGGTGAAGGATTCAGAGGGGCACACAGCTACAATTAGGCCTTATGTTAGTACCACTTCCTTTAACCTTTGGGGACGGGATGTGTTGGCAGCTTGGGGCGTACGGATTGGGACAAATTTTTAGCAGGGGTCACTGTGCGTAAGGGCGCACAGTATTCTACACTGCCTTTGTGGTGGTTCATTAACACACCAAGCCGTCAGACTCTGCTCAGTTAGTTGAATTAAGGGCTGTTATCATGGCTTTTCAGCGATTCTCACAGGAGCCTTTGAATTTGGTTACTGAAGCCGACTAGAAAAAGCTTTGTATGCAATTAATCACCTTACAGTACCACAAAATTCAAATAATCCTGTTATTCTGAATCATTTTCTCTCATTGCAGTCTGCAGGCGAGAGACATAACTGCCCCAGGCAAAAGTCTGGGTACGGAATTTACTCACTAACCAGTGGGAAGGCCCTCATGAGCTTATTGTTTGGGGTCATGGGTATGCTTGCGTTTCCACAGATACTGGGGTACGGTGGCTACCTTCAAAATGTGTTCGCCCTGACCTACGGCACCAGAGGCAGAACAGGCAACCTCCAAATGATGACCACAACGCCAACCATCCAAATGGCGACCAGAATGTAGATCATCAGCCTAATGACTCTTCTGATGATGACCAAGATGTCAACCCTCAGGCAGATGGTCCTTCTACAAGCAGAGACTGGGATGGTCCTTCCACAAGCAGAGACTGAATTTTAAATTTCTTGTTATGGACTCAGATAGTTAAAGCCTTAAGGACATATTTATAATTAATAACTGATGTAGATTTCTATTTAGGATTAATAGTAGAGTTGTTATCTTATAAAACAAAAAGGGGGAATTGTAGGTACAAAAACGCTGTTAGTCCAATTAGACTATGAAGAAAAAAGTCTATAAAAGAGTTTGTAAAATAATTAAAGAAATCAATCTTGCTGCATAATTCCTGCCTGCTGGATCATCTCTCCTCCTCCTCCCTATGGCTGTGGGACACGGTGAATATACCCTAGGGCCCAGGCCTGCGGTAATACAACATATCTGTGGGACGCTGAATTATTTAAGACTCTAGTTAGGACTCACCACAGAGGATGTAGCTCCAATTGCAAACCTGTTAAAAGGGGAAGGCAGTCCAGCATCCCCTAGATCCCTGACAGAAGAGGCAAGGCAGTCTCTCAAAAAGATCTCTTGAGATCATTTCCATCAGACAAGCACACAGGTATTAGCCCTCCCTACCCTTTAAGCTTGTCATTCTAGGGAAGGTACTGATGCCATGAAGATTTTTGCCTTTTCTTTTATACCCTTTTATATCTTTTACAACTTCTGTATTCCTAGTGCTTTTTGCCTACATTCTTGGACTTGTTTGTTAAGCTAAGAGACTAAACATTTTAGAAGCTTCGTAGTTAGGGATCAGTGTGCCCCAGACCCCAAGGTCCTCTCCAGAACATATTCTGTAAACCAAGATAGAACCATCCAGTGGAAGGTTCCTTGGGGAGGGGGGGCTCAGTTGAGCCTCTCATTGGGGAATCTTTGATAGATATGCTAATTAGTAAAACCTATAATGTTATACCCAATGTTGGGGGGGAAGGAGAGGAGAGACACAGAGACACAGGGAAAGACTCGGTGGGGTGCATCTCGATGCATATGACCTGGACGTGTACACCTAAGGATCCTTAAAAATAAATACCAAGGTAAAATCCCTTTTCCCCTTCTAACCGTGTATGACTCTTGATTTTAAGACCAGGAAAAGGCATCAGTTGCTGGCGACCATGAAGGGACCCTAAAGACCTTGAAACTCGCAGTCTTGGGTTGGAACACATCTTGCTTTGCCCCTCTCTTAGCCGGCAAATTACAGAGGGGCCGGAGCAACAATCTAAGACTGTGACCAGGACTTTAGGACCCAACACGGAAAGGCAGAAGCACGGAAAGAGGTGAGTGAAAAGGGGATCAGTACCACAGACTGTGCTAGCACTAGGGAAGGAGATCTCCGAGGGGGTTGGAAAGGTTGGGGGCATAGAAGCCCACAAAAGGGGAAAGCTTAAACTTTTCCCCTGCAAACTGTAGAAAGGAGGGGATGCCCTCCAGGAGCCCAGAGGCTGCACCCTACGCAGCCGCAAGAGAGGCTCAGAGGTTGGTTGGTTGGTTAGTTCAGACGTCAGGAGTTGTGGGTTCGAATCCTGTTAAGATCAGATTTTCACGCGCGCGCATTTACTGCTTGCTAAAACTAGTTGCTTTTTAGTATTTTAAAGCGCTGTTTTGAAGTGTTAGTGTAGTAACCTAGATAAACTGCCTGGGAAATCGGAATTCCAAGGCCAGATTGCAGGCTGAATTCCAGAGTTAAGAGCTTTCCTCTGGCAGAGTTTTCCTGTCTGTGAGAAAACATGGGTGGTGTGAATGAAAAAATCCCTCCTAACAGCCCGTTGGAGCTGATAATAAAACACTGGAAATGGCTGACAGGACGAAAAACTACTTTAGACACCCGAGAATTGATCAGGCTGTCCACACAGGTTTGGCCGACTTTAAAATTAAGTCAAGGAAATTGGCCTCGCAATGGGAGTTTGGAAAATAACATCATTAATGACCTGATGGTAGAATTGAGATCATTACGTAGGTTTGATGAACTAAGATATGCAGAACTTTTTACTATGTATCTGAACAGGGAAGAAGCATATGTGGTAGACAAAAGTAATATGGAAATGACTCTGAGGAAGAGAAAGGGAAAGAAAAAGCCGCAGCAAGCTGACTCGTATACTAATACGGACAGAGAAATTGATATGAAAAATGCAGATACGGTAGCACCAGCTTTGTGCAATGGGGGGAGGGTCTCCCCACCCTGTTCAACCTCCGGGGCAGCCCACACAAGTGGGGGCGGGGGATGGGGGAGCAGTGGCTCCCCCACCACCGCCGCCGTCCCCACCACCGCCGCCACTGACTCCACCGGCGAGGCAGCCTGCACAGGTGGGGGCGGGGAATGGGGGAGCAGTGGCTCCGCCGCCGCCGCCGCCACCACCACAGCCGCCGCCTCCGCCTCCGCTGTCCTCGCCGCTGTCCGAGCGGGGGCAGGGGAGGGGGCGAGCAGCCGGCTCCAAGCCGGAGGAGCAGATCTGGGCCCCCCCACCCCTAGCCTCGTCAGGGGCGGAGGGCGGGCGTGGAGGCAGAGAAGGTGCAAATTGGCCACCGCCCCCTGACTTTTCCAGAGGCTGAGAAAGTGCAGACGGGCCACTGCTCTCTGACCGCCCCGGAGGTGGAGGGGGGGTGGATTGGCCACCGGCCCCTGACCGCCCCAGAGGCGGAGACGGGGAAGGGGGAGGGGAAGGGGCAGGCTGGCCGCCTTTCCCTGAGTACTCTGAACACAGGAGTGAAGGTAGAAATGGGCACGGGCAATTGCGGCGGCATTCTCCAATACAGAGAACCGCAAGTTTCCGAGCCAGAGACAGGAGGAGCCGCTCGCTCTCCCCACCCCGCGGCACAGGAAGTGTTAATGCTCAGGACAGATGGGATGGCCCCGACCCAGGCAGCTCTTACAGAGCCAGGGACGGGAGAACCTGCTTGCAGCTCCTGCCTCCCTACCCCTCCACTGCCGCCAAGAGCGAGACAGTTCCTGATCAACATTTGCCTGGAACAAGTTTTAAAACCAATGAACCAATTTCAATTAAAAGCGAATGGGATGATTTTGATACAGATGGTTCTCACGGGGAGGGAGGTAGAAGGAGGGGCAGGATAGCCCGAGAAGCTATGAGAGCAGTCAGTCCCGTCGCTAAACACACAAGGTCGAAAGCAGGAAAAGGGGGGGAGGAAGAACTTGTATTAGAGGCACCTCTGAGACAGGCTGTGGAAAATCAAGGAGTCATTTATATAAAAGTACCATTTTCTCTCGGGGAATTACAGCAGTGGAAAAACTCAATTGGGAAGTACAGGGACAACCCAGAGAGAGTACCTATATATGTAGAAATGGCCATAAAATCCCAAAACCCAGATTGGGGTGATCTAAATGTTATGCTAGATGAATTATTGGATAAAACAGAGAGAGAAATGGTCAACAAAGCTGCTAGATCTGCTATAGAAACTCAAATTGCAACTGGGAGTCTTCAAGAGTCAGTTAATGACATCTATCCCCTAGCAAACCCTGGCTGGGATCCCAATGTCCCAGAACAGATGGAAAAGCTGAAGCGATACCAAAAATGGGTGGTTGTTGAGTTAACAACGTATTCTGTGTTAAATACTTTAAAAGGTAAACTGAGTCAAGACACTGTAGATGTGATTGGAGCTACAGGGGTAAGTAAAACACAGCCTTTTTTCCAACCTTTAAAATTTAAATTGGGAAAACACTGGGTCACTCACCAGTTCCTGTATATGCCAAATTCCCCAATGCCATTATTGGGCAGAGATTTATTGGAAAAATTGGAAGCAGAAATTAAGTTTACAAAGGAAGGGGGAGTGAAAGTTATAATCCCAGAATCTGAAATTATCGAAGCAGCTGCTATACTTGTACAGGAATGCCATGGAAAAATTCCCAAAGAAGTTGAAGAGGCTGTCATTCAAATAGTGTGGGCCAATGATTCTCCTGGGAGATCCAAGAAAGCTGAACCTGTGAGTATTACACTCAAAGCAGGGGCTACACCAGTAAGGCAAAGACAATATCCTCTGAAATTAGAAGCTCATAAGGGATTAGTACCTGTGATTGAAAAGTTTCTCAAATTTGGGTTGTTAGTAGAATGTGAATCCAGGTACAACACACCAATCTTGCCAGTAAAGAAAGCTGATAGTAAAAGCTACAGGTTGGTACAGGATTTGAGGGAAATCAGCAAGATAACAGAGGACATACACCCAGTGGTAGCAAATCCTTACACACTTTTGACAACACTAACAAATGAATTAGGGTGGTTCACTGTTTTAGATTTCAAGGATGCCTTTTTCTGCATTCCTGTGCATAAGAATAGCCAAGAATTCTGCTTTTGAGTGGGAGAATCCAGAAACAGGTAGGAAGACCCAGCTCACCTGGACAGTTTTACCACAAGGATTCAAAAACAGCCCGACCATATTCGGAAACCAGCTGGCAAAGGAGCTGGAGGACTGGAGGAAAAAAGAACCAGGGGGAGTGGTTCTCCAGTATGTTGATGACATCTTGATAGTGGCCAAGACACGAGATGACTGCATCAAGCTCACTGTAAGTCTGTTGAACTTTTTGGGTCAAAGTGGGTATCGGGTCTCAAAAGAGAAGGCACAGGTTGCTAGGGAAACAGTAGTACACCTGGGCCTGGAAATTTTCCGTGGACATCGACAACTCAGCAGAGAATGGAAGGAAGCCATCTGTCGACTTCCAGAGCCCCATACCGTAAGGGAGATGCAGGCCTTCCTGGGGATGGTAGGTTGGTGTCGCCTGTGGATATCAAACTACAGTATACTGGTGAGACCTTTATATGAGGTCCTTAAAGCAGCTGAAAAGGGGATAATCATGTGGACGGAGAATGCCAGGGCTGCATTTAAACAGCTGAAACATTCCTTGATGTCAGCCCCAACTCTGGGGCTGCCGGACCTGACTAAACCTTTTGAACTCTTTACACATGAGCGACTGAATGTTGCTCTGGGGGTACTGTCACAGCACCTTGGAGACCAGCAAAGAGCTGTGGCCTATTTCTCAAAACAACTAGACAATGTGGCCCAGGGATGGCCAGGATGCTTGAAAGCTGTGGCAGCAACAGTCCTTCTGATACAGGAGGCCCGTAAATTCACCCTTGGGCAGCACATTGTTGTGTATGTACCCCATGCAGTGATAAATGTGCTGGAGCAAAAGGGTGGACACTGGCTCTCCCCTAGCAGGATGCTCAAATACCAATCTGTGTTGTTAGAACAGGATGATGTTACTCTAAAGACAACTTCTGTGGTAAACCCTGCAATGTTTTTATCATACACGTTACTTGACAGTGTGCCTGAGCATGATTGTTTGCAGACAATAGAGGAAACTTATTCCAGCAGACCAGACCTGAAAGATGTTCCTTTGAAAGATCCAGACTGGGAATTGTACACTGATGGGAGCAGCTTCATGAGAAACGGTAGGAGGATGACCGGTTACGCCGTAACCACCTCAGATAAAATCATTGAGGCAAAAGCCTTGCCTCCAGATGTATCATCACAGAAAGCTGAACTCATTGCACTAACGAGAGCTCTAGAACTGAGTGAGGGGAAGAAGGTGAACATATGGACTGATTCCAAATATGCCTTCAGTGTTGTGCATGCCCATGGAGCTATTTGGAAGGAACGTGGCCTGCTGACTGCTCAAGATAATGAAGTTAAGCATGCTAAACAGATTCTTGCACTTTTACAGAGCATTTGGAAGCCTACGGAAGTGGCCATCATGCATTGCAAGGGTCATCAAAAAGGGAAAACAGCCCCCGAACTAGGAAATCGTTTTGCTGACAAAACAGCAAAGGGGGATTGCAGAAAAAGGCATTTTTGCAGTGGTACCACAGAAAGAGATAGATTTGTCATCATTTACCCCAAAATACAATCAGAGGGATCACAAATTAATTAAGTTCCTTAAGGCTGAAATCAAAGAAGGTGGGTGGGCTGTTACCCCAGTAGGACAAGTCGTAGTTCCACCCCTGATCCTTCGGGAAATAGCCCAACGAGAGCATGAAAGTACCCACTGGGGAACAGAAAATCTTTTAAAACATTTGAGGAATGTAGTGATAGGGAGAGGAATGACTGATGTTGTACAATCTGTAACAAGCCAGTGTGAAACCTGCTGTAAAAACAACCCTGACACAAGCAAGAGAGTTGTCTTCGGAGTGATAAAGACTGGAGATCTGGTACTGGTTGACACCTTCAGTGGATGGCCTGAGGCTTTCCCCTGTCACACCAATGCAGCAAAAGAAGTAGTGAAAGCTTCGCTTAATCATATAATACCAAGATTTGGGGTTCCTTTGAGAATGTCATCAGATAGGGGACCACATTTTGTTGCAACAGTGGTTGGGGAAGTTAGCAGGATTTTGGGACTTACCTGGGACCTGCACACACCATACAGGCCCCAGGCAAGCGGCAAAGTTGAACACATGAATGGGACCCTCAAAACCCAGATTTGCAAGATTTGTCAAGAGACATCCATGACATGGGTTCAAGCCCTGCCTATAGCCTTGCTGAGAGTCCGCATACAGCCAAGGCGAAGGGACAACATCAGTCCCTATGAAATATTATATGGCAGGCCATACCAGGTTCCACATATCCCAGGGGAAATTCATATGAGAGGTAAAAATGATTTGCAGAAATATTTAATGGCTCTGAGTTCCGCTTTGCAGAAGCTCCAGAGATTCGTCATGTTATCCAAACCAATAGGATTGGACACACCTGCTCATCCATTCCAGCCTGGAGACTGGGTCTACATCAACTGGTGGGACAGCGACCCCTTGCAAGCCAAGTGGAAGGGACCATTCCAAGTTTTGCTGACCACTGCGGTCAAGGTTGCTGGCAAGGGACCGTGGATTCACTACTCCAGGGTGAAGAAAGCTTCTGCTCCCGAAATCACCAAGAAGACAGAGACTGATACAAATCAGAAAGATGCAGTTTAAACTGTTTTTTACATGTTTGCTGTTTGCCCAACTGGTAACCATGGTTCCAGGTTTACCCCATGATTTGCATGAGACTGTGGTCCAAAATGTGTCCAAAATTCTTAATAAGAACGATTGCTGGATCTGTACTCAGTTACCACCCCTAGATGGGAAGGGTCACTGGTCATTGATTGGCATTTTAATGGAAGAGAACCGCACTGAGACGTGGGAACCAATTAATAGCACCCTTCTGCCTCCCATTACCCTGAGTGGCCTGGTAGAGCGTGCAAACTATAAGGTCCCTTGTGCAATTGTAAATGCCACAGGAAAAGCCGTTCTTCCTTCATATTGACATCAGATCCATTTCAGGGAAATAATAGACCCAAGAATGGCAGCAAAGATGAAATTGACAGGGTGGAGACTGGCTCTGCCGTTTGGGACAGGGTTGTACTGGATATGTGGTGATAAGGCCTGGAAAGTTATGCCTGTGAACAAAGACCAGGCTTGTGCTATTGGTGCTGTGGTCCCAAATATGGCAATATTTGACCATCTTGAAAAACCAAATGAGAGGAGAAAAAGATCTCTTAATCCCCTCATTGAACGTCCCACACTTTTTCATAGCATAATCAGAGCCCTTGTACCCGCTTACGGAGTAGTTGCACTGGAGAGAGCAATTGTAAACATCTCGGCTGTCATTGAACGTATTGAGCAGCATACTGCAGATGCAATTTCAGCCTTACAGGAGGAAGTTGACAGTCTGTCCCGTGCAGTTATGCAAAACAGGATAGCTCTCAATTTCATACTTGCTGCACAAGGAGGTGTATATGCTATTGTCAATACTTCTTGTTGTTCTTATGTGGACCAAAGTGGAAGAATTAAGAAAGATTTGGATGAAATTTGGAAGGGAACTCAAATTCTACATAAAGTAGCTTCTGGAAATAACACCTTAAAATTTGATCATATTTTTGATACCCTCATGGTTACCAAACTGGGCCTGGGTAAAAGAAATATTCATAATAGCTGTAATTGTAGTTATTATCTGTGTAATTTCCTGTGGAGAAGCCGGTTATGTAAACCGGTTCTGCAGGTAAAGAATAGAGTAGAGTAGAGACTAGACAAGATAGAGTTTTGTTAGTCGCTAAAAGGGGGGAAATGATGCCATGAAGATTTTTGCCTTTTCTTTTATACCCCTGTTATACCTTTTTACAACTTCTGTATTCCTGGTGCTTTTTGCCTACATTCTTGGACTTGTTTGTCAAGCTGAGAGACTAAACATTTTAGAAGCTTCGTAGCTAGGGATCCGTGTGCCCCAGACCCCAAGGTCCTCTCCAGAACACATTCTGTAAACCAAGATAGAGCCATCCAGGGGAAGGTTCCTTGGGGAGTGGGGCTCAGTTGAGCCTCTCATTGGGGAATCTTTGATAGATATGCTAATTAGTAAAACCTATAATGTTATACCCAATGTTGGGGGGAGGAGATACTCGGCGGGGTGCATCTCGATGCATATGACCTGGACGTGTACACCTAAGGATCCTTAAAAATAAATACCAAGGTAAAATCCCTTTTTCCCTTCCAACCGTGTATGACTCTTGATTTTAAGACCAGGAAAAGGCATCACCATAGCCGAACATCCCAATTTCCCTCCTGTGGTTTCAAAAGTCATTTCAAGAGTCCACTGGTCTTTTCTACAATCCTGTTAGCTGGAGGGTATTAAGGAGTGTGAAAAGTCCATTTAATCCCTTCACTTTTTGCCCAATCCTGTACAACTTTGGCAGTAAAGTGAGACCCACTATCAGATTGAATTTCTTGTGGTTTTGGGAAAGTTCCAAACCATCCCTGCAATGCTTTGACAGTATTATCTCCTGTAGCTCTTTTAAAGGCATCGGCCTGGACTAACCCAGATATAATCTCTACTCCTACCAGCACAAAGTGTTTACCTCCTGACTTTTTAAAGGGGTCAATATAATCTACCTGCCACACGTCCCATTAGCCTTTACCCTTTCTTAAATGCAGAGGATCATCTTCCAAAGGGTGTCTTTCTAGCCATCTGCAACATTGTTCACAGGCTGATATGCATGTTTTACACATTTCTCTGGTAACAGGCCAACCGTGAGCAAGGGCTTCTTTGTACAAATCTTTTGCACCTGTGTGTTGTCTTTTTACATGCAACCATTCTAATAAGTGCTCCCAGTCCTCTGTAATTTGATCTTTTTTCACAGGACTTAGTCTTGCTAACTCATCAGCTTTATTGTTCCACTCTCCTGCTGGATTTCCATCTATCTGGTGAGAGTGATGCCTAGGTTTTCTTTTATATTTTCCTGATTCTGTACTGCTTAGAGTGTAACTCTGAGGTTTCTTGTAGCTTGATAATTTCTGCTCACTTTTGCTAGGTAGACATAACAAAGCCTCTCTGGGCCTGCTCTCCAAGGTCACCCAGATCGTCCTAGTCCCAAAAAGTATAATCCAAAGAGCTTCTAAGGGGGGCAAGCCGAGGGGAAATTACATCATTGAACTGAAGCTTTAATTGGAGAATTAACCCTGGTATGCAAATGAACCAAACCTATAAAGGTGTGAAGAACTCGTGACCTGTCGTCCATCTTGGGGTCCATTTTTGGCAATAGCCTGTGGCTCCCAGGGTGTACTTTTGAAGGCCTTTCAAATAAATACCTATTTTATTCTTTTACTCCTGTCCAGCCTCTGTGTCTAGGAGGCCTCTTAAGGCATCAAGAGGCTACCCACCCCATGGCAAGATTCCCTTGACTTGCAATATTTAGAATTTCTTGCCACTTTCCCTTTTGACACACTGGAATTCTGTTAA
The DNA here is from genome assembly GCF_965178545.1 of Coloeus monedula. NCBI lineage: Eukaryota > Metazoa > Chordata > Aves > Passeriformes > Corvidae > Coloeus > Coloeus monedula. Next base: position 7,576,929 of record NC_138821.1, on the reverse strand, counting down.
CCTCCCAATCATTTTGCTGCCAAAAAGGAAGCCACTCAGTACATCCCTTAAACACAGCATAGGAATCAGTGTAGATACAGACAAGAGAAGTATTCTGTACCTCACATTGGAAAACACTCCAAACAGCTATCAGCTCGCCAACTTGGGCACTGCCTTCCCCCTCTGTGATAATTCGTTCACCTGAGGAAGTGTGGAGGGCTACAGCCTTATATTTCCATACCTTTCCTTCTCGCTTGGCAGAAGCATCTGTAAACCAAGAATTTGCTGACTGTTCGGGGGAAAAAGGAGGGGCTACTTTAATGACTGAGGCAGGTTTGTCTTGGCTGCTACCCAAGTTTTCAGTCTCTTGGATTGGCAGATTTTTTACAGCTCCTTCAGTTATTGAGAATACGTTACAATAATGTTCAATCTGAGCATACCACTTTCTTACTGAGGCCCTCTGGGCCACCCCATCAGGTGGGTGGGTCCCAGTAGAGACTGTCTTAATAACTTTGAAAGGGCCTCTCAAAACAATTGGTTGTTGTCATGCAATCTTCTCCACTTCTATGAGAGCTAAGCTAACCAAAAACAATCCTTTCTCCCAGGTAGTGTATATTTTTTCAGCATCTTTGAAGCCATGGGAGTAAAACCAACAGGCTTCGTCGGACCGCTGCCATATGTGTACTGACAACCCTGAGGAGGCAAATCCCCATTCCACCCGAAAAGGATCTGTAGGATGAATAGGGCCCAGGGCTTGGTGAGCTGTTGCTTCAAAAACCAACAATTGTAATGCTTCTTCTTGAGAAGCAGTCCATTCCCATTTTATCCCTTTTCTCAACAAGTTATAAAGAGGTCTGGCAATTATGGAAATACCTGGGATGTGTTTTCTCCAGAACACTAATAATCCTAAAGCATGTTGGAGATCTTTTTTGGATTCAGGCATTTTAATCTGATCTAAAGAGGTTAGGGTATCAGGTGGGATACATGTCATACCTCCCTTCCACCAAATCCCCAAAAATTTCACTTCATGTGAAGGGTTTTGGATTTTTTCTGGGGCAATTTGCAAATCAAGGCTTTCTAAGTGGGAGATTATTTTCTGTTGGGTATCTCTCACTTCTTCTATTTCATCTCCTTCCACAAGGATATCATCGATGTATTGATAAACAGCTAGATTGTCAGCTTTGGGTATTTTTTCTAACTCTTGGGCTAAAGCGCGGTGAGCCAGGGTGGGGCAATGTTTGTACCCTTGGGGAAGCCTAGTGAAAGTGTATTGCTGTCCTTCCCATGTGAAAGCAAAAGGGTCCATATCTTCTGGCTGTAAAGGTATCATAAAAGACATGTCTTTGACAGCTATAGTTGCCATGATTGAATGAGCCTTTTCTTGAATCAATGTTATTAATTCCGCTAGATTTGGAACTGCTGCTGTAAGAGGGTCTGTGTTGGCATTCAGCCTGCAAAAATCTATTGTCAGCCTCCACTTCCCATTAGGCTTTCGCACTGGCCCACTGGAGAATTGAAAGAAGAATGAGTATTAACTATTACTTCTTGTTCTTGCAGTTCCTGTATCACTGGTTTGGTACCCTCTTTGGCACCCAGGGGGAGGGGGTATTGTTTCACATTAGTTACTTTGCTGAATGGTAGGGAGGGTGCGGCTTGGAGCAGTTGGATGTTAAAACATGGCGTGCCAAAAGACCACAGAAGACCCTCTGAGTCCTCCCACTACCTCCCAGCAAGGGCATTCATCTCCAATAAATTGGTTGGGATATCTCCAATCACCATATTAATAGAAAGTTGGTTTTCTTCTCCAGGCAAAGTGAGCTTGACTAAGGCCACATTCATAGATTCTGTCATTCCCAAGGCATTTAAAACACAATATCGGTTCTTTGTTGGAACAATTCCACACCTCTGGGCATCTTTCTTTGTCAGTGCAGAAACTTGTGCCCCGGTGTCAATCAGAAAAGTTACAGGTGCCCGTTTAGGGCCTGTAATAGCTGTGATCATTATATCTTCTGTTTTGTTTTTAGTGAGCTGCTGGGGTTCCTCCCCCCTGGAGTGGGGTCCAGGGGGAGGGAACCCTGGGGTAGAGGCATGGGGTTTCCCTACTCCCTGGTCAGTCTTGTTCCCTATTGGTTGTTTTGTGTTCCCCTGCAGAGTTCTTCGGCAGTCCCCCGGCCATGTGGCTGGAGAATAAAGATCTCTGAAACTTCTATCAAGAATCGGTCCCTATTTCTTTCCACCGGCCTCATTGTCTATACGTTGCAGAAATCCCCGCTGCAACAGTGAGCATTCTCAGATATACCCATGCTCCGTTTCTTCGTCCTCCTGTAAGAAACGGAGAACCTAGTTTCCCTGGTTTTGAGGAAGAATCTGTTTTGGCCCATTGCCTGGACTTTGAAGGAGAAATTGCTTTGGCTAACTGCCCGGACTTTGAGGGAGAAGTGGCTTTGGCTCACTGCCCAGATTCTGAGGGAGGAGGGGTGCACTGGGTTGAACTGACAGATTCGGTAGAATGGGTTTTTGGCAGTGCCAGTTAGACACTACCTTACTCAATTTATCAAGGGGTAAGCCATCCATCACATCTCTGGGGACCCCCTTTTTGATACCTAAAAACCACCAATGCTGATGGTTAGGGATCTGGTTTACATTCTCTGTTTTTTTGCTATGAGGAGCCCTAATGTACCTGACACCTTTTGGTTTTTTTTATTTTTTTCTTTGGGGTTTTTATAGGTTCATATTTTCTACTGTAATTAATCAGATTTTTTGCAACCTCACTCCATGTCCAAACTTTGCAATCACCGGCAGGTGAACTTGATTGTGAACCTGACGGCTGAGAGGGGGTTGAATATGGAGTAAACCCAGGATTGGTAGATCCAGTTTGGTCTCTTGTGTTATTAAGGAATCTATCCAGTGTACTAGTTTGAAAACAAACCAGTGGGAGGCACCAAGTCAGAATAACAATTCAATGGGGAAATTAAAGGAAAGGAAAAAAACTAAAAGAAAACACTGGTTCAAACTTGACAGAGTCAAGATACAACCTGAGTCCCTGTTAGGCAGGGTGGTGGTAGCAGTCTGGTAGAATGGTGGCTGCAGTCCTCTGAAGCAGTGATCCTGTAGAAAAAAAGGGTCTGCTCTTCCTCAGAAGGTCCAGTGGTGGCTGTGTAGCTCCTGTCCTCTGGAAATCCAGTGGAAAGGGTTCTCTCTGGTGTTCAGAGTCTCAGATTATATCCACGATGGGATGCTTGGTTCCTCCCTCTGGGTGGAGCATCTCACAATGGGGTGATGAGTCATGAGGCCAAGTGTTGATTAGGCTCATTAACAGAAGATAGTCCGGAGGGAGTTATCTCTGAGTCATGCGGCAGGACAATGATGGGCCATTAACAGAAAGATAGTCCAGGGGGAGGAGGCAAGGAAACACTGCCCCACCTGATTTCAACAGCTCATGAGGATGGTAATAGAATACACTGCAACCCAGGACATTATCCACCCCTTATTCTATTACCATTGACATAATCCCAAATCAATACCTTCTTAAACTCTACACACACATACATATATATATATATATATACACAATGAAACCCTACACACCGTTCTCACCTAAGACTAGGTCCCCTTGTGGTACACAACAGGTTTCCCCATCTTTCTGCATTACCCACCAAGTGCAAACAGGTCCTTCAGCAAAGACAATCTCATGGATGGGTTTGCCTTTGCCTGAGGTGGAATTAATCCAAACAGTCTTCCCTAAAATGCCTCTCAGGTGTACCACAGGGACTCTATCTCCATCCAGTGTGTGCAAGGGTTCAGACTTGGCAGGACCAGCTCGATTGATGGACCCTCGTATATTGACTATCCAGGTGGCCTTTGCTAAGTTCACTTCCGAATTTTTGAAGGTCCCCCCACCAAGTGCCTTTAGGGTGGTTTTAAGTAGTCCATTGCAGCATTCAACTTTTCCGGCAGCTGGTGCATGATAAGGAATATGATCTATCCATTCAATACCGTGTTCTCTGGCCTAGGTGTTGATGAGGCTGTTCTTAAAATGAGTCCTGTTGTCTGACTCAATCCTCTCAGGGGTGCCATGTCTCCACAGGACTTGCTTTTCCAGGCCCAGGATGGTGTTCCGGGCTGTAGCATGAGGCACAGGGTAGGTCTCCAGCCATCCAGTGGTTGCTTCAACCATGGTCAACACGTAGGGCTTGCCTTGGCGAGTTTGGGGAAGGGTGATGTAATCAACTTGCCAGGCTTCCCCATAGCTGTACTTTGACCATCGTCCACCGTACCACAGAGGCTTCACCCGCTTGGCCTGTTTGATTGCAGCACAGGTCTCACAACTGTGGATGACCTGTGAGATGCTGTCCATGGAAAGGTCCACCCCTCGGTCACAGGCCCATCAGTATGTTGCATCTCTCCCCTGATGACCAGAGGCATCATGGGCCCAACGAGCTAGGAATAATTCTCCCTTGTGCTGCCAGTCCAGATCCACCTGTGATACTTTCACCTTGGCTGCCCGGTCCACCTGCTCGTTGTTGCGATGCTCTTCATTAGCCTGACTCTTGGGCACGTGCACATCCACGTGTCGAACCTCCACGGTCAGCTTCTCTACTCGGGCAGCAATGTCCTGCCAAATCTCAGCGGCCCAGATGGGTTTCCCTCTGCGCTGCCAGTTGGCTTTTCTCCAGCGAACCAGCCATCCCCACAGAGCATTAGCTACCATCCACGAGTCAGTGTAGAGATAGAGCCTCAGCCACTTCTCTCGTTCAGCAATATCCAAAGCCAGCTGGACGGCTTTAAGCTCTGCAATCTGACTGGATCCACCTTGTCCCTAGGTAGCTTGTGCAACTCGTCGTGTGGGGCTCCATACTGCAGCTTTCCATTTCCAGTTAGCGCCTACAATTCAGCAGGAACCATTAGTGAAAACGGCATAACGTCTTTTAGACTCGGGTAGCTCATTATATGGTGGGGCTTCCTCAGCACGAGTCACTTGCTCTTCCTCTTCTTCAGAAGATAATCCAAAAGTCTCACCTTCAGGCCAGTTTGTTATGATTTTCAGAATCCCAGGGCAATTCGGGTTTCCAGTATGGGCACGCTGAGTGATGAGAGCAATCCATTTGCTCCATGTGGTGTTGGTGGCATGATGCGTGGAAGGAACCTTTCCCTTGAACATCCAACCCAGCACCGGTAGTCGGGGTGCCAGAAGCAACTGTGCTTCAGTGCCGATTACTTCTGAGGCAGCTTGGGCTCCTTCATAAGCTGCCAAGATTTCATTCTCTGTGGGAGTGTAGTTGGCTTCAGATCCTCTATAGCTTTGGCTCCAGAATCCCAGTGGTTGGCCCCAAGTCTCACCAGGCACCTTCTGCCAGAGGCTCCAGGACAGACCATTGTTCCCGGCTGCAGAGTAGAGCACATTCTTCACCTCTGGTCCTGTTCTGACTGGGCCAAGGGCTACCGCATGAGCGATTTCCTGCTTGATCTGGGCAAAGGCTTGCTGCTGTTCAGGGCCCCAGTGGAAATCGTTCTTCTTGCGGGTAACCAGGTAGAGAGGGCTCACGATCTGGCTGTACTCGGGAATGTGCATTCTCCAGAATGCCTCTGGCACCTAGGAAAGCTTGTGTTTCCTTCTTATTGGTCGGTGGAGACATCACAGTGATCTTATTGATGACCTCAGTGGGAATCTGACGTCACCCATCTTGCCAGTTTACTCCCAGGAACTGGATCTCTCGGGCAGGTCCCTTGACTTTGCTCCTTTTGATGGCAAAGCCAGCTTCCAGGAGAATCTGGATGATTTTCTCTCCTTTCTCAAATACTTCCTTTGCTGTGTTTCCCCACACGATGATGTCATCGATGTATTGCAGATGTTCTGGAGCCTCACCCTTTTCCAATGCAGTCTGGATCAGTCCGTGGCAAATGGTGGGACTGTGCTTCCACCCCTGGGGCAGTCGGTTCCAGGTGTATTGCGCACCCTTCCAGGTGAAAGCAAACTGGGGCCTGCATTGTGCTGCCAAAGCAATGGAGAAGAAGGCATTGGCAATGTCAATAGTGGAGTACCACTTTGCTGCTTTGGACTCCAGCTCGTACTGAAGTTCCAACATGTCCGGCACAGCAGCGCTCAATGGTGGCGTGACCTCATTCAGGCCACAGTAGTCCACCATCAGTCTCCGTTCTCCGCTGGACTTACGCATTGGCCATATAGGGCTGTTGAAGTGTGAATGGGCCTTGCTGACCCCCCCTTGGCTCTCCAGTTTACGAATCATCTCATGGATGGGAGCCACAGAGTCTCTGTCGGTGCGGTATTGCCGACAGTGCACTGTTGCTCTGGCGATTGGCACCTGTTGTTCTTCAACTCTTAGCAGCCCCACAGCAGAGGGGTCATCTGAGAGGCCAGGCAATGTACTCAGTTGTCTGATATCTTCTGTCTCCACAGCAGCTATTCCAAAAGCCCAACGATGTCCTTTTGGGTCCTTGAAATATCCATTTCTGAGATAGTCTATGCCGAGAATGCACGGGGCCTCTGGGCCAGTCACGATGGGATGTTTCTGCCACTCGTTCCCAGTTAAACTCACTTCAGCTTCCAGTACAGTCAGCTGCTGGGATCCTCCTGTCACCCCGGAAATAGAAATGGGTTCTGCTCCCACATACCTTGATGGCATCAGAGTACATTGAGCGCCGGTGTCAACCAAAGCTGTGTATTTTTGTGGGTCAGATGTACCAGGCCATCAGATCCACACAGTCCAAAAGACCCGATTGTCCCTTTCCTCTACCTGGCTAGAGGCAGGGCCCCTCTATTCCTGGTCATGGTGCATGTTGCTCCCTTCCAATGAATACGTTCCTGAGGTCCCTTCAAGAGTATTGGTCATATTTTCATTCCTATACCGTCTGGAGTTCTGTGTGCGAGAGACTGGAGCAATGTTGACTCTAGATGCGCTTCTTGTGGTAGTTGCCCCTCTTTTTAGTTCACGTACCCTGGCTGCTAAGGAGGAGGTGGGTTTTCCATGCCACTTACTCATGCCTTCTCCATGTTCCTGAAGGAAAAACCAGAGATTACTTCGTGGGGTATCTTCTCTCCCTGGTTGGGGGATGCCTGCTCCTAATGGCAGAGACTCTTGTTGGTTCTGGCGAGATGTGGTAAATCTCTTTCTTAAGTTCCTTTTTCAATTTCTGATGGCCTTCTTCAATCAAGCTCCAGACTTACTCAGCCGAAAGACTTGTTTCCACGGATGAGATATGGGTGCGAAATGGGGCTGTGACGGTGTCCTCGTAAATCCTCAGTTTGTTGACCAACGCTTCCACCTTGTCCTCTCCTTCCCTCCATTGCAGTGTTGCCAGGTAACAGGAGTATATCTCTGGTCCAAGGCATGCGAACCTCAACCACATCTGTGACGTTCACTGGACACCATCTGGGCTCTTAGGAAATCTCTCGTCTTCTGAGAAAATGATCTCCAGCACAGCCAATTCCCTCAGGCACCGGATACCTTGTTCCATTGTGCTCCATTTTCCTTGGTGCACCTGGAGGTCTTCTTTACAAAGGTACCTGTCCCTTACACTTGTAAGCAGTCGCCGCCAGAGGCTGAGAGTTTCTTGGGTTCTCCCGATCCCCTGGTCAATGACCACATCCCGGGACAGAGATCCCAGTTGCCTGGCCTCACTTCCATCCAGAATGGTGTCATTGGCTGCAGCGTCCCAGATGCGGAGCAGCCAGGTCAGGATAGACTCGTTTGTCTGGCGGGTGAATTCCCTCTGCAGGTCACGCAGCTCACCTAGGGATAGTGACCGAGTGATGATCTCTGTCTCTGCCTCTTCTGCTGGGTGTGAAGGTCCTGGTGCATCCTTGTCAGTCACAATGCCGACTGATTTGCTTTTTGATTTCTTCTTCTGAACGGGGGCAACTGCAATTGGTTTAGGCTGTTCTGGTTCAGTGATGGTTTGCGTGGGAACGCTGACAGTACTTTTGGTTCCTTTCTCCTCTGAGTCAGTCTGCATAGACATGGACACTGTTGCTTTGCGTTTGGTTTCTTTCTCCTCTGTGACGGTCTGCGTAGACATGGACGCTGTTGCTTTGCTTTTGGTTCCTTTCTGTGTGACAGTCTGTGTAGACATGGTATTTGCTGCTTTGCTCCTTTTTACCTCCTCCTCAAGCAGACGTTGCACCACACTAAGTATGTTTTGTTTCTAAGCATGGTGTACACAATGCAGGCCATAGAGAAAAAAGAGAAGAGAACTGACAAGAAGATTTGTAGCGGGAGGGGGTCCCGGGAGCAGGGGAATCCAGCCAGAGTCACGATACGAACACCGATACGATTTGAGCATCGTGCTCCAATTTTATTATTCCGTTACACCAAGTTATACTTTTTCCCAAAGTTCACGCCCCTTTCCCATGAGAAAGCCTCTAAGCAGCGGGGGAGCTGACCAGTGTATACCTTTTCCCAAGGCTGTTCAAGGCTGCCGGCTGGCAGGTGCCTAGCAAGCCTATCTTCAGCCTGAGGCCCCTTCAGGGGTACTTCTGCAACAGCCCTGGGATGCCCAAGCCCTCCTGGGGTATCCTATATTCCACAAGGAATCCCTCTACAAAGATTATACCATCCTTAACATCCAGAGGGAACTCAATATTTTCAAAAACTGCTGTGCCTGGCCTGAAAGGCTGGAAGAAACCACTCTCTACTCCTCCCACCAGGGGCTGGGTGCTATTGTTGAAGAGATCCCAGACATAGGAGCCCAGACTAGGACAGCCCAACAAAATTGAGTATATATTCCGAATGGTATTCATCGCCTCGCAGGTTATTATGCTATAGACAAAATAAACCAATAAAGCAATTCTCATACCATTCCCTGGTTTTAACAGGAGTAACACAACAGGCAGGTAGTTCCCCATGTGAGGAAAAATATAGAGAGCAAGATACAGTACCCATGCAGACAAGCTGAGCACCGTGGTGAATAGGTTTCCGTTAACACAAAATTGTAATTCTGACTTTCTCTCAGAGCAAGCCCAACAGTCGGTGCCAAAATATGTACTAGTTTGAAAACAAACCAGTGGGAGGCACCAAGTCAGAATAACAATTTAATGGGGAAATTAAAGAAAAGGAAAAAAACTAAAAAAAACACTGGTTCAAACTGACAGAGTCAAGATACAACCTGGCCCATGTTAGGCAGGGTGGTGGTAGCAGTCTGGTAGAATGGTGGCTGCAGTCCTCTAAAGCAGTGATCCTGTAGAAAAAAAGGGTCTGCTCTTCCTCAGAAGGTCCAGTGGTGGCTGTGTAGCTCCTGTCCTCTGGAAATCCAGTGGAAAGGGTTCTCTCTGGTGTTCAGAGTCTCAGATTATATCCACGATGGGATGCTTGGTTCCTCCCTCTGGGTGGAGCATCTCACAATGGGGTGATGAGTCATGAGGCCAAGTGTTGATTAGGCTCATTAACAGAAGATAGTCCGGAGGGAGTTATCTCTGAGTCATGCGGCAGGACAATGATGGGCCATTAACAGAAAGATAGTCCAGGGGGAGGAGGCAAGGAAACACTGCCCCACCTGATTTCAACAGCTCATGAGGATGGTAATAGAATACACTGCAACCCAGGACATCCAGCCTTTCTATGGGACCTATAGCTGCTATGGTTTTTTGAAGGACAATTGCTGTAGGTTTGAGTGATTCTGGAAGGCCTCGAATTAAAGGGGTCATCAGTTCAGGCTTCACAGGTAATTGCATGGGGGATTCATATCCAGGTGTTAATTTCCTTTCATGGATCATTTGCAAACAGGCGGCTTTGTGGACGCTTTCTAGAAGTTGATCGGGGGAACCAACTATAGCTAAAGGGTCTCCCCTTTCTAAAAGATTGAGTCCCCGGGCCCAGAAAGCTGCACGCTGAGTCAGGGATCATGTGTTACGCTTGTCTCCTGTTGTTAAGAAAACTCCATGTCCCCAATATCCACTGGCCTCCTGTTCAGTTAATTGAATTTGGTCTCCTCCAGTGAGAGAGACTCGGAAGATATATTCCGTCTCAGATTCTTGGGGGACCCCCCCATACTCTTTTTTTAACTTAGCCAATTCAACAGCAGTGTATGGTATTTGTTTAGTGGTGATATGTGGTTCAAAATCTTCATCATTGATATAATTATATTCTGTATTAATCAGAGGTCTCATACGAGGACAGCAGTTTTCCCCACAATTTTTCACTAGCACTAGTTCTTTCTGGGGGTATTTTTGGTTAATGTGAGGAGTTTCCTTTTTCTCTGTCTCTTTTGGTGAGTCAGCAGTCTTTGAATTCTTAAAATATTCTTCCCTTAAAGTAGCCCGCAGCAAATGATTTTCATTCCTTTCTTCATCTAATTGTTTCTGCAAAATTTCCACTAGGTTTTGAAGGGAATCTATGATTGCTTTTCTCTTCACTACATCGCTTAATGTGGTGATCTATAGCTGCTGTAAGGCATGCTCCTAAAACAGAGCAGATTATGGTTTTATTTCGTCCAAATTTAAATCTAGTCTCATGTTGCAAAGAACATACTCTATCAGTCACACTCTCCAAATTGAACCAGTTATTTTGAGCCCATTCTTCCCCTCCCGAAGAGGGCCTGGCATTATTTTTTGCTAGCAGAACATAAAATGCAGCTTTAACTTTTGCACTGGGGTTTCCAGTCATTTTATGTAGGCATCAAAACCACTACAGGGAGGTAAAAATTACACACTGCCGCACACACAGCTTCGCTGTGTCTCCCTTCGCTTCCCTGGGTGGGTGAAGAGACCAAATCTGCTTGGGAGGCACTCATTAAGTTACTTATGGTTGTCTATTCACTACACCAAGCAGTCCAAATTCACACACACACACCAAAAACAGTTCCCCCTTTTACACTAAGAGGTCTTTTGCGAAAAATCTGAAGACAGAGCCCTCAGCTGAGTATGGGGTGCTTTTCACCCAGGCGTGTGCAGTTTGCAGGAAATTCGAGTCACCCCCCTTGCGTTCTAGACACCGCTCACCCTTTTCAGGGTGTCGGGCTAGGTGCGGCTGGAGCGAAACTTCCTTCCCCTATTACAGACTATACACAACCTTGCAACCTCTTCTGTCTGTCAGAAATCCTGTCCGTGATGCCAGTTTAATGTCACGATCTGCTAATACAAGCGAGGGTCGTGATGGTCTGTTTATTGAACTCAGAGTGCAAAAGGACACAAGGAATTTCAGTCTTAATCAGAACAGTGCACCTTTATTAAGTGCCCGGAACACGGTAATGCGATAGAGGAGAGAAAGAGAGAGAGAGATAAAGAAAACAAAGTAAAAGGGTAGAGAGGAAGAAAAGGGGGGGAGAATAGCTACCAACGGATGAGACAAAGTCCTCGTGGTCTTCTGCCAATAGATTCGCCTTCTTTCCGTGGGGAGATCTCGTCTTGGTTAATTTAGAAAGTCCCTTTATAGTTCTTTTCAAAAGCAAGGGGCAACTGGTCAAGAGGTGGGGAGGTCTACAACCATTGTTATGAGGCCCATTGCTTTGGGAAATGGGTACAGGACAGGTGTACAGGACAGGTCATTCCTTTTTGCTTCAGCGCAGTCCTTCCTGCTTTGGCAGCAAGAACAGCGCAGTCCACTGTGACCTGCACTAGTTTCCTCAGGAATGCGTACCAGTTCCCAGCAGGCACACCTGCAGGCAACACTTGGCAGACATCCCACCTCAGCCAGGCTGGTACTCCTGTTTTCAGTCTCTGTCCTTGGCAATGATGGTGAGGCAGATGTGGGATCTTCAGACTGTCTCTTACACTGTATAAATGTTTATTTTCTTTCCTTTTGCTATCTCTAAGGCATGGGTTAGGGCGATTATTTCAGCCTTTTGTGCAGAGGTGTTTGTTGGCAGGGGTCCGAATTCTATCACTTCCCGGCAGGTGGTAACTGCATACCCAGCATGCTGCTTTCCACTGATGACATAACTGCTCCCATCAGTAAACCAGGTCTGTGCATCTTCTAAAGGAGTATCCTTTAGATCCGGGCGGCTGGAGTAGGTGGCTTCGATAGTCTCCAGGCAATCATGGCATACCGGTTCCCCTTGATTTCCACTGAGAAAGGAAGCTGGGTTGACAATGTTAGTTACCACTATTTCTACATCATCTTGTTCCACCATGATGGCTTGATTTTTCAGGAACCTTTGTGGGGAGATCCAGTGCCCGCTTTTCAATTCCCTCACTGCGGACACTGTGTGGGACACCAGCACAGTTATTTTCTGACCCAAGGTGAATTTGCATGCTTCTTGGATGTTTAGCACGACTGCTGCAATGGCTCTGAGGCACCCAGGCCATCCTTTGGCTGCTGCATCTAGCTGCTTAGAGAAATAAGCAACTGCCTGTTGGTATGGGCCCAGGTCCTGTGCTAGTATTCCCAAGGCAATCCCTTGTTTCTCATGGGAAAATAGAAAGAATAGGTTACTCACATCTGGAAGTCCTAGAGCTGGAGCTGACATGAGGGCATTCTTTAGCTGATTGAAGGCCCGCGTGGCCTCCTTTGTCCACTGGAGATCTCTGCTTTCCTTTGTAATGAGCTCGTATAGCACGAGCAGCCCGTAATTGTAAATCCACAATCTGCACCATCCTTTCATCCCCAGAAAAGTCCATAACTCTTTCACTGTCTGGGGTTTTGGGGTTTGGCATATCGCTTCTTTGTGATCTTGCCCCAAAGTTCGTTTCCTGGCATTGACTTCATAGCCCAGGTAGATCACTTTCTGTTTCACTATCTGAGCCTTTTTCTTAGATACCCTGTACCCTTGGAGCCCCAGAAAGTTTAAGAGGCTTACTGTCCAGGCTATGCAAGCTTCCTCTGTTCGGGTAGCTATTAAAAGGTCATCCACGTACTGCAATAGCTTCCCTTCTCCTGGTCGGCTTCCCAGGACTCTACGTCGTTTGCAAGTTATTCTCTGTTGCTGCCTGTTCTGAGCTTCCCCTCCCCCTCCCCAAGACACTTGCTCCTGCCATGTGTTCTGAGCTCCTTTGTTCTAAGCGCGGTCAAAACCAAATGTAACTCAAACTCTTTAGCAGTGTCTGATTGGTCGGTCACCCCAGGTCTGCCCCCAGTCCTCCCCTTTCCCTTTCTCCGAATAAAAGAGAAGATCAAGGGAGGCCCCGCCCTCTTTTGGCTCTTGCTATCCTTTCTGTGAACATCTCTTATCGTCTGTTTCTTTTGAAATCTTCTAACTGCAGAAAATTGAGCAGGCAGAGAGCTATATTTCTCCCTCTTTGCTTCTGCTAGAGGTATTTGCTTTGCAGCTGATACAGGTACCAATTTTAGAGCTACTAAAATGCTAGATTGCCTGTGCTACCTCTCTGGGTTGCTCGAGGCTTTCTAAGGCATTGAACTACTAGCGCTAGCTGGTAAAAAGCTGAAAAGATACCGCCTCAATTCTCCAAACAGGGTGGGACTGTTCTTAAATCCTTGAGGCAACACCATCCATGTGACTGAGTTTTGCACCCACTCTTAGGGCTTTCCCATTCCAATGCAAAAATTTTCTGGCTGACTTCATGGAGACAGAGGCAAAAGAAGGCATCCTTTAAATCTAAAACAGTAAACCAAGTTAGCTCTGGTGTTAAGCATGTTAACAGAGTGTAAGGATTCGCTACCACAGGATAGAGATCTTCAGTTATCTTGTTAACAGCCTGTAGATCCTATACCACCCAGTACGACCCATCAGGTTTACGATCAGGCAAGATAGGAGTGTTAAAATCAGACTGGCACTCTTTTAACAGTCCTAACTGTAAGAATTTTTCAATTATTGGGCTAATTCCTTCTCTGTCTTCCTTTTTGAAGGAGTATTGTTTAATTTTAACTGGTTGTTTTCCCTCTTTGAGTTTGATCTGTATTGGGGTTGCATTTTTGGCTCTCCCAGATACATCTGTGGCCCAGACTCCTGGGAACACTTGACTTGTTATCTCTTCTCTAATTTCTTCTGCAGAGCCTCTAGTTGTTAATATTAGGCTCAGTATTTCCACATACTGTTGGTCATTTACCTCCAGAATAATTTCCCCATTCCTAAATGTAATGGTTGCTTGTAATTGTTCCAATAGATCTCTCCCTAAAAGTGCTTTTGGAGAATTGGGTAAATATAAAAACTTCTGAATATCCCATTGTTTCCCAAATTTATATTTCAACAGCTTGCAAAAATAAGCTTTTTCAGATTGACCAGTTGCTCCCTGTACCACAATGTAGTCATCCCCCTCAGGCATTAAAGCTTTATTTAAAACTGAATATGCTGCCCCCGTATCAACCAAAAATTCTCTTTCTTTTTCCTTTTCCCCTAGCTTCATTATAACCAGTGGATCTGCTAGGGTAGAATCCCCCAGTCCTCTTCAATCTTCTTTCACATGTGCAACCACCTTCCCTCTTTCTCGGTCTCCTCTGTTCTGGCGGTCTTCTTGTCTTCTTTCTGGGCACTCATTTTTCCAATGACCGAATTTTCTGCAAATTGCGCACTGGTCTTTACCTAGCCGGGGTGGGCCCTGTCTGGGAGGTCCTTGTCTGGGGGTCCCTGTCTAGGTTTTTCCCTGTTTCCTTCCCTTACTACTGCTACTAATTTCTTCATCCCTTGCTTGTAACTTTCTTCTCGATTACTGAATACCCTCCAAGCTGCATCTAATAGAGTTTCCAGGTTCCTCCCTTCTGGCCCCTGAAGTTTTTGCAATTTACGTCTGATATCTCCTGTGGATTGTCCTAGAAACAATGATACCAGCTGTTGTACCCCTACCTCGGTCTCAGGATCCAGCGATGTATTGCGGCGCATTGCATCCCTCAGATGATCCAGGAATTCGGATGGTGTCTCGGAAGGACCCTGTTTCACTGCATGCAAAGCTGACCAATTTAGGGTTTTGGGAATGGCCCTTTCCACTCCTTTTGCTATCCATTCTTGATAACCTTTTAATTTCTCTAATTCAGCTGCTCTATTTGGACTCCAGTGTGGTTCCTGGAGTGGGAAGTAATCTTTTACATCTAATTGTTGCGTTTTGTAATAATCCTCTGCCAAATCTCTTGCTGTTTTCAAAACTAACTGCTTCTCCGTGTCTGTTAGTCCACCCAATAGTAATTGTATATCAGCCCAATCTGGATTATGCTGTTTGATTATGAGTCGCAAGCGTTCAGCAGTACCCTCTGGATCACTTCGGTAATTTTTGGCAATGTTATACCATGCATCTAGGTCAGCAGTAGAGAAAGGTACTCTAATCAACATTGTATTCCCATCAGGTACCACTGCCTCTCGCAGGGGCGCCATCAATACCTGCTTCCTGGTTTGGGACGAGACAGGACTGCCATGGGGAGAGAGGGTTGGTGTTGGTGCTCCTTCCGAGTCCTCATCCTCTTCCCGTCTCCTAAGGGGAGGCTTAAGCAAATCAGTTAGTTCATCATCATCTTGTCCCTGAGCTGCTGCCTGATAGACTTTGTCTGACCTTATGCATCTCTGGCCTATACTGCACGACGAATAACACCTCTTAATTCTTCCTTGGCCTTTTTTATTTTCTTTTTCCAGAGCTAACACCATAGGGTCACTGGGGGGTTTGATTCCGCAATCTGTCTGCCATTCAGGGTGATTTTGGAGAGAGAAAAATGCATCAGCATAGGAAACTTCTTCCCATTTGCCCGTCTCAAAACCAGCATTAACTGTAGCAAGGTATTATAATCTAAAGTTCCATTAGGTGGCCACTTTGCTCCATCTTCTAATTTATACAGTGGCCACCACTGGGTGCAATATTTTACAAGAGTTCTTTTATTTTCTGTGCCTCCAGTTCCTACTATGTCTTTCCAATGTGCCAAAACACAGCCAAGCAGGCTCGCTCTAGAGATTTCCTTACTCTGTCCAGTTCCCATCCTGTTCAGAGTTTGAGTTCACTCAAATACTGTGCCACCAAATCTGGGCCACCTGTATAGCGTATAAGCCACTCTTTATAAATTCTCTTATGCTTTCTGCCAGGCCTGCTTCACTGCAACTTAAAATCTTCTTCAAAAGCCTTTACTACTTTCTCCCAATCCTTTTCTAGCACGCTACTATTTTCAGGAATGTGATGCTCTTTGCCACACAAAAGTTTTAAAATGAAATGGTCCTTGCTTTCCCAGAACTCCAGGCACGGATCTCTGTCTGCTAAATAAATAGAATCGTAATATCTCCGACTTCGACAAAATCCGCACTGAGCTAAAACCCACAGCTGGTGTGGGGCTGGAGTCTTCTTATACCCACACACAAAGCAAGGAATTCCTTCTATCACTCGTGCAAGTAGGACAAATGAATGGAAAGAGTCGGGCACTATACTCCTACCATATAACTGCTGAGGGAGAGAGGAGGGTAACGACCTCCTTCCCTGCTTAGCCACTGTTGTTTCTATCTCCTTCTTCTAGTTTTATCTCGCTTCCACCCAAACCTTTCTTCACACTCTCTCACAGTCCTTTCCCAGTGTCTTGGGGTGACCTTATGATGTGTATCCCATATCGCTGCCTATGCCCAGAAATTAATTTTTGTGCCTTTCTATGCCTCTAAACTGAGCCTGAGAGGGGGAAGGAAAAAAACTGAGCAAAACTTTTTCAAAGCAGTTTGCAGCTTGTTCAAGATCACATAAAGATAGCAGGGTTTTTTTTCCCCAGCTGGGGCAGGGGAGTGAGGAAGCACCCGGCTTGCGGCTTTCCAGTCAGCTTTTGGCCAGTTTTTCCAGTTTCTTGTTCTCCGGAGAGAGACTGAGAGTTGAACTTTTCCTTCCCTGGAATTTCGGATTTTCTCCCTTTTCTACTGGACTGCTTGATTGCTGTAACATCAGAGCACATCGGGAGGACTTTCCACCGGGCACAGAGGGCCTGGCCCTGGGCCAAGCCCCAGCTCCGAGGAGACCAAAGGGAGAACTCGAACACTTTCCCAGGTTTTTTCCTCTACAGCGAAAGATTTTACCATTTAACATCATTTTCCTTTCCATGTGTTTGTTAAATAAATAGTTTTATCTTCTTCACTTTCCTTCGAGGAAAATTTTTTTTTTCCTGAACCTGGTGGGGGAGGGGTGGTTGTGCCTTCTCTCAGAGGATATATTTCTAAATTTGGCCAAACTGGAACACCCAGTTTTCTTCCCAAACCTCCCAAACCTCAGGTACCAAATGGGACTTCCCGCACAGAAACTTTAAAATCTCAGGCTCAAAATCAACTTCTCTAGTGTCCCTCTGATAACAACGAGAGCATAAGCTCTGCCGCCTGGCAGAAGAACAGTACCACCTCTTCTTACAAATTTTATACTGTATTAGTACCCACGCAACATGCCACCCTCTCGCTGAACAAAAAATTCTAATGCATCCAAAAAAACAAGTTATTCCATGTATTCTTTCAAAACCTAAATCCTCTGCCACTGGTTGTTCCCAATCTAAAGCTACTAATCTTCCTGCGGAGGTTCTATATATTCCCTCTAAAGGAACTTGTTTGCCTCTTCTCTCTATCCAAAGTTCTATTGGATTTACAAATTCCCAAGAATCAAGACCAAACCACTGAGGGGGAGGGGTTCTTCTAACCTCTCGCCTAGCCATGATTCTAATTCTATTAGCACAAAGATCAATAATCTAGCACCGCTCCAAAAAAATGCTTCAATACTACACACTCAAACAACACACGGCAACATACACATCTCCAATCTACAAACAAATAGGCGAGCTAATCCACAGCCACATACACTTAAAAGCAGTCCAAAAACAACTAATATCCACATAGACATATAAGCAACACAATAACACTCAATCCAGCTACTAGTAGCCAAAATATTCATAACGCTCACTTGTAATAATACAATCATCAACAAGTTCGGGTGGAAACCCCCTGTATTGGGTTGACCCTGAGTTGATGGACAGTCTTTAAGACCAATTACGCTTCTCACAATTTACATATTTAAACCACACAGAAAGGCGGGACTCCCCCTTTTTGTCAGAGCTCGCCTGCTGGAAGGTGGGGGGGGCTCCGAGCCTCCCGGCCCCGCCGGGCCGGGCCGGGACCACTGCCCCTTTCCCCCTGTCCCAACGCTGCGGCACGGACCCTGGGTCGCTGCGGGGGGACTGTCCCAGAGCCGCAGGCAGCTAAAACCAGCCATGGACTGCTCACAGCTAAACCCATCCAGCATGGCTTCTGGGGACAGGCGGGTCCCTCTCCTCTTCATGCGGAGCCGGCGGAGTCAACGGGAGCTGGCAGAGCCTCCTGTCTGCAGCCAGCACACTTTGTGCTGAACTGAAGAGGACACCACGCAGCCAGCAGCACAGAGGGAGCGAGGCTTTCCCCACCGTAAAGCCTGAACAAGAACACTCTTCAACATGGCGGCTTCAGAGTCAGAGAGAAAGAGAAGTGAGTCACGTGGGACAAAGCTGAGCATGGTGACGGGACAAAAGAGGGCGATGCAGCGATTCTGGCGCGCAGCTTAAAAAAAAAACCTCCTTGCATGCCGTGGTAAGAAACTGTAATACCACAAACTGTTTGTCTCTTTAATCCATTTGAAGAACATGGGGGGATGGAGTATCTTCGTGTGCCTGTGAAGATTGTGAAGAATGCCTATGCCAGGCTATATAGAAGTAGTAAGAGGCTGTTAGAGACTTGTGGCGAAGAAAAGCCTTTGTGTGCAGGCCAAAATAACTTATCCTTAAAAAGATGAATAACCCCATGTGATGGCCCATGCTTTGTAGTGTGAAGGAACTGTGAGATTTTTCATGGGAAAGATGTTCTACACACAGCAGATTGTTTGTTTCCGGGCGGATCTGCTGTTAGTGGCAGTTTGGGAACCACGTGCAACTGAAGGAAAACCCTTTTTTCCTTAAGCATAAGAGAGAGACTTTTCAAGAACTGGAACACTGACTAACATCCCATGTTCTGTTATCCCTTGTGTGAGCTGGGTAAAAGGAGAGAAGTGCTGGAAGGGGGGGGGGGGATTTGCTTTAATTTTGTTTTGTTATTTTCTCTTTACTTTTAATTCTATTAGTAATAAAACTCTTTCATTGTACTGCAACTTTTTAAGGTTTGTGCCTGCTTTGCTCTTTCTCCTAATTCTTATCTCACAGAAGGAAAATAAGTAAGTAATTAATATTTTGAACCAAAACCACTACATTTAATTGGTGTTTCTGCCCGGTTTCGAACTCAACCCGCTACACCCCCCCCCCGGAATTGCCCGATCCACTCTCAGAATAGCTGGTTCGGTGACTCCCCCTTACCGGCTCCTGTAGCTGGCTGCCCCTGCCGGCTCCTGTAGCCAGCTGCTTGCAAGCTCCAACTTTACCCACACAGGGACTATGCTGTGCACGGGGACATCTTCTCGCGTCTTACCAGCAGCCCTGGCCACACGTACGAGTTACAGGCAGTCTAAATCCAGAACATACCATTTTATCCACAGTCCCAGCAGGTCGTTGTCTGCCCCCACAGTGAGCTACCTGAGAGATGGAGTTCCTCCAGGAAAAGCCCTGGGGCACGCCTAGGATGTCCGCTCCTCAGTTGATCCTGCAGCTAGACAGAGTTTCTCCTGCCTGGCTCACCAAAGTGATATGTGGAAAAGACTCCACTACTGGAATAAGTAGTAAAGTAGGTATGTTTATTCCAGCGCTGGAATGCATGGGAGATAGTTCCTCCAAAGTCATGTGTGCCAACAGCTGCATTCAGCTTGGTATATATAGGGTTACAAGTTCCATATTCATTAAGTTTCCCAATGTGCCTATACATATTCATTACCTAGCCCCACCTAGCCTCACCTCGTATTATAATGAGCCCAAAAGTCATTTACATCTGCGTTGCGCTTGTGCAGTGTTGTCTGGTGGCCGTGGGCGGGGGTCGCTGAGAAAGGGTAAGGAGCTTCCTCAGATGAAGTAAAGGGTCTTCCTCATTCTGAACTTTTCACCTTGCTTCCCTGCGCATGCTCTTTATGTTCCTGGCCCAAGTCCAAACTTCAAGGCTGGTTTAAGTTAGTTTTTGGTTGAAAACAGGATCTTTGGTCAAGATTCCTTCCCTTTATCAATAGTCTTCTATCTTCTCATCCTGCTTTGGTAGGCACAATAAGTGTTGAGCAAGCTGTATGCATTGCTTTTAACAAACAACTTCTTAGCAAATAATTTAACCTCTGCTTCCCCATCCCCCGATTTATAATAAAGTATTGCCTTGACTCTCTAACATTAAAAATGTGGTTGGCAGGTTTTTGTTTTTCCTGCAGTTTCGGTGACAGGTAAAGCAAGCAAGATAGCAGAGCAAGCGAGGCAACATGCGCCATCAAAAGCAAGACAGCAAGTTTTAACGGAACTTGCAAACTGCAAAATTAGCTAAAAACAAGTTAGACTGAAAAACAAGAAGCACCAGGCATGTGTTGAAGACAGAGGTAAAAAGTTCAAAAGTGAGAAAGACTACAGAAGCCTTCATCAAAAGACCACCAGAAGACTGACGACCACAACAGAAGGAACTGACGCATGCACAAAAGCAACAAACTGTTATAAAATCATGACACAGCTTTATGCAAATATGAGTATGCTAATGATATGTTGTAATTGTGATATGTCGCAGAAGGACTTTTAAAATGTAACTGAAGGCTAAAGAAGATTGAGTGAGTTTTGTGGCAGGGCGACCCCCTCACTCCCAGCGCTGAATAAACAAATAGGTGAGTCAACTATAGTTTTATTTTCTTGCCTAGTTTTGGACATCAGTTCCTGGTACTGAATAAAGGAATGTAGCGGGTTGGGTTTGTAACCGGGCGGAAACACCAATTTCATGTAGTGGTTTGGTCCAAAATACTCATTACTGTTTACTATCTGTGAGATAAGAATTACGAGAAAAACAAAGCAGGCACCAACCTTGAAAGAATATAGAGAAGTTTATTAACAGACCTAAAAGAAGAAAGAAAAAAAAATCATACCACACCTTCAGAACTCTTCTTCTCCCCCACCTTCCTCCCTTCTCCCACTGACAATGTAAAAAGACAACCCTTGAGATGTTCAGTCTGTTTACCACTTCCATAATAACCTTGTTCAGTCCATTTAGGAAGAGGAGTCTCTCTTGCCCATGCTATGAACACATTATCACAATGAGACAGCCGCCCAGGTTGGGTCTCTGCTCGCATGTGAGTCCCTTCCCCCAACTTGCAGCTTTTCCCACAACTGCTTTTGAGGGTCCACTCTTGAAGTTTTTTGGGGTACAATTTTAAGGTTGAGCAGTTCAGAAACAAAAGTTCTCTTCACCCATCTCTGGGAGCATTTCATCTCTAAGAAATCTCTGGGAGCATCTCTAGGAACTGAGGTTTTCTCCTTTCCCATTTGGAGCAAAAGTCCTCATCACTTCCATCTCTCCCTGTTCAACTTCTCATGAAATTACAGCTGCTTCAGCATCTGCCTATCTCAGTGCAGATGCTTCTGCTTACAAGTTGAACACTCCACCCCCCATATCTTCATGAAATTACAACGGATACTCTGATATATCATAGCTTCACAACAGAATTTCAGCTTTAAGCATCTCCTCTTTCTCTTCCCTCAGGTTTTCAGCTCTTCACAGCACTAAAAAGGTTAATCTCACCTAGGCCTTGCAGCTGGAATGTGGCTTATCGCAGTGGAGGGGGGGGAGCCGAGTTGCTCCGGCTGTCCACAGCAAGGCTGTATGGGGGGGTTCCTCCGGTGGAACAGGGCCCGTCGGCTCCAGGATGGCCGTGGCCCGGCCTGGCCTGGCCCGAGCAGGGCCTGGGCCGGGCCCGCAGGCCTCCACACGGGGCCCACAGCCACCTGTCCCAGCGCCGGAAACGAGAGAGAGCCTCTGCCTCAGGGTTTCTATTCTTAAGTGTGCATCACAGAGGCGGTCACAACTTTAAGTGGCTTAAAGAATTGTCCATATTCAAACTGGCTATCTGATAGGTTCCGTCAGGTCGCAGAGGAAGCTGTAAGCACCCCTTGGCCGGAACATCACGTCCTGGACTATGCTTGCTAACCCATGACACTTTCTTAACAGGTTATGCTGTTAAGTGATTTTCTTTGAATCAGTTTCCAGGGGGGCATGTGACTCAGCACCTTTGTATCTAGTGGTTATTGCTGTTATCTTGGTTGTTGTTGCTTTTCTTTTTAGTAAACTTATTTTTTCACTTGCATCTTCTTGCATTTGTTTCTCATTGTTGTTGAAAGGGGAGTGGTTAAAACTAAAGGGGGATATCTTGGTGATTCATAGTAAGATATCCCAGATCCTCTGGGCCCCAAAATTGTTACTGTATCTTTAGGACCCCGGCAGCCAGGAATCTTGTGTTTGTGTGGGGGAGGAAGTTGGCTTTCATGCGGCATTTTAATCGCTCTCTCTCTCGCACCTCAGGGGCAAGGTGGTTGTTTCACTGGCAGTTTCAATCTGTGATCTGGCAAGGTTTTTTTTGTTTTGTCCCCAGCTTAAAAAAACTGCAGTGGCGATCTTTGGGCTACCTAGAGGAGGAATTCCCGCAGCTATTTTTGTCGGAGAGTTGGAGGCACCACGCCGAAGCTGCAGCAAAGCCCACTTCGACTCAAGATGCCATTAGCGGCGTCCAGCTGGGAGGAGGACACATGGAGTGGCCCCCTAGCCCAGCCACCCTGTCTTGACTCTTCCTTCTGGGAGAGAGACTTCCCTCTGTGGTTTTCCAGCCCCTGAATCCGAGGAATTCCAGTCGGAGTTCCAGCTGTCAAAAGATAAGCAAAACGAGGCATAGAACGGATGGGAGGCTGACACCATTTTTCTCTTTGTCCTTCAACTCACATGGTCGAAATTCAGGGCACCATCTTGAGGGGTGGGCCCGACATTTTTTGGGGGGGGTCTCTATTTGTTTTGGGGAGTCTGGGGGTTTGAGCAGTTTGTATCTGGTGGTTATTTGCTGTTGTTTCTTGACTGTTGCTGTTGTGCTTGTTAGTAAAGGGTTATTTTTTCACTTAATCTACTTGTATTCATTCCTTATTTGGAACTATAAGGGACATAATTCAGAGGTTTTCTCCTTTAAATTGTCTTAAACCAAGACAGGGAGGCAACTCATTTTGGAATCTCTGCCCCATATAATTTTCTTAAACTAAGACAGCTTGATCTTTAAATTACCGGGGCTTTTCGTTTTGCTGGACTAGACCTGATAAACTTCAATAAACAAAGCCTGAGGGATTTGAAGATTGGATATCTGGTATCTTAAATTTACGGCCCTTCAATGACACACTGGAGTAACCAGAAGTTACAGAGGAGATTAACATTACAGACTGGAGAGTTGGGGACTCCCTGTCTGAGAAAAAGATGATAAGAGGACAAAAAAAAGTGGACTCATTAGCATGAGGAGCAAGAGATCAATAATCAATAGAGGATAAAATACTAATTGATGAAGAGAATTATGTAACTTAGAAGCAAGGAACATTAATTTCTTTATTTGCTAAAAATGAATAAATAAGTGAAAAGTGTTAAAAGGGGCATGTGTAGCTGGAATAATTTGCTACATACACTGGCCAGAATAAAGTAATGCCTGGCTCACTAACACTTAAAATGATAGTGTTGGAGAGTTTCATTTCTTCACAACAATTTTGGTGACATCCCCACTCCCAAAGTGACTCGCAAGTATGTTGCTGTTGAGATGGACACAACACTTGCGAAGAATGCACACTAAGTCAGAAGGTAAAAGGACAGAAAAAAACCATTTTATTCTACAAAGTTTCCATTTATATACTCTCTTGGCACTCGTGCTGTGTCCTCATAGGCTTCTACATTAACACCTCTTAAAACTTATTGATAGGTTGCAACCACCACCCATAAGAAAACAAATCTAAGCTAAAAAACCATCCCACAGACAGCTGCATGTTTTCTTCTCTTGTTTTGGGTTTCTTGCTTCTGTTGATGATAAAGTTCTCACGGGTGCAAGCTGAATTCTCAAGGGTAAAGAGTAATTGTGCTTAAATCAATGTCTGTGAAGCTTTCTGACCAGCTGTCAGTTTCCACAGCTCCCCCTTTTTGTTTTTCAACCGGAAATGCAGTGTTTGCCATCCTCTGCAGGGCCCTTCTCAGAAAGGAGAACAAACACGGCACAAGGAGGAAAATAAGAAGGATAACAATTATAATTAGACCTCCCATTTTTATGAGGTCTTTGATCCATTTAGTAATTCCCCAGTTGCCAAACAGATCATTAAACCAACCAGACTCATTTTCTTCTCTTAATTTTGAAAGACCTATTTGCAGTTCTTTGATACTAGCAAAGACTGACTTAAAGTGGTCAGAAAGATTCATGCAGCACATGCCATTGAATTCTTTGCAACCGTGTCCCTGTGCCAACAGCAAGAAATCAAGGGCTGCTTGATTTTGCAGGGTAGCGTGTCTAATAGAATCAACATCAGTTCACAATCCTGACAAAGCAAGCGAAGAGGCATTAGTCTGTTTAGCAAGCCAACAACCTAGCTTGTCTAACAGTCCCAACACTTTTCCAGCAGCTATTCCTGGGATAAAACAAGAAGACAAAACACGTTTCTCCAGATTCCAAAAATCAAGAGTGTCATCGCAGTCTCTTGAAAAAGAATGCAAGGACCATTTGTCACGAGTTGCATGTGTGTGATTTAAGAGCATAGTTAAATTTGGAGAAAGCAGTTAGGCGGCCAATAGTACATGGTCCGCCAACAGCATGTGAAGGTATTGCAGGCCACGCGCGGTCTCCACAAATTAAAAATATCCCTCGAGGTAATTTGCGTGGAGATTGATCTGAAGCAGCTTGGTAGTATGTAACACCATCCTGATTTAAAACCATCCAATTGCACCAAGCTGAAGCATTTTGAAATGCAGGATTTGCGGGTGACACATCTTGAGCACTGGGACTGTTGCAGCGGGGATTACTGCAACAAGTATATTTCAAACCAGGAGTCCCGTGGAAACCGAAGTAGATATGGACAGATTCGTGGTAGATGTTTCAGAGATGTTTATTTCTCCAGCCGCATGGCCGGGGCTCAGCTCAGGAACTCCCCCAGTCACGGGACCCAAGGGTCCTTGGCCACACCAGGGAACACAAACCAACCAATGGGGAATGAGACTGACCAGGGGCAGGGAGACCCCGTGTCTCCCCCCAGGGCCCATCTCCCGGGGCTCCATGGCAGGGGAGGGACCCCAACATCTCACCCGTTTTATTTCAATAAAAGGAGAATGAAAACAACTGGATAAACATAACAAGAACAGTTTCAAGACAAAACAAGCCACCCTCCTGAGTCTTTAAATGTCCAAACAGATTCTCTGGAACATCTTAGGGCTGACAGAAGGGAGACAGAACTCTCTGGGCATGCTTTGTGGGGAAACTGAGGCAGGAGAGGGTTAAATTTCTTCCCTCCCCCTTTTCATCCGCCCCTCGGTAGCGGAGAGGAATTGTAGGGAAATGGAATTGTATAGGGAAGCCATGGGGTGAAAAACGGATTAGGAATAAACTGGGGATAGGGTAAACTTAGGAAGGGGTTCATATTGGGTATAGGGTAAAAGGGGGAAGTAGGCTGTGGATAGGGAAATTGCTGGGATGGATATTGTTTATAATTTTGTGCATAACGGCTGCCCTTGACTGGAATACCCCCAGGCCCAGTAACATTTGCTGCTTGTAAACCCTTCTTTCCTTGCACTATATCAAACTGTACAACTTCTCCATCTCCTACACTTTGCAGGTAATTTTTAGGGTTATTCCTTTTAATGGCAGTTCTGTGGATGAATAAATCTTCGCCTGTATCATCTCGTGTTATAAATCCATAGTTGTTTTTTACATTGTACCATTTCACAGTTCCTGTGACTTTCATTGCTATAACTCCTCCCATCACGTGCTTGCGTGTTCGTCGTGGCTGCTGGTCCCGCGTGGCCGCTGCCTCGCTGACTCTGACGTCTCGGCCGGGCCCCCGCGTTGCGGCTGCTCCTCGCCGTCCGAGCGGTGCTGCTCCGGCGCGTGTCTGGGCTCTGTGCAGCCCCGCGTTGCCATCGCCGCTGGCTCCGTGCCCTGTGAGCGGTTCCGCTCCGCAAACTCCACGCTGCTTTGGGTGTGGCCCCGTTCCGGCTCGGCGCTGCGCTGTACGGCTTCTCGTGTCGCTGTGGAAACCGCGGCTTCTCCCTCCGCAGGGCTCTCCGAGCCGTGTGCTCAGAGCGAGCTGCCACGCCGATGCCCGGTTCCTGGCTGCTCGTGGCCCACGGCACCCGCGGCGCCTGCGGCATCGCTCCCTCACTCGCGGCCGCGTGGCCGGGGACCCCGAGACAGGGATGGGGTCCGCTATAAGGAGCACGCTCCCGAGGGGGCCGGGCGCATCCAGCACAGGCACCTCCGCCGGCACGGCTGCAGTCGTGTGCTCCCGGGATGGCGGCCACGCGGTCTCGGCCACGGGATTAGTATGATCCTCTGCTTTAGGGGTAATGGGACCGTTCAAATGCTCCTCAAGGGCTTCCCTGATTATAAGGTATGCACGGCAAGCTTCTCTTTGATCCCATATTTTATCCCAGATCTCATCCCAGAAACACCCCTCACAAGATACAGGAGGTTCGATATTAAAAAGTAAGTCTCGAGAAATACAGGGGAACCTTTTGAAAAGCCAGATGAAAAAGTGTTCTATATCTCCCGGTTGCATTACTTTTTTGTTTTGTTGTTCAAGGATTCCTTTTACTTCTAGATACATTTTTCTCTGTGGCTCAGAGAGCCCCATTTCCCACGATTCTTCCATAGTCCAGAGAGAATATCCAAACCAAGATGAGAAGAGAGAGGTCTAGAGTGGTTATTTTACTCACGAATTGTCCTCAGGGATCGGTATCTTGCCCGCATTCCTCCACCAGTTTGTTGCAGCGGGGATTACTGCAACAAGTATATTTCAAACCAGGAGTCCCGTGGAAACCGAAGTAGATATGGACAGATTCGTGGTAGATGTTTCAGAGATGTTTATTTCTCCAGCCGCATGGCCGGGGCTCAGCTCAGGAACTCCCCCAGTCACGGGACCCAAGGGTCCTTGGCCACACCAGGGAACACAAACCAACCAATGGGGAATGAGACTGACCAGGGGCAGGGAGACCCCGTGTCTCCCCCCAGGGCCCATCTCCCGGGGCTCCATGGCAGGGGAGGGACCCCAACATGGGACAACATGGGTTTTCCCAGCACCAAACTCATGTTTAATTAAAGAATACATGCTGGAGCCCTTACTGACTGCAAAATATCTATTTCTTGTGGCTCAAGGCTCACAGGGAGTGTGTAATCCCATACCTCAATGTCACGAAGGCACTTTTTCAAGTCAGTACTACAAGCAGTTTTAGGAGCCTGGCTGAAGGTTTCCTGAACTATTAAAGAAGGTTCAACCTGTACTCCAACCAAACATGTATGAAAAGGCGATTGTGGTGTTGGAAGAGATGCACAAAGAGGATTGATTCAGGGTGTTGGCAAGGGTTACCCACACATTTTCTTTTGGCATCGGGGATAACATGTTAAGTCCTTGCTCCATCTCAACCTGAAGCAGGACTGTCCAACAGACGGCCCACACCATCATCATCTTTGGAAGGTTGCCTGTTGGTCTCATGACATTTTTGATGTCGCAAATCAGGGCAAACACACCTCGCAGGTATCCACCACACACCGGTATCTGTGGAAACACAAGCATACCTGCGCCCCCAAGTGATAAGGTCCCATGGGCCTTCCCACTTGTTAGTGAGTAAATCTCGTACCCATACTTTTGCCCGGGGTAGGTGTGTTTCGCCTGTAGACTGTAATGAGAAGAAATGGTTAAAAAGAACGAGATTATTAGAATTTGGTGGCACTGTAAGATGATTTATCGTATACAGGGTTTTTGCCAGTCTGCTCTGTGGGGTTTCTAGAGTCATTCCCCCTTTTTGTTTTTCCAGAACACACTTTAAATAACCATGAGCACATTTGATAATAGCTTGACCAGTGGGAGAATGTGGAATACCAAGCTTGTGTGTCACACCCCATAATTGTAAAAACTGCCACGTCTTCTGTGAGACGTAGGCAGGGCAGTTATCAGTTTTCACATAGGAAGGCACACCTAAAACAGCAAAAGCCAGTCGCCAATGAGCAGTAGCATCACGACTCTTTTCTCCTGCATGAGCAGATGCCCACATAGCAGAAGGTGTCAATACAAACATGCATGTACTTGAGACGGCCAAATTCAGCAATGTGGGTGACATCTGTCTGCCAAATTGGAAAAGCTTGTAGGCCTCTGGGATTAACACCTGCTGGTAAAGGTGTGGCAAACCCCTGACAATTAGAACAAGAATTAACCATGTTGCGAGCCTCGGTAGGCATTAGCAGTGATGCCTTTTCCTGGTCTTAAAATCAAAAGTCATACATGCTTAGAAGGGGAAAAGGGATTTTACCTTGGTATTTATTTTAAGGATCCTTAGGTGTACACGTCTAGGTCATATGCATTGAGATGCACCCCGCCGAGTCTATCCCCTGTGTCTCTCTCTCTGTGTCTCTGTGTCTCTTCTTCCCCCCCCCCCAACATTGGGTATAACATTATAGGTTTTACTAATTAGCATATCTATCAAAGATTCCCCAATGAGAGGCTCAACTGAGCCCCCCTCCCCAAGGAACCTTCCCCTGGATGGTTCTATCTTGGTTTACAGAATATGTTCTGGAGAGGACCTTGGGGTCTGGGGCACACTGATCCCTAGCTACAAAGCTTCTAAAATGTTTAGTCTCTTAGCTTGACAAACAAGTCCAAGAATGTAGGCAAAAACCACCAGGAATACAGAAGTTGTAAAAAGGTATAACAGGGGTATAAAAGAAAAGGCAAAAATCTTCATAGCATCAGCAGAAATTACTTTTGTAAAGTGCGAGCACTCTGATAGAAAAAGTTGTGTGAGGCTTTGGCTTGCGCTATTTTATCAGGCTGAAGTGCCATCCACGCAGGGTTGGCTAATTTATCAGCTCTGGCATTACCTTCCGCTATAAATCCTGGTAAATTGGTGTGGCTCCTTATATGCAAAATGTAATAAGGATGAGTTTGATTCTGACATGCACACCACAAGGTCTTCAACAATGAAAAAAGAGCAGCATTATTAACTTCCTTTAAAAGTGAGCAATCAAGGCATTGTGTAATGTCTACAACATAAGCAGAATCAGTAACAAGATTCAGTGGTACATGAGAGAATCACTGAAATGCCATGGCCACAGCTCTTAATTCAACAAGCTGGGCAGAGCCTGATTCATGGCCTTCCAGCATCTGCCACCCAGACTCATCCATCCAGGTGACAGAGGCCTTTCCTGTTCTTCCTGATCCATCAGTAAAAACTGTGAGTCCTTGTAACAGCACACGACTGTTCTTAGGTCGTAAGGACAAGCTGGTGGATTTTGCCAATACAGGAATTTGTGGCTGGGCAGATGATAAGCAATCTGCCCTGAAAAGTTTTGCAGTGCACTCTGTAAAGGAGCACTGTTTGCAAAACTGCATTCAAAATATTCTTGTTGAATGGGAAGTATGATTTTTACAGGGTCTTTGGCCATCAATTGCTGGCATTTGATGATCAGTTGAGCAATTAGTTCAAACAGCATAGGTACTGTTTTCTTAGGCTGGTGAGGTAAAAAGATCCATTCCAAAATGTGCAAAGGGTCAGGCCATTGATCATTCCATTGTCCAATGATGCCTGTAGGATGGAAATCTGGGGTGACAAGAAACACAACTATGTCAATGGTGAGGTCCACCCTGTAGACCTGACGATTTGAAATAGCTTGTTGCACCTCTTCCAGCACTTGTTCTGCTTCAGGGGTTAACTTCCTCGGTGAAGTTAACTCCGGGTCCCCTTTAAGGATATTAAACAGTGGAGATAATTGCGCTGCAGTCAACCCTAAATAGGGTCGTAGCCAATTTATGGTACCCAAAAGTTTCTGTGCATCATTCAAAGTCTGAATTGATTTTTCAAATTGAATGTTTTCTGGCTGTATTGTTTGCTCAAATATTTTTACTCCCAGATATCTCCAAGGTGGTTGCTGTTGCACTTTTTCTGGAGCTATCTGCAAGCCATAATTTTGCAGCGCTTTGAGCAAATGTAGTTGGATTTGTAACAAATCCTCTTTTGTGGGAGGTGTTACCAGGATATCATCCATATAATGATAGCAATATGCTCCAGGGAATTGTCCCCTAACTGTTGACAAGGCTTGTGCAACATAGGCAAATGGTTGGGCTATTTTTCATGCCCTGTGGCAAGACTTTCCATTGATATCATTTCACTGATGCCTTTTCCTGGTCTTAAAATCAGGAGTCAAACGTGGTTAGAAGGGAAAAAGGGATTTTACCTTGGTATTTATTTTAAGGATCCTTAGGTGCACTACATCCAGGTCGAATGCACCTCAATGCACACCGCAATGCACACCCCCAAAAGATCTGGTATAACATTACAGGTCTTACTAATTAGCATATCTATCAAAAATTCTCCAATGAGAGGCTCGAACGAGCCTCCCTCCCCAAGGAACCTTCCTCTGGATGGTTCTATCTTAGTTTACAAAATGTGTTCTGGAGAGGACCTTGGGGACTGGGGCACACTGATCCCTGACAACGAAGCTTCTAAAATGTTTAGTCTCTCAGCTTAACAAACAAGTCCAAGAATGTAGGCAAAAAGCACTAAGACTACAGAAGCTGTAAAAAGGTATAAAGGGGTATAAAAGAAAAGGCAAAAAATTGTAGAGAAATGGCTGAGTGAACAGGGACACGTGTACGTGCACAATCCAAGCTATATTAGTGGACTGTCCTTGACTAGGGAAAAAAGAGAGGAGCAATGCTGATGTGGCAAGCCGACAGGATGTTGCGGAGGGGGATGCTGACCATAGAAAGAGAAAAACTTATGTTAGTTAGTCGCGTGCATATTAATCTGTAACCAATTGCTTGCTATTAAAGGCCGCGTGAACAGTGGCTGTAACCTAATAGTATGGAGCTTGCTTATGCGTGCTTGGGGAATTAGGGTATAACTATGGGTCTGACAATAGAATAAACAGAGTTCCATCATATCTCTATGAGAAGCGTGGTTCATCCCGGCAGATCTCTGGCTATTTCTGGCGCCCAACCAGGGACTTTTCCTCAGAGGAAGATACGTTCGCTGATCATCAAAAGGAGGGTGACGACGACGAGCAACAGAGATACTGCGGGCGGAGAGTGTCGACCGTGAGTCAAAGGATGTCGGTCAGGCCGGTAATAAGGGTCGCTACCTTCCCTCCGTGATACCCTGCTAGCATGGATTTAGAGTTTGCAGCAGCACAGAAATTACTCCACAGTATCCTCACTAAGCGCGGGGAGGAGGTCAAGGAGAAGGATATAAATAAGCTCGTTTTATGGGCGCGGGAGCATGGACATTTGCGAGTCCCCCCCTCCTCTTCGATGCAGCCGAGTGGAGGGAAGTAGGGGATCACCTGTAGGACTGTATGTCCTGGGTTGCAGTGTATTCTATTACCATCCCCATCAGCCGTTGAAATCAGGTGGGGCAGTGTTTCCTTGCCTCCTCCCCCCAGACTATCTTGCTGTTAATGGCCCATCATTGTCCTGCCGCATGACTCATAGATAACTCCCTCTGGACTATCTTCTGTTAATGAGCCCAATCAACACCTGGCCTCATGACTCATTACCCCATTGTGAGATGCTCCACCCAGAGGGAGGAACCAAGCATCCCAGCGTGGATATAAGCTGAGGCTGAACACCAGAGAGGAGGCCTTTCCACTGGATTTCCAGAGGACAGGAGCTACACAGTCACCACTGGACCTTCTGAGGAAGAGCAGACCCTCTTTTCTACAGGATCACCGCTTCAGAGGACTGCAGCCACCATTCTAGCAGACTGCTACCACCACCCTGCCTAACAGGGACTCAGGTTGTATCTTGACTCTGTCAGTTTGAACCAGTGTTTTCTTTTAGTTTTTTTTTCTTTCCTTTTCTTTAAACTTCCCCATTAAATTGTTATTCTGACTTGGTGCCTCCCACTGGTTTGTTTTCAAACTAGTACATAATTTGGAGCCCAATGTGGGGCAGCTCTGAGAGAAAGTCAGAATTACAATTTTGTGTTAACGGAAACCTATTCACCATGGTGCTCAGCTTGTCTACGTGGGTACTGTATCTTGCTCTCTATATTTTTCCTCACATGGGGAACTACCTGCCTGTAGTATTACTCCTGTTAAAACCAGGGAATGGTATGAGAATTGCTTTAATGGTTTATTATGTCTACAGCATAATAACCTGCGAGGCGATGAATACCATTCGGAGTATATACTCAGTTTTGTTTGGCTGTCCTAGTCTGGGCTCCTATGTCTGGGATCTCCTCAACAATCGCACCCAGCCCCTGGTGGGAGGAGTAGAGAGTGGTTTCTTCCAGCCTTTCAGGCCAGGCACAGCAGTTTTTGAAAATATTGAATTCCCTCTGGATGTCAAAGACGGCATAAACTTGCTGTCAGTTCTGCTTTGTCTTCTCTGTACAGCCTGCACCACGTACACCATGCTTAGGATCAGAGCCATGGCACAGCATCCTCAGGATGAGGGAGGGAAAAAGAGCAGAGCAACAAACATCATGCCTACGCAGACTGACGCAGAGGAGAAAGGAACCAAATGCAAAGCAACAGCGTCCATTCTACTCAGACTGTCACCGAGGAGAAAGAACTCAGATGCAAGACAACGGCGTCCATGTCTACGCAGACTGACACAGAGGAGAAAGAAACCAAATGCAAAGCAACAGCGTCCATGTCTACGCAGACTGACACAGAGGAGAAAGAAACCAAATGCAAAGCAACAGCGTCCATGTCTACGCAGACTGACACCGAGGAGAAAGGACCCAGATGCAAGACAACAGCGTCCATGTCCACGCAGACTGACACCGAGGAGAAGGGAACCAAAAGCACTCTCAGTGTCCCCATGCAAACCGTCACCGAACCAGAACAGCCTAAACCAATTGCAGTTGCCCCCGTTCAGAAGAAGAAATCAAAAAGCAAATCAGCCCGCATTGTGACTGACGAGGATGCAGCAGGACCTTCGCACCCAGCAGAAGAGGCAGAGCCAGAGATCATCACTCGGTCGCTATCCCTGGGTGAGCTGCGTGACCTGCGGAGGGAATTCACCCGCCAGACGAACGAGTCTATCCTGACCTGGCTGCTCCGCATCTGGGACGCTGCAGCCAATGACACCATTCTGGATGGAAGTGAGGCCAGGCAACTGGGATCTCTGTCCCGGGATGTGGTCATTGACCAGGGGATCGGGAGAACCCAAGAAGCTCTCAGCCTCTGGCGGCGACTGCTTACAAGTGTAAGGGACAGGTACCTTTGTAAAGAAGACCTCCAGGTGCACCAAGGGAAATGGAGCACAATGGAACAAGGTATCCGGTGCCTGAGGGAATTGGCTGTGCTGGAGATCATTTTCTCAGAAGACGAGAGATTTCCTAAGAGCCCAGATGGTGTCCAGTGAACGTCACAGATGTGGTTGAGGTTCGCATGCCTTGGACCAGAGATATACTCCCGTTACCTGGCAACGCTGCAATGGAGGGAAGGCGAGGACAGGGTGGGCGTCTTGGTGAACAAGCTGAGGATTTACGAGGACACCGTCACAGCCCCGTTTCGCACCCATGTCTCATCCGTGGAAACAAGTCTTTTGGCTGAGCAAGTCCGGAGCTTGATTGAAGAAGGCCATCAGAAACTGAAAAAGGAACTTAAGGAAGAGATTTACCCGATCTCGCCAGAACCAACAAGAGTCTCTGCCATTAGGAGCCGGCGTCCCCCAACCAGGGAGAGAGGATACACCCCACGAGGTAACCTCTGGTTTTTCCTTCAGGAACATGGAGAAGACATGAGTAAGTGGGATGGAAAACCCACCTCCTCCTTAGCAGCTCGGGTACGTGAACTAAAAAGAGGGACAACTACCACAAGAAGCGCATCTAGAGTCAATATTGCTCCGGTCTCTCGCACACAGAACTCCAGACGGTACCGGAATGATAATATGACCGATCCTCTTGAAGGGACCTCAGGAACGTATTCACCGGAAGGGAGCAACATGCAACATGACCAGGAATAGAGGGGCCCTGCCTCTAGCCAGGTAGAGGAAAGGGAGAATCGGGTCTTTTGGACTGTGTGGGTCCGATGGCCTGGCACATCTGACCCACAAAAATACACGGCTTTGGTTGACACCGGTGCTCAATGTACTCTGATGCCATCAAGGTATGTGGGAGCAGAACCCATTTCTATTTCCGGAGTGACAGGAGGATCCCAGCAGCTGACTGTACTGGAAGCTGAAGTGAGTTTAACTGGGAACGAG
Organism: Coloeus monedula; assembly: GCF_965178545.1. Classification (NCBI taxonomy): domain Eukaryota; kingdom Metazoa; phylum Chordata; class Aves; order Passeriformes; family Corvidae; genus Coloeus; species Coloeus monedula. The sequence goes on along the minus strand of NC_138821.1, from coordinate 7,542,790 downwards.
TGGCAGAAACACCCCATCGTGACTGGCCCGGAGGCCCCGTGCATTCTCGGCATAAACTATCTCAGAAATGGGTATTTCAAGGACCCAAAAGGACATCGTTGGGCTTTTGGGATAGCTGCTGTGGAGACAGAAGATATCAGACAACTGAGTACACTGCCTGGCCTCTCAGATGACCCCTCTGCTGTGGGACTGCTGAGAGTTGAAGAACAACAGGTGCCAATCGCCACAGCAACAGTGCACCGTCGGCAATACCGCACCGACAGAGACTCTGTGGTTCCCATCCATGAGATGATTCGCAAACTGGAGAGCCAAGGGGTGGTCAGCAAGGCCCATTCACCTTTCAACAGCCCTATATGGCCAGTGCGTAAGTCCAGTGGAGAATGGAGGCTGACGGTGGACTACCGTGGCCTGAATGAGGTCACGCCACCATTGAGCGCCGCTGTGCCGGACATGTTGGAACTTCAGTACGAGCTGGAGTCCAAAGCAGCGAAGTGGTACTCTACTATTGACATTGCCAATGCCTTCTTCTCCATTCCTTTGGCAGCAGAATGCAGGCCCCAGTTTGCTTTTACCTGGAAGGGTGTGCAATACACCTGGAATCGACTGCCCCAGGGGTGGAAGCACAGTCCCACCATTTGCCACGGACTGATCCAGACTGCATTGGAAAAGGGTGAGGCTCCAGAACATCTGCAATACATCGATGACATCATTGTGTGGGGAAACACAGCAAAGGAAGTGTTTGAGAAAGGAGAGAAAATCATCCAGATTCTCCTGGAAGCTGGCTTTGCCATCAAAAGGAGCAAAGTCAAGGGACCTGCTCAAGAGATCCAGTTCCTGGGAGTAAAGTGGCAAGATGGACGGCGTCAGATTCCCACTGAGGTCATCAATAAGATCACTGCGATGTCTCCACCGACCAACAAGAAGGAAACACAAGCTTTCCTAGGCGCCATAGGTTTCTGGAGGATGCACATTCCCGAGTACAGCCAGATCGTGAGTCCTCTCTACCTGGTTACCCGCAAGAAGAATGATTTCCACTGGGGCCCTGAACAGCAGCAAGCCTTCGCCCAGATCAAGCAGGAAATCGCTCATGCGGTAGCCCTTGGCCCAGTCAGAACAGGACCAGAGGTGAAGAACGTGCTCTACTCTGCAGCCGGGAACAATGGTCTGTCCTGGAGCCTCTGGCAGAAGGTGCCTGGTGAGACTCGTGGCCGACCACTGGGATTCTGGAGCCGAAGCTACAGAGGGTCTGAAGCCAACTACACTCCCACAGAGAAGGAAATCTTGGCAGCCTATGAAGGAGTCCAAGCTGCCTCAGAGGTAATTGGCACTGAAGCACAGTTGCTTCTGGCACCCCGACTACCGGTGCTGGGTTGGATGTTCAAGGGAAAGGTTCCTTCCACGCATCACGCCACCGACACCACATGGAGCAAATGGATTGCTCTCATCACACAGCGTGCCCGTATTGGAAACCCGAATCGCCCTGGGATTCTAGAAATTATAACAAACTGGCCTGAAGGTGAGACTTTTGGATTATCTTCTGAAGAAGAGGAAGAGCAAGTGACTCGTGCTGAGGAAGCCCCACCATATAATGAGCTACCGGAGACTGAAAGACGTTATGCTCTCTTCACTGATGGTTCCTGCCGAATTGTAGGCGCTAACCGAAAGTGGAAAGCTGCAGTATGGAGCCCCACACGACGAGTTGCACAAGCTACCTAGGGACAAGGTGGATCGAGTCAGGTTGCAGAGCTTAAAGCCGTCCAGCTGGCTTTGGATATTGCTGAATGAGAGAAGTGGCCGAGGCTCTATCTCTACACCGACTCATGGATCGTAGCTAATGCTCTGTGGGGATGGCTGGATCGCTGGAGAAAGGCCAACTGGCAGCGCAGAGGGAAACCCATCTGGGCCGCTGAGATTTGGCAGGACATCGCCGCCCGAGTAGAGAAGCTGACCGTGAAGGTTCGACACGTGGATGTGCACGTACCCAAGAGTCGGGCTAATGAAGAGCATCGCAACAACGAGCAGGTGGACCGAGCTGCTAAGGTGAAAGTATCTCAGGTGGATCTGGACTGGCAGCACAAGGGAGAATTATTCCTAGCTCGTTGGGCCCATGATGCCTCTGGTCATCAGGGGAGAGATGCAACATACCGATGGGCCCGTGACCGAGGGGTGGACCTTTCCATGGACAGCATCTCACAGGTCATCCACAGTTGTGAGACCTGTGCTGCAATCAAACAGGCCAAGCGGGTGAAGCCTCTGTGGTACGGTGGACGATGGTCAAAGTACAGGTATGGGGAAGCCTGGCAGGTTGATTACATCACCCTTCCCCAAACCCGCCAAGGCAAGCGCTACGTGTTGACCATGGTTGAAGCGAGAACTGGATGGCTGGAGACCTACCCTGTGCCTCATGCTACAGCCCGGAACACCATCCTGGGCCTGGAAAAGCAAGTCCTGTGGAGACATGGCACCCCTGACAGGATCGAGTCGGACAACGGGACTCATTTCAAGAACAGTCTCATCAACACCTAGGCCAGAGAACACGGTATTGAATGGATAGATCATATTCCTTATCATGCACCAGCTGCCGAAAAAGTTGAACACTGCAATGGACTACTTAAAACCACCCTAAAGGCACTTGGTGGGGGTACCTTCAAAAATTCGGAAGTGAACTTAGCAAAGGCCACCTGGATGGTCAATACCCGAGGGTCCATCAATCGAGCTGGTCCCGCCGAGTCTGAACCCTTGCACACAGTGGATGGAGATAGAGTCCCTGTGGTACACCTGAGGGGTATTTTAGGAAAGACTGTTTGGATCAATCCCACCTCAGGCAAAGGCAAACCCATCTGTGGGATTGTCTTTGCTGAAGGACCTGGTTGCACTTGGTGGGTAATGCAAAAAGATGGGGAAACCCATTGTGTACCACAAGGAGACCTAATCTTAGGTGAGAACGGTGTGTAGGGTTTCATTGTATATATATATATATATATATGTATGTGTGTGTAGAGTTTAAAGAAGGTATTGATTTGGGATGATGCAGATGGTAATAGAATAAGGGGTGGATAATGTCCTGGGTTGCAGTGTATTCTATTACCATCCCCATCAGCCGTTGAAGTCAGGTGGGGCAGTGTTTCCTTGCCTCCTCCCCCCAGACTATCTTACTGTTAATGGCCCATCATTGTCCTGCCGCATGACTCATAAATAACTCCCTCTGGACTATCATCTGTTAATGAGCCCAATCAACACCTGGCCTCATGACTCATTACCCCATTGTGAGATGCTCCACCCAGAGGGAGGAACCAAGCATCCCAGCGTGGATATAAGCTGAGGCTGAACACCAGAGAGGAGGCCTTTCCACTGGATTTCCAGAGGACAGGAGCCACACAGTCACCACTGGACCTTCTGAGGAAGAGCAGACCCTCTTTTCTACAGGATCACCGCTTCAGAGGACTGCAGCCACCATTCTAGCAGACTGCTACCACCACCCTGCCTAACAGGGACTCAGGTTGTATCTTGACTCTGTCAGTTTGAACCAGTGTTTTCTTTTAGTTTTTTTTTCTTTCCTTTTCTTTAAACTTCCCCATTAAATTGTTATTCTGACTTGGTGCCTCCCACTGGTTTGTTTTCAAACTAGTACACTGTACTATTCAGGTAAAAGGGAAAGAAATTACAATCTTGGGGCCCACCTGGAGAACTGTTATAAATGCCTTGAAAAATATGCAAGCCAAGTCGAAAGTAGCTGCGGCTGCGGTGGAGGCAATTGCAACACCGCCTGGGGTTGTCGCTCCTGTCCGAACTACGCAGCGCGGGGGGCTGAGTGGACTGTTTAAAAGCCCGAGCACGATAAAAGGGCAGAAAGCAGAGAAGCACTTTGAGACTGTCAGTGAGCTCCTGCGGGAGCAGGAGAAAGAGCTCTTGCAATCAGGGCCAAAAGAGGAAGTTACCGCCACCATGCCTCAGAGCAAACTGAAGACAAACACGGAAGTTACAGTCGACCAGTCAATGGGCGGAGCAACGGGCGGTCCTTCTTGTCAACTGCGCCTCTACCCTGCTTGTCCACCCCCTCCACCTCCACTGCCAGCAGAGATTCATCCCGAACCACAGACTGTTTCTCTGCCACAGACTGTTTTCCTGCCGGAGCCACAGACTGTTCCTCTGCCAGATGATGACATACCGATGATGGAGGTGACAAATGAGCTACGTGCTCATCCCCCAGGATCTTGTGTGAACCCACAAGCATTGGAAAGATGGGCTCGTCAAGTAGAAGAGGCAATGAATCAAATGAAACAACACTTTGATTGTGCACTGTCTTCTATGAAAGAAAATCGAAAGCAGGAGCCACAACAGGGTCCCATTGAGTCCCGAAAGGGTATGGCCCAGATGGCCCTGCAACTACAGGAATGGGCTCGAGTCGAGCCCTCCGCTCCACCTCCCGACTTTGAGCCAGGACGTGGCACGTACAGCAGATGTTCCCAACCTTTGGGAAGTGAACCTTCACTTGGTGGCTGACAACCTAACATTTGGGCGACCACTCTGAGTCTGGGAACAGTCACCGAGTGTGCATGCTAATTGCCACAGAAATTGTTCATGCTGGTATTATAGCTTGTGCTTGCACTCGTGCTGTGGGGGCTGTGGGGAAGAGCTTACTAGGGGAAGTTGGAATGTAGATGAGCGAGGTAGTTTATGCCAAGAATATTATCAAGTGCCTGAGACAAGAAGTTTTAGGCAGTGTGCGTCTATTGTGCACGGAATTCCACCACAACGGATTAGAGTTAGCTCATTCAGGGATCCACACGAGTTTTTACTAAGCTTGGAAGTGTGGGCAGGGAAGGAAGCCATCAGATGTCTGCAAGTGAGTAAAAAGACCACTGTAACCCAGGCATGGTGCCGTACATGTGGCTCCTCCTCTCAAGTACTTTCACCCTGAGTAAAGCTGTGATAACTTCAGTGTCAGAAAGAGAAAACGTGTGGGTAACATGGGCTCACCAGGAAAACCAGACAGATTTCTGTCTGACCATGGGGTCGGCAGCAGATCCATTTCGCACATGTCTAATTGGCGTGCCATGGATCTCACTTGAGGACACGTTTCAAAAATGGGCGACAGATATAGGGAAAATCAATGAGGAAGTGGAGCAACAAATGCAAAGCAAAAGAAACCGGGGCGAGTGCTTAGGTTGGTCTAGTTATCGGCACTCCTTGCAGCAAACCCGTATTATTGCCAATTTAACAAAAAATGCAACCTTGCCTCTTCAAGAGCTACAGCTTTATGGGTCCCTTTTTCCCAGTGCGCTTGTTAACGTAACACCATGGACCAACTGTTCCAATGTGGTGCCGCCAATGCAATATGCCAATGGGTCTGGTGTAGAGGGATTCCTTGTGGAATATAGGATACCCCAGGAGGGCTTGGGCATCCCAGGGCTGTTGCAGAAGCACCCCTGAAGGGGCCTCAGGCTGAAGATAGGCTTGCAAGGCACCTGCTAGCTGGCAGCCTTGAACAGCCTTGGGAAAAGGTATACACTGGTCAGCTCCCCCGCTGCTTAGAGGCTTTCTCATGGGAAAGGGGCGTGAACTTTGGAAAATGTATAACTTGGTGTAACCGAATAATAAAACTGGAGCACGATGCTCAAATCGTATCGGTGTTCGTATCGTGACTCTGGCTGGATTCCCCTGCTCCCGGGACCCCCCCCTGCAACACGTGGCGCCCGAACGGCAGGGACCCGAATGAGTTTTGCTTCAGGCAGGTTCGCTTCAATGCGGTAAGACTCCGTATTTCATCGTATCAGTGCGGCGGAGCCAGGGGAACCAGAGCGGGTGGCCCCAAAGCCGAGTAAAGCCGGGGGCCCGGTCTCAAAGCAGAATAGAAAGCCGGAGGATAAGTCCCGAAGCTGGGTAAAGCCGGGGGCTAAACCTCAGAGCTGAGTGGCCGGAGACCGTATTTTCGCGCGGCCGAGCGAATACCCGCAGCACAGAAGCTATGGACTACGGGGCAGGACCTCGACTCCTAGCTAATATTCTCTCTATGAGAGGCAAAATTGTAAAAGACCGAGATCTGAATGCCCTCGTTACGTGGGCCCGGGAACATGGATTATTGAGTTACATTTCGCGTTTGTTTTCAACCGAAGCGTGGGGGGAAGTTGGATATAAATTGTGGCTGTCCACGATTGAGGAAGGAAAGGCAGCTAAAGAAGTTAAAGCCCTCGGCTTAACCTGGAGGGCAGTAACTAGCACTCTCACAGAAATAAAAACAGAAAAGACAGTTGCTGTAGCAGCCATAGAGGCTTTAGAGAATAGCAGCTCTGGGAAAGGAACAGACGGGGGTCTTATGGAGCGGCGGCCAGAGACCGGAGCGGAGTCCAGGGTAGCACGGTTCTTCAGGCTGGCTGCAAAAAGATCGATTAAAGGCACAGCAGCACCCGTCCGCTCACTGCAAGAGTTGCTGGACTCAGCAGGGCAGGATGTTCTCCCTCCGACGGCCGAGGGAGAAATGGCTGCGAACGCGGAAGCTGAGCCGCCAGACCCAGGGGGTGGGGCAGCGGTCTAAGGAGACACAGGCAGTCCTGCTGTCCTGCCGAAAGTGGCAGAGCAACAGAGAGGTCCTAAAACCCAGCCAAAAGCGGCAGAGAGTTCACCCCCCCCCCCCCCCCCCCCCCCCCACCGAACAGCGGGACGTCCGACAGCAGCGCGGCTTCTGCGGTTTCATCTCCTGCAAAACCAAAGCCAGCCGGGGCAGCCCGGAAGCAGCCCCAAAAGAAGGAGAAGTACCAACAAATAATGCAAAAAGTAATCAAAAAGCTTGCTGACTTATCTACACAAAGCATTTTGCAGTCTATCTTTACAGCAGCTGTCCTGTGTTCAAAGGATTACACCAGCATCGTACAGTTGTTATTAACCCCTTCACAGTTCCTGCTCTGGGAACGAACGTGGACTGCAATGCTACAGAATGTCCTGCAACAACAGGGACAAGTCATCGCTGCATCACTGACCAGAGCTGTGCCCAGCAAAGTGGTGCCATGCTACAGGACCCCGAAACGAGAAGGCACAGTCAGCATCAGCTCCTGAGAAAAGTGACGCCACTACTTCAACAGCTGGGACTCTGAGACCTGTCCCGAGAAGCCTTGAGAGAGGCTGCAGATGTGGCTGAGTGAAGGAGCTGAGGACTTGCCAGATCCACCACTCTCCGTAGCAGGAGAGACAGCGAGATCCTGGGGCGAATCTAACAGCTGCCCTAGGTGGTTGCTAGTGACTTGTGGTGGGTGTCAGGGAACCCTCTCCAAAGGCAAAACCAAGAAGGAGAGTTGCATAAATTTTTGGGTATAGCACCAGACACAGAGGTAGAGTGAGAAATTGTTTTTTGACTGTCTTGAGACAGGAGCATTGGCGGACATTTTCAATCAGCTGTCCGCCCATTTTAGATCGAGTGAAGGCAGTTAATTTGGCTAGCATCTATGTTTTTACCTGGTGCTTCAGCAGCCAGGGATCACGCTATTTTGCATAAACTTGCTTGCTGGGAGAGGGATAAGTTAAACATAACTTCACAGATGCTTGATGAGTTAAGTGTAGATGTTACTAGTGTTAGACATACAATATTACAAAATCGAGCAGCCCTTGATTTTCTACTACTAGCTCACAGCCACGGCTGCGAAGAGTTCCAGAGTATGTGCTATATGAATCTTTCTGACCACTCTGTCCCAATTCACAAGCACCTCTCTGACCTCCAGAGGGGCCTACACATCTTTCAGGAGACAGACGACCCTATTGGAGATTGGCTTAAGGGTGTGGGTATCACCAGATGGCTGTGTACCTTGGTAGTAGAAGGCTACCGATTGCTATTTGTAGTTATATTAGGTTTAATAATACTTGGGTGTATATTTTTGCCTTAAAGCAGGGCTGCGAAAAATCATCAACCAGACCTGGGTTGCCCAAAAAGAAAACAGGGGATGTGTAGAGGGATTCCTTGTGGAATATAGGATACCCCAGGAGGGCTTGGGCATCCCAGGGCTGTTGCAGAAGTACCCCTGACGGGGCCTCAGGCTGAAGATAGGCTTGCAAGGCACCTGCTAGCTGGCAGCCTTGAACAGCCTTGGGAAAAGGTATACACTGGTCAGCTCCCCTGCTGCTTAAAGGCTTTCTCATGGAAAAGGGGCGTGAACTTTGGGAAAAAGTATAACTTGGTGTAACCGAATAATAAAACTGGAGCACGATGCTCAAATCGTATCGGTGTTCGTATCGTGACTCTGGCTGGATTCCCCTGCTCCTGGGACCCCCCCCCCCCCCCCGCAACAGTCTGGGGTTTTCTTCTTTGAAGATCCTTGGGAGGACTACCAGGCACGACAGGGCATGGCCTCCTTTCCATGGAAACAGAAAGTATCAGGACACTCCATTGGAGGCTGGAACGTGCAGGCCACGTTGGGAGGAGCTGAGTCTATTGGCACAACTGGAGGAAAGGTTTTACCTCCTGGAGTGTTTTTGATATGCGGAGATAGAGCATGGAATGGGATTCTGCATAGTCCAATTGGGGGTCCTTGCTATCTGGGAAAGCTAACTATGTTTGCCACTTCTATACAAGCATGGAAAAACATTACGGCATCAGAAAGTTGGAAAAATAGGATGCGAAAGAGATACCAGTGTAGTGTTTCCACATTTGATAAAGATTGTAATGAGAAGGTAAACATTATGAGTTTGAGTGCGTTTATACCATTGGCTATTTTTAACCCAGGGGGTGCTGCAGCTCATGGCTATAACAATCTGAAAAAGTTGGCCTGTTGGTCAGAAAAGGAATTTAATAGGACTTCCCATATGTTAAATGAGATTTTAACTGATGTAGATAGCATTAGGCATGCTGTACTACAAAATTGAGCTGCGATTGATTTTTTATTGCTAGCTCACGGCCACGGTTGCAAAGAGTTTGAAGGTATGTGTTGTATGAACCTGTCAGACCATTCCCAGAGTATCCATCAACAGCTCTCAGAACTGCAAGATGCTTTTCAAAAGATACAGATCCATACAGACAGCTTCTCTGAGTGGCTGTCCTTGCTCGGTCTGACAGGGTGGTTAGGAAACCTGGTTCAAGAAGGATTATGTCTGCTAGCTACACTAGTAATTGTAGCAATAATAATTTGTTGTGTTTTTGGGTGCATACAGAAAGCTTTAGAGAAAGTTGTTCATCGGGCTTGGCTTGTGCAAGAAGAAAAAGGGGGAATTGTAGAGAAATGGCTGAGTGAACAGGGACATGTATACGTGCACAATCCAAGCTATATTAGTGAACTGTCCTTGACTAGGGAAAAAAGAGAGGAGCAATGCTGATGTGGCAAGCCAACAGGATATTGCGGAGGGGGATGCTGACCATAGAAAGAGAAAGACTTAGTTAGTCGCGTGCATATTAATCTGAAACCAATCGCTTGCTATTAAAGGCCGCATGAACAGTAGCTGTAACCCAGTAGTATGGAGCTTGCTTACACGTGCTTGGGGAATTAGAGTATAACTATGGGTCTGACAATAGAATAAACGGAGTTCCATCATATCTCTATGAGAAGCGTGGTTCATCCCGGCAGATCTCTGGCTATTAAAAATCATCGTGGCATCATCACAGGTTCAGCATTATTAACAGATGGCACTGTAAATGCAAATTTTGAAATATCCTTTGGATGCAGTGGAATGGTGAAAAAACAATCTTTCAGATCAACAATTAATATATCCCATTTAGCAGGTATCATTGTGGGGGATGGCATTCCAGGCTGTAAAGCACCCATAATCTGTATCATCGCATTGATTTGACGTAAATCATGGAGCAATCTCCATTTCCCTGATTTCTTTTTGATCACAAAGACAGGTGTATTCCAGGGACTGGTAGATGGTTCAATGTGCCCCTGTTGTAATTGTTCTTGAACCAATTCATGAAGGGTAACTAATTTTTCTTTTGTCAGGGGCCACTGGTTTTTCCAGATAGGTTGTTCCGTGACCCACTGCAAAGGCAGGGTAGGGTACTTTGCGCCCTTCCACGCAGCGGCCCCTTTTAAAAATTTGTCCCTATTCTCACCCCCCAAGCTGCTAGAACATCCCGTCCCCACAGATGGAGAGGTGCCACAGTTACATAGGGACAGACAGTAGCCATCTGTCCCTCTGAGTTTTTGATTAATACAGGATTGGCACTCAAGTAGCTTTGTGCAGTGCCCCCAAGGCCAGCAATGGCAGACCCTACTGGCGTCGTGGGCCACGAGGGCGGCCACACAGAGGCAGAGATGATGGTAACATCGGCCCCTGTGTCTATGAGTCCCTTGAGTCTTATTTGTGAAGGAGTTACATCTTGCATAATCAAAGTACAAACCATTTGTGGTCTCTGGTCCGATATGTCTTGAGTCCAATATACTTAAGGTTGTCCTGTTGATCCGAAGCCTTGATTCCCTCACAGTCTGGAGTCGGTTTTTTGGGACATGACTTAAAAGGAACAAGTTGAGCAATACGAGTCTGAGCAGGTATAGTAACTGGAGGGGTGGGTGTGGATACCATAGCATGTATTTGTCCTGTGTAATCAGCATCCACAACCCCTGCATGTACAAAAATACCTTGCACTGTTGCACTTGATCTCCCTATTAGCAAAGCACTTAGACCCCATCCTATGGGTCCATGCGCTGCTAGGGGGACTTTATGTACCTTCATTGAGTCTAAAGTTACCGTATTGGCTGTGAAAACATCCATGCCAGCTGATCCTCGTGTCCTTCCGACAAGCTGGTCACATAGGCTTGGGTCAGTCATGCTCTCCGGGAAAATATTTGTGTCTGCGTGCACTTCCCTGTCACGCTCGTTCTCCCTTTTCCCTGCTTTCTAAGAGGATGTCCATTCACATGAAATGTGGATTTACATCGCTTTGCACGATGTCCTGGATTTCCGCATCTCTTACACATTTCTGCAGGGCTTTTTAGTGCCTGATTATTGTGGGGACAATTGGTTTTGTCGTGACCTTGCTGTCCGCAGCAAAAACAATGATGTGTTACCTTGGCTACAGCTGCAAGAGACTCTGCTAGCATAGTTATTTGGTGAGAGACATTTCCCGCTTTAGCACAAGTATTTATCATCTCCTCTAAGGTAGGATTTTCTTTTGGTAAAAGTTCTATGGCCTTTCTACATTCATCATTCGCATTGTCTCTGGCCAATTGCAGTATCAATACTTTTTTTGTATAGTCATCTGGTACCTGGTTTTCCATGGCATCTCTCAAGCGTTTTATGAATTGCATGAATGGTTCCTGAGGTGCTTGCTTTATCGTTGCATACTGCGGTGTGGATTTAGATAGGTGTGCAACTTTCGAGCAAGCCTTCATACCTATATCTAGAGCCTGAGTTAAGACAAAAGGATTCAGGCAAGCCTGCAGCTGTGGATTATCTACAGGGGGTATGTGGATGCTAGCAAGGGCTAGCAGAGGAATTTTCCTGTGAAACTTTCCTTTCTCATAAGAAAGCAGTTAGAGAAATCCGGCTTCTCACAGCTTCTCTGTGAAAGCTTTTGTTCTCATGCGAACTGGATGGACAACAGTTTGTAAGAATGTAAACCATTTCTGCACCTGCAAGTTGTTGTGAGAACACTAGAATTGTTTTCAGTCTTGTGAGAATAATATTTGGAAATGGGTGTTTTACTGCTCAGCCTATCACCTTGAGAGGTGGTGAGTCAATAGGCCAATCATGTAATTTCTCTTTTGTGAACCATGCTATAAAAAGTATGGGTGATTAAATGAGGTCACTTCGGCCATATCTTTTAACCTGGACTTGTGTCGTGATTTTGCCGTTCTCAGGGGATAACAGCGACATCAGCTGAGACAGGCCTGCTCTGAATCAAGGGTCATCCTGTGATAATTCAAGATTGGCTAGCAACATCTCCTTGGCAAGTCGTTGCCACGTTATCTCAAACATCATTGTCATGGGTTAGCAAGCATAGTCCTGGAAGTGATGTTCTTGCAAAGGGGTGCTTACAGCTCCTCTGTGACCTGACAGAACCTATCAGCTGGCTAGTTGGAATATGGACAATTTTTTAAGCCACTTCGAATTTTGACTGCCTCTGTGGTCCACATTTAAGAATGGACAAACCCCAGGAAGCTCCCTCTCTTGCTTCCGGCCGGAGGACTGGTAAATGGGCTGGGCCCGTGTGGGGCCCAGTGGCCCTGCTGGGCCCTGCCAGGACCTGCTCAGGCTGGGCCCGGGCTGGGCCGGGCCACAGCCATCCTGGAACCGATGGGCCCTGTTGCACCCGCGGCCCCCTCCAGCCCTGCTACATGCAGACAGGCCGCTCCCCCTCTCCAGTTCGGCCGAAGAATTCATCTGAAAGCTGCCTGCTGCCCGGCAAAGATCATGTGACCAACAGTGATAAGCGAAATTCCATCTGCAAGGCCCGGGTGAGATTAACCCTTTTAGTGCTGTGAAGAGCTGAAAACCTGAGGGAAGAGAAAGAGGAGATGCTTAAAGCTGAAATTCTGTTGTAAAGCTATGATATATCAGAGTACCCGTTGTAATTTCATGAAGGCATGGGGGGTGGAGCATTCAACTTGCACTTGTGAGCAAAAGCACCTGTGCTGAAACAAGCAAATGCTGAAGCAGCTGTAATTTGATGAGGAGTTTGAACAGGGAGAAATGGAAGTGATGAGGACTCTTGCTCCAAATTGGAAGGAAAAGACCTCAGTTCCTAGAGATGCTCCCAGAGATAGTCCTAGAGATGAAGATGATGAGAACCCTATTCCTCCCAGGGAAGGGGGAGGGCCTCCATTCTCAGAGATGAAAGTGCTCCCAGAGATGGGTGAAGAGAACTTTTGTTTCTGAACTGCTCAACCTTAAAATTGTACACCAGTAGTTCAAGATTGGACCCTCGAAAGCAGTTGTGGGAAAAGCTGCAAGTTGTGGGAGAGGACTCTCACATGCGAGCAGAGAACCAACCTGAGCGGCTGTCTCATTGTGATAATGTCTCCATAGCATGAGCAAGAGAGACTCCTCTTCCTAAATGGACTGAACAAGGTTATTATGGAAGTGGTAAACAGACTGAAAATCTCAAGGGTTGTCTTTTTACATTGTCAGTGGGAGAAGGGAGAAAGGTGGGGGGAGGAGAAGTGTTCTGAAGGTGTAGTATGATTTTTTTTTTTTTCCTCCTTTTAGGTCTATTAATAAACTTCTTTATATTCTTTCAAGTTTGGTGCCTGCTTTGCGTTTCTCCTAATTCTTATCTCACAGAAGGTAAACAGTAATGAGTATTTTGGACCAAACAACTACACTCTAATTGGTGTTTCCGCCCGGTTAAAACTGAACCCGGTTAAAACTGAACCCGGTACAATCATATATTGAGTTGACAAACAAATTAGTCTGGTTGTCTGTTTCACATCAAAGGGAGTCATCTCCTCTGCTGCTAAAAATGAAAGTATGTTCTGCACAGTAGGGGATCTCAAGCCATGCTGTGCAGACAGCTTACGCAGATCTGATAGGACTTGCCAGTTAAAGGGAGGGTGTTGGTCAGGCATCTGACCTCCTCCTCTGATAACAACAGGGAATGCTGCAGGCATTCCGTCAGATTTCAATTGCTTATTCCCCATATTAGGTTGCCTGGGTTATACTAGAGAGTCAGCCATTTCAAGATCTCCGTTTTTAATTGCTAATGTTTTTATATGTTTCCAAAAACTTAGTGGGTCATAGGCAGATATAGTGACTGTAGCCGGTTGTATAGTAAATACATCTTCCGGAGGGTTAGTCGGTGGATGGCAGCCGAGTCTCCCCAGGTTTCGGTCCCGCAGATCTATGAGAGCAGGGGGGTCCCTAGGCCGTTTCGGTCACTCTGGCACTGTGAACGGCAGCTGTGGAGGCACGGGGCCACTCGCTCTGGGGGCTGGCGGAACCATGTATCCATTTCCAGAAGGCAACTGCGGAGCTGCGCGACAATTACCGGTCTGCGCAGGCGCAGATTCGCTGCAAGGCTGTAAGGGCGGAAGTCTGCTCGGGAAATGTGAAACCAGGAGCCTATTTGAATGCTGCGCATGCGCGGCCGTGCAGTGATGGCAGGGGGTCAGGGGGTGGGCAAAACGTGTAATGGTCGTGCCCCTGTTAATGGCAGCTGCAGCGGCTGATGCGCTAGTAGAGGCATGTCCAGGACATTTGGAGCAGGGGTATCTACAGGTATGAGCTCATCTTCGCTGTCGGTCCAAGAATCATTAGGCAGGGGTGGAAAAAATGATTTCTTAGGAACGGGAGGGTCGGGGCAGTCTGTGCTAAGGTTGATCCCTCCTCCGGCATGGCCCCGCCCAGGCGCACCGTCGCCATCTTTACCGAGGCATTGCAGTGCGCTGTCATTACCGAGGCATTCCAGCGCGCTGCTGCCCTGCCTCACACGGCCGCCACGGTCAGAATCTCGCCGGGGGGGGGGGGCTGAAGCGGCGGGCAAGGAAAAAGCCGGCGGCAAAATCGGCGCCTTGCAAAGCATTTGCTGTGGCGGGGGGGGGGGGGGCGTCAACCCGCTTCTTCCACCCGCCCCTCTTTTCCGTTCCGGCCCTCTGCATCTGCAGGGGTTTGCTTTTCCATGTCCCGTTCATTTTTTAGCGTTCTTAAAGCATCCAAGACCACCCGCCAAATTGTCATAACAGATTTAGCTGTTTTGTCTCCCCGAGAACCAGATTAAAGGATAAGTAATCCCACTCACTCCCAGGTTGTCACACTAAAGGCATTTTCAGAGTTTGCTTCTATACCTTGGCTTTTGCACCATAGGTGCAGAGCCTTTAACTAGTGCTTGTCATATATCATACCCCGTTTAGCTAGGAATGATGTCCAAATATTTACAATAGATCTCTCTTCCTGAGATACTTGTGATCCCATTTTTATCCTCTCAGCAGCTCACCTTTGAAAAAGGTTGAATAAGTAGTAGTAGCAGTAGCCCGGGCGTATCACAGCTTTCTTAGCCGTTTTCCTCTTCTGAGTGTCCGTCTCCGGCCACTTGATCGTGGCTCGGCTGCGTGTTACAGCCGGGGAGTTGGCATTCCACGTCGGTCGGGGTCACCAGATGTCGCTGTTGGGCGCAACACTTGCGAAGAATGCACACCAACTCAGTCAGAAGGTAAAAGGACAGAAAAAACCATTTTATTCTACAAAGTTTCCATTTATATACTCTCTTGGCACTCGTGCTGTGTCCTCATAGGCTTCTACATTAACACCTCTTAAAACTTATTGGTAGGTTGCAACTACCACCCATAAGAAAACAAATCTAAGCTAAAAAACCATCCCACAGACAGCTGCATGTTTTCTTCTCTTGTTTTGGGTTTCTTGCTTCTGTTGATGATAAAGTTCTCACGGGTGCAAGCTGAATTCTCAAGGGTAAAGAGTAATTGTGCTTAAATCAATGTCTGTGAAGCTTTCTGACCAGCTGTCAGTTTCCACACAAGTAGAATGCCAAAGCACCAGAATGGTGGTTTCCAGTCCATGGTATTTAGACTGCAGACTATTTAAGAAATCTGCAGTAGGTGACTGAGAAAAGCAAACCTGAAGGAAGCTTAAACAGTCTAGTGGGATTTGCACCTGCACTGGACTGTGTTTTAGGGGTTGGAAAAGTGAAAAGGTTGCAAATTTTTGTAACAGCAGATAAAAGTCCTGACAGACAGTAGGTTGAATTTGCCTGCCAGGCCTGGTCAAACCTTCACTGTGTTTAGTGCAGGGTCTCCTCTCCAGGCCTGATGTGCTGAATATTTGGAGCGAGGGTTTGTGTCCCCAAGCCTCCATCAGTTTATTCCTTTAGCTTTCCTCTGTAAGCTTTGGCAGTTAAATATACCATTTTCTCATTTATATTTACTGCATGTACAGCAGAAAGGAGTCTACAATGCTTTGGTCCTGCTATCTTTGTTTAATTTTCTCCTATTCTAAATGCTCCCGGGCTGTATTCTGTGTGATATTTGGAGACATTCCAGCTGGCACCACACCATCTGACTACAGCATCCCAAGAGCTCTCAGCCTTTATTGTTTTGTGCTGTGCATCAAATATCCATGTTGATTAGCAAAGGATTGTCAAGTCATGATGAAAAAATGCTAGAAAGTCTGGTTAAACCTGCACAGATTATGGAGCAGCAGACATGTTTGTCACAAAACTTGTGAAACTTCGTTTAGAAATAAAATTAATTGCTTCCCCCTAGTAGTAATAAAACAAAATATCAACAGCTGCCTCAAGAAAATCAATATTACCTGTGCACTGTTTGGTCTGAATTTCAATTTAGCTCTAAAGAACCCTCTATCTTATTGGGAAAAGATGGGATTAGCAAGGTCTTGCTGCTTCCAAGCAGTAGGAACTGTCATAGCTCCTGCTCATCTATTTATTTGACTTATAGATGATGAGTCTATGTCCCTTTTCTGGGTTAAGTGAAGTGGCTTGTCTACCTGTTTCAAAATCAGTAAGTTACAAATGAGGGCAATTCAGTCTGGCAGCACCCCTCAGTACCACACCAGGCTTTGCCCAAATACTAGGACTTGTGGGCAGAATACCTTTAGGCTCCAAACTAGAGGAAGCCCCAAACCCCATAACCCAGGTCTGGTGTGGCATGTATCTCCACCTCTCAACACCTACTGGGTTGCAACCAGAGCAGAGCTCACTGGTGGCAAAACAGAGTCCAGTCCAGTCTTGCCCTTGACTAGGGAAGGGTAACAACCAACTAGTCTGTTGCCTAGCTTTTGGTTAAACCAAGAGTTTATTTTCACCTTAGGTACTATCATTGGTCAGTGAAACCAATAATAGGGAGGAAGCAGCTATAGCCCACCAAACACTGGGGCAGAGATCAACTTGGTTACCCCGAAGAGCATGCAGCGGGACCACAAGGAGGGATGATCTCTGCAGCTACATCCTGTTAGCAACCTCAGTCCCATCTTAAGAGAGTCAGTTACTCTGGCTAGGGAGTCTGTGGGGTATGCCCAGCCCCCGCCCTGGAGGGATGTCTGCTGAGATAAGGAGATTGCTTAACCTCTCAGCAGGACTCTCCCTGGAAAGGGAGCCACTTTTCAGTTACAGTGAGAAGAAGACAGACCCAGAATCCTCTGGGAGACCCTATGCAGATCCTTTTTAACCCATTGGCCTTTACCCTCTGACACCCATCCCCTGTATCCCTATAAGAGCTAGCCCCCTGCCCCTGCGAGGGCAGAGAGATGCCCGTCCCTGGCCTCCCTTCGTTGAGTGCAGACTAATAAAGCTACCTCGTGTGGAACAGCTATACGGGCCTCTTGTCTCTCTCTCCCTGGTCTGGCTTGGAGGCTGCCCTGCAGAGCTGAGCTGAAATCACGAGCTGACAATCACTAAAGAGCTGACAGCCTCTGCACAGGCCCTCCAGCTAGCAGCTGAGGGAAGACACCGGGCCCCTGGAAGATGACCTCTCTCGGGACCATCTCTCTGGACAGGTCACAGCTTCCTCGGTCAGAGATACTGACCCCACACCAGCTGCTATAGGAGTCAGTCCAGAACACATGCCACTTGAATATGTCTAAGCAGAGAAAGAGAAGCATGAACAACACTTATTACCGCAGGCCTGAGCCCTAGGGTATATTCACTGTGTCCCGCAGCCATAGGGAGGAGGAGGAGAAGATCCAGCAGGCAGGAATTGTGCAGCAAGACTGATTTTTAAATTATTTTACACTCTTTTATAGACTTTTTTCTTCATAGTGTAATTGGACAAAGGATAAGCCACCCCTTGGGGGTGATTGGCTAAAATCCTAAAACATCCATTGTCAAAATATTTTTCTACTATACCATAAACAAGACTTTTCAAGGTTGCAGGTGGCTTGATTGTTTACATAACTCTGCTACCTCTTCTGTGAGAGAGAAAAGTCTCTCACAGACGTAGAAAATAGCAAGAAAATCCTCGCTAGCAGCATTTTTGTATCTACAATTCCCCCTTTTTGTTTGATAAGAGACCAACTCTACTATTAATCCTAAATAGAAATTTACATCAGTTATTAATTCTAAACATGTCCTTAAGGCTTTAACTATCTGACTCCATAACAAGAAATTTAACGTTCAGTCTCTGCTTGTGGAAGGACCATCCCAGTCTCTGCTTGTAGAAGGACCATCTGCCTGATGGTTGACATCTTGGTCATCATCAGAAGAGTCATTAGGCTGATGATCTACATTCTGGTCACCATTTGGATGGTTGGCGTTCTGGTCATCATTTGGAGGTTGCCTGTTCTGCCTCTGGTGCTGTAGGTCAGGGCGAACACATTTTGAAGGTAGCCACCGTACCCCAGTATCTGTGGAAACGCAAGCATACCCACGACCC
Source organism: Coloeus monedula (assembly GCF_965178545.1). NCBI lineage: Eukaryota > Metazoa > Chordata > Aves > Passeriformes > Corvidae > Coloeus > Coloeus monedula. The sequence goes on along the minus strand of NC_138821.1, from coordinate 7,524,536 downwards.
CAAACGATAAGCTCATGAGGGCCTTCCCACTGGTTAGTGAGTAAATTCCGTACCCAGACTTTTGCCCGGGGCAGCTGTCTGTCGCCTGCAGACTGCAATGAGAGAAAATGATTCAGAATAACAGGATTATTTGAATTTTGTGGTACTGTAAGGTGATTAATTGTATACAAAGCTTTTGCTAGTCGGCTCTGTGGGGTTTCTCCATGCATTCCCCTTTTCTGTTTGTCCAAAACATGCTTCAAGGTACCATGAGCGCGTTCGACAATGGCTTGGCCAGTAGGAGAATGTGGGATACCGAAGGTATGGTCTACACCCCATAGGTGCAAGAACTGCCGTGTCTTCTCCGAGGCATAGGCAGGACCATTATTGGTTTTCACAGAAGCTGCCACGCCCAGGACTGAGAAAGCCAATTTCCAATGGGCAATGACATCACGGCCCTTCTCTCCAGTGTAAGCAGTAGCCCACATAGCCGAGGAGAAAGTGTCAATAGACACGTGCACATATTTCAGCCGATCAAATTCAGGGATGTGAGTTACATCCGTTTGCCAAATCTGCAAGGCTTTTAGCCCTCTGGGGTTTACCCCCGCTGGCAAAGGTGCAGCGAGTCCGTGACAGCACAAGCACTGACAATGTCGCGCGCCTCGGTTGGCGTTAAATGAAACTGCTTCTGCAGGGTATGTGCACTTTGATGGAAGAAACCGTGTGATACCTTGGCTTGTGCAGTTTTGTCAGGCTGAGGCCCTACCCATGCAGAGTTGGCCAGCATGTCAGCCCTGGCATTGCCTTCTGTTAGAAAACCTGGTAAATTGGTGTGGCTTCGAATGTGCAGAATGTAATACAGATGCACTCGAGCCTGAATTGCAGACCACAAGATTTGCAACAGCGAAAACAGAGCCGCATTGTTCACCTCCTTCAGAAGTGAACAATCTAAGCATTGGGTTATATCTGCTACATAAGCAGAGTCAGTAACCAAATTCAAAGGTTCCTGTGAGAATAACTGAAAAGCCATGGTAACAGCCCTTAATTCAACTAACTGAGCAGAGCCTGACTCGTGTTCCTTCAGCCCCTGCCATTCCGATCCCTCCTTCCAGGGAACGATGGCTTTCCCAGTTTTCCCAGAACCATCCGTAAAGACGGTGGGTCATTGCACCGGCACTTGGCTACTTCTCGGCTGCAAGGAAAGTATGGTTGTATTGGGTTGACCCTGAGTTGATGGACAGTCTTTAAGGCCAATTACACTTCTCACAATTTACATATTTAAACCACACAGAAAGGCGGGACTTCCCCTTTTTGTCAGAGCTCGCCTGCTGGAAGGTGGGGGGGGCTCCGAGCCTCCTGGCCCCACCGGGCTGGGGCCACTGCCCCTTTCCCCCTGTCCCAACGCTGCGGCGCAGACCCTGGGTCGCTGCGGGGGGACTGTCCCAGAGCCGCAGGCAGCTAAAACCAGCCGTGGACTGCTCACAGCTAAACCCATCCAGCGCGGCTTCTGGGGACAGGCGGGTCCCTCTCCTCTCCATGCGGAGCCGGCGGAGTCAACGGGAGCCGGCAGAGCCTCCTGTCTGCAGCCAGCACACTTCATGCTGAACTGAAGAAGACACCATGCAGCCAGCAGCACAGAGGGAGCAAGGCTTTCTCCACCGTAAAGCCTGAACAAGAACACTCTTCAACATGGCGGCTTCAGAGTCAGAGAGAAAGAGAAGTGAGTCACGTGAGATGGAGCTGAGCATGACGACGGGAGAAAAGAGGGCGGTGCCGCGATTCTGGCGCGCAGCTTAAAAAAACCTTCTTGCATGCCGTGGTAAGAAACTGTAATACCACAAACTGTTTGTCTCTTTAATCCATTTGAAGAACATGGGGGGATGGAGAATCCTCGTGTGGCCTGTGAAGATTGTGAAGAATGCCTATGCCAGGCTATATAGAAGTAGTAAGAGGCTGTTAAGAGACTTGTGGCGAAGAAAAGCCTTTGTGTGCAGGCCAAAATAACTTATCCTTAAAAAGATTAATAACCCCATGTGATGGCCTATGTTTTGCAGTGTGAAGGAACTGTGAGATTTTTCATGGAAGAGATGTTCTACACACAGCAGATTGATTGTTTCCGGGCGGGTCTGCTGTTAGTAGCAGTTTAGGAACCACGTGCAACTGAAGGAAAACCCTTTTTTCCTTAAGCATAAGAGAGAGACTTTTCAAGAACTGGAACACTGACTAACATCCCATGTTCTGTTATCCTTGTGTGAGCTGGGTAAAAGGAGAGAAGTGCTGGAAGGGGGGGGGGGAGGGGGATTTGCTTTAATTTTGTTTTGTTATTTTCTCTTTACTTTTAATTCTATTAGTAATAAAGCTCTTTCGTTGTACTGCAACTGTTTAAGGTTTGTGCCTGCTTTGCTTTTCTCCTAACTCTTATCTCACAGAAGGAAAATAAGTAAGTAATGAATATTTTGAACCAAAACCACTACATTTAATTGGTGTTTCCACCCGGTTTCGAACTCAACCCACTACAATGGTTGATTTATGGCTGGGCAGATGGTAAGTGATCTGCCCTGAAAAGTTTTGCAGTGCGCTTTGCAAAGGAGCACTATGGATAAGGCTCCACTCAAAGTATTCCTTTGAGATCAGAATGACAATTACTGCAGGATCTGCAGCCATCAGTTGCAAACACCGTTGACGGCATTTGATTATCAGAGAAGCGACCAATTCAAACACTGTGGTCACAGTCCTTTTCGGCTGGTGAGGCAAACAACCTATTCTAGGATATGCAAAGGATCAGGCCATTGTGCATTCCACTGGCCAATGATACCTGTAGGATGGAGGTCTGGAATAGTAATGAAAACAGTGATAGCAATGGAGGGATCCACTCGATAAACCTGATGAGTGGAAACAGTCCGTTGGACCTCCTGCAGCGCTCATCGCGCTTCCGGAGTCAACTCCCGAGGTGAATTCAGATCAGGATCCCCTTTTAATGTATTAAAAAGCGGGGAAAGCTGCTTTGCAGTTAGACCTAAATAAGGTCGTAACCAATTGATGACACCCAGCAGTTTCTGAGCATCATTCAAGGTTTTAATCGAATCTGGGAATTGCACCTCTTGGCGATGGATAGTTTGGTCCAAAATTTTCACTCCTAAATATTTCCAGGGAGGATGCTGTTGAACTTTCTCCAGAGCTACCTCTAATCCATAGGCATGCAGAGCAGCGAGCAGCTGAGGCTGTATTCTCAGCAGCTCGTCCCGTGTGGACGCTGCCACCAGGATATCATCCATGTAATGGTAGCAGCGTGCATCAGGAAACTGCTTGCGAACACCGGCTAAAGCTTGGGCAACATACCGCTGACAGATAATTGGGCTGTTCCTCATCCCTTGAGGGAGGACCTTCCATTGGTATCTCTTAGCAGGTTCAGCATTGTTAATGGCAGGCACAGTAAAGGCAAATTTTGGTTTTTCATCAGGATGCAAAGGAATTGTGAAAAAACAATCCTTCAAATCAATGATCAGGATGTCCCACCCCGTAGGAATCATGGTGGGAGAGGGCATGCCAGGCTGCAATGCCCCCATACCTTCCATTACTGCATTAACTTTCCAGAGGTCCTGCAATAATCTCCATTTCCCTGATTTCTTCTTAATTACGAAAACAGGAGTATTCCAGGGGCTGGTAGAAGGTTCAAGGTGCCCCTGTTGTAACTGTTCCTGAACCAGCTGATGAAGGGCGTCTAACTTCTCTTTTGGTAGGGGCCACTGAGGTTCAAAGATTGGTGTGTTAGTCAGCCACCGCAAAGGCAGTGTAGGATGCTGTGCGCCCTTATGCACAATGACCCCTGCTAAAAATTTGACCCAATCTGTACTCCCCAAGCTGCCAACACGTCCCGTCCCCAAAATTTAAGGGAAGTGGTACTAACATAAGGCCTAATTGTAGCTGTGTGCCCCTCTGAGTCCTTCACCACCACAGGCCGTTCGCTTAAATAGCTCTGTGTGGTTCCTCCTAATCCTGCGATGGCCGATCCCACAGGGGCTAAAGGCCATGAGGGAGGCCACGCAGAGAAGGAGATGATAGTTACATCAGCACCCGTATCAATCAAACCTCGAAGCTGAATCCGGGGCGGACGGGCATTCGGCAGGATCAGGGTACATGTCATCTGTGGCCTTTGGTCAGAGATGTCTGCAGTCCAGAAGGCCTGCGGAAGTCCCGTAGATCCACTGCCAATATCTCTGTGAATTTGTTGTTCTATCCTGGGGACACAAGACTTAAAAGGCACTAATTTAGCAAGGCAGGTCTTTTCAGGAATAGTTACAGGGGGGTTTTTGCGTGGAGACCATAGCGCAAATCTGACCTTTAAAGTCAGCATCAGTAACTCCTGAGTGCACTAAGATTCCTTGATGGGCAACGTCAGATTTTCCCACCAACATCGCACTGGATCCCTGGGCTAAGGGTCCATATGCATCCAAGGGTATCTCTGCATCCTTTTTGGAGCAGTTCCCACTTTGCCCGGTCAGCTCTGGATGCAGGAGGCTGCGGGGGCCAGCCTCCGGAATCCGGGAGACCAGAGGTCTGGCTCGTGGGTCCTTCCACAGGACCGTGGCAATAGAGGCAGGTGGTGGAAGAAGGAGGCAGGCTCAATTGTGGATGAAATCCGGAAGGTTTATTGTGTCTCCGAACAGGGGACCTCGCCCCCCGGGGGTGTCCAGCAATGAGCCACCCTGAACGTGCCTGCCAGGGGTTTTATGGGGGGGTGGCGACAGGGGAGGGATGACAACGGCATCGAATCAGGGAAGGAGAAGGACGGGTCTGCGGGATGAGGGACACACAAGGGAACCTATCTCGGGAAAGGAAGGGAGGGAGGGATCCTCCCCCCAAGACCAATCACTCGACGCCCCTGCCAGAACTTTCTAGAAGCTTGGGAGGGGTGCCGGGACGATTGGCAGGGGTCTGGGAGGAGACAAATAGAGAAAGCAGGGTTATGAACACGAAACCAGGAGGGTATAAACTGGGATGGTACAGTAACACAAAACCCAAAGGGGAGACCCGGACTGAACCAAACAAGACACACTCCCACATCTCCCCCTTTTTGGTTTTTTAAGATGGTTTAAAGTTTGGCTGGGGGTAATATTCAGAGTCTGGATAAAAGACCTTGAACTCTTGCAACTCAGGAGCCGTAGGTTCGAGCTCCGGTTCCTGCAGGGTCTCTGCATCCGGGAGTACCTCGGCTCGGTCAATATCTGTAGGGGAGGGGGAGCTTGTAATCAACTTTACTGACATTCTCTTGAGGAGTCCAAACAAAATTAGGGCAACCAACAAAACAAAAAGAAAAATCAGTCCAGACCGGAAAATAGATCCTGCCCATCCGGATAGTCCCCATTTGCTGAAGATGTCGCCGAGCCAGTCACCAGTTTCTTTCCGAATTTGCATCACCATGGCCTGCATCTTGTCTGTGGATGTTCTCCGCCCTTGATGTAAACATATGTGGTCTTGGCCCATGGTTTGCGCCAGGACTGACCACACGTTTGCTGCCGGTTGGGGAACTATCCACAGCGACGCAGGCCATGGGAGCAGCTGCAGGATGACAACAAGCTGCAGGCTTCTGGCGACGGCTTGGATGGACGGTGCAGGATCCATTTCTGTAGTCTCTAAACTAGAAAGAAACTCAAAAGGAAGAATATTAAAATTGGGAAGAATACCTGGGGGCGAACTTAGGGTCCAAAGGGGCGTAGGATTAACCCACCCCGGTTTTAGGGGGTGCTTGACTCCTTCCTCCGGTGGGCTGGGAAATACACGGTTTCACCCATTTTGATGGGATCCACCTGGGGCCCTCGGGGGTGGATATGCATGCATATCCCTTCCCCCATGTAACTAGTTCATGAGGGCCCTGTATTTCCCGAGTCTCCGGGTCTTTAACCAACACCGGAGGCCTTTCTTTCATTTGCAGCTGCTGAGACCGCCTGAAGTGCCGCACCATCGGTGGATTCAGGTTCTCAAAGGCACAGTTGAGGAAGTTTAGTGTGAACAGTGCTCTTGAGAGCCTGACAGCTGGGGATTCTAATTTCTTTGAGGACCTTTGCCTTTGTAGCATCCTCTTGATATTTTGATGAGCCCTCTCGACTATCGCTTGACCTGTCGGGGAATAGGGGATGCCCGTCTTATGTTCTATTCCCCATTGCTGCAGGAAGCCCCTGAACTCCTTGGATGAATACGCAGGGCCATTGTCCATTTTGATGACTTTGGGGATGCCCAGGGTGGCGAATGCCTGCACTAAGTGCCTTCCGACATTGCTAGCCCTTTCCCCTGTGTGGGCAGAAGCAAAGACTGCTCCGGAGAAGGTGTCCACTGACACATGTACATACTTCATTCTGCCGAATGAAGCAACATGTGTCACGTCCATCTGCCACACCTCACAACTACTGAGTCCACGGGGGTTAACGCCGGTGCCAATGGCGGGAAGAGCTAATTGATGACATTTGGGACATGCGGCCACGATCGCTCTGGCCTGGTCATGCTTCAGATTGAACTGCCGGACCAGGGCAGGCACGTTTTGATGGAACAGCTGATGGCTGATTTTGGCCTGCCCAAATACATCTGGGATCGGGGCCATTGCGGCTGGCGCAGCAAGGGCATCTGCCTTCCTGTTGCCTTCCGCGATGAACCCGGGCAGGTCCGTGTGTGACCTGACGTGCATCACGTAATATGGTTGCTCTCGGTGGGAGACTAGGTTAACCAATTTCGAGAGCAACTCATATAAAGCCGTGTTGGAGACCTCTTGTAAGATGGCATGTTCGGCTCTGGAGACTACTCCTGCAACATATGCAGAGTCGGTTACTAAATTTAGAGGTTCGGGAAACCTTTCAAAAGCCCTGACGACTGCGTCTAACTCAGCGACTTGAGGTGATCCTTCCACCTCTTTAATATCAGCCTCCCACCGCTGAGTTTGGGGGTTTTTCCAAGTCGTGACTGACTTGTGAGACGCCCCAGACGCGTCAGTAAAAACGGTCAAGGCCTTTAAAGGTTCCTTGCTCCGAACACTCTTTGTGCTTAATTCGAATTGAACTTCCGAATTGAAAATTTTGTGGGCTGGCCTATGTAGAGAAATTTGGCCTGTGTAACCTTCCAGAGCAAATTGCAAGGCTTCACAATCCTGAAGCAGGCTCTCCAACATTGCTTTGGTGATTTGGCCCGTTCGCATCCTAATTGGTACGTGGATGCAGTTAAAGTCACGTCCCGATAGTTCCCTGATCCAGACTCTAGCTTTCCGGATCAGTTCAGCCATCAGCTCCTGTGGCCGTGTCATCCTTTTGGACCTATTATGACTGAGAAAGACCCACTCTATGATCAAGAGAGGGTCCCTCCGGTCCTGGTCCTCCTTGCTCTTCCTTTTGTCTTCCCATCGGAAGACAACTCCGTGTAGGTGTGGCAGATTACCCAGGATGATAAACCTGAATGGCAAGTCAGGCCTGTACCTGCTTGCCTGCCTGGTGGACATCAGGTGTTGCACCTTCTCCAAGGCTGTCCGTGCCTCTGGGGTAAGCGTCCGGGGAGAACTAAGCTCCTCTCCCCCTTTCAACAAATCAAAAAGGGGGGCTAGGTCTTCAGTGGACAGACCCAGCCACGGCCTTACCCAGTTTAAGGACCCACACAGTTTGTGGACATCCGCCAATGTCTTAATATCCGTTTGAATTGCCAATTTTTGTGGCACAATGGTCCGCTTTGTAATTTCAAGGCCCAGGTATTTCCAAGGTGGCATCCTTTGAATTTTTTCACTTTGGAGCTCGAACCCTGCAGCAACCAATGCTCCGATTGTCAGGTCAAGCACACGCGCAAGCATGTCATCATCGGGGGCACACACAAGGACATCATCCATATAATGAAGGATGATGGCCTCCTTTGCGGCTGCGCGAACTGGGGCAAGCAAGGAAGAGACATACCATTGGCAGATGGTCGGGCTGTTCTTCATGCCCTGTGGCAACACCTTCCAATGATATCTCTGTCTCGGTTTTGAAAGACAGGTGTCTGCTAAGGAAGGCAGAAGCCCCCCTTGAAGTGGCAGATATAACCCTTTTTCCCTCCAAGTTATTATATTTTGAAATCAAGGGCCTTCAGGCAGAGATGTGGGAAATAGGAATAACAGTTCTTTACTATATATATATATATATATGTATGTATATGTATATAACCAGTCAAACAAAACAACAACAACTATGACAGTAACAGCACACACAAACCCAGTGCCAGCCTTCTCGGCTGTCAGGCTATTTCCCCTCGGGTGCAGTTCCGCTCGCAGCCGGCAGGGGCGCTGGCGGCTCCCGGTGAGCAGGGCAGGTGCGATGGTTCCCCCGCGGCTGCAGGGGGCGCTCCGGAGCGAGCTCGGGAAACACGCGGGCAATGGCGGCCTGGGATCCCGGGAAGGGAAGGAACAAAGGCTTCACAAACCGCTGGGCAGCCAATCCCGGACTCTCAGGAGCAGCAGGCTGGAAACGGCAGGCAGGAGCGGCAGGGACGAACGCAAATCCCGGGTGGCAGGCGAGATGTATCCAGATGGGAGAACCCCACGGGTGCCCAGGCAGGCAGGGCGAGCAGGGCTGCAGCGTAGCGAAAAACTCGAAGCAGCAGCAGTGGGGCAGGGCAGCCACAGCTCGGCCTCCAGCAGGGCAGGGAAAGCGGCTTTTGGGGTCCCGGCGTTGTTTCCAGCAGGAAGAGAAGAACGGCCAAAAAAAGAAGAAGCAGCAGCTCCTTTCTCTGCAGCTTCTCTCTCCGGACGCTCAGAGCGAACTGCCCCCACACCCAGGTGTAGACAAAAAAGTAGCCAGGCCCGCCCCACTCCCTTTTTGTCTTTCTTAAGTACAGCTATTTGTCCCCTAGCAACATGCATATGGGAGAAAATTCCTTTAACAGAAAAAAACCTAAGACTAAACTAAAACCCCAACATTATCCACCCCGAATTTTTTCCCATACTAACATGTTACATGAAACTTAACTTTTTTTCTTAACCATATAAATCTATGCATTACCCAAATTATACACAAATATACATGCTGATAGTGATACAAGTACAGAGTCATGGGTAGTTCACCCTAAAACAAGGTCCCCTTGAGGTAAGCATCGGGTCTCTCCATCCTTTTGCATCACCCACCAGGTGCAACCTGGTCCCTGAGCAAAAACGACCCCACGGATGGGTTTGTCTTTGCTCAAGGCAGACTTTACCCAAACAGTTTTTCCAAGCATACCTCTCATGTGCACCACTGGAACCTTATCTCCGTCTGTTGTTTGTAGGGGTTCGGATTGGGCAGGGCCTGCTCGGCTGGTGGAGCCTCGGGTGTTAACTAACCAGGTGGCTCTTGCTAAATGCATCTCCCAGTTTTTTAAAGTCCCCCCACCCAGTGCCTTCAAGGTGGTTTTAAGCAATCCATTACACCGCTCAACCTTCCCAGCTGCTGGTGCATGGTAAGGGATGTGGTACACCCACTCTATGCCATGTTCTCTAGCCCAGGTGTTTATAAGGCTGTTCTTGAAATGAGTCCCATTGTCAGACTCGATTCTCTCAGGGGTGCCATGCCTCCAAAGGACTTGCTTTTCCAGGCCCAGGATGGTGTTCCGGGCAGTAGCGTGAGGCACAGGGTAGGTCTCCAGCCATCCAGTGGTGGCTTCTACCATTGTGAGCACATAGCGCTTGCCTTGGCGGGTTTGAGGCAGTGTGATGTAATCAATCTGCCAGGCCTCCCCATACTTGTATTTGGACCATCGCCCACCGTACCACAGAGGCTTCACCCGCTTGGCCTGCTTGATCGCAGCGCATGTCTCACAATCATGGATAACCTGGGAGATACTGTCCATGGTTAGATCCACCCCTCGGTCTCGTGCCCACTTATAGGTGGCATCTCTGCCCTGATGACCTGAGGCATCATGGGCCCATCGAGCTAGGAACAGTTCTCCTTTATGTTGCCAATCTAAGTCTATCTGGGACACCTCTATTTTCGCAGCCTGGTCTACCTGTTTGTTGTTACGATGTTCTTCATTAGCCCGGCTCTTGGGGATGTGAGCATCTACATGACGGACCTTCACGGATAGCTTCTCTACCCGAGTGGCAATGTCTTTCCACTCTTCAGCAGCCCAGATTGGTTTTCCTCTGCGCTGCCAGTTTGCCTTATTCCACCTTTCTAGCCAACCCCACAGAGCATTGGCTACCATCCATGAATCAGTGTAGAGGTAGAGCTTTGGCCACTTCTCTCTTTCAGCTATGTCCAGAGCTAATTGAACAGCTTTGAGCTCAGCAAATTGGCTCGATCCACCTTCTCCTTCAGTAGCCTGTGCAACTTGTCGTGTGGGGCTCCATACAGCGGCTTTCCATTTCCGGCTAGCGCCTACAATTCGGCAGGAACCATCAGTGAAGAGGGCGTATTGTCTTTCACTCTCTGGTAGCTCGTTATATGGTGGGGCTTCTTCAGCACGTGTCACCTGCTCCTCTTCTTCTTCAGAAGATAACCCAAAAGTCTCACCTTCCGGCCAGTTCGTAATTATTTCCAAGATCCCAGGGCGACTTGGGTTTCCAATTCGAGCGCGCTGCGTGATGAGGGCAATCCATTTGCTCCAAGTAGCGTCGGTGGCGTGATGCGTGGAGGGAACCTTTCCTTTGAACATCCACCCCAGCACCGGTAGTCGGGGTGCCAGGAGGAGTTGTGCCTCTGTGCCAATTACTTCTGAGGCAGCCTGGACTCCTTCATAAGCTGCCAGGATTTCCTTCTCTGTGGGAGTGTAGTTGGCTTCAGACCCTCTGTAGCTTCGGCTCCAGAATCCCAGTGGTCGGCCCCGAGTCTCACCAGGCACCTTCTGCCAGAGGCTCCAGGACAGACCATTGTTCCCGGCTGCAGAGTAGAGCACGTTCTTCACCTCTGGTCCTGTCCTGACTGGGCCAAGGGCTACGGCGTGAGCAATTTCCTGTTTGATCTGGGCGAAGGCTTGCTGCTGTTCAGGGCCCCAGTGGAAATCGTTCTTCTTGCGGGTAACCAGGTAGAGAGGACTCACGATCTGGCTGTACTCGGGAATGTGCATCCTCCAGAAACCTATAGCGCCTAGGAAAGCTTGTGTTTCCTTCTTGTTGGTCGGTGGAGACATTGCTGTGATCTTATTGATGACCTCAGTAGGAATCTGACGCCGTCCATCTTGCCACTTTACTCCCAGGAACTGGATCTCTCGGGCAGGTCCCTTGACCTTGCTCTTCTTGATGGCAAAACCAGCTTGCAGGAGAATTTGAATTATTCTCTCTCCTTTCTCAAACACTTCGGTCGCGGTGTTCCCCCACACAATGATGTCATCAATGTACTGCAGATGTTCTGGAGCCCCACCCTTTTCTAGTGCAGTCTGGATCAGTCCATGACAGATGGTGGGACTGTGCTTCCACCCCTGGGGCAGTCGGTTCCAGGTGTACTGCACGCCCCTCCATGTGAAGGCAAACTGAGGCCTGCACTCTGCTGCCAGAGGAATAGAGAAGAATGCATTGGCAATGTCAATAGTGGCGTACCACTTTGCTGCTTTGGACTCCAGCTCGTACTGGAGCTCCAACATGTCCGGCACGGCAGCGCTCAGCGGTGGAGTCACTTCATTCAGGGCACGATAGTCCACAGTCAGTCTCCATTCCCCATCAGACTTGCGCACAGGCCAGATGGGGCTGTTGAAGGGTGAGTGGGTCTTGCTGACCGCCCCTTGGCTCTCCAGCTCGCGGATCATCTTGTGGATGGGGATCACAGCATCTCGATTTGTCCGATACTGCCGGCGGTGCACTGTCGAGGTGGCAATTGGCACTCGTTGCTCTTCCACTTTCAGGAGCCCAACTGCAGAAGGATTCTCAGATAGTCCAGACAGGGTGTTCAATTGCCTAATGCCCTCTGCCTCCACAGCAGCAATACCAAATGCCCACCTGAGTCCTTTTGGGTCTTTGTAATAGCCATTCCGGAGGAAGTCTATGCCCAGAATACACGGGGCCTCTGGGCCGGTCACAATCGGATGCTTTTGCCACTCCTTCCCAGTCAGGCTCACCTCAGCTTCCAAAAGGGTCAACTGCTGTGATCCCCCGGTCACCCCAGCGATGGATACAGGTTCTGCCCCCACATGTCCCGATGGCATTAAAGTACACTGTGCCCCAGTATCAACCAATGCATCATATTTTTGTGGCTCTGATGTGCCAGGCCATCGGATCCACACCGTCCAGAAAACTCGGTTCTCCCGTGCCTCTTCCTGGCTAGAGGCAGGGCCCCTCTAGCCCTGGTTATCATTCTTTCCCTGGGTGTACATGCTCGAGGTACCTTCAAGGGGATCCGACATATCATCCTCCCTTCTGAAATATCTGGCAGCTCGGTCACGGGAGGCTGAGGCTACCTTCACCTTAGCGGAACCCCCTCGGTTAGTGCCTCCCTCCTTGAGTTCACGCACCCGCGCTGCCAGGACAGAGGTGGGTTTCCCATCCCACCTTCTCATGTCTTCCCCATGCTCACACAGGAAAAACCACAGCTCAGCTCGTGGGGTGTACCCTCTCTCTCTAGCAGGGGGACGACGGGCTCTGACTTGGGGGCCTGTGACTCGCACTGGTGCCACACTGACCCTCCTCATCTCCTCCCTCATCTCCTCCCTCATCTCCTCCCTCATTTCCTTCCTCATCTCCTTCATCTCCTCTTTGAGGTCCTGGACCACAGCAGAGACATGAGCTTTCAGCGGGCCATTGATCATGCTGTCATAATGCCTGAGCTTGCTGGCAACAGAGCCCACGGTTTCTCGGGTATTGTCAGCATCAATCGTTGCAATGAAGGTGGTGTATTGCGATGGCCCCAGCCTTGCCAGGTTCCACATCATCTGTCCTGTGCACCTGACCTTATCGGGGTCATTATCATGCTGTCCATCCCTCCCAAAGAGTACCTCTAATATTGCCACCTCTCTTAGCTGTTGAATCCCTTGCTCGAGTGTCTTCCACTGCATTCTATGATGGTACTCCTGCATTCTTTCTTTGTGAATGAACCTTTCTCTCACACTCATTAAGAGCTGCTCCCAGAGAGAAAGGGGCCCTGGCTCCCTCACAAATACCTGGTCCACACCTGGGTCCTGGGTCAATGATCCCAGATACCTTGCCTCACCACTATCCAGTTGCACACTTGTGCCCATAAGGTCCCAAACCCGAAGCAGCCAGGTGGTATAAGGCTCACGCCCCCTTCGCGCAATGTCGTTTCGCATAGTGCGGAGACTGTCGTACGACAGGGACTCAGTGATGATTTCTGGCTCTGGCTCTCCTGCTGGTTGTGAGGGCCCTGGTTGTCCATCATCATTAACTGGTCGTACTGATTTGGTCTTACACTTCCTCCTTTGCACAGGGGCAACTGCTGCTGGCTGTGGTTGTCCTTGTGGTTCAGCTGAAGCCTGGACGGTTGTAACATCCGTGGGTTCTACTGCTGTACCATCGGACTCACCCTCTTTGGGGCAGGGAGAGGGCTTTTCACTAGCTGAGGAGGTGTATTCCCTTAGCAATTGGCATATCTCCTGGCGCACCTGGCCCATCTCCTGGCACATCTCCTTGCGCACCTGGCCCATCTCCTGGCACATCTCCTTGCGCACCTGGCCCATCTCCTGGCATATCCCCTGGCGCACCTGACCCATCTCTTGGCACATCTCTTGCATCCCTTTTGCCAGTACCCCCACCCAGTTTGGGTAGTCCATTTCTGAGGTGGACTGTTGGGCGGTATCAGTCTGTGGGGCGGGGTCTCTAGTGTCTGGGGCTACGTCAGTCTCTGGGGTAGGATCTCTAGTGTCTGGGGCCGTGCCAGGTTCTGGGGCAGGATAGGGCTCTGGGGTAGGATCTCTTGTGTCTTGGGCCATGTCAGGTTCTGGGGCAGGATCAGGCTCTGGGGTAGGAACTCTACTCTCTGGGGCCAGGTCAGGTTCTGGGGCAGGATCTCTAGTCTCTGGGGCTGGTGTCCGGGTAGATATCCAAGCCAATCTCAACTTATCCTTGAGTGCTAAATAGAGTAGGCCTATCAGCAGCAGATGGTTAATATTCAGAGGGAATTTAAACCCTTCGAAAATTGATGGGGTGGGCCCGAAGAACTGGTTGAGGGGTTGGGGGAAAACTTCCCCTGGTGTCATTTCCTCACAGAAGGTACCATTGTTAACATAACCCCAAAAACATGTGCTCAGTGTGTGATAGCCGTTTATCCATGTGCCCACATTCCGGAGGAAGCTAAAAACCCATGAATTCCTCACCTTCTCAACCCATAACGCAAGCTGGATAACAGCAATGGTAGCCTTAGTCAGAGGACCCAGATTCAAGTAAGGAGCTGCAAAGGGGAAGAATATAGCTACGGCCACATGCCACCCGAACCAGGGTAAACTAGACCACATAGTGCAGCCTAACAAGGTTCCTATATCTGGCACACAAAATAAAGTTCCAAGAACTGTTATTCCTTTTTTTTTTCACCTCTCTCTCTTAATGCCCTCAGGCCCCACGTTGGGCGCCAAGATCTGTCTCGGTTTTGAAAGACAGGTGTCTGCTAAGGAAGGCAGAAGCCCCCCTTGAAGTGGCAGATATAACCCTTTTTCCCTCCAAGTTATTATATTTTGAAATCAAGGGCCTTCAGGCAGAGATGTGGGAAATAGGAATAACAGTTCTTTACTATATATATATATATATATGTATGTATATGTATATAACCAGTCAAACAAAACAACAACAACTATGACAGTAACAGCACACACAAACCCAGTGCCAGCCTTCTCGGCTGTCAGGCTATTTCCCCTCGGGTGCAGTTCCGCTCGCAGCCGGCAGGGGCGCTGGCGGCTCCCGGTGAGCAGGGCAGGTGCGATGGTTCCCCCGCGGCTGCAGGGGGCGCTCCGGAGCGAGCTCGGGAAACACGCGGGCAATGGCGGCCTGGGATCCCGGGAAGGGAAGGAACAAAGGCTTCACAAACCGCTGGGCAGCCAATCCCGGACTCTCAGGAGCAGCAGGCTGGAAACGGCAGGCAGGAGCGGCAGGGACGAACGCAAATCCCGGGTGGCAGGCGAGATGTATCCAGATGGGAGAACCCCACGGGTGCCCAGGCAGGCAGGGCGAGCAGGGCTGCAGCGTAGCGAAAAACTCGAAGCAGCAGCAGTGGGGCAGGGCAGCCACAGCTCGGCCTCCAGCAGGGCAGGGAAAGCGGCTTTTGGGGTCCCGGCGTTGTTTCCAGCAGGAAGAGAAGAACGGCCAAAAAAAGAAGAAGCAGCAGCTCCTTTCTCTGCAGCTTCTCTCTCCGGACGCTCAGAGCGAACTGCCCCCACACCCAGGTGTAGACAAAAAAGTAGCCAGGCCCGCCCCACTCCCTTTTTGTCTTTCTTAAGTACAGCTATTTGTCCCCTAGCAACATGCATATGGGAGAAAATTCCTTTAACAGAAAAAAACCTAAGACTAAACTAAAACCCCAACAATCTCTTTCTTGGGGCTCCTCGGTTGATGACCGGAACCGAGAAGGCGAAACGTGGGGCATCGTCAGGGTGTAGAGGAATTTGGAAAAAACAATCTTTAATGTCAATCACGGCCAAATTCCAATTTTGGGGAAGCATCGTCGGGGACGGCATCCCTGGTTGGAGAGAGCCCATGTCCTCAATTTCATCATTAATTTGGCTAAGGTCCTGTAGGAGCCGCCATTTGTCTTTGTTGGGTTTTTTAATTACAAAGACAGGGGAATTCCAGGGGCTGTTGGTTTCCACGATATTCCCCTTCCTGAGCTGCTCCTCCACGAGCTTCTCGAGTGCCTCTAATTTCTCACCGTAGAGCAGCCACTGTTCTACCCACACCGGCCGGTCCGTTTTCCATGTCAATTTCTGGGTAGGGCACTCCTCAGTGACCGCTGCGCAAAAATTCTGCGGGGGGTCAGGAATGTCAGTGGTGACTCCCCACTGCTGCATGAGGTCTCTCCCCAAGAGGGGTTCCTTGTAATCCAATACGAATGGACGTATATTGGCCAATTGTCCGCTCGGCCCCTTAATTTGTACAACGCTTTTAGACTGTTTAGCCAATTGGATGCCCCCAACACCTTGTACGTGCCCTGCCACGTTTTGCAGTTCCCAATGTGTCAGCCATTCCTGTGTGGGAATGATCGTCACATCTGCCCCTGTGTCCAGAAGTCCCTTGAGGTGAAGGACTTCTTCCCCTCTGTTGATTTTACAGTCTACCCTCGGCTTCCCTGTCCCTATTACATGAGTGGCACACACCATTAGGTGTGGCCCTCCTGCACGGATAGCCTGGGCGACCATCTGCCCTCTGGGCAGAAACAGAGGTGGACGGACACAGCGCAGCCAGAGAACGGGTCCTTCGGGACTAGATGTCATTAGCCCCGGAGCGACTTCAATCTCGGGGGGTGTGCAGTTAACATCTCCGACGATGACATACCTGTCAGGGCTCTGATCTCCCGCCCCCAGCTCACCACCGGTGCTCACCGGTGCGGCGTGCCACTCGCTATTCTTCAGGAGGAGCGGTGTCAACAGCTGCAACCTGAAAGAACCGTCGGAAAAGGAAGTCAAGTTTGGCTGAAGTGTCATATCCGGTAATTTTGTGTCATCGCTATCTGCCCTCCCCTGTCCCTCCTCCCCCTCGCGTCCCGTCCCTTTTTTGTCTTCACGCGGGGCGGGCGCACGCTCCTCATTCAGTTTTTTTTGTTCCTGGCTCTCAAGCCCCCCCGACCCTTGTTCTCTTTTAAATTGATAAAACTGTCTCTTGAGTGGACAATCTTTGGTCCAATGCCCGGGCTGGTCACAGAGGAAGCAGGCGTTCTTGGTCTGCTGTTGAGGCCGCTTCTGGCTGTTCTTTGCCGGAGGTGGTCTGTTGCTTCGGCCCGCGGTTCTCTTCTGGTCCGCAGCAGTATGGTGTGTTGATGTTCCCACCAAAATTGTTCCCCGGGATTGCTGCTTATCCGAGCCGGCAGGTTGTAGGTGTGGCGCCTTCGCAGCGCAAACCTCTAACATCGCCTGTATCGTCGGCGGAGGGTCCAGGGGGAGGCTCAGGATGGCTGCCTTGCACTGCGGGTTGGCGTTGACCATTGCCATCTCTGTGATGACCTCCTCTCTGGCCGCCGGCTGCTTAACCTGCAACTCTACAGCTCGGGTTAATCGCTCCACAAACCTTAGGAACGATTCAGTGGGTTGCTGACGGACCTGCGAGTACGTTAGCACAGGTGCGTCCGGCCTCAGGCCAAGGAATGCCTTTCCGGCCGCTTCCTTGACCTGCTGCAGCACCTCTAAAGGCAGACCTTGGGCCTGCTTCGGCGCCAACGCCCATTCTCCCTCGCCACTCAGATGGTCCATCGTTATTTCCTGATTGTCGGCATCAACGGCCGTATCTGAACTTTGCAGAAGCACCGGAAGGAGTCGACGGAGCTCCTTTTCCCATGCTGATTTCCAGAGCAGAAACTCTACTGAGGAAAGCAAGCACGAGAAAAGCTGACGCAAATCAAAAGGCGTCATTACTGCTCCCGAGAGATTTGCCCTTAAAAGACCACGAAAATATTCGCTTTCTCTCCCGAACTCCTTCTGCGCCTTGCAAAGCTCCTTTATTGTTTGATGGGAGAGGGGTTCCCAACTGGCGTGGGTTATTCCACCTCTCCGGGACCTCTGATAAAGAACCAGAGCAGCTGAAGGAATGGGGTCCAGTTCCGGGTTCCGGTCCTCAGGCCCTCCCCCTTCCGGCCACTGACCGTGGGAACCGGAAGGCCAAGCGTGGGAACCGGAAGCAGGAAGCAGGTGGCAACCATACACGGACCTACAACAACTTCTAGGGGCAGAGCACGGGGGCGTGCACTGATGACAGGTGGGAGGGGCAACAGGGGTGGACCCAGCTTGGGTGTGGGAGGAGTTAGGGTACTGGGAGGGGTCATGACGAAAGGGGTTGGGACTTGAGAGAAAGGCGTTTTGGGATGAAGAAACGGGGGGAGGGCAAGAGGGGGTTTCTGCCATGTGGCACCCACCATCTTGTCCTCGTCGGGCAGGGAATCCATTTTCTAAACCCTCTGAACAACTGAAGCGAACTCGGGGTCTAACAACTGGGGAATAAGAGGAACGGGATAAGCCCCGGGCAGTCTGGCCAGGACTGTCTGGGCGGGGGGGCCGAGAATCCCGAGGGAAGCCAGGGAGTCGGTAGCAACCCTGCGCAGCATCGCGGTTTGCTTCCTTCAGGACGCCCGGTTTAGGGGACAAGGGTTTAGGAGAAGGCTTAGGGGTAGCAACTGGGGAACCCGGGGTTGACTGTCCTTCCCTCCCCCTTATTTTGTTTAGAGCGGACCGAATCTGTAGATATAACAAAGAAAACTTACCTAAATCCTTTTCTTTTGCCAATTGAGATTGCGCCAATTTTGCTCCCACGGCGTTCCAAAAGGGATCGCTTAAAACTGAACTGTGGGAGCACTGAGGGAAGTGCTGGAACAGCCACCGCACAAACCGTTTTAAACACCCTTTAGAAAAACGTTTTCCCCCCCTCCAGGAGTCCCGCAACTTGGAAAAATACCCCCTTTTGTGCTGTGGACAATTTTGCGCCCATAATCCACAGCACGACATCTGGAGCTTTAAAAATAAACCAACCCTTGGACACTAGCTCCCACCAGAAACCGGAGGTGACCGGACCACAGTCGCCCCGGAGCTGCGCAGCCTACCCTGGGCTCCTACGAGCCACGGACCGTGCGAAGCCATTCACCACGCGCTGCGCGCAGCCGGGCGGGCACCGCCGGGTCCCGCCACGCCTCGCTCCGCCGCCAACACTGCGGCTCGTGTGGCTCCACCCGCACGCGGGAACTGCCTCGAAAGGCTTTACGGTAAGTTTCCCCCCCCCCGGGGAAATACTTACCTGCTGGTGTCCAGGCAAGCTCCAGGCGTCCCGATTTCCACCGAGGACGACTCTGCTGGCGCGGGCGGAGCTACCGTCCTCCTCCCCAGGAGCGCAGCTCACTAAAACGGAGCGTGCTACAACTGGGGTAGCTTGACGTCCCAAGGACGCACTTGGAAGTCCAATCAGTCCCTTCCGTGGCGTCCGGTGGAAGCAGGGGCCCCGCGATGGGCGCCAAGCTGCCTCTGCGTCCTTTTTGGAGCAGTTCCCACTTTGCCCGGTCAGCTCTGGACGCAGCAGGCTGCGGGGACCAGCCTCCGGAATCCGGGAGACCAGAGATCTGGCTCGTGGGTCCTTCCACAGGACCGCGGCAATAGAGGCAGGTGGTGGAAGAAGGAGGCAGGCTCAATTGTGGATGAAGTCCAGAAGGTTTATTGTGTCTCCGAACAGGGGACCTCGCCCCCCGGGGGTGTCCAGCAATGAGCAACCCTGAACGCGCCTGCCAGGGGTTTTATGGGGGGGTGGCGACAGGGGAGGGATGACAACGGCATCGAATCAGGGAAGGAGAAGGACGGGTCTGCGGGATGAGGGACACACAAGGGAACCTATCTCGGGAAAGGAAGGGAGGGAGGGATCCTCCCCCCAAGACCAATCACTCGACGCCCCTGCCAGAACTTTCTAGAAGCTTGGGAGGGGTGCCGGGACGATTGGCAGGGGTCTGGGAGGAGACAAATAGAGAAAGCAGGGTTATGAACATGAAACCAGGAGGGTATAAACTGGGATGGTACAGTAATACAAAACCCAAAGGGGAGACCCGGACTGAACCAAACAAGACACACTCCCACACAAGGGAATCTTATAAATACTGCTAGAGTCTAAGACGACTGCTGCTGTGGTGTGGACGTCAAAACCATCTCATCCCTGGGTGCCGTTTCTAGGGTGGCTGAGCAGGCCTGTGCCTGTACCTGTGCCACTCTCTGGGGGAGCGACTGCATTGGAGGGCAATTCCCCCTCCTTGCACCCCGGCGGAAGTTTCCCCACAAAGGCCAACCATCGGCATGAGTCAGGGATCTACAATAGTCCAAGCAATGCCCTGGCCTGCCACACCTCTTGCACTGGAGGATCGGTGTGTTTTCTTTTTGGCTTGGCTTAGGCTGCTTCCGTTTTTTCGCGTGTTTGGATTGCTTTGGTTCACAATCAGAAAATGTGTGAACAGGCTGCAGGAACGCAGCCAAAGCAGACCTTTTCTGGTTCCCAGATCCCACCTTAGCACAGGCTTCGACCATGTCTATTACCTCAGGATCCCCTGGCAAAGTATCTGATTTTTCTGCACTCCTCGTTTGCGTTATCTCTCACTAACTGCCTTAACAAAAACTGTCTTAACCTGTCATCCTCAACCTGCTTCTCGAGAGAAGCAGCGACTTTCTATACAAAAGAGTGGAATGACTCTGATTTCCCTTGAACTATTTCAGTTTATTGCTTTCTAGGCGCAGACAACTCTATGGTTTTCAACAGGGCAGCCATGCCAACCTGCTGAGCTTGCTTCAGGACGCTAGAGGACAAGTTACCCTGTAGGCTGGGATCAGAGAAGGGACCAGTCCCCATCAAAGCATCCATTCCCACTGTCCATCTAGGATCGGCAGCAGGGGGCTGCATATTCCCTAATGCAGCCTTGTCGGCCAGCTTTCTCCAGGTTTTCTCAAAAACTGTAAATTGTACAGGTTGAAATAGAATTTGACCTAAGTGTCTATTATCAAATGGAGCTAGCAAATCAGTATTTATCACCCTTATTATTTGCATAACCTCAGCAGAACCTGGCCCATATTGTGCCACCTTGGATTGCAGGTCCTGGGCAATCTTCCAAGCAATCACCTCATGCTTATCACGCTCACCTGAATTTGGGAGAGCCTTATACAGTGGGAAAGCTTGGATCTCCCCTTTTGGGGAGTCACTACCATCCTGAACTTCTGGCACAGCCTGTGGATGAAATTTAACAGCTTCCCGATTACCCCCCGAATCCTCAGATCTATTTGGCATTCCAAGTGTTTCCAATAACCTCCAGTCACCCTCCTCCAATGCTCGCATTTTAACTGACTCTAAGAAGTGATTGTAGTGGGTTGTATGCACTGTTACCGTGCAGTCCGGAAAGGTCCAGGGCTGAGACCGGCGCAGACTTTTCCTTTGCCGCCTGGCTACAGCTGCCTTACGACCTGGGGCCAGAACCTCATCTGCCTCACTTCCCAATGATGAATCATCAGGCAAAGGCAACTCTGAGATGCTGGGAGCGAACAGAGGTGGACGGAGAGGGGCACTTTGGCTAAGTTCGCTGGAGCCAGAACAGACAGCACAGACTACAGTTGGCTGCACTGCAGTTTGAACAGCAGCCTCTTTTCGGGATGCCATCTCGGCCAGTCCCGACCGAACCGGTACTGGGGCTGCTACAGCCATCTCTGGGGCTACAGCCGCACCTGGCACCACGCTTGTCTCTTGTTCCGCAGCAGCATTCGGCGCCGTCACTGGTACTGCTGCTGTTTCTCGCTTCCCAGCCGTGTTCAGCGCCGCTGCCCCCAGCTGCCGCTCTGCAGCCGCGGCCAGGTTTTCCCACGGCAGCGCTACTTCCGGGTTCGCCACTGGCCGTGCCACTCCTTTGATCGGAACGGCGTCTCCCGCGGGCGGCGCGGGCGGTGCTGGTGGCGCGGGCCCGGTGCACCCTGCGCTGCAGGGTGCCTCTGGTGTCCGCGGCAGCTGCTTTTGCAGGCTGAGCAATTCTCCCAGCTGCCAGGATGTGTTTGGTAACTCTGTCAGCAAAGGCAGATGCTGTATTAAAAGGTCGATGGCTCGGTTCTGCAGCGGTGCAGAACAGTCCAGTGCCAAGGAGGGCAGCGGACCACAGCCAGGCAGTCTCGATGCAGTCACACCTGGCGCTACGCCGGCTAAGAAGGGACATCCGGGCTGCTTTTGCTCCACTGGCGCATACGCAAACAGGCTAGGAGCCGCCAAGGGGGTCCAATTTGCTAAACTGCTAATTCGCGGCCCTGGATAAGCCGTGGCTGCTGCCAAGCTGAGCGGCAAGGCATACTGCGCGCCCTCCCGCTGCCCGGACATCCCCGCCTCTGCCGGCACAGAGTCCCTGGGGGCTGCACAGTCCTGCGATTGTGCAGGGTGAGGTGGCGCAGGCTCTGCCTGTGGAGCCCGGTCAACAGGGTCCCCCTCGGACATTCCTCTGTCACTCATCACCAAAATAGGTGAGCCAGCTCGGCTGCTACAGTCAAGGTCTGTCAGCAGAATAAATAATGAATGCCAGCTCTGGTATAATTCTAACACTGCTGGGTCCCCAGACGGGAGTTCGTGCCAGACAGCACAGCCAGGTTCCTGCCATAAGGCAAAGTCCAGGGCAGTATCTCTGTCCATGGAAATCCCTTTTAAGGTAGCCCAATCTAATAATTTTCGAACTGAGTTTTCAGAAATGGAGGTGTGCAATATGCTAAACACACCTTTCCAGACCATTACCACAGCATCGGTTTGTGAGCTGATGTTCGCCATTTTTCTGTCCTGTCGGACTTCCCAGGGGGGGAAGGGGAACAGCATACCTCTAGAGAAATTCGGCTTGGCTCACAGCAGCAACACACGTCAGAGAGTGCAGATCACGTCGGGCAACACCAAATATTACCGTTGGCCTGGGCCCTAGGGTATATCACCGTGTCCCACAGCCATAGGGAGGAGGAGGAGAGAAGATCCAGCAGGCAGGAATTGTGCAGCAAGACTGATTTTTAAATTATTTTACACTCTTTTATAGACTTTTTTCTTCATAGTGTAATTGGACAAAGGATAAGCCACCCCTTGGGGGTGATTGGCTAAAATCCTAAAACATCCATTGTCAAAATATTTTTCTACTATACCATAAACAAGACTTTTCAAGGTTGCAGGTGGCTTGGTTGTTTACATACCCTTCTACCTCTTCTGTGAGAGAGAAAAGTCTCTCACGGACGTAGAAAATAGCAAGAAAATCCTCACTAGCAGTATTTTTGTATCTACAAACACTGACTAATTTTCAGATACCACTTAGGGTAAAACAAGATTTGATGTTCTCTCTACTTTCATAGAGATTATGGGGTCAAAGGACAAAGGATAAGCAAACAGCAGTAAAGGAAATAAGACCACAGAAAAGGTCAAAAACCATGGGAGGTTATCACTGGAGGCATCAGGAGCTGAACAGTCTGCTATCTGGTGCCCCATCACCTTCACCTGTCGGAAAAAGGTCCCTGGACTCCAGCGGGGGGAGGAAGAAATTGCAGTCCAGCCAATATGGTTGACAAAGCAAGCTCCGTTTATTAGCAATCCAGAGACACTTATATAGTATCCCAGCTTGTTAACTCTTAAGTGGCTTAAAACCTATCCAAGCACATTTCTGCTTCTACATAATTAGACTACATTGGCAAGCTTCTACTAGTTATGTTATGATTAAAAGAATTCAGAGTTCAGCCTCCCTCCTCCCAGTCAGCACATCTTATCTGCACAGCTGCATCGCTTCAAAACTCCCTTTTTGTTTCCCAGGCCTGTTTCTCACACAGGGATTTTTCTCATGCAGACTTTTTCTCACACAGGCCTTTTGCTTGCAGGCTCTTGCTTGTACAGTTCTTTTATTGATCCCATAATTCTATCAATGATCCATGCCCCTGATCCTCTAACCATTCTTCAATATTCACCAACCCTGCCTGCTCAGCAGAGCCCCAAGCAGGGACCAATTTCCACTGTCCTAGTTTGAAAGACAGATGTCTGCCAAGGAAGGAGGGAACCTCCCTTGGAATGGAAAATATGACCCCTTTCCCTCCAAATTATTATAACTTTGAAATTAAGGAGCTTTCAGGCAAAGATATGGAAAAAGGAATAACAGTTATTTACTAGTAGATATATGTATAACAGCAGACAAACAACAATGACGGCAGCAACAACAAACAAAAACAGAACCCCAACAACAGCCTTCTCTTGGCTATTAAGCACTTTCCCCATTGGTGTAGTTATGGTCACAGCCGGCAGGGGCACTGTTGGCTCCCAGCCAGGCAGGGCAGGTGGGATGATTCTCCTGCAGCTGTGGTGTGAGCTCAGCCACCTCTCTCCATGCGGTAATGGTGGGTGCACCGGCAGGAGAGAGAGAGAAGGGGCTTTCCTTTGCAAACTCACGAGAAACAACCGGTCTCAGTGCCCGTTCTGGTTTGGCCAAATTTAGAAATATATCCTTTGAGGGAAGGCACAACCACCCCTCCCCCACCAGGTTCGGGAAAAATAAATTTTCCTCGAAGGAAAGTGAAGGAGATAAAACTATTTATTTAACAACCACATGAGAAAAGGAAAATAATGCTGTCATGGGTTAGCTAGCATAGTCCCGGAAGTGATGTCCTTGCCAAGGGGTGCTTACAGCTTCCTCTGTGACCTGATAGAACCTATCAGCTGGCCAGTTTGAATATGGACAATTCTTTAAGCCACTTAAAGTTGTGACTACCTCTGTGATGCACACTTAAGAATAGGAAACTCCAAGGCAGATCCTCTCTGTCTCGTTTCCGGTGCTGGGACAGGTGGCTGCAGGCCCCATGCGGGGGCCAGCGGTCCACGGCCATCCTGGAGCTGATGGGCCCTGTTCCACCTGCAGAATCTCCCCCATACAGCCTTGCTGTGGGCAGCCGGAGCGGCTCGGCTTCCCCCCCCTTCCACTGCGATAAGCCACATTCCAGCTGCAAGGCCTAGGTGAGATTAACCCTTTTAGTGCTGTGAAGAGCTGAAAACCTGAGGGAAGAGAAAGAGGAGATGCTTAAAGCTGAAATTCTGTTGTGAAGCTATGATATGTCAGAGTACCCATTGTAATTTCATGAAGATATGGGGGGTGGAGTATTCAATTCAACTTGTGCTTGTTAGCAAAGGCACCTGCGCTGAGATAGGCAGATGCTGACGCAGCTGTAATTTCATGAGAAGTTAGGACAGGGAGAGATGGAAGCGATAAGGACTTTTGCTCCAAATGGGAAAGGAGAAAACCTCAGTTCCTAGAGATGCTCCCAGAGATAGTCCTAACAATGAAGATGAGGAAGACCCTTTGCTCCCAGGGAAGGAGAAGGGCCTCTGTTCTTAGAGATGAAATGCTCCCAGAGATGGGTGAAGAGAACTTGTGTTTCTGAACGGCTCAACCTTAAAATTGTACCCCAAAAACCTTCAAGAGTGGACCCTCGAAAGCAGTTGTGGGAAAAGCTGCAAGTCGGGGGAAGGGACTCACATGCGAGCAGAGAGACTCCTCTTCCTAAATGGACTGAACAAGGTTATTTTGCAAGTGGTAAACAGACTGAACATCTCAAGGGTTGTCTTTTTACATTGTCAGTGGGAGAAGGGAGGAAGGTGGGGGAGGAGAAGAGTTCTGAAGGTATGGTATAATTTTTTTCTCTTCTTTTAGGTCTGTTAATAAACTTCTTTATATTCTTTCAAGTTTGGTGCCTGCTTTGCGTTTCTCCTAATTCTTATCTCACAGGAGGTAAACAGTAATGAGTATCTCGGACCAAACCACTACAAATGCTAAATAATAAAATCTCTCGCTGTGAAAGAAAAAACCTGGGAAAGTGTTAGAGTCCTCCCTTTGGTCTCCTCGGAGCTGGGGCTTGGCCCAGGGCCAGGCCCTCTGCGCTCAAGGGAAAGTCTTCCTGATGCGTTCTAATATTGAAGCAGTCCAGTAGAAAAGGGAGAAAATCTGAAATTCCAGGGAAGGAAAAAAAATTCAACTCTCAGTCTCTCTCCAGAGAAAAAGCAGCTGAACCACTGGCCAAAAGCTGACTGAAAAGCAGCAAGCCGGGTGCCTCTCCCCTCCCCTGCCGCAGCTGGGAAAAAAAGCTATTTCTGTGTGACCTTGAACAAGCTGCAAAGTGCTTTGAAAAAGTTTTGCTCAGTTTTTTCCTTCCCCCTCTCAGGCTCAGTTTAGAGGCATAGAAAGGCACAAAGTTAATTTCTGGGCATAGGGCAGCGACATGGGATACACATCATAAAGTCACCCCAAGACAGTGCCACTCAGGAAGCTAAATGGACTGCAGCAGGAAACCTCGGAAACAGCAAGCCGGAATGACAGAGGCGGGCACAACCAGGGGTGGCAAACCAAATATAGCAGAAACTCCAGGGCCCTGTCCGAAGCCGTGGGGCTGGCTGGGTGTTGGGTTACGGTATAGCAAGAAGCCCTGAAGCAGTGGCAGAGAATAGCGGGGCTGGGCGGGGAATTGCTCTCCTGGATAGCTCACTGGCAATGGCTGATCCGGGGTTGAGCTGTGCAGAGGAGGGGGCCCCAGCAGGGTGCAGCACGCACTGGCTCTGGGCTCCCAAGCAAGTAAAGGGGCAGAGAAGCAAGCCAGTAAGCTCCAGTCACAGTTCCAAAGGAAAAGAAAAAAAATGGGCAAAAAGCCACAAGACAACAGTATCTCTAGTCATAGATATCGCGCCATGTGGCTGCAGAGATTGAAAGCTCCACTGGAAAGAAGCAGACGGCCCTCCCCAATTCTTGCAGGAAATCCCGGGCTGGCTCTCACCCATCACGATACTCCCAGAGCTGAGGAGGGGAAGGGGCAGGGGGGGCAGTGACCACCTTGGACACAAAACAAAAACAAAACAAAAATGGATATGGGATAAAACACCATCTCCAAGACATCCACATAGGCTAAGTGAGCCCAGCCTTATAATGCCTTACAAAGAAGGGGTGCCTGATGGGTACAATCACTGCATTTTGGGCAACCATGGTGCTGTACAGAATGGGAAAAATGCACAGCAAGAAAAATAGCTGAAAGGGAAAAATTCTTTTTTTCCTGGCTCACAACCTGAAACTCTTCTTTTTAGGGAGTCAAACAACCTCCCTTTCTTGCCATCTGTCTCATCATCATTCGGTTTAGGTTGCCAGAAACTGCACCAAATGCTCTGACATACTTCTACTGTGCCACCTCCTTCCTGTTCTCTGTTAATCCCTAGCATACTCTCCTTACACTTTTCCTCCTGTAGTGCAGCTATCCTTTGTCCTGGGTCTCCTCTATGTCAATGAGGGACCTTCCTTTGTCCACTATGGAAAAAGAACGTAACAGATTGTCTTGGTTTGAAAGACAGGTGTCTGCTAAGGAAGGCAGGAGCCTCCCTTGGAATAGAAAATGTAACCCCCTCCCTCCGAATTATTATAATTTTGAAATTAAGGGGCTTTCAGGCAAAGATATGAGGAATAGGAATAACAGTTCTTTACTAGTATATATATATATATAACAAGGCAAACAAACAATAACTGTGGCAGTGACAACAAACAGAACGAGAAACCCAGTGCCAGCCTTCTCAGCTGCAGGCACTTTCCCCTTTGGTGCAGTTACAGTTGCAGCTGGCAGGGGCGCTGGCGGCTCCCGGTGAGCAGGGCAGGTGCAATGATTCCCCCGCGGCTGCAGGGGGGGCTCTGGCGCGAATTCAGGGAGCACGTGGTAATGGTGGCTCAGCTGATGGAAGAAAGGCTTGCTTCAAAAACCCCCAGGGGCAGCTGATCCCAGTGCCCCAGCAGGACCCTCAGGAACAGCAGGCTGGAACAGCAGGGACAAGCACAAAATCCTGGGTGGCAGACGAGATGTATCAAACTCCGGAGCTGCAGCGGGAACCCCGGGATGTCTCAGCAGGCAGGGCATGCAGAGCTACAGTGTAGTGAAGACTCAGAGCAGCGGCAAAGGAACAGCGGGGGCAGGGCAGCAGCGGCCCAGCTCCCAGTGGGGCAGGGAAAGGTGGACTTGGGATCCCGGGGCTCCCCCGAGGCACCTGAGCAGATGGCAAAGAAGTTCCCCCCTCAGTGAGTTAGGGTGTTGAATAGGGTCCCAGTGCAATGGCTGCTCCAGCAAGCAGAGCTCCACTCATGGTAGAAGGAAGGCAACAGAAGGCAGAACCCCACAGCAGCGACGAATTCTCCCCACAACGATTGCAGCTTCTCTCCCCTCCGAACACCAAGAGAAAGACAGCTAGGGGCTCCACCCAACCCCTTTTTCCCAGTCCAGATCTCGCAGTATCTCTGCCCTACACGAGAAAACCCCAGGTTAGAGAGGGTAGACAGCTGGACCCCTCCCTCTGTGGCCAGGTCTTTTGTCTCTCTTAAGTACCCAGTCTTTAGTGTCTCTTGGCAACACATATGGAGAAAAATCTTTAAGAGAAAAAGAAAAACAAAAGGAGAACTCCTAAAAGCCCAACACAAATTAAGTGCAGAATTGGTTCCAATTTTCTAACCACTCAGGCATTGGTCTCAGAAACTGTGGAGAAAGAACATGAAGGAGGCTTTTGATTGTCTAGACATATGGATTGTTTGGGATATCAAATGTTGAGGAATATATTTAGTGCAGGTGATATCTTAAGGGTCAGAAATAGTTAACAATTCACCCAGAGAGGTACAGAGAATGACAAGAGGGTTGCAAAACAGGCCTCATAGCTTCAAAGGAGAGACCCTGAACAAAGGACCACTTGGGTTTTTATACCCTTCATGTGTAGTCTGGGGTCTTCCTGCTGAGTCCTGGGCTCCTGCTGTGTCTTTTGTCACCTGGCTGGAGCCACAGATCCCAGTGCCCTTTATAATGTAAGGGATCAGAGCCAGATTTTGTCTCGGGCTCCCACCACCCAGAGTTCAATCTGCAATTTGCACACCGAGCCAACTGGGTTAAAGCTAACTCTGGCAGTGGGAGATTGGAACCACCTACTCAAGAAGCCCACTGACTGAAAAGAAGATTGAACGTGTGGACTAATTAGCATGAGAAGCCAGAGAATCATTCAACCAATAGAAGGCAGAATACTAATTAATAAGAGAACTAGGTAACTTGTAGCCAATGAACCACGATTTCTTTGCTTGCTAAAATGTATAGATAATGTAAAGTTTTGAGAATCTGTGTGCTAGCACCCATCTTTGCACAAATATGAAATAGACAAATACCTTGGCTCCGTGTGTGAGATTGGCTTACTGCACACCAGGTGACAAATCCAGCTTTTAGGGACAACAAAAAGAGCTCTAGAAAACACAGAATCCATGTCATTTCATCTTGACCATTATCTGGGACTGAGGCAACAAATGTAATGAACATGAAAGGAATGAGAGGGATGTGTCTTTACAAACAAACTGTGGGCCTGCTGGTAGATAAAGCCAGATACTGATAGGTGAAAGTGATGCATGAGGTGGCCACCTAAAACACAGAGACTAGACAAGAATAAGAGAATAAAGGTCGGTATTTATTTGAAGGGCCTTCAAAGGTACACCCTGGGCAGTCAAAAGGCTACACCCAAGATGGACACTGGGTCACAGGTTCTTCACACTTTTATAAGTTTGGTTCATTTGCATATCAGGGTTAATTCTCCAATTATAACCTCAGTTCACTATGTAATTACCCCAAGTTTCCCCCCCCTTCAGAGGCTTTTAGTTTATACATTTTGAGGCCTGGTGTCCTTGAGGTAGAAACCTAGAGAGGCTTGTTATGCCTAACCAGCATGAGAGAACAGCAGCTAACAGGCCACAAGAAACTTGAGTTACACACTAGGAAGTACAGGATTTGAAAAATATAAAAGTTAAAACCTAAGGCATCATAAGAAGCAATGGGAGGAACCATAAATTCCAGAGGAATTCCACGAATTGACACAGACTGTTGCTCACCCAAGGCTGTACTTAATTCCTGGACTTAGGGAAAAAGGACAGAGAGACAAAGAAAAAGAAGGGGGGGGGGATGCACATTAGAAGAGGGTCTGTATTAGGCGATTCGGGAAGTCTGTACCTCTCAAGTGCCTCAGTCAATGCGGAAAGAGAGAGGGAAATGCATCCGGGAAATTAGGATAAAAAGGAGGCTGCGTCCTCTAACAATTTGAGACACCCCATGGGGAATGCACCATGGCCTCTCCCTTTATTCAAATAAAGTAACAGGACTCCTCTGTCTCCTTTTTGGACATAAACCTCTGACATCATGGATTCATTTTCCTGACAAATTGGGGACTCGTCCAGGATACTTCCACCGGCCAGGGGTGGTGGGCAGCAAGCGGAGCTGAAGGCGCGCCTCACCCAGTTTTGGTGAGCAGCTCCGCTTGGTGGCAGCTGGCACCGGGCGATTGATTGGGTACCTGAGACTGTCCAGGAGACAGACAAGCGGCAGACCAGGGGGCTCTGTGAAGAGTCCGCAGGGAAGGACCACTGAAAATCTCACCAGTGAGTACAATGTGAACTTCAGGGAGTAAATCTGAAAGGGCACACATGGAGAGTAGCACAGGTAAAGCCAAGAAGGGGTCCTAGCAAAAGGGATGACAATCCCAAAATATCTCTGAAGAGTCCCTTGGGAGAATGTTGAGTTTATTTGCACATTCTCCCAGAGGTAATTAAGGACATGGATGCCCAAGGGGGGCAATAAAGGAAAGTCGAGAAGGGGTCTCGACAATCCATGCCTGGGGGGGCAATAAGGGGAGTCTAGAAGGGGTCTTGGCATCAGGGGATGGATGGATGGCATTGGTATGTTGGGAAAAGATTGGTTGAAGGGAAGTGTGGATAAATATGGTTAAGGCAAGGAGCAGCAGGACCGGGCATGGAGGTGTGGGACCGGGAGCATGGGCTGGGGGCCTGCGGGGAGGTGCGAGGCTAGGCTGGGGCTGTGGGACAGATGCAGGCTCAGCTCCAGGCAGTCCCTGACCCTGCCACCCTCCCAGGCAGGGATGGCAGTGGCCTCTGGCCCCCATGAGGCTGTGGGATGCCCCAGCCGCCTGTGGTGCTGCCGGCTGTGCCCACCAGCTGTGTTTGGACACTGTGGCAGGACAGGGACTGGTCTAGTATACAGTGTGTGGTGAGGAGAGTGAGCACAAAGAGGAGGAAGAAGGAATATCTGGGAAATGTGGAGTGTATGTGGAAAGATTAGGATTTTCTTTAAAGAATTTTGTTTGGGTCACTGGAGAAACAAATGATTTTGAGCTATGGGAGAATGAGCACCCACAGGCAGTAGCAGGGGGGCTAGAGGAAGAGCAGAATAAGCCCCTGGCTGAACTGGTTAAAAAGATACAGCAAGTGTATGTAAGAAGGGATGAGGAAAAGGCAAAAGCAAAGGCAAAGGTGATGGCAGAGTTATTACAGCCCCAGAGGAATAAACTGCAGGGCCCAAGGGGGCTCCCGGGACAGAGGGGATGGGGTTGGCCACAAGGAAGTGGCAGAGGCATTCCCTCCTCAGCAGGGGAGAGTAGATCGAAACAGCAATTGGGAAAGAATCAATGTGCTATCTGCAAGGCAGAGGGACATTGGAAGTGAGAATGTCTGCAGAAACGGCTGGATCCTCAGGAGGAGGAAGTCTAGAGGATAATGGAGATGGATTGTTAGGGGTGTCAGGGGCTCCCATTATACCAGGGACCCACCACACTGGAGCCCTTGTTAACTTTTAAGGTGTGTTTCCTGGTAGACACAAGGGCCTCTCAATCCCCTTTGAATTTTATCCCTAAGGAGGGAAAATTGTCAAAAAGATCTTTGATTATTCAAGGGGTGAATGGAAAAAATGAGCGGGTGCCTTTTATTCAACCACTATTAGTAGATGTGGGGGATAAGTTTGAAATGCATGAATTTCTGTTTGTTCCTAATTGTGATTGTAATTTACTGGGAAGGAATTTGATGACTAAAGTGGGAATTCAAATTAGTATTGTAAAAGACGATACAGAGGCTAACACTGTGGTAACTTTGTGTAAAATGTCTGAGAAGGCTTATGCCAAAATAAACCCAGAAGTGTGGGCAGCCCCGGGATAATATGGAAAATTAGATATAGAGCCTCTCCAAATTATTTTGAAGCAACCAGGACAAGTGGTGTCTAAAAAGCAATACCCTTTTTCAAGGGAGGGAAGGGAGGAAGGAGGGAAGGGAGGAAGGAGGGAAGGAGGGAAGGAGGGAAGGAGGGAAGGAGGGAAGGAGGGAAGGAAGGAAGGAGGGAAGGAAGGAGGGAAGGAGGGAAGGAGGGAAGGAGGGAAGGAGGGAAGGAAGGAAGGAAGGAGGGAAGGAGGGAAGGAGGGAAGGAGGGAAGGAGGGAAGGAGGGAAGGAGGGAAGGAAGGAAGGAAGGAAGGAAGGAAGGAAGGAAGGAAGGAAGGAAGGAAGGAAGGAAGGAAGGAAGGAAGGAAGGAAGGAAGGAAGGAAGGAAGGAAGGAAGGAAGGAAGGAAGGAAGGAAGGAAGGAAGGAAGGAAGGAAGGAAGGAAGGAAGGAAGGAAGGAAGGAAGGAAGGAAGGAAGGAAGGAAGGAAGGAAGGAGCTACAGCCTGTTATTGGGTCCCTGCTAAAGGCAGGTCTTTTGGACCCATGTATATCTCCCTATAACACTCCTATCCTGTCGGTTAAGAAACCAGATGGAACCTACAGAATGGTACAGGATTTAAGAATAATAAATGAAATTGTCAAACCAAGGTATCCCACAGTTCTGGATCCCTATAGTATCCTGAATCAAATCCCTTCTTCACATCAGTATTATTCAATACTGGATTTGAAGGATGCTTTCTGGGGCTGTCTGATTACAGAGAATAGCCAGAGATCTGCCGGGATGAACCACGCTTCTCATAGAGATATGATGGAACTTCATTTATTCTATTGTCAGACCCATAGTTATACCCATAGTTATAACCCAAGCACACATAAGCAAGCTCCATACTATTGGGTTACAGCTACTGTTCATGCAGCCTTTAATAGCAAGCGATTGGTTACAGATTAATATGCACGCAACTAACTAACATAAGTTTTTCTCTTTCTATGGTCAGCATCCCCCTCCCTAACATCCTGTCGGCTTGCCACATCAGCATTGCTCCTCTCTTTTTTCCCTAGTCAAGGACAGTTCACTAATATAGCTTGGATTGTGCACGTACACATGTCCCTGTTCACTCAGCCATTTCTCTACAACAGAGGACAGTAAACAGTATTTTGTCTTTGAGTGGGAACAGGAGGAAGGAGAGAAAATGGTAAAACAACAATTGACATGGACAGTCCTCCCACAGGGATATAGAGTCACCAGTTTTGTTTGGGCAAGCCTTGCAGAAAATATTAAGAGTGTTTACTCCACCCTCAGGAGTTAGGTTGTTGCAATATGTGGATGATTTGCTTTTATCAGGGGAACAGGAAAAGGTGGTTGAAGAGGCTACTGTGAAGCTGCTTAATTTTATTGCTAAAAAGGGCTTAGAGTGTTTGAAAAGAAAGCACAGTTGGTAGAGAAAAAGGTTAAATATTTGGGACACATTTTGACTGGAGGGTTACGGCATATTAATCCAGAAAGAATACAAGGAATTTTACAGGTAACATTACCCCAGACAAAAAATGAGCTACAGCAGTTTTTAGGGTTGGTG
Organism: Coloeus monedula; assembly: GCF_965178545.1. NCBI lineage: Eukaryota > Metazoa > Chordata > Aves > Passeriformes > Corvidae > Coloeus > Coloeus monedula. The sequence continues at coordinate 7,491,396 of NC_138821.1, read as the reverse complement.
GGGTACTGCAGAGCATGGATTGAGGATTTCTCTGTTTTAGCCAGACCTTTATATGACTTTTTAACCCAAGACAGTCCTAATGTCGTGGTTTGGACACCAGAAAGGAAGCAAAACTTTAGGAAATTAAAAGACAAATTGGTTAATGCCCCAGTCTTAGCTCTTCCAGACTCAGAAAATGAATTTGAGCTATATGTGAATGTTAAACAGGGCCATGCAAAAGGAATTTTGGTACAAGAGCATGTGGGAACACAGTGGCCTGTTGCTTACTTTTCTAAGCTGTTAGACCCAGTGGCCAGATGCTGGCCTCATTATCTGTAGAACTGTGCAGCCATGGTGTGCCGGTTTGGCCAAATTTAGAAATATATCCTCTGAAAGAAGGCAGGTCACCACCCCTCCTCCACCAGATTTGGGAAAAATAAATTTTCCTCGAAGGAAAGTGAAGGAGATAAAAACTATTTATTTAACAAACACACGGGAAAAGGATAATAATGCTAAATAATGAAATTTCGCTGTGAAAGAAAAAACCTGGGAAAGTGTTAGAGTCCTCCCTTTGGTCTCCTCGGAGCTGGGGCTTGGCCCAGGGCCAGGCCCTCTGTGCTCGGTGGAAAGTCCTCCCAATGTGTTCTGACATTGAAGCAGCCCAGCAGATAAGGGAGAAAATCTGAAATTCCAGGGAAGGAAAAAAGTTCAACTCTCAGTCTCTCTCCGGAGAAAAAGAAGCTGAAAATGGCCAAAAACTGACTGGGGAACAGCAAGCCGAGTGCTTCCTCGCTCCCCTGCTGCAGCTGGAAGAAAAAGTTGCTATCTGTGTGTGACCTTGAACAAGCTGCAAAGTGCTTTGAAAAAGTTTTGCTCAGTTTTTCCTTCCCCCTCGCAGGCTCAGTTTAGAGGCATAGAAAGGCACAAAAATTAATTTCTGGGCATAGGGCAGCGATATGGGATACACATCATAAAGTCACCCCAAGACACATGGCTTTAATGGTAACTGAGGCCTGAAAACTGACAAGGGGAGGGTATTTGATTGTTAAAGTTTCACATCGGGTTAAAGCTTTGTTAACCAAAAAAGCCTCTAAGTGGATGACCAGCGCTCGGTTATTACAGTATGAATCTTGTTTAATGGAACAGGAGGATTTAGAATTGAGATGCAGGGAAGGGTTTGACCCAGCCTCCTGTTTGAACAGCCCTGGAGAGAGGGGCCAGGAAGAAATCCATGACTGCATTCAAGTGATAGATCTCCAGACCCGGGCTAGGACAGATTTACAAGACACTCCTTGGCCTGAGGAAGAAAATGAGTTTATTGATGGGTCTTCTAGGGTGCTAAAAGGGAAGCGAGTTACAGGATGCACTATCATTAATGCAAGGGAATTGAAGGAAAGGGGGAGGTTACCGCCCACCTGATCAGCTCAGACAGCAGAGCTGTGTGCGCTTGTGAGAGCCTGTGAATTATATCAGGACAAGATAGTGAATGATTTTACTGATTCTAAATATGCATATGGAGTAATACATGCATTTGGGAAACTATGGGAAGAAAGAGGTTTATTAACCTGCAGGGGAAAAACGTTAGCTCATGAGAACTTAATTTCTCACCTATTGGAGGTGGTGAATTTACCAAAAAGGGTGGCAATAATCCACGTCAGGGGACATCAGGCAGGGTGCTCAGAGGAGGCAATAGGTAACCGACTGGCTGATGAAGAGGCTCAGAAAGCTGCATTGTTGCCAGAAATCTCTAAGATTCTCCCCTTGCTCCAAGTACCTGCACCGCTTCCAGAGAAACTGTCTTTTCCACCAGAGGAGCGTGAGATAATTAAAAAGGGGGGCAGAGGAAAGAGGGGATAATTGGTTTACAAGAGATGGTAAGCAGTGGATACCAAAAGCTCTGGCCTTACAGATATTAACACAACTCCATGAAGGGAGCCATTGGGGCTCTCGAGGATTGGCAGAAGCCTTCCTCAAAATGTATGTTGCTGTGGGTCTTTTTACTCTGGCAAAGCGAGCAATTGAAGGTTTCTTGATTTGTGCTAAAACTAATAACAGGGTTATAAAGAAAACTGCTGAGGGACGGAGGCCTTGGGCTGTACGTCCCTTCCAGAGATGCCAGGTGGATTTTACTGAAATGGCCCGAGTGGGAAGGTTTAAATATCTTCTGGTAATAGTATGTGTCATAGGTTAGCAAGCATAGTCCCGGAAGGGATGTCCTTGCTAAGGAGTGCTTACAGTTTCCTCTGGGAACTGATAGAACTTATCAGCTGGCCAGTTTAAATATGGACAATTCTCTAAGCCACTTAAAGTTGTGACCACCTCTGTGATCCACATTTAAGAATAGGCAAACTCCCCCTCCAAGCTCTCTCTCATTTCCGGCGCTGGGACAGGTGGCTGCGGGCCCCGTGTGGGGGCCAGTGGGCCCGTCCAGGCCCTGCTTGGGCCAAGCCGGGCCAGGCCACGGCCATCCTGGAGCCGATGGACCTGTTCCAGCCGTGGAACCCCCCCCCACTGCCTTGCCGTGGGCAGCCGGAGCGGCTTGGCTCTCCCCCCTCTCCACTGCGATAAGAAAAATTCAACATTCCAGCTGCAAAGCTGCAAGGCTGAGGTGAGATTAACCCTTTTATTGCTGTGAAGAGCTGAAAACCTGAGGGAAGAGCGAGAGGAGATGCTTAAAGCTGAAATTCTGTTGTGAAGCTATGATATATCAGAGTATCCTGTTGTAATTTCATGAAGATATGGGGGGTGGAGTGTTCAACTCATAAGCAAAAGCACCTGTGCTGAGATAGGCAGATGCTGACGCAGCTGTAATTTCATGAGAAGTTTGGACAGGGAGAGATGAACCAGATGAGGACTTTTGCTCCAAACGGGAAAGGAGAAAACCTCAGTTCCTAGAGATGCTCCCAGAGATAGTCCTAACGATGAAGATGATGAAGACTCTTTGCTCCCAGGGAAGGAGAAGGGCCTCTGTTTTTGTTTCTGAATGGCTCAACCTTAAAATTGTACCCCAAAAAAATTCAAGAGTGGACCCTCGAAAGCAGTTGCAGGAAAAGCCGCAAGTTGGGGGAAGGGACTCACACGCAGGCAGAGAGACTCCTCTTCCTAAATGGACTGAACAATATTTGGAAGTGGGCGGCTGTCTCGTTGTGATACTGTTTCCATAGCATGAGCAAGAAGAGACTTCTCTTTCTAAATGGACTAAACAAGGTTATTATGGAAGTGGTAAACAGACTGAACATCTCAAGGGTTGTCCTTTTACATTGTCAGTGGGAGAAGGGAGAAAGGTGGGGGGAGGAGGAGAGTTCTGAAGGTGGTATAATTTTTTTTCCCCTCTTTTAGGTCTGTTAATAAACTTTTTTATATTCTTTCAAGTTTGGTGCCTGCTTTGCATTTCTCCTAATTCTTATCTCACAGAAGATAAACAGTAATGAGTATTTTAGACCAAACCACTACACTAAATTGGTGTTTCCGCCCGGTTACAAACCCAACCCGCGACAGTATGTCAGCTAACGGGGTGGCCAGAAGCATTTCCAACTGCTTCAGCAACTACAGGATCAGTTATTAAGGTATTTTTGGAGCAAATAATTCCAAGATACGGGATTGTGGAAGCAATAGATAAGGGAACTCATTTTACAGGAAAAGTTCTTCAAGGGGTTATGACTGCTTTAGGAATACAATGGAGCCTCCATACCCGCTGGCACCCCCAGAGCTCAGGCTGGGTTGAAAGAATGAATGGAGAAATAAAGAATCACCTGAAGCTGATGATAGAAACTAAAATGCCATGGGTACAGCTTTTGCCACTGGCTGTGGCAAGAATAAGGGCCAGATCCAGAGGAGATATTCAATTATCTCCCTTTGAATTGATATTTGGAATTCCTTACCCTTGTAATTCTCAACCTAGTGGGTGGGTGGAAATAAGTGATGTATATTGTCTTGGTTTTGAAAGACAAGTGTCTGCTAAGGAAGGCAGAAGCCTCCCTCTAAGTGGCAGATGTAACCCCTTTCCCTCCGAGTTATTATAATTTTGAAATCAAGGGCCTTTAGGCAAAGATGTGGGAAATAGGAATAACAGTTCTTTACTATTATATATATAACCAGTCAAACAAAACAACAATAACTATAGCAGTAACAGCAAACAATCACAAACCCAGTCCCAGCCTTCTCGGCTGTCAGACCCGTTCCCCTCGGGTGCAGTTCTGCTCGCAGCCAGCAGGGGCGCTGGCGGCTCCCGGTGAGCAGGGCAGGTGTGATGGTTTCCCCGCGGCTGCAGGGGGCGCTCCCGAGCGAGCTCGGGGAGCACGCGGCACCGGCGGCCCGGGACCCCGGGGAAGGATGGAACAAAGGCTTCACAAACCCCAGACGGCTGGCCCCGGTGTCTGGCTGGAGCCTCGGGAACAGCAGGCTGGAGCAGCAGGCTGGAATGGCAGGGATGAGCACAAATCCCGGGTGGCAGACGCGATGTATCCAAGCGGGGAACCCCCCGGAGGTCTAGGCAGGCAGGGTGAGCACAGCCACAACACAGCAAAGGCTCGAATCAGTCCTGAGACCGTTCTCCGCAGAAAGAAAAACGGCCGAAAAGAACCAGCAGCTTCTCCCTCCGAGAATGCCGAGAGCGAACTGACTCCAAACCCAGGTGAAGCAAAGGAGTAGCCAGGCCACCCCACCTCCAGTGGGCAGCTCTTTTGTCTTTCTTAAGTACAGCCATTTGTCCCCTAGCAACATGCATATGGGAAAAAATTCCTTTAACAGGAAAAAAACTAGGACTAAACTAAAGCCCCAACATTATCCACCCCGAATTTTTCCCATACTAACATGTTACATGAAACTTAACCCTTTCAACCATATAAATACATGCATCACCCGAATTATATACATATATACATGCTGATACTGATACAAGTACAGAGCCATGGGGAGTTCACCCTAAAACAAGGTCCCCTTGAGGTAAGCATCGGGTCTCTCCATCCCTTTGCATCACCCACCAGGTGCAGCCTGGTCCCTGAGCAAAAACAACCCCACGGATGGGTTTGTCTTTGCTCAAGGCAGACTTAACCCAGACAGTTTTTCCAAGCATACCTCTCATGTGCACCACTGGAACCTTATCCCCGTCTGTTGTTTGTAGGGGTTCGGATTGGGCAGGGCCTGCTTGGCTGGTGGAGCCTCGGGTGTTAACTAACCAGGTGGCTCTTGCTAAATGCACCTCCCAGTTTTTGAAAGTCCCCCTACCCAGTGCCTTCAAGGTGGTTTTAAGCAATCCATTACACCGCTCAACCTTCCCAGCTGCTGGTGCATGGCAAGGGATGTGGTACACCCACTCAATGCCATGTTCTCTAGCCCAGGTGTTTATAAGGCTGTTCTTGAAATGAGTCCCATTATCAGACTCAATTCTCTCAGGGGTGCCATGCCTCCAAAGGACTTGCTTTTCAAGGCCCAGGATGGTGTTCCGGGCCATAGCGTGAGGCACGGGGTAGATCTCCAGCCATCCTGTGGTGGCTTCTACCATTGTGAGCACATAGCGCTTGCCTTGGTGTGTTTGAGGCAGTATGATGTAATCAATCTGCCAGGCCTCCCCATACTTGTATTTGGACCATCGTCCACCATACCACAGGGGCTTCACCCGCTTGGCCTGCTCGATCGCAGTGCATGTCTCACAGTCATGGATAACCTGGGAGATACTGTCCATGGTTAGATCCACCCCTCGGTCTCGTGCCCACTTATAGGTGGCATCTCTGCCCTGATGGCCTGAGGCATCATGGGCCCATCGAGCTAGGAACAACTCTCCTTTATGTTGCCAATCCAAGTGAATCTGGTACACCTCGATTTTCGCAGCCTGATCTACCTATTTGTTGTTACGATATTCTTCATTGCAGACGTGAGCATCTACATGATGGACCTTCACGGATAGCTTCTCTACCCGAGTGGCAATGCCTTTCCACTCCTCAGCAGCCCAGATTGGTTTTCCTCTGCGCTGCCAGTTTGCCTTCTTCCACCTTTCCAGCCAACCCCACAGAACATTGGCTACCATCCATGAATCAGTGTAGAGGTAGAGCTTTGGCCACTTCTCTCTTTCAGCTATGTCAAGAGTTAATTGAACAGCTTTGAGTTCAGCAAATTGGCTCGATCCACCTTCTCCTTCAGTAGCCTGTGCAACTTGTGTGGGGCTCCATTCAGCGGCTTTCCATTTCCGGCTAGCGCCTACAATTCGGCAGGAACCATCAGTGAAGAGGGCGTATTATCTTTCACTCTCTGGTAGCTCGTTATATGGTGGGGCTTCTTTGGCACGTGTCACCTGCTCCTCTTCTTCTTCAGAAGATAACCTAAAAGTCTCACCTTCCGGCCAGTTTGTAATTATTTCCAAGATCCCAGGGTGATTTGGGTTTCCAATTCGGGCGCACTGCGTGATGAGGGCAATCCATTTGCTCCAGGTAGCGTCAGTGGCATGATGCGTGGAGAGAACCTTTCCTTTGAATATCCACCCCAGCACCGGTAGTCGGGCGCCAGGAGGAGTTGTGCCTCTGTGCCGATTACTTCTGAGGCAGCTTGGACTCCTTCATAAGCTGCCAAGATTTCTTTCTCTGTTAAAGTGTAGTTGGCTTCAGATCCTCTATAGCTTCGGCTCCAGAATCCCAGTGGTCGGCCCCAAGTCGCACCAGGCACCTTCTGCAGGAGGCTCCAGGACAGACCATTGTTCCCGGCTGCAGAGTAGAGCACATTCTTCACCTCTGGTCCCGTCCTGACTGGGCCAAGGGCTACCGCATGAGCGATTTCCTGCTTGATCTGGGCGAAGGCTTGCTGCTGTTCAGGGCCCCAGTGGAAATAATTCTTCTTGCAGGTAACCAGGTAGAGAGGACTCACAATCTGGCTGTACTCAGGAATGTGCATTCTCCAGAATGCCTATGGCGCCTAGGAAAGCTTGTGTTTCCTTCTTGTTGGTCGGCAGAGACATTGCGCTGATCTTATTGATGACCTCAGTGGGAATCTGACGTCATCCATCTTGACACTTTACTCCCAGGAACTGGATCTCTCGGGCAGGTCCCTTGACTTTGCTCTTCTTGATGGCAAAACCAGCTTCCAGGAGAATTTGAATTACTCCCTCTCCTTTCTCCAACACTTCTGTTGCGGTGTTCCCCCACACAATGATGTCATCAATGTTCTGCAGATGTTCTGGGGCCTCACCCTTTTCCAGTGCAGCCTGGATCAGTCCATGCAGATGGTGGGACTGTGCTTCCACCCCTGGGGCAGTTGGTTCCAGGTATACTGCACACCCCTCCAGGTGAAAGCAAACTGAGGCCTGCACTCCGCTGCCAGAGGAATGGAGAAAAATGCATTAGCATTGTCAATAGTGGCGTACCACTTCGCTGCTTTGGACTCCAGCTTGTACTGGAGCTCCAACATGTCCGGCACAGCAGCGCTCAATGGTGGAGTCACTTCATTCAAGGCACGATAGTCCACCGTCAATCTCCATTCCCCGTCAGACTTGCGCACAGGCCAGATGGGGCTGTTGAAGGGTGAGTGGGTCTTGCTGACCATCCCTTGGCTCTCCAGCTCGCGGATCATCTTGTGGATGGGAATCACAGCATCTCGATTTGTCCTATACTGCCGACGGTGCACTGTCAAGGTGGCAATTGGCACTCGTTGCTCTTCCACTTTCAGGAGCCCAACTGCAGAAGGATTCTCAGATAGTCCAGGCAGGGTGTTCAATTGCCTAATGCCCTCTGCCTCCACAGCAGCAATCCCAAATGCCCACCTGAGTCCTCTTGGGTCTTTGTAATAGCCATTCCGGAGGAAGTCTATGCCCAGAATACACAGGGCCTCTGGGCCAGTCACAATCGGATGCTTTTGCCACTCCTCCCCAGTCAGGCTCACCTCAGCTTCCAACAGGGTCAACTGCTGTGATCCCCCGGTCACCCCAGCGATGGATACAGGTTCTGCCCCCACATGTCCCGATGGCATTAAAGTACACTGTGCCCCAGTATCAACCAACGCATCATATTTTTGTGGCTCTGATGTGCCAGGCCATCGAACCCACACCGTCCAGAAAACACGATTCTCCCGTGCCTCTTCCTGGCTAGAGGCAGGGCCCCTCTAGCCCTGGTTATCATTCTTTCCCTGGGCGTACATGCTCGAGGTACCTTCAAGGGGATCCGACATATCATACTCCCTTCTGTAATACCTGGCAGCTCGGTCATGGGAGGCTGAGGCTACTTTCACCTTAGTGGAACCCCCTCAGTTAGTGCCTCCCTCCTTGAGTTCATGCACCCACACTGCCCTGACAGAAGTGAGTTTCCCATCCCACCTTTTCATGTCTTCCCCATGCTCACACAGGAAAAACCACAGCTCAGCTCGTGGGGTGTACCCTCTCTCTCTAGCAGGGGGACGACGGGCTCTGACTTGGGGGCCTGTGACTCGCACTGGTGCCACACTGACCTCCCTCATCTCCTCCCTCAACTCCTACGTCATTTCCTTCCTCATCTCCTTCATCTCCTCTTTGAGGTCGTGGACCACAGCAGAGACATGAGCTTTCAGCGGATCATTGACCATACTGTCATAATTCCTGAGCCTGTTGGCAACAGAGCCCACTGTTTCTCGGTTATTGTCAGCATCAATTGTTGCAATGAAGGTGGTGTATTGCGGTGGCCCTAGCTTTGCCAGGTTCCACATCACCTGTCCTGTGCACCTGACCTTATCGGGGTCATTATCATGCTGTCCATCCCTCCCAAAGAGTACCTCTAATACTGCCACCTCTCTTAGCTGCTGGATCCCTTCCTTGAGTGTCTTCCACTGCATTCTATGATGGTACTCCTGCATTCTTTCTTTGTGAATGAACCTTTCTCTCACACTCATTAAGAGCTGCTCCCAGAGAGAAAGGGGCCCTGGCTCCCTCACAAATATCTGGTCCACACCTGGGTCCTGGGTCAACGATCCCAGATACCTTGCCTCACCACTATCCAGTTGCACACTTGTGCCCATAAGGTCCCAAACCCGAAGCAGCCAGGTTGTATAAGGCTCATGCCCCCTTCGCACAATGCCTTTTCGCATACCACGGAGACTGTCATACGACAGGGGCTCAGTGATGATTTCTGGCTCTGGCTCTCCTGCTGGTTGTGAGGGCCCTGGTTCCCCATCATCACTGACTGGGCATAGTGATTTGGTCTTATACTTCCTCCTTTGCACAGGGGCGACTGCTGCTGGCTGTGGTTGTCCTTGTGGTTCAGCTGAAACCTGGATGGTTGTAACATCCGTGGGTTCCACTGCTGCACCATCGGACTCACCCTCTTTGGGGCAGGGAGAGGTTTTTTCACTAGCTGAGGAGGTGTATTCCCTTAGCAATTGGCATATCCCCTGGCGCACCTGGCCCATCTCCTGGCATATCTCCTGGCGCACCTGGCCCATCTCCTGGCACATCTCCTGCATCCCTTTCACCAGTACCCCCACCCAGTTCGGGTAGTCCATTTCTGAGGTGGGCTGTTAAGCGGTATCAGGCTGTGGGGCAGGGTTTCTAGTGTCTGGGGCTGTGTCAGGCTCTGGGGCTGAATCAGGCTCTGGGGTAGGATCTCTACTCTCTGGGGCCATGTCAGGTTCTGGGGTAGGATCAGGCTCTGGGGTAGGATCTCTAGTCTCTGGGGCTGGTGTCTGGGTAGTTATCCTAGCCAACTTATCCTTGAGTGCTAAATAGAGTAGGCCTACCAGCATCAGTTGGTTAGTATTCAGAGGGAATCTAAACCCTTTGAAAATTGATGGGGTGGGCCCAAAGAACTGGTTGAGGGGTTGGGGGAAAACTTCCCCTGGTGTCATTTCCTCACAGAAGGTACAACTTTTAACATAACCCCAAAACATGCACTCAGTGTGTGATAGCCCTTTATCCACGTGCCCACATTCCAGAGGAAGTTAAAAACCCATTAATTCCTCACCTTCTCGACCCATAGCGCAAGCTGGATAACAGCAATGGTAGCCTTAGTCAGAGGACCCATATTCAAGTAAGGAACTGCAAAGGGGAAGAATATAGCCACGGCCACATGCCACCCGAACCAGGGTAAAGTAGACCACATAGTGCTGCCTAGCAAGGTTCCTATATCCAGCACATAAAATTAAGTTATCCAGGAACTGTTATTCCTTTTTCACCTCTCTCTCTTAATGCCCTCAGTGCCACACATTGGGCGCCAAGATCTGTCTTGGTTTTGAAAGACAGGTGTCTGCTAAGGAAGGCAGGAGCCTCCCTTGGAGTGGCAGATGTAACCCCTTTCCCTCCGAGTTATTATAATTTTGAAATCAAGGGCCTTTAGGCAAAGATGTGGGAAACAGGAATAACAGTTCTTTACTATTATATATATAACCAGTCAAACAAAACAACAGTAACTATAGCAGTAACAGCAAACAATCACAAACCCAGTCCCAGCCTTCTCGGCTGTCAGGCCCTTTTCCCCTCGGGTGCAGTTCTGCTCGCAGCCAGCAGGGGCGCTGGCGGCTCCCGGTGAGCAGGGCAGGTGTGATGGTTTCCCCGCGGCTACAGGGGGCGCTCCTGAGCGAGCTCGGGGAGCACGCGGCACCGGCGGCCCGGGACCCCGGGGAAGGATGGAACAAAGGCTTCACAAACCCCAGACGGCTGGCCCCGGTGTCTGGCTGGAGCCTCGGGAACAGCAGGCTGGAATGGCAGGGATGAGCACAAATCCCGGGTGGCAGACGCGATGTATCCAAGCGGGGAACTCCCCGGAGGTCTAGGCAGGCAGGGTGAGCACAGCCACAACACAGCGAAGGCTCGAATCAGCGGCAGGGCAGGGCGACCACAGCCCAGCCTCCAGCAGGGCAGGGAATGTGGGCCGGGGGTCCTGGGATCTTTCTCTGCCGAAAGAAAAACGGCCGAAAAGAACCAGCAGCTTCTCTCCCCGAAAAGAACCAGCAGCTTCTCCCTCCGAGAATGCCAAGAGCGAACTGACTCCACACTCAGGTGAAACAAAGGAGTAGCCAGGCCCACCCCATCCTCAGTGGGCAGCTCTTTTGTCTTTCTTAAGTACAGCCATTTGTCCCCTAGCAACATGCATATGGGAAAAAATTCCTTTAACAGGAAAAAAAACTAGGACTAAACTAAAACCCCAACATATATTTAAAACAATATGTGGCCAGGATACTGTCTCCTGTGAAGTTTCTTCAACAGGAAGCAAAACCAAGAAGAGGAATCCAAAGTTTCCAGGGTTTACTCACACAAATCAGTCACTTAGGGATCGGGGATTGTTCTGCTCACAAATCTCCACCATTATGTTGCAGTGGGGATACTGCAACATGCATATACCAAACCAGGAGTCCCGTGGAAAGGAAATATATATGGACAGACAGATTCTTGATAGCTGTTTCAGAGATGCTTATTTCTCCAGCCGCATGGCCGGGGCTCTGCCGAGGAACTGTTCCAGTCACCGGACCAAGGGTCCTTCTGCCCGCGCAGGGGAACACAAACCAACCAATGGGAACGAGGCTGAGCAGGGGCAGGGAAACCCCGTGTCTGTCCCCTCAGGGCCCCTCTCCCAGGGCTACACGGCAGGGGAGGAGACCCCAACACCTCACCTGTTTTATTTTAATAAAAGGAGAATGAAAACAACTGTCTAAACATAACAAGAACAGTTTCAAAACAAAACAAGCCATCCTCCTGAGTCTTTAAATGTCCAATCAGATTCTGTGGAACATCTTAGGGCTGACAGAAGGGAGACAGAACTCTCTGAGCATGCTTTGTGGGGAAACTGAGGCAGGAGAGGGTTTAACTTCTTCCCTCCCCCTTTTCACCCCCCACTCGGCATTGGAAAGGGATTTTTGGGGAAACAACTGGCAAAAGCATGGTTTTGTGAGGGAAACCATGGATGAAAAAACGGATTGGGAATACACTGGGGGTAGTAAGACATAGGGTAAAAGGGAAAGGTGGGATTAGGAAAGGGAGACTGTAGGGGGGGCTTACAATGGAGATATTGTCTAACATGACTACGATTTTTTGCATATATACTGCCTTTCACAGGAACACCATCAGGCCCAGTGACCTGCGATGCTTGTAACCCTTTTCTACCTTGTATAATTTTGAATTCCACCACCTCTCCATCTCCCAAGCTTGGGATGCATTTTTCAGGGTTATTCTTTTTAATAGCAGTTCTATGCACGAATATGTCTTGCTGGTTGTCACACCTTGTTATAAAACCATAATTTTGCTTAACATTATACCATTTTACTATCCCTAAGATCTTAGGTACTATGATCTTTTCCTTTTTCCAAGTAGCTGCTGTTTTCTGTCTCACTGCGTCTTTGCTCTCTCTTTCAGTTGCTCCCGTGTTGGAATTGTCGGGGCTGCTGGTGCCTGCGCGCTCTTCCCGGGGTCGCGTTCGGGGCCGCGCGGGCTGGGCCGGGCCGTGCCGCTCCGTTCTCCGCGCGTCGCCTCCTCTGGTCGCAGCTTCGCTGCCGCTGCCAGGCGCTGCACCCACGTCTCGGCCGGGCCCCCGAGCGATGACCCCCCCGCGCCCTGCTCCAGCCCGCGTTTCGGCTGGGTGCGGCTCCGTTCTACCGCCACCGCCGCCAGCCGCTGCCCGCATGCCGCCCCTCTCGGTCGGGCATTCACGGGGCTCGCTCCACCACGCGCTGCGCGCGGCCGGGAGGGCACCGCTGGGTCCCGCCGCGCCTCGTTCCGCCACCGACACTGCGGCTCGCGTGGCTCCGCCCGCACGCGGGAACTGCCTCGCTGCTGCTCGCAGAGCACTCGGCGCACGTGGCCTGGGCCGCATGATCCCTGCGCCAGGCTTCCCTTCGCCAAGACACAGCTGACATTGCTCAACAGTCTCGGTAACTAAATAATATTCACAAAAATATTCTTCCATCGGCATATATTTTGACTCCAGTATTAACTGTGTCCAAACAGTTTTCCAAAAGCCCTTGGTAATAATTAAATCCCAAGAAACATAGAAAAAGTTCTTAAACAACCATGCCAGGAAATGTTTCAGTTCTTTTTGAGCTTGAATCAAGCTAAAATTTACAAATCGTTTTTCAAGAATCATTTTAAGTTTAAGATAAATGTCCATATGCGGCTCTGAGAGCCAAGAGTCTTCCCACGGTTCCTCCATAGTTTAGATATGGAATAGCAAAGCAAAACCAAGAAGAGGAATCCAAAGTTTCCAGGGTTTACTCACACAAATCAGTCGCTTAGGGATCGGGGATCGTTCTGCTCACAAATCTCCACCATTATGTTGCAGTGGGGATACTGCAACATGCATATACCAAACCAGGAGTCCCGTGGAAAGGAAATATATATGGACAGACAGATTCTTGATAGCTGTTTCAGAAAGATGTTTATTTCTCCAGCCGCATGGCCGGGGCTCTGCCGAGGAACTGTTCCAGTCACCGGACCAAGGGTCCTTCTGCCCGCGCAGGGGAACACAAACCAACCAATGGGAACGAGGCTGAGCAGGGGCAGGGAAACCCCGTGTCTGTCCCCTCAGGGCCCCTCTCCCAGGGCTACACGGCGGGGGAGGAGACCCCAACAGTAGCCAGTGCATCGACATCGGGGGAAGCCTTGTGTGCCTACCCACAGACTGTCTGCTGGAATACTCTGTATCGGCATCCCTCCAGTCTTTGGGGGGCCAATCCTTGCTGTTGTTGTTTTCTTTATTTTAAGTGGTTTCTGTGCCTTAACTCGCCACAGGTGATGTGGATGACGATGTGAGAATTAGATAAGGAGATTAGATTACACGATTAGATTTTTTTTTCTTAATATTAATAATCCTACTTTTATATTGTCAGTTAGATTCAGACCAGAGGTAGGAGAATTGTTTTTTTAGTCCTAGGAAAAGAAGTAACAAAAACCTTTAACCTTAGCAATTGTTGGGTCAGGAAGGCCAGGAGAATTTGAAGACTGGCCATGGGCGGCTAGCCTGGTTGAACCTAAATGGTGGGTCAGCACCCTGAGTAAAGTCCATAATGGGATGGGATTTTGGGATGAGGAAGGGAGACCATGGTGACTTCACTCTTCTGAAAAAGGCATTTATTGTCTAAATAAAACAGGGGGAATATACATGGAAAAAAGTGTTTGTGACTGGACTTAATCTTTGGGTTTAGATTGTTGAACCCCCAACTGCCCTCCTTATGATTGTTCCAAATATCAAGCCAGATGGAATCAAATGCATGTTAAGCTCACTAACGGTAGCTGGGTAAGGTGTTCCTACCATAATTACCGAAAGGATTTTGAAGGCTGTAAAGCAGTGGGGAGGGACAGGTTTTTTGACCGCTTATTTTTAAGCTGCCCCCGAGATAATTCCACAAGTAGGATGCATCTTGTTCGTGACTATCAGTGGAAGTGGCAACACTGGAACGGAACTTGAACCCTTTTTAATAAGTTCTGGTCCAGATCTAACAAAACAGGTCTGGGATGTAACTGTAGGTGGAAACCTCATGTGGGAGCTTGGAAATGTAAATATTGTGATTCTTATGGTGGGGCAACTATTGTTGGAGGACCATTAGGCCAAGGAAGCAAGCTGTATTTTGACCCACCAATTGATGATGAAAAATGGAAAAGCCCCTTTGCCAGTGGAACCTGGGCTTTGAAAGGGCATTATTGGATTTGTGACCAACATGCTTATTGCAGGTTACCTCCAAACTGGTCAGGGATATATTATACAGGGTATATTACACAATTGTTCTTTTTTTACTACCACGAGTTCAGGAAAATCAGTTAGGAATCAAAGTATATGATCTATTAGCAGAAGTTCGTTAAAAATTAAATGACCCAAAGATCTGTTTGCAAATAGATGACAACAGAAAATTAGTAAAACAGATAAAAAAAAGAAGAAAGTTAGCTCATGTACCAGTCCAAACATGGAACGCATGAGAAAAGATGGACATGCTTTCGTGGACTATGGGTTAAACTAATGCTGTTTTTCCTCTTATGTGGTATAGCAACTCTAATCTTTTTACCATGCATACCTTGTCTAGTGCAGCTCATTCAATATGTGATCAAGGGGATAGAAGTAGTAGCCATGCCTACTGATCCAGAAATAGCTACAAAAGGACAGATAATGAGGTCACTGCAAATAATCACAAAAAAAAAAGACCCAGGAAGAAAAAAATTAGGTCAATGGTAACTAAGGTTTGTAAAGACAATTACTGAGAAAATAGGAAGGGGGGGATTGAAAGGAATGAGAGGGATGTGTCTTTACAAACAAACTGTGGACCTGCTGGTAGATAAAGCCAGATACTGATAGGTGAAAGAAGCAATGTGAGGAACCATAAATTCCAGAGGAATTCCACGAATTGACACAGACTGTTGCTCACCCAAGGCTGTACTAAATTCCTGGACTTAGGGAAAAAGGACAGAGATACAAAGAAAAAGAAGGGGGGGGGGGTGTGTGCACATTAGAAGAGGGTCTGTATTAGGCAATTTGGGAAGTCTGTACCTCTCAAGTACCTCAGTCAATAGGGAAAGAGAGAGGGAAATGCATCCGGGAAATTAGGATAAAAAGGAGGCTGCGTCCTCTAACAATTTGAGACACCCCATGGGGAATGCCCCATGGCCTCTCCCTTTATTCAAATAAAGTAACAGGACTCCTCTGTCTCCTTTTTGGACATAAACCTCTGACATCATGGATTAATTTCCCTGACAAACATAATCTGGCACTCTGAATGATCTTTAATCTGTGACATAAATGACTCCTGCCAAAATCCTGGAGGGCAGAAAATAAAGGCCACTTTTTAAAAGAAGTAAAGCCTAAAAAACCCAGATCTCCTAGTTCGAACTGCCCCTTTGACCAGTGAGAGGTACTGAACCACGATTCTGAACGTTCACCCTGTTCCTAAACCCATCCCACCAGGGCCCAGGCTGCTCCCTAGGGTGCTAAATCTTTGTCTCCCTGCGGCCTGACAGAGATCTAAGGTGGGGCCGCCTGTCCCCGCAGATGCCCTTCCCGGTCGGGCTCCGCCGGCGTATCAACCCTCCACGGAGCGACCCCAGGAACGGCTGCGGCCTTCCCTCAGAGTCGTCCGCGGAGCAGCCGGCAACGGCGACGAGCTAGTGCCCGGCGGACCCCTCATGGAGACGCACCCTACACCACCTCCCCTCAACGCAGCTTTGAAGAGGTCTAACCAACCCCTCCGCTGCGCGGGTGTTTGGGGAGAGGGGCAAAGCCCCGGTCATATGCGTGCCAGGGTAAGCGGAAGGGCCGGTGAGGAATGAAGTGCGCGGAAGAGGAGTGTGCTGTGTGATGTCACGTGACGTCGCGTGGCGGAGGAGAGGCCTCGCGTGTGCGTGGGGAAGGAGGGAGGAGCCAGGCAGGTGGTCACGTGACGGTGGTGGGCGCCACTGCTGCTTTGTGAGCACTTTGGGCAGGTATCGCGTAGGGGGGGTTGGGATTGCCTCCTGCGGGGAGGGGGGAGGGAACTGATGGACGGGAATGCGCGCGCGCGCGCGCGCCTGCCCCCCTTCTTCCCTGCCTGCCCCTCTTCTTCCCTGCCTGCCCTGTGCGCGCGGTGGCTGCGGTGGACTCGCGTGCCCAAGGGAGGCCCGGTGTCCCTTCCCAGCTTAACGGTCCGGGGGCGGCTGTTAGACCCTCAGCGGTCTGAGGCCCTAGGACGGGCCCGCCGCTTAGGGCCGGTTCCTCATCCTGGTGTGAGCTTTAGTCCGGCGGCGGGTGTCTACTGGGACCGCCCCTCCCCGCCGGGCCTGCTGCCCCTTCCCAGGTGCGGGGAGGAATGGGGGTGGTGGCGTGAGGGGAGGTGGCTCTGCCCTACTTATGCTGGCGGCCGCCCGAGGGAAGCTTCGCCCTGCTCTAGATTACCATCTTTCCCCTTCTCCCCCCCCCCCCAGTTCCCTCAGGGGCGCGGTTAGGGGCCGCTGAGTAGGCCGCGGTAGCGGGTAGCTCCTGCCCCAGTCTGGGTTCGTGTGGGGAGGGGAAGCCCACCCGGTGGGTGTCGACAGAGGTAGATTACTTTTCTGCTCTTTTCTATTCTAGAGAGGAGGTCTTGCACCCCCTTCTCCTCATTTCTCATCTCGTTACAGCTGGAGGGGGAGCGGTTCTCTCCTGAAGGGTTTGTGCTTCTCCTGGTTCCTTGGGCTTGTGGGTGTGAAGAAAGGGCGGGGGGTGCAGTGGACCTTTCGGAGAAGTGCATCTGATGGAGGGAGGCGTCTTTGGGCCTCTTTCTAATCTCGAGTTGGGCCAAAGGAGGGCTGGCAGCACGGGAAGGGAACCAAGTGGGTGAATAACTTGATTTGTGCCTTTTGTAGGGTGTTACTTTCATGTTTTCTTTCTGAATCTCCTTCCCCGGTGCTCCCTCACTGGTGCGGTAAGGCAGCTGTGTCGTGGTCACAGCTACAGAATTCACTGATGGTAACATAGTGGCAGCAACACTAGGTTACTCGAGGACATGGCAATGAATGAACTGTTATTTCTGTTAACCATTTCTACCTAGTCTTTCCTCACCCCTGACTATGTGTGCTTGTTGAGAATTGCAAGTCAGTGCAGGGCTTTATTATTGGAATGGCTTTTTTTCATTTAAAAACAAAAAAAGGGCTCTTCTGTGTCTGCTATTCTTGCTGAAGAAAATTATAGCAGAAAAGTGAACTGGTAGAAACCCTTCTGCAAGAAACTGCATGTAGAAATGGACCTGGTGCACCTTTGAGCTTGGTGCATGGACATGCAGAGCCCCCTTGGTTACCTTCAAAGGAACATGCAGTCTCGTGGAACAGAAACTTCAGGTTTGGTGTGGAGCTATGTAAGGAGAAGCTCATGAGGGCCAGCCTGCTTTGTCTCTAGCTAGCAAGCAGTAATCAGTCCTTAGTAATCTCAATTTGAGTGAATGCTTATAATACAGAAGCAGATCAAGGTGCGATAGCCTCTGGGGTGGTGGTGGTGCCTGGTGAAAATGGAGCTGCTATTCTGGTGTGAGAGCAGCTGTTTTCAAGAGGAGAAATCGGAGCTGGATGTGAGGGGAGGGGAAGCAGCACTTGTCATTGAAACAGAGCCCTTCACAACAAATGGTAGCAATTCAGCCTTCCGAGGCTTTGCTTTTTTTAATCTTTACTGAGGCCTTTTAGCATTTCCCTTAATATTGATACCTGGGCCTGATCTTTCTGTGGTGGTTTGATCTAACTTGTTTAAAGAATGTATTTTTAACCTTAACTAGATAACTTGAAAGCAAGCAAGGCTAAATCACTTTGTAGCATTAATGATGTTTGGGACTCCTGGAAGGTTACATTGAGAAACTGGATTAACTAGTGTAAATCAATTTTGTGGAAAATGAGGCAGCTGTGTTTATAACCTCAACAATTTAAAGGAGATAGGGAGGAGTGGGAATGGGGCAAGATCTGTTCTAGTTGCAGTTTTATCAGTATGTTGATTTTTTTAAAAAAAGTATTTATAGTAATAAAACCAAAAGGCATGGAAATTCAGAAATGTAGACTGTTTCACTTGCATTGTTTTGGCCAGTCCTCAAAAAAGCTCCTGGTGCCATGAATCGCAAAAGGATTTGACTATTCAAGAGGACTTTGGAGTTACAGACTCACCACTAAAATCTAAGGAAGCTAGGGGAAAACCCAACCAAAAAATCTTGTTTGTTATCAGGAGTGTGTGGGTTTTGGTTGCATTTTTGTGGTGTGGTTTTTTGTTGTGGTGTTTTTTGTTTGGTTTTTTTTTTTTTTAGTTTTTCCAATTTTTAAGGTACCTTTATAGAACTTAGGAGCAGATTTTTGGTGTTTTATATTTCTTTCATGGATTTCTATGTGATGCTTTCCTCATAGAATGCCATTTCTTGGTATGTTTTACATTTGTTACTGGTGTCTCCCTAGTGATACTTACTGATTGTAGCAGAATAGTATGTTGATTTAGTGCTTGAGAAATTTATGTATCATGGACTGTTAATATTCTGTTAATAATTAGCATTGATAGTATTACTAATAACAGTAATATTTACTTGCAATTTCAGTGATGTTTAGTACCAGTGCTTGAATAGGTACTTCGTGAAAGACTAGGAATACAAATGAGTATATTTTAATCTTTTTTTTTAAATTTATCTTTGTTTCTTATTTGGTTAAAGCACATGAGCAGGACTCTGAAGACCTGTTTTCTGTGCCTGGGTTTGCAAAAGCCTCATATGACCTTGGTAAAAGAGAAGCCAAGTGACTTGTCCCCTTTGTAAAATGACAGATTAAAGAAACTTAGTGTTGTATTTGTATACTTCAAAATTATTGAATGGAAGGTGCTAGAGGAAATATAAGTGTTGATATTCTGCCTGAGCTTTTTGTTGAATTTATAGTCGGGGTTTTTTTCTGATACAATCTGCTTGTTTGTAGCCCATTATGTCCTCTTTGCTTCTCAGAGACCTAGTTTTGACTTGTACTGTTTTTCATATAACTTTCCTAATCAGGTTATGCTCATTAAAGTGAGAGCCAGGATGAAAGGTTGTGAAGTAGCTCCTTTACAATTGCCTCAGGTTCATATTTTACAAAAATAATACAGATGGTTTCTCTGTTTTGCTCTGACATGAAAGTCCATACTCTAATTTTGGCCATCCAAACTGGGAGTTTGTTGGAACTACCCATCTGCCTGGGGCTCCTGCAGGCTGTTTCAGGTGTGGTACCCTCATCCCTTTTCTTCCCACTACTTTGCAATGCTGCAAAGATTAAACAGTGGCTAAAGACAGATTAGAGGTGATACAGTCTGATGCCTAAGATCTCATGGCTTACTCAGCTTGCTTTTACTATAGCATAATTATTTTGCTGAGCATATTGTTTTATTTATGTTCCCTCTAAACTAAAGCTTGTAAGATAGCTTATGTGAACAACTTTGCTCAGCTCCCTTGGAGTTGTTTCTACTCTTGGTTCTCTTGAATTTTTTTTTTTTGTTCAGCTGTCTTTGTGAAAGCTGCAAGACACTGTGGCTTCTTTTGAAGGTAAAATTGCCAAGCTTTTTTCCCTTCCCTCCCCAGGTTCTTAAATCAGTCTTCCAATAGATGAGCTTGGAGGAGTTCTTAACCTGGATGTATGTAGCATTTTGCATTAAAAATGATGAAATGTTTTCCATATTGAGAGATTTTTGATCTTTCTCAAGACTTAAGGTTTGCTCAAAGTAGTATTTATATTGTAAACTTTATGATTGGGGTGGGGTTTTTTTTTGCTTTATTGTACAGGAACCACTGTTTATTACAGATCTGCAAAAGATGCAGATTCAATGGAATTTGTGTTACAGGATCATTCACTATTTGAATCCAAAGTTAAATGGAGAAAACACAAAAACGTTCTTAACCTCTAGATTTAAATTATTAGGTTGTACTTTTTTTAACCTGGTTTAATGGGGGGGAGGGGGGGGAGTACCCATCTTAATCTGTTAGGCAGCCCTATGGTTGAAGGTGTAGAATTTAAATTCAGTAGCCATGATCATATTCCTAAACATTTTTAATGGTTAGCTGTAGAGAGAGAAAGTTTTTCTGCAATTTTATTCTGTGTGGTATAGGCTTAATCTAGAACATTTTAGTTGTATTTCCTATGACTAAAATACTGTTCCTGGTGATGCCTTTTCCTGGTGTTAAAATCAAGAGTCATACACGGTTAGAAGGGGAAAAGGGATTTTACCTTGGTATTTATTTTTAAGGATCCTTAGGTGTACACGTCCAGGTCATATGCATCGAGATGCACCCCACTGAGTGTATCCCCAAAGATTGGGTATAACATTATAGGTTTTACTAATTAGCATATCTATCAAAGATTCCCCAATGAGAGGCTCAACTGAGCCCCCCTCCCCAAGGAACCTTCCCCTGGATGGTTCTATCTTGGTTTACAGAATGTGTTCTGGAGAGGACCTTGGGGTCTGGGGCACACGGATCCCTAGCTACGAAGCTTCTAAAATGTTTAGTCTCTTAGCTTGACAAACAAGTCCAAGAATGTCGGCAAAAAGCACTAGGAATACAGAAGTTGTAAAAAGGTATAACAGGGGTATAAAAGAAAAGGCAAAAATCTTCATGGCATCATTTCCCCCCTTTTAGGGACTAACAAAACTCTATATTGTCTAGTCTCTATTCTTTACCTGCAGAACCGGTTTACACAACCGTCTGCTTCACATGAAATTACACAGATAATAACTACAATTACAGCTATTATGAATATTTCTTTTACTCAGGCCCAGTTTGGTAACCATGAGGTGAGGGTATCAAAAATATGATCAAATTTTAAGGTGTTATTTCTAGAAGCTACTTCATGAAGAATTTGAGTTCTTTTCCGAATTTAATCTAAATCTTTCTTAATGCTTCTATTAAAATGTCAATCAATGGCCAGTAACCCCTCCCATCTAGGGGTGGTAAATGAGTACAGATCCAGCAATTGCTCTTATTAAGAATTTTGGACCACAATCTTATGCAAATCATGGGGTGAACCCAGAACCATGGTTACCAGTTGGGCAAACAGCAAACATGTAAAAAACAGTTTAAACTGCATCTTTCTGATTTGTATTAGTCTCTGTCGTCTTGGTGATTTCGGGAGCAGAAGCTTTCTTCACCCTGGAGTAGTGAATCCACGGTCCCTTGCCAGCAACCTTGACTGCAGTAAAAGTGGTCAGCAAAACTTGGAATGGTCCCTTCCACTTGGCTTGCAAGGGGTCACTGTCCCACCACTTGATGTAGACCCAGTCTCCAGGCTGGAATGGATGAGCAGCTGTATCCAATCCTATTGGTTTGGATAACACAACAAATCTCTGGAGCTTCTGCAAAGTGGAACTCAGAGCCATTAAATACTTTTGCAAATCATTTTTACCTCTCATATGAATTTTCCCCAGGATATGTGGAACCTGGTATGGCCTGCCATATAATATTTCATAGGGACTGATGTTGTCCCTTTGCCTTGGCTGTATGCGGACTCTCAGCAAGGCTATAGGCAGGGCTTGAACCCATGTCATGGATGTCTCTTGACAAATCTTGCAAATCTGGGTTTTGAGGGTCCCATTCATGCATTCAACTTGGCCACTTGCCTGGGGCCTGTATGGTGTGTGCAGGTCCCAGGCAAGTCCCAAAAGCCTGCTAACTTCCTCAACTACTGTTGCAACAAAATGTGGTCCCCTATCTGATGACATTCTCAAAGGAACCCCAAATTTTGGTATTATATGATTGAGCAAAGCTTTCACTACTTCTTTTGCTGTGTTGGTGTGACAGGGGAAAGCCTCAGGCCATCCACTGAAGGTGTCAACCAGTACCAGTATATACCTGCATCCCTCTTTGCGTGGCATCTCAGCAAAATCTATTTGCCAATAATTTCCTGGGAGATCTCGTCTTTGTCACTCCGAAGACAACTCTCTTGCTTGTGTCAGGGTTGTTTTTACAGCAGGTTTCACACTGGCTTGTTACAGATTGTACACTATCAGTCATCTCTCTCCCTATCACTACCTTCCTCAAATGTTCTAAAAGATTTTCTGTTCCCCAGTGGGTACTTTCATGCTCTCGCTGGGCTATTCCCTGAAGGATCAAGGGTGGAACTACGATTTGTCCTACTGGGGTAACAGCCCACCCACCTTCTTTGATTTCAGCCTTAAGAAACTTAATTAATTTGTGATCCCTCTGATCGTATTTTGGGGTAAATGATGACAAATCTATCTCTTTCTGTGGTACCACTGCAAAAATGCCTTTTTCTGCAATCCCCCTTTGCTGTTTTGTCAGCAAAACGATTTCCCAGTTCAGGGGCTGTTTTCCCTTTTTGATGACCCTTGCAATGCACGATGGCCACTTCCGTAGGCATCCAAATGCTCTATAAAAGTGCAAGAATCTGTTTAGCATGCTTAATTTCATTACCTTGAGCAGTCAGCAGGCCACGTTCCTTCCAAATAGCTCCATGGGCATGCACAACACTGAAGGCATATTTGGAATCAGTCCATATGTTCACCTTCTTCCCCTCACTCAGTTCTAGAGCTCTCGTTAGTGCAATGAGTTCAGCTTTCTGTGATGATACATCTGGAGGCAAGGCTTTTGCCTCAATGATTTTATCTGAGGTGGTTACGGCGTAACCGGTCATCCTCCTACTGTTTCTCATGAAGCTTCTCCCATCAGTGTACAATTCCCAGTCTGGATCTTTCAAAGGAACATCTTTCAGGTCTGGTCTGCTGGAATAAGTTTCCTCTATTGTCTGTAAACAATCATGCTCAGGCACACCGTTAAGTAACGTGGATGATAAAAACATCGCAGGGTTTACCACAGAAGTTGTCTTTAGGGTAACATCATCCTGTTCCAACAACACAGATTGGTATCTGAGCATTTTGCTAGGGGAGAGCCAGTGTCCACCCTTTTGCTCCAGCACATTTATCACTGCATGGGATACATACACGACAATGTGCTGCCCAAGGGTGAATTTCCAGGCCTCCTGTATCAGAAGGACTGTTGCTGCCACAGCTTTCAAGCATCCTGGCCAACCCTGGGCTACATTGTCTGGTTGTTTTGAGAAATAGGCCACAGCTCTTCGCTGGTCTCCAAGGTGCTGTGCCAGTACCCCCAGAGCAACATTCAGTCGCTCATGTGTAAAGAGTTCAAAAGGTTTAGTCAAGTCTGGCAGCCCCAGAGCTGGGGCTGACATCAAGGAATGTTTCAGCTGTTTAAATGCAGCCGTGGCATTCTCTGTCCAAATAATTGTCCCCTTTTCAGCTGCTTTAAGGACCTCATATAAAGGTTTCACCAGTATACTGTAGTTTGATATCCACAGGTGACACCAACCTACCATCCCCAGGAAGGCCTGCATCTCCCTTACAGTATGGGGCTCTGGAAGTCGACAGATGGCTTCCTTCTGTTCTCTGCTGAGTTGTTGATGTCCACGGAAAACTTCCAGGCTCAGGTATACTGTTTCCCTGGCAACCTGTGCCTTCTCTTTCAAGACCCGATACCCACTTTGGCCCAAAAAGTTCAACAGACAGTGAGCTCGATACAGTCATCTCGCATCTTGGCTGCTATCAAGATGTCATCAACATACTGGAGAACTGCTCCTCCTGGTTCTTGTTTCCTCCAGTCCTCCAGCTCCTTTGACAGCTGGTTTCCGAATATGTTCGGGCTGATTTTGAATCCTTGTGGCAAAACTGTCCAGGTGAGCTGGGTCTTTCTCCCTGTTTCTGGATTCTCCCACTCAAAAGGAAAGAGTTCTTGGCTATTCTTATGCACAGGAATGCAGAAAAAGGCATCCTTGAGATCTAAAACAGTGAACCATCCTAATTCATTTGTTAGTGTTGTCAAAAGTGTGTAAGGATTCGCTACCACTGGGTGTATGTCTTCTGTTATCTTATTGATTTCCCTCAAATCCTGTACCAACCTGTAGCTTTTACTATCAGCTTTCTTTACTGGCAAGATTGGTGTGTTGTACCTGGATTCACATTCCACTAACAACCCAAATTTGAGAAACTTTTCAATCACAGGTACTAATCCCTTCCGAGCTTCTAATTTCAGAGGATATTGTCTTTACCTTACTGGTGTAGCCCCTGCTTTGAGTGTGATACTCACAGGTTCAGCTTTTTTGGATCTTCCAGGAGAATCATTGGCCCACACTATTTGAATGACAGCCTCTTCAACTTCTTTGGGAATTTTTCCATGGCATTCCTGTACAAGTATAGCAACTGCTTCAATTATTTTAGATTCTGGGATTATAACTTTCACTCCCCCTTCCTTTGAAAACTTAATTTCTGCTTCCAGTTTTCCAATAAATCTCTGCCTAACAATGGCATTGGGGAATTTGGCATATACAGGAACTGGTGAGTGACCCAGTGTTTTCCCAATTTAAATTGTAAAGGTTGGAGAAAAGGCCTTGTTTTACTTACCCCTGTAGCTCCAATCACATCCACAGTGTCTTGACTCAGTTTACCTTTTAAAGTGTTTAACACAGAATGTTATTAACTCAACAACCACCCATTTCTGGTATTGCTTCAGCTTTTCCATTTGTTCTGGGACATTGGGATCCCAGCTAGGGTTTGCCACAGAATAGATGTCATTAACTGACACTTGGAGACTCTCAGTTGCTATTTGAATTTCTATAGCAGATCTAGCAGCTTTGTTCACCATTTCTCTCTCTGTTTTATCCAATAATTCATCTAGCATAACATTTAGATCACCCCAATCTGGGTTTTGGGATTTTATGGCCATTTCTACACGTATAGCTACTCTCTCTGGGTTGTCCCTGTACTTCCCAATTGAGTTTTTCCACTGCTGTAATTCTCCGAGGGAAGACGGTGTCTTTATATAAATGACTCCTTGATTTCCCACAGCCTGTCTCAGAGGTGCTTCTAATACAAGTTCTTTCTCCCCCCCTTTACCTGCTTCGCACTTTGTGTGTTTAGCGACGGGACTGACTGCTCTCATAGCTTCTCGGGCTATCCTGCTCCTCCTTCTACCACCCTCTCCGTGAGAACCATCTGTATCAAAATCATCCCATTTGCTTTTAATTGAAATTGGTTCATTGGTGTTAAAGATTGTTCCAGCTGAATGTTGATGAGGAACTGTCTTGTTTTTTGTGGCAGTGTAGGGGTAGGGAAGCAGGGGCTGCAAGCAGCTTCTCCTGTACCTAGCTCCGCAAGAGGCACCTAGGTTGGGGCCATCCTGTCTGCCCTCAGCTTTAACATTGGCCACGCTGCAGGGTGGGGAGAGCGAGCAGCTCCTCCTGTCTGTGGCTTGGAAACTTGTGGTTCTCTGTATTGGGGAATGCCGCCGCAATTGCCCGTGTCCATTTCTACCTTCACTTTTGTGTTCAGGGTACTCGGGGAAAGGTGGCCAGCCTGCCCCTTCCCCTCCCCCTTCCCCATCTTTGCCTCTGGAAAGGTCAGGGGGCAGCGGCCAGTCTGCACCTTCTCCGCCTCTGGGGTGGTCAGGGGGCGGTGGCACACCCCAATCTCTCCTGCCTCCGTACCCACCTTCCGCCCCTGACAAGGCTGGGGGCGGGGAGGCCCCGCGCCGCTCCTCTGGCTTGGAGCTGGCCGCTCGCCCCTTCCCCTGCCCCCGCTCGGACAGCGGCGGCGGAGGCACCCCCACCCCCACCTGTGCGGGCTGCCCTGGCGGCGGAGGCGGCGGTGGCAGAGCCACCGCTCCCCCGTCCCCCACCCCCACATGTGCGGGCCGCCCCGGCGGTTGAACGGGGTGGGGAGACCCCCCCCCCCCCCATTGCGCAAAGCTGGTGCTACCATATCTGTATCTGTCATTTCGATTTTTCTGTCCTTATTAGTATATGAGCTAGCTTGCTGCAGCTTTTTCTTTCTCTTTCTTTCTCCTCCTCAAAGTCATTTCCATATTAATTCTCTCTACTACACATGCTTCTTCCCTGTTCAGATACATAGTAAAAAGTTCTGCATAACTTAGTTCATGAAACCTACGTAATGATCTCAATTCTACCATCAGGTCATTAATGATGTTATTTTCCAAACTCCCATTGCGAGGCCAATTTCCTTGACTTTAAAATTAAGTCGGCCAAACCCGTGTGGACAGTCTGATCAATTCTCGGGTGTTCAAAGTAGTTTTTCACCCTGTCAGCCATCTCCAGTGTTTTATTATCAGCTCTAATGGGCTGTTAGGAGGGATTTTTTTCATTTACACCATCCATGTTTGCTCACAGACAGAAAAACTCTGCCAGAGGAAAGCTCTTATCTCCGGAATTCAGCCTGCAATCTGGCCTCGGAATTCCGATTTCCCAGGCAGTTTATCTAGGTTACTACACAAACGCTTCAAAACAGCACTTTAAAATACTAAAAAGCAACTAGTTTTAGCAAGCAGTAAATGCGCGCGCGCAAAAATCTGGTCTCAAAAGGATTCGAACCCACAACTTCCCGACGTCCCAACCAACCAACCTCTGAGCCACTCCTGCGGCTGCGTAGGGTGCAGCCTTTGGGCTCCTGTGGACTCCACGGAGGGCGTCCCCTCCTTTCCACAGTTTGCAGGGGAAAAGTTTAAGCTTTCCCCTTTCGTGGGCTTCTATGCCCCCAACCTTTCCAACCCCCTCGGAGATCTCGTTCCCTAGTGCTAGCACAGTCTCGGTAGTATCGATCCCCTTTTCACTCACCTCTTTCCATGCTTCTGCCTTTCCGTGTTGGGTCCTAAAGTCCTGGTCACAGTCTTAGATTGTTTCTCCGGCCCCTCTGTAATTTGCCGGCTAAGAGAGGGGCAAAGCAAGATGTGTTCCAACCCAAGACTGCGAGTTTCAAGGTCTTTAGGGTCCCTTCATGGTCGCCAGCAACTGATGCCTTTTCTTGGTCTTAAAATCAAGAGTCATACACGGTTAGAAGGGGAAAAGGGATTTTACCTTGGTATTTATTTTTAAGGATCCTTAGGTGTACACGTCCAGGTCATATGCATCGAGATGCACCCTGCTGAGTGTATCCCCAAAGATTGGGTATAACATTATAGGTTTTACTAATTAGCATATCTATCAAAGATTCCCCAATGAGAGGCTCAACTGAGCCCCCCTCCCCAAGGAACCTTCCCCTGGATGGCTCTATCTTGGTTTACAGAATGTGTTCTGGAGAGGAC
This sequence comes from Coloeus monedula, assembly GCF_965178545.1. NCBI lineage: Eukaryota > Metazoa > Chordata > Aves > Passeriformes > Corvidae > Coloeus > Coloeus monedula. The sequence goes on along the minus strand of NC_138821.1, from coordinate 7,463,946 downwards.
CTTGGGGTCTGGGGCACACTGATCCCTAGCTACGAAGCTTCTAAAATGTTTAGTCTCTTAGCTTGACAAACAAGTCCAAGAATGTCAGCAAAAAGCACTAGGAATACAGAAGCTGTAAAAAGGTATAACAGGGGTATAAAAGAAAAGGCAAAAATCTTAATGGCATCTCTGGAAGTAGGATGATGTTTTAGAGGCTATATTGAGATTCCTTTTGAGGAAAGAAAATGAATTATTATTTGTAACTGTATTTGAGCAAAGAAAATAAATTGTTATTTTCAACTGTATTTATTTTGTTAAGTGTTTTGAGGATGATGGATATAATAATATAGAATGAAGCATATGGCTTCTAAAAGCCTTTTTGTTTCCTCTATTTGGTTTCAAATGTTAACTGAATTGTTGTTTTTTTATCATAAAACACTTTGTGCCCATTGCCTCTGGTCCTGTCACTGGGTACTCCTGAAAAGAGCCTGGCTCTGTTTTTGCACCTTCCCTTCAGGTATTTATATGCTTTGAGACACTCTCCTCAAAGCTTTCTTCTTCTCTAGGTTAAGCTACTTGACATAGTTAAATCTGTAATCTTTCAGACAAACTCAAGGCCATATGCTCTTACATGCCTTTGAGAAGGAGGTGGATTAATGATTGAATTTAGTGTAGGGGTGGTGGTAATAGTAATTCTTGACTCTTGATAGGCAAAGAGGTGGGTGGGTTTGGGATGTGTGTTTAAAGTGCTGTGAAAATGCAATAAGATGCATATTTCAAATCCAAATAACTTCTGTTATTGCAAATAAGGAGTAATTAGCTGTCTTTGCTCTAGCTGAAATGAAGGCTATAATTTGGCAGTTCTGTAAGGAAAGAAACAGGTCAAGCATTTAATTGTCTGATAGTGATAAAATTGCCCAAGTCATGTGTATGTTCTGTCTTGGAATTGTGTGGATTGTAAATGATGGTTTAATATACATACAGCATGTAGGATAATTTAGCCTGAGGTGCAAAATGATCTCTAAAAAGCTGATACCTGTAATATTTTAATACTGTTGCTAGAATTGAACACCATAGTTAGCAAAGCATATATTCCAGATGCAGTCTCAGAATTCTAAGGGTGAGGTGCTGCAATTAATATAAATAAGCTGAGATGTGAGGAGTACAAGTCCCTTTTCTTTCAAAATGAATAACTTGATCCTGCAGCAGAGTGCTTGGTCTTATAGATCGATGGTGAAATAGGCGACTCATATCTTCTTGGCATGTTTTAGAAAACAGGCTTTCTACTTTGGCATTTTAATGTTGTGTTGCATAGTATATAAAGTCAGCATACGTCTGTGGGGTCAAGGGCTGTTAGTTTAGTATAGCATAGTAATGAATGATCCTGCAGAATACAAAAATATACTGAAAAGGAAATGTAAGCTTTAAAAAAAATGAATAAATTCCTGTGGAAAAAAATCTTAATGGTCTATCAATAGGAAGGAAGGTTTTAAGAAAAATTATTTGCTAATTCAGACTTTTCAAACTTAAAAGATTCTTTGCACATTCTGCAGTTTTATTATAAGCTAGTCTGGTTTGGAAAGAAATGATAGAGGAGAGTGAGAATCTCCTTTCAGAGACAGAAAACACATGGCAGCCAAACAATATATAAGCCCAGACATGCAGAAAAAGGTTAAGATGGGGAGCTGGAGCAGTGACTGTGGGTCTAGGAGAAGTCTAAGGGTGGTTCAAATACTGAATTAAGTGCAATAAGAATTTCGGCAACTTGACATCATATGTAACTTGTCTCTTTGGTATCTTCTTTAAAAAAGCAAACCAAAATTTATCTCCCACTTCCTAGTTAGTTTATTTAATTTTTTTTTTTTTTATGTTAAACACACAAGAACAGCTTGGATGACTTTTTAATAAAATTGTGTGGAGGACACTTGATTTACCTGCTCCTTTCTAGCATGTGGTATGTTTGAAGTTGAAAAGATTGTTAATCCTTCATCTCTTTTGGATAGTTTGGTATTATTTTGGTATAGATTGGATAGACCTGGCCTCGTGGAAAATTCTAGGGCAACATAACAAGTGAGTTTACATGTGACACCAAGTTGAGAAGTTGTGATCATGAGAAAAATAATGCTCAAAATAAAGTAGGAAAACCTCAGGGTAAAATCAAGTTTTCTGACTGAAGCAGGTCAAGATGAGGTTTAATATCAAAAGAAATTAATAAAACCCACCTTTTTTAAAGCTAGGCAAAATACTAACAATGGTTGTGACAACAGAAGGAGCAGTCCAGAGTTGGCAGATAAATAAAAATGATCTCTTACAGCTTTCAGTTCTTGGTACTGTTTCCGTGGTGACAGTTTGCACTTGTGCTGTATTAGATATGAGCTGAAACTTGATTTTAACAGAATAAACTATTTGGGTTCTACCTGTACTATGGATTGAACTTTGGGACCTGGTTGTATATTCATTCAAACATGAACTAAAACTTGTCACAATATTTTCTCCCAAACTCTGCTCAGCCATCCTTCCCTTGCGTGTGACTTCAAGGAAGGATGTTTTCTGGTTGCAGAGGGTAATTATTTTCATCCCTGAGAAACCTGGTTGTTTTTTTTTTTTTCCTCAGCTAGAAAAACCTTTCCTTTTGTGAAGAACTAGTTAATGTTTTTTACAAGCCTCCTAGTTAATGTAGTGTATTATTCAGTCTGAGTATTTGTTGCAGGGGGTGACCAGGCTGTAGTTCTGCTAGCCGCTTCTTTATTGGAAGTTGTAGACACCGTAGTGCCCTTTCACTGAATGCTACTAAGGAAACCCTAGGAGGGAAAATACCAAGGGCTTTACCTTTTCTGGTTTTCTTTGTTGAGAAACAGGTATGAAGAAATTTGCAATATTGATGGTTCTTCACCACTGAATACTGTGTATTGACTTGGCTAGTATTTTCTTTTATCTCCTTAGGCTAGAAAATAAGAGAGCAGAGGACTTGGAAATGGAGGTGTTCCTTTCCTCCTGTAGCAAGAGGAAGTAGAGTGTGTGCATGGCTGTGCAAGCACCAGGGACCACCTCTGAGCCACTGTGGTTTCTCTATGTTCCCTGACTCGAGATACAGCATATGGTGTGCTCAGTCATGGGAATACATTCTCTCTTCTACTTTGGTAGTTTTTCACAGAATCAACTAGGATGAAAAAGACCTTTGAGATCATAGAGTCTAATCTATGACCTAATGCTACCTTGTCAACTAGACAATGGCACTAAGTGCCACATACAGTCTTCTCTTAAACACCTCCAGGGACAGTGACTCCACTACCTCCCTGGGCAGCCCATTCCAATGCCCAATCACTCTTTCTGTGAAGAACTTCTTCCTACTGTCCAGCCTAAACTTCCCCTGGTGTACCTTAAGACTGTGTCCTCTTGTTGTGTCGCTGGTCACCTGGGAGAAGAGACTGACCCTCACCTGGCTACAACCTCCTTTCAGAGAGGGTTTGCATAAGAAAAGCCTTTTCTATGACAGAGAACAAGAAATTAGGTCCTTCTATCAAAGATTACAGGAATATGTATTTAATTTTTCCTTCAGGTCTTAGAATATCAGATGGGCAAGAAGTTTTCTTAAATTATTACTCAGCAAAGAAACATACTTTAAAAATTAACTTGCTGTTGCCCCTTCCTCATGTGCTCCCCATGATGGCTGCCTCTCAAAGAGGATTCCTATTTTCTATATATTATATTTCTATGTGGACCAGTTCAGCTTTTTTTCCCCCCCCCTTTCTTCTTTTCCCCCCCTCTCTCTCTATTTCATGGCAATAGCTGTGGTCTGGTCTGTGTTATAGTCTAGTAAGATCCTCTAGTTCTGATGGTCCTGAGAGCGGTGCTTAGATATATAGACTAACTGCATGTTATTTTCTAACTGTGTTACTTAAAGTTCCATTACGGTCAATGGCAAGTGCTGGTAACTAGTGCATCTTGCAGGTCCTTGCAAACAAGAGGCTTATAATTAGGACAGGGATTGGGATTTTATTCTTTTTGCATGTGGAAGTTCAGCTGGTTGCTATCTAAAATGGTGGTGTTCTTGCAGAAAAGCATCAAAAGATGACAATAGTGACTTTGTAGATATTGATGTTTGAAACATAAGGTTGAGCCCTCTGAATCTTCTAGGACATTTACTCTCTTTTGATTTTCCAGAATCAGGACAAATCAGGAATGTTGTCTTCTCTCCTGTGATGTTCTACCAGTGATGCAGGTCTACTCCTGGCTATCAATATTCTTCCTATTTACCACAGAAAAATGAGACAGGAATCCTCACAGGATCCATAAGATCAGGTTTGGTGTTGTTGGCTTGGGACATTACAGACACTGAGTAATCAGCACCACTCCTGAGGAACATCTGACTCTTGTAAACTTTTTCCCTTTCAAGCAGTAATAAAGGTGGTGAAATGCTTTAGACAACAGCACTTGAGGAAAATGCATTGTATCGATGCTTTACAGACATGTTTGCTTTCCTCCACTTTTTTTTTCCTCATGCTTATATCATGCTACTGCATAGCAGTAAAATCTACACTCATTGTACATATACAGTGGTCATGCCCTCATGAGGCAGTATCCTGCAGCCTTTTCCCAGGCCTGTCATTGTGAGAAATCCTGAGTAACTTTGTGATTAGAGTATTGTTGTGGTTTAGGAATGGTATTCTCCAATTTAGTGCTCCCACTAAAACCATGCTGCTGCTTGCTCCCCCTCCCTTTCCCCCCTCCCCCCTGTGGGTTACTGGAGAGGACAATTGGAGGCAGGAAAGGTAAAGATCAAGGGTTGAGATAAAAATTTACTGGAAACAGCAATGAGATAAGAAAATGAACCGTAACAGCAACAATATTAATAACAAAAGTGTACAAAAGAGAGAGAGTGATTCACATGCAAAATACTCACCCTGACCACTCCCTCTGGCTTGGAACCTGTGCTACCCAAGGGGTAAGGATAAAAAGGAATAAGGAAGACTCTCCTGTTGAGTCACAAAATTGAGAGTAGACCCCCTTGCTAAACTGAGCCCCAGACTTGACCAACAGTTTAGGCCCAAAGGTTTTAACAGCACTTAATTGATAGCTTAAGTTAAACAATTTAAGGATTAATGTAGAATTTACTATAGCAGAACACTAACTCACCAGCCAATTTACCTACAAATCTAAAGTACTTGAGAATGTATGAGAGCAACATTCTTAGTCCATTTGCTATAGCATATTCACACTTGCACACACACAGACTTAAAGAATATGTACAAGGTATATACCTGTGAAAAATTCCCTTTGAAATCAGTGAAGTACTCATGTTGGATGCCTTTGTATCTTCTCAGTGGGTAAAGGGTTGAGCCTTGAGGAGTGGGGGTATCAGTCTGGGATCAGTCATTGGCATTCAGCGATCCCCCAAGTATAGTAAACTTGAGAGTTTGCTGGCTCTGAGAGGCCCCACTCAGAGGGAGGTTGCTGGTCACAGCCTGCTGTGGTCCAGGAGAGCTCAAAGGGTCTCACTTTGGACTACTGTTTATAGGGCTTCAAAAGAGTGGGCTTTAGTCATAGTAATTTTCCATCCTGGCCACAATTTGGGTTGGTAACTTTCTTTGAAAGTTCAATAACAAAAATGTTAGTCCACTTGTGTGGTTATTCAGGCAGGAAAAATAAGTTTTGAAGGCTGTTTGTTAAAAAGCAAGAGCTCATTAAACAGCACCAGTTTCTGGGAGCAGACAGTGTTTCTGATAAGCCCAAGAAGAGCTCAGCCCAGGTGCTGCTCGCCAAGGCCTAATGAGCATTTCTCAGATGTGTGGCCCGAGGGTGGAGAGGGGATGCACCCCCACACTATAACTAGTATCGTGCACTATCTTTGAAGCAATTATATTAAAGCTAGAAAAATCAATTATTAAGTAGAGATTGATATTACCCATACCAATGACTGTGGGCAAATCTCTTGCTCAGCTTCAAGGAATAACCTTGGGGGGCATCCCCACTCAAGGAAGGAATCTCCACATGTACTCCAAGAAAGGATATGTTAGAAGACCTGGCCATTAAAAAGCAGGACCGGGCTTTTATACTAGTGTTTGACTGTCAGTTGTGTTTCTGGGCCAGCTGTGTCAGTTCAGCACCTTTAGATAAGTTATCAGTACTATCACTTGTTGGTTCCTTTATCTCAGGTGCTTTACCAGGTCTGCCATATTTTCACCTCACTATCAGGATGTTTAACTTTGGGGCTGATGAGCCAGGCTGGTTTCAGCATTTCTTCAACACCAAAAGCTGCATGACCCCCCCCCCCCCCCCACTTCTCCATTCACCACTGATAGCTTTGCAAATAGGGTATTGTTCAAGTTGTTTTACCCCCTGTACTAGTTTAAAAACAAACCAGTGGGAGGCACCAAGTCAGAATAACAATTTAATAGGGAAATTAAAAAAAAAAAACCAAAAAAACCAGAAAACACTGGTTCAAACTGACAGAGTTAGGATACAACCTGACACCCTGTTAGTCAGGGTGGCGGTAGCAGTCCGATAAGATGGTGGCTGCAGTCCTCCTGAAGTGATGGATGTGGTTCTGTTGAAGCAGTCATCCTGTAGAAAGGGTCTGCTCTTCCTTGGAAAGGTCCAGTGGTGGCTATGTAGCTCTTGTCCTATGGGAATCCAGTGGAAAGGTTGTGGTGTTCGGAATCTTAGATTATATCCAGGATGGAATGCTTGGTTCCTCCCTCTGGGTGGAGCATCTCACAATGGAATGATGAGTCATGAGGCCAGGTGTTGATGGGCTCATTAACAAAAGATAATCCGGAGGGAGTTATTTATGATTAATGCTGCAGGGCATTGATGGCCCATTAATCAGAAGGCAGTCCAGAGAGAGGAGGCAAGGAAACACTGCCCCACCTGGTTTCAACAGCTCATGAGGATGGTAATAGAATACACTGCAACCCAGGACGTTATCCACCCCTTATTCTATTACCATCTACATCATCCCAAATCAATACCTTCCTTAAACTCTACAGACACACACACACATATATATATATATATATATACGCACAGTGAAACCCTACACACAGATCTCACCTAAGATGAGGTCTCCTTGTGGTACACAACAGATTTCCCCATTTTTCTGCATTACCCACCAAGTGTAACCAGATCCTTGAGAAAAGACAATCCCACAGATGGGTTTGCCTTTGCCTGAGGTGGAATTAATCCAGAGTTTTTCCTAAAATACCTCTCGTGTACCACAGTTACTCTCTCTCCATCCACTGTGTGCAAGGGTTCAGACTGGGCAGAACCAGCTCGATTGATGGACCCTTGGGTATTGACCATCCAGGTGGCCTTTGCTAAGTTCACTTCCCAATTTTTGAAGGTCCCCCCACCAAGTGCCTTCAGGGTGGTTTTAAGTAGTCCATTGCAGTGTTCAACTTTCCCAGCAGCTGGTACATGATAAGGAATATGATATATCCATTCGATACCGTGTTGTCTGGCCCAGGTGTTCATGAGGCTGTTCTTGAAATGAGTCCCGTTGTCTGACTCGATCCTCTCAGGGGTGCCATGTCTCCACAGGACTTGCTTTTCCAGACCCTAGATGGTGTTCCGGGCAGTAGCATGAGGCACAGGGTAGGTCTCCAGCCATCCAGTGGTTGCTTCAACCATGGTCAACACGTAGCGCTTGCCCTGGCGGGTTTGGGGAAGGGTGATGTAATCAACTTGCCAGGCTTCCCCATAGCTGTACTTTGACCATCGTCCACCGTACCACAGAGGCTTCACCCGCTTGGCCTGTTTGATTGCAGCACAGGTCTCACAACTGTGGATGACCTGTGAGATGCTGTCCATGGAAAGGTCCACCCCTCGGTCACAGGCCCATCAGTATGTTGCATCTCTCCCCTGATGACCAGAGGCATCATGGGCCCAACGAGCTAGGAATAATTCTCCCTTGTGCTGCCAGTCCAGATCCACCTGTGATGCTTTCACCTTGGCAGCTCCATCCACCTGCTCATTTTTGCGATGCTCTTCATTAGCCCGACTCTTGGGTACGTGTGCATCCACATGTTGAACCTTTGTGGTCAGCCTCTCTACTTGGGTGGGGATATCCTTCCAAATCTCAGTGGCCCAGATGGGTCTCCCTCTGTGCCGCCAGTTGGCTTTTCTCCAGTGATCCAGCCATCCCCACAGAGCATTAGCTACCACCCACAAGTTGGTGTAGAGATAGAGCCTCGGCCACTTCTCTCATTCAGCAATATCCAAAGCCAGCTGGACAGCTTTAAGCTCTGCAACCTGCCTCGATCCACCTTGTCCCTCGGTAGCTTGTGCAACTCATCGTGGGGGGGCTCCATACTGCAGCTTTCCATTTCCGGTTAGCACCTACAATTCGGCAGGAACGATTAGTGAAGAGGGCATATCATCCTTCAGTCTCCGGTAGCTCATTATATGGTGGGGCTTCTTCGTCACGGGTCACTTGCTCTTCCTCTTCTTCAGAAGATAATACAAAAGTGTCACCTTCAGGCCAGTTTGTTACGATTTCTAGAATCCCAGGGCGATTCGGGTTTGCAATATGGGCGCACTGTGTGAGGAGGGTGATCCATTTGCTCCATGTGGTGTCGGTGGCGTGATGTGTGGAAGGAACGTTTCCCTTGAACATCCACCCCAGCACCGGTAGTCGGGGTGCCAGGAGGAGTTGTGCCTCTGTGCTGATTACTTCTGAGGCAGCTTGGACTCCTTCATAGGCGGCCAAGATTTCCTCCTCTGTGGGAGTGTAGTTGGCTTCGGACCCTCTGTAGCTTTGGCTCCAGAATCCCAGTGGTCGACCCCGAGTCTCACCAGGCACCTTCTGCCAAAGGCTCCGGGACAGACCATTGTTCCCGGCTGCAGAATAGAGCACGTTCTTCACCTCTGGTCCTGTCCTGACTGGGCCAAGGGCGACCGCATGAGCGATTTCCTGCTTGATCTGGGCAAAGGCTTGCTGCTGTTCAGGGCCCCAGTGGAAATCATTCTTCTTGCGGGTAACCAGGTAGAGAGGGCTCATGATCTGGCTGTACTCGGTAATGTGCATTCTCCAAAAACCTATGGCACCTAGGAAAGCTTGTGTTTCCTTCTTGTTGGTTGGTGGAGACATTGCTGTGATCTTATTGATGACCTCGGTGGGAATCTGACGTCGTCCATCTTGCCACTTTACTCCCAGGAGCTGGATCTCTCAGGCAGGTCCCTTGACTTTGCTCTTCTTGATGGCGAAGCCAGCTTCCAGGAGAATCTGGATGATCTTCTCTCCTTTCCCAAATACTTCCTTTGCTGTGTTCCCTCACACAATGATGTTGTCGATGTACCGCAGATGTTCTGGAGCCTCACCCTTTTCCAGTGCAGCCTGGATCAGTCTATGGGAAATGGTGGGACTGTGCTTCCACCCCTGGGGCAGTTGGTTCCAGGTGTACTGCATGCCCTTCCAGGTGAAGGCAAACTGAGGCCTGCACTCTGCTGCCAAAGGAATGGAGAAGAAGGCTTTGGCTGTATCGATGGTTGCGTACCACTCCGCTGCCTTGGATTCCAGCTCTTACTGAAGCTCCAACATGTCTGGCATAGCAGCACTCAGTGGTGGCGTGACCTCATTCAGGCCACAGTAATCCACCGTCAGTCTCCATTCTCTGCTGGAGTTACGCACTGGCCATATAGAGCTGTTGAAAGGTGAACAGGCCTTGCTGACCACCCCTTGGCTCTCCAGTTTGCGAATCATCTCATGGATGGGAACCACAGAGTACCTGTCGGTGTGGTATTGCCGACGGTGCACTGTTGCTGTGGCATTTGGTACTCTTTGTTCTTCAACTCTAAGCAGTCCCACGAGAGAGGGATTGTCTGAGAGACCAGGCAAGGTACTCAGGTGTCTGAGATCTTCTCTCTCTAAAGCAGCTATCCCAAAAACCCAGTGATGTCCTTTTGGGTCTTTGAAATACCCATTTCTGAGATAGTCTATGCCGAGGGTGCATGTGGCCTCTGGGCCAGTAACAATGGAGTGTTTCTGCCACTCATTCCCAGTTAAACTCACTTCAGCTTCCAATACAGTCAGCTGCTGGGATCCTCCTGTCACCCCAGAAATAGAAATGGGTTCTGCTCCCACATACCTTGATGGCATTAGAGTACATTGAGCACCGGTGTCAACCAAAGCCGTGTATTTTTGTGGGTCAGATGTACCAGGCCATCAGATCCACACAGTCCAAAAGACCCGATTGTCCCTTTCCTCTACCTGGCTAGAGGCAGGGCCCCTCTATTCCTGGTCTTGGTACACATTGCTTCCCTCCGGTGAATATGCTCCTGAGGTCCCTTCAAGAGAATCAGTCATATTATCATTCCTATACCGTCTGGAGTTCTGTGCACGAGAGACCGGAGCAGCATTGACTCTAGATGAGCTTCTTGAGGTTGTTGTCCCTCTTTTTAGTTCACGTACCCGGGCTGCTAAGGAGGAGGTGGGTTTTCCATGCCACTTACTCATGTCTTCTCCACGTTCCTGAAGAAAAAACCAGAGGTTACCTTGTGGAGTGTATCCTCTCTCCCTGGTTGGGGGATGCCTGCTCCTAATGCCAGAGACTCTTGTTGTTTCTGGCGAGATGTGGTAAATCTCTTCCTTAAGTTCCTTTTTCAGTTTCTGATGGCCCTCTTCAATCAAGCTTCAGACTTGCTCAGCCAGCCTTGTTTCCATGGATGAGACATGGGTGCGAAACGGGGCTGTGACAGTGTTCTCATAAATCCTCAGTTTGTTGACCAAGACGCCCACCCTGTCCTCACCTTCCCTCCATTGCAACATTGCCAGGTAACAGGAGTACATCTCTGGTCCAAGACATGCAAATCTCAACCGCATTTGTGACGTTCACTGGACACCATCTGGGCTCTTAGGAAATCTCTCCTCTTCTGAGAAAATGATCTCCAGCACAGCCAATTCCCTCAGGCACCGGATACCTTGTTCCATTGTGCTCCATTTTCCTTGGTGCACCTGGAGGTCTTCTTTACAAAGGTACCTGTCCCTTACACTTGTAAGCAGTCGCTACCAGAGGCTGAGAGTTTCTTGGGCTCTCCCAATCCCCTGGTCAATGACCACATCCCGGGACAGAGATCCCAGTTGCCTGGCCTCACTTCCATCCAGAATGGTGTCATTGGCTGCAGCATCCCAGATGCGGAGCAGCCAGATCAAGATGGACTCGTTTGTCTGGCGGGTGAATTCCCTCTGCAGGTCACGCAGCTCACCCAGGGATAGCGACTGAGTGATGATCTCTGGCTCTGTCTCTTCCACTGGGTACAAAGGTCCTGCTGCATCCTCGTCAGTCACTATGTGGACTGATTTGCTTTTTGATTTCTTCTTCTGAACGGGGGCAACTGCAATTGGTTTAGGCTGTTCTGGTTCGGTGATGGTTTGTATGGAGACGCTAAAGGTGCTTTTGGTTTCTTTCTCCTCTGTGTCAGTCTGCGTAGACATGGATGCTGTTGCTTTGCTTTTTGTTCTTTTCTTCTTTGTGACACTGTATAGACATGGTGTTTGTTGCTTTGCTCTTTTTTCTCCTCTCATCCTGAGGATGCTGTGCCATAGCTCTGATTCTAAGCATGGTGTACATGGTGCAGGCTGTATGGAGAAGACAAAGCAGAACTAACAGCAAGATTATGCTGTCTTCGACATCCAGAGGGAACTCAATATTTTCAAAAACTGTTGTGTCAGGCCTGAAAGGCTGGAAAAAAAAATTCTTTACTCCTCCCACCAGGGGCTGGGTGTGATTGTTGAGGCCCCAGACGTAGCAGCCTAGAGTAGGACAAGCAAACCAAGTTAAGTATATATTCCGAATTATGTTCATTGCCTCAGAGGTTATCATGCAGTAGGCATAATAGACCAAAAACAAATTTTATACCATACCCTGGTTTTAACAGGAGCATTACAACCGGCAGGTAGTTCCCCATGTGCAGAAAGATATAGAGAGCTAGGTACAAGACCCATGTAAGCATGTTGAGCATCATAGTGAGTTGATGGCTTCTACAATACAAAATTGTAATGCTGACTTTTCTCAGTACCCTGCCCTACATTGTGCGCCAAAATATGTACTAGTTTGAAAACAAACCAGTGGGAGGCAAGAAGTCGGAATAACAATTTAATAGGGAAATTTAAAAAAACCCTAGAAAACAGTGGTTTAAACTGATAGAGTTAGGATACAACCTGACACCCTGTTAGTCAGGGTGGCGGTAGCAGTCCGATAAGATGGTGGCTGCAGTCCTCCTGAAGTGATGGATGTGGTTCTGTTGAAGCAGTCATCCTGTAGAAAGGGTCTGCTCTTCCTTGGAAAGGTCCAGTGGTGGCTATGTAGCTCTTGTCCTATGGGAATCCAGTGGAAAAGGGGTGTCTGTGGTGTTCGGAATCTCAGATTATATCCAGGATGGAATGCTTGGTTCCTCCCTCTGGGTGGAGCATCTCACAATGGGATGTTTAGTCATGAGGCAAGGCATTGATGGGCTCACTAACAGAAGGTAGTCCAGAAGGAGGAGGCAAGGAAACACTGCCCCACCTGGTTTCAACAGCTCATGAGGATGGTAATAGCATACACTGCAACCCAGGACACCCCCTCCCTCCAGGCAGAGCATTCTTCTACATCCCCATCTTATTAGTAATATCCCATTTAATGCTCAAAATTGTAGTTACTATGGTTATTCAAAGGCAGTGGCTAACTGCCCTCTTCCTTCCTGTTGCTTTGGTACTTTAAAGTAGGTGTGGTGAGGTGTGAAACCTCAGCCTGGTGTGGTAAAGGTATGTCCATGCCAGGGAGGTGCAATGTTGCCCTGGTCAGTGCACTGTTGGTGGTGGAGCAGGGCCCTTCAGCTGTTCCTCGTGCTGGGCTGGTTGTTGTGTCTACTGCTAGTTGTGCTTTAAGATGACTGTATTACATCTGAAATGGATTATAACATGCCCATGTTGGCTTGATGGAGACTGTCAAACTGGGGATGTGTTTCCACAGTTGTCTGAAGCAAATGCAAGTTCATACTGCTGCCAGGAAGAGGCTCTTGCCTTCATTGGTGTTCTGCTTCAGACCTGTTGCCAAATTGTGCTGCTTATGGGTTGAAGTCAGCAAGATGAGGATAGTCTCTAAAGATCTTGTTATATTTGGGTTGTTTGGGCTCTGGTTTCACAGCAGGCTGATCTTGCTATGCTGCTTCATCCCCCCAGGAGTGTTTAAAATATTTTTGTGCGTGCCTTTTTCCTTAAAGTACCCTTTCATCCTGAAAAACAAACATGGATTAAACAACAAATTGAGACCTAGTGGAGTTAACATGTCTTAAATCACAGTGGGCTAATTCCAGACAATCATATGTGAAGTTATTAGCTTGTCTTTCAGAGAGGCTAGTGCTCTCTGTCATGTTCTCTATTAAGGGTGCTTGGTTTTATTTTTTTCATTGCTTATTGTGGTATGCTCAAATTGTGATGAATTGACTGATACTTTAATTGTTAAGTACCCATTCCTTGTGAATGCCAGTGAGCAGTTGGGTATTGAACATGTCCATATGATCACAACAGTGTGTTCAGTTTTCATCTGAGCATTATTGTGCACTGAACTCAGTGCTAACCAGCTTGCACCAAAGCTGCTGCCCTGACAAGTTGTGTGCTGAGGCACGTTCATACATCGGGGCTGCAGTGAAAGCACTTTGCTGCTTGCTTGCACATCTCCTTCTGTCCAGGTACACCACTTGTAGGTTGTCCTTAGTTCCCTAAATTTGCAGGTTTTACTTTCCAGTGTCATGGGACAGAAACCAGGCAGTTGGCTGACCTGACTAGTCAAGAGATCTGTTTCCAGTTATCATAGTAACTATCAGCCATACTTGTCAATTAACCTTGTGTCAGATGCTGTAAAAAATGAGGGGGAATAATAACTTTCTTGTTTCAAAGTAATTTTAATGATAGAGAATGAATTGGAATGGAAGCTGACTACCACAAATGGGATAGCACTGGTGGGTGGGTGTGGTTTGAGGTTTTTTTTGTTTTCTTTTGTTGCCATACAACCAAGGTATGTTTAAAGCAGGGTTATAGGTAGTTTTGTAAATAATTTCTTTAAGTATGAGGGAGAACATAAAAATATTGGCTACAAAGGTTGTATTTAAAGGTAAGGATCATAATTTTTCTATAAGAGAATGAGAGAGTAGGAAGTAGAGTGGGCATTGTCTATGACTTCATGTATATGTGCAGGAAAGCAGTTTAATTATAGAGAAGAAAGGAACGGCCTGGTTTGTGAATGTGACTTTTTTGTTAGCATTCTGAGTGGGTATGAGTGGTTAAATTCTAGGCATCAAAACAAGACAGCAGATATTAAAAAAATTTAAGGAATGATCTAGCTGGAGCTGGAATTTCAGCAGAGTAGCAGATAGAAAAGTCTATATGTTAAATAACTGGGAAAAGCTGTGAGATACAGATGTTGTCTGGAAGTAGAGATCTAGACAGATCCCAGTCAGCTGACAAAAATGCTTTTTATCCACTTCATTTACCCCTTTACTATAAAGATTGCAATAAATCCACTAATAGTGTATTGAAGCTGCTTTCTCAGGAGTCTGTATAGAGTTTGTGGTAAAGGCAGGAAGAGTTCAATCTACTACATTTGTATATTATTGGGGTATTGAATCAGTACCCTGCCTTAACTCTTTTTTTCCTTTCAGATTTTCTATTTTGTACATACATTATTTTGTATATACTGTATATGATGACTTCGGTGGGCAGTGAACGTACCCGGGGCACTAGGGACAAAATGCAAATTTCAACCTCTCAGCCAACACAACCACAGAAACAAGTAGTACAGGTACGTGCTACTATATAATCTTCTTTGAGTTGAAAATGAGCATGCAATGATATGTTTCTTCCCTAAGTCAGTAAAAACTGAGAAAAGATGGGGGGGCTATGGTTTTATTTGGAAAAGTCTGTTTGTTCGATATCTTGCTTTAATTGCTTAGTTATCCAGCACAGCATTAAGTTGTCCCTGTATTCTTGTCTCTCAAGGAGCTTTGTGTTCTTCAGCAACATTTCCCATGAGTGAGGAATTCTATGCCTATCCCTGTCAGGATTTCTGTCCTGTTACCTTAGTGTCTTCAGAGCTCAGCTCTTTCATATGCCAGCTTCATGATGCTAGAAAATTTCTGGTCAATAGAGGAATTTGGGTGGGTGGGAAAAGCTTTGTTAGATCCATGTTGTGTTCTACAGCATGATTCAGCATATTTACAAGCCACAAAATCCTAAACTTCTTGTGCAGTGCCTTCACAAAGTGAAATATGAAGATGGTCGTCCACTAGCAGACTGAAGTTATTTTGAGTATCTGCAAGATTGAAATTAAGTTTTTACCCCATTGTCTTGATTCTCAGCAGCAGAGTAGTTAAGTTGTGTTAAGTTAGAGTGCAAAATGTCTGTTTCTGGCAACTTGTTATTCTCTTGTCAGGTACTTTTCAAAATTTGATTCAATTCAAGAATTGCCTCAATTCTCAGTCTAGAGGTGCTCCCCTGGGAAATTGTCTTATTTTCTACACTGATCTTTAACATGGAGGGCCTCTTCTGCTTTGTACAATATTAATTATGTGACCTCAAGCCCTTATCTCCTTGTGTTACAGTGCTTTGCATAGTGGTGATTCATGCTAATGTGTGGATTTAGAAAGTGACTTTCAACAAATGAAGTTGAATTTGTTTTTGCTTTATAACAAGTAAGTGTGCAGGAGTATAATGAGCAGGTTGACAGAAGTGATGGGTTCCCCTTTTTTGATGTTTGCAAGACAGCAGTGGAGTACCATGCCCGGTTTTGGGTTCCCTAACACAAGGCAGACATTGGCAAATGGGAGCAAGTCCAGTGAGGAGCTGTGAAGATGGTTGAGAGGCTGGAGTACAGGATGAATGAGTGATGACTGAGGGAACTGGATTTGTTCATACCTAAGAAGGCAAGGCCAGGTTGTCTTCTATTCAGATACCTCATGAAAGGGTATAGAAAAGGTGAAGCCAGCCTCAGAGACAATGGCACAAGTTGGAACACTGGAAATTCCAGCTGTTAAAAGGAAAAAAAATTGTTTATCATGATCACTGTCATGGATTAGAGAGGTTGTGGGATCTTTGTCTGGCCCTAAGCAGCTACTCTGATGGGACGTACTCTCAGTGGGAAGTTGCACTGACTATCACTAGGGTATATTTGCAACTGATGTGATTCATTGATTTTAAGCATTAAGTCTTAGACCTTTTTCTGTATTTTTTTCCATTTAATCTACCTCTTGCATAATAGATATTGGTTTGGTCATTTCAGTGGAAAATATGGTTATTTAATATACAGCAGATATGTTTTAGTGTACCGTATATTTTTATTGTTTAGATCAGATGAACCTCCCTTCTTATGCTTTACAGATCAACAAAAACATGTGGGATGATACCGTTCAATTACCACTGATTCATTTTTTGAATGTAGAATAATGTTGCTTTCTCAAATGGAGATTTCATTGTCATAGTCACATTGAACATCATTTAAGTTACTTAAGAAATTACATCACAGTTCTTTTTCATTGTTTCTGGATAATAAATATACTATTTTATTTTAAGATCCGGGCCTATTACTGTCACTTTGTGTTTTGTACACTTCTGTTTTCTGGTAGTTTGAAGTTGTTAAAAATTTCCTTTACTCTGTTATGCTGCAAAGATAATGTATCTTGTAAGGTTGAGTAAAGTTCTAGCTGTCTTAAGATGCTACCATTTTCTTAGTTGCAATTAAAACTTAATTATACTGTTTTATAGGATACTATAATGTCACTTGTAACAATAGTGCCTTAAAACTGAAGAAGAAACACTCACTGGGGGAGAAAAAGCAAAACTTTTTGTGACACTGATTTGGTGTTTGTGTAGTAAACACATCTTGTGGGATTTTGTTGTTTTATTTTTTCCTTCTGAATCTTCAGTTCTATCTGTGTGCAATCAACTGGCATAAATGTTAGTGAAATTGCACCTGCTTGTGCTTCTAAGCTTTCTCCTTACACAGGAAAACTAAAGATATTGTTACTAATTTGATAGTGTTATAAAGTTTGTATATCTTTGTCTTCTAACATGGACGTGAAAAAAGTTGGTTTACAGAAGAAATGAATTTAATGGTTTCCTGTTTCTGGTCAAATATCCCATCATGTCTCTATAGAAATTACACTGAATGTTTGTACTCTGGATATCTTTAAAGGAAATCTCTTCACTAGCTAAGAAGTTGCTGTGGGCATGAGGAGGCTGAAGTCAGAGCAAGAAGATGGATCATCAGGACTTAATTTCTGAAACCAGGAGACCTTTTATTTTTGCTCTCTGCTGAGCTCTCAATAGATACCAAGAGCAAGCTCCTTCACACAGAGCACTGCACTGACCTGGGAAGTTTTTGTGGAGGGTGGCACCAGGGCTGGCACAGGGAATTCCAGAGCAGGCTCTCCTCTTGTGTTACTGACTGGCATATGAAGCTGTCAGCATGACGCTTTAAAAATGGGAAGTAGTGCAGAGTACTTAACTCTGTTACTGTCTTAGTTTAAGACAATTATATGGGGTGGTGACTCCACAATGAGTTACCTTCCCATAGTTTTAACCACTCTCACCAATAAGGAGAAATGAATGCGAGAAGATATAAGTGAAAAAATAACAGTTTACTAAAAAGAAAAAACAGCAATAACCACTAGATACAAAAGTGCTGAGTCACCTTGTCCTCCTGGGAACAAAGAAAACAAGATGGTGGAGAAGCCCCCTCCTCCCAAGATGATGGCAGCCATAGCAGCCCACATGGCCTAGAGGACAAAGACAAGATGGTGTAGAAGCCCCCTCCTCTGGACCACTGGCAGAGAGAGAGAACAAAGGAAAATCAACACAGCAACTGAGTCTGCAGTCCCAGAACTCCCTTCTCCCTCAAACAACAACCAATGGGGACAGGGACAAAGCAAAACCTGTAAAAAACCCTATTTTTGTCCAAAAGGCTTCAATGCTGCTGAAACGCTGGAAGAAACTTCCCAGCAGTTGCAGGGTCTGACCCCTCCTTGGCATGGCTGGAACTGGAGCAGCAGCCAGAAAACTTGTGGAGAGTGGGTCTGGCTCCTCCCTGGCAAATGGCAGGTGGCTGGAACTGGGGTAGCAGCTGAAAAACTCATGGAGAAAGGGTCCCGACCCCTCCTTGGTGAAACAGCAGGCAGCTGTGGCAAAGGTGTTGCAAAATCTGCTCTGAAGTAGCTTCGGATTGTGAAATGCAGCTTTCTGGGTTGTGACTAGGAGAGCTGCCCGAGGCAACCCCCTGGGGAGTCCAGAGAGAACAAAAGAGAGCTCATTTCGTTTGCATTCCCTGTTTTTAAAAGGACCAAGCCCCCCTCCTTTCCCTGAACTGGGGTAAAACACACAAGTTCCACTTTCTGGGTTGTCAGGTCTTAAAGAGACTAATAATCTTGGGCAGGTTGGCATGGAGAAGATATGAAATACACGAGATTTTTTGGATCATCTAGGTCACCTAGGACAGTTACAAATGCTGGTTGTCTTGGAACATTGAGCAAAGCAAATATTACTTCCCTCAAGGAACTGGGACAGCTGCAGTAACTTCTCAGCAAATAAGCAGCTGGTGTTTTATGGTGGAGTAATTTTTTAGACTCAGGATTTACGCTTGGCGATCTCCTCTAAAGCTTGCATTTGTGGTAAACTCCAAAAGTGCAGCAGTTTGAGACTGATTAAGTCTGAACTTGTGAGGTACAGAATTTCATGTGGGTATCCTGTGAAGTGAGGCTGCCTAGGATGAATCCTTTCTGTCAAGAATTTTGGGGGATGATGTGGTCCCCTTCTCAATAATGAAGTCTTCTGCAGTACATCAACTTGCATTTTAGGTCCTGGCTCTCTTCAGTATCAGCCTTCTCTAGCATGAGATAGCCTCTTCTGTTTGAGCAGAAATCAAATGAGGTCTAAGTTCATGTAGCATATAGTTATCTTTGGTATTTTCATGGGAGTGCAGTTCAAGTAGGTTGCAGATGCTGCACTATGAAGAGTGGCCTGTAAGATGTGCCGTTAATGTTTTTGAGTAGTTTTCTCTTTAGGGTAGCCATAGCCTATTTGGGTTTATGGCTCTACTGCATCCTGACACTGAACCATGCCATAAATCAAATCCCTCCTGATGGGAGAGAATTTTCTAAAAGTCCTTGCAAGGAGTTTCAAAGATAAACCGAGACTTTTCCTTGAGTTTCAATGCTGCCGGATAGTTGTTTATTAAGTCTTATCAGAGGAACAGAGCCACTAGCGTGACCCAGGTACAGCATAGAGCACAGAAAGCAGGAGTAAAGGATCTAATTATCAAGATTTACACAGCCTTTTAAAGATAATTTAGCCAATAGTTACTAAAAACGTATATTATTTTCACTTTCCTACCAATTATTCAGTAACATGGGCAGAAACTGCGGAATTCTCTATCCAGTCATTCCAAACTACTTTTACTGCAGAACATGGAGTAGTAGAAGAAGGAGAAGAAGGTTTAGAGAACAACAACAATCCTCCATTTTGATATTTCTTACTCTTATCTATTTACTACAAAGAGAAGCCCAAAACCTCTAAATTTTTCACCCTGTGACAATCTTACATAGTAGTCTATCACCTAAGTCACACCACTGTATTTTCTAGTTCTTGTCTGATCGTTGGTAATTTTTTCCAAGGTTGGAGGTTAAAACAGTGTTGTTCAGGGGGGTAAGAACCCTTAAAAACAGACAGAGAAATATTCTCGGTACTCTGGATTCCTATACATCCATTCATTTTAGTCTTTCAGCTTTTGGAGAAGTTGCCAGCATGGATTTGTTGTCCAAAAATGTTACAGAAACACTAAATATTTCATCAAGAGCAAGATTTTTTTAGCAGTTTTCAGAGACTAGTATTCAGTTATAAAAAAAAAAAGTGCAGCTGTTCATGAGCAGAATCTTGAGGCATGACTCAGTCTCTAAGTGCTCATAAAACTACAGTCAGGTGGTTATTAAAGAGGCATGGAAGGCGATGTGAACAGGGATCATCAGAGATGTGGTTAATTTAGAAATAGCATTGTCAGTTTGTTATGATAAAATTATCTCTGGAGTGGTAGATACTAAATAAAAGTAATATCAAAGTGTAAGCTTCTGTGGTAAATTCTATTATATGGTTGTCTTGTCTATATGGTGAGCTTTAACTGTGGTTCAAACACAATAGAGTATGTTGAAATTGCTTCTGTTCTAGCTAACTTTTTAACTATAAAATGGGCATAGAGGAGATGTTAATCCTTTCCCTGTAGTGCCACTGTGCTTGTTGTGTATGTTCTTTTTGAGAATCTTGAGAGAAAAAAAATATAGCGATGCTCTAGTGACCAGTGACAGAACCTGAGGGAATGGCCTGATGTGTCAGGGGAGGGCTAGGCTGGATATCAGGAAAATGTTCTTCCCCCAGAGGGTGGTTGGGCACTGAACAGATTTCCCAGGCAATGGTCATGACCCAAGGCTGACAGAGCTCCAGGAGGGTTTGGACAATGCTCTCAGGCACAGGGTGGGATTGTTGGGGTGTCCTGTGCAGGGCCAGGAGTTGGAGTTTGATGATCCTTGTGGGTCCCTTCCAACTCTGCATATTCTGTGATTGTGGTAACTAGGAGATACTTTAAAAAAATATAGTTAAATTTTGTGTACTTTATTGGATGTTTGTTTTTCAGGCAACAGCAGAACAGATTCGACTTGCTCAGATGATCTACGATAAGAATGACACAGATTTTGAAGATAAAGTGAAACAAGTATGTTTCTTATGATACAGAGTTTTTATGCCCTGCAACAATGCTGACTTGCGTTTTGGAGCTAGAGCATGTTTCTGATTTAGATTAAACCTTTTTCACAAGGATAGAACTTTAACTAGAAAAAGGTGCTCTTATTGCCCTGTAAAGTCTGTTTTCAAGAAGTTGTGTGGTAATATAGCTATGACTGTATGGTTACACTGGTGTATTTTCCTCTGGCCTTTAAGCCAAAACTCGTCTGTGCTGATCTCTTCCAGACTATATCTCTTTAGTATGGTCCTAATTGAATACTTGTCAGAATAAAGACTGCATTCAGGTTGTCCACGTGTACATGCACATGGGAAAAATGTTACCTGTGTAAACTGAGTTTGCCGATATATTGGCCATTTTTCAGGAAAAGTAAAAATTATAGAATCATAGCTTAAAGGTAAATTGAGATATTATTTAAAAAAATAATTTGACCTCCCAGAGCTGTGTATGCAGCTTTATTGACTTTTCCTTTGTAAAACCTCCTCTGAAGCATTAAGTGCTTTTTGTTGTTATAAACTTGTTTTGGTGATGTGCCAGACGTGAAGTTTTGTACTTCCTGAAGCCAAAGTACCCTCATCAATAGTGCCTGTAGCTGTGCTGGTGGGAAGGATAAGAATTAAGTTCTGCAAAGGAAATCTCCAAGCATGAAGTTAAAGGGGAAAAAAAAGTGAGAGAGTGCTTTCTTGATTATCATTTAATTTGTTTACCTTTATTTAGGATTTTAGTTTGCTCTGACACAGTAGCTATGCACTTTTTTTGAATCTGTGGTGGTACTAACTCTTATTTTCTTACAAAGATATTTTGAATATTTTAACATGTCTGACTCTTACTGCCAGCTTATGGAAGTGACGGGGAAAAACCAGGATGAGTGCATAGTGGCACTACATGATTGTAATGGGGACATGAACAGAGCAATTAACATATTGCTGGAAGGAAGTTCAGACACGGTAAGGTTTTACTTTCCTATTAAGCTGTTCTTTTTGTTTCCACTTCTTAGAAGTGATTGGGAAAGTCGCATTTTGGAAGCTTTCAATTTCCATGCCTCCAAATTCTTTTGAAGGAAATGGAGACCAGGACAGCTTTTCTGCTGCATGCATACCTTAGACTAGGCTGAGCCTTGAAAATGTTGTGGGTGTTCAGTTGGTCTCTTGCAGAATCTTTTGGTTTTCATTTACATACAATAATTTTAACTCTGCAGCAGAAATCATTGCTCTGTCAGACAGGCCTTTTTTTTTACTCCAATGTTTGTAGCACTTCCCAACCATGAGACCTGAGTCTAAGTGTTTGCCACAAAGGATAATCTTTATAAACTTAAAGCGCAGGCAGATATTTTAAGTTGTGCAGCTTATGTAGGTTTGCATTGCCAGTATTGAATTTGGAGGAGGTTTCCACATGTGAAAGTTGCATTGACAGCACTACTAATGGCAAAAGAGGATACAAATATCCTTTCACTGTTGTTCATTTGCCTAGCTTCATTGAAAACCAGAAAGAGGAGACTAAACAATGTGTATATAACAACAAATAATGTTGCTTAGAATGTTGCACAGAGCAATTTTCTATCTCAAGAGATACCAGGAAAATGTCTTGCTGCAGCTCAAGCTTTTGCTGGAGGGACTTCTTACAGTTTGTTCAAGACAGAAAGCTAGATTCCATCTCATCTAAATTGGGAAAGAAACCTGCACTTTCTTTCTTAATGCTGAACATTCAGTATTTCCTGTGATTTGTCAGGATGTGTGGGCTATCTTATTGTTAATGAAGAAACCCACCCCCCCCACACCCTAAATCTAGAACACATACTGACTGAGAGAATTTTCTTTTCTATCCCCTTTTCATTTATCAGAGTTGAGGTCATCTAAAACACAGAAATATATAATACTGAACAAACTGTCAAGTTGGGAATAGAAGAGAGCATCTCATGATTAAATCTGTGTTGGTAATGTGCTGGTTTTGTGTTCTTTTGTACTTCTCACATTTGCCATTTTCTATGTGAAAATAGTTTTCTGACTAATAGAGAATTTTAAATGCTTCCTTACTTTAGTAAATTTTTTATAAGTGATCATGACATGGAAGAAACTTTCTGAACTCATTTATCAATTAGAAGCAGCACATCCATATATTGCTCTTTTGACAAGTCCCTCTGAACCCACTGCACTTTGTAGACAAAAATGCAACTCAAACACAGAGAACTTGAAGGACTCAAGAAGGAAGGAGTATTAATTAGAAGGGGTTCTCATCAGAGTGTGAATAAACTTATTCTTTATGCAAATTTGTGGGCCTCCAACTTGAAGGCCGTTATACTCCAGAACACTTTAACTGTGTGTCTTGGTTTGAAAGACAGGTGTCTGCCAAGGAAGGCAGGAGTTTCCCCTGAAATGAAAAAAAAATGCAACCCCCTTCCCTCCAAATTATTATAATTTCAAAATTAAGGGGCTTTCAAGCAAAGATATGAGGAATAGGAATAACAGTTCTTTACTATTATATGTATGCGAAGGACCGAGTCCGGAGAGCTGGCCGGATAAACAACATGTACACCAATACGATTAAGCATCGTTCTCCCTTTATTGTTCAACTATGCCAACTTATATCTACTTTTGCAAAGATTCACATCCAGTCCCTCTAGACAGCCTCTAATCAGCGGGGGAGCTGGCCAGTGTATAACTTGCCAAGGACTCTCAGGCCTGCCTGTAGCCAGGTGCTTTCCAGGCCTGCCTGCAGCCAGGGGCCTGTTCAGGGGCTTTCCCTAGTCTTAGGGCCTATCCCTCAGCAACCCTGGGTTGTCCAATCTTTCCGGGGGTATCATATGCCCTTGTTCCATAAGGAATCCCTCTACACATCCCCCATTTTCTTTTTGGGCAACCCAGGCCTGGTTGATAATCTTTTGCAGCCCTGCTTTGACGCAGGAAAAAATGCACCCAAATACTATTAAGCCTATTATAACTACAAATAGCAATCGGCAGCCTTCTACTACCAAGGTACGCAGCCATCCGGTGATACCCAGATCCTTAAGCCAATCCCCAATAGGGTCGTCTGTCTCCCGAAGGTTGCGCAGGCCCCTCTGGAGGTCGGAGAGGTGCTTGTGAATTGAGACAGAGTGGTCGGAAAGATTCATACAGCACATACCTTGGAAATCTTCACAGCCGTGGCCGTGGGCTAATAGTAGAAAATCGATGGCTGCCCTATTTTGTAATACTGCATGCCTAACACTAGTAACATCTGCGCTTAGCTCGTCAAGCATCTGCGAAGTTATGTTTAGTTCGTCTCTCTCTCAACAAGCAAGTTTGTGTAATGTTGCGTGCGCCCTAGCCGCTGAAGCACCAGGTAGAAACATAGATGCTAGCCAAATTATACCATGACTCCAAAAGATGGGCTCTTCAGTCCCTTCACATTTGAGCTCATGGACTGAACGCCGCACCCTGGTGTCAGTGCGGTGGGTGATATTTAAGACTTGATGCAGGTTTGGGTGGAACAGGGTGAGTTTCCCTAAGTAGCACGGTCCCCCATGTGGGCTGGCGGGATCCCCATTCCATGCGCGGTCCCCGCATATTAAGAATGTACCACTGGGGAAGCGTTTTGGGGCTTGACCTGTGAGGTTGATTTGGTAGTAAATTGCTTCGGACTTGTCGTTTCCCAGAAACCAGTCTGCAAGAGGGTCGACAGTGGCCCAAAGGCGTCTATTAACATTTAATTGACCAGTAGTGGGTGGCTCAAATATCATGTAACCATCCCCAGTTTGGTTTGTGGAACCCAGTAGATCTAACTCTTCTGGTGTCCCCATAGTGACACTGATGCTTTTCAAGAATGCAGCTTGCCAGCAGGCACACTGGTGCACAGGCTTGAGTCCGATCAGCCCTGAACACTTGCCATTGTTTGTGGCATTCCCTATCAGTGAGCTGTTGTCTAGCATCCCTCGGAAGTCTTGCAGGTTAAAGTATGGGACTCCAATTAAGCAGGTGCGGAATGGGTCCCCTGGTGTGGTCAGGTGCAGACACATGGAGTCTTGCCCAGTTAAATTAGCTAGGGTGACCCACATGTTTTGTCTCTTTTGTATTGCTGTCAACATTGCATGGGACACTGCTAGGATGCTTACGAGAAGCAAACCTCTCAGAATGTTTGCAGGCCCAGCACTGCTTTGTCGCTTCTCAGCGCTCGGGGGCCACCACATGCTGCCGTGGGACACGAACCTGTGTGCTACACTCTCGCCCTAACACTGCCACACTCCGTACTGCCTTCACTCGGTCTAAATGGATGGACAGCCGATCAGAGATGTCCGCCAATGCCCTTGTCTCAAGACAGTCAAAAACAATTCCCCACTCTACCTCTGGGTCTGGTGCTATACCCAAGAATTTATGCAACTCCCTTTCTTGGTTCCACCTTCGATCACGGTCCGCACAAGGCGGGCACGTATACCACCCACTTTCTAACGTTAGATTGTGTATCCAGAGGATCCGCCGACAACCACCGCAAGTCACTAGCAACCACCCAGGGCAGTTGCTACATTCGCCACAGGGTCTCGCTGTTTCCCCCACTACAGAGAGTGGTGGACCTGGCAAGTTCCCAGCTCCCTCACTCAGCCACGTCTGCAGCCTCTCCCCAGGCTTCTTGGGACGGGGGTCCCAGTGTTCCAGCTGTTGTAGTAGTGGGGTTACTTTCCTCAGGAGCCGATGCTGACTGCGCCTTCGGGGTCCTGCATGCGTAGCACAGCACCACTTGCTGGGCACCCACAGTGGTCCCTCTGGGGAGGAAACACACATATATCCTTAGCCGTTGAATAGCACTGGGCTGGGACCTTCCCACAACCCCGTTTGAGGGTTACGGTGCAAAACACTTGTTCCTGGAAGAGCCTGCTCGATTCCCCTACAAAGCGTCTGATGATGGATTGCCACTGGAGGCTCCTCCCTATCCCTGGCCAGAGAGAGGAAATTCAATGTAAACAGCACTTTGCTTAGCTGTTTACTTGGCTCCATCTCTCCCCCTTTCTGTCAGCCCAGATATTCCTTTAGTGTACGATGGGCTCTCTCTACCACTGCCTGACTGGTGGGTGAGTGTGGGATCCCCGTGATATGTTCTACTCCCCACTGGTGCATAAATTTTGCTAGGCGACCGCTGGTGTATGCTGGCCCATTGTCCGTTTTGCTCTTTTTGGGTACCCCCATTACTGCGAAGCAAGAGAGCAGATGCCGCTCCACATGCAATGCCTTCTCTCCTGTCTGAGCAGTAGCCTACAGGAAGTGTGAAAAGGTGTCAATTATTACATGGACATAGCGCTGTCGGCCGAACTCGGGGACGTGAGTGACGTCCATTTGCCAGAGTTTGAGGGCTTTCAAACCCTTGGGGTTAACCCCCACACCTAACCCAGGGCCGTGATGGCTACAGCGGGGACAAGCCTGCACTATTCCTTTCGCATCTATCAGCGGGATCCTAAACTGTCTCTGCAGGGATTTTGCGTTTTGGTGGAACAAATCATGGCTACATCTGGCTTGCTCGAAAATGCTCGCGGGCAGGAGATGCACTATGGGGGCACAGGTCACCGCCTCGTCTGCACGGGCATTGCCCTCTCCCAGCCCAATGTTCCACTGGTGGCTCCAAATGTGCAGGATACAGTAGGGGTGTGTCCGTTGTTGCAGGGTATGTTGCAACGTGATAAGCAGTCTGCCCAAATGTTCGTTGTTAGTACACCGGATTTCTGCATCATGGATCTGTTGGGCTACTTCAATGACATATAGGGAATCGCTGACTACATTCGCCAGTTCCTTTGACCACTGTTGTAAGGCCTGTATCACGGCGTGCAGTTCGAGTGTTTGCAAGCTGTCAGCCGGTTCTCCCGCTATGACATAAGTCTTCCAGCGGTCGTTCTCTTTCCACACACAGGAGGCCTGCTTCATCTTCCTCCCTGTATCCGTGAACACCGTGCGCCCTAGTACTGGCCGATCTACATTCAACAGGCGGTTCAGTCACTCATAGCGCCCCAGCAGCTGCGCCAGCCTTCCCTGTGGGCACTTGTTATGGACCACGCCAGTGAATCCGAGCAGAGCCTCTTGCAGTGCCTCCACATGGCGTAGCATCCACTCCAAGTCCCCTGTCCGGACCGGTATACTGATGTCCTCTGCCTCCCTGCTGTCCAACTCCACCACTCGGTCGCGACTCTTTCGGATTAAAAGCGCTACCATCTCTACCCTGGACTGCAGTCTGAAGTGTGGCTGAGTCGGCGGGAAGATCCATTCGAGAATCTGGATGTCCTCCCCCTTTTTCTTTTGCCATTGGTGGATGATGTCATGTGAACCTGCTGTGCCGATCAGGGTGATGAGGATGGTGAGTGGGACTCCTCTGCGCGACACCCATGCGTGCCGCAGCTTATCTGCAACCTTGGTGAGAGCTGCTGCTTTGTCTGGGTAGCATTCCCGAGGTTCGGCAGCATTTGTCCCATGTAGCCATGGCAGGAAGGGGGCGAGGTCAGCGTTCGTGATTCCTGCGACTTCGCGGACCCATTGCAGATCTCCTAGCAGCCATTGCGCATCATGGAGCGTGGAGATTTCTGTGTTTAGCTCGATCTTTTGGGGCCTAATTTGTGAGTCTGATATGAGCCAGCCCAGGTACTTCCATGGTGCAGTCCGCTGGATCTTCTGGGGGGCGATCTCTAATCCAGTCTCATGCAGTTGTTCTCTGACCCATTGCATCTCTTTATCTGGGAACTCTGTGGCAGTAGCTATCGGGATGTCATCCATGTAATGGTAGATGAATGCTTCTGCATAGCATTGTCGAATAGGACATAGCACCCAGTCAACATATAGCTGACACAGCGTGGGGGAATTTTTCATCCCCTGGGGCAGGACAACCCACTCGTAGCTCTTAGTAGGCTCACTGCGATTCTTTGTGGGCACTGTAAAGGCAAAACATTCTGTGTCCTTTGGATGCAGTGGGATTGTGAAAAAGTATTCCTTTAAGTCAATTACAGTGATTTGCCATCCCGCTGGGATCATTGTAGGAGCCAGTAGCCCAGGTTGCAGCACCCCCATAGTTTGCATGCGTGCATTCGCTTGTCGAAGGTCATGAAGGAGGCGCCATTTTCCTGACTTCTTTGGGATCACAAAGATGGGGGTGTTCCATGGACTGACTAAAGGCTCTATGTGTCCTGCCGCTCCGCTGCATATGGCGGAGACTTCGGGTACTGACAACAAGGCTTTGTGGGTAAGAGTCTGTGACAATTGATGAATGATTTTGGGCGTGGTCAGCTGCGTCACCGTCGCTCCATAAGCCCCGCTTCCAGTTAGCATGTCGGCTTGGATCACATACAGTGGGTCTTGCGTATCACCTTGGTGTTTGCTAACTTCTTCCTTTGCTAGCCGCTTCCATGTTCGCTCCTAGAGCAGGAACTGAGAAGGAGTAAACAACAACTGTGTGATGCTGATGCAATCATTAGGACACAGGACATCTGCTGTAAAGATAAACTGCAGGATGCTCCATGTAGCTTTGGACCGTAAGCTGTGCGTGGTGACCGTTTGCTTTGCTTGCTGCAAGATCTTCCAACCATGGGGTTCCCACCTTGTGGTGTCCCCCTGTATCAGTACAGGGCAGGCTAGGGCATCTACGGCTTGCCAATCTCCTTCAACGATTGCGTTACAGACAACTCCGTTCCATCTCGTTCGCAATGGATCAGTCCTCGCCCTCGGGGCTGACGGAGGCAAGGGCTGCACCTCCTCTTGCTGGGAGGGAAGGGCCGTAGGCCCTGTGCCCAGTTCTCCCAACAGGAACGGAGGAATTATGGTGGCCGTCTTGACCGGTGGGTCCACGGGACACCACAGTGCTGATGCTGTGGTTTCATGAGCCTTAGGCTCCAGCGCGTCCTGACGCGTAGACAATTCAGGAAGCTTCTTCATTACTTCATGCATCATCTCTCAGTGCTTCTCCTCCTCTTGGGGCTGACCCCCGGCAGCCCTGGCTGGCTGCCTCCCCAGGAGACAAAGCTGTAGAGGCTGCTTCGCAGTCGGACGATGATCCGTTGTCTGGTAGAGGGGGGTGGCACGCTGCCATTTTCGGCCGGGCTTTAGGACTGCTGGCTTCTCCTCTGCTCACCTGCGCCCTGCCCCCAGAGTCGGGAGGCTCTGCTTCCACCTTTGCTCTCAGTTTTCCCTCAGGCTTCTGCGGGGTAACTTCCTTCCTTGCCGGGTCCAGCAGCTCCCGCAGCGAGCGTACAGGCGATGACGTCCCCTTCATCGGTCGACCCGCGGTCAGCCCGAAGAATTGCGCAACCCTGGACTCCGCCCTGGCCTCCGGCCGCCACTCTGTGAGCCCCCCCTCTCTTTCTTTTCCGGGGCCACCATCCCCCAGCGCCTCCATGGCTGCTGCGGCCACCTTCCTTTCTGCTTTCATTTCTGTGAGGGTATTAGTCACAGCTCTCCATGTTAATCCGAGAGCTTTAGCTTCTTTACCTTCTTTTCCACTCTCAATTGTAAACTCCCATAGTCTGTTTCCAACTTCCCACCACTTCTCGGTTGAAAACAAAAGCGAAGTGCATTTCAAAAACCCTTGTTCCCGGTCCCACGTTATTAGGGCATAGAGATCTCGATCTTTTACAGTCTCGCCTCTCTTAGAGAGGATACTGGCTAGGAGACGAGTTGCAGCCTCATACTCCAAGGCTGTCTTACCTGCGGGAGCTTGCTCAGCCGCGCGAGCTCCAGTCTCCGGCACCACTCAGCGAGCTCAGAGAGCACACGGCAATGGCAGCCTGGGATCCCGAGAAGGGATGGAACAAAGGCTTCACAAACCCCCTGGGCAGCCGATCCCGGTGTCCAGCCAGACCCTCAGGAACAGCAGGCTGGAACAGCAGGGACGAGCACAAATCCCGGGTGGCAGATGAGATGTATCGAACTCCAGAGCTGCGATGGGAACCCCTGGAGGTCTCAGTAGGCAGGACGTGTGGGGCTACAGAGTATAGCGAAGGCTCGAAGCAATGGCGGGGGCAGGGCAGCCGCAGCCCAACTCCCAGCAGGGACAGGTGTCTTGGTTTGAAAGACAGATGTCTGCCAAGGAAGGCAGGAGTCTCCCTTGAAATGAAAAAAAATGCAACCCCCTTCCCTCCGAATTATTATAATTTCAAAATTAAGGGGCTTTCAGGTAAAGGTATGAGGAATAGGAATAACAGTTCTTTACTATTTTATATATATATATATGTATAACAAGGCAAACAAGCAGGAATAACTATGGCAGTAACAGCAAACAGAACCACAAATCCAGTGCCAGCCTTCTCGGCTGTCAGGCCCTTTCCCCTCGGGTGCAGTTCTGCTCACAGCCAGCAGGGGCGCTGGCGGCTCCCGGTGAGCAGGGCAGGTGCAATGGTTCCCCCCGTGGCTGCAGGGGGCGCTCTGGAGCGAGCTCGGGGAGCATGCAGCACTGGTGCCCTGGGATCCCGGGAAGGGATGGAACAAAGAAGCTTCACAAACCCCTGGGCAGCTGATCCCAGTGTCCGGCTGGACCCTCGGGAACAGCAGGTTGGAACAGCAGGGACGAGCACAAATCCTGGGTGGCAGAGGAGATGGATCAAACTCCGGAGCTGCGGTGGGAAACCTTGGGAGGTCTCAGCAGGCAGGACGTGCAGGGGCTACAGAGTAGCAGGGGCTACAGAGTAGCGAAGGCTCGAATGCAGCAGTGGGGGCAGGGAGAGGCGGGCTTGGGAATCCTGGGGTTTCTCTGGCAGAAAGAAGGCAGCCAAAAGCAGAAAGCCTGCAGTGCTGATGAGATGGCAGCAGCCTCTCTCTCTGTCTGAACACCAAGCACTAACTGCCCCCACACCCAGGTCAAAGAGAATAGCCTGTTGGACCACACCCTCAATTGCTAGGTCTTTTGTCCTCCCTAAGTACCCAGGAATTTCTCACCCCAGTAACATATATGGGGAAAATTCCTCAAGAGGGAAAAAAACCCAGAAGGGGAACTCCCAGAACCCAACAGCAGGGAAAGGTGGGCTTGGGAATCCCGGGATTTCTCCGGTAGAAGGAAGGCAGCCGAAAAAGCAGAAGCCTCCTGTGCTGACGAATTCCTTCCAGCCTCTCTCTCCGTCCAAACGCCGGGAACTAACAGCCCATAACCCCAGGTGAAAGAGAGTAGTCAGTTGGACCCCTCTCTCTGTGGCCAGGTCTTTTGTTTTTCTTAAACACCCAGTAATTTGTCCCCTAGCACCATGTATGGGGAAAATTCTTTAAGAGAAAAAGAAAATGGAGAACTCCTAAAACCCCAACATTATCCATCCCGAATTTTTCCCATACTAACATGTTACATGAAACTTAATCCCTTTAACCATATACATACATGCATCGTCCTAATTATATACATATATATATGCAGATACTGATACAAGTACAGAGCCATGGGTTGTTCACCCTAAAACAAGGTCCCCTTGAGGTATGCATTGAGTCTCTCCATCCTTTTGCATCACCCACCAGGTGCCACGTGGTCCCTGAGTGAAGACAACCCCACGGATGGGTTTGTCTTTGCTCGAGGCAGAATTAACCCAAACAGTTTTTCCAAGCATACCTCTCATGTGCACCACTGGAACCTTATCCCCGTCTGTTGTTTGTCGGGGTTCGGATTGGGCAGGGCCTGCTCGGCTGGTGGAGCCTCGGGTGTTAACTAACAAGGTGGCTCTTGCTAAATGCACCTCCCAGTTTTTGAAAGTCCCCCCTGTCCAGTGCTTTCAAGGTGGTTTTAAGCAATCCATTACACCGCTCAACCTTCCCAGCTGCTGGTGCATGGCAAGGGATGTGGTACACCCACTCAATGCCATGTTCTCTAGCCCAGGTGTTTATAAGGCTGTTCTTGAAATGAGTCCCATTATCAGACTCAATTCTCTCAGGGGTGCCATGCCTCCAAAGGACTTGCTTTTCAAGGCCCAGGATGGTGTTCCGGGCCGTAGCATGAGGCACAGGGTAGGTCTCCAGCCATCCTGTGGTGGCTTCTACCATTGTGAGCACATAGCGCTTGCCTTGGTGTGTTTGAGGCAGTGTGATGTAATCAATCTGCCAGGCCTCCCCATACTTGTATTTGGACCATCGCCCACCATACCACAGGGGCTTTACCCGTTTGGCCTGCTTGATCGCAGCGCATGTCTCACAGTCATGGATAACCTGGGAGATACTGTCCATGGTTAGATCCACCCCTCGGTCTCGTGCCCACTTATAGGTGGCATCTCTGCCCTGATGGCCTGAGGCATCATGGGCCCATCGAGCTAGGAACAACTCTCCTTTATGTTGCCAATCCAAGTGAATCTGGTACACCTCGATTTTCGCAGCCTGATCTACCTGTTTGTTGTTACGATGTTCTTCATTAGCCCGGCTCTTGGGGATGTGAGCATCTACATGGCGGACTTTCATGGATAGCTTCTCTACCCGAGTGGCAATGCCTTTCCACTCCTCAGCAGCCCAGATTGGTTTTCCTCTGCGCTGCCAGTTTGCCTTATTCCACCTTTCCAGCCAACCCCACCGAGCATTGGCCACCATCCATGAATCAGTGTAGAGGTAGAGCTTTGGCCACTTCTCTCTTTCAGCTATGTCCAGAGCTAATTGAACAGCTTTGAGTCCAGCGAATTGGCTCGATCCACCTTCTCCTTCAGTAGCCTGTGCAACTTGTCGTGTAGTGCCCCATACAGTGGCTTTCCATTTCCGACTAGCGCCTACAGTTCGGCAGGAACCATCAGTGAAGAGGGCGTATTGTCTTTCACTCTCTGGTAGCTCCTTTGTTATATGGTGGGGCTTCTTTGGCATGCGTCACCTGCTCCTCTTCTTCTTCAGAAGATAACCAAAAGTCTCAACTTCTGGACAGTTCGTAATTATTTCCAAGATCCCAGGGCGATTCGGGTTTCCAATTTGGGCACGCTGCGTGATGAGGGCAATCCATTTGCTCCAAGTAGCGTCGGTGGCGTGATGCATGGAAGGAACCTTTCCTTTGAACATCCACCCCAGCACCGGTAGTCGGGGCGCCAGGAGGAGTTGTGCCTCTGTGCCGATTACTTCTGAGGCAGCTTGGACTCTTTCATAAGTGTCCTGGCTTGCAGTGTATTCTATTACCATCCTCATGAGCTGTTGAAATCCGGTGGGGCAGTGTTTCCTTGCCTCCTCCCCCCAGACTATCTTTCTGTTAATGGCCCATCATTGTCCTGCCGCATGACTCAGAGATAACTCCCTCCAGACTATCTTCTGTTAATGAGCCTGATCAACACTTGGCCTCATGACTCATTACCCCATTGTGAGATGCTCCACCCAGAGGGAGGAACCAAGGATCCCATCATGGATATAATCTGGGACTCTGAACACCAGAGACAACCCTTTCCACTGGATTTCCAGAGGACAGGAGCTACACAGCCACCACTGGACTTTCTGAGGAAGAGCAGACCCCTTTACTATAGGATCACCGCTTCAGAGGACTTCAGCCACCATTCTAGCAGACTGCTACCACCACCCTGCCTAACAGGGACTCAGGTTGTATCTTGACTCTGTCAGTTTGAACCAGTGTTTTCTTTTACTTTTTTTCCTTTTCTTTAATTTCCATTAAATTGTTATTCTGACTTGGTGCCTCCTACTGGTTTGTTTTCAAACTAGTATAATAAGCTGCCAAGATTTCTTTCTCTGTGGGAGTGTAGTTGGCTTCAGACCCTCTGTAGCTTCGGCTCCAGAATCCCAGTGGACGGCTCCAAGTCTCACCAGGTACCTTCTGCCAGAGGCTCCAGGTCAGACCATGGCTCCCGGCTGCAGTGTAGAGCACGTTCTTCACCTCTGGTCCTGTCCTGACTGTCCAAGGGTTATGGCATGAGCGATTTCCTGCTTGATCTGGGAGAAGGCTTGCTGCTGTTCAGGGCCCCAGTGGAAATCGTTCTTCTTGCAGGTAACCAGGTAGAGAGGGCTCACGATCTGGCTGTACTCGGGAATGTGCATTCTCCAGAAACCTATGGCGCCTAGGAAAGCTTGTGTTTCCTTCTTGTTGGTCGGTGGCGACATTGCTGTCATCTTATTCATGACCTCATTGGGAATCTGACATCATCCATCTTGCCACTTTACTCCCAGGAGCTGGATCTCTCGGGCAGGTCCCTTGACTTTGCTCTTCTCGATGGCGAAATCAGCTTCCAGGAGAACTTGGATTATTCTCTCTCCTTTCTCCAACACTTCTGTTGCGGTGTTCCCCACACAATGATGTCATCAATGTACTGCAGATGTTCTGGGGCCTCACCCTTTTCCAGTGCAGCCTGGATCAGTCCATGGCAGATGGTGGCACTGTGCTTCCACTCCTGGGGCAGTCGATTCCAGGTATACTGCACACCCTCCAGGTGCAGGCAAACTGAGGCCTGCACTCTGCTGCCAGAGGAATGGAGAAAAATGCATTAGCAATGTCAATAGTGGCGTACCATTTCGCTGCCTTGGACTCTAGCTCATACCATAGCTCCAACATGTCCAGCACAGCAGCACTCGACGGTGGAGTCACTTCATTCAAGGCACGGTAGTCCACAGTCAATCTCCATTCCCCGTCAGACTTGCGCACAGGCCAGATGGGGCTGTTGAAGGGTGAGTGGGTCTTGCTGACCATCCCTTGGCTCTCCAGCTCGCGGATCATCTTGTGGATGGGGATCACAGCATCTCGATTTGTCCTATACTGCCGACGGTGCACTGTCGAGGTGGCAATTGGCACTCGTTGCTCTTCCACTTTCAGGAGCCCAACTGCAGAAGGATTCTCAGATAGTCCAGGCAGGGTGTTCAATTGCCTAATGGCCTCTGCCTCCACAGCAGCAATCCCAAATGCCCACCTGAGTTCTTTCGGGTGTTTGTAATAGCCATTCCGGAGGAAGTCTATGCCCAGAATACATGGGGCCTCTGGGCCAGTCACAATCGGATGCTTTTGCCACTCCTTCCCAGTCAAGCTCACCTCAGCTTCCAAAAGGGTCAACTGCTGTGATCCCCCGGTCACCCCAGCGATGGATACAGGTTCTGCCCCTACATGTTCCGATGGCATTAAAGTACACTGTGCCCCAATATCAACCAATGCATCATATTTTTGTGGCTCTGATGTGCCAGGCCATCGAATCCACACCGTCCAGAAAACCCGGTTCTCTCGTGCCTCTCCCTGGCTAGAGGCAGGGCCCCTCTAGCCTGGTTATCATTCTTTCCCTGGGCCTACATGCTCAATGTCCCTTCAAGGGGATCTGACATATCATCCTCCCTTCTGTAATACCTGGCAGCTCGGTCATGGGAGGCTGAGGCTACTTTCACCTTAGCGGAACCCCCTCGGTTTGTGTCTCCTTCCTTGAGTTCACACACCTGTGCTGCCAGGACAGAGGTGAGTTTCCCATCCCGCCTTCTCATGTCTTCCCCATGCTCACACAGGAAAAACCACAGCTCAGCTCATGGGGTGTACCCTCTCTCTCTAGCAGGGGGACGACGGGCTCTGACTTGGGGGCAAGTGACTCGCACTGGTGCCACACTGATCTTCCTCACCTCTTCCCTGATCTCCTTCATCTCCTCTTTGAGGTCGTGGACCACAGCAGAGACATGAGCTTTCAGCGGATCATTGACCATACTGTCATAATTCCTGAGCTTGTTGGCAACAGAGCCCACTGTTTCTTGGGTATTTTCAGCATCAATTGTTGCAATGAAGGTGGTGTATTGCGGTGGCCCTAGCTTTGCCAGGTTCCACATCACCTGTCCTGTGCACCTGACCTTATCGGGGTCATTATCATGCTGTCCATCCCTCCCAAAGAGTACCTCTAATACTGCCACCTCTCTTAGCTGCTGGATCCCTTCCTTGAGTGTCTTCCACTGCATTCTATGATGGTACTCCTGCATTCTTTCTTTGTGAATGAACCTTTCTCTCACACTCATTAAGAGCTGCTCCCAGAGAGAAAGGGGCCCTGGCTCCCTCACAAATATCTGGTCCACACCTGGGTCCTGGGTCAACGATCCCAGATACCTTGCCTCACCACTATCCAGTTGCACACTTGTGCCCATAAGGTCCCAAACCCGAAGCAGCCAGGTTGTATAAGGCTCATGCCCCCTTCGCACAATGCCTTTTCGCATACCACGGAGACTGTCATACGACAGGGGCTCAGTGATGATTTCTGGCTCTGGCTCTC
The DNA here is from genome assembly GCF_965178545.1 of Coloeus monedula. Classification (NCBI taxonomy): domain Eukaryota; kingdom Metazoa; phylum Chordata; class Aves; order Passeriformes; family Corvidae; genus Coloeus; species Coloeus monedula. Next base: position 7,428,111 of record NC_138821.1, on the reverse strand, counting down.
CTGCTGGTTGTGAGGACCCTGGTTCCCCATCATCATTAACTGGTCATACTGATTTGGTCTTACACTTCCTCTGTTGCACAGGGGTGACTGCTGCTGGCTGTGGTTATCCTTGTGGTTCAGCTGGAACCTGGACGGTTGTAACATCCGTGGGTTCCACTGCTGCACCATCGGACTCATCCTCTTTGGGGCAGGGAGAGAGGTTTTCACTAGCTGGGGAGATGTATTCCCTTAGCAACTGGCATATTCCCTGGCGCACCTGACTCATCTCCTGGCATATCCCCTTGCGCACCTGGCCCATCTCCTGGCATATCTCCTGGCGCATCTCCTGCATCCCTTTCAGCAGTACCCCCACCCAGTTCGGGTAGTCCATTTCTGAGGTGGGCTGTTGGGTGGTATCAGGCTGTGGGGCAGGGTCAGGCTGTGGGGCAGGATCTCTAGTGTCTGGGGCTTTGTCAGGCTCTGGGGCTGGGTCAGGCTCTGGGCTAGGATCTCTGGTGTTTGGGGCCATGTCAGGTTCCGGGGCAGGATCGGGCTCTGGGGTAGGATCAGGCTCTGGGGTAGGATCTCTAGTCTCTGGGGCCAGTGTCTGGGTAGTTATCCAAGCCAATCTCAACTTATCCCTGAGTGCTAAATAGAGTAGGCCTACCAGCAGCAGTTAGTTAGTACTCAGAGGGAATCTAAACCCTTCGAAAATTGGTGGGGTAGGCCCAAAGAACTGGTTGAGGGGTTGGGAGAAAACTTCCCCTGGTGTCATTTCCTCACAGAAGGTACCATTTTTAACATAACCCCAAAAACATGCACTTAGTGTATGATAGCCCTTTATCCATGTGTCCACATTCCGGAGGAAGTTAAAACCCCATGAATTCCTCACTTTCTCGACCCATAGCGCAAACTGGATAACAACAACAATAGCCTTAGTCAGAGGACCCATGTTGAGGTAAGGAGCTGCAAAGGGGAAGAATATAGCCACGACCACCTGGCACCCAAACCAGGGTAAAGTAGACCACATAGTGCTGCCTAGCAAGGTTCCTATATCCAGCACACAAAATTAAGTTATCCAGGAACTGTTATTCTTTTTTCCCCCTCTCTCTCTTAATGCCCTCATGCCCCACGGTTGGGCTCCGTCTTGGTTTGAAAGACAGGTGTCTGCTAAGGAAGGCAGAAGCCTCCCTTGGAATGGCAGATGTAACCCCTTTACCTCTGAGTTATTATAATTTTGAAATCAAGGGCTTTTAGGCAAAGATGTGGGAAATAGGAATAACAGTTCTTTACTATTATATATATAACCAGTCAAAGAAACAACAATAACTACGGCAGTAACAGCAAACAATCACAAACCCAGTCCCAGCCTTTCGGCTGTCGGGCCCTTTTCCCCTTGGGTGCAGTTCTGCTTGCAGCCGGCAGGGGTGCTGGCGGCTCCCGGTGAGCCAGGCAGGTGCGATGGTTTCCTTGCGGCTGCAGGGGGCGCTCCAGAGCGAGCTCGGGAAGCACGCGGCACCGGTGGTCTGGGGTCCCGGGGAAGGATGGAACAAAGGCTTCACAAAGCCCTGGGCAGCTGGCCCCGGTGTCCGGCTGGACTCTCGGGAACAGCAGGCTGGAACGGCGGGCTGGAACAGCAGGCTGGAGCATCAGGGTCAAGCACAAATCCCGGGTGGCAGACGCGATATATCCAAGCGGGGAACCCCCCAGAGGTCTAGGCAGGCAGGGCGAGCACGGCTACAACAAAGCGAAGGCTCGAAGCAACGGCAGGGCAGGGCGGCCACGGCCCGGCCTCCAGCGGGGCAGGGAAAGCGGCTTTGGGATCCCGGTGTTTTTTCGAGCAGAAAGAAAAGCAGCTGAAAAAGAACCAGCAGCTCTTCTCTCTCGGAACACTGAGACCCAACTGCCCACACCCCCAGGTGAAATGAAAAGAGCAGCCAGGTCCTTTGTCTTCCTTAAGCACAGCCATTTGTCCCCTAGCCACATGCATATGGGAAAAATTCTTTAACAGGAAAAAAAAAACTAGGACTAAGGAGAGTCTGCTTCCTCTTCAGCTTTGCAGACTCATCCAGTTTTTGGTATTTCTTTCGATGGTTCAAGATTTTTGGCACCATGCCCATCAGTAAAATAGTAGTGCATTCTGAAATTTATAGATTTGGTTCTTCAGTTGTCAGTGCAGGTTCTTTTTTTTTCTTCTGTGAAATAGCTAAAGCTCTAGGAGTGTTTTAATGCATAATACAGTTACACAGACTATGGCAGATGAAGCCATTTGATAGTTACTGGGGGAAACAGTTTCTGCCTCACAAATAATGCGGTGTTGCTCAAACACAGAGTTTTGTACTTTTAATCTGTTCTGTCTGTGCTTCTCCTAAGTTGGTTTATGATGATATAGTCTTCTATACTGGGGATGAAATTGAAAAGTTATTTCAGCCTTCTTTCTCACCTATATAATGTAAAAAAAAAAAAGAGAATTATTTTTTTTTTTTAGTACTTGTTGTCTCAAAGGAGATACTGAAACATTGAGTTTATACTTGTAAACTGCTTTGTTACCTGCTTTCTCAATGGAATTAGTTTCCTCAATTATAGGCATCTTGGACTATCTGGTCATTGCCTACCTTGTGAGGGCTGCTGAGTTGCTGTTGTCTGAATTGAGAAGAGCTAGGACAGGACCTGAAACTATTGATAGCCAACCTTTTTTGTTGAATGCAGGTGCCTGTCAGAAGTCATGGCTTTTTGTAGTGCTTCACAGTTGATGCCATCTCATTTGCATATGCAATTTTACCTCTCAAATACCTTACCTAGGCTAAAAGCTCCTAGAGATGGTGGCATATACATAAACCTATCTGCCATCTTAATGGTTTGCAAATAATACTTTTCTTCTTTCCTTTGCAGCTAACAGCTCAATCGACTAACTGTGAAATTGCATAATATGAGTTGCTGTGCTATTCTTGACAAGTGTTTTAATTGTTTTATTTTCAATTTCTATAGAGCTGATATGATCCCTGAATTTATTTTTAAGATGGAATTTAATATTAAAGTTAAAGCTTCACTTTTCCCAAGTTATTGTTTTGCCATTCCGTCTCTTGGTGCTTGAATTCTAGTACATCTGGATAGAGGTTCCCCCCGGCTGTGTATTTACTCTCAGCAGTCTATTGTTCAGTGATACTTATAAGCATTTTTTCATTTCCTTTGGAGAAAAGGATAGCTCTGTACGTGCTCCCTTGCTATATTTATGGAGGTAGTTGAGAGGGAAACTTGCTTGCTTTGCAGATTTTCTGTGTTGTAGTCATATCTAGGCTTCCTTGAACTAGTAAAAGTCCGTTATAGCCAGAAATATTTAGGATTCTCGCATTTCATAAGAAAATCCAACTTTTAAAACTTGTTTCTTTTTCATTTCTTTCAAAAAATACAACTTATGTTTCCATTTGTATCAGTGTAATATGTATGTATGGCTCTTTTTTTCCCATGAACTGGAGGGATGTGAGGTAGAAGCATGCATTGAGAGCTGTCTCTTCCTTTTTGACTTTTGTATCTAATTCTATTCTATCCAAATAGACTTCTTGGGAGACTGTAGGGGGAAAGAAGAAAAACCTTGGAAAAGAAGGTTTGGAAAACAAAGAGAACAGAGAGAAACGAGGGGACAGAGAAATGAGCCGTGGATGGGGAAGTTCCAACAGACGGGGAAGAGGAGGCAGCCGTGGCCGAGAGTGTATGTATAAGGGTTCATTTTTAAAGATTCAGACACTTTTCTTGCAGCTGAAACTGGCTGAGTTAAGAGCAAATGCTTAATGGAGTAAAGTCTGTCTGAGCTATACCTCAGCACTGAAGGGATCATAACCTGTTTATGCAACAGGTATGCTCAATCTGTCTGTGACTTGGTTTTGGGATGGTCTGTGTTTATCCAAAGACACTAAATTTAAATTTCTGTCCTTTTTTGATTAATTGATCTTGTACAAATTGATGTTCTTTTTTAAGTTTTAGAATTGACTCTCTGTAAAACTGCTTGAGAAGCAAGTATGTTGCTGCACAGCTGATACACTTTTTTTTCTTTTAATGAAAAAATTATCCAGCTTTGATTACATCTCCTTTTATGATTGGGAGAACCTGAAGATGTTCTCATCTTTTTATAAGGGGAATGAAAAGACTGGGATCATTATTACTCTCTAGCATATGTTACTCATAAGCCAACCAAAGGTGAGTTTCTATAACACAGAAAGTTCTTTGTGGGTTGAAATGTTTAAAATTTTTCTACAGCTTATGCAGGTGCAAAAATACATTGTACAAAAGCAAACTGATGTTTCCAAGTTAGGTAGCATCACATTAGATCACCATTGAATGCACATTGCTTTTTTTCTTTCTAAGTTTTATCAGCTGTATCAAAGCTATATAAATTGCCTGTAAGGGCGATATGCACTGATAGATGAGCAGAGAAACACCAATGAAAAAATATGTTTAGCTTTTGACTTAAAAGCAGGAAAAGAATTTACAATATTAGCCAATTCTTTTAATTATTGTAATATCTTCAAATATTGTGCCAGTGAAGACATTGTAAATCTTTGTAAAATAATGACAAAGATAGGAAAAAATAGTCATAAAACTTGCAGCTATGCTTAGAAAAATTGAAATCAGATCCATCAAAATGAAAGTGAGGGGCAAAATTTTTGACAGAGCCAGATGCTGCTTGTCTCTTTTTGTAAACTGGAATTAAAGATTTTTTTCAGGTTGTTACCAAATCTCGACAGCTCTTCCCAGTGCAAGTATTAATGGTTTTGTTGCTGCCATTAGGAAAAGTCGTGCAGTACAAAATCTCAACAGTGTTTTAAGTGGTCAGGTTTGGGGTGGGTTTTTTTGGTTTTTTCTTTTTTTCTTTCTCCTTCCTTCAAAGAGCCAGCCATCTTATGGAGTACTTCCTCAGGAGTTTTCTGTGAAATATTAAAGGTGCAGTGCTTAGTGCTTTTCTAATGCCTTACCTTCACCCAGTTGTAATCCCTCTGATTTATATACAGAGGAGAGTTAAGTTTCCCTGGTTGTACAGGAATATGGTATGGGCAGACAAAGAGTTGGTGTTCTTGGTTGTCCCTTATTCTTTCACTTGCCACACAGCCTGTTATTGAGGAAGCATAGTATGACGCAGCTTTATTTCCTACGTTGTTAAAAAGGTGAGGCCATAATTAATAGTGTAGGCTGCAAAACACTGCCTTTCTCCCCCAAAACCCCAACCCAACAGAAGTGTGTCTGCTGAGGGGCATTTTCCTCTTAAATGTGTTGCTTCCTAATGGTCTAGTGCAAAGTAAACATAACTTGCTTGTAGCTAGGCCGCCGAAGAAGAGGGGCGACTGACATCTGTTAACCAGCCCACTTTAAAATCTTGCCTTTTTTTTGAGGTTTAGGTTAAGCAGATGGCTATACTGTCTCATGCATGAGTCTCTTAAGCTGTCCTCTCTCCACAGTCAGAGCTGAAGAGAATGGAGTGGACAACAATCAAGGAGACAGGCCTTCAGACCGTGGGAAACGTGGCCGTGTGAGAGGTGAGATGGTAGTATTGGTGCAGGACTGGCACCAATGATTTCATATCCTGAAATTGAACTCTCCCATTTTTTTCTTTAAACACTTCTTTTTTAGCATTTGTTGGTTATCCTTTGATTCCATAAGCATTTAATTCACCTTTAATTTAGGTACATTACTCTCCCTTGCCCATTGTCATGTCTTGGTCTCAGAACAACTTAAAAGAATTGACACATTACTTCTATGGTAATTTCCTATGTATCAGGCTTGTGTGCTCTGGCTATGGAGAGCTGTTTTCCCAGATTGACTCATGTCAGCCTTTTGAGAGTGGGAGTATGCTGGGCTTCGCAGAATGTACCTTGGCAGCAGGAGAGCACAAGATTCCATCTGTATGGCTCTCAGGGAAGGATTTGATGTGTACTTGCGTTGTTGTTTCTTTGGGGTAGATCTGGTTGTCAGGCTTGCCTTCTGTTTTTGGTAGCCACTCAGAGAAAGTACAAGCCACCTTAGAGGCTTTTTGGTAAGAGAAGGAATTCAGCATAGAGGACTTGATGAGAAGAACTGTGGAAAAAGAATACTGCAGAGTCTTAGGTACAACAATCTTATCCTGTAGAAGAGATAGGAAAGGTGTTGATAATGGATTTGATGTGGAATCAAGGGGTGTGTAGTTGGTTTGATTTTCATCGGTTGAAGTGGAAAGAGGCTTGTTTCTTCTAAGAGCAGGAGGAATGAAAATGAGTAACTTGGGTACAGTGCAGATTGTGTGAGGAAGTGGGTATTAAATGAGTTAAATTGAAAAAGTGCATAGCAGAGCTAATGTACTTAAGTAACGTCTGATTGGTGAAAAATTCTGCCTTCAAAGGGCTCTCTTTGGAATATTTACTAATGAGGCATTCAAAGACAGGTACATCCAACTTCATTGTCTCCAGATCTGCATCTTGAAGGAGTGGAAACATGCAAAGACATGTAGCTTCCAAAGGGTTGCAAGAATGACTCGTACCTGTGAATCAGCAAATACCAAATGGTGTGTGTAGAGAGGTAGCTTGCAGGGGAGGGTGTGGTATAGTTCACAGCTACAGTTTTTTGGTATGTTAGCACTGTTAATAGATGGAATGTAAGTATTTCAGTTAATTGTTTTATAAAATAATCCTTTATACTCAAATTATACATATAAAGGTAGGAGTTTTTAAAATTGTTGGGTGAAACTTAGAGGTTAACTTCAAATGCAGTCTGTTGCTTTGTAACCTTATGAACAATACACTGCTTTTGTTGTCAACACTGTAGCTCTCTAGATGAATATCATGTCTTAAGCCAAAACACTGACCTATCTGACTGAAGGAATAGGAACAACTTCAACCAATTTTCATTCACTGGCTTAGTGTACAAAGTATTACTGTATCTCTCTACCACATATTTTATACTATGCATTCATGGGAGAAAAGTATCTTAATGAAATGTTTTCAACTGTCTGTGATAAACTGGTTGACTTCGGTATTACTATATTACAAGTGTGTGTATTCTGTAGCAGGAAATGCCTAACTAAATTTTAATGCAAGCCTCTCATGGTTTTCGGCCAGGACAGTTATTTTTTTCGCAGTAGCCATGAGGGAGCAGAGCCTGGAGCCATCTGGGTATGCCTAGGTTGTTATTCTATACTACTCACATCACTGCTGGGGGGTGGAAGTAAGGGATTCTCACTTCTGAGAAGGAGGAGGGGCATGGTTTATGGTCGGGAAGAAAAAGGTGGCACATGGAGTGTCCCCCTGCCATTTTGTTCATTGTCTTGGGGGTTACACAGTGCTGGGTTGATTGATGAATGTGGGGAGTTTTTGGGATTTTTTGCATGTAAATCACCCTCTTTTTGTACACTTTTATTATTAGTATTGTTGCTGTTACTGTTCATTTTCTTATCTCATTGCTTTTTCCAGTAAATAGTTTTATCTCAACCCATAATCGCTGCCATTCTTATCTCCCACTGAAGGGGAGGAGCGAGCGTGGGGGGGAGAATGGGACACACTCTAAGGAGTGCTGCTCCTAAACCATGACAGCCTTTAATTGGCACCCAATGTGAGGCATGAAGGGTTGAGATAACAGACTTGCCCAGAGTGGGTGGGAAGCAATTTTGATCTAAGAATTTTTTGTATTATGTATGGAGCCACTGGGCACAATGTCGCTTGGTCTGTTCACATGGTCGTGGTACCTAACCCTGTATGTGTTTCTGTATATGCACTATGTGCCCATCACAGTGCTTCTTCTCAGAGCAGGGATGGGGATCAGGATTGCTTTGTTTCTGTACTGTGTGATATCAGTTTATGATATGATAACATTAGGGGCAATGAGGGTCATTTGGGATGTGTCTTGAGTGCTGCTCTCCTGCATTTGCCTCGAGTGCTACCTCTGGGAATTAATTAATAATCATACCCAGCCTGTGGGGGAAACAGGGAAGGATGATTTTCCCCAGCTTTTTACCCCCTTTTCCTCCTTCAGGCCTGTTACATCAGCTTTTGAGAATTTTGAATTTCCTTTGGATGTTAAGGAAAGCCTCTTCTTGTTGCTAAGTCTGCCAGGTCTCCTCTATGCGGTCTACACCATGTTTAGAGTCAAGAAAGAGATATCTAGGGAGGTTATTCAGAGATCTGCCACGAGGGTGGATGGATAGTTATGAGTGGCATGGAATGTGGGAGGAAATGAGCTAGTTTTGAGGGAAATTCTCTGCTCCAATGGTTTGGAAGTTCACCCCTGAGCAAGTATAGGACCCTGTTAAAGTGACAGAATATTTGCAAGGATAATGCTGTGACTACTCCACAGAGGAGCAACTTGTTGCAGTGTGCTGAGCCCCTGGCTTCTATTTATTGGACACTGCTCATCACTAGACAGCACCCTCGGGGAAGGAGGAGGAAAGCAGAGCAACTGCCACTGTAGCCACTCAAACTGCCGCTGAACCACTGGTAGCAGTTATACCTGTACAGAAAAAGAAATCCAAGACCAAATCATTTCACTTAGTGAGGGATGAAGAGGAAGTAGGACCCTCAGAATAGGAGGAAGAGGCGGGGCCAGAGATAATCACCTGATCCCTATCCCTGGGTGAGCTGCGAGATATATAAAAAGATTTCAGCTGCCAGTTGGGTGAGCCCATGGTGACCTGGCTGCTCTCATGCTGGGGTATGGTGGCCCACAATATGAAACTAGAGGGTAGTGAAGCCAAGCAACTGGGATCCCTGTCCCAGGATGTGTGCATTGACCAGAAAATTAGGAAGAAGATGGAAACTCTCAGCCTCTAGAGGTGACTCCTGTCAAGCGTGAGGGAAAGGTATTCTCTCAAAAATGTTCTGATAGTGCACTCAAGCCGGTGGAATGCCACGGAGCAAGGTATCCAGTACCTGAGAGAATTAGCTGTGCTGGAGGTACTCTATAGGGATTTAAATAATGAGCAGTCTCCTGTAGATCCAGATGAGGTCCAGTGTAAACAATACGTGGTGGAAGTGCCTACGGAGTATGCCATCATCGTATGCCAACTCACTGTCAGTGGTGTCAAGGAAAGAAGGAGAATAAACAGTGCTTCAGGTGGCTACCTGACTCTGGCAATAGACGTGGTCAACAAAATAGCAGCTGTGTCCCCACCAACCAGCAAGGACACACAAGCTTTCCTAGGCACTGTGGGTTTTTGGAGGATGCATATTCCAGATTACAGTCAGATTATAAACCCTCTCTATCATGTGACAGAAGAAAAATGGTTTCAAGTGGGATTGTCTTGGTTTAAAAGACAGGTGTCTGTCAAGGAAGGCGGGAACCTCCCTTGCAATGGAAAATATGGTCCCCTTCCCTCCAAATTATGATAACTTTGAAATTATGGGGCTTTCAGGCAAGGATATGGGAAAAGGAATAACAGTTCTTTACTAGAATATGTATATACCAAGGCAAACAAGCAACAACAACAACAGCAGCAACAACAAACAAAAAAACCCAGAAACCCAATAACAGCCTTCTCTCGGCTGTCAAGCCTTTTCCCCTTTGGTGTAGTTATGACCACAGCTGGCAGGGGCACTGTTGGCTCCTGGCCAGGCAGGGCCGGTGCAATGATTCCCTTCGTGGATGCAGGGGGCGCTGTGGCATGAGCTTAGCTGCCTGTCTGCACGTGGTTAATGGCAGCTCAGACAGCAGGAGAGAGAGAAAAGGGGCTTTCCTTTGCAAACTCATGGGGAGCAGCTGGTTTCAGTGTCATTCTGGGTGGTGAAATGGACTGTAGCAGGAACCTTGGAGCAGCAGAGGCAAGCACACCCAGGGTGGCAAACAAAGTGTAGCAAAGACCCGAAGCCGTGGCAAGAGCAGTGGGGGGTCCAGGCAGACACGGGCTGTCAAAGTGTAGCAAAAACCCAAAACAGCGGCAGAAAACAGTGGGGCTGGGCAGCAGCAGCTGGGCTTCCACAAGCAACTGCTGCAAGAGCAGCCGCAAGACCTCTCTCTGGAGAGGGGAAGGGGATTGGGGTCCCAGGTTTCCCTTGAGGTACCCAAGTAGATGGTGAAGGTCCCTCCCAGCAAGGTCAGGTGTTGAAAAGGTCCCAGTTCAATGACTGCTCTTGCGAGCAAAGGCTCACCCATGGTAAGGAGAAGCAGTGAAGGATGAAACTCTGCAGTGGCAGCGAATCCTCTGGGCAGCAACAGTCTGGCACCAAAACAATAAACCGTCCTCCCTCTGATCCTGAGAGCGAGCGAGGGCTGAGCCAAGCCCCTGACCCCCAGCTAAGTCTCTCAGTATCTCTGCACTTCCCAAGAGAAAACCCCCCCCAGCTACCAAGCTCACTTCCCAGGTAAGAGACTGCAGCCAACTGCACCCCTTCCCCCTCCTGGCAACATCTTTTGTCTCTTAAGTATCGTAGTTCTCATCTCTTAGGCAACAAATGGGAGAAAAATTCCCTGAGAGAAAGGATTTTTTTCTTTTTTTTTTTCTAACCTCCAACAGGGGTCCTGAACAAGAACAAACTTTTGAACAAATTAAACAGGAAATTGTTCATGTGCCCTTGGGCACTGGCCAAAATGTGAGAATGGTCCTTTCTGGAGCCTCTAGCAAAAAGTACCTGGGGAGACCCAAGAACGACCCCTGGGATTCTGGAGTCAGGGATACAAAGGATCCCCAAGGCCTTTTACACCCCAAATGAAAAAGAGATACTGGCAGCTTATGAAGGGGTTCAAGCTGCTTCAGAAGTGGTTGGCACTGAAGCACAGCTCCTCCTGACACCCCGACTGCCAGTGGGGGGCTAGATGTTCAAAGGGAAAGTCCCTTCCACACATCATGCTACTGATTCTACATGGAGTTAGTGGGTTGCGTTGATCACAAAGCAAGCTTAAAACCCCAATCACCCAGGGATCTTGGAAGTCATCACAAACTGGCCTGAAGGTGAGAATTTTGGGCTATTATCAGAGGAGGAAGAGGAAAAGGTGATGTGCTGAGGAGCCTCCACCATATTATCAGCTATCAGAAAATGAAAAGCAATACGGTCTCTTTCCTGATGGTTTCTGCCATATTGTCACTGAAACTGTGGGAGAAAATAAAACCCCTCTAGCACTATATTTGAAGTGATAGAGAATCAGACATTACTTTATTCTGGCCAGGATGTCCCAAGAAAAATATTCCAAACACATGTTTTTGCAGGATTTCCCCCCAAATTTTATACAGTCAAAACCCATAGAGATGAACTGTTTCAAAGTTCATTGGTACAAAGTTGAGCAACCCCTAGTATTCAGTTTCCCATTGGATCCGAATCTCCTAGCCTCCGATGTTAATTAGATCTTCATTCTTCAATTTTCTTATCAATCCTTTCCAGACCAGATGTCTCCAACTTTGCTGGAGGCGGCATCTGAGGGTGGATGTTCGTAGATGGCCATTGATGTTTCGTTGATGGCCTTTTATCTTTCTGAGTATATTTGGGCTATTCCCAGTCTGTTGGTATGTTAAGCCCATCTCCTAAAAAAAACTAAAGAAAATTCCCTTCCCCAAGGCAAAGTCAAGTCAAGCCTAACTAGAGAGACAAAGTAAAATTTTAAAAGTTATATTGTTTCCAACAATATCATAGGGATACATCAAACATGGAAAGCTGACTTATGGATTCATACACGGCGAGTTGCAGAAGCTACCAAGGGACAAGGTGGATCAAGTCATGTTGCAGAGCTGAAGGCCGTCCAGTTGACTTTGGATATCACTGAATGAGAGAAGTGGCTAGCGTTCCACCTCTACACTGACTTGTGGATGGTGGCAAATGCTTTGTGGGGGTGGCTGGACCAATGGAAAAAATACCAATTGGCAGTGTAGAGTGAAAGCCATCTGGGCTGCTGAATTATGGCAAGACATGGCTGCTCAGGTAGAGAAGATGGCTGTAAAAGTACATTATGTAGATGCGATGTTCTTCAGTAGTGTGACTCTTGGGTGCATGTGGAAAAATGGTGAGGTGGATCAAGCTGCCAAGATTAAAGTGCCTCAGGTGGATCTGGACTGGTGACATAAAGGTGAATTATTTCTGACTCAATGGGCTCATGATGCCTCAGGTCATCAGGAAAGAGATGCAACATACAGATGGGCTCATTATCAAGGAGTGGACTTAACTATGGACACCATATCCCAGATTATCTATAACTGTGAAACATGCTGTTGTCAAGCAGGCCAAGCGGATAAAGCCTCTGTGGTGTGGGGGACGATGGTCAAAATATAAGTATGGGGAGGCCTGGCAGATCGATTACATCACACTGCCACAAACCCACCAAGGCAAGCACTGTGTGCTGACAATGGTGGAAACAACCACTAGATGGCTGGAGACATGCTCTGTGCCTCATGTCATTGCCCGGAACACCATCCTGGGCCTTGAAAAGCAAGGTGACATGGCACCCCAGAAAGAATTGAGTTGGACAATGGGACTCATTTCAAAAATAGCCTCATAGACACCTGGACTGGAAAGCACAGAATTGAGTGGGTGTATAATATTCCCTATCATGCACCAGCCTCTGGGAAAATTGAATGGTACAATGGATTGTTAAAAACCACATTAAAAGTAGTGGGGGGGGGGGGGGGGGGGGGGCGGGACCTTCAAACATTGGCATCTACATTTAGCAAAGGCCACCTGGTTAATTAACACTAGAGGTTCTACCCATTGAACTGGCTCTGCCCAATCAAAACTTCCACGTACCATAGAAGGGGATAAAGTCCCTGTGGTGCATATGAGGAATATGTTAGGGGGAAGACAGTTTGGAGTAGTCCTGCCTCAAGAAAAGGCAAACCCATCTGTGGGATTGTTTTTGATCAAGGACCTGGGTGTACTTGGTTGGTAATGCAGAGGGATGGGGAAACGTGATGTGTACCTCAAGGGAATTTGATTTTGGGTGAGAACAGCCTGTAATGTTAAATTGTATAATATTGGTTGCTGAATGATACTGCTACTGTGCCATAACTACCATGGACAATGAGGATGGACTGCTCCAGATACACCAGTCATGAGCTCCTGATGCAGCAGCCAGCCGACAGCACACCAGCCCTCCTCCCCCGGAAGGCATCTAGGACAGATGGAACCCACAGTCATGGACTAAATGAACTCATCAGACATCTTGGAGGGATGGCTATTGACAATGGAAATGATACGTGTGCTCGTGTATATTTTTATATATATATATATGTGTGTATGTATTTGGAAGGTATAAGATTTGGACATGAGCTAGATGGTATAGAACAAGGGGTGGATAATGTCCTGGTTTTCTGGCCAGAACAGAGTGAATTTTTCCACAGTACTTGTGAGGGCACGGATCCTAGAGCCTCTGGGTGTTCCTACGTTTTTATTCTATACCACTCATCTCACTGCCAGGGGGGCAGAAGTAAGGAATTCTCAGTTCCGAGGAGGAGGGAGATGTTGCTTACCATCAGGAAGAAAAAGTCAGCATGCAGAGGGTCCCCCCCGCCATTTTTTTCATTTTCTTGGGAGTCATACGGCACCAGGTCGGTTGGTGAATGTGGGGTTTTTGTATGCTTTTGCTATTAGTATTGTTGCTGTTACTGTTTGTTTTCTTATCTCATTACTGTTTCCAGTAAATTGTTCTTACCTCAATCCATAATCTGCCTCTTATATGTCTCGCTGGAGGGGAGAAGGAAGTGAGCGTGGTGGTGGTCATGCGGCACCAAATTAGGGGGTGTTGCTTTTAAACCATGACAAAACCCATGAAATCTGTAGAGACTTGTATAAAGCTGTGTAATTTATTTCTCAGTATTTCAGGGATGGCTGACCTTTCTTTGGATATTAGTAGAAATAATAATAATCTTCTGTAATTTCATCTGGTAGTCTTTTCTGTTACGCAGAATAAGGTGCTTCAGCTGCAAGTAAATAGGTGGCTGGTAATCACTACAGAACCTTTTTTCAGAAATGTTTCATGCGGAGCATGTGTATGTAGGAATCTAGGTATTGGATAAAAAAATAGGAGTCAGCTAATATCTTTGCAATGCATTGTCTCTATTTTAAGATACCTACTGAGACTGGAGTTATCTTACTGGCTGCTTTATAGGGGAAGATTTTCTGGGCCATTGTGTTACTGCTTTACTGTAGAACAATATAATTTTAAAAAATTATATGCACTGAAAATAGCAGGAATGGGATTGACACTGTGGTGAAAATATGATGTTCACTGAGGGGGGAAAACCCTGATACTCAGTACTTCAGCCTCTGTGCTATAGGCACTAGCCTTTTTAGGAGACTGGTTGATGGACTCCCTTGCGAGGCAGTCCTGAAGGGCAAAGGAATCTGAGAAGGCTGGACATTGTTCAAGAAGGAATTCTTAAAGGTTCAGGAGCATGCTGTCCCACGTGCTGAAAGATGAGCTGCTGTGGAAGACCACAGCCTGGCTTAACAGAGAGCTTCAGCTGGAAGTTAGGGGGAAAGAAAGAGTCGATCACCCTTGGAAGAAGGGGTAGGCAACTTGTGAGGACTACAAAGATGTCATAACATTGTACAGGGAGAAAATTAGAAGGGCCAAAGCCTTAATATGGCTGCTGCCATACAAGACAATAAAAAATGTTTCTATATCAGCAGCAAAAGGAGGGACAAGGAGAATATCCTTAATTAAGTGCGGGGGGAAAACATAGTGACAAAGGATGAGGAAAAGACTGAGGTACTCAATGCCTTCTTTGCTTCAGTCTTTTATAACAAGACTGGTTTGTTCTCTGCGTGCCCAGCCCCCTGAGCTAGAAGATGGAGACAGGGAGCAGAATGAAGCCCCCACAATCCAAGGGGAAATGGTCAATGACCTGCTACACCACTTAGACAGATGCAAGTCCTTGGGGCTGGATGGGCTCCACCCAAGGGTACTGAGGGAGCTGACAGAAGTGTTCACCAAGCCGCTTTCAATCATTTATCACCAGTCCTGGCTAATCAGGGAGGTCCCAGAAGACTGGAGTTTAGCAAATGTGATGTCCATCCACAAGAAGGGTTGGAAGTAGGATCTGGGGAACTACAGGCCTGTCAGCCTGACCTCAGTGCCAGGGAAGGTTATGGAACAGATTATCTTGAGTGCCATCATGTGGCACCTACAGAACAACCAGGGGATCAGGCCCAGTCAGCATGAGGTTTTGAAGGCCAGTCCTGCTTCACCAACCTGATCTCCTATGACAGGGCCCCCTGCCTAGTGAATGAGGCAAAGGCTGTGGGTGTTGTCTGCCTGGAGTTTAGTAAAGCCTTTGACACTGTCTCCCACAACATTCTCCTGGAGACACTGGCTGTTCATGGCTTGGCCAGTTGCACTGTTAGCTGGATAGAAAAATGGCTGGATGGCTGAGCTCAGAGAGTGGTGGGGAACGGAGTTAAATCCAGCTAGAGGCCGTTCACTAGTGATGTTCCCCAGGGCTCAGTGTTTAGGCTTGTCCTGTTTAATATCTTTGTCCATGATTGATTGAGAGGATCGAGTGCACCCTCAGTAAGTCTACAGATGACACCAAGTTGGCATTGATCTGCTGGAGGGTCTAAAGGCTTTACAGAGGTATCTGGACAAATTGGATCAATGGGCTGAGGCCAGTCATATGAAGTTCAACAAGGCAAAGGGCCGGGTCCTGCACTTGGGTCACACCAACCCCCTGCAGCACTGCAAGCTTGGGGCAGAGTGGCTAGAAAGTGGCCCAGCAGAAAAGGACCTGGGGGTGCTAGTCAACAGCTGGCTGAACATGAGCCAGTGTGTGCCCAGGTGGCCAAGAAGGCTAATGGCATCCTGGACTGTATCAGCAATAATGTGGCCAGCAGGACCAGGACAGTGATCATTCCCCTGTACTGGGCACTGGTGAGGCCACACCTTGAATCCTGTGTTGAATTTTTGGCTCCTCACTACAGGAAAGTGGAAATGTTCAAAAGGCATGTGGATGTGGCACTTGGGGATATGGTATGTTGGTGCTGGGTCAACAGTTGGACTTAATCTTGGAGGTTTTTTCCAACCTTAATTATTCTGATTCTAAAAATGGTTACTAGAGTACATGTATTATATTATGAAACTGATTTAATGCTTCTTGCTTTATGATAACTAATAAGACAAAATGATTTGAATTGTAATGTATATATAATTAATATAAAGATATTATAATATATTGAATATAACTTCAGTGTTTGTTTTGGTAGTATGGAATACCTAGAATATGAATTTTCTATACTTAGCCTCCTTATCTCTTTGTAAGGCTTAAACCTCTGTCACCTTTGCGTCTGCTGGGAGGATGGCTGGCTCTGCATTTCCAAAGCAGAAATCAGGACTCTTTGATTATTGTGTAGTCAGAGATAAGTGCAAATCTAAGGTGTTGCCTGCACTTCTAGTCTGCATTCCCTTACTGTTCTTAAACCTATTTCTTAACCTTAAAGTGTCTTCACCTAATTTAAACCTGTCAGTGTGAAAATCTGAATTTCAAAATAAAGCATCTGTGATGCAGTGGAAAGATTTAGGTCTGCAAGCTCAGCATTTTCTACAGAATAGGTTATTAAGTTAATGGAGTGCTCCAATCTGAGTTGTGATACTACACACCTTTCTCATGCTCCCATGTAGTGTACATTTGTTTTGTTGGAAGAAGATTTGTGTATGAGATGAACAATTCTTTCTATGCATGGATTATACCAGTGAAGTCTTGATTGTCTAATTATAAGTGTTTTTAACTCCAATGGGTTTTAGTGGAAACAAAATCTCACTGCCTGCTTGGGTTGACTTCTCTATAATTCATTTGAGAAAAGAAAAATATAAATTGAATAAGTGGTGGCTAATGTAAACCTAGTCAACTGAGGGAGGTGTGTGTAATTTTGTTATTTGCCTGATTCCATCATTTGCTTTTGTGCTCAATATGCTGATTGATTGTAAGAAAGTCTATTCCTTTAGACTCACTGGAAGATTTTTACTGCCACTTCACTTGTTATCTTTTTGTCAATATATAAAAATGTTAGAAAAATTGCTGATTGTGAATTACCACAGGAAAAAAAAATTTTAGTAAACATAGGCTGTTGTAATTTAAACCATATATATGCATCTTTTTAGAGTACTGTTAAAGCTATGCTTTTTATGTTAAAAGCATAAACTGGCATTACTGCTGGGAGGAATTGATCTTGTGTGTCTCCTGGTACATTTGAACTTTATTAGAGGATTGATCTAAATTTAAAATTAACCAAGCCAAAAAAATAAAAAGGGGGCAGGCAGCATGGTAGCTGGGGACAACAGGGATTTTGGTGGCATCCTTGTGTAAAGGTAACTGGTTTTCTGGCATTTAGCAAGCAGGAAACTGATTTGAAGAGCCGATACAACAGTGACCTAATAATTTTGTTTTCTGATGGTGGTTTTGTGCTCGCTCATTTTTTGACAGTATGTGCAAAGCTCAGTGCAGGAAAGAGCAGAGTTGTGATCACTAGTGAGAAAGACTTCTGTTGTAGTAGTTCTGATTTGAATGGGTTTAAGTTACTGTGGGATTGCATGCTCAGAATATGGGTCCCTGCTCTGAATTGTGTGAAGCCCCGTTTGCTTACTGACCTTTTAGTCACTGTTAAAACGTATTAAAAGTTTGGAAATACCTGATGGCCATTCACAGTTGCTTCGTGACTAACTTCTCTATGTTAGAAGGCTGTGTGCCTTTTAATGGTTTTAAGGCCATGTTTTAATTTTGGCAGCAAAGTAACTTTCTTAGCATAAGAATTTATAGTAGTGATTCAATTGTGTCGGAGAATATCAGCCCTTCCCACTGGCATCTTGCATTAATGACCATGATGCATGAGGTTCTGTGTCAGGGTGGTCTTTCAGTGGTGGGTACTCACTGTCCCATATTTTGAATTAGTTCTTCGTAAGTGTGTTATAGATTTGAATTTAGTGCTAACCCTGCTGGTTTGGTACTGCTCTTTTGTCTTCACTAGAATACTTTTTGTTGTATTTGTTGATTAAACTTAATTTCAGTTTTGACAGAAGGCATAGACACAGCTTTATGAAGTTAAGGGAATCTTCTTGAAATTCAAGTTCAGGATTAAATTTTTATACCAGATCACTTTGAAAGTGCCTTGTTGACCAGTAGTCCAAGACTGTGCATGGAGCTTCAGGAACAACATGATTTCTTTCTAGCAGTTTCTAAAATTGTTAGACGTTCTTATTGCTGTTTTTAGCCAGTAGTTTATTGTACCCATCCTGGTACAGCATCTTACATATGCCTTGTTTGCTAAAACTTCATCTTATGTGTAATATGCTAAAGTTATTTTTTCAGATTTTTGCACTTGGGAGGCTGGGGAGACTTGCTTCCTCTTCTAAAATACATTTCTACTTTTATGCTAGCTATTCCAGCTAATCTCTTTGTACCTAATGTCTGCCTCACTCAAAAATATTTCTACTTGACTGTTACTGTGATTTGCAGCTCCCAGTCAGTCTTGTAGTTGAGTTTGTCAAAAAACTTTTGATCTCTCTTCTATGCATCACTAGTAAATGGTGTTTAATGCTGTATTGATAGCTGTCGGAAGTAGTGTCCCCAAGTAAACTTTTCTAGCTGGTTCTACTCTTTTAAGAAAACCAGCAAAACCAATATTTACTAGGCAGAAAGATAATCTAGAGTGCACTGACTTCTAAAGCTGCAACCCTGTAATGCCCTGGATCAGCTTCCCAGATTGTGGATTTTAGGTGGGTGAAGGAGAGAAGAGCAGTAGAAGAGGTAGGCTGAGCAAGGAGGTTTAGAGGCTGAGTTATCAGATGGGTACAGCAGGGTCTGGGACACTGTTTATGACAGAGCAAAGAGCACAGCTCCATGTGTGGGCTCAGTGAAGAGGGATGGCGATTGACAGGTTGCAGTTGTTGCCCCTTTCCTAATCTCTCTTCTCTCCAGATGATTGTGAAAAGAGAGCAA
This sequence comes from Coloeus monedula, assembly GCF_965178545.1. NCBI lineage: Eukaryota > Metazoa > Chordata > Aves > Passeriformes > Corvidae > Coloeus > Coloeus monedula. Next base: position 7,409,270 of record NC_138821.1, on the reverse strand, counting down.
AGAGGGGAAAATAGCCTAGTGTCAGACTTCATTCTCCTGTGTTCTTGTTCTGTGTTGCTAGATGGGAATCCTTCCTCTGCAGGTTTACATGGTTGTCATCCTGTATAGAATAGGGGTAAATCCTTTCATCAAAATGTGGATAAAGCTATCCTGCTAATTTGATGCTTCTAAGTCCTTGGGTTTGTATGGCAAGGTTTTGGTAGCAAGGGGAGGGGGGGACTACAGGAATGGCTTCACTGCGAAGCTGCTGGAAGCTTCTCTTATGTCTGACAGAGCCAATGCCAGCTGGCTCCAAGACGGATCCACCACTGGCCAAGGCCGAGCCAATCAGCCACAGTAGTAATGTCTCTGTGATAACATATTTAAGGATGGGGGAAAAAAATATTGCACAGAAGTAATTGCATCCAAAGAAGAGAGGAGTGAAAATGTGTGAGAGAAACAGTGCTGGAGACTCCAAGGTCAGTGAAGGAGGTGCAGGAGGTGCTCCAGGTGCCAGAGCTGAGATTCCCCTGCAGCCCATGGTGAAGACCATGGTGAGGCAGGATGTCCACCTGCAGCCCATGAAGGTCCCCAGGAGAGCAGAGACCCACCTGCAGCCTGTGGAGGACCCCATGCTGGAGCAGGTAGATGCCCAAAAGAAGGTTGTGACCCCGTGGGAAGTCTGTGCTGGAGCAGGGTCCTGGCAGGACCTGTGGCCCCGTGGAGAGAGAAGCCCACACTGGAGCAGGTTTGCTGGTAGGACTTCTGACCCCGTGGGGGACCCATGCTGGAGCAGCCAGTTTCTGAAGGGCTGACCCTGTGAAATGGACCCACGCTGGAGCAGTTCATGAACTACAGCCTGTGGGAAGAACTCACATTGGAGAAGTTCATGAAGGACTGTCTCCCGTGGGAAGGACCTCATGCAGGAGTAGGGGAAGGACTCCTTTACCTGAAGAGGAAGCAGCGACAGAAACATGTGATGAACTGTCCGTAACCTCCATTCCTCATCTCACTGTACTGTTGGGGGAGAGGGGGTAGAAAATCAGGAATAATTAAGTTATTATTCCCAGTTAAGCCTGGGAAGGAGAGGGGAATGGTGGGGAAGGTGTTTTTAAGATTTGTTTTACTTCTCATTATCTTACTCTGATTTTGATTGGTAATAAATTCAATTAATTTCTCCAAGTCAGGTTTGTTTAGTCTGTGATGGTAATTGGTGAGTGATCTCTCCCCTGTCCATTTGTGGAGGGGAGTGATAAGAGCAGCTTTGGTGGGCACCTGACCTCCAGCCAAGGTCAAACCACCACAGTATTTTGGAGGTCCAGAAATGTCTTTTAAAACATGGATAGTGAACTAGGGCAAGGAGAAGAACAAGTGGTGAAGGGAGGAAAAGGAAAGTCATTAAAACAGGAACTTTCTAAACTGAATTTACCATGTCTTGGAGCTACTGTTTATTCAGTTTAGATGGTCCCCTCAAAATAAGGGGTAATTTTGATCCAAATTTGAAGTCTTTCATAGGTAATTCTGATGTTTGGACAACAGTGTATCAGTGATTTAGGATTATAACTTTTGTGCTCTGGTAAGCTTGTAGTTGTTCAGTGACTTTTTATAACCACATAATTTTGTCATTAAAATAAACATCACTTTGTTCTCAGTCAGCAACTCTTGTAATACCAGATAATATACATAGTCTCCCTCAAAAAAACCAACAAACTGAAAAAGCCTCAGATATTGAGGTTATAAGAAAGAAAAAAAATTCACCAAAACTATGTAGAAATAGGCCACATGTAAAAAATAGTTTTAAACAGTTTGCATAGACGTGCTTTATGGATGGTTAAGTAATACAAAAATTTTCATGCTTTCTTGGCACTATGCAACGTGCAAAAAAAAAAAAGCCATTCACTATATTAAGAAGCTTGTAAACTGAGGTTGGTAGCCAAAATTGGAGGCAACAAATATTTGTTGTCATTGAAATAAAAATTAATATTCTTGTGGGTGATAACAAGGAAGTTTGAGTAATTTGAAATTGATAATTTTCATGTCAGTAGTTATGCTTAAAGGGGAAACAGAAGGAATGTGTTGGAACAGGTTGGTGAAAGCACAGGAGGGTAGGGGTGGGCTGAGTCAGAGAAGGAAGCAAATGGAATATTTAAATTTTCTTTTCACAGATAAGAAGCGATGGAATTTCTTGAGAGATCAAGGTATGCAGGGAGGCTGGAATTTTAAAGCATTTAGGCAAGAGGGAAAAATTAAATGAAATTTTGAACAATATCTAATGATTTGGCAATAGCAGTCTCATGGGATGATTCTTTAGGTAAAGTCTTTTTCTTGGCATTTGGAGCTACTACACTAGATGCAGAAAAGATAGCTAAGAATTGCAAGTCCTACCGAAACATGAAGTCTTAGATGAACTGTGGCTTACTTGCATGTGTTAGGGAAATTTGGGAAGTAAATTATATTTAACCACAGTACTTTTTTTCTTCAACCATAATATTTTCTAATGTGATGGACTAGCAATTGGTGGCTCCTCTGCTGTTGCTGTTAAATGCTGTTTTCTCTCCTAGGGTTTGGACGTGGCAGAGGGAGAGGAACAGGGAGGTTTTCAGCCCAAGGCATGGGGTAAGAAACATGCAGAGCACAGATTTTGGCAAGGATCAAACTCACTGGCAATATTAATTGACAGTGTTGCCACTGTGTGTCTTAATATTGCTGTATGTTTGATAAACCTATATAGATACAAAAATTCAAAATGTCTTAGATTATTAATGGATTATTTTTGTCTTAAACCAGTATTTCTACCTAGACACACCTATACAAACCTAATGTAAGTTCACTCAATGTTAATATCTCAAACTTGGGGAACCCATTTGTACCTATCAGTAGCAGCCATCAGTAGTGTCTTGGAGACTGAAAGTTTTGTGTGGTGCATATAGTTCTAGGTCAATTTAAAAAAAGATTTTTCAGTGTAATTTAGAACTTTCAAGTTCTATATAAAACCAGAAAGACTAGTGATTCTAAACTTTCTCCTGTTTTTGAGGTTTCATGCTTTAGCTGTTTGGATGTACATTGACCCTAAAACAAAAGAAGTTACTCAGCAGCTCTAAAGTTTGTTCTCAGTTTTGGTGGAATAACTTGCTTCCTGAAGTGTAGCCTCCACTACTTTCACTCAGTGTTTGCCTTTAATGACATTTCATGTAACATCAATGATGTCATGATGAACAGAAGATTCATTCTACTTTTCTGATAATTCTTCTTGTTCATACTTGTAGATGATAAACTGAAAAAAGGTTTTTATTCAATGATCCTTTTTCACCTTTTAGCTTCATCTGTGTTTTTTGACATTGGTGTCAAGAGTGTGTTCTGAAAGTCTTACTGGTGTCCCAACTCCTGTCCTGCACAGGTCTGGTGCTCTGAAAGGACATGATACTGGTTTCTCATCAGTAAGCCACCTTCTGAGAAACTATCAGCTGAGAGAGGCTTATCATTGTGCATATAAATTAATGCATTATAAGACTGGAGGAGTAGGTATGCTGTTAACTGCTATTTCAGGAATTGTTGGTTTGGTTCAGTTTCTCTACAGTAATTTTTTTCAGTCTATTCACTTTTTTTTTCTCCTTTTCTTCCTCTTTTACCTGTGTCTGCTTATAGAGGAAAAAATTTTGAAATCAAAACTATCAAGATAGATTATGTGGAAATCAAGAAGTTAAATCTAATGCAACTTCAGATAAAAATGATGACATCTATGTTCATTGAATGACCTATGTGTTCTCTTCCATTTTTAAACTTTTAAAACTCTAGGACATTTAACCCTGCAGACTATATGGAGTCTTCTGCCTCTGTTGGCTTTGGGACAAAATCAGAGATTTGGGAGACTGGTCAGAATGATGCAGATGATGGAACTGGTAAGATGCTTCAAGAAGTGGAAGGATTGAAATGAAGACCTGTAGCAAATTGCAGTTGAAATAACCATTCTGTTAGTGTTCAGTTAACTTCTGAAAATGTGAATACATTTCACATGACACTGATATTGGTTCATTTTTATAGCTTAATTGCTATTAATGTGCAGAGCACGTGCTGTAGCTGACTCTCTTGTTAGAATGAAGGGAAAGCAATTTGCAACTTTTTTGGTTTAATGCTAACAAACCCTTGAGACACAAAGGGATTTGAGGAGTTATTGGAAGAGTCTTGTATGTGAAGAACTGTGCTAAAGGAAAAGTCGATGCCTGAGCATTCTCACACCATTCAAGGAGTCACACACACACACCACCTGAGACTTTAACTGCTTAGACCAGAGTCCCTTTGCAGTGGGCAGCTCCACTGAGCCATTGGGTGCCCCTTTCGACTCCTTGCTAACACACATTCGCTCTCAGGCATGCTTCCTCCTTCTTCAGGCTTGACCCTAGGTTTCTGTCTTGGTTTGAAAGACAGGTGTCTGCTAAGGAAAGCAGGAGCCTCCCTTGGAATGGAAAATATGACTCCCTTCCCTCCAAATTATTATAACTGAAATTATGGGGCTTTCAGGCAAAGATATGAGAAAAAGGAATAACGGCTCTTTATTAGTCTGTGTATGTATAACAAGGCAAACAAACAATAACCATGGTAACAACAACAAACAAGAACAGAAAACCCAATAAACAGTTTCTTCCTGATCTTTAAGCAATTTCCCCTTTGGTGTAGTTACAGTTGCAGCCTGCAGTTGTGCTGGCAGGCTCTCGGCAGGGCAGGTGCAATGACTCCCCCTCGGCTGCAAGGGGCGCTGTGGCACGAGTCCAGCCATCTTTTCTCCACGCGGACAATGGTGGGCACAGCTGGCAGAAAGGGATGGAGAAGGGGCTTCCTTTACGAACCCACAGGGCCAGCCGATTCCTGTGACCCTTCTGGATAGCAAAAGGAGCTGTAGCAGGGACCTCAGAGTAGCAAGCTGGGAAGGCAGGGATGAGCAAAGTCCTGGAATGTTAGATGAGATGTATCAGAAACTCAGCAGCTGTAGCTGGAACCACGGGGCACCTGGGCAGGCAGGGGGTGTGAGTTACAGTGCAGCAAAGAAACCTTAGAGCATTGGCAGAGAAAACGGTGGGGCCTGGGCAGTGGCTGCCCGGCTCCCGAACATGGCCAAGAGAGAGAAAGACTCCCTTGGAGGGGGAGTGGGCTCGGGGATCCCGGGGTTTTCCCCTGAGGCACCTGAGCAGATGGTGAAAATCCTTTTTTAGTGAGGTAGGGTGTTAATAAGGTCCCAGTTCAATGGCTGCTCCCATGAACAAAAGCTCACCCCACGACAGAAGAAGCAGGACCAGGCTGGGTTCCGGTGGTGGCAGCGAATTCCCCCCCAAGCAGCAGATCAACTGTCCTCCTCTGAAGCAGAGAGAGAGAGAGACAGAGGTAGGAGCTGTACCCAATCCCTTTTCCCCAGCCCAAGTCTCGAAGTATCTCTACCCTTCCCAGAGAAACCCCCAGGTAAAAAGAGAGAGTAGCCAGCTGGACCCCTCCCCTGAGCTGTGGCCACTTCTTTTGTCTCTCTTAAGTATCCAGTCATTATTGTCTCCTAGCAACACATATGCAAGAAAATTCTTTAAGAGAAAGAAACAAAAGGAAGAATCCTAACCCCCAACAGTTTCCCACAGCAGAGTCTCAGGCATCTGAGTTTATAAAAATAAATAATTTAAGAGTGGTACAGCAGCAGGTCAACTCGACCTGGGTGCTTCTGGAGAGGGCCCCCAAACAAAGAAAACCCTAGACTTTTATGCCCTCACAGTCTATGCACACGTTCTTCACCCATTCTTCACATACCTTGCACACACCTCTTGGTCCAATGGTGATTTTTGGTCTGAGGTCTTATAACCCTTTACTGTATTCTTTCTCTGTGTCCACACAGGCCACTAACTGTTCTTATCTTGTCAAGTCGCAGCTTCTGCTGATGGTTGTAGCCTTTTTATCTTCTGGTTTGTACTTCCTGTGCACTAGCTCAGTTGACAGAGCATGGAAAACTGAAAAGTCTTTGATTTAGAGTAAGCACTATGTAGCAACAACTAAAACATCAGTGTGTTATCAACATTATTCTCATACTGAATCCAAAACACAGCACTGTACCAGCTACCGAGAAGAAAATTAAGTCTATTCTAGTCAAAAGCATATCTAGGTGAAAGTGAATTTTTTTGCATGTCACATTAACATAAATTCTGTTTACTTGAAATCCAGTGTCCAACCATACACAACTGGAATTAAATGTTAAACAACAGTTAGTAGAATTAGGACAATGAACTTTCCTCTTGCTGATTATCTCTATCAAAGTTAGATTTTGAGCTGTATCCGATTTGCAAAAAGAGAGCTCTTTCATTGGGTTTTCCAAGGGTTTGGTAAGCCCGTCCCATAAAAGTCTATGTCACATACCTTCCCTTTAGTCTTGGTAACTTTATACCACAGTGGGTCATCCATTGACTTTATACTTAGCCATGCAGTTGGGGTCCTCTGGGTTAACAGCACCAAGAGTAGTGAGATGCTCCACTTCATGTCTTTGGTGTATAGATTCTTTCCAATGCAGATATTTGTTAGCTGGTTGGTTATTCATTGCTCATTTGACATGGGAATGGTATATCCAATTTTATTTTCATAAAACTTTAAAAGCAAAATTAGAACACAATAAGACAGTATATGACCTCTCACATTTGGGTTCTAATTTGGATTTTTCTGAAAATACCTTATGTCTTGGTTTGAAGACAGGTGTATGCCAAGGAAGGGAGGAACCTCCCTTGGAATGGAGAATATGACCCCCCTCCCTCCAAATTATTATGACTTTGAAATTAAGGGGCTTTCAGGCAAAGATATGGGAAAAGGAATAACAGTTCTTTACTAGTATGTATAAGAAGGCAAACAAACAACAACAGTGGCAGCAATAGCAAACAAAATCAGAAACCCAGTAGCAGCTTTCTCGACTGCAGGCACTTTCTCCTTTGGTGTATTTACAGTCACAGCCGGCAGGGGCTCTGGTGGCTCCCAGTCGGGCAGGGCGGGTGTGATGATTCCCCCGTGGCTGCAGGGTGCACTGTGGCATGAGATTCTGCAGTCTCCCTCCACGCAGTAATGGCGGACGAAGCCAGCAGAAAATGGATGGAGAAAAGGCTCAGGGTAGCAAGCTGGGAATGCAGGGATGAGATGAGTCCCAGAGTGGTAGATGAGATGTATCAGAAACTCGGCCGCTGTAGCTGGAACTGCAGGACGTCCTGCAAGGGCAGGGGGTGCAGAGCTACAATATAGCAAAAACTCGGAGCAGTGGCAAAAAAAACTGGCGGGGCCGGGGCAGTGGCAGCTGGGCTCCGATCAGGGCAGGGAAAAGCTCCCTGGGAGGGGGAAAGGAGCTCAGGGATTATTACTGTATCCCGCAGCCATAAGGAGGAGAGGAGAGAGATCCAGCAGGCAGGAATTGTGCAGCAATGTTGATTTATTTAATTATTTTACAAACTCTTTTATAGACTTTTTTCTTCATAGTCTAATTGGACAAAGGATCAGCCACCCCCTGGGGTGATTGGCTAAAATCCTAAAACATCCATTGTCAAAATATTTTTCTACTGTACCATAAACAAGGCTTTGCAAGGTCGCCTGTGTTCATGGTTTACAGAACTTCTGCTAATCTCTTCATGAGAGAGAAAAGTATCTCACGGGCTTAGAAAGGAGCAGGAAAATTTCTTTCTAACAGCATTTTTGCATCCACAAGGGATCCCCCTTTTTGTTTTATAAGATAACAACTCTACTATTAATCCTAAATAGAAATTTACATCAGTTATTAATTCTAAATATGTCCTTAAGGCTTTAACTATCTGACTCCATAACAAGAAATTTAACGTTCAGTCTCTGCTTGTGGAAGGACCATCCCAGTCTCTGCTTGTAGAAGGACCATCTCCCTGATGGTTGCCATCTTGGTCATCATCAGAAGAGTCATTAGGCTGATGATCTACATTCTGGTCGCCATTTGGATGGTTGGCTGTTCTGCCTCTGGTGCCGCAGGTCAGGGCGAACACATTTTGAAGGTAGCCACCGTACCCCAGTATCTGTGGAAATGCGAGCATACCCACGACCCCAAACGATAAGCTCATGAGGGCCTTCCCACTGGTTAGTGAGTAAATTCCGCACCCAGACTTTTGCCTGGGGCAGTTGTCTCTCACCTGCAGACTGCAATGAGAGAAAATGATTCAGAATAACAGGATTATTTGAATTTTGTGGTACTGTAAGGTGATTAATTGTATACAAAGCTTTTGCTAGTCGGCTCTGTGGGGTTTCTCCATGCATTCCTCCTTTTTGTTTTTCCAAAACACGCTTCAAAGTACCATGAGCACGTTCGACAATGGCTTGGCCAGTAGGAGAATGTGGGATACCGAAGGTATGATCTACACCCCATAGGTGCAAGAACTGCTGCCTCTTCTCCGAGGCGTAGGCAGGATCATTATCGGTTTTCACAGAAGCTGGCACGCCCAGGACTGAGAAAGCCAATTTCCACTGGGCAATGACATCACGGCCCTTCTCTCCAGTGTGAGCAGAAGCCCACATAGCTGAGGAGAAAGTGTCAATAGACACGTGCACATATTTAAGCCGGCCAAATTCTGGGATGTGCGTTACATCCGTTTGCCAAATCTGCAAGGCTTTTAGCCCGCTGGGGTTTACCCCCGGTGGCAAAGGCGCAGCGAGTCCGTGACAGTCAGCACAAGCGCTGACAATGTCGCACGCTTCGGTTGGCGTTAAATAAAACTGCTTCTGCAGGGTATGTGCACTTTGATGGAAGAAACCGTGTGATGCCTTGGCTTGTGCAGTTTTGTCAGGCTGAGGCCCTACCCACACAGGCTTGGCCAGCATGTCAGCCCTGGCGTTGCCTTCTGTTAGAAAACCTGATAAATCGGTATGGCTTCGAATGTGCAGAATGTAATACGGGTGCACTCGAGCCTGAATTGCAGACCACAAGGTTTGCAATAGTGAAAACAGAGCCGCATTGTTCATCTCCTTCAGAAATGAACAATCTAAGCATTGGGTGATATCTGCTACATAAGCAGAGTCAGTAACCAAATTCAAAGGTTCCTGTGAGAATCGCTGAAAAGCCATGGTAACAGCCCTTAATTCGACTAACTTCGCAGAGCCTGACTCGTGTTCCTTCAGCACCTACCATTCAGATCCCTCCCTCCAGGTAACAATGGCTTTCCCAGGTTTCCCAGAACCATCTGTAAGGACAGTGGGTCCGTGAACGGGCACTTGACTATTTCTCGGCCACAAGGAAAGTATGGTCGATTTTGCCAGCTGCAGTAATTTATGGCTGGGCAGATGGTAAGTGATCTGCCCTGAAAAGTTTTGCAGTGCGCTTTGCAAAGGAGCACTATGGATGAGGCTCCACTCAAAGTATTCCTTTGAGATCGGAATGACAATTACTGCAGGATCTGCAGTCATCAGTTGCAAACACCGTTGACGGCATTTGATTATCAGAGAAGCGACCAATTCAAACACTGTGGTCACAGTCCTTTTCGGCTGATGAGGCAAAAAGACCCATTCTAGGATATGCAAAGGATCAGGCCATTGTGCATTCCACTGGCCAATGATACCTGTAGGATGGAGGTCTGGAATAGTAATGAAAACAGTGATAGCAATGGAGGGATCCACTCGATAAACCTGATGAACGGAAACAGCCCATTGGACCTCCTGCAGCGCTCGTCGCGCTTCCGGAGTCAACTCCCGAGGTGAATTCAGATCGGGGTCCCCTTTTAATATATTAAAAAGCAGGGAAAGCTGCTTTGCGGTTAGACCTAGATAAGGTCGTAACCAATTGATGACACCCAGCAGTTTCTGAGCATCATTCAAGGTTTTAATCGAATCTGGGAATTGCACCTCTTGGCGATGGATAGTTTGGTCCAAAATTTTCACTCCTAAATATTTCCAAGGAGGATGCTGTTGAACTTTCTCCAGAGCTACCTCTAATCCATAGGCATGCAGAGCAGCTGAGGCTGTATTCTCAGCAGCTCGTCTCGAGGGGATGCTGCCACCAGGATATCATCCATGTAGTGGTAGCAGCGTGCATCAGGAAACTGCTTGTGAACTCCAGCTAAAGCTTAGGCGACATACCACTGACAGATAATTGGGCTGTTCCTCATCCCTTGAGGGAGGACCTTCCATTGGTATCTCTTAGCAGGTTCAGCATTGTTAATGGCAGGCACAGTAAAGGCAAATTTTGGTTTGTCATCAGGATGCAAAGGAATTGTGAAAAAACAATCCTTCAAATCAATGATCAGGATGTCCCACCCCGTAGGAATCATGGTGGGAGAGGGCATGCCAGGCTGCAATGCCCCCATACCTTCCGTTACTGCATTAACTTTCCGGAGGTCCTGCAATAATCTCCATTTCCCTGATTTCTTCTTAATTACGAAAACAGGAGTATTCCAGGGGCTGGTAGAAGGTTCAAGGTGCCCCTGTTGTAACTGTTCCTGAACCAGCTGATGAAGGGCGTCTAACTTCTCTTTTGGTAGGGGCCACTGCGGCTCAAAGACTGGTGTGTTAGTCAACCACCGCAAAGGCAGTGTAGGATACTGTGCGCCCTTACACACAGTGACCCCTGCTAAAAGTTTGTCCCAATCCGTACCCCCCAAGCTGCCAACACTTCCCGTCCCCAAAAGTTAAGGGAAGTGGTACTAACATAAGGCCTCATTGTAGCTGTGCATCCCTCTGGGTCCCTCACCATCACAGGCCGTTTGCTTAAATAGCTCTGTGTGGTTCCTCCTAATCCTGCGATGGCCGATCCTGCAGGGGCTAAAGGCCATGAGGGAGGCCACGCAGAGAAGATGATACATCAGCACCCGTATCAATCAAACCTCGAAGCTGAGTCCGGGGCGGACGGGCATTCGGCAGGATCAGGGTACATGCCATCTGTGGCCTTTGGTCAGAGATGTCTGCAGTCCAGAAGGCCTGCGGAAGTCCCATAGATCCACTGTAATTATCTTTGTGGGTTTGTTGTTCTATCCTGGGGACACAAGACTTAAAAGGCACTAATTTAGCAAGGCAGGTCTTTTCAGGAATAGTTACAGGGGGGTTTTGCGTGGAGACCATAGCACAAATCTGACCTTTAAAGTCAGCGTCAGTAACTCCTGAGTGCACTAAGATTCCTTGATGGGCAACGTCAGATTTTCCCACCAACATCGCACTGGATCCCTGGGCTAAGGGTCCATATGCATCCAAGGGAACCTTATAAATACTGCTAGAGTCTAAGATGACTGCTGCTGCGGTGTGGACGTCAAAACCATCTGATCCCTGGGTGCTGTCTCTAGGGTGGCTGGGTAGGCCTGTGCCTGTACCTGTACCACCCTCTGGGGGAGCGACTGCATCGGAAAGCAATTCCCCCTCCTTGCACCCTGGCGGAAGTTTCCCGACAAAGGCCGGCCATCAGCATGAGTCTGGGATCTACGATAGTCCGAGCAATGCCCTGGTCTGCCACACCTCTTGCACTGGGGGATCGGTGTGTTTTCTTTTTGGTTTGGCTTAGGCCGCTTCCGTTTTTTTGCGTTTGGGTTCCTTTGGTTCACAATCAGAAGATGCATGAACAGGCTGCAGAAGCACAGCCAAAGCAGACCTTTTCTGGTTTCCAGATCCCACCTTAGAGCAGGCCTCAGCCATGTCTGTGAGCTCAGGTTCTCCTGGTAGGGCATCTATGATTTTTCTGCACTCCTCGTTCACATTCTCTCTCACTAACTGCCTTAACAACAAGTGCCTTAGCCTGTCATCGTCAACCTGCTTCTCGAGAGAAGCAGTGACTTTCTCTACGAAAGAGAGGTATGACTCTGATCTCCCTTGAATTATTTCAGTATATCGCTTTCTAGGAGCAGATATCTCTATGGTTTTCAACAGGGTAGCCATGCCGACCTATTGAGCTTGCTGCAGGACGCTAGAGGGAAAGGTACCCTGTAGACTGGGATCAGAGAAGGGACCAGTCCCCATAAGAGCATCCATCCCCACTGCACATCTAGGATCATCAGCAGGGAGCTGCATATTCGCTAATGCAGCCTTGTTGGCCAGCTTTCTCCAGGTATTCTCAAAAAGTGTAAATTGTACAGGTTGAAATACGATTTGACCTAAGTGTCTGATATCAAATGGAGCTAGCAAATCTGTATTTATCACCCTTATTATCTGCATAACCTCAGCAGAACCGAGCCCATGTTGTGCAACCTTGGATTGCAGATCCTGTGCAACCTTCCAGGCCATTACCTCATGCTTATCATGCTCGTTTGAGTTTGGGAGAGCCTTATACACTGGGAAAGCTTGGATCTCCCCTTTTGGGGAGTCACTACCATCCTGAACTTCTGGCACAGCCTGTGGATGGAGTGTAACAGCTTCCCGATTACTCACAGAATCCTCAAATCTGTTTGGCATTCCCAGAGTTTCCAATAAATCCCAGTCGCCCTCCTCCAGAGCCCGCATTTTAAAAGATTCCCAGAAACTATTGTAGTGGGTTGGATGCACTGTCACATTGCAGTCCAGGAAGGTCCAGGGGCAAGACTGGAGCAGCCTTTTCTTTCACCGCCCGGCTACTGTGGCTTTACACCCCAGGGCCAAAGCCTCCTCTGTCTCACTGCCTGACGATGAATCCTTGGGTAAAGGCAACTTTGAGGTGCCATGAATGAACAAAGGCGGGCAGGGAGGAATGGACTGAGCAGAAGAGAAACTGGCAGCACAGGCTGCAGTTGGCTGTGCTGTGGTTTAAACTGTAGCCTCTTTCCGGGATGTGGCCTCGGCCGGTTTTGACCGATCTGGCGCTGGAGCTGCTGTGGCCATCTCCGGTGCTGCTGTCGCACCCGGAGCTGCAGCCGTCTCCTGCGCTTTGGCAGCGCCTGGAGCCGCAGCTGGCTGGGGCACGGCCGCTGCGTCCACCACTTCTGTCGCTGGTCTCAGCTCCATTGGCGACTGGTGCGCCGGCGCTGTGCTGTCGGATAACACCGGGACCGCCGCCACTGCCGCCGCGGGTTCCGGGTTTGGAGCTGCTGGCCGCACCACTTCCGTGTTCACCGTATCTCCCGCGGGCGGCGCGGCTGGAGTGGCCCTGGCGCGCCCCGCACGGTGGGGCACGTCCAGCAGCTGCAGCAGCTGCTTTTGCAAGCTGAGCAGCTCCTCCAGCCACCGTGATATGTTCGGCAGCTCTGTCAACAAAAGCAGATGATGTATTAGAATGTCGATTGCTTGGTTCTGCCTTTCCACAGCACTGTCTGTTGCTGCAGAGGGTGACAAGCCGCATCCGGGCATTCTCAGTGCAGCAGGTGCATGCGCAGCTGGGTAGGAGCCACTATGGGCATCCAAGATGCCAGCCCGCTGAACCGCGGCCCCGAAAAAGCAGTGGCTGCTGCTGAGCCGAATGGTAGGGCGGGCTGTGCGCCCCCCCTGCTGCCCCAACACTCCTGCCAGTTGCTCTGCCGGCATGGTGTCCTAGGGGGGTGCGGGGTTCCATGGCAGTGCATCACGACCCAGTGCAGGCTCTGTGGCATCCTCCGCCCACGGAGCCGGGGGTGGTTTTCGGATATCTCTCCATCACATGCCTCCGAGACGGACGAGCCAGCTTTGCTGCAACATGTAAACTCTATCAGCAGTTTGAACAAACCCTGCCAAGCACATAGTAATTCTGGCACTGACGAATCCCCAGAAGGAAATTTGCGAAATAGAGCAGATCCGAGCTTGTGCCACCACCCAAAGCCCAGGGCGGTCTCCGAGTTCAGTAAGAATCCATGCCCGATAGCCCAGTCTAATACCTCACAGAGTGAGTTCTCAGAAACAGAGGTGTCCTTTGAACTGAAAACACCCCTCCAGGCTGATAACGCAGCGTCGGTTTTTAAACTGCTGTTCGCCATTCTTTCAATCCCTTCAGACATCCCGGTCCAGGGGGGCGGGGGAAGGGAACAGCGTACCTCTAGAGAAATGCGGCTTGGCTCGCAGCGTGCAGGTCACGTCGGGGTCACCAAATATTACTGTATCCCACAGCTGTAGGGAGGAGGAGAGAAGATCCAGCAGGCAGGAATTATGCAGCAATGTTGATTTATTTAATTATTTTACAAACTCTTTTATAGACTTTTTTCTTCATAGTCTAATTGGAAAAAGGATCAGCCACCCCCTGGGGTGATTGGCTAAAATCCTAAAACATCCATTGTCAAAATATTTTTCTACTGTACCATAAACAAGGCTTTACAAGGTCACAGGTGTTCATAGTTTATAGGACTCTGCTACTATCTTCGTGAGAGAGAAAAGTATCTCACGGGCTTAGAAAGGAGCAGGAAAATTTCTTGCTAACAGCATTTTTGTATCCACAAGGGATCCCGGGGTTTTCCCCTGAGGCACCTGAGCAGATGACGAAAGTCCTTTTTTTAGTGAGGTAGGGTGTTAATAAGGCCCCAGTTCAGTGGCTGCTCTCACGAGTAGAGGCTCACCCCACAGCAGAAGAAGCAGGACCGGGTTGGGCTCTGGCGGCGGCAGCGAATTCCCCCTCCAAGCAGCAGCTCTGACCATCCTCCTCCGAAGCCAAGAGCAAGAGAGCTAGCAGCTGCCCCAGCCCCTTCTCTTTTCAGTCCCATTCTCGAGGTATCTCTGCCCCTCCATGAGAAACCCCCCTAGCTAAGAGGGCAGCCAGCCAGCCACACCCTTCCCCAGGAAACTTCTTTTGTCTCTTCTAAGTACCCGGTCATTATTGTCACTTAGCAACAAAACATGGGAGAAATTTTTCAAAGAGAAAGAAGCAAAAGAAGTCCTAAACCTCCAACACCTTAATTAACACTTCCATCTCCAGGTTGTATATAAGGTACCTGTGTTTCAGGTGGTGTGGACTGACAATTGAACATACTTCCTTTTTTCCTCAAACCCCTTTTGCATATATATAACATACTCTGCCTAGTACTTTAGAACTTGTGACAAAATGAAAATGTCAATGACCAGCTGGAGTGCATGGGGCATCGCTTGGGAATGGATGAAGAGCTGAACAAAAGTTTATGGGTCAGGATTAAAGGGAGAGGAGGGACAGGTGACATTATAGTGGGGGTCTGCTACAGGCTGCCTGACCAGGAAGACCAAACTGATAAGGCCCTCTACAGACAGGTAGAAGTGGCTTCAAGTTCCCAAGCCCTGGTCCTCATGAGAGGGAGTGACTTCTATCACCCCAATATCTTCTGGAAGGACACCACCACAGCAGGGCACAAGCAATCCAAGAGTTTACAGGACTATGTTGATGACAACTTCCTTCTCCAAGTGATAGAGGAGTCAACAAGGAGAGGTGCTATGATGAACCTTGTTCTTGCCAACAAGAAGGGGCTGGTGGGGAATGTGAAGCTCAAGGGCAGTCTGGGCTGCAGTGACCACAAGATGGTGGAGTTCAAGATCCTTAGAGCAGCAAGGAGGATGCACAACAAGCTCACTGCCCTGGACTTCAGGAGAGCAGACTTTGGTCTCTTCAGGGATCTGCTTGGTAGAGTCTCATGGGATAAAGCCATGGAAGGGAGGGCCAAGAGAACTGGTTGATGTTCAAGGATTGCCTCCTCTAAACTCAGGAGCAATGCATCCCAATGAATAGGGAATCAAGCAAAAATGCACGGAGGCCTGTATGGATGAAGAAGGAGCTGCTGGACAAACAAACTCAAACACAAAAGGGAAGCCTACAGAGGGTGGAAGCAGGGACACGTAGCCTGGGAGGAATATAGATTGTCTGAGCAGCCAGGAATCAGGTTAGGAAAGCTAAAGCTCCAATAGAGCTAAACCTGGCCAGGGATGCCAAGGGCAACAAGAAAAGCTTCTGTGGGTAAATTGGTGATAAAAGGAAGACTAGGGAAAATGTGGGCGCTCTCCCGAAGGACAGGGGAGACCTGGTTATCCAGGTCATGGAGAAGGCTGAGGTACTCAACTTCTTTGCCTTAGTCTTCACCAGCAGGTGTTCCAGACACACCACCCTAGTTGCAGAAGGCAAAGGCAGGGAATGGGAAAATGAAGAACTGCCTGCTAGAAGAGAAGATCAGGTTTGAGACCATTTAAGGAGCCTGGAGGTGCACAAGTTCATGTGCACTGGAAAAGGGGAAATATAACCCCCATTTTTAAAAAGGAAAATAAGGAAGACCCAGGAACCTACAGGCCCGTCAGTCTCATCTCAGTGCCTGGCAAGATCATGGACCAGATCCTCCCGGAAACTATGCTAAGACATAAGGAAAATAAGGAAGTGATTGGTGACAGCCAACATGGCTTCACTAAGGGTGAATCATGCCTGACAAATTTGGTGGCCTATGACAGGGTTTACAGATGTGGTGGATGAGAGAAGAGCGGCTGACATCATCTACCTGGACTCGTGAAAAGCATTTGACACTGTCCCGCACGACATCCTTGCCTCTAAACTGAAGAGACATGGATTTGATGGGTGTACCACGCAGTGCATAAGGAATTGGTTGGACGGTCGCACTCAAAGTGTTGCAGTCAAGGGCTCATGTTACAGTGCAGATACTGCAACACGATGCACCAAACCAGGAGTCCCGTGTAAAGGAAATATATATGGACAGATTCTTGATAGATGTTTCAGAGATGTTTATTTCTCCAGCTGCATGGTCGGGCTCTGCCGAGGAACTCTTACAGTCTGGGACCGAGGGTCCTTGCCCGTCCAGGGAAACACAGAACAACCAATGGGAACAAGGCTGACCAGGGGCTAGGGAAACCCTGTGCCTCCCCTCAGGGCCCCTCTCCCAGGACTACATGGCGGGGGAAAGGGACCCCGACATTTCAGATATGGAATAGCAAAACAAAAACAAGAAGAGGAATCCAAAGTTTCTAGTGTTTACTCTCAAATCAGTCACTTAGGGATAGGGGATCGTTCTGCCTGCATTCACCACCATTTGTTTGAGTGCGGATACTGCAACACGCCTATCAAACCAGGAGGCCCGTAGAAAGGAAATATATATATGGACAGATTCTTGGTAGATGTTTCAGAGATATTTATTTTTCCAGCCGCATGGCCGGGGCTCTGCCGAGGAGCTCTCACAGTCACGGGACCCGAGGGTCCTTGCCTGTGCAGGGAAACACAAACCAACCAATGGCGAACAAGGCTGACCAGGGGCTAGGAAACCCCATGCCTCCCCTCAGGGCCCCTCTCCCAGGACTACATGGCGGGGGAAGGGACCCCGACAGGCTCAATGTCCAAGTGGAGACCAGTGACGAGTGGTGTTCTTCAGGGGCTGGGTATTGGGAATGGTACTGTTTAACATCTTTGTCGGTGACATGGACAGGGGGATTGAGTGCACCCTCAGTGTTTCCTGGTGAGACCAAGCTGTGTGGTGCAGTCGACACGCTGGAAGGAAGGAATGTCATCCAGAGGGACCTTGCTAGGTGGGCCTGTGCAAACCTCATGAAGTTCAACAAGCTCAAGTGCAAGGTCCTGCACCTGGGTCGGGGAAATCCCAAGCACAAATACAAGGTGGGTGAAGAATGGATTGAGAGCAGCCCTGGGGAACTGGTAGATGAAAAAATGAGTGGTTGTTATAGTCCCAGTTTGGTTTATTAGCTGCCCAGGGGTTTCTGTCACCTCTCGCCTGTTGAGCCAATTTAGCATCCTTATTAATTTTATCTCTTATCAGGTTGGAATAATTCCCTCAGCAACACATTGCTATCTCCCTAGCTTGGATTGTATCCAGTGCATATATTGAAAAATAGTTGAGTGCATTTCTCAGCATCCTCCCTTAGTCTTGGCATTTTACTTCCCACATAGAGCCAAGTCACCAGGATTCCAAGGTGGTTTAGTAAATATTTGCAATACAGGTGGGGCTCCAACCGCAGCCCTCTGTTTCATGGCAGCAGGATTAGGCAAGACACTAGAAAGCATAGGATAGAGTCCAGCAGCCAGCAGGGCAATTATCTGAGGCTTGTCTGGGCTAGTAGGCTCAGCTACTGCAAGGATTAGCTTTAGTGATGCTTCTTTCATCTTACACCTGACTTGAGTGTTTTTTCTCCCACTCCCAACCATCCCAAATGTACCAGCAATCCATTTATCCTGGGAACCTCTCCTTTAGTCTATGTTGCAGAAAGGTAAGTCTGTGCTGGTCAAAGGTCCCTTGCGGTGGCCACTGTTCTGCCAGGGTTCCATCTCTAGTTATAAATGGCCAGTCTTCTCAAAATAAAATATCTGTGTACTTCTTTTTGATAATTTGCTGTACCAAAATTCTTTTCCGGTTTTGTAGTACCTTGGTCAAGGGCACCCCTTTTCTGTGTCGGGTATATTTCCCATCACTTATTCATCCTTGTGCACTTTATTCTGATCAGACCAAGCACCAGCCCTGTCTCCTTGTGCAGTTTACACTGATCAGGCCACACACCCCTCTCTGTTTCCAATAAGTCTACTAATGGAATTTTAATACACACTCACTCTTGGGCACACTTCCTTCTTTTTCAGGCTCAACCCTAGGTTTCCCACAGCAGAGTGTCAGGTGCTGGATTTAATAAAAATAAGTAGTTTAATAGAGTGCTATGGCAGCAGGTCAGCTTGAGCTGGGTGCCTCTGAAGAAGCACCCAGAACAAAGAAATCCCTGGGTTTCTACACCTTCAAAACCGCACCACACCAGCTACTAGGAAAATTACTAAGAAAGTGAACTCTATTCTAGCCAAAAGCATATCTATGGTGAAAATACAGCTTGTAGCCTAAGGCTTCAGCAAATCCAGCTACTCATGCTAAGCAAACGGCATACTAAATCACACAATATTATGACTCTTAAATGACTCGTTCTTATTTAAAACTTACTTATTAAGCTAAACAACTCATGTCTCTCATAAGTCCTACTAAAAGTGAATGGTCCATGGGCATTGAACAGTAGGGTATGAATATTTAAGTAGAAAAAGAAAAACCATTTACAAATATGAATTCACTCAGTGACACTAGGATGGTTTTGGCAGCCCCACTTGTATAATATAAGAATGCGAGCCTCTAGGATGGAGGAGAATTCTAAGATCTGCTACCTTTGAAGAGAATTATTAATTAAAGCATGAGTAGGCAATTGAATGAAAGCCAAAAGAGCAATCAGCCTGTCTGAAGATAGAAGCAGCTGTGTGTTTCTGTATCAAGTTTCAAATGTGAAGTACACACTCCTGGCTAAAGGCAAGAGACAGACCTAGTTTGGAAAGGAACTGCTTAACAGTGATCTTGTGGTGATTCAGAAATGAAGAGTGTGACCTGCTTGTCTGTGATTGGTAAAACAGGATACCTTTCTGCTTCCTGTATTCTGTTACAGGAGATAAAGACACAGGAAACCCTGCATCAGGACGGAGAAATTTACATATGTTATTGTCCACACTTGGGAACCATCGAGTAATATGAGAATTTTTTTAACCCCAGCAAAGGGTAACTTTTCTGATCTCTTCATTGCTGAAGCCTACTCAGATGATTTTTCACCAACCTGTGTCAAGTGTGGAAGGAGAAGACTGGAGGCGAGAGCATGCTCCATTGGGCTCTGCTGTGAGCCTTTTGAGATGCAGCTTTCTAAACTTCATATAAGCCAGTTTCCACTTAACCGGAGAAGGCTCAGAGTTTAGGAGGGCCTATGAGGCAGCTGTTTTGTCACTCTGAGTCCCTTCTAGTCCAGTGTGGGAGAGTGGCCTTGAGTATATTAATGGCTGCTGAAAGGGAGCACTCTGGCCAAATTATGGCATCTTTCCTAGGAGTTACTTTTGAAATTACTTGGTGCTATAGTGCAAACATAAACACATTTTTATTTTCACTGATGTTAATTTTTCAAATAGTTTAACAGAAAAGTTAGAAGAATGCCTAATGACTTGTAAATTCCACCTAGGAATACTGATACCGTTGTTTGCTATATGGTAGCAGAGGACAAAGTATGTTGTCACAAGTATTTCAGAAGCAATAAGGTTAGCTAAAGAAAGAAGATAGAGAAGAAAGGCATGAGGAGACTGGACCAGAGGTAGAAAATTCACTGATTAGTTATTAATGAATGCAACTGTAAGGCTTATACATGACTTTGACTTGTGTTTCACTTCCGAAGTGAGCTTGAATGTTTTGTGACCCTCTCTGTTAACTCAGGGTAGCCGTCATGTGCTTTCCCTATAGCAACCTCTGTTCCTTCTTGTAGGTATCCCCTCAGTCTTCAGTAATGGAAGAATTATGCCTAAGAGTATCTTTGTGTTGGTAAACAGATCCCAGTAAGAGTACAAATATGTCTACATGAGGGGTGCGCTGCTGAGAAAACAAATTGGTGGGAATCCAAAGTGACATGGAACTTCTGTTTGGATGCCAAGTACATTGTTGCTGTTAGGCTGTGCATGTATCACTGAGAACTACACTGAACTTCAGTAACACAATTTGAGGCATGTATGGAAAGTTGGGGAGCATGGTACAGAGAATGTGTGAGAAGGCTTTTGGGAATTTTCCCTGTCCTTGTCAGATTAATGATTCTTAGGGGTATGAATGAGTGAGTGTCAGTGTGGGGAGTTCCTGCAAAATCATTTGGTTGGTGGAAATTTAAAGTAAACTAGTTAAGTATGAATTTTCTTTTGGGGTGCTAAGTACCTTTTTGCTGCTAATCTTAATTTACTTTCAGGCAAAGGGAAAAGGTACCATAAATGACAAAACAAAAATGTCTCTTGTGACATCCCACCCTTAAGGGAAAGAGAGCACCCAAGATTTGTAAATGTTTGTGGTTGAAAGGAATAACAAAAGTCAGAAGGTCTGCAAAAGTTTAGAGTTTTATTAGTAAATTACACATTTGTCTTGGAAATTGGTATGTTAGTCCCTGATCTCCTATATAAGCACACGACAGTGGGTTTTGGATAAAGGGGTAGGGTGAAAGGGAAGAGAGAAAGAGAGAGATGAATTAAAGAAGGGGGAGAAAGAAAGAAAGAAATCACCAGTTACCCTGAGCCTTGTGGGGGTGCCTTTTTATAGATAAGTTTTCCCCACCCTGGAGATAAGTTTCTTGTTTCTATGCAAATCAGTTCTCATGCACAGTCTCTTTAGACTTTTCTGGAAATGGATCAGAGGGCTTCTAGGGGTCTTTGGTGGTGTTGATTCCCCCTCCCCCATCCATGCCCACTTTTCAATCTCATTCCTGCGCTTGCCCTGGACTGTGTTGTGCTTATCTCCAGGAACTAGAACAAGGATGTTTGTCCCAAAAAAGTGCTGCCCTACCTCCGTATGGCCCCTTCTCCAGCCACATCCTGTTCTTTCTCACAGTTATTACCAACAATCCTTGGTTGGTTCCACAGACATCCAGCTATTGGTGTTTGAGGCACACACGTTAGCCCTTTATCTTCCATGCTTCTACATCTCTCTATATATGACTATAGGTAGAGTGTTTTGTTTTAGTGTTTCTTCTTTAGATAAGCTGTAGGAATGTGAGGAATAAGTCCCTGAGCCAAAAAGACTTCTTGAAAAAGAGTAGGCTTTAAAATTAAATTATTTAGTTTTGTCCAAGTGGGAAACACTTTCAACCTTGTGATGGAAAGCATCTTGGGGGTTATTAGACCATGCTGCAGCTGAGGTAGTAGTTTTAAAATAGAAGAGAGTGCTGGGAAGGAAGATGGAAATAGAGGTGGGGGAAGGAGTGGCAGACAAGATGTGGGACTGGAAGCAGGTTGTACAAATTTGAGCTGTTGATTTGGCTTATTAATCACAAGTACTAGTTTTCAAAATTTTCCCTTAACTTACAGTGGTTATGTTAGTTACAAATCAACAGACTCAGTAATAATTATGTTACCAATGTGGAGTTACTAAAGATGTGAATGAGGGTGATGTTTATATATGGAAACCCATATAGCCTGCAGTGGGCTTGCAAAGGATTTCAGATAAGCGTATACAGAGAGGAAGGGCAGGATGTAAATCCCTATCTTTATTCCTTGTTATTCAAACTTATTTCTTCTTTAATCTTAAAAAAAAAAAATATTACCACATACTGGCTACATGGAGAATTAGTATCTTACATCTGCAGTTGCATTAAAAAGGAGGTAACTGGGCAACTACCTGGGGAAACAAAACCAATTTTGCATATTAAAATGTTTTCTAAAGACATCATGCAAATATAAACTGCGGAGTTTTGAGTATTTACTAGATATTTCCTCTTTAAGCCAGTGCTGGGAAATTATCAACATCAACATTTTCAATTAAAAATAAATACACTGTTTCAAAAATGTACTTGCCCCCATACCTTCTATGAAAGCACTCAGGCACCTCTTGTCCTGAATTGTTGCAGGTGCCAGAGGAATTGCAGTAGCCTGAATGAAAGGTGTTTCTAGGTGCAACATTGTATAATCCTATAGAAAAGCTGGCTGGTTCTGTGGAGGTAAAATTTAGTGTTTGTGGCGAGTTCTCGACCCCTGCATGTTCTCCCTGGATGGGGGAGAAAGTCCTTGCCAGGAGTAAGAGACGAACAGGACTTTTGGATCTTCTCAGTTTTCAGATTGTTTATTATATCTTATCAGTAATTTACATGCCGCTGACATAGCATGAAGCAGAGCAAGGGCCAAAAGACAAAATGCAGGAAACTCAAGGCCCTTTTAAAGATAAATCACCCAATTGTCACTAAGAACGTACATTATTTTGACTTTTCTACCAATGCCTAATGATCTATTCATGTAGCCCTGTACTGCGGCATTTCCTAACCAATCATTCTGTGCTACCAACACTGCAGAAAATGGAGTAGATGAAGAAGAAGGAAGAGACTTGAAAAATGACAGGAGTCCTCCATCTTGTCTTCATCTACTTACCATATTAATGAACCTAAACCTCTAAATTTTTCACCTTGTGACAAACTATATATTGTACTATCACCTCACTCACACCCTTGTAGATTCTAATTCCTCCCAAAGCCTTGGCAGCCCTCTCCATGGACGAAGGTTAAAAACAGTGTTTCCCTGGGGGGATGGATCCCTCAGGACAGGCAGAGAAACACTCCCTGCACTTTGGGTTCCAACATCCCCTCCTGTTTGAACCATGAACACTGCTTTAACTGCTTTTTTAGTGGAGTGAGGCTCAATTAGTCAAACAGATCATCCAACCATGATCCTCTTTCAATTTTGAGTTTGGTGATACCTTCTTCTAATTGTTGAATGCTCTTGTGTATTGATACCGAATGGTCAGAAAGGTTCATGGAACACATTCCCTCAAAGTCTTTGCATCCATGTCTATGCACTAGCAAAAGATAATCTATCACTGCTCTATTTTGCAAGGTTGCATGTCTTACACTTTGAACATCCGTTAACAAATTGCTCGAGAGAAATGGCATGAGAGTTCTTACTTAGCTGTGGGGTATGCCCAGCCACTGCCCTGGAGGGATGTCTGCTGAGATGAGGAGATTGAGCAATCTTCCAGCAGGACCTCCCCCCCCCCCCCCCCCCCCCCCCCGGGAAGGCAGCTACTCTTCAGTTACGTCAAGAAAAAAAGACAGACCCAGAATCCTCTGGGAGACCCTATGCAGATCCTTTGTAAGCCATTGGCCTTTACCCTCTGACACCCACCCCCTGTACCCCTATAAGAGCTAGCCCCCTGCCCCTGCGAGGGCAGAGAGCCGCTCGTCCCTAGCCTCCCCTTCGCCGGACCAACAAAGCTACCTTCATGCGGAACCAGCTAAACGAGCCTCGTCTCTCCCTGGTCTGGCCTGGAGGCTGCCCTGCAGAGCTGAGCTGAAATCACAAGCTGACAATCACTAAAGAGCTGACAGCTTCTGCACGGGCCCTCCCAGCTAGCAGCTGAGGGAAGATGCCGGGCCTCAGGAAGGCGATTCCTTTTGGGGCCATCTCTCCAGACCGGTCACCTCTTCCTTGGTCAGAGCTACTGACCCCTCACCAGCTGTCATAAAGGAGTTTTCAAATTTCTTGTCTTAAAACGCTTGCTTGGATTCTTGCAATATGCTGAGGTGTGCCCACCTTACTGCATGCCTCTATCATTTCAGTCATGGTCGGTTGACCAGGCATGGCACTAATTATACGTTTGCACTCTGCATTAGCGTTTGCAAATGCAAGACTTTGTAGCAGATGTGGTTTCGCCGCTTCATCACTTTCTTGTCTGTCCACAGCTTGCTTGAGACGATCGACGAATGAGGTGAAGGACTCAGAAAGACCTTGTTTTACTTCTGTGTAAATGCCTTCTGGGGTTCCGACTGGTGGAATTTGTAAGATTGCCTTTTGTGCTGCTTCTTTGATGTCCGCAAGCATATCTCGAGGCAAGAGTGCTGATTTGTCTTCTGGTTTATTGTGGGGTTCATCACCAGCTAATTGCTCTAGTGTGAGAGCTGCATGTGGCCCTCTCGCATATCTTTCTCTCACCTCGTGAAGAGCTCTCCTCCATCTTGCATCCCATAGTAGGAGTTTTGCGTCTGTAAAAATTGTTGAGACAATGTTCCTACAGTCAAAAGATACCACATCATGATTGTTGAATGTGCCTCTTAAAAGCCGTTTAAAGTATGGACTTCCCAATCCATGGTTTTTCATTGCGTCCATTAAATTTTTGATGACTTGCTGATCCAGAGGTTGCCATGCAGGATTTTGATTGTGTCTCCCATATGTCACTGGCATTACAATACTATCTGTTTCTGCCATATCAAAGTCTCTCTCTTGAAGTCCTTTTTTCTTGATGCTTGCCCAGTCTGTTGAACCAGACATATCTCTTGAGACATATTTGTTAAATGGAATCAAATCCATACCAGTATTCTGTGGATTTGTAACTTGCCAGGATGCAGTTTCTTCTTGACCAAAGAATCCATGCATTCCATCTCCCCCTCCCCCTCCTCTTTGAGGAATGGGGAAGGGTATCTGTGGTTGTGCACTGTGAGGATGTAGGGGTGGAATGGCTGAAACCGCCATTGCTGGAACTGTAGATGGCATTGATGTAGACATAGAAGGAATATTTACAGTGGATGCAGGTAGGGTCCTGGCACCAAGGATGGGGATTGGGGGCCCAGTGCACCATGTTGAGGTAGAAATTCTTTAGCACATTCCTTGGAGAAAAAACTGACGTATTAAGTCTTTTGGAAATTGAAATTGGTGTTGATGTGTCGAGGAGCTGGAATGTTGTTGTTGAAAATGAACTTCAGGAGTAGGCATTGGAAAAACTGGAGTGGTACTTGTTGTGGTATAAAAATAAGGTAAACCTTGAGATGATATAGGAATGCCTTGTGAGGCTGTGATGGTTATAATATTTTCATCACTGTTTTGAGCAGGTACTTGTGGTTGTAAAAGTCCCATAATGTCAGCTGAATGATGTTGAGCAGTTTGTAGAGGATGTGCTGTAAATTATATGTCTCTTTCCGAGACTTCCCATTTAATCGGGACAATATTTATTTTATCTTGTTCGCCTGGAGGAAGAATAGAAGGAAGTGTAGTAAAATTTTGACTTTGCTGCGTTGGAGGCGTCGTCTTTGATTCCATGGTGTTGAATCTGAAATATGATTGAATTTGCTGCAGTTCTTCTGTTGTTCCACTGGGTGGCGCTGTTGCTCCATAGACTGAATGCTGAGGATCTAATGCAGGTTTGAAATGAACAGCAGATGGCGTCGATATAGGTGGGATGGAGGCCAGAGCCGCGGCTGTGCTTGGTGCGGTGGAAGACATGGGCTGGCTAGACGCCGCAGCCGCTGTGATGTGGCGCTGGTCCGAGCGAATCGCAGTTACGGAGGCAGATGCGGTATGATAGGGTGGGGGAGGTATGGGGGATATGCGGTGCTGCGCAGCTGCAGAGGTGAGGTGTTCCAAACCCGAAACAGACGCAGCATGGGATGGGGGTTCGGAAGCGGCGGGAGTGGTGACGCAAGCAGCAGGCGACAGGAATTCCGCAGTCTGTACCACGCTATGGGAGCTGAACCCGGAAGTATGTGGGAGAATGGGGAAGTGGGATCGTTCCGGGACCGTCCCTGCAAGACAAGGCTGCGGGGGGATGACAGGAGTAATGGGTGCCGGTCCCCCTGTAGCTTGGGCGGTAACGGGAGGTGCGGCCGGGGTCGGAGACGGCGGGGGTAGTGAAACCACGCCCTCGGAGACAGGCTCTGCCGTTTGGGAGGTAGCAGGAGCAACAGAAAGGGAAAATTCAGCCCCTCCCCTTTCCCTCTTATCACGTGGGGATGGAGAGAATTCGAAAAAGGTCATATCATGTTCTTCCATTGGTCCTATTAACAGTTTTATCTCTGGGTCTGGTATAAGACGCTGTTTTGGTTTCACTACGGCTGGCCCCTCCCTCTCCACTGATTTTCCCGACTGCAGGGATGGCTCATCGTCCATGCTAAGAAGGATGGAGATTTTCTCCCGTATTTTGGGCGGGGTGTCTTCCCCCGGGGCTGTGAGAGCGGTTTGACGAGTCCCTGCCTCTAGCGGAGGCTTTTGGGCAGTTTCTGCAGTAAGTTTAGAGGTTCCAGGTTTTAATGGAACGGTTTGGAGGTCCTGGGGAGTTTGTAAAGCCTCTTTTTTTAGGAGAAATAGATGTTTTTGCCTCCTGGATTACTTCATAAAGTACTCTCCCCGGTGATAGCAGACTTGTAGCTAACATCGTTTAAAGTTGCGAGATGATAAAGTACCATATTTGCATTTTCCAAAAAACATGGATCATAAAGATCCTTGACTGTAGCATTTGGGTATTCTTTTTTTTTATCCAGGATAACAAGGTTTCTAATTCCTTTCTGGTAATAATTACTGGGTGTTTCTTAATCATAGTTTCTAAGCTATTAAGTACGTCTGTCTCTGTTTTCGAGAGAGCCCCTCCCATTTCTAGTTTTGGACAGCTTACAGGCCTTCAGTTCTTTTTATTGGTCCTTGGAGTCCCAGTCCGTTTTCTGTCCCCTGTGCACTGGTTTCAGAAGGTCCTGGGCTTCCAATTTCCGCCTCCAGAGATTTTCTGGTTTTGGCCTTTGGCTGCGGTCCAGTAGTCTCCTGGCACGGTATCTCAGTGAGGGCCTCACATGTGGGAACCAGATGTGGCGGGTTCTCGACCCCCACATGTCCTCCCTGGATGGGGGAGAAAGTCCTTGCCAGGAGTAAGAGACGAACAGGACTTTTGGATCTTCTCGGTCTTCAGATTTTTATTATATTTTATCAGTAATTTACATGCCGCTGACATAGCATGAAGCAAAGCAAGGGCCAAAACACAAAATGCAGGAAACTCAAGGCCCTTTTAAAGATAAATCACCCAATTGTCACTAAGAACGTACATTATTTTGACTTTTCTACCAATGCCTAATGAACTATCTATTCATGTAGCCCTGTACTGTGGCATTTCCTAACTAATCATTCTGTGCTACCAACACTGCAGAAAACGGAGTAGATGAAGAAGAAGGAAGAGACTTGAAAAATGACAGGAGTCCTCCATCTTGTCTTCATCTACTTACCATATTAATAAACCTAAACCTCTAAATTTTTGTGACAAACTATATATTGTACTATCACCTCACTCACACCCTTGTAGATTCTAATTCCTCCCAAAGCCTTGGCAGCCCTCTCCATGGACGAAGGTTAAAAACAGTGTTTCCCTGGGGGGATGGATCCCTCAGGACAGGCAGAGAAACATTCCCTGCACTTTGGGTTCCAACAAGTGTTGTTGGATGAAACAAAAAAAAAAAAAGAGTAAAGGGCAAATCTTTAATGGTTCATAATGTTTAAGTGGGATTGTATTTCAAATAGTTCAGCATTGGGTTTTCTACATCCTAATTTTTATAGAAGTAATGTACAACTGAAAGGTAAAGAGAAGGGACAGATTGGACAAAACAAAACAACCAGTCATTCAAAAGGGAATAAACTTGAATAGCATGATTGATATTTTCTTACAGGCATGCTGAGTGTTCAGTCTCTTGGCCTTTTTTGTAATGTACAAGTCCATGGGAGATCCTGAACCTCAAATCACAACAGTTCTTATAAATAAATTATGTTGGAAGTGGTCACTTCTCAAAGTAAGTTATAAAAAATGGTATTCTGGTAATTTAATGATACTTCTACTTTAATAGTTTCATAAATTTAACAGAAAAACTTCATTTGTTATTATCTTGGTTATGTGCAGCCTTAAATAACTTTGAAACTGAAGAAGATCATAAAAGAAAATATTATAGTGGGGGAAGAAGGGAATTGTGTAGCTTAAAAGTTACAAGGAAGTTGGTTTTTTTAGGACTGCTGCAAAAGTCAGAAGGAACATTTTAGGAAACTTTCAGGTCATTCTAGAATGTGAATGTAATCCAGAAGGAAAGGATAATTACATAAGTTTGGCATAGACCAAAATAATTTTATTATTATTTTTTAAATTGTTTTTATTTTATTATCTATTGCTGATTATTTAAAAATCAAATAGTGTGACAGGAAGTGAGGAATTGGAGAGAAATAGCTGAAGAGTACCAAAAATATGTAGTATACTTTTTATTGGCTTTATAACTTTTTAAAACTAGACTTGTTACTAAGGGAAACAGGAAAGAGTCACAGATAGTCATCTAGGTTGAATTGCTATGACAAGGATCCTTGAAAATATGTAGCATAATTTCAGTGCAAACCAGAGAATTCTTAAATTGCGATGCTTTGCAAGGCTTAGGGGAAATGTTGGGAAGAGGATATATGGAGTTGCAATAATGCCAAGGTGGATTTTGGACTAAAAGGAAATTGCACTTGTGGCAAGATCAGACTTGGAAGCCCATCAATAGGAGGAAGGCGTTAGTAAACTAGATTTAGTGCAGAGAAGAGCAGTGAAATAACTGAAACTGGTAGGATTGTGTTGGAAAGGTAGAGTGTTAATAAACAATAGTAATAAACTTAGCAGCTTGAATAAACTAATAAAAGGGTGATTGGCTGTGTTCAGTATTTAAAAAGAATAAACTCACAGAACCATGGTCATAAGTAGGAACAACAGATAAATGTTTAAATCGAATATCAGGAAAATGTCCCAAGTATTATTCTAAGTAGGTTCAGTCTCCCAAAGGTGGTGGGGAAGCAATGGATCCCTTATCCTCTCACCACCAGGCAGGAGGAGGAGACCTTAGTGATGGAGGGGAGGGGAAACAGGGTTCTGCTAGGGGTGGCAGACAAATCCCCTCCCAACCTACCCCACCTCCCCAGGTGCCCTTATACAATAGGTGCAAGGCCCTGGAATATGAGGACCGGGGAAATGAGGACCAGGAAAAGGAGAATGCGGATGAAGGTGGTTCTGGGATGGAGAGGTCACCTAGGGCAAGGCAGCCTATCCCCCCATCATGACCTCCTCAATTAAGAAAAAAGAAAGGTAGTAGTCATTGGTGACTCCCTTTTGAGAGGAATGGAGGGCCTGGTATGCTGACCAGACCCAACCCATAGGTGTGCTGTCCCCCTGGGGCCTGGGTAAGGGACATCACCAAGAAACTTCCCAGCCTGGTACAGCCCACTGACTATTACCCGCTACTGGTTTTCCAGGTGGGTACTGACGAAGTCCCAACAAGAAGTCTGCAGATGATCAAGAGGGATGTCAGGGCCTTGAGGCGACTAGTTGAGGGATCTGGAGCACAAGTAGTGTTCTCTTCTGTCCTGACAGTTGCAGGGAATGATGGGGCAAGAAACAGGAAAATCATGCAGATGAACACATGGCTTTGAGACTGGTGTTACCAGCAGAATTTTGGGGTTTTTTGATCATGGGTCAGTTTATACAACACGGAGCCTGCTGGCAACAGATAGTGGTCCACCTGTCTCAAAGGGGAAAAAGGCTCTTAGCTCAGGAGTTAGTAGGGCTCATTGAGAGAGTTTTAAACTAGATTGGAAGGGAGATGGACAGGACAGGGCCAGGCTCAACAGATAAAGTATGGGAAGGGAAGAACTATAGTGACCACCCACGTAGCAAAAGGAGACTTAAGAGGGGATGCCTTGAGCAAGCACAAGCAGCCAAAGATGTAACCACAAGACAAGACTATGGAGCATTCCCTTGCACCCCCACTGGGATAGTGACACACAAATACCTCTATAAAGTGCCTGTACAGCAACACATGCAGTATGGGGAGCAAACAGGAGGAACTAGAGATCTGTGCACAGTCACAGGGCTTTCATTTCATTGCAATTATGGAGACGTGGGGGATAGCTCACATGACTGCAAAGTTGTTATGAAGGGCCACACCCTGTTTAGGAGACACAGACCAGGAAGGTGCGGTGGTAGAGTTGCCCTCTATGTGAGGCTACATTTGGAATGTATGGAGCTCTGTCTTGGGATGGATGACAGGCGAGTTGAGAGCTTATATGTTAAGATAAAAGGCAGGCTAGTAAGGATGACACTGTTGTGGGTGTGTGCTACAGGCTGCCTGAGCGGGAGGAAGCGGATGAGGCCTTCTACAGGCAGATTGAAGCAGCCTCAAAGTCACAGGCCCTGGTCCTTGTAGGGGACTTTAACTACTCTGACATTTGCTGGAGAAGCAACAGAGTGAAGCACAAACAGTCCAGGAGGATCTTAGAAAGCATTGATGACAACTTCCTGTCACAGGTAGTGGAGGATCCCACAAGGGGATCATGTGCTGTTCGACCTTATACTAACAAACAGGGAAGGCCTTATTGGAGATGTGAAGGTTGGGGGCAGCCTGTTCTGCAGTGACCATGAGATTGTGGAGTTCAGTATCAAGCAAGGAGGAAGCAGGGCAGCACGTATGATCACAACCATGGATTTCAGGAGAGCTGACTTAGGTCTCCTCAAGGATCTTCTTGGAAGAATCCCATGGGAATAGGCCCTGCAGGGAAGAGGCGTCCAAGAACGCTGGTCAATATTCAAGCACCGCTTCCTCCAGGCTCCAAAATGATGCATCACGATCAGCAAGAAGTCAGGCAAAGGGGGCAAGAGACCTGCGTAGATGAATAAAGAACCCCTGTCACTACTCAAGCATAAGCAGGAAACACATGGGAGATGAAAGCAGGGTCAGGCCACTTGAAATGAATATAGAGAGGTTGTCAGAGTAAGTAGAAATGAGATGAGGAAGGCCATGGCCTATCTGGAATTAAATCTGGCCAAGGATGTTAAGGACAACAAGAAGAGCTCCTTCAAATACAACAATAACAAAAGGAAAACTAAGGATCATATGGGCCCATTACTAAATCCAGGGGGGACCCTGGTTACAGAGGACGCAGTTACTGAACACCATCTTTGCATCAGTCTGCACTGACAAGAACAGCCCTCAGGGATCTCTGACCCAGAGGACCAGTGTAAAGGAATGGTGGGAGGAAGACATTCCCTTGGTCAAGGTGGATTGGGTCAGAGAACACCTAGGCAAACTTGACATCAACAAGTCCATGGGCCCTGATGGGATGCATCCAGGAGTGCTGAGAGAGCTGGTGGACACCATAGCGAGGCCACTCATGATCATCTTTGAAAGGTTGTGGAGATTAGGAGAGGTGCCTGAGGACGGGAAGAAAGCAAATGTCACCCTGGTCTTCAAAAAGGGCAAGAAGGAGGACCCAGGGAGCTACCAGCCAGTCAGCCTCACCTCAGTCCCTGGAAAGGTGATGGAGCCCTCATTCTGGAGGCCATCTCTACACATATGGAGGACAAGAAGGTGATCTGGAGCAGTCAGCATGGATTCACTAAAGGGAAATCATGCTTGACTAGCCTGATTGCCTTCTACAATGAAACAACTACCATGATGGATCAGGTTTTTGCATCTGTAGGATTGTTTCCTGTAGTTTTCCTGTTGCTGGATGCTGTGGGCTGTGTGCTGTCCTCCAGTGTTTGCCAAATAAACTCTGTGACAACTTATGGTACAAAGCATTTTTCAGCCAGAGTAGAGGCTATTGACGCTTCTGCTGCCATTATATCAATTATATATGTTTTAAAAGAAAATTGCTCTCTCAGGGGAAGGTATTTGGCTTATTTTGCCCCGAGGAGAGAGTTAAGACATTGGAAAGGAGCCTCCAGGGGCATAGTTTAGGTCTTGAATTTGAGTATGTTGACAGTAGGATTATGGATGGTAGAGGTGTTGTGGTCATGTTTTGTTCAGGCTCTGAATGAATATGCATGAAACTGGGAGATCCATGGGAGGGTTGAATAACCTCTCAGTGTCATAGGAGGAAGGTCTTCCAATGTTTGCAATTAATCCCTGGGTACAGACATGCATTCATGCAAATTATGTCTGGTACCATAGTGGCTAAGAAATACCTGAAATCAGAAATTAAATGGGAAAATAAACAAACTCACCTCCCAAAATTGTAAATCTGCAAAACAGTTTTCTAGAGCTTCCCATGTTTCCAACCATTATCTCCTTGCTTTGTGTTCCATGAATAATGAAAACAGGATTGCTTATAAAGCAGAATGGTTGAAATATGACATTGTGCTTTTAGCTTGTAACTGTTTTCTTTTTTCCTCTAATTCCAATAGGAGCATGGAAAAACTCAGTAGAAGAATGGACTGCAGAAGACTGGAATGAAGATGTAAGTGTACCTTGTTAGGTAGACCGATTGATTATTTACCCTTTTCATAGTTTCTGTGTTGTCTTCAAAAGCTAAATGTTTGAAGTAATACTTTGTATGCATGCAGCGATATTTCTTCTTGTGTTTTTTGCTGCAATTCTTGTTTAAAAAATATATATTTATATAAGCTTTTTTTCAGAATTAAATTGAATCAAGAAATATTATTTCTTGGTGGACAATACATAGATAATAAAATTTTAAAAAAAAGTTTTATCCCAAATTAAGTATTTGTGAATTATAAATTCTCCACTGCTCAATGCTGGTGGGTGTTAACTGCATACTTCCCCCTATTGTGTAAGGATTTAAAGCTATATTATCACAAGACTTTTATGTAACTAAGTGCTGCAGTTTACTATCAACTTTAGACTCTTGATTTGATGCTTTTTGTTTTAAATCTGCATAATTGTTCCACTTAGTCCACTTCATGTTCATAATCTTAAAAAAAGAGCTAGTAATATGCTGAAGTTGGCACTTAATTGCTTCATTCCTGCTGTTTCATCATGATGTGTTGTGTAAAGTACTTACAAGAATTTGGGTTCATTCTTTAACAGGCAGGAGATGTCTTCACGTCTGCAAAATATTTGGCATTTTTGATCATCATGCATGAAATTCGCATTTATGATTTTAAGTTTTCAGCTATTGTATTAAAGCTTAAGTAGTTCAGAAAACAAACTAGATAGCAAGAAATATGGAAAGGAAAACATAGCTTTTAAGAAGTCTTTCATCTTTTATATGAACATCCATTTCAAGTTTATTTTCAGAAGAGTAAGATTGTCTCGGAAGTCATCCCTTTTTCCTCCTCCTCTAGGGTGGCATGTCAGTGTTATCCCTAGAAATGTGTGAATGTTTCATATAACAGATATGAACGCTCCATCCTTACCTAATGAGAGGGACGTCTTTTGAGAAAATGAAAAGAAGTTCTAAAATTCATAGGTTTTCTGTATCAGTTACTGTCAGCAAAAGCTGGTAGCTTCTTTAAACCTGTCCTCTATTTCTGCAGTATATGCTAGAAGGAAACTAAGGGCTAAGGATACTGAAAATTTACGGCCTTGGTCTTACCCCTGTTTGCTGGTACAATGTAGCATTTGTAATACAGGAGGGATGTTGAGCAATGCTGGTTAGGTAATTAACTATCAAACCCGAGTAATTTGTACATGAATCTTGAAGGATCAGCAAATGAAATCTGTAGCCTGTTGTTAATTTTTATTAATCTTGTTGTGCTGGAAAAATCCCTGTAACCTAGGAGAAAGTTATTCATGTGCTGATGTTCAGAAAGAGTGAATGAAATAGTGAGCTGCAGGCAAATTAGCCCAAAACATCCCTGGGGAAAAAATAAAGTAAAATTGATTCATTTGATTTAAAAAAACAAAAGGAAGCGTAAGAATGCACCTTGTGCCATTCAGTGTAGTTGTATGAAAATAGGTCCACTTCAAATAAACCTGATATTGGTCCTTAAGTAAATTTCAATTTAACTGCAAAGATAGAGTATGATAAAGTAAGAGATTTGATCTACATCTTTTGTTCTAAATATAATTACACGCTATCATGAAACACATTAAGTGGATTGAAATCTGCCATGAAAATTTTAGCCAATAAATCTTTTGCAGGAGGGCCCTTATTGAACATGGGCATTTCTAGGAGGGCTATAAAGTAATCCAGTTCCAGGTGTTCCAGTTTGGCCAAATTTAGAAATATATCCTCTGAGAGAAGGCACAACCACCCCTCCCCCACCAGGCTCGGGAAAAAATAAATTTTCCTCGAAGGAAAGTGAAGGAGATAAAACTATTTATTTAACAAACACACGGGAAAAGGAAAATAATGCTAAATAATAAAATCTCTAGCTGTGGAAAAAAACCTGGGAAAGTGTTAGAGTCCTCCCTTTAGTCTCCTCGGAGCTGGGGCTTGGGCCAGGGCCAGGCCCTCTGTGCCCGGTGGAAAGTCCTCCCGATGTGCTCTGATGTTAAAGCAATCAAGCAGTCCAGTAGAAAAGGGAGAAAATCCGAAATTCCAGGGAAGGAAAAATTCAACTCTCAGTCTCTCTCCAGAGAAAAAGCAGCTGAACCACTGGCAAAAGAAAACTGTCCTAGGAGCAGCAAGCCGGGTGTTTCCTCCTTCCCCTGCCGCAGCTGGAAACCAATTGCTATCTGTGTGTGACCTTGAACAAGCTGCAAACTGCTTTGAAAAAGTTTTGCTCAGTTTTTTCCTTCCCCCTCTCAGGCTCAGTTTGGAGGCATAGAAAGGCACAAAAATTAATTTCTGGGCATAGGCAGCGATATGGGATACACATCACAAAGTCACCCCAAGACATTCCACCCCTTATCCCATATTGTTGGCTCAATGCCCAAACTAAGATATTCTAATTCTACACCCACATTAATACATATATATATATATATATACACAGCTATATACAAACCGTGACAGTGACAGCAAGCAGGGGTATACAAGCATTTCACACTACAGGTGGTTTTCATAAAACAATCAGATCCCCCTGTGGTACACAACGTGTTGTTCCATCTTTCTGCATTACCCACCATGTGCAACCAGGTCCCTGAGCAAAGACAACCCCACGGATGGGTTTATCTGTACTCGAGGCAGAATTTATCCACACAGTCTTTCCTAACAGACCTCTGACATGCACTACTGGGACCTTATCTCCATCTGTTGTATGCAGGGATTCAGATTGGGCTGGACCAGCTCTATTGGTGGAACCTCGGGTGTTAACTAACCAGGTGGCCTTGGCCAGATGCTGCGCCCAATTTTTAAAAGTTCCCCCACCCAGTGCCTTCAAGGTGGTTTTCAACAATCCATTGCACCGTTCCACTTTGCCTGCAGCTGGTGCATGGTAAGGGATATGGTACACCCACTCAATGCCATGTTCTCTAGCCCAGGTGTTAATAAGGCTATTCTTAAAATGAGTCCCATTGTCAGATTCAATTCTCTCAGGGGTGCCATGCCTCCAAAGGACTTGCTTTTCAAGGCCCAGGATGGTGTTCCGGGCAGTAGCGTGAGGCACAGGGTAGGTCTCCAGCCATCCAGTGGTGGCTTCTACCATTGTGAGCACATAGCGCTTGCCTTGGCGGGTTTGAGGCAGTGTGATGTAATCAATCTGCCAGGCCTCCCCATACTTGTATTTGGACCATCACCCACCATACCACAGGGGCTTCACCCGCTTGGCCTGCTTGATTGCAGTGCATGTCTCACAGTCATGGATCACCTGGGAGATACTGTCCATGGTTAGATCCACCCCTCGGTCTCGTGTCCACCTATAGGTGGCATCTCTGCCCTGATGACCTGAGGCATCATGGGCCCATCGAGCTAGGAACGACTCTCCCTTGTGTTTCCAGTCCAAGTCTACCTGTGACACTTCTATCTTTGCAGCCTGATCTACCTGCTTGTTGTTTTGGTGTTCCTCATTAGCCCTACTCTTGGTGACATGGGCATCTACATGGCGGACTTTCACAAGTAGTTTTCTTACTCGGGCAGCGATGTTTTTCCACTCCTCAGCAGCCCAGATTGGTTTTCCCCTACGCTGCCAATTAGCTTTTGCCCACTTTTCTAGCCATCCCCACAGAGCATTGGCTACCATCCATTGAATCAGTGTAGAGGTATAGCTTTGGCCACTTCTCTCTTTCAGCAATGTCCAGGGCTAGTTGAATAGCTTTGAGTTCAGTGAGTTGGCTTGATCCACCTTCTCCTTCAGTAGCTTCTGCAACCCGTCGTGTGGGACTCCATACGGCTGCTTTCCACTTTCGTTTCATCCCTACGATGCGACAAGAACCATCAGTGAAAAGAGCGTAGCGTGTGTCTTCTGATGGCAGTTGATTGTACGGTGGAAAGCAGCCGTATGGAGTCCCACACGTTGGACGCCACTAAATTTGTTCCGGTTTGGCCAAATTTAGAAATATATCCTCTGAGAGAAGGCAGAACCACCCCTCCCCTACCAGGCTCGGGAAAAAATAAATTTTCCTCGAAGGAAATTGAAGGAGATAAAACTATTTATTTAACAAACACCCGGGAAAGGAAAATAATGCTAAATAATAAAATCTCTCGCTGTGGAAAAAACCTGGGAAAGTGTTAGAGTCCTCCCTTTGGTCTCCTCGGAGCTGGGGCTTGGGCCAGGGCCAAGCCCTCTGTGCCCGGTGGAAAGTCCTCCCGATGTGCTCTGATGTTAAAGCAATCAAGCAGTCCAGTAGAAAAGGGAGAAAATCCGAAATTCCAGGGAAGGAAAAATTCAACTCTCAGTCTCTCTCCAGAGAAAAAGCAGCTGAACCACTGGCAAAAGAAAACTGTCCTAGGAGCAGCAAGCCGGGTGTTTCCTCCTTCCCCTGCCGCAGCTGGAAACCAATTGCTATCTGTGTGTGACCTTGAACAAGCTGCAAACTGCTTTGAAAAAGTTTTGCTCAGTTTTTTCCTTCCCCCTCTCAGGCTCAGTTTAGAGGCATAGAAAGGCACAAAAATTAATTTCTGGGCATAGGCAGCAATATGGGATACACATCATAAGGTCACCCCAAGACAGCAGGCCAGATGCCATCTAGTGTCTTTTTCAATGATTTGGAAGTAATACGATCACTGCTGAATAAAATTTGTGAGAAATAAAAAAAATTATTGGAATGGCCATTAAAAGTAAGCCAGTCATACAGAAATCTGAACCTCTGCT
Organism: Coloeus monedula; assembly: GCF_965178545.1. Lineage (NCBI taxonomy): Eukaryota > Metazoa > Chordata > Aves > Passeriformes > Corvidae > Coloeus > Coloeus monedula. The sequence continues at coordinate 7,372,248 of NC_138821.1, read as the reverse complement.
AGACTTGACCCATTCAAATGAAAAATACTTTAATATAGCCAAGTGCCCATTTGTTTTATAGGAATAAAGGCACACCTCCAGAACAAATGGCCAGTGTCTGGAAAGCAGCAACTGAAAAAATTTCAGCATTGTAGTGGATGATGAAAAAAGAACAGCTCAGCATGATGTCCTAAAGGGCTGTTGCTGTGGCAAAAAACGCCTATTGTAGTCTTTTTGCCTGTAGGCACTCTTCCCTGTCTCTTAATCATTCTTGCTTTATATTTCAGTATGTGGACTCTCCTGAACTTGGTTCTGAAATACTGCATCCAATTATTCATTGCTTTTACTAAACAAAAAATGTGGAAAATAGCTGAAAATATTTACTGATAGTATTGGTGTTTGAGAGTGAGATTTTTAGTTTATTGAATCTGAAAAGGTTACTTTATTAGCATATAATGAGTTCTTGCTTTAGTCTAGCAGAAAAAGGCTTAATATGAACCTGTGGCTGGAAAATGGAGCCATGCATTTAAATATATTATATACAATTCTCGCAGCATGACTAATGATTGAAATAACCAAGGAAGCTGATGTATTTGCTGTCTGCAGGTAAAGACCAGGTGTTTTTTTGAAGAATATTTTTATTTAAATGTGGTGTTCCCTAGTCAAGTATAAGTTAGGTGCAGGTGAGTGAAATTTCATGTTGTTTGACCTGAGGACGATTTGATTTCTGTGATTTAATAGTCCTGTCTGGTATTTATGTCTAGTAGTGAGTATTGAGCAAGTATAGTATGTTTCAGCATGCTATTAAATAGAGGAAACTCTTTGCAGTGAAAATCGGAGGTTATGTGGACAATGAAGGACCAGACAAATATTGAGGTACTGTAGATGGCTCTGGGTTTTCCTCTTAAAATTGTGATCATATTCTTCTGGCTAAATAAAATTAACTACAGAAACTATCAGAAGGGAAGAAATAGAATACATACAAATTGTTGGAAAGTGGATGAAGGAAAACATTTTCTGCATAATATTGGTAGTTTTAGTTTTTATTTGAAACAATGGCAACACTTTAAAAAAAAATTGTAGTGGGAGTGTTTCCTTTACCAGGAAGAAGCACAAGAACTTGTCTTATTTTCTTTAACTTCAGTACATCATACCAAAACACTAATAAGGTTTTGTTATTTATGATTTGTTGCTGTTGAGTTTTTATGAGTATGCCAGAATATATTTTCTTGTGGTCCTCACTTATCAACTGGCCATAGGAACTAGTAGCTTAGTTGTTAAATATATTGTGTGTTTGGTGATTGGAGGATGATTTTTATCATAGAAACAGGAGCTGAAAAGCATAGACATTTCACTGCAGACGGAGGAAATACCATTGTGAGGCTGCTGCTTGCAAATGGTTCACAACTGTTCATTCAGTTCTGGGAAAATGGCAGAGCCTCAGTGAAAGATTTGTGAGTGTAGTGTACAGTGAGCATAAATAACTTTGTTAGGAGCTGATATTAATTCTAAGATGCACTAATTTGAAAACAAACCAGTGGGAGGCACCAAGTCAGAATAACAATTTAATAGGGAAATTAAAAAAAAGGCAGAAAACACTGGTTTAAACGGACAGAGTCAGGATACAACCTGACACCCTGTTAATCAGGGTGGCAGTAGCAGTCCGATAAGATGGTGGCTGCAGTCCTCCTGAAGTGGTGGATGTGGTTCTGTTGAAGTGGTGATCCTGTAGAAGGGTCTGCTCTTCCTCGGAAGGTCCAGTGGTGGGTATGCAGCTCTTGTCCTCTGGGAATACAGTGGGAAGGGTTGTCTGTGGTGTTCAGAATCTCCGATTATATCCAGGATGGAATGCTTGGTTCCTCCTTCTGGGTGGAGCATCTCACAATGGGATGATGAGTCATGAGGCGAGGCATTGATGGGTTCATTAACAGAAGATAGTCCGGAGGGAGGAGGCAAGGAAACACTGCCCCACCTGGTTTCAACAGCTCATGAGGATGGTAATAGCATACACTGCAACCCAGGACATAAGAAATTCTAAATACTTCTGTGTAATAAAGCTTTCAAGCTGCTGCTGCACAAAGTATGTGTTTGGACAAATGCTGTAATCCCAGCAGACTTTTGAATTAGGTGTTTGATTGGAGCTTGTGGCAGTGAGTTTGCTGCAGGGTGTAGTGTAAACTTCAATGTAGCCAAGCTTAAAGAGAACATTTCCTCTCTCACGTCAAGCATGCTTTTGCATTGTCACAAATATCCTCAGGCTCCTCGATTTGCTTAGTTTTCAGGATTCATCAGTGTTTTGGCCATGGTTCATCTTATCCTGGGTTTTGTGAGCATAAGAAACTTTTGACATTACAAAGAATTTGCTATTTAACCAAGAGATTGCAAACCATAAGCTGCTGCTTGTACCATTAGCTGACCTCCTTGTGCCATATAATGCAGGAGTCTCATAACACCACAGAAAGTACAGTACACATTGTTCTAAAATAACACGTATGGTGGGGAAAGAGCTGAGCAATAGAGAAACAGCCTTTTAAATTGGAAATATGCTTTAGCTGAATCTTCTTTGTTTTGGTCAGTACATAGAGTTGCAGGCTGGCAGCATTATGCACAGGACAGAGTTGTGTTGCAGAAAAATGGTGATGCCTTTTCCTGGTCTTAAAATCAAGAGTCATACACGGTTAGAAGGGGAAAAGGGATTTTACCTTGGTATTTATTTTAAGGATCCTTAGGTGCACATGTCCAGGTCATATGCATCGAGATGCACCCCGCCGAGTATGTCCCCCCAACATCGGGTATAACATTATAGGTTTTACTAATTAGCATATCTATCAAAGATTCCCCAATGAGAGGCTCAACTGAGCCCCCCTCCCCAAGGAACCTTCCCCTGGATGGCTCTATCTTGGTTTACAGAATGTGTTCTGGAGAGGACCTTGGGGTCTGGGGCACACTGATCCCTAGCTACGAAGCTTCTAAAATGTTTAGTCTCTTAGCTTGACAAACAAGTCCAAGAATGTCGGCAAAAAGCACTAGGAATACAGAAGTTGTAAAAAGGTATAACAGGGGTATAAAAGAAAAGGCAAAAATCTTCATGGCATCAATGGTATTAAATATGTTGTATTGGCAGGAAGGGAAGGAAGTGAAGGGAGGAATTGTGGTGGTACTCATTTTTTCATGACCCAGCGTAGTGCTAGGGGAGAGCACATGAAACATTTGAACTTTGAGTAGTAAGCGATTTGCTCCCAGTAAGACCCTCTGCATCCTGCTTAAATGTTTCATAGAAGAATCCCAGATGACCATATACAGGGACATATGTGCTTTCAGTAGAGCTGCCTGTGGGATGGCAGATGATATTGCCTCATGTCTGTGATGTCCTTTAAACTGGGCTGCTAGCAATTAAAAATGCATAATTTCCTGGAAGAGCTACATTCAAATGTCACATTCTAAAGGGATTCTTTGTGCATGTTTGAATAGGTCAGTTATTCTTTAGTCTAAATACAGAGCTACACCAAAGTAGTTAAGGGTGATTTTGTGCAAATTTAATTTAAAATATAACCATTATACAGTCATATCTCTACCTTGTTAAACCAAACCTGTACTGGCTCATTCTGGTTTGCAAGTATTCCTGTCAATAGAAATGAATTAACCGTAGGAAGTTGTAGTTGTTTAACTACTATTCTTCTAAAAAGAAAAGCTATTTAAAAAAATCCCAAACAGGAAACAACCAACCCCCCTACAAACCAAAATCACCCCCTTTCCCCCCCAAAATGCCAACCAACCAGCTCCCCCTCCCCAGCTACCTGTGCAAGTATCTATCTTTATTGTAACAGCATGGTGGAAGCAGTACAGTTTTCTGCTGTGGATGGTTTGACTTGTTATACTAGTATAAGCAATTACACAGTTCTCCCTTTATTGTTTTAAAACTCATGCTTGCAGAGCAATCTGTTTAAGATGGTTTTGCTACCCCTAGCAGAAGTGCCAAGAAAGAACCATGAATGCTAGTTCACTGTACATACCTGAGTGCAAGCCTGCCTCCACTGGTGATGTGAGCTGAAATGTAAAACAGAGATACATGAAATGAGTGGGAACGGTGCAATGTGTTAGACTTCTGCAACAAGATTTATCAGAGCTGCTCTATGGAGTCCTAAATTATGTCTGCACACTGATGATATACCAGCTGTCGCATTAATTACTTTCTACTGGTATAGTTTTCAGTTAAACTATTTCCCAAACTGATGTAGTTACATTAGTATACCATTCAGTGTTCAGTATATCAAATTTCCTAACACTTTAATTAAATTGGTACTTGATTCTGTGGAGAAGACTTTGCTGAAGTTCGACTACATGTTTTTGTCTTTTTAAGCAGAGCTGCAGCATAACTGGTTGTAATGATAGCTTGACTTTACTTTCATCTTAAAAGTGCATGACCAAGATGGAATTTCTGAAGATGTCACAGTACTGAAGTGTGAGCATGTGTATGATTAAAATAACTCTCCCCCACACACACTTTTTCAGCTTTCTGAAACAAAAGTCTTCACTGCTTCCTCTGTTCCAGCTGAGAATCATGTGACTCCTAGGCAAAGGTAAGCTCTTCTTCCATAGTTTCCCTATACCTTAAAAACTTTCTGCTTGCTGAAGCAATGCTAGCTTGCACATATAAAATGTTGACTAAAACACAGGGCAGCCTTGGTCAGAGATTGGTCAAGCTAGTTTCAAAATTGTGAGTCTTGCTTTTGTGGGTTCCTGTGTGTCATGGTTTGATGCTGGCCCAATGCCAGGCACCCACAAGAGTTGCTCACTCACCCTCCCCTGCCACAGCTGGGCAGAGGAGAGATAGAAAAAAAATTAACAAAGGGTTCATGAGTTGAGATAAGGACCAGGAGAAAACACTTCAAGGGCAAAACAGCCTTAACTTAAAGTTACAAAGTGAATTTATTGCTAACAGACTCAGAGGAGGATAATAAGTAAAATAAGACCTTAAAACACCTTTTCCCCTCAGCCCATCCCTCCTTCCCACCGACATCACAGGGAGACAGGGCATGGGAGTTTTGGTCAGTTCATCACCGAGATTCTCTTCCACTGCTCTGGGAGAGGAGTCCTTCCCCTGTGAGACTGTGGGGTCCCTCCCATGGGAGACAGTTCTCCATGAACCTCTCTGACGTGGGTCCACTCTCACAAGCAGCAGTCCTACTGCACCTGCTGTAACGTGAGTCCCTCCCATGGGTAAACAGTTCTCCCAAAACTGCTGCGCCGTGGGTCTCTTTCCACGGGGTGCAGTCCTCCAAGGACAAGCTTGTCCAGCCTGGAAGCAAGGGCCCTCTCTCTCCACCGGGTCTTCCACTGGACCACAGCCTCCTCCAGGCATCCACCTGCTCTGGCATGGACACCTCCCCCACAGGCTGTGGGTGGATCTCTGCATCCCCCGTGGACCCATGGGCTGCAGGGGGACAGCCTGCTTCACCATGGTCTTCACCACGGCCTGCAGAGGAATCTTGGCTCTGGTGCCTGGAGCACCTCCTCCCCCTCCTTCTTCACTGACCTTGGTGTCGCCATGTTGTTTTCCCTCACATGTTCTCACCTTCTCTTCTCTGACTAGAAGCAAAACCTTGTGACTTTGTTTTGATTTTCTTCTTAAATATGTTATCACAGAGGCATGATTGGCCCAGTTTTGGCCAGCAGCGTGTCCATCTTTCAGAGCCATCAGAGATTGGCTCTGCTGAACATGATGGAAGCTTCCAGGAGCTTCTCACAGGAGCCACCTCTGTGGCCCCCCTGCTACCAAAAACCAGGCTGTGCAAAAACAATACACTGTGTTACCTATTATTGACTACAGAAGTGGAGCCAAACTTACCAAATCCATGAACATAATACTGACTTCTGCACAAAGACTGCTTACTGGCAGGAACAAAAGTAGCTGGTAAGAAAACTGTGCTGCTGTTGTTGAAAAGGAAGCTCTGGCTTTGCTGTCCAGAAAATGAAAAACCTGCCCCTGTAGATGTAGAAAGTATTCAGAATGTAGTGCTTTGACAAATATATTGCCATAAAAGCTTGTGTTGCTTACCAGGAAAATCACCTTCTTGCCATCACAATTACTTGCCTTAATTGATGATCTAGAGTTCAGATAGAGAACGGAAAATATGGCAGTTGCTGCCTTTGCTTGTCTTCACCAAATGCCTGGCCAATTATGTGGAATCAGCTGCCTGCATTAGCCTCAGAGAGCAGGTTAAGGTTGTATGATGAAGACTTCTGTAGTTGGATAGCATGAGATCTGAAAACTACATGGCCTAATGGTCCCAAACATCCTGATACAGCTGTACTGCTATACTTCAGACTGCAGCAAAATTTTCATTATAACATGGGTGTGACCTGGAGGAGGCATGGTGTCAGTTGTCTTACAGTTTATATTCCATTCCTTTCCTTCTTAAAGGTGATATGGCGGGGGGATTGGACTAGATGATTTCCACAAGTCCCTTTCAACCCTAACTATTTGTGATATGCTCACATGTTCATTGTTTTAATGCAAATATTCTTCCAGTGGATATCCCTCAATTTATGTTAGAAAATATTTTAGTTCATCAGCTCAAATTCTGGTGTATTGTTTTGTGTTTTGTGGTTTTTCATTTTGGTTGTTTGGTCATTTTTTTACTTGCCATAAGAAAGGCTTGGACATTAAAAAATCTATGCTAATCAAAGTGCTGGAAGCAGCTCTTCAGCCCAAGCCTGTGGTATATTTAGGATAAACTTAAGTCAGAATTTTTTGAGTAGATTTCTTTTGTTGTCTGAATGCTTTGCTTTTCCTTGGATAAACCTGTGTTAAACGTGTAGGTGTTAATAGGCCATGTTAAATGTAAGAAAATTCACATTTCTCATCCTGCTCAGGTATGTATGGTAAAGTAATTTTGGATATGTGCCTACTATCTAAGAAATGTAGCTTTTATTTCCTCTGCTCTTGTGACTTCCATACCAGCACACACTCAGTTGCTGCATGTGACTTCATTCTTTACTGTCTGTATACCCACCCCATACAGAGGTAGGACTTTGATCCCTTTCTCTTTTTAAAGGAATAGTGCAATATACAGAGAATGTGGATTATCAATATATATAATGGGTTGGCAGACAGGATCAGCTTAAACACAATGTATCTTTTATGACTTGTCTCCAGTTACTTGGTTATATTAATCATATGGGTTATTTATGTGATACGTGATGTTATAAATCTGATAATGTTTTAAATGAGAGCAAAGAATTTATATTCTAGCTGTAGTGGTAAGTTTCAGCTAGCAGAGTTTTATTTTCTGGCAAAAACCTCTATTCTACCTCTTTTGTATGGCAGGCAAGAAATGTTTGAAAAGACTGTTAATCATTAATAATTCTGTTGATGGTATGGCAGCCTTAGTATTAGTGCTTTCTTCAGTTTCAGCACAGTGTAATCATTGTGTTTATTCCAGCCAAACTTTGCTTTGTCTTACAGCATTGACTTGGTAACACTGCTTCAAAAGCCCAAAAAGCCTGTGACCTTTACCCAAGAGACAGAAGGCAACTCATTTGAGGCTCCCCAGCAACAGACCTTTGGCCAAGCCCTAGTCTTCACAAATTCTCAGCACAGCACCCAGATGGCATCAGGAACTGGCAGCTCCAGTGCTGTAAACTCTTATCCTCCTCAAAGTCTGGTAAAAATATCTTATGCTTTCTAAATATTCTGAATGAGTAAATATTTCAGGTTAAGTAACTTTTCCAGTACTGGTCATTTAATGAGATGGTTGGGTATTTATAAAATTCAGGTTGCAAATGTTGAAGGAATTCTTAATTTCATTCCTTCCATTCACACACACACAAAATAAAGTTTACCTTTTTTTTCTGGTTTTGCTAAGTAGTTGTTTCTCAGTTCACATGAAGTACTTGTATTAATTTTTGAGTAGAGAGCAGATGCATTTACTGCATGCTGATTTAGGATGAAATCACTTGTTTCTAGTGAAGAGTTCTCTGCCAGAAAACTTTGATGTGTTATTTGCAAACACATCTCTGACTACTTTTTGTGGAAACCTGATTATTTCTGAGTCAGTTGTGAGGGCTTGAAATTGGGCACTTGAACTGATTTTCACAGAATAAATGTAACTATTAGTAAATGCATGCTATTTTAAGATGCATGGATTAAAGTAAATCAGTATTGTCGTAATCAGTGATGAAGTTATATCAGTGATAACCAGAGAGGGTCTGGTCATATGCTCCAACTGCTGATTTTTTTATTGGTCATAAGCTAAAACACAAGAAGTGATGCCTCAACACGAGGAAGAACTTCTTTACATTGAGGGTGGCAAAGCACTAGAACAGCTGCCCAGGGAGGGTGTAGTCTCCCTCTCTGGAGATGTTCAAAACCCACCTGGACATGCTTCTGTGTCACCTGCTCTGGGTGACCCTGCCTTGGCAGGGAGTTGGACTGGATGATCTCCAGAGGTCCCTTCCAACCCTAACAATTCTGTGATTTATTAGTAATTTCGAACTGAAGAGGTTTTGGTTGCTGCCAAATAGCAGCTGTAGGCATTGACCCTATGGTTATGGTTATGTTCAAATTATTTATTAAATACTCAACTCCACTCTTTCCCCCTTTTTTTTTTGTCTCTCGGTAGTCTGCAGTCCTTTGTTCTGGCTTTGAAGAACGTGGGTCTCCTAAATTAACAACCTCTACTGGATCCCAAATCTTGGACCAATTGAAATCTCCAGGTTTGGGTCAGTTTACCTCTCAACAAAACAATAATAGTTCTACTACCACTACCACATCATCCTGGGATCTAAAACTGCCTATTACCCAGGCCTCAGTCCTTAGTCAGTTTGGTAAGTGCTTTGACATAGCTTTCTCTCTCTGTTAGCCTATAAGATTTCTTAATGCCAACAGCAATTTAAAATGGCCTTAAATGAAAAGCTTTTTTAAAAAAACATAATCCTAATAATATAATTGGTTACAGCATTGTGTTACACTTAGTTGCTGGTAATAGACAGTATATCACAAACTAAGTTTTGAGAGGCTTAAGTCTATCTATAAATGTCATTGAATCTTTAGAGGTTGTTGAGCCTTCATGTAATGACATCTTTGATTTAATGTGCTTAAATATTTAAGTGGAATTTTGATGTGACTTTGTGTCGTGGTTTAACCCCAGCCAGCAACCAAGCCCCGTGCAGCTGCTCACTCCCTCTCCCACCAGTGGGATCTGGGAGACAATCGGAGGGGTAAAAGTGAGAAAACTCGTGGGTTGAGATAAAGATAGTTTAATAGGGAAAGCAAAAGCCACACACTCAAGCAAAGCAAACTAAGGAATTCATTCACTGCTTCCCATGGGCAGGCAGGTGTTCAACCATCTCCAAGAAATCAGGGCTCTGTCATGTGTAATGGTGACTTGTGAAGACAAACACCATCACTCCAAACATCCTCCCCTTTCTCCTTCTTCCCCCATCTTATATACTGAGCATGATGCCATTTGGTCTGGAATATCCCTTTGGTCAGTTGGGATCACCTGTCTGGGTTGTGTCTCCTCCTAACCTCCCATGCACCCCCAGCCCCTTCCCCAGTGTGGCTGTACAAGGAGCAGAAAAGGCCTTGACTCTATGCAAGCCCTGCTCAGCAATAACAAAAACATCTCTTTATTATCAACCCTGTGTTCAGCACAAATCCAAAACACAGCCCCATACCAGCCACTGGGAAGAAAATTACCCCAGCCAAAACCAGTACACTTTGTTTCTCAACAAATTCTGGAAAATACCTATTTTTAGTATGCCTATGCTGCTTCTTGCTTGTACCATATTTTTTCCTTTTCCCCAATTTTTTCTCTTCTATTCATTGCATGAATTTTGAATGAGTAATACATAATTTCTTCATAATGTGCATCACATCTCAGCATTCTTTCCCTAGTGTGAAGTCTATGTGTGCTGAAAATGATGCAGGTTACACATTTTGTCTATTCATAATTGTATGGATTTTTCATTTAATTGAGTAAAATTAGTAGAAACAGTGAAAATGACACCAACTTGGTTTTACAGTGTAGTTCCTAGCAGTATTCTCACTGTGAAGAGTGATAGCTCTTGTATCTCTCTCGTGTGTATGAGTGTATGTTTCCAGATAGATAAGCAGCCAATTTGGTAGCAGTTATAGTCTTTGACATGCAGAAATTCTGAAAAAATGTTTATGTACATTTTAAGTTGCTTTTTAATACACTTCAACTGGATAAAAAAACCTTCACACTGCAAATTCTGTGGATCTCTTACAGTTGTTGACCAGTGCTCTGAGATACTTTCGGTGTCTGAAAATATGAAAGGGGAAGTCTTGGGAAAAAACCTGTCAGCATCCAGTGTCTCTTGACTTTCAGCCATATTGAGATGGTAGATGACTTCCTATTTCTGTTGAAAATCTTTTCTTTTGTAGGGGCAGGGGAATCCTAACTCATAATACCACTAAGTTGCAACTCTAGACCCCTTGGAAGTAATCACATTTTATCGGCACAGTTAATTGCAGTAAAACTTGCAGTGTTTGACTAAAATAATCCATAACAGTTTTTGAGGCCTAATGTGTGATAATGTTACGTGACTGTATGAATAGGTTTGGTTTTATATTTTTTAAGAAAGCCAAGGCAAGCAGCTCTGGTGCAGGTGCATTTTGCAGCAGAGCAGGGGATCTATGGGAAGACGTTGGTGATGGTGTCCTGAGCTGGGGAAACCCCAGGAGAGCACTGAGACCCATCAGGAGCCAGCAGCTTGCACAAGAGTGGCTGATGAGGCATGGGCAGGGCCAGAAGTAATGGTGGCCCACCCCCTGTGGCACTTAAGACAGGATGTGGTTTGACAGGTTGTGCGGGCGGCCTTGCCAGCTCAATCAGGGAGCAATGGTAGCCACCTGGCAGACAGCCACAGCCGACCTCTCTAAGTTCTGCACCCACCATGACTGAAACAGCTGCCTAGACAGAGCTCTGGTGGGAACGTGCTGCCATCCAGGTGTCAGGCTGCAGGGTGTGCCTTGCTCTTATGCCAGTATTGGACAGCAGTAGTGAGCACACCTGTGGGAGGTGTGCCCAAGTAGAAAAATTCCTCTGCTTAGTGACAGAACTCTGGGAGGAGGTGACTAGATTGAGGAGTATCAGGGAGTGCAAGAGAGAGACTACCAGAACCAAACCCTACCTTTCCTGGGACAGGCCCACCAGTCAGACAAGGCACATGCCAGGGAAGATCTCCTATCTTCTTTCTGCTTGGCTTAACATGGTGACCTAAAGGATAAGGGGTAATGGTGACTAGTTCCTACCCAATGCAGCAGGAACATCTCATCTGTGACTACCCCACCTCCCCAGGTGCCCTGGCATAATAGGTACAAGGCTCTGCAAGTGGAACTTAACAATGATGAGGACAATAGTACATCTAGCATGGAGGTGTTGCCAAGGTTAAGTCAGCCTATGCCCTGTGTCAAAACTGCTTCCATAAAGAAAAAAAGACAGGTCATTGTCATAGGACACTCCCTTCTGAAGGGAACAGAAGGCTTCACATGCAGACCAGACCCACTTCTTTAAGAAGTCTGCTGCCTCCCTGAGGCCCAGGTAAAAGATGTAGTGAGAAAGCTTTCTATGCTGGTACAACACTCAGATTATTGATTTTTCAGGTAGGCAGTGATGAAGTTGCAACAAGAAGTCTGAGGGCAATCAAGAGAAACTTCAGGGTCTTGAGGCGACTGGTTAAGGGATCAGGAGCACAAGAAGTGTTCTCTGTCCTTCCAGTTGCAGGGAATGATGAGGGAAGAAACAGGAAGAGCCAGCAGATCAATACCTGGCTCTGAGCCTGATGTCACCAGCAGTATTTTGTTTTGTTGTGATCATGGGTCGGTTTACACAAACCAGGCCTGCTGGCAACAGGCGGGGTCCACCTGTCTCAAAAAGGGAAAAGGATCTTTGCACAGGAGTTAGCAGGTCTCATCGAGAGAGCTTTAAACTAGATTTGAAGGGGGAAGAGGATAAACCCAGGCTTGCTAGAGAGAAGCCTTTGGGCAGCACACCAGTGTTTGAGGGACACTGTGCCAGTGAGGTCCTTTGGTCTGCCATCTCAGTGGAGGTAGGGGATGGAGATCCATGAGGCAGCAATGACACAAGGGTTACTGATGTGTTAGAAATCCCAGAAGTGCCTGAGAATGGTCACACAGGAATTGGGGCTTCTCCCCCCCCCAAAAGGCATCAGGATCAATAGCCCAAATGAAGTGCATCTACACCAACACACACAGCATGGACAACAGGAGGAGCTGGAAGCCATGGTGCAGCAGGAAAATTATGACATAGCTGCCATCATAGAAACATGGTGGGATGATTCACACAACTGGAAAGCTGCAATGGATGGCTATAAACTCTTCAGAAGGGACAGGCAAGGAAGGAGAGGCAGTGGGGTAGCCCTATATGTTAGGGAGTGTCTTGATTGCCTGGAGCTTAATGATGGTGACAATACACTTGAGGGTTCATGGGGAGGAATCCAAGGGAAGGCCAACAGGGCAGATATCCAGGTGTGAGTCTGTTATAGACCACCCAACCAGGATGAAGAAGCAGATGACATATTCTATAAGCATCTGGGAGAAGTCTCACGATTGCTAGTCCTTGTTCTTGTCCAGGATGTCAACTTACCAGATGTGTTCTGGAAATACAACACAGCAGAGAGGAAACAGTCTAGGAGGTTCCTGGAGTGTGTGGAAGAGAACTTCCTGACATAGCTGCTGAGCCAACCAGGGGAGGTGCTGTGCTGGACCTGCTGTTTGTGAACAGAGAAGGACTGGTGGGTGATGTGGTGGTCAGAGGCTGTCTTGGGCACAGTGATCACAAAATGATAGAGTTTTGGATTCTTGGAGAAGTGAGGATGAGGGTCAGCAGAACTGCTATGTTGGACTTCCAGAGGGCAGACTTTGGCCTGTTTAGGAGACTGGTTGATGGAGTCCCTTGGGAGGCAGTCCTGAAGGGCAAAGGAGTCCAGGAAGGTTGGACATTCTTCAAGAAGGAAATTCTAAAGGTGCAGGCAGTCTTCATGTGCCAGAAGACGAGCTGATGGAGAAGAAGACCAGCCTGGTTGAGCAGAGACCTTTGGCTGGAACTTTGGGGAAAAAAAAAAGAGTCTATCACCCTTGGAAGAAGGGGCAGGCAACTTGCAAGGACTACAAGGATGTTGGGAAAAAATTAGAAGGGACAAAGCCCAGCTAGAACTTAATCTGGCTACTGCCATACAAGACAAAATTGTTTCTATATCAGCAGCAAAAGGAGGGACAAGGAGAATATCCTTAATTAAGTGCGGGGGAAAACACAGTGACAAAGGATGAGGAAAAGGCTGAGGTACTCAATGCCTTCTTTGCTTCAGTCTTTTATAACAAGACTGGTTTGTTCTCTGTGTGCCCAGCCCCCTGAGCTGGAAGATGGAGACAGGGAGCAGAATGAAGCCCCCACAATCCAAGGGGAAATGGTCAATGACCTGCTACACCACTTAGATGCAAGTCCTTGGGGCTGGATGGGCTCCACCCAAGGGTACTGAGGGAGCTGACAGAAGTGTTCACCAAGCCGCTTTCAATCATTTATCACCAGTTGTAGCAGGTTCAGTTTGTAACCGGGCGGAAACACCAATTAGAGTGTAGTGGTTTGGTCCAAAATACTCATTACTTACTTATTTACCTTCTGTGAGATAAGAATTAGGAGAAAGCAAAGCAGGCACAAAACTTGAAAGAATATAAAGAAGTTTATTAACAGACCTAAAAGGAAGAAAAAAAGAAAAAAAAAAATCAGACCACACCTTCAGAACACTTCTCCTCCCCCCACCTTTCTCCCTTCTCCCACTGGCAATGTAAAAAGCCAACCCTTGAGATTTTCAGTCTGTTTACCACTTCCATAATAACCTTCTTCAGTTCACTTAGGGAGAGGAGTCTCTCTTGCTCATGCTATGGAGACATCTCCACAAGAAGTTCTCTAATGGCTTCAGTATCACAACGAGACAGCTGCCCGTGTTGGTTCTCTGCTCGCATGTGAGAGTCTCTTCCCCCGACTTACAGCTTGTCCCACAACTGCTTTTGAGGGTCCAATCTTGAGCTACTGGGGTACCATTTTAAGGTTGAGTCGTTCAGAAACAAAGGTTCTCTTCACCCATCTCTGGGAGCATCTTCATCTCTAGAAATAGAGGCCCTCCCCCTTCCCTGGGAGCAAACGGGTCCTCATCATCATCTCTAAGACTATCTCTTGGAGCATCTCTAGGAACAGAGGTCTTTCTCCTTCCAATTTGGAGCAAGAGTCCTCATCACTTCTATCTCTCCCTGTTCAAACTTCTCATGAAATTACAGCTGCTTCAGCATCTGCTTATTTCGGCACAGGTGCTTTTGCTCACAAGTACAGTTTGAACACTCCACCCCCCATGCTTTCATGAAATTACAACGGGTACTCTGATATATCATAGTCTATCACCACCATAGCTTTACAACAGAATTTCAGCTTCTAAGCATCTCCTCTTTCTCCTCCCTCAGGTTTTCAGCTCTTCTTTCTTTACTTAATGTCTGCAGGCTTCATCTGTTCTGGAGGAAACTTACAGCACTAAAAGAGTTAATCTCACCTGGGCCTTGCAGCTGGAATTCGCTTATCGCTGTTGGTCACATGATCTTTTCCGAGCAGCGGGCAGCTTCAGCTGAATCTTCAGCTGCACTGGAGGGGGGGCGTATAGAGCCGGGCCGTGCCATCTGCACGTAACAGGGCTGTGGGGGGCCGCAGGTGGAACAGGGCCACACGGCCCCAGGATGGCTGTGTCCTGGCCTGGCCCGGCATGCTGGGCCCCATACGGGCCCAGTCCAGTGCCCTGTCCCAAGGCCGGAAGCAAGAGTGAGCTTTCCAGGGGTTTGTCCATTCTTAAATGTGGACCACAGAGGCAGTCAAAATTTTTAAGTGGCTTAAAAACTTGTCAGTATTCAAACTAGCCAGTTGATAGGTTCTGTCAGGTCATAGAGGAAGCTGTAAGCACCTCTTTGCAAGAAAATAACTTCCGGAGCTATGCTAACCCATGACACCAGTCCCGGCTAATCAGGGAGGTCCCAGAAGACTGGAGTTTAGCAAATGTGATGTCCATCCACAAGAAGGGTTGGAAGTAGGATCTGGGGAACTACAGGCCTGTCAGCCTGACCTCAGTGCCAGGGAAGGTTATGGAACAGATTATCTTGAGTGCCATCATGTGGCACCTACAGAACAACCAGGGGATCAGGCCCAGTCAGCATGAGGTTTTGAAGGCCAGTCCTGCTTCACCAACCTGATCTCCTATGACAGGGCCCCCTGCCTAGTGAATGAGGCAAAGGCTGTGGGTGTTGTCTGCCTGGAGTTTAGTAAAGCCTTTGACACTGTCTCCCACAACATTCTCCTGGAGACACTGGCTGTTCATGGCTTGAATGGGTATACTGTTGGCTGGGTCCATAAATTTGCAGAGAACACTAAGTTGGGTAGGAGTGTTGATCTTCTGGAGGGTAGGAAGGTTCTGCAGAGGGTTTTAGAAAGGCTGGATTAATGGGCTGAGGCCAAATGTATGAGGTTCAACAAGGCCAAGTGCTGGATCCTGCACTTGGGTCTCACCAACCCTCTGCAGTGCTACAGGTTGGGGCAGGGGGGCTGGAAAGTGGCCCAGCAGAAAAGGACCTGGGGGTGCTGGTCAACAGCCAGCTGAACATGAGTGTTCTGGTTTGGCCAAATTTAGAAATATATCCTCTGAGGGAAGGCAGAACCACCCCCCCCCCCCCCACCAGGCTCGGGAAAAATAAATTTTCTTCAAAGGAAAGTGAAGGAGATAAAACTATTTATTTAACAAACACACGGGGAAAGGAAAATAATGCTAAATAATAAAATCTCTCCCTGTAGAGGAAAAACCTGGGAAAGTGTTAGAGTCCTCCCTTTGGTCTCCTCGGAGCTGGGGCTTGGCCCAGGGCCAGGCCCTCTGTGCCCTGTGGAAGGTCCTCCCGATGTGCTCTGGTGTTGAAGCACTCCAGCAGAAAAGGGAGAAAATCCGAAATTCCAGGGAAGGAAAAAAAAAAATTCAACTCTCAGTCTCTCTCCGGAGAAAAAGAAGCTGAACAACTGGCCAAAAGCTGACTGGGAAGCAGCAAGCCGGGTGCTTCCTCGCTTCCCTGCCGCAGCTGGAAAAAAAAAAGTCCCTATCTCTATGTGACCTTGAACAAGCTGCAAACTTCTTTGAGAAAATTTTGCTCAGTTTTCCTTCCCCCTCTCAGGCTCAGTTTAAAGGCATAGAAAGGCATAGAAAGGCACAAGAATTAATTTCTGGGCATAGGGCAGCGATATGGGATACACATCACAAAGTCACCCCAAGACATTCCACCCCTTATCCCATATTGTTGGCTCAATGCCCAAACTAAGATATTCTAATTCTACACATGCACATTAATACATATATATATATATACACAGCTATATAAGAACAATGACAGTGACACTCAGCAAGCAGTGGTATACAGGCATTTCACATTACAGGGGGTTTTCACCCAACAATCAGATCTCCCTGTGGTACACAACGTGTTGTTCCATCTTTCTGCATTACCCACCATGTGCAACCAGGTCCCTGAGCAAAGACAACCCCACGGATGGGTTTGTCTGTACTCGAGGCAGAATTTATCCACACAGTCTTTCCTAACAGACCTCTGACATGCACTACTGGGACCTTATCTCCATCTGTTGTATGCAGGGATTCAGATTGGGCTGGACCAGCTCTATTGGTGGAACCTCGGGTGTTAACTAACCAGGTGGCCTTGGCCAGATGCTGCGCCCAATTTTTAAAAGTTCCCCCACCCAGTGCCTTCAAGGTGGTTTTCAACAATCCATTGCACCGTTCCACTTTGCTTGCAGCTGGTGCATGGTAAGGGATATGGTACACCCACTCAATGCCATGTTCTCTAGCCCAGGTGTTAATAAGGCTATTCTTAAAATGAGTCCCATTGTCAGATTCAATTCTCTCAGGGGTGCCATGCCTCCAAAGGACTTGCTTTTCAAGGCCCAGGATGGTGTTCCGGGCTATAGCATGAGGCACAGGGTAGGTCTCCAGCCATCCTGTGGTGGCTTCTACCATTGTGAGCACATAGCGCTTGCCTTGGCGGGTTTGAGGCAGTGTGATGTAATCAATCTGCCAGGCCTCCCCATACTTGTATTTGGACCACCGCCCACCATACCACAGGGGCTTCACCCGCTTGGCCTGCTTGATCGCAGCGCATGTCTCACAGTCATGGATCACCTGGGAGATACTGTCCATGGTTAGATCCACCCCTCGGTCTCGTGTCCACCTATAGGTGGCATCTCTGCCCTGATGACCTGAGGCATCATGGGCCCATCGAGCTAGGAACAACTCTCCCTTGTGTTTCCAGTCCAAGTCTACCTGTGACACTTCTATCTTTGCAGCCTGATCTACCTGCTTGTTGTTTTGGTGTTCCTCATTAGCCCTACTCTTGGTGACATGGGCATCTACATGGCGGACTTTCACAAGTAGTTTTCTTACTCGGGCAGCGATGTTTTTCCACTCCTCAGCAGCCCAGATTGGTTTTCCCCTACGCTGCCAATTAGCTTTTTCCCACTTTTCTAGCCATCCCCACAGAGCATTGGCTACCATCCATGAATCAGTGTAGAGGTATAGCTTTGGCCACTTCTCTCTTTCAGCAATGTCCAGGGCTAGTTGAACAGCTTTGAGTACAACGAGTTGGCTTGATCCACCTTCTCCTTCAGTAGCTTCTGCAACCCGTCGTGTGGGACTCCATACGGCTGCTTTCCACCTTCGTTTCATCCCTAAGATGCGACAAGAACCGTCGGTGAAAAGAGCGTAGCGTGTGTCTTCTGATGGCAGGTGGTTGTATGTTGGAGCTTCTTCAGCACATATCACTTGTTCTTGTTCCTCTTCATCAGTGAGACCAAAGTTTTCACCTTCAGGCCAATTTGTGATTATTTCCAGAATCCCAGGGCAATTCAGTTTTCTGATATGGGCACACTGTGTGATGAGAGCAATCCATTTGCTCCATGTGGCATTGGTGGCATGGTGGGTAGAGGGAACCTTTGCTTTGAACATCCACCCCAGCACTGGTAGTCGGGGTGCCAGGAAGAGTTGTGCTTCAGTTCCAGTTACCTCTGAGGCAGCTTGGACTCCTTCCTAGGCTGCCAAGATTTCCTTCTCTGTGGGAGTGTAGTTGGCCTCAGACCCTCTGTAGCTTCGACTCCAAAATCCCAGTGGACGACCTCACCAGACACCTTCTGCCAAAGGCTCCAGGATAGACCATGGCTCCCAGCTGCAGAGTAGAGCACATTCTTCACTTCTGGTCCTGTCCTGACTGGGCCAATGGCTAAGGCATGAGCGATTTCCTGCTTGATTTAGGCAAAGGCTTGTTGCTGTTCAGGGCCCCGTGGAAATCGTTCTTCTTGCGGGTAACCAGGTAAAGAGGACTCACAACCTGGCTGTACTCAGGAATATGCATCCTCCAAAAGCCTATGGCACCTAGGAAAGCTTGTGTTTCCTTCTTGTTGGTTGGTGGAGACATTGCTGTGATCTTATTGATGACCTCAGTGGGAATCTGATGTTGTCCATCTTGCCATTTCACTCCCAGGAACTGGATGTCTTGAGCAGGTCCTTTGACCTTGCTCTTCTTGATGGCAAAACTGTCTTCCAGGAGAATCTGGATGATTTTCTCTCCTTTCTCAAACACTTCTGTTGCGGTGTTCCCCCACACAATGATGTCATCAATGTACTGCAGATGTTCTGGAGCCTCACCCTTTTCCAGTGCAGTCTGGATCAGTCCATGGCAGATGGTGGGACTGTGCTTCCACCCCTGGGGCAGTCGGTTCCAGGTGTACTGCACGCCCCTCCAGGTGAAGGCAAACTGAGGCCTACCCTCTGCTGCTAGAGGAATGGAGAAAAATGCATTGGCAATGTCACTAGTGGCATAGTACTTTGCTGGTTTGGACTCCAGCTCATACTGGAGCTCCAACATGTCCGGCACGGCAGCGCTCAATGGTGGAGTCACTTCATTCAAGGCACGATAGTCCACAGTCAATCTCCATTCTCCTTCCGATTTGCTCTCAGGCCAGATGGGGCTGTTGAAGGGTGAGTGGGTCTTGCTGATCATCCCTTGGCTCTCCAGCTCACGGATCATCTTGTGGATGGGAATCACAGCATCTCGAGTTGTCCGGTACTGTCGGCGCTGCACTGTTGAGGTAGCAATTGGTACTCTTTGTTCTTCCACCTTCAGAAGGCTGACTGCAGATGGGTTCTCTGATAGCCCAGGCAAAGTGTTCAATTGCTTAATGCCCTCTGTCTCCACAGCAGCTATTCCAAAAGCCCACTTGAGTCCCTTTGGGTCTCTGAAATACCCGTTCTGGAGGAAGTCTATGCCCAAAATGCCTGGGGCCTCTGGGCCAGTCACAATGAGATGTTTCTTCCACTCATTTCCAGTCAGGCTCACCTCAGCTTCCACCTAGGTCAAATTTTGTGATCCACCTGTTACACCAGAAATAGAAACAGATTCTACCCCCACATGCTGTGATGGGATTATTGTACACTGCGCACCAGTGTCAACCAAGGCATCATATTTTTGTGCTTCTGATGTACCAGGCCAATGAATCCACACAGTCCAAAGAACACGGTTTTCCCTGGCCTCTACCTGGCTAGAGGCAGGGCCCCTCTATGCCTGGTTATCCTTCTTTCCCTGGGCCTGCATCTTAGAGGTTCCTTAATGGGGATCGGACATGTCATCATCTTTTCCATCATTTCCGGCAGTTTGGCTACAGGCAACTGGAGCTACTTCCTTTTTGGTAGAACTTCCTTTCTGAAACTTGCGCTCCTTCAATTCACGCACTTGTGCTGCCAGAGCAGAGGTGGGTTGTCCACCCCACCTCTTCGTGTCTTCCCCACTGTCACACAGGAATTTCCACAACTCACTTCGTGGGATGTACCTTCTCTCTGGGGAACATCCACGTTTGGTATCAGCATCTCTGATCTGTACTGCCAAGATTTGGAGAAGGCACTCTTTAATCTCCTGGTGATTCCTCTTTATTTCATCTTCCATTTTCTGCACACTGTTTCCACAGCTGCAATTTTTGCATGTGTTGGGCCATGTATGGAGTCTGCATATGCTCAGAGCTTCACTGCCATATCCTGCACAGTCTCATTCGCACCGTAGTTCGGTTTTATTATTGCTAATGCAGAAGCGTATTCTTGTGGCCCAAGTTGTATGAGTTTTCGCCACATGAATGGATTAACTCTGGCCCGGTCTGGGCTCCTCAATCCTGGGTCATTTGTGAAGACAACCTCTCCCACCCCTAGTTCTCTCAGGCACTGGATCCCTTGTTCTATGGTCTTCCATGGGGTTTGCTGCATGTAGAGATCATCTACGCACATATATCTTTCAACCACGCCTGTCAAAACCCATCTCCAGGCACTGGCAGAGTCAGCCCTGTTTATCATCGCTGGGTTGATCACTGGATCACGTGACAGGGATCCCAAATGCCTCACTTCAGCACTGACCAGCATCCCATCATCACCTGCAGCATCCCAAATACGGACCATCCAACTTATTATGGGTTCATCAGACCATCGGGTGTAGTCCTTTCTTAGGCTGTGAAGGTCCTTTATGGACATGGACTCAGTAATGGTTTCTGTGCCTGAGTCAGTTGATGGCTTTGAGGTTCCTTCCCCTGCATCATCATCATCTTTCACTGGGCGATCAGTTTTGGTTGTGTGTTTTTCCTTGTGACAGGAGCCACTGTCAGTGGCGCAGACTCTCCATCTGGTTTGGGCTTGCTGCCTGGTTTATCTGCAGCCTGAGGGACTGGGGTGTCTGCAGGCTTTGCTGATTTATCTTCCTGCCCCTCTACCTTTACCTGCTGCAGTGTGCGATAGGCATATGCCAAAGCCCAACATATTGCAAGGAGCTTGTTCTCATTAGAATTGTCATTGTATCTCTCTTTGAGATATTTCGCCACCTCAGATGGTTTCTGAATTTGTTCAGGGGGAAAATTGCGAGCTATTGGGTCAGAGAATTTCTTCAAGATTTGGCCCATATCCTCCCATTCCCCACACCACTCAGGATGTTCCACCTCTGGGTCAGGTGTCTCGGCAGTTGTCCGGGAAATCTGACTTCTTATTCTAGACAAGCTGCGAGCCACATAGAGGAAGCTTACGAGATAAAATATCAGGAAGGTGGTCTCTTTAACATCCAGGGGAAACTGAACACTCTCAAAAGATAACCTATCAAATTTAAAGGGAAGGGAAACCCGGTCTCCTCCTCCTCTAACAATCTGGGTGCAGTTACTAATAAATTCCCAAAACAGGCTACCAAAGCTAGGACTGGGGTTAGGACGGAGAAACCACTTATCATACACACTTCGAACAGCTGCTTGTACCTCTGTCAACTTTTTATAAATCACTATCTATGTGACCTTGAACAAGCTGCAAACTTCTTTGAGAAAGTTTTGCTCAGTTTTCCTTCCCCCTCTCAGGCTCAGTTTAAAGGCATAGAAAGGCACAAGAATTAATTTCTGGGCATAGGGCAGCGATATGGTATTACAGCTGGTGGTGGGGTCCGAGGCTGTGACCCAGGAAGAGATGACTGGTCCAGGGAGATGGTCCCGAAAGGAATCGCCTTCCCGAGGTCCGGTGTCTTCCTCTCAGCTGCTGGCAGAGGAGCCCTTGCAGAAGCTGTTAGCTCTTTAGTGATATCAGCTTATGATTCCAGCTCAGCTCTGCAGGGCAGCCTCTAGGCCAAACCAGACCAGAGAGAGAGACGAGAAGGCCTGTGTGGCTGGTTCTGCATGAAGGTAGCTTTATTATGGGTCCCCTCCAGCGAAGGGAAGCCAGGGACGAGCTCTCCCCCGAGGGGCTCGAGGGAGCTTGCCTTTATAGGGATACAGGGGATCAGCAAGGGGACCAATGGATTACAGAGGGTCTGGGACAGACCAATGGGTTACAGAATGATCTGCATAGGGTCTCCCAAAGGATTGTGGGTCTACTTTTCCTCACCATGACTCAAAAGTAGTCGCCTTTCCAGGGAGTCCTGCTGGGCGATTGCGAAATCTTTTATCTCAGCAGACATCCCTCCAGGGCAGTGGCTGGGCATATCCCACAATATGGGATACACATCACAAAGTCACCCCAAGACATTGAGCCAGTGTGTGCCCAGGTGGCCAAAAAGGCCAATGGCATCCTGGCCTGTATCAGTAATAGTGTGGCCAGCAGAAACAGGACAGTGATCATTCCCCCGTACTGGGCACTGCTGAGGCCACACCTTGAATCCTGTGTTGAATTTTTGGCTCCTCACTACAAGAAAGGTTTTGAGGTGCTGGAGTGTGTCCAGAGAAGGGCAGTGAAACTGATGAAGGGTCTGGAGTGCATGTCCTATGAGGAGCAGCTGAAGGAGCTGGAGGTGTTTAACCTGGAGAAAAGGAGGCTCAGGGAGGACCTTATTGCTCTCCACAGCTAACTGAAAGGAGGTTGTAGCAACATGTGGATCATTTTCTTCTCCCAGGTAACATGTGACAAGAGGAATGCTTTAAGTTGTGCCAGGTAAAGTTTAGATTGGATATTAGGGAAAATTACTTCATGGACAGTGTTGTCAAGCTGCCCAGGGAAGTGGTGGAGTCACCATCCCTGGAGGTATTTTAAAAGCTGTGTAGATGTGGTGCTTAGGGACATGGTTTAGTGTTGGATTTGGCAGTGCTGGGTTAGTGGTAGGACTCAATCTTAGTGGTCTTTTCCAACCTAAACATTTCAATGATTCTAAATAATGCTTGCCCACAGCTGTTTATTTAAAGTAGAGAATATCAAGTGTTAGCTTTATTATTACAGTGGTAATATTCAGTATGAAACTTGTGTGATGTCTGAAAGAGACTTGCACGCTCTATAAAATCATAGCTGTCCGGTGTGTCAGGTCACCCAGATTTTTCATAAAGGGTAGAAACATGAAGAACAGAGTTCAATGCTTTAATTTTGATATTTCTTTTTCCCAACACTGACCAGACTTGAAATCCCAGCCTCAACCATCCCCAGTTCTAAGCCATCTGACCCAGCGACAGCAACAACAAATGCACACAGTCCCTGTTCCTCCTCCTGGGCTGGAGTCCTTCTCCTCCCAGGTAAAACTCCATGAGCCATCACCAGTAGACACCTCTACTGCTGTTAGCAAAATGTTACAGCTCCCCACTATATCCATGGATAACCAGGAAGTGACTGCCCACCAAACCCAGCAGAAGCAGATAAAACCACCAAAACGGAGGATAACTCCAGCATCCAAGGTGGGTAATTGAATTTGTCCTTAGTAAACATATAAGCATACAAAAGCTTGTATCAGCAATAGTATGGCCAGTAGGACCAGGGAAGTGATTGTCCCTCTGTACTTGGTACTGGTGAGGCCACGCCTTGAATCCTGTGTCCAGTTCTGGGTCCCTCACAGCAAGAAGGATATTGAGGTTCTGGAGCGAGTCCAGAGAAGGGTAATGAACCTGGTGAAGGGGCTGGAGCACAAGTCCTATGAGGAGCAGCTGGGGGGGCTGGGAGGGCTTAGCCTGGAGAAAAGGAGGCTCGGGGGGACCTTCTCCCTCTCTCCAACTGACAGGAGGATGGAGCCAGGCAGGGGTTGGTCTCTTCTCCCAGGTAACAATTGACAAGACCAGAGGAAATGGCCTCAAGTTGCACCCAAGGAGGTTTAGATAGGATCTTAGGAAAAATTTCTTTATGTAAAGGGTTGTCAAGCATTGGAACAGGCTGCCCAGGAAGATGGTGGAGTCACCATCCTTGGAGGTATTTAAAAGACATGTAGATGTGGTGCTTAGAGACATGGTTTAGTTGTGGACCTAGATTATTGGTAGGACTTGATCTTAAGGGTCTTTTCCAACCTTAATGATTCTATATATAAGTTTCTAGGGAGAAGGAGAGCAAAGACCATGGTCTGTTTCTTGTTTGTAAAGCAGGAAATTCAAAGCTGAATAGTTTTTAGGTTCAAAATACAGTGATGTCTTTTCCAAGCACATATCTAATTGTTCTGTGTGGAAAATGACTGTTGCTACATGATTTTCAGATTGACTTAGTAGCCACAAGATGAATATTGGCTGAGGGGGATGATCATGGATGACGCTTTGATATTGTAGAATAGTATGGCTTACTCTTTCAGCTCCAGATCAGGGCACAGAATCAATGAATTAATTTCAGGTTACAAGAATGTAGTTAATTTATGTAAAGTGGGGGGTTGTCACATCTAGTTAGCAGCAAAGGCTGAGGCAGTAACTGAAGAAGCCTGTAGTTAAGGGACAAGAGTGTCAGTTACTTATATCTTTAATACAGATAGTGCATGCAAAGGAATTATGTTGGATTTTTTCCTCCTTTAAGATTCCTGCCTCTGCAGTGGAGATGCCTGGATCAGCAGATGTGACAGAATTAAATGTTCAGTTTGGAGCTTTGGAGTTTGGATCAGAGCCTACGCTCACAGAATTTGGATCAACTTCAAGCAGTGAGAATACCACCCAGGCAACCAACAGTAGCTTGTATTCAAAATCTGTCAAGTATGTGTGAGTTCCCCTCCTGCATTCTTGCATGTCTTCTTTAAGGGGTCAAGTTTGTGCCAAAAACATCAAGGCACAATTGCCATGTAATGGGAGGGGGAAATATGATGACATGTAAGGTGAACGTGTGCCCAGGTTGTCAAGAATCTCAATGGCATCCTGGCCTGTATCAGCAATAGTGTGGCCAGCAGGACCAGGGAAATGATTCTTCCCCTGTAATTGGTACTGGTGAGGTCACACCTCGAGTCCTGTGTCCAGTTCTGGGCCCCTCAATTCAGGAAGAACATTGAGGTGCTGGAGTGAGTACAGAGAAGGGCAACAGAGCTGGTGAAGGGTCTGGAGTGCATGTCCTATGAGAAGCAGCTGAGGGAGCTGGGGGTGTTTAGCCTGGAGAAGAGGGGGCCCAGGGGGGACCTTCTCACTCTCTACAACTCCCTGACAGGAGGATGGAGCCAGGTGGGGGTTGGACTCTGCTCCCAGCAAACAAGGGACAGGACAAGAAGACACAGTCTTAAGCTGTGACAGGGGAGGTTCAGGTTGGACATTAGGAGGAATTTCTTCCCAGAAAGGGAATTCCAAGACATGGGAATGGGCTGCCCAGGATGGTGGTGGAATCACTGTCCCTGCAGATGTTTAAGGAAAGACTGGATGTGGCACTTAGTACCAAGGTCTGGTTGACAAGGTGGTATTTGGTTATAGGTTGGACTCAATGATCTCAGAGGTCTTTTTCAACCTAATTGATTCTGGGATTCTGTGAAGTGTTTTCTGTGGATGACATCTTAAAGAAGAAATTTATTTTCTAATGAGAATCAAAATCTCCCTGGATGGGTCAGTGTGAAGCTGGAGATAACATGAATGTATATAACCTTATAATTAAGCTACCCTTTATAAAATTGCTATTTTGTGTTTAATTTTCCTGATTTTCAAATTTGTTTGAGGATTTGTTCCTCACAACACAATTTTTTTTCTGCTTTTTGGTCCAGGAGAGATGACCTTTGTACCATATATGTGTACTAGTAGATTGGCACCAGATTACAAATCTGATGCTTCTATGGGGTGAGAAAAGAAGCCAGTCTTTCAGTATGCAGAACCTCTTACTGAAATGCGAAAATGGCCAATGATAAATGATGATAAATGCCAACATACTAGTAACCCATTTTTTCTTCCTTATTCATTAAAAAATTGGCTTCAGTACGAAGTTTCCCAAAGTTAAATCAGAAATATTATTAAAAATGAACTTTCACATTAATTTCTAGTTCTGTAAACTGAAAAAAAAAAAAAAAGCTGTTTAGAAAGTAAAACAATCCTGCATGTTTTAAAGTATTTTTCCTCTTTTCATAGTTTTGTTAGACTGCTACTTTAATGACAGAATTCTATTGTCAAAAGAGACTGGGTGTTTCTTATCATATACCAGACTTTATGGATCTACTTGTTTAAAAAAGAGAGTTTATGTTCATTAATATATCCTTTGAGAAGGTGAAAATAACATGACCAAAAAGTGCTTGTGTGTAAACTCTTGTTTTGGTCGGGCCGGCAGGACGAAGATAAATGGTGCTTAGTGCAGCTGATGGTTTTGAAGCAGTGATTACTGGGGACCAAAGTAAAATTAGATCTTTTTTCTCATTATTAGATTTTCTAGTATAAATAATGTAGCTTTGACTGCATGTTTCAGGTAGTTCTAGATAACTATATAGGAGCTGATATTTTCACAAAGGTATTTGAGATGTAGTTTACCATGTTGATAAATAATTTTTACTTTTTCCAGTGATCCTTTGAATACCTCTCTGCCAATATCCAATACAGTACAGGAGTCCACCTACACAACCTCTGCCATCAGCTCTTCCAGTCTGACCTGCTCATCCCAGAGCACTAGCCCAGTAACAACTTCCTCCTATGAGCAGACTTCTGTGCATAATAGGATAGTATACCAAAGCTCCATGGCTCCGTCTGAACCAACCCCTGTTGCAGTTACAGTGAGTGAAATTCAGAAATAAGACTTTGAAAAAGGGGAAATATTCTTATCGGTGTTAGACTTGTATTACCCAGATATGTTAATATTTTAACCAAACCAAGTGGTATTTTTGATTCCCAAGTCCACTCTGTTGTTTTTTCTTTTCCTATTTTGTAGCCATTTCTTGTATTTGGGATATAAGAGCCTCTGCTTTTATGGGTTTTGACATCTTAAATTGCTGTTTGATGTTTATTCTTAGTAACACTTAACATTCTAGTTGAGTTTCCTTCCCTGAAGCTTAGTTTTTAAAAAAGGAACTATCTCTGTATGTAAATATCAGTCATGGCATTTTGCCATAACTTGACCATTTCTATCCAAAGGTATATTATTTATTAAATTAATATGGCACCTAGAAAATGGACCCCAAACTGTTTGTGGCCCTTCCAGCATTACTCTTTTGTTGGATTTAAATAGCAGGTGGAATTAATTTAATCTTTTATTTTAAAAAGCATAAGGAGAGATCTAATCTAGGACAGAGAGTCTCAGAAGATATTCAAAAGCACCTACTCTATTTGTATATGGAATGTAGGGGTTTTTTTAAGAGAATTTATTTTATCAAATATTTGAGGAACTTGTGAGAGTTTGTAAATTTATTTACTTCTGGCCTTTGTTATGTAATGGCTCAGTCACACTTGTCTTCTGCACTAGCTCGTATGTACTGGTGAGGATCAAGCATAGACTATCCACTTCTGTACTCCAGCGTTATCCAAAAAACAACTGGTGCCTCTCAAGTCTTATCTTTCAATGGAAAAAAATTGGCGTCTCTGTGTAACTTGGATAGTTAAAATTGTGAGTTGCATTAGATCAAAAGCACAACCATTTCCTATATGTTAATGCAATTCTTTCTTTCATATCAGTGTGAACCTGAAGTTTATGTTATATACACTAGATGGGATGGTCTCCTGGTGATGGATGTATTATGGGCAGTGTATAGGATTCTGTATATTCAGGACACCTCACACTTGAGACAACTTTATTATGTGGTTTAGTTAAAGGCGATAAAAAAAGTTAATTTTCTGTCTTTTTGGTCTTTCAATTTAGTATGAATACAGAATTTTGCATGAAGCATGTTCTGTGTGTGGTTTGGTCTGAAAATTTAATGTTCCTATATGATAATTTATTAATCCATTTCTCTTTTGTTTACAGAACGGGCACAGCAGTGTTAGAACACAAGCAACTCTTGACAGTAAGTTTACAAAGCTTGGTTGTGCACAGGTCTTTCTGATCTTTCCTACTTGCTGTGTGCACAACTGTAGCAGCGATGTCTGTTTTAAGGTTTTTATATTGTTCTCACTGACTATTTTATTACTGACTCTTTTGAGTTTATTTTGTATTTCCATAGGATATACTACTTGCTGCTTGACTAAAACTGAAGTGTGAAAGCAGCTCTATTTAATCTACGAACCTAAGCAGTCTTAGAATTAAAAAAGCTGATTTGCTGCTGGTTTTTTCTTTTGAATTTATCTGCCAAAATTAGTATAAAATAAAAAATTCTAAAATTAAAAATTAGTATAAAATTTATTAGTAATCCTTCCAGTTCTTAGTTGGGAAGCTGTGAATAGCATTTAGCTGTAATGACACAAAGTCACATTCTCTGAATGCACCTCTCATTGAGTGTAGTGCTACTTGTGCCCTATTAGAAGCCCGTGGGGAATAAGGGTGACTAACATGCTCCCTCTGCCAGGTACCTTGCTCCCTTGCAGTGGAATAAGAATAACATAATACTGGCTCTGATACAGGCGATACTGTTATCTTCATCTTGGCCAGGTTCTAATGTGGTATTTTACTTGTAGCACCCCTACATCTCTGTTCCTGGAGTTAAAACAATTATATTAAATTCTAGTATTCAATCGTCTGACCTTTATGTACTGCTCTGTGGAAATTTTCAAGGGCAGCAGTGTGAATTAACATCTTTTGGAATTCCAACACTTTGTCTTCCTCTTAAGCATCTCTTCAGGTAGGTCACTAATAGGGCAGACTTTGTTTTTTTTATACTTCTGAGTAGAAAGAAGTTGGGCATTCAAACCTATAAACAATGTTTTGTTAGTGCTAAGTTCAATGTAAATGAGCAGGAGGAGTATATATGCCCAAAGAGTTACCACTTGAAAGATTGTTATATATAAAAACAACTTTTCAAGTGGAAAAGTTTCTTACTCTTATGTATAGAATTAATGAACAATTTATGAAATTCACTACAGGACTTGGTTTTTTGCTATGGAAAACAGATCTGATAATTCCTGGTATTTTTGTAATTATTCTGTAACAGCTTTATTAGTGTCTTTTTATGAGCCAGTTCCCCTTTGAGAACACTTTTGGTCTTTTCTGTATCTCAAGCACATAAACTGGAATCAGTCTTCTTCCATGTATCTATTTCATGAATCCAAACTATTATGTAATTCTCTCTTTTTA
The DNA here is from genome assembly GCF_965178545.1 of Coloeus monedula. Taxonomy (NCBI): domain Eukaryota; kingdom Metazoa; phylum Chordata; class Aves; order Passeriformes; family Corvidae; genus Coloeus; species Coloeus monedula. The sequence continues at coordinate 7,343,298 of NC_138821.1, read as the reverse complement.
ACATTTGAAAGTACTGACATTTTCCCTTCTGCATGTGCTGATAATATTCTTAGTTCATAGAATGGTTTGGGTTGGAAGGGATTTCAGTTCTAGTTCCAACCCCCTGCCATGGGCAGGGACACTTTCCACTAGACCAGGTTGCTCCAAGCCCCATCCAACCTGGCCTTGAACACTTCCAGAGATAGGGCAGCCATAGCTGAATTTCTTCCTAATATCTAATCTAAACTTACCCTCCTTCCATTTAAAGCCATTTCTTTTTGTCCTGTCACTACATGCCTTTGTGAAAAGTCCCTCTCCAGCTCTCTTGGAGCCCCTTTAGGTACTGGAAGGCTGCTACAAGGTCTCCCTGGAGCCTTCTCTTCTTCAGGGTGAAAAATCCCAACTCTCTCAGCCTGTCTTCACAGGAGAGGTGCTCCAGCCCTCTGATCATCATCTTGTCCCTACTCTGGACTCACTCCATCAGGTCCACCTCCTTACGATGTTGGGGCCTCCAGAGCTGGACACAGTACTCCAGGTGGGGGTCTCACAAGAGCAGAGTAGAGATGCAGAATCCCCTCCCTTGACCAACTGGTCACACTGCTTTTGATGCAGCCCAGGATACACTTGGCTTTCTGGGCTGCAAGTGCACATTGCTAGTTTATATTAATGTTTTCATTCACTAAGACCTCCAAGTCCTTCTCCCCAGGGCTGCTCTCAATCCATTCTCCACCCACCTTGTATTTGTGCTTGGGATTTCCCTGACCCAGGTGCAGGACCTTGCACTTGAGCTTGTTGAACTTCATGAGGTTTGCACAGGCCCACCTGGCAAGGTCCCTCTGGATGACATCCCTTCCTTCCAGTGTGTCAACTGCACCACACAGCTTGGTCTCACCAGGAAACTTACTGAGGGTGTACTCAATCCCCCTGTCCATGTCACCGACAAAGATGTTAAACAGTACCAGTCCCAATACCCAGCCCCTGAGGAACACCACTTATCACAGGTCTCCACTTGGACATTGAGCCCTTGACTGCAACTCTTTGAGTGCAACCATCTAACCAATTCCTTATGCACTGTGGTGCACCCATCAAATCCATGTCTCTCCAGTTTAGAGGCAAGGATGTCGTGTGGGACAGTGTCAAATGCTTTGCACAAGTCCAGGTAGATGATGTCAGTTGCTCTTCTTTCATCCACCACATTCCCCTTTTTCAGTCAGTGGGAACTTCACTGGACTGACATGACTTCTCAAATGTGATGGATAGTGGCTTAGCCACTTCCTCTGCCAGTTCCCTCCAGACCCACAGATGTATCTCTTTACATCCCATGGACTTCAGGTTCCTTAAATGGTCTTGAACCTGATCTTCTATAGAATTTCATTCTCTGTTGTCAGTTACCCTCATGTTTCTTGCTAAGGCCAAGACTTCTTGATTTCTGTTTGTATAGCAATTCAGCGACCTGTCTTGGGTCATTTAGCAAGGAAAACAAACCAGTAACTTGAACAAACTGTTATGTGTACCTTCCAAGTGTATATGTGAATTTTGTTTTGTGACCATTCTAAGATTGTCTTCACATGCCTTGCAAGTTAGTGATGATCCACTGGCTAGTGGTCTCTGATGTGGTATGGAAGCATGGCCCAGCAGAAGGCAGGGTTCAATTCTCTCTTACTTTTTTGGTGAATGAATGCCGCTAATTCTGTGTATTATCTTCAGAGGAGATAAGTGGTGTACTAGTTTGAAAACAAACCAGTGGGAGGCACAAAGTCAGAATAACAATTTAACAGGGAAATTAAAAAAAATAAAGGCAGAAAACACTGGTTTAAACTGACAGTCAGGATACAACCTGACACCCTGTTAGTCAGGGTGGAGGTAGCAGTCCAATAAAATGGTGGCTACAGTCCTCCTGAAGTGGTGGATGTGGTTCCGTTGAAGCGGTGATCCTGTAGAAGGGTCTGCTCTTCCTCGGAATGTCCAGTGGTGGCTATGTGTCTGGGTTTGAAAGACAGGTGTCTGCCAAGGAAAGCAGGAGTCTCCTTTGAAATGGAAAAATGCAACCCCCTTCCCTCCGAATTATTATAATTTTGAAATTAAGGGGCTTTCAGGCAAAGATATGAGGAATAGGAATAACAGTTCTTTACTATTATATATATATATATATATATATATATATATATAAAAACAAGGCAAACAAACAACAAGAATTATGGCAGTAACAGCAAACAGAACCACAAACCCAGTGACAGCCTTCTTGGCTGTAAGGTACTTTCCTCTTTGGTGAAGTTCCAGTCACAGCCAGCAAGGACGCTGGCGGCTCCCGGTGAGCAGGGTGGGTGCGATGGTTCCCCCATGGCTGCAGGGGACGCTCTGGAGCGAGCTCAGGGAGCATGCAGTAATGGCGGCTTCGGATCGCGGGAAGGGATGGAACAAAGGCTTCACAAACCCCCTGGGCAGCTGATCCCAGTGTCTGGCCGGACCCTCAGGAACAGCAAGCTGGAACAGCAGTGACGAGCACAAATCCCAGGTGACAGATGAGATGTATCAAACTCTGGAGCTGCGGTGGGAACTCCCGGAGGTCTCAGCAGGCAGGGCGTGCAGGGCTACAGTGTAGTGAAGTTTGAAGCAACGGCGAGGGCAGGGCGACCGCAGCCCAGCTCCCAGCGGGGCAGGGAAAAGCAGGCTTGGGAATCCTGGGGTTTCTCCGGTAGAAGGAAGGCAGCTGAAAAAGCAGAAGCCTGCAGTGCTGACGAATTCCTTCCAGCCTCTCTCTCCGTCCAAACACCGAGAACTAACTGCCCACAAGCCCAGGTGAAAAAGAGTAGCCCGTTGGACCCCTCCCTCAATGGCCAGGTCTTTTGTTTCTCCCAAGAACCCAGCAATTTGTCACCCTGGCAACATATATGGGAAAAATTTCTCAAGAGAAAAAAGAAAACAGAAAGGGAACTCCCAAAACCTCAACATTATCCACCCTGAATTTTTCCCATATTAACATGTTACGTGAAACTTAACCCTTTTAACCATATACATACATGCATCACCCTAATTATATACATATATACATGCAGATACTGGTACAAGTACAGAGCCATGGGTAGTGCACCCTAAAACAAGGTCCCCTTGAGGTATGCATCGGGTCTCTCCATCCTTTTGCATCACCCACCAGGTGCAACCTGGTCTCTGAGCAAAGACAACCCCACGGATGGGTTTGTCTTTGCTCGAGGCAGAATTAACCCAAACAGTTTTTCCAAGCATGCCTCTCATGTGTGCCACTGGAACCTTATCCCCGTCTGTTGTTTGTAGGGGCTCGGATTGGGCAGGGCCTGCTCGGCTGGTGGAGCCTTAACTAACCAGGTGGCTCTTGCTAAATGCACCTCCCAGTTTTTGAAAGTCCCCCCATCCAGTGCTTTCAAGGTGGTTTTAAGCAATCCATTACACCGCTCAACTTTCCCAGCTGCTGGTGCATGGTAAGGGATGTGGTACACCCACTCAATGCCATGTTCTCTAGCCCAGGTGTTTATAAGGCCGTTCTTGAAATGAGTCCCATTGTCAGACTCGATTCTCTCAGGGGTGCCATGCCACCAAAGAACTTGCTTTTTGAGGCCCAGGATGGTGTTATGGGCAGTAGCATGAGTCACAGGGAAGGTCTCCAGCCATCCAGTGATGGCTTCTACTATTGTGAGCACATAGCGCTTGCCTTGGCGGGTTTGAGGCAGTGTGATGTAATCAATCTGCCAGGCCCCCCCATACTTGTATTTGGACCATCGCCCACCGTACCACAGGGGCTTCACCCGTTTGGCCTGTTTGATAGCAGTGCATGTCTCACAATCATGGATCACCTGGGAGATACTGTCCATGGTTAGACTCACCCCTCAGTCTCGTGCCTACTTATAGGTGGCATCTCTGCCCTAATGGCCTGAGGCATCATGGGCTCATCGAGCTAGGAACAACTCTCCTTTATGTTGCCAATCCAAGTCTATCTGGGACACCTCTATTTTGGCAGCCTGATCTACCTGCTCATTGTTACGATGTTCTTCATTAGCTCAACTCTTGGGGACATGAGCATCTATGTGGCAGACTTTCACGGGTAGCTTCTCTACCCGAGTGGCAATGCCTTTCCACTCATCAGCAGCCCAAATTGGTTTTCCTCTACGCTACCAGTTTGCCTTCTTCCACCTTTCCAGCCCACCCCACAGAGCATTGGCTACCATCCATGAATCAGTGTAGAGGTAGAGCTTTGGCCACTTCTCAGCTATGTCCAGAGCTAATTGGACTGCTATGAGTTCAGCAAATTGGCTCGATCCACCTTCTCCTTCAGTAGCTTGTGCAACTTGTCGTGTGGTGCTCTGTACAGCGGCTTTCCATTTCCGGCTAGCGCCTATAATTCAGCAGGAGCCATCAGTGAAGAGGGCATATTGTCTTTCACTCTCTGGTAGCTCGTTATATGGTGGGGCTTCTTTGGAATGTTTCACCGGCTCTTCTTCCTCTTCAGAAGATAACCCAAAAGTCTCACCTTCTGGCCAATTAGTAATTATTTCCAAGATCCCAGGGCGACTTGGGTTTCCAATTCGGACGCCCTGCGTGATGAGGGAGATCCATTTGCTCCAAGTAGCGTCGGTGGCGTGATGCGTGGAAGGAACCTTTCCCTTGAACATCCACCCCAGCACTGGTAGTCAGGGTGCCAGGAGGAGTTGTGCCTCTGTGCTGATTACTTCTGAGGCAGCTTGGACTCCTTCATAAGCTGCCAAGATTGCTTTCTCTGTGGAAGTGTAGTTGGCTTCAGACCTTCTGTAGCTTCGGCTCCGGAATCCCAGTGGTGTTGGGGTTTCCTCCCCCTGCTATGTAGCCCTGGGAGAGAGGCCCTGAGGGGAGACACGGGGTTTACCGAGACCCTGGTCAGCCTCGTTCCCCATTGGTTGTTCTGTGTTTCCCTGCGCAGGCAAGGACCTTGAGTCCAGACTGTGAGAGTTCCTCGGCAGAGGCCCGGCCATGCAGCTGGGGAAATAAACATCTCTGAAACACCTACCAAGACTCTGTCCATATATATATTTCCTTTCCACGGGACTCCTGATTTGATATATGCATGTTACAGTAACCCCCACTGTAACACAGTGGTCGACCCCGAGTCTCACCAGGCACCTTTTGCCAAAGGCTCCAGGACAGACCATTGCTCCTGGCTGCAGTGTAGAGCAGGTTCTTCACCTCTGGTCCTGTCCTGACTGGGGAAAGGGCGACCACATGTGCAATTTCCTGCTTGATCTGGGTGAAGGCTTGCTGCTGTTCAGGACCCTAGTGGAAATCATTCTTCTTTCGGGTAACCAGGTAGAGAGGGCTCAGAATCTGGCTATACTCGGGAATGTGCATTTTCCAAAAACTTATGGCGCCTAGGAAAGCTTGTGTTTCCTTCTTGTTGGTCGGTGGAGACATTGCTGTGATCTTACTGATGACCTCAGTGGGAATCTGATGTCCATCTTGCCACTTTACTCCCAGGAACTGGATCTCTCGAGCAGGTGCCTTGACTTTGCTCTTCTTGATGGCAAAGCCGGCTTCCAGGAGAATCTGGATGATTTTCTCTCCTTTCTCAAACACTTCTGTTGCGGTGTTCCCCCACACAATGATGTCATCAATGTACTGCAGATGTTCTGGAGCCTCACCCTTTTCCAGTGCTGCTTGGATCAGCCCATGGCAGATGGTGGCACTGTGCTTCCACCCCTGGGGCAGTCGGTTCCAGGTGTACTGCACGCCCCTCCAGGTGCAGGCAAACTGAGGCCTGCATTCTGCTGCCAGAGGAATGGAGAAATATGCATTGGCAATATCAATAATGGCATACCACTTGGCTGCTTTGGGTTCCAGCTCCTACTGAAGCTCCAGCATGTCTGGCACAGCAGCACTCAGCAGTGGAGTTACTTCATTCAAGCCACGATAGTCCACAGTCAATCTCCAGTCCCCTTCCAATTTGTACACAGGCCAAATGGGGCTGTTGAAGGGCGAATGGGTCTTGCTGACCAGCCCTTGGCTCTTTAGCTCACGGATCATCTTGTGGATGGGGATCACAGCATCTCGATTTGTCTGATACTGCTGGCGGTGCACTGTCGAGGTGGCAATTGGCACTCGTTGCTCTTCCACTTTCAGGAGCCCAACTGCAGAAGGATTCTCAGATAGTCCAGGCAAAGTGTTCAATTGCCTAATGCCCTCTGCCTCCACAGCAGCAATCCCAAATGCCCACCTGAGTCCTTTCGGGTCTTTGTAATAGCCATTCCAGACGAAGTCTATGCCTAGAATACACAGGGCCTCTGGGCCAGTCACAATCGGATGCTTTTTCCACTCCTTCCCAGTCAGGCTCACCTCAGCTTCCAACAGGGTCAACTGCTGTGATCCCCCGGTCACCCCAGCAATAGAAACAGGTTGTGCCCCCGCATGTCCCGATGACATTAAAGTACACTGTGCACCAGTATCAACCAATGCGTCATATTTTTGTGGCTCTGATGTGCCAGGCCATCGGATCCACACCGTCCAAAAAACCTGATTCTCCCATGCCTCTTCCTGGCTAGAGGCAGGGCCCCTCTAGCCCTGGTTATCATTCCTTCCCTGGGTGTACATGCTAGAGGTCCCTTCAAGGGGATCCGACATATCATCCTCCCTTCTGTAATACCTGACAGCTCGGTCACGGGAGGCTGAGGCTACTTTCACCTTAGCGGAACGCCCACGGTTAGTGCCTCCCTCCTTGAGTTCACGCACCCATGCTACCAGGACAGAAGTGGGTTTCCCATCCCACCTTCTCATGTCTTCCCCATGGTTGCACAGAAAAAAACACAGCTCAGCTCGTGGGGTGTACCCCCTCTCTCTAGCTGGAGGACATCGGCCTCTGACTTGGGGGCCTGTGACTCACACTGGTGCTGCACTGATCTTCCTCATCTCCTCCCTCATCTCCCCCTAAGCTCCTCTTTAAATTCCTATTTGAGGTCCTTAACCACGGCAGAGACATGAGATTTCAGCAGGCTATTGACCATATTGTCATAATTTCTGAGCTTGTTGACGACGGAACCCACTGTTTCTTGGTTGCCCTCGGCATTAATTGTTGCAGTGAAGGTGGTGTATTTCTGTGGCCGGAGCTTTGCCAGGTTCCACAACATCTGCCCTGTGAACTTGACCTTGTCGGGGTCATTATCATGCTGTCCATCCCTCCCAAAGAGTACCTCTAATACCGCCACTTCTCTTAGCTGTTGGATCCCTTCTTCAAGTGTCTTCTATTGCATTCTATGATGGTACTCCTGCATTCTGTCTTTGTGAACGAACCTTTCTCTCACACTCATTAAAAAACGCTCCCAGAGAGAAATGGGCCCTGGCTCCCTCACAAATATCTGATCCACACCTGGGTCCTGGGTCAACGATCCCAGATACCTTGCCTCACCACTATCCAGTTGCACGCTATACCCATAAGGTCCCAAACCCGAAGCAGCCAGGTTGTATAAGGCTCACGCCCCCACTGCACAATGTTTTTTTGCATATTACGGACACTGTTGTACAACAGGGACTCAGTGATGATTTCAGGTTCTGAGTCCCCTGCTGGTTGTGAGGGCCCTGGTTCCCCATCATCATTAACTGGACGTACTGATTTGGTCTTATACTTCCTCCTTTGCACAGGGGCGACTGCTGCTGGCTGTGGTTGCCCTTGTGGTTCAGCTGGGGCCTGGACGGTTGTAACATCCATGAGTTCCGCTGCTGCACCATCAGTCTCTCCCTATTTGGGGCAGGGAGAGGGTTTCCCACTAGCTGGGGAGGTGTATTCTCTCAGCAGCACCTGGCACATCTTGCACATCTCCTTCACCAGTGCCCCCACTAAATCTGGGTGGTTTATTTCAGAGGTGGGCTGTTGGGCAGTATCAGGCTGTGGGGCAGGGTCAGGCTCTGGTGCAAGATCTCTAGTGTCTGGGGCCGTGTCAGGCTCTGGGGCAGGATCAGGCTCTGGGGTAGGATCTCTAATTTCTGGGGCCGATGTCTGGGTAATCTAAGTCTATCTCAATTGATCTCTGAGTGCTAAATAGAGTAGACCTATCAGCACCAGTTGGTTAGTACCCAGAGGAAATCTAAACCCTTTGAAAATTGGTGGGGTTGGCCCAGAGAACTGGTTGAGGGCTTGGGAGAAAACTTCCCCTGGTGTCATTTCCTCACAGAAGATACCATTTTTAACATAACCCCAAAAACATGCACTCAGTGTGTGATAGCCCTTTTTCCCTGTGCCCACATTCCAAAGGAAGTTAAAAGCCCATGAATTCTTCACCTTCTCGACCCATAGCAGAAACTGGATAACAGCAATGGTAGCCTTAGTCAGAGGACCCATGTTTAGGTAAGGAGCTGCAAAGGGGAAGAATATAACCACGACCATCTGCCACCCGAACCAGGGTAAACTAGTCCACATAGTGCTGCCTAACAAAGTTCCTATATCCAGCACACAAAATTAAGTTACCCAGGAACTGTTATTCCTTTTTCACCCCTTTCTCTTGATGCCCTCAGGCCTCACATTGGGCGCCACGATCTGTCTTGGTTTGAAAGACAGGTGTCTGCCAAGGAAGGCAGGAGTCTCCTTTGAAATGGAAAAATGCAACCCCCTTCCCTCTGAATTATTATAATTTTGAAATTAAGGGGCTTTCAAGCAAATATATGAGGAATAGGAATAGCAGTTGTTATATATATATATATATATATATATATATATATATATATAAAACAAGGCAAACAAACAACAATAACTGTGGCAGTAACAACAAACAAAACGAATAACCCAGTGCCAGCCTTCTCAGCTGTCAGGCACTTTCCCCTTTGGTGCAGTTACGGTCGCAGCCGGCAGGGGCGCTGGCGGCTCCCGGTGAGCAGGGCAGGTGCGATGGTTCCCCCGTGGCTGCAGGGGGGGCTCCGGAGTAAGCTCGGGGAGCATGAGGTAATGGCGGCTTCAGATCCAGGGGAGGGATGGAACAAAACTTCACAAACCCCCTGGGCAGCTGATCCCAGTGTCCAATCGGAGTCTCGGGAACATCGGGCTGGAACAGCAGGGACGAGCACAAATCCCAGGTGGCAGACGAGATGTATCAAACTCTGGAGCTGCAGTGGGAACCCCTGGAGGCCTCAGCAGGCAGGGCGTGCAGGGCTACAGAGTAGCAAAGGCTCGAAGCAATGGCGGGGGAAGGGCGGCCGCAGCCCAGCTCCCAGCGGGGCAGGGAAAGGCGGGCTTGGGAATCCTGGGGTTTCTCCGGTAGAAGGAAGGCAGCTGAAAAAGCAGAAGCCTGCAGTGCTGACGAATTCCTTCCAGCCTCTCTCTCCGTCCAAACACCAACTGCCCACAAGCCCAGGTGAAAAAGAGTAGCCCGTTGGACCCCCTCCCTCAGTAGCCAGATCTTTTGTTTCTCCCAAGAACCCAGCAATTTGTCGCCCCGGCAACATATATGGGAAAAATTCCTCAAGAGGAAAAAGAAGACAGAAGGGGAACTCCCCGAACCTCAGCACTATGTAGCTCTTGTCCTCTGGGAATCCAGTGGAAAGGGTTGTCTGTAGTGTTTGGCATCTCCGATTATATCCAGGATGGAACGCTTGGTTCCTCCCTCTGGGTGGAGCATCTCAGCATGGGATGATGAGACATGAGGCAAGGCATTGATGGGCCCATTAACAGAAGATAGTTTAGAGGGAGTTATCTCTGAGTCATGCAGCAAGACATTGATGGGCTCATTAACAGATAGTCTGGAGGGAGGAGGCAAGGAAACACTGCCCCACCTGATTTCAACAGCTCATGAGGGTGGTAATAGAATACACTGCAACCCAGGACATTATCCACCCCCTATTCTATTACCATCTACATCATCCCAAATTAATACCTTCCTTAAACTCTACACACACACACACACATATATATACAATGAAACGCTACACACAGTTCTCAAGTAGGTCTCCTTGTGGTACACAACAGATTTCCCCATCTTTCTGCATTAACCACCAAGTGTAACCAGGTCCTTGAGCAAAAACAATCCCTCGGATGGGTTTACCTTTGCCTGAGGTGGGATTAATCCAAACAGTCTTTCCTAAAATACCTCTCGTGTACCACAGGGACTCTATCTCCATCCAGTGTGTGCAAGGGTTCAGACTGGGTAGGACCAGCTCGATTGATGGACCCTCGGGTATTGAACATCCAGGTGGCCTTTGCTAAGTTCGCTTCCCAATTTTTGAAGGTCCCCCCACCAAGTGCCTTTAGGGTGGTTTTAAGTAGTCCATTGCAGTGTTCAACTTTCCCAGCAGCTGGTACATAAGGGATATGATATATCCATTCGATACCGTGTTGTCTAGCCCAGGTGTTTATGAGCCTGTTCTTGAAATGAGTCCAGTTGTCTGACTCGATCCTCTCAGGGGTGCCATGTCTCCACAGGACTTGCTTTTCCAGACCCAAGATGGTGTTCCGGGCAGTAGCATGAGGCACAGGGTAGGTCTCCAGCCATCCAGTGGTTGCTTTCACCATGGTCAACACATAGCGCTTGCCTTGGCGGGTTTGGGGAAGGGTGATGTAATCAACTTGCCAGGCTTCCCCATACTTATACTTTTACCATTGTCCACTGTACCACAGAGGCTTCACCTGCTTGGCCTGTTTGATTGCAGCACAGGTCTCACAACTGTGGATGACCTGTGAGATGCTGTCCATAGTAAGCTCCACCCCTCGGTCACAGGCCCATCGGTATGTTGCATCTCTTCCCTGATGACCAGAGGCATCATGGGCCTAACGAGCTAGGAATAATTCTCCCTTGTGCTGCCAGTCCAGATCCACCTGTGATACTTTCACCTTGGCAGCTCCATCCACCTGCTTATTGTTGTGATGCTCTTCATTAGCCTGACTCTTGGGTACATGCGCATCCACGTGTCGAACCTTCACGGTCAGCTTCTCTACTCGGGCGGCGATGTCCTGCCAAATCTCAGCGGCCCAGATGGGTTTCCCTCTGTGCTGCCGGTTGGCCTTTCTCCAGTGATCCAGCCATCCCCACAGAGCATTAGCTACCATCCACGAGTCGGTGTAGAGATAGAGTCTCGGCCACTTCTCTCATTCAGCAATATCCAAAGCCAGCTGGATGGCTTTAAGCTCTGCAACCTGCCTCGATCCACCTTGTCCCTTGGTAGCTTGTGCAACTCGTCATGTGGGGCTCCATACTGCAGCTTTCCATTTCCGGTTAGCACCTACAATTCGGCAGGAACAATCAGTGAAGAGGGCGTATCATCCTTCAGTCTCTGGTAGCTCGTTATATGGTGGGGCTTCCTCAGAATGGGTCACTTGCTCTTCCTCTTCTTCAGAAGATAATCCAAAAGTCTCACCTTCAGGCCAGTTTGTTATAATTTCTAGAATCCCAGGGCAATTACGGTTTCCAATACGGGCGCGCTGCATGAGGGCAATCCATTTGCTCCATGTGGTGTCGGTGGCGTGATGCATGGAAGGAACGTTTCCCTTGAATATCCACTCCAGCACCGGTAGTCGGGGTGCCAGAAGCAACTGTGCTTCAGTGCCAATTACCTCTGAGGCAGCTTGGACTCCTTCATAGGCGGCCAAGATTTCCTTCTCTGTAGGAGTGTAGTTGGCTTCAGACCCTCTGTAGCTTCGGCTCCAGAATCCCAGGGGTTGGCCCCGAGTCTCACCAGGCACCTTCTGCCAGAGGCTCCAGGACAGACCCTTTTTCCCGGCTGCAGAGTAGAGCACGTTCTTCACCTCTGGTCCCGTCCTGACTGGGCCAAGGGCTACAGCGTGAGCGATTTCCTGCTTGATCTGGGCAAAGGCTTGCTGCTGTTCAGGGCCCCAGTGGAAATCGTTCTTCTTGCGGGTAACCAGGTAGAGAGGGCTCATGATCTGAATGTACTTGGGAATGTGCATTCTCCAAAAGCCTATGGCGCCTAGAAAAGCTTGTGTTTCCTTCTTGTTGGTCGGTGGAGACATTGCTGTGATCTTATTGATGACCTCAGTGGGAATCTGACATCGTCCATCTTGCCACTTTACTCTCAGGAAGTGGATCTCTCGAGGAGGTCCCTTGACTTTGCTCTTCTTGATGCTGAAGCCAGCTTCCAGGAGAATCTGGATGATCTTCTCTTCTTTCTCAAATTGCTCTGTTGCCGTGTTCCCCCACACAATGATGTTGTCGATGTACTGCAGATGTTCTGGAGCCTCACCCTTTTCCAGTGCTGCTTGGATCAGTCCATGGCAAATGGTGGCACTGTGCTTCCACCCCTGAGGCAGTCGGTTCCAGGTGTACTGCACGCCCCTCCAGGTGCAGGCAAACTGAGGCCTGCATTCTGCTGCCAAAGGAATGGAGAAAAAGGCATTGGCAATATCTATGGTTGCGTACCACTCCGCTGCCTTGGACTCCAGCTCGTACTGAAGCTGCCGCATGTCTGGCATGGCAGCACTCAGTGGTGGCGTGAACTCTTTCAGGCCACAGTAATCCACCGTCAGTCTCCATTCTTCACTAGACTTACACACTGGCCATATAGGGCTGTTGAAGGGTGAATGGGTCTTGCTGACCACTCCTTGGCTCTCCAGTTTACAAATCATCTCATGGGTGGGAACCACAGAGCCTCTGTCGGTGCGGTATTGCCGATGATGTCCTGGTCTTCTGGCGATTGGTACTTGTTCTTCAACTCTCAGCAGTCCCACAGCAGAGGGGTCATCTGAGAGACCAGGCAAGGTACTCAGGTGTCTGATGACTTCGGTCTCTAGAGCAGCTATCCCAAAAGACCAATGATGTCCTTTTGGGTTTTTGGAACATCCATTTCTGAGATAGTCTATGCCGAGGATGCATGGGGTCTCTGGGCCAGTCATGATGGGATGTTTCTGCTACTGGTTCTCAGTTAAACTCACTTCAGCTTCCAGTACAGTCAGCTGCTGGGATTCTCCTGTCACCCCAGAAATAGAAATGGATTCCGCTCCCACATAACTTGATGGCATCAGAGTACATTGAGCGCTGGTGTCAACTAAAGCTGTGTATTTTTGTGAGTCAGACGTGCCGGGCCATCGGATCCACACAGGCCAAAAGACCCGATTGTCCCTTTCCTCTACCTGGCTAGAGGAAGGGCCCCTCTGTTCCTGGTCATGGTACACGTTGCTCCCTTCCAGTGAATATGCTCCTGAGGTCCCTTCAAGAGAATCAGTTATATTATCATTCCTATACTGTCTGGAGTTCTGTGCGCAAGAGACCGGAGCAGCATTGACTCTAGATGAGCTTCTTGAGGTTGTTGTCCCTCTTTAGTTCATGTACCCAGGCTGCTAAGGAGGAGGTGGGTTTTCCATCCCACTTCCTCATGTCTTCTCCATGCTCCTGAAGAAGAAACCAGAGCTTATCTTGTGGAGTGTATCCTCTCTCCCTGGTTGGGGGATGCCAGTTCCTAATGGCAAAGACTCTTGTTGGTTCTGGCGAGATGTGGTAAATCTCTTCCTTAAGTTCCTTTTTCAGTTTCTGATGGCCCTCTTCAATCAAGCTCGGACTTGCGCAGCCAGCCTTGTTTCCATGGATGAGACATGGGTGTGAAACGGGGCTGTGACAGTGTTCTCATATTCTCAGTTTGTTACCAGGGCGCCCACCCTGTCCTCGCCTTCCCTCCATTGCAGCGTTGCCAGGTAACGGGAGTACATCTCTGGTCCAAGATATGCAAATCTCAACCACATCTGTGACATGCACTGGACACCATCCAGGCTCTTAGGAAATCTCTCCTCTTCTGAGAAAATGTTTTCCAGCACAGCCAATTCCCTCAGGCATCAGATACCTTGTTCCATTGTGCTTCATTTTCCTTGGTGCACCTGGAGGTCTTCTTTACAAAGGTACCTGTCCTTTACACTTGTCATCAGTTGCCACCAGAGGCTTAGAGTTTCTTGGGCTCTCCCGATCCCCTGGTCAATGACCACATCCCGGGACAGAGATCCCAGTTGCCTGGCCTCACTTCCATCCAGAATGGTGTCATTGGCTGCAGCGTCCCAGATGCAGAGCAGCCAGGTCAGGATAGACTCGTTTGTCTGGCGGGTGAATTCCCTCCACAGGTCGCGCAGCTCACCCAGGGATAGGGACCGAGTGATAATCTCTGGCTCTGTCTCTTCTGCTGGGTGTGAAGGTCCTGATGCATCCTCGTCAGTCACTATGCAGACTGATTTGCTTTTTGATTTCTTCTTCTGAACGGGGGCAACTGCTACCGGTTTATGCTGTTCTGGTTTGGTGACAGTTTGTGTGGAGACACTGACAGCGGTTTTGGTTTCTTTCTCCTCTGTGTCAGTCTGTATAGACATGGTCTTTGGTTCTTTGCTCTTTTTTTCCCTCTCGTCCTGAGGATGCTGTGCCATAGCTCTGTTTCTAAGCATGGTGTACATGGTGCACGCTGTACAGAGAAGACAAAGCAGAACTAACAGCAAGATTATGCCATCTTTGACATCCAGAGGGAACTCAATATTTTAAAAAATATTGTGTCATGCCTGAACGGCTGGAAAAAAACATTCTTTACTCCTCCCCCCAGGGGCTGGGTGCGATTGTTGAGGCCCCAGATGTAGCATCCTAGACTAGGGCAAGCAAACCAAGTTGAGTATATATTCCGAATTATGTTCATTGCCTCGGAGATTATCATGCAGTAGGCATAATAGACCAATAAAGCAAATTTTATACCATACCCGGGTTTTAACAGGAGCATTGCAACCGGCAAAAATGTGCAGAAAAATGTAGAGAGCTAGGTACAAGACCCATGTAAGCATGTTGAGCATCATAGTAGGCGGCTTCTACAATACAAAATTGTAATTCTGACTTTTCTCAGTACCTTGCCCTACATTGGGTGCCAAAATATGTACTAGTTTGAAAACAAACCAGTGGGAGGCACCAAGTCAGAATAACAATTTAACAGGGAAAATAAGAAATATAAAGGCAGAAAACACTGGTTTAAACTGACAGAGTCAGGATACAACCTGACACCCTGTTAGTCAGGGTAGCAGTAGCAGTCCAATAAGATGGTGGCTGCAATCCTCCTGAAGTGGTGGATGTGGTTCTGTTGAAGCAGTGATCCTGTAGAAGGGTCTGCTCTTCCTCGGAAGGTCCAGTGGTGGGTATGCAGCTCTTGTCCTCTGGGAATACAGTGGGAAGGGTTGTCTGTGGTGTTCAGAATCTCAGATGATATCTAGGATGGAATGCTTGGTTCCTCCCTCTGGGTGGAGCATCTCACAGTGGGATGATATGAGGCAAGGCATTGATGGGCTCATTAATAGAAAGATAGTCCAGAAGGAGGAGGCAAAGAAACTGCCCCACCTGGTTTCAACAGCTCATGAGGATGGTAATAGAATGCACTGCAATCCAGTACATGTAGAAACAGCTGGGTATTCTGTTGGTCAGTGGAGCTGTTCAGTGTTTTATTATAGTATTGTGATCCTTTGGAAAGGCACATCTGTGGTAAACAAGTTCTCCTCTGTGTACCTGAAAAAGCACTATTTATGCTTAAAGCTTTTTATAATCTAGGTCACTGTACTAGTTTGAAAACAAACCAGTGGGAGATTGCAAGTCAGAATTATAATTTAATAGGAAAATTAAAATAAATGCAATAGTACAAGAACACTGACAGAGTCAAGATGTAACCTGACACTCTGTTCGTCAGGGTGGTGATAGCAGTCCAGATGAAGTGGTCCTGTTGAAGCAGTGATCCTGTAGAAAGGTCTGGTCTTCACTTGAAGGTCCAGTGTTAGCTCTTGTCCTCTGGGAATCCAGTAGGTAAAGGCTGACTGTGGTGTTCCAAACCTCAGATTATATCCAGGTAGGAATGCTTGGTTCCTCCACCTGGGCGGAGCATCTCACAATGGGATGATGTAATTTTATGAGTCATGTAGTGAGGCTGGATAGCCCATTAACGGAAGATATCCCCCTGGAGGGAGTTATCAGGGATGTGTCATGGAAGAGATAAAGAATATTGCCCCATCTCGTTTTAACAGATGGTAATAGAATACATACTTTTGGTTACATCTTACATTGTAACCTAAGACAGTCACATAAAGTTAGACAATATTTGACAAGCCATCAAAAGAGCTTAATGCTGTGCCCAGTTGTGGCCTTTTATCATAACTTCTTTTATTCTACTGCATTAAATATTTGACTCAGTTCTCCGAACTGGTAAGTTGTATGTGCCCTTGTACTCCAGAGATTCAAGTCTTAAACATCAAAGGTGCTGTGTAGGTTGCAATGAAGAAGCAGAGGTGTAGGTAAAAGCAGATTTGTACAGCAGAAATAACTTCTGTTTGCGGGACCAAATGCAAGGAATTTTAAAGTGAGGATTGGCTTGTGAGCAAAAGTTAGTAATCCAGATAGTGGGAGGTGAAGTGCAGACTAGTTTGCAACACATGTAGCATTGAAAATTATAAATCTATTGTAGGTGAAGAGCTTAAAGGGGAAAAATGATAGTTATGTTGCTGTTTGAATTTTCATTAATAGCCTGATTCTTGATGCTGTTACTGGTTCTTAATGGTCAGGTTTTTGTAAATCAAGGGGAGAACACTGTTGTGTTCCTTGATCCAGGCTGGGATTTCAAGTATGCTCAAATTTATCTTTGAATGTCTCTTTTTAATTTGTTCCAGCTACTTCATCAGTTCCTGTGCTTAAGACAGAGCCTTCTCCCTCACTACCTTCTGCTGGTTCTCTGCCCAGTGTGGTGTCCACTGCTGCTTCACTTCTGCCTTCAGCATCACAGCATGCAGCAACTTTGCCCAGCTTGCCTCAGTCCAGTGATCTGGCCAGCAGCTCACTCTCACAGTTAAGCAGGTACAGTAGGAGTTGTGATAAACTGAAAAGAGTTCAATTGTTGGGAAAGGACAGATGTAAGGGTGATTGTGTATGGGGCTGTCAGGCACCAGGGTCTCCTTTTCTGACATTAACTAGAATTAGGAGGGATATTCAGAAGAGGCCAGGATGTTTCTGGTTGCAAAGTATGAGCTCTGGGCTGCCTCTTAATGATAGAGCAGCTGCTGCCCTGAAGTCCTAATGGTTGTCTTGGTTTAAGACAAGTTAAAAGGTGGACACTTTGAAATAAGTTACCTCCCCTTTAGTTTTAACCAATCCCTTTCCACTAATAAGGAGAGATGAATGAGTAGATATAAGTGAAAAAGTAACAGTTTACTAAAAAACCAAAACAGCAACAGGCAAAAATAATAACAGTAATAGTCACTAGTTACAAAATTGCTGAAATCTCGTAGACTCCCTGGGAACAAGGAGAAATTAAAAAATAGCAGAGTAACCCCTCCCCCAAGGTGGTGACCTCCACGGACAACCATTTGTGGAAAGACAAAGATGGCAGCAGCCCTCCCCCCTCTTTTCTCTCTGGTGGTGGCAGCAGCTCCATTGGTGAAAGTGGCTGGCATACTCTGGCAGCTGGAACTTGGTCAAGGGCTAGAACTCATGGAGGGACTTTGCCTTCCCCTCGGCAGAAGATGGCAAGGCAGCCGGCTGGGGCAACTTGGACTCTGCGCCTTCCCATTTCAACTGGGTACTGCTGGTGGGCTGGAGAGATCATATGGAGTGGGGCTGTTCTGTTCTCATTGCAATGCTGCAGCTGCAGGCAGGCACTTGTGGAATTGGCGGGAGGGGAACTACCTGAGGCAACCCTCTAGGAAAAAAACAAAAACAAAAGAAACCCAAAGGAGAGCATCTGCCCACGATTCCTCAGCTCTATCCCCCTGCAAGAACAAAGGGAAAAAAGCCAGAGCCATGAGGCAAGAGAGAGTTCTGCCTGAGTGCCTCAACCTTAACAAACCTGGGCACCTCCCAGCCCTTGCCCCATGGTTGTTTTCCTGCTGCAGGGTCTTAAAGAGACAGTAACAATTTTGGGCACAGATAGATATGGAATACAATAACATTTTGGGTTACCTAGGACAGTGGTATATAAACAACTTTGTGTTGCAAGTGACTCTTGCTTCAATCATGTCAGCTAAATTGATTCCCCCAGTTTGTTTTTCCTAATTTTTCTACAGTGCCTACTGTTTGTTTAGTGTTGTATGTTTGAAATCATTCCCCAACAATTTACTTCCTGGCTAATTTTGAAATATCACATTTTCATTTATATTTGTATTTCTTAAAATTAGAAAATTGAAATGATTCCACAGGGAAAATGTGCGCCTTTTTCTAAGACATTTCCTTAAGACACTTTGAAATGTCAGATTAGCGTTCCTGGAAGTTCATTTAGCACAGCTTAGCTCATTATCTGTCTGATTTTTTAGTGCCTGTTACTTGAGCTTTGTCCTTGGACAGGTGACATCCTGAGGCTGTGCCGGTAATGTTTTAATACTCACCTTTGTGTCAGGGTCCCTTCCCCCCGCCGTGTAGCCCTGGGAGAGGGGCCCTGAGGAGAGGCACGGGGTTTCCCTGCCCCTGGTCAGCCTCGTTTGCCATTGGTTGGTTTGTGTTCCCCTGCGCGGGCGAGGACTCTCGGTCCCGTGACTAGAAGGGTTCCTCGGCAGAGCTCCGGCCATGTGGCTGGAGAAATAAACATCTCTCTGAAACATCTACCAAAAATCTGTCCATATATATATTTCTTTTCCACGGGACTCCTTGTTTGATACATCGTGTTACAGAATCCCCACTGTAACACCTTTGTACTGTATTTGTTAATATAAGAAACTAATTTTAAGGGCTATCACAGTTTTTTTTCTGTTTCACAGTTAGGACATAGTCTCTTAAAACACTAGTGTTTTCTGTTGAATAAAATGGTAAATGTGTCAAACAACAAGAATTAATTAATTCACGTTGAAAACATCTCCCCACATTTGTTTGTTGAAAAGCTGTGTACATTGGTAGAAATTTTAGTTGGAGGATTGATGCTGTTGGTCAGATACAAAGCACCATGAAAGATGATTCTTGAATTCCAAGCATGTCTGGCTTGGTTGTGCTGGTGGCTCTTGTCTATGTCTCTACCATAGGTCAGATAGTGAATTAAGGCTTTTAGAAGAGCTGGGCAGAGTGGGCAAGGGAGTGGTTTAAAAAACATATGTAGGACTGAACTGTTTCTTTCCTTGCTGCTTGAAGTGGTGTCATTGTAATTCCTGCAGGCAGAGAACAGTTTTAAAGAGTCAAAGTAAAATTAATCTATGAAACTGCCAAGATTTATTCTGGTCCCGCACCTCAAAGAGCTGCCAGAAGTGTTTGCCCTTTAATTAGGGCATATAATTTAGCCGGAAACTTTGCTATGAAAACTACTGTATTTTCTTGTGACTATTTCCATAGAGAGCACTAAAATATTTGTTATGGTTAGGATCTCTCTTGCTTCTGATTTCACAAGGAGAGTTTTTTTGAGCACTAAACCATACATGGTTTTCATGTCTGCTTTGTCAGTGTTCAATTTGTTTATTGTGCTGTAAGTTATGTTCTTGACCTCGAATGTAAGGTATAACTTCTCTCACTGTAAATGTTTAAAAAACTGTTTCAGTCACTTTTCAGGGAGATATTTGAAGATCTTTGGATCACAGAATCACAGAATGAACTAGGTTGAAAAAGACCTTTAAGATCTTCTAGTCCAACATATGGCCTAACACCTCCTCATCAACTAAATTATGGCACTGAGTGCCACGTCCAGTCTTTTTTTAAACACGTCCAGGGATGGTGACTCCACCACCTCCCTGGGCAGATGATTCCAGCGCATAATCGCTCTTTCAGTGAAGAATTTTTTCTAACATCCAACCTAAACTTCCCTTAGCGCAGCTTAAGACCATGTCCTCTCATTCTGTCAGTTGTTGCCTGGGAGATGAGACCAACCCCCACCTGACTAGAACCACCTTTCAGGTAGTTGTAGAGAGTGATAATGTCTCCCCTGAGCCTCCTTTTTTCCAAGCTAAACAACCCCAGCTCCCTCAGCTGTTCTTCATAGGGCTTGTGTTCCAAGCCCTTCACCAGCCTTGTTGCCCTCCTCTGGACACGTTTAAGCATCTCAATATCCCTCCTAAACTGAGGGGCCCAGAACTGGAAACAGTACTCAAGGTGTAGCCTCACCAGTGCCAAGTACAGGGGAAGAATGACTTCCCTGGTCCTGCTGGCCACACTATTTCTGATACAGGCCAGGATGCCATTGGCCTTTTTGGCCACCTGGGCACACTACTGGCTCATGTTTAGTCAGTTGTCAACCAGTACCCCCAGGTCCCTTTCTACCTGGGCACTGTCCAGCCACAGATGTATGTCAGTGCTGCTGTTAGTGCCAAAAGTTCACAGGCCTGTTCAGTTAGGGAAAAAAGATGGTGTTAAAGCAGAGTTGCTTTCTAAAGCAAAGTTATTGCAAATGTTTTTCATCAGGGGATATTACTGCAACCCTAGGGTATTTTACCGTGTCCCGCAGCCATAGGGAGGAGGAGAGAAAATCCAGCAGGCAGGAACTGTGCAGCAAGATTGATTTATTTAATTATTTTACAAACTATTTTATAGACTTTTTTCTTCATAGTCTAATTGGACAAAGGAACAGCCACCCCTTGGGGTGATTGGCTAAAATCCTAAAATATCCATTGTCAAAATATTTTTCTACTGTACTATAAACAAGACTTTTCAAGGCTGCAGGTGTTTGGTTGTTTACAGAACTCTGCTACCTCTTCTGTGAGAGAGAAAAGTCTCTCACAGGCTTAGAAAATAGCAAGAAAATCCTTGCTAGCAGCATTTTTCTATCTACAAGGGGATTCTTTATTTTCATGTTTTACAGTGTATGTATAAAACTGAACTAATAGTTCTGATTCATCTTTTCAAAGAGGAAATTGGTTTTGGTAGGGTGTAGTGGTATGAATTGGCCTTGATTAAATCGACAGATTCTGTAGTAGTATGGCTAACTTTTGGACTTTCACAGATGCTCTTCATTTGTTGGGGTTTTTGTTTTTTTTTTTTTTTGAGCCTTGTCTTTTGAGAGTTTGTTAGGGCTTTTGGTAGAGTTATGGGCCAAATACCCTGCAGTTCTAATTAGTTTAACTAATGTTATGCAGGTTATGTGAGAAATACCGTAATGAGTCAAACCAAAGCACTATCTCACCTAATTAATACTTGTGCTCTGTGGCAAGCAGCAGCAGTTGCTCATGGAAAGAATGAGAAACAAGCCATATGTTTGTGTGAGTGTTCTGATTTTGGACTTGACATGTCTTGGAGTCATTGTTACATAATTCCTGAACCAGCAGTTGTTTTTCTAAAAATATAGTAATTTGATAAATATAAATGAATGGTGTTTTAGATGTTTCTTGTTAGTAATAGTTGTCTCTACTTCATTTTCATTTTTTTCATTAAACAGTAGTAGGATATTAGTTAAAGGGAAAATGTCAGGGTGTATGTATATTATACACACACTTCTACAATTTTTTCTTTATTATCCTACTGTGTATGTGTATACACATACCTGCAATTTTTATTTTTTAAATAATATTCTACTACCTACTCTGTGTTTGTATATATGTATGTGTGTATATACATAGATATATATTAAAAATGTTTTAGGAAAAAATAATTGTATTAACTCTTTGAAATTTCTTTTTAGCTCCCTTTCCAATCATCAGAGCAGCCTCTCCCCTGCCTCAGTGTTGTCTTCAAGCACATCACATGTGGTAAGTCCTATTTGCATTTCCACAGATATTTGGCATATAGTCAGTTTATCTGATGATTAAGACCCTGTAGTGGTTTCTCAACTAAAACCAAGCTATGCTAAACTATGACAGACCCTCTCTTAGTTCAGTGTGCCCCATTATGCTAAGAACCGAAACGAGCTTTATCTCTGGGAAGGAGGACTGCCAGCTCTCTAGTGGTAAAAAAGTCTTTACCACTTGTGATTTGTTTGTACTAGATCAGGACTAGCTATTACAGAGACTTGCCAGTCACACAACTGTAGAGGAAATTTTTGTGCCAGCAAGGGGGGTATGGAATATAGAAAGAATTTCTTATAACAAATGTGTTTAAAAAACAAATAAAACTTTAAATGTGGCTGTCTGAAACTGCTCTAAAATGTGGACTGTTCACCGTCTCTACTGGAGAGGTTAGCTGGCAAAGTGCAGGTGATGGAATGGTACATGTCATGACAAATGCCTCAGGACAGATGATTTTAAAGTTTACCATGTGACATTGTTGTCACCTGTGTATTTAATGCATTAGCGATAACAAGGCAAATGATAGTGAACACAGTGCTCTAGATGAGGTTGCACAAATGAAAGTCAGAGAGACACTGCCTTGTTCTGTCTGTACAATCCCAGTTGGGGTATGCAGATAGGTTACTGCTTTTCTTTATGCTTGAATTTTGGTTTGTAATGCTCCACCCCTGCTGTATATGTAATTTAAAAATCATCCTAATGTCCTCCTTTTTTGTTGTCAGAGTTCTTTTTGGCTTCTGTGTGTTGATGACGCTGTTTTGCAGGTGTGATCAGCTTACAGCTAAGGCACTGTATTGTGCTGGATTCAAACCAGGAACTCCTTTATCCTCATGTGTTCCTGTAATACATTTTGTTTGTGTTTCAGTTTACCACATTGACTCTGTTGTGGGGCACTGCAGTTTTAATCTTTTAAATTCCACAAATGCATTGAGGAAATCACAATAGCAGTGTCCTGTTTTTTGAAAACAAATACTGTCTTTTGGAAGAATATAGTTTATGTAACATAACAAATACTAGCTTAAAGGAGTATACAAGCAAAAAGGACAAGAAATAATGCAAGGGAGTGACATTTGAGTTACTGTGGTATAATTTTGTGATGATATAGTGGTTTGAATTTAACTGTCGTAATAATTTTCTTTGAATACTTAAAAATCACAAGCATGCAATTTCATTGTTTGCCTGATACATAGATAATGCATTATTTTTTACATGTGCTGCTGTTAATTAAAATATTGTTGGGTTTGATTTTTAGTTTTGTTCCCTCCCCCCCTGCATCTTTCACTGTGCCTTGTTTGCTCTGTGATCCTCATTCCTTTTGTCTCCTTTCTAGCACACTAGTGTTGAGAACACAACTTCACTTCAGCCTTCAACAACTTTTTCAACTGCTTCAACCTCAGCCACTAGCATCACCTCTTCAGTTGTCAGCATGGCAAGCAGTATGAACACTACAGCTAGCCTTGGCCTGAATGTTACCAGTGTGTCTGCTACCACACGGGCAGCTCCCTTAATGTCTTCAGGTTTGCAATATTAACAGTTTATGTGGATAGACAGAGGACTTCAGTCAGCAGGACTATCAGTTGAGCATCTTGTCAGCCATAGCTATGCTAAGAAATCCACACTTTTGACTAGCATTTTCAGCATGCTTTATTTTCTGGGTTATAAAATAAAATTGCCTGGGTTTGTGTATTTGAGATATTTGTTAGGATGTTATGTGGCACTTATGTAGCATATTCCATCCCCAAATAGCTTTATAAATAGAAACCAGAGCAATTCTGACATTGGAAGTTTTGGACTAGGGGATTCACCCTATTTGTATTCCAGGTTATAATCAGCTCTTTGCTGTGAGTTCACATTAGCTTTAATTTCAGTCTTCTCTGTGACTTGAATTCATCTGTCAGTGTCAAAATATACTGCAGTGTCCTCATTATCATATGCCACATCCCTATTGCCACATCTAGAGAAAGAAAAGAAGTGTCTGATGTCTGGGTCATTCCACAGAAAATAGCACTTCAGAAAAAGGAACCACAGAGGGAAGGTTGGGAAGCTTCTTGCACTGAAGTGAAAGCAATGCTAAATTCTCTTTCTTTTCTAATCAGCCTGAACTGCTAAAAGGAAATCCTATGGAGAGAAGTGAATGATTTAAATATTAAGATCAGATTTACTTACAGAAGAATTTTCCATTTTCATAGCTTGTAAATAAAGTGTCCAATGACTGGTCAAAGTGCATTTTTTTTACTTTTCTGCTTCCTAGCTCTGCTTCATGTAGGCAATTGAAACCGTTGAGATTTCCTCTTTGCTATTCCCGGGTGCAACAAGTCACCAACAAAAAGTATGCTGGCAACATTTAGTGCTTTCCAGTCTATTGCTGGTGATAAGGGGCAATGTGTTGACAGAGCAGAACATGAAAGGAGATAATTTGCTCTTAGACTGAAAACAATGCCTGAATTTTGCCTTCAGGAGAGGACTGAAGAAAGGAGAAGTTCCTGTAATTCTTGTAATTCTCTTGGACAGAGTAAATAAAAAAATTAGACTGTTCTCTGATGGGACTCTTCAGTCTTAAGTAGCCTGTGGTTTCCATTCCTTCAGGCATGGTTAAACTCTCCAGGCTATTTTGAGCATTTTCATCAACCAGCACAAAATTCTTCTGTGTAGTTCTACTTTTACAAACTAAGACAGTGCAGATGCCAGGACTTGTGAGCTATCTTGTCTCAATGCTGAAGCCTTTTCTTTTCTAAAGACTTGTTAAAGTGCCTGTATTTTAATTCTACAGGCAAAGCTCCCCCAAATCTGCCTCAAGGTGTACCACCCTTGTTGCATAACCAGTATATTGTGGGACCTGGAGGACTTCTGCCTGCCTACCCAGTAAGCAATTTGTTTGTCCTTGATTGCTTAAGCCTTGGTGCAAGTGAGCCCTCCAGACCTGCTGTTGTCTATGCCAAGGCATTTCTGTTGGCACATGTTGCACATGGAATTCTTGTTCCAAGTGCTGAAGAATGTTAAATGTATTCAGTGAGGGTTTACTGTTGATAGTAAACTGTATAACTGTTGGTACAGACCTGATCTGGTGCTGTTGAAGCTAAACATGCATGTTGCTATGGTTTTCAGCGTTATCAGGTTTTAGGCCCTTTGAATAAAATAGGTTTGTATTACTGGAGTGGATAGTATTACATAGTAATGTAATAGTAATAGTACATAGTAGTGGTTGAAATGTGCCATGTGTCCTGTCTGTCATACTTTGAAAGATTGCACATAGCTTTTTGGTGTCTGACCAGGATCAACACATTTTTGGTTATCTGTTTTTTGAATCAGAAACTTTATTCTAATAATTCTTCTATATCACACCGAATGCAAGGGAATACCATAGGTTGCTTTGTGGTCTAGTCATCAAATCTTAAATCCTGCTATTTTCAGAAGTAATGATTACAGCAAGGAAGGCTGTTGTTCTCACTCCCAATTCTGAATGCCCTGTAGATTTTTCACAATTTGATGAATGATGCATCTGTTAAAACCATATTGAACATGGGACAGTAATATTCTTAGAGGACTGCTGTCATGAGGAAACAACATCAGAGTGAAAAGCCATTTTAAGCTTTGCTCTACTAGCCTTAAAATGCTACAGTGCACCATGGTAGCACAATGTGACATATATGTATATCTTTAAAATAGACTGGGCCTAGGTCAAACTGTTTAAACAGAGCCCCCAAATTGATCAGCATTAGAGAAATGTGTTATAACGATGTTTTATTTTTATGTCTTTAAGCAGATTTATGGTTATGATGATCTCCAGATGCTTCAATCCAGGCTGCCAATGGTAAGTAAATGGCTTGGTTTATTTAATTTTAAACAAGTTATCTTCAGTGTTGATCATTTGTGCAACGCAAATTAATTCATTTGATAGTGATTGAGAGCTTATCTTTATGTTCTATATGCTGGTTTTTTTTAATTATCCACGGGTTTCTAGGTGGTATAAATTGATACAGCAAAACTGTCAATTTGCAAATAGAAGCAAATGTGCTCTGTGCTTTTGAGTGGAGAAATTTTTAATTGTTATAGGGAGAGTATGGCATCTTGTCAAATCTAGTTGAAGTCTGTGTGTCAATGTTTTCTTTTAGCAAGAGATAGGATTGAACAGCAAGTAAACAAATTGGCAGCCAGTAGGTGCATCTGACAGGTTTTGGGGGTGCTCATAGGTGGAGATTTTTGCATGTGCATCATGGCAACAAATGCAGGTGAGCTGCAGGAGGGAGAGTATATGAAGTTTTCTTCTTTACTTGGATCCAGAATGCAAATGGCATGAGTGAAGCTGAGAGTTAGATTCACAAAGAGCCTCAGCCCAGATTGCAGAAAGGTAAATAATTTTGTTTTCAGAAAACTAGGATCTTGAAGAGAACGTTTGGTAGTATGTTACTGAGAAAAGTCACAGGATTAAGTGATTCAGTGTATCTCTAGATGCAGAAATGGAGCAACGAGCAGTTATCTGAAAAGAACTATCACTGGATGAATGCCATAGATAAAGGCCCAAGTCAGAACCAGGTCTTTCATATGGAGTCTGGGGACAGCCAGTCAGATAGTCAAAGGTAAATACAGGGATGTCCTAGACAAAACCCTGTCCAGCTGCACAGCCTGAACACGTCTCAAACTCAGGCAACTTTATTTTATAACCCAGCAAATAAAGCATGCTGAAAATGCTAGTCAGGAGTGTAGATTTCTTAGTGCAGTTATGGCTAGTCTTAGGAGGAGTGGCTGAAGGAGCTGGGGTTGTTTAGCCTGGAGAAAAGGAAGCTCAGGAGAGACATTATTGCTCTCTACAACTACCTGAAAGGAGGTTGTAGTGAGGTGGGTGTTGGTCTCTTCTCCCATGTAACAAGTGATAGGACAAGAGGAAATGGCCTCAAGTTGCACCAGTGAAGGTTTAGACTGGATATTAGGAAAAAATTCTTCATGGAAAGGGTTCTCAAGCATTGGAACAGGCTGCCCAGGGCAGTGGTTGAGTCTTTTCTGCCCGAGTCTCTTCTGTCTGTAATGACATGGTGTTGGTTGTGGTCTGTTTTCCTTTCCCTTGTGTACTGCCTTTGTTTTCATATTAGCTGATCTTTTCATGTTTGGAAGGGTTGTGAAATGATGTTGTTTGGAAGAGTCTGGAGAGCCCTCTCCTGGACCAAGGGCCTTGGGGGGATAGTGGTGGCAGCAGCTTCTGAGGAGGTGGCTCTGGGTGTAGGCACTTGATTGTTGGATGTGTTCCTGGATACAGCTGCCCCAACTCCTATGTTTGAAGCTCCTGAGGATAAGGAAGAAAGGCTTTTCCTTCAGGTATATATATTGCTCCTCCTCCTGCTTGGTTGGGTCCCTGGCTGTGGTCTCATGTGTGTGTGCCTGTAACAGGAGTCTTGTGCTTTCTCTACCTTTTTGCCTGAGATGGCTGGGGAGCAAAGAAGAAAATGCCCCCCATAAGGCTGTTTGTAAGCAAAAAGTCTTGCGTTTGGGATGGCCTTGAGCCCCTGTGCCCCGAGAGGAGAGGTATCCAAGAGTCCTCTGGAGATGGAGCTGCACCAACTAATCTAGTTAGAGCTCTAGTAGGAGGAGAAGGAGGTGGTGGTTTCACTTGCTGAAGTTTTAAGGTCCCCTCCAAGAGCAAGGATCACATTCTGCTTCTACGAGAGCTACTGTCATATGTTTTATCAAAGCTTTCAGAGCAGGGAAAATGTCTGGGTGGTAGTGGTGACAGGCTGGGAGCCATGGTCTTGTCAGGCAATGTTGTGTTGGGGAGTGGTGTGCTTTGGGTGCTGGCATGTGCATGATGTTTTGGCATACCTAGGTGCCGTTGTCACCTGCGTTGTCAACTCCGGGAAAAACAAAAACCCTCCAACATTTTTAGTGTTGGAGAATGAAGGCATTACTTTATTTCTGACCAGGATGTTGTTCTGGCCAGGATGTGCAACAGAAATCATTTCATCCACACATAGCCCGGGTTGTGCAGAGAAAATCATTCCATGACACATGAATTTTACTAGATTTTTCAGATACTTATACAGTCAAAACCCATAGAAATTCATTGGTTCAATGTTCATTGGTTCCAAGTTACGCAGTTCTTAGTATTTGGTTTCCTATTGGCTACAGATCTCTTCGCCTGCGATGCTAATTAGGTCCTCATTCTTATCTATCTTTTCCCAGACCAGGTGTCTCTGACCATGCCAGGGGTGATGTTTGGAGTTGATGGTCTGTTGATGGCCGTTGATGGTTGTTATCTTTTGTGTATCTTCTGTGCTACTCCCAGTCTGTTGAGATGTTAAGTTCATCAGGCCTCACCTGGTGGACCAATACCCTGGAAAGAAACTTTAATTCCCTTCCCCCAGGGCAAAGGCGAACAAACCTGACTTAAGTTATAAAATAAAAAAAAATAAACTTGGTATATTTTCCAACATCGTCCTGATGATACGTGGAAAAGACTCCACTACTGAAACGAGTAGTAAAGTAGGTATGTTTATTCCAGCCCTGGGGCGCATGTGGATTGCTCCACCAAACGTATGCACGCCAACAATACCATTTGGCTTGGTATATATCGAGTTACAAGCTACATATTTATTAGGTTTCCAAATGCGCCTATACATATTCATTTCTTAGCCCTGCCTAGCCCCGCTTCATATTATAATGAGCCCAAAGGTATTTCCATATGGCTTGTGCTTGCGCAGTGCCTTGTGCAAGGGTCTCTGGGATGAAGTAAGGAGTCTTCCTCAGATGAAGTAAGGAGTCTTCCTCAATTTGAACTTTTCACCTTGCTTCCTTGCACGTGCTCCCTGAGTCCCTGGCCCAAGTTCAAACCCCAAGGCTGGTTTGAACTGGTTCCTGGGTCCAAAGCAGGATCTTTTGGTCATGGCTGCTTTTCCTTATCAATAGTCTTGTATCCTCCCTTTTTCTACTTGACAAATGCAATAAATGTTAGGCAAGCTATATGCATTGTTTTAGCAAGCAGCCCCTTTAGTAATTCACTTAACCCTTGTTTCCCCGATTCAGTCTCTGCAGGAGGTACACTGATGTTGGTCCATGGCTGGACCTTGTCTGTGTTGCCCTAGAATAGCTCATGCTGCAAGGTGTTTTCAAGCAACACAATGAGACAGTTGTCATGAAAAGTGCCTGAAGTGGCAAGAGTAGCTGAATTCAGCCTAGTCAAAGTGATCTCTGCTGTGGCTCTTTTCATGTAATCATAGAATGGGTTGGGTTGAAAGGGATTTTTAAAGATCATCTAGTTCAACCCCTGTTACAAATCAGTTTAACACAGAAGACCAAAGGAAACTAAGTCTCTGTGAATAAAATGGATCAGACCCAGAAAGGTTCAAAATATACCTAAAAAATATGATTAAAACCAAACGAGGTTAGATGTTGATTCCAAAAAAACTTGATATATTTTATTTTATAGTAAAAGAGGCAAAGAAAGAAAAAGAAGTGTGCGTGGGGGGTGGGGGGACAAGAAGAGAGTGAAAGGGGTCAGGTAGAAACATATCACCCTTACAGGGATCCCAACGACATCTCGTTGCTCCCCTCCATCTGGTCTTCTTGGTGGTGAGAGTCCCCCGGTGCCCACTGCTGCTGCAACGTATAGAATCCCATGGATTAATATACGTTTGGGCCAGGTGTGAACGCCCACGTGCCTCCCTTGGGGAGGGCAAGTTTGACACTGTCCCTTGCAACACTGTGGATGTGTTGCATCATGCTGCAGTGCTCCAGTGCAGGGTCTGGGGACCCCTTTGGGAAGGGGGCCTTTGATGGGCCATGACACCCCCTCTGCTGTCCTTCATATGTGTAGTGGTTTGGTCCAAAATACTCATTACTGTTTACCTTCTGTGAGATAAGAATTAGGAGAAATGCAAAGCAGGCACCAATCTTGAAAGAATATAAAGAAGTTTATTAACAGACCTAAAAGAGGAAAAAAAAAAAAAAAATTATACCACACCTTCAGAACTCTTCTCCTCCCCGCACCTTCCTCCCTTCTCCCACTGACAATGTAGAAAGACAACCTTTAAGATGTTAATTCTGTTTACCACTTCCATAATAATCTTGTTCAGTCCATTTAGGAAGAGGAGTCTCTCTTATGCTATGAACACATTATCACAACGAGACAGCCGCCCACTTCCAAATAACTTTGTTCAGTCCATTTAGGAAGAGGAGTCTCTCTGCTTGCATGTGAATCCCTTCCCCCAACTTGCAGCTTTTCCCACAACTGCTTTTGAGGGTCCACTTTTGAAGTTTTTTGGGGTACAATTTTAAGGTTGAGCTGTTCAGAAACAAAAACAGAGGCCCTTCTCCTTCCCTGGGAGCAAAGGGTCTTCCTCATCTTCATCTTTAGGACTATCTCTGGGAGCATCTCTAGGAACTGAGGTTTTCTCCTTTCCCATTTGGAGCAAAAGTCCTCATCGCTTCCATCTCTCCCTGTCCAAACTTCTCATGAAATTACAGCTGTGTCAGCATCTGCCTATCTCAGCGCAGGTGCTTTTGCTAACATGCACGGGTTGAACACTCCACCCCCCACATCTTCATGAAATTACAGTGGGTACTCTGACATATCCTAGCTTCACAACAGAATTTCAGCTTTAAGCATCTCCTCTTTCTCTTCCCTCAGGTTTTCAGCTCTTCACAGCACTAAAAGGGTTAATCTCACCTAGGCCTTGCAGCTGGAATGTGGCTTATCGCAGTGGAGGGGGGGGGAGCCAAGCCGCTCCAGCTGCTAACAGCAGGGCTGTAGGGAGGTTCCGCGGGTGGAACAGGGCCCATCGGCTCCAGGATGGCCATGGCCCAGCCTGGCCTGGCCCAAGCAGGGCCTGGGACAGGCCCACTGGCCCCTGCACGGGGCCCGCAGCCACCTGTCCCAGCACCGGAAACGAGAGAGAGAGTCTGCCTCAGGGTTTCTATTCTTAAGTGTGTATCACAGAGGCGGTCACAACTTTAAGTGGCTCAAAGAATTGTCCATATTCAAACTGGCCAGCTGATAGGTTCTATCAGGTCCCAGAGGAAGCTGTAAGCACCCCTTGGCAAGGACATCACTTCCGGAACTATGCTTGCTAACCTATGACAATATGGATTCAGCTTTTCCCAGGATGAAGGTGCCCCACAGCTGAGCTCCTCTGCACAGCAGAAGATGGGCCTTCACTGCCTCGAACCAGAGGCTTTTTCACTACACACCCAAAACTTCTCTTCCTCCCCCCAGCCTTTGGCTTGAAGGTCTGTTCCAGCCTGGCAGCTGATAGCCCCAGGGCTGTGGTCTCCACCGAAAAGGTGCTAAGCTTGATCCCTCTGTGAATGTGTTCTTCCTTCCCTGAGGAGAAATCTCCATCTTATCTCCATCAAGGAGCAGCCCAGGGCTCCATTCAGGGTTTTGGTGGTTTTCTCTACAGCTTTTGCACAGTTTTGCTATAATAGGCTGTCCCGTTCCACTATAAAAGGGGGAGCTGGGAAAGGATTCTTTTGATGGATTTTTCTGACGAAAAATCAAGCACTAAGACGGCAATATTATATCTGAAAACTGTTTATTGAAATAAAAAAAACAAAAAACAATTAAGTGTTCTTATTAAAAAAAGGAGGGGGGGGAACAGGAAAAAGGAGCAGAGAGAGAGAAAAGAGAGAGAGGGGGAAAGAAACAGAAGGCAGGGGACAGCGTTACCACAGAACCCAGGCTATTTGTCAGCATTAGTTTGGCAGACGGAGTGTGCGTGTTGTGAACCGTGGTGCGTTTGTGTAGCTTCTGTGGCAGGCTGAGCGCGATTTTTAAAGAGCAGCAGGCTGTGTGTCCCTTCTGTCAGCAGAGACAGGTGTCTGTGGTTACAGGTGTGCTCCCGGAGCAGCTGTGGTCTTTCAAAGTCAGGGCGCAGTGGCTGCGAGCAATGGCGGCTGCGGGCTGGGTACGGGCAGCGGCTGTGGACAACGTGATATGCGGAAAAGACTCCACTACTAGAATAAGTAGTAAAGTAGGTATGATTATTCCAGCACTGGGACGCATGGGGGATAGTTCCTCCAAAGTCGTGCGTGCTGAGAGCTGCATTCAGCTTGGTATATATCGTGTTACAAGCCCCATATTCATTAAGTTTCCCAATATGCCTATACATATTCATTAGTAGCCCCGCCTAGCCTTGCCTCGTATTATAATGAACCCAAAAGTCATTTACATCTGCATTGCGCTTGCACAGTGTCGTCTGGTGGTTGTGGGCAGGGGTCTCCGGGATGAAGTAAGAATCCTACTCAGATGAAGTAAAGGGCCTTCCTCATTCTGAACTTTTCACCTTGTTTTCCTGCACATGCTCTTTATGTCCCTGGCTCAAGTCCAAACTTCAAGGCTGGTTTAAGTTAGTTTTAGGTTCAAAAACAGGATCTTTGGTCAAGATTCCTTCCCTTTATCAGTAGTCTTATATCTTTTAATTCTTCTTTGTTAGGCACAATAAGTGTTGAGCAAGCTGTATGCATTGCTTTTAACTAACAGCTTCTTAGCAAATCATTTAACCTCTGCTTCCTCCTCCTTCCCTTGTTTCAGTCCCCCCTTTTCTATAGTTAGTAAATTCTTTTTCTAATACATAAATTCTTTTTCTAATAATCTTTTACGATAAGCTTCCTTTAATGCGTTTCCATGTGCATTTGACAAAGTAGTTAAAACTGATAACTTCTTTAGCACTCTATAGTTCCAAACAAGCAACATAATAGACAACACAAGGCAAGCACTCACCAAAATTAATAAAACAATTATGGGGTGATATAACGTATTCAGAATGCCAGTTGCGGTAGGTGATCACCCGAAAAGCGCGTCCCACCAGTTATGACTTGCATCTTGTTTTACTCTTTGCAAGATTCTGCTTATTTCTTGTGTGTCATGATGGATGGTGACTAAGGTCTTTTTCCCGTTCTTTTGGATTTCTTCTAAAATCTCAATTAGGTCTTGATGTTTCACTAATTGCTTTACTAATGTTAGGTCCATCCCAATAGGTGTGGGTAGCAATTTATGGTATATGGTGTAGTTAGACCTTATCAATTGATGAGACACAACCAGTGCTAAATATGAAAAGTCACACCAAACAATCTTGGTAAAATTACAAATACAACAATTAGAGTGATTCCTGGCAGCTACATTTATATTACTGTCATCTATCATCATAAAAGTTCAGATAGTTCTTAAGCACACGCAGCCTTGACCAATATATACAAGTACAGTTTTCGGTGTAGTGTCTGGGTGGACCTCGAAGTGACAAATGCCTTGTTCTACATCAAGACATATGTCTTTGGCATCAAGTGTATTACTTTCACAGATAAATCCTTGTTGTTCCCATGTGATGCAAGATTCTACTGTTTGCCATTTTTCTTCTACACTCCGAGCCCATACTCTATGTTCAGAGGGGAAAAAACCTGTTCCTTCATAGTTTAGTCCCAACGCAACAATAGGATGAATTACATAAACTGTGGCATTATGTATAGTAAGCACAAAGGCAGTAGCTATGTTAGTCATTGGGTCATAAGTGAAATTTACCAAGGTCCACCAGGATTGGAGCTTTCTTTCTAACTTAGTAGCCTTATTCCAAACAACTTCTTGGATTTCAATAGGGAAAACACCTTCATTTCCTTCTCTTAAAATTAAGGAAGTTGTTGACTGCATCCATAATTGGGCTTGTATGCAGCTAAGGGCTAATGATACATTGTCTTGAGCTACACCAAGTGTGTTTAATATCAGTCTGTGGTCCAGGTCGCTGGTCTTTGTGAAGTCTGGGAGTATTTTGGAGACTTGCCACTGGCTGTTTCCTTATGCTGATAGGGAGGATTTTAGGGGCTGTTTTAATTTGGTCAGGTCACTGGTTGCCGTGGGCAATTTATTCATCAGTACCTCTAAATCAATTCCATTTATGACTCCCAGTCCTGTTCCCAGCATGCCAGTCAGGTGTCTCCACATTCTGCCTTTGAGGGGTGTTTGCTTTTGCAGCCAGGCTGTCAACCCTTCAAAGGATGTTTGTATTAAAGGGGAGCAGGCTGGTTGGATCTCAGAAATATTAATTTGCATAAGTAGTTCTACACGCTTAAGAGACCACTCTGGATTAAACAGCAATAATTGCTGGCCTGTGTTCCTCACTAAATAAGGGCTAATCTCATAAATCTTTGGTTCAGGCTTAAGTGATGTGACCTGGGTTTGGATTTGATTGCTGTCATAGGTTGTAACAGGCCTAGCCATGGTATTTATCTGGAATTTGAATGAGAGCCCATTACTGTCCTGGGCCTAAAGACAAACTACTTCAATGGTCTGTACTAATGTGAAATTATACCAACAATCTACTTCACTTGAATGATTACAGATTTCATTATGTTTGTCTGTCGGAGTAGTTGAAACACTAATTTGGATTGCTTTTTTATGAGTAGTTCAGTTAATAATTCGGCATCTTATTTTGATTTCTTCTCCTACAGTTCCCTGAAATTGCCAAGTTTTTATTGTTTTTCCCATTCTTGCTTTGTATACACTTGGTTTCCATGCATGACCACAGTCAGCAGGTTTAAATCCTTTAAATCAGAATATTTCCCCATGAGTCCAGTGAACTGCATAAGGGCTTGGGACCATATGTCTTCTCTCCTATGAATAACTTCTCAACTTAAGGCTACAATTATGACTGTGAAGAAAATTATTTCTTCGGTTATACTTGAGTGCCACCATAACATTTTCATTTTGTTCGGGTAAACTTCAGTTCATCATCATCAGGGGTCACTTTCCAAGGGGCTTCTGGAGCCTTCTTACCCCGAGTATGGTGAATCCAGGCACTCTGTTCTCTGATCTTAATTGCGGTGTAAGTGGTGAGAAGTACCTGGAATGGTCCTTCCCACTGTGGTTCCAGAGTTTTTTCTGTAAGACACTTAACATACACATAATCTCCAGGCTGAATGTCATGTACAGGACCATCCAAGCCTCGACTTCAGGTTCCAGCCACATGTTTTTCAATTTCTCTAAGCTATTTGTCTAAAGCAATCATATAGGTGGTTAATGTCTCCTCCCTAATTTGGGTAGATATTCCTTTCTGTACCCCATATGGTCTCCCATAAAGTATTTCGAAGGGACTTAGCTTTTCTTTAATTCTGGTCTTGGACCAAATTCATAACAATGCAAATGGAAGAGATTGCGGCCAGGGTAGGTTAGCTTCTTGCCCTAGTCTCACAATTTGCTGTTTAAGCAAATGATTCATTTTCTCTACTTGACCACTTGACTGGGGGTGGTATGGAGTGTGGAGTTCTCAATCTATGCCTAAATGACGGTTAATTTATTGTACCACCCTTGAAATAAAATGTGGTCCCCTGTCTGAAGATATTGTGGCTGGAACTCCAAAGCATGGTATTATTTCTTGTAGTAGCGTTTTGGTTACTTCTCAAGCCTTAGCGGTTCTAGTAGGAAAAGCTTCTGGCCATCCTGAAAAAGTATCTGTCAACACAAGCAAATATCGATACCCCCCTTTTCTCAGAAATTTCATAAAATCAATTTGCCAGTGCTGTCCAAGCCCATGGCCCCTTACAATTTGACCCATGTTTGGTTTGGGGGGATTTTTGGGATTAGTTTGGAGGTAAAGGTTACACTGTCGGGTTACTTGCATAACGGTTTCATATACATTTCTAGCGATAATTTTCCTAATTAAGTAGTTATATAAGGCATTTGTTCCTCAATGCATTTTCTGGTGCTCCTCTCTTACTAGTGACCATAGCAAATGGGAGGGAATAACTAATTTTCCTTCTGCGGTGATAGCCCATCCCTCTTGGTTAAATGTTCCCCCTTCATCTTTAATCAATTTCTTGTCCTTTTTGTTGTATGTTGGCTTACCTTCTAGGGAAAGTTGTCCATCTGGGATCAAGGCTCCAGTTGTTGTTGCCTCACCTTTTGCTGCTTCTTTTGCCTCTCTGTCCAACGGTTCATTTCCTTCTTCCAATTCTGAGCTGACCAAACCAGAACACCTTTTGATGTGCTTTAATGTGCATGATTGCTACCTTGTCAGGTAGCTGGACTGCTTCCAACAGTCGCATTATTTCTTGTGCATGTCTGATGTTTTTTCCTTGTGAATTTAACAGTCCTCTTTCTTTCCAAATGGCCCCGTGTGCATGTACAACCCCAAGTGCATACCTTGAGTCTGTACAAATGTTTATTTTCTTTCCTTTTGCTATCTCTAAGG
Organism: Coloeus monedula; assembly: GCF_965178545.1. Taxonomy (NCBI): domain Eukaryota; kingdom Metazoa; phylum Chordata; class Aves; order Passeriformes; family Corvidae; genus Coloeus; species Coloeus monedula. The sequence goes on along the minus strand of NC_138821.1, from coordinate 7,307,553 downwards.
CGGGGTTAGGGTGAATATTTCAGCCTTTTGTGCAGAGGTGTTTGTTGGCAGGGGTCCGGATTCTATCCCCTCCCGGCAGGTGGTAACTGCATACCCAGCATGCCGCTTTCCACTGATGACATAACTGCTCCTATCAGTAAACTGGGTCTTTGCGTCGTGCGTCGTCTAAAGGGATATCCTTCAGGTCAGGGCAGCTGGAGTAGGTGGCTTCAATAGTCTCCAGGCAATCATGGCGTACTGGTTTCCCTTGATTTCCACTGAGAAAGGAAGCTGGGTTGACAATGTTAATTACCACTATTTCTATATCATCGTGTTCCACCATGATGGCTTGATATTTCAGGAACCTTTGTGGGGAGATCCAGTGACCACCTGTACTAGTTTGAAAACAAACCAGTGGGAGGCACCAAGTCAGAATAACAATTTAATGGGGAAGTTTAAAGAAAAGGAAAGAAAAAAAACAACTAAAAGAAAACACTGGTTCAAACTGACAGAGTCAAGATACAACCTGAGTCCCTGTTAGGCAGGGTGGTGGTAGCAGTCTGCTAGAATTATGGCTGCAGTCCTCTGAAGCGGTGATCCTGTAGAAAAGAGGGTCTGCTCTTCCTCAGAAGGTCCAGTGGTGGCTGTGTAGCTCCTGTCCTCTGGAAATCCAGTGGAAAGGTCCCCCCTCTGGTTTTCAACCTCAGCTTATATCCACGCTGGGATGCTTGGTTCCTCCCTCTGGGTGGAGCATCTCACAATGGGGTAATGAGTCATAAGGCCAGGTGTTGATTGGGCTCATTAACAGATGATAGTCCAGAGGGAGTTATCTCTGAGTCAGGCGGCAGGACAATGATGGGCCATTAACAGCAAGATAGTCTGGGGGGGGAGGCAAGGAAACACTGCCCCACCTGATTTCAACGGCTGATGGGGATGGTAATAGAATACACTGCAACCCAGGACACCACCTTTCACTGCCAGCACTGCAGACACCATGTGGGACACTAGCACACTCATTTTCTGACCCAAGGTGAATTTGCATGCTTCTTGGATGTTTAGCATGACCGCTGCAATGGCTCTGAGGCACCCAGGCCATCCTTTGGCTGCTGCATCTAGCTGCTTAGAGAAATAAGCAACTGCCTGTTGGTATGGGCCCAGGTCCTGTGCTAGTATTCCCAAGGCAATCCCTTGTTTCTCATGGGAAAATAGAAAGAATGGCTTACTCACGTCTGGAAGTCCTAGAGCTGGAGCTGACATGACGGCATTCTTTAGCTGATTGAAGGCCCGCGTGGCCTCCTTCGTCCACTGGAGATCTCTGCTTTCTTTTGTAATGAGCTCGTATAGTGGTTTCACGAGCAGCCCGTAATTGTCAATCCATAATCTGCACCATCCTTTCATCCCCAGAAAAGTCCGTAACTCTTTCACTGTCTGGGGTTTCGGGGTTTGGCATATCGCTTCTTTGTGATCTTGCCCCAAAGTTCATGGCCCAGCACTGACTTCATAGCCCAGGTAGATCACTTTCTGTTTCACTATCTGAGCCTTTTTCTTAGATACCCCGTACCCTTGGAGTCCCAGAAAGTTTAAGAGGCTTACCGTCCAGGCTGTGCAAGCTTCCTCTGTTCTGGTAGCTATTAAAAGGTCATCCACGTACTGCAATAGCTTCCCTTCTCCTGGTGGGGCTTCTCAGGACTCTATGTCTTTTGCAAGTTGTTCTTCAAACAGGGTGGGACTGTTCTTAAATCCTTGAGACAACACCGTCCATGTGAGCTGGGTTTTGCACCCACTCTGAGGGCTTTCCCATTCCAATGCAAAAATTTTCTGGCTGACTTCATGGAGAGGGAGGCAAAAGAAGGCATCCTTTAAATTGAAAACAGTAAACCAAGTTAGCTCTGGTGTTAAGCATGTTAACAGAGTGTAAGGATTCGCTACCACAGGATAGAGATCTTCATTAATCTTGTTAACAGCCTGTAGATCCTATACCACCTGGTACGACCCATCAGGTTTACGATCAGGCAAGATAGGAGTGTTAAAATCAGACTGGCACTCTTTTAACAGTCCTAACTGTAAGAATTTTTCAATTACTGGGCTAATTCCTTCTCTGTCTTCCTTTTTGAGGGGATATTGTTTAATTCTAACTGGTTGTTTTCCCTCTTTGAGTTTGATCTGTATTGGGGTTGCATTTTTGGCTCTCCCAGGTACATCTGTGGCCCAGACTCCTGGGAACACTTGACTTGTTATCTCTTCTCTAATTTCCTCTGCAGAGCCTCTAGTTGTTAATATTAGGCTCAGTATTTCCACATACCTCTAGAATAATTTCCCCATTCCTAAATGTAATGGTTGCTTGTAATTGTTCCAATAGATCTCTTCCTAAAAGTGCTTTTGGAGAATTGGGTAATTATAAAAACTTGTGAATATCCCATTGTTTCCCAAATTTATATTTCAGTGGTTTGCAAAAATGTGCTTTTTCAGATTGACTAATTGCTCCCTGTACCACAATGTAGTCATCCCCCACAGGCATTAAAGCTTTATTTAAAACCGAATATGCTGCCCCCGTATCAACCAAAAATTCTCTTTCTTTTTCCTTTTCCCCTAGCTTCATTATTACCAGTGGATCTGCTAGGGTAGAATCCCCCAGTCCTCTTCAATCTTCTTTCACATGTGCAACCACCTTCCCTCTTTCTCGGTCTCCTCTGTTCTGGCGGTCTTCTTGTCTTCTTTCTGGGCACTCATTTTTCCAATGACCGAATTTTCTGCAAATTGCGCACTGGTCTTTACCTAGCCGGGGTGGGCCCTGTCTGGGAGGTCCTTGTCTGGGGGGTCCCTGTCTAGGTTTTTCCCTGTTTCCTTCCCTTACTACTGCTACTAATTTCTTCATCCCTTGCTTGTAACTTTCTTCTCGATTACTGAATACCCTCCAAGCTGCATCTAATAGAGTTTCCAGGTTCCTCCCTTCTGGCCCCTGAAGTTTTTGCAATTTACGTCTGATATCTCCTGTGGATTGTCCTAGAAACAATGATACCAGCTGTTGTACCCCTACCTCGGTCTCAGGATCCAGCGATGTATTGCGGCGCATTGCATCCCTCAGATGATCCAGGAATTCGGATGGTGTCTCGGAAGGACCCTGTTTCACTGCATGCAAAGCTGACCAATTTAGGGTTTTGGGAATGGCCCTTTCCACTCCTTTTGCTATCCATTCTTGATAACCTTTTAATTTCTCTAATTCAGCTGCTCTATTTGGACTCCAGTGTGGTCCCTGGAGTGGGAAGTAATCTTTCACATCTAATTGTTGTGTTTTGTAATAATCCTCTGCCAAATCTCTTGCTGTTTTCAAAACTAACTGCTTCTCCGTGTCTGTTAGTCCACCCAATAGTAATTGTATATCAGCCCAATCTGGATTATGCTTTTTTATTATGAGTCGCAAGCGTTCAGTGGTACACACTGGATCACTTCGGTAATTTTTGGCAACTTTATACCACACATGCAGGTCAGCAGTAGAGAAAGGTACTCTAACCAACACTGTATTCCCATCAGGTGCCACTGCCTCTCGCAGGGGTGCCATCAATACCTGCTTCCTGGTTCAGGACGAGACAGGACTGCTCAGGGGAGAGGGAGTTGTCGTTGGTGTTCCTTCTGAGTCTGCATCGTCTTCCCATCTCCTAAGGGGAAGCCTAAGCAAATCGGTTAGTTCATCATCGTCTTGTCCCTGATCTGCTGCCTGATAGACTTTGTCTGACCTTATACATCTCTGGCCTATACTGCACGACTAACAACACTGCTTAATTCTTCCTCGGCCTTTTTTATTTTCTTTTTCCAGAGCTAACACCATAGGGTCACTGGGGGGGTTTGATTCCACAATCTCTTTGCCATTCAGGGTGATTTCAGAGAGAGAAAAATGCATCAGTGTAGGAAACTTCTTCCCATTTGCCTTCCCGTCTCAAAACCAGCATTAGCTGTAGCAAGGTATTATAATCCGAAGTTCCATTAGGTGGCCACTTTGCTCCATCTTCTAATTTATACAGTGGCCACCATTGGGTGCAATATTTTACAAGAGTTCTTTTATTTTCTGTGCCTCCAGTTCCTACTATGTCTTTCCAATGTGCCAAAACACAGCCAAGCGGGCTTGTTCTAGAGATTTCCTTACTCTGTCCGGTTCCCATCCTGTTCAGAGATCGAGTTCACTCAAATACTGTGCCACCCACGCCGGGCCACCCGTATAGCGTATAAGCCACTCTTTATAAATTGTCTTATGCTTTCTTCCAGGCCTGCTTCGCTTCCACTTAAAATCTTCTTCAAAAGCCTTTACTACTTTCTCCCAATCCTTTTCTATCATGCTACTATTTTCAGGAACGTGATGCTCTTTGCCACACAAAAGTTTTAAAACAAAATGGTCCTTGCTTTCCCATCACTCCGGGCACGGATCTCTGTCTGCTAAATAGATAGAATTGTAATATCTCCGACTTCCACAAAATCCGCACTGAGCTAAAACCCACAGGCGGTGTGGGGCTAGGGTCTTCTTTTACCCACACACAAAGCAAGGAATCCCTTCTATCGCTCATGCAGGTAGGACAAAAGAACGGAAAGAGGAGGGGGCTATACTCCTACCATATAACTGTGGATGGATAGGAGGGGGCAATGACCTCCTTCCCTGCTTAGCCACTGTTGTTTCTATCTCCTTCTAGTTTTATCTCGCTTCCACCCAAACCTTTTTTCACACTCTCTCACAGTTCTTTCCCAGTTTTCTTCCCGAACCTCCCAAACCTCAGGTCCCAAATGCGACTTCCCGCACACAAACTTTAAAATCTCAGGCTCAAAATCAACTTCACTAGAGTGCCTCTGATAACACTGAAAGTATAAGCTCTGCCGCCTGGCAGAAGAACAGTACCACCTCTTCTTACAAATTTTACACTGTATTAGTACCCATGCAACATGCCACCCTCTCGCTGAACAAAAAATTCTAATGCATCCAAAAAAACAAGTTATTCCATATATTCTTTCAAAACCTAAATCCTCTGCCTCTGGTTGTTCCCAATCTAAAGCCACTAATCTTCCTGCGGAGGTTCTATATATTCCCTCTAAAGGAACTTGTTTGCCTCTTCTCTCTATCCAGTGTTCTATCGTATTTACAAATTCCCAAGAATCAAGACCAAACCACTGCAGGGGAGGGGTTCTTCTAACCTCTTGCCTAGCCACAATTCTAATTCTATTAGCACAAAAATCAGTAATCTAGCACCGCCCCAAACAAATGCTTCAATACTACACACTCAAACAACACACAGCAACATACACATCTCCGATCTACAAACAAATAGGTGAGCTAATCCACAGCCACATACACATAAAAGCAGTCCAACAACAACCAATATCTACACAGACATATAAGCAACCCAACAACAATGAAACCAGCTACTAGTGGCTAAAATATTCATAACACTCACTTGTAATAACTTTAGGGTCCCGCTTATATATTTTCCCCAATACAACAATACAATCATCAACAAGTTCTGGTGGAAATCCCCCCCCCCCCCCGAATCACCCAATCTGCTCTCAGGACTGGTGATTCTCCCTTGCCAGCTTCCGTAGCCAGTTGCTTGCAAGCTCTACCCGCACAGGGACTATGCTGTGCGCAAGACGTCTCTGCACATCTTACCAGCAGCCCTGGCCACGCGTACGACTTACAGGCACCCTAAATCCAGAACATACCATTTATCCGCAGTCCCAGCAGGTTGCTGTCGGCCCCCGCAGTGAGCGAGCTGAGGGGCGAAGTTCCTCCAGGAAAGTCCTGGGGCACGCCTAGGATGTCCGCTCCTCAGCCGATCCTGCAGCCGGACAGAGTTCCTCCTGCCTGGCTCACCAAAATGATATGCAGAAAAGACTCCACTACTGGAATAAGTAGTAAAGTAGGTATGTTTACTCCAGCGCTGGGATGCATGGGGGATAATTCCTCCAAAGTCATGCATGCTGAGAGCTGCATTCAGCTTGGTATATATCATGTTACAAGCTCCATATTAATTAAGTTTCCTAATACGCCTATACATATTCATTACCTAGCCCTGCCTAGCCTCTCCTCGTGTTATAATGAGCCCAAAAGTCATTTACATCTGCATTGCGCTTGCGCAGTGTTGTCTGGTGGTTGTGGGCAGTAAGTAAGAATCCTACTCAGATGAAGTAAAGGGCCTTCCTCATTCTGAACTTTTCACCTTGTTTTCCTGCACATGCTCTTTATGTCCCTGGCTCAAGTCCAAACTTCAAGGCTGGTTTAAGTTAGTTTTAGGTTCAAAAACAGGATCTTTGGTCAAGATTCCTTCCCTTTATCAGTAGTCTTATATCTTTTAATTCTTCTTTGTTAGGCACAATAAGTGTTGAGCAAGCTGTATGCATTGCTTTTAACTAACAGCTTCTTAGCAAATCATTTAACCTCTACTTCCTCCTCCTTCCCCTGATTCAGATGGCCAAGAGCTGGGTGCGGGTGGCAGCTGCAGACAGTGGCCACAAGCTAGGTGCGGGCAGTGGCTGCAGATGGCAGCCACGAGCTGGGTGTGGGCAGAAAGTGAGGACGGTGGCTACGAGCTGGGTGTGGGCAGTGGCTGCGAGCTCGAGATCCTCACGTTGACAAGCTAGTTCCCGGAATTGGCACAGCAGGGGAAAGCAGGCACAGGCAGGGAAACAGGACCTCAGGAAAGAGGGCACGAAGGCTGGAGCCGAAGGGGCCAAGATGACCCTTCAAGCGACCCAAAGCAAAAAGACCTCGTGGTGTTGCGGCTAGCTGCTTTTATGTGCCCCCAAACTCCTCCCCCAACTCAGCTTTGTGGGCCCATTTTTGACGGGCATTTTTGGCGGGCATCTTTTGCGGGCATCCGGGTACTTGCCTTCACTAGGAAGCATGGGGGGGGGGTGGGGGGCAGGGAGCTGCTCGCAGTCTAATCATGGGAGTTTTCTCTGCCCTGATTGGCTGCCAGGTGAAGCCTCTTTGAGGACAGGGCAACACAGTTTGTTTTTTTTTTTAATAGGAATTTTCTTCACCTCATTTGTGACATATGTTGAGGCATATATATATTGGTCCCTCTCATAGGCAAAAGTCCTTCATGAAGATGTTTAAGCCGTAAATTATAACATTCAGTCTCCGACAGACCCCCCTGCAATGAGCAGGGACATCTTCAACTAGATCAGGTTGCTCAGAGCCCCATCCAACCTGGCCTTGAATGTTTCCAGGGATGGGGCATCCACCATCTCTCTGGGCAACCTGTGCCAGTGTTTTACCATCCTCATCATAAAAAAGTCTTCCTCATATCTAGTTTGAATCTACCCTCTTTAAAACCTCTAGCTCTCATCCTGTTGCAACAGGCCTTATTAAAAAGTCTGTCCCCATCTGTCTTATAAGACCCCTTTAAGTATTGAAAGGCCACAGTAAGGTTTCCCCTGGAGCCTTCTCTTCTCCAGGCTGAACAACTCCAGCTCTCTCCAACAGGTCCATGCCTTCCTTTTACTGAGGACTCCAGTGCTAATCATTAGTTGGTTTAAACGGGGATGGAAGGTGGAAAACGTTGAGGAGATACAGGCTAAAGAGATGATTCTGATGATGATGGCTAAACCCTGGCAGAGGTTTTCCAAAGAAGTTGAGGAAAGTTCATTCTTGGGGAGATGCCAAAACAAAGAGCGAACAGGGATGTTGAGTGGAGGTTGCTTCTCCCCACCCCAAAGGCTTGTTCCTGTGCTTCTGAGACAAGAGGCACTGACATGCTTTTTTGCAACAGGTCTTTATTTTCTGTCAAATAAATAAAGGAATAAATAGTTAAAAACCCTTGTCAAATGAAATAGAATAAATGAGTAGTCAGTGGAGGCTCAGGGTCCATGGCTGTTCTTGTGGTGGATCTTGCCACCGATTGGGGAGGTGGGAGGACAGGGGTGGGGATGGGGCAATGATCCAGAAGTGGTGGTGGCATGGTTGGGGCTCTGCATGTTGGTCAGGATAGTTGGGCTAATCACACATGATGTGGGTGTGAGCTTCTAGGCAGACGTGGTCCCAGGCACAGGGTCTGTGGTGGTGGGTGCAGAGGAAGTCCTGAACACACCCAAAATATTTGTTGATGCTGAGCAGCAGGTTGCAGGGCCCTTGGCCTTCAAAGAGTATGCCACTGGCTGGCACGTACTGCTCAAGCTGCTGGATGTGGTGCAGGAAGTGATGCCATATCTTGGCATCCCAGTCGTGGTAGGCAGGGAGTTTGGGCTGCTGAGGGTGGTGAAGAGCTTCCGGAGGATGCAGTGTGGTGGCAGCAGCTGCTGTAGGTGTGGAGGAGGGTTTTGGGGAAGAGAAAGGGTACCTGCTGGTGGTGGCAGGGCTGTGGCATGCTGGAAGCCCATGGCCTGGAGGAGCTGGAGGCTGTCCCAGGGGAAGGTGGTGTTGTGGAGACAAGGATGGTGGCGAGACCTGGCAGGAGCACCAAGGTACCATGCCACAGGCTGGGCTGTGGGTCTGCGAGCACAGCCATGGTGGGGCTGTGGGTGCTGGGTGTGTGAGCCTAGTCAGGCTTGGTGGTGGTGTGGGTGGGTGTTATGCTTTGGGTGCTGCCAGGGGAGCAGCTTTATGTGGTGTCATGGCTTTCCTTTCCTCGCTTTCTGAGTGCAATAGGTTTCCCACTGTGGTTTTCAGTTTTGGCTGGTGGCTGTGGTGGTCTTGGGGAAGTGCATTGGTGGGGTGGCTGTGCTTGGGGAGGGTAGTGGCATGTTGGGGGCAGGTTGGCTGTAGTGGTTCAATGGGGGATGTGAAAGTGTTGGGATAGCAACACATGGGACAGTTTTACTGCCGATGGTTTTTATGTGGTTTCTCCTTTCCCTCCCGAGTGAGCTCTGATGCCTATTGTGTTCCACTGAATTTCCCTTCCTGTCCAAGTCTCTTTTCCTTATGTAATATGCCAGTATTGGTTGGGATTTTTTTTTTTAGTTTTGGTATATTTGTCATCTTTGTTTTTGTGTCAATACATCACTTTTTTTTTACATTTTGGATGATTTGTAAAATGATGTATTTCTTGGGAATCTCAGGAGCTCTCAAAGTCCAGACATCATTTGAGGAGGTAGCTCTGGGTCTAAGCACTTGAGCACTGTCAGGACTTAAATAATGCAGTTAACTTGTCTCAAAATACTGTCAAAGAGGGAAGTTCCCATAAGATAAGCCACCACAACAGGCACAGATGGCAAACAGGAAGGCGTTATTTCCAGGCCTAAATGGAGGTTTGGAATTAGCACGCCAGACAAAATTCCACTGGACCGTGGTAACTTGTGAAAAGTCCAGACAGCAACAACAGGAAGATGCCAAGCCTGGCGAGGCAGATCTGGGTAACCTATCCAGACAAGAATTCCCACCGTGGCAAACTGTGGCAAAGTAAGCAGCTGCTTACACACGTGCCATCCCAAGTTGTGGGAAGAGCACATACTACTTGTGGATACCCAGGACATGGACTGTATAAAAGTGGTACCTCCAGAAGAACACCTCAGGACCCCCACCACTGAGAAGACCAGAAGGAGGGCCTGTGGGATGCTGCAGGAACCCACGTAGTGGTGACTATCTTTCTACTTAATCTGTCTCTCTCTCTCTTTGTTTCTCTTTCTCTACCCTCCTCTTCCTATCTTTCTCTCTACCTCACATTTACTATTAAATAAAATCCATACTATTGACTTCAGCATATGGTCTCATCTGCACCTTAATTTGGGCAGAAGAATCTTTTAATAATCAGATCCTAACATTATTTTTGTGTCAGAAGTGGGATCATAATGTTATTTGAGTGTATCATAACAAGCACAATGTTTATTGATGAAGCTACTGAATCAGAGAGAGGAGGGGGAAGCAGAGGTTAAATTATTTGCTAAGAAGCTGTTTGTTAAAAACAATGCATACAACTTGCTCAACACTTATTGTGCCTACCAAAGGAGGATGAGAAGATAGAAGACTATTGATAAAGGGAAGGAATCTTGACCAAAGATCCTGTTTTCGAACCTAAAATTAACTTAAACCAGCCTTGAAGTTTGGACTTGAGCCAGGGACATAAAGAGCATGCGCAGGGAAGCAAGGTGAAAAGTTCAGAATGAGGAAGGCCCTTTACATCATCTGAGGAAGACCCTTACTTCATCCTGGAGACCCATGACCACCAGACGACACGGCGCAAGTGCAACGCAGATGTAAATGACTTTTGGGCTCATTATAATATGAAGTGGGGCTAGGTAATTGACACTGTACTGTGCCGTAAATCAAGTCCCTCCTGATGGGAGAGAATTTGCTGAGAGTCCTTGCAAGGAGCTTCAAAGATAAACCGAGACTTTTCCTTGAGTTTCAATGCTTCTAGATAGTTGTTTACTAAGTCTTATCAGAGGAACAGAGCCACTAGTGTGACCCAGGTACAGCATAGAGCACAGAAAAGCAGGAGTGAAAGTGCTAATTATCAAGATTTACACAGCCTTTTAAAGATATTTTAACCAATAGTTACTAAAAACGTACATTATTTTTACTTTCCTACCAATTATTCAGTAACATGACTAGGAACTGCGGAATTTTCTATCCAATCATTCCAAACTACTTTTACTGCAGAATATGGAGTAGTAAAAGAAGAAGAAGAAGAAGAAGGTTGTCATGGGTTAGCTACCATAGTCTCGGAAGTGATGTTCTCACAAAGGAGTGCTTACAGCTTTCCCCATGACCTGACAGAACCTATCAGCTGGCCAGTTTGAATATGGACAATTCTTTGAGCCACTTAAAATTGTGATCGCCTCTGTGATACACACTTAAGAATAGACAAGTCCCCCCCACAGCTCTCTCTCGTTTCCAGTGCTGGGACAGGTGGCTGCGGGCCCCATGCGGGGGGCCAGTGGGCCCGGCCCAGGCCCTGCTTGGGCCAGGCCGGGCCAGGCCACGGCCATCCTGGAGCCGATGGGCCCTGTTCCACCCGCAGAACCCCCCCAGCAGGGCTGTGGGCAGCCAGAGCGGCTTGGCTCCTCCCCCTCTCCGGCCAAGGCCAAGATTTCAGCAAAAAACAGCACCGCTGTCCGGCAGAGGTCATGTGACCCACAGCGATAAGCCATATTCCAGCTGCAAGGCCTAGGTGAGATTAACCCTTTTATTGCTGTGAAGAGCTGAAAACCTGAGGGAGAAGAAAGAGGAGATGCTTAAAGCTGAAATTCTTTTGTGAAACTATGACATATCAGAGTATCCCGTTGTAATTTCATGAAGATATGGGGGGTGGAGTGTTCAACTCGTAAGCAAAAGCACCTGCGCTGAGATAGGCAGATGCTGACGCAGCTGTAATTTCATGAGAAGTTTGGACAGGGAGAAATGGAAGCAATGAGGACTTTTGCTCCAAATGGGAAAGGAGAAAACCTCAGTTCCTAGAGATGCTCCCAGAGATAGTCCTAACGATGAAGATGAGGAGGACCCTTTGCTCCCAGGGAAGGAGACGGGCCTCTGTTCTTAGAGATGAAATGCTCCCAGAGATGGGTGAAGAGAACTTTTGTTTCTGAACAGCTCAACCTTAAAATTGTACCCCAGTAATTCAAGATTGGACCCTGGAAAGCAGTTGTGGGAAAAGCTGCAAGTTGGGGGAAGGGACTCGCATGCGAGCAGAGAGACCTCTTCCTAAATGGACTGAACAAAGTTATTATGGAAGTGGTAAACAGACTGAACATCTTAAGGGTTGTCTTTTTACATTGTCAGTGGGAGAAGGGAGGAAGGTGGGGGGAGGAGAAGAGTTCTGAAGGTGTGGTATGATTTTTTTTATTTTTTTCCCCCTCTTTTAGGTCTGTTAATAAACTTCTTTATATTCTTTCAAGTTTGGTGCCTGCTTTGCGTTTCTCCTAATTCTTATCTCACAGCACATAAACAGTAATGAGTATTTTGGACCAAACCACTACACTAAATTGGTGTTTCTGCCTGGTTACAAACCGAACCCGCTACAAAGGTTTAGAGAACAACAACAATCCTCCATTTTGATATTTTTTACTCTTATCTATTTACTACAAAGCAAAGCCTAAAACCTCTAAATTTTTCACCCTCTGACAATCTTACATAGTAGTCTATCACCTAATTCACACCACTGTATTTTCTAGTTCTTGTCTGACTGTTGGTAATTTTTTCCAAGGTTTGAGGCTAAAACAGTGTTGTTCAGGGGGGTAAGAACCCTTAAAAACAGGCAGAGAAACATTCTCGGCACTCTGGGTTCCTACATCTCCCCCTCCTGTTTGAACCAAAAACACTTCCTTTGCAGCTTTGTCCGTGGCTTGTCTAGCACAGTGGAGTATACAAGGTACAAATACTAAAAGAATTACAACAATAGTTAAAACGTACAAACCTATCTTCAAAATTTTTCTCCATAAGGGTGTAAGGTCAAACCAATTGAACAAATCGTTCAACAATGATCCGCTTTCTTCTCCAAGTTTAGCTATTCCATCCTCTAATTGCTGTATACTTTCATGGATGGATTTCGAATGATCTGAGAAATTCATACAACACACACCTTCAAATTCTTCACATCCATGTCCATGCACTAATAGAAGATAATCAATTGCTGCTCTGTTTTGCAGTCTCTTGTCTCACACTGAACATCAGTTAACATATCGCTCAGTGCGAGAGAGAGAGAGCATGAGAGTTCTTACTTAGCCAACAGCCTAATTGATCCAGTTGTCTTAAGGCTGCTCCTGCAGCAGCACCAGGTAAAAGGAGAGCTGCAGAAAACCTTTGTCCAAAATTCCAAGCTACGAATTTGTCATTACAATCAGATTTATATTGCTCAACAAATCTTTTCTCCCTTCTCTTATGTTCTTTTATCATTTTTGCATTAGGCATTAGCAAAGAAAGCTTTCCAAAGCTGCATGGACCGCCCTTGACATTTGAGGGAATTGCAGGCCAAATTCTGTCCTCACAAATGAGAAACATACCTCGTGGCAATTGTAATGGATCCTGGTTGAACGATATGCTCATTTTTACTGTTGAATTGCACCAAGATGTTGCATTTCTATACATTTCATAATTTGGAGTGACATCTGTTATCTTGTCTTTATTTTGTTTCAACCCTGGAGAACTGAATACTACACAAAACTCCATTTTTATTGAACCAAGAATTTCCAATTACTGAGGTTCGTAAGGAGCCTCCGGAAGGGATTTGGTCCAAACATCCCAACTTTCCACTGGATTTGAACCAAATCATGAAAGTTTTTGATTAGCATGTTTGGAAGGTGGCCATTTGTCTGCTGGCAGACCAACTAAACGTTGAAAATGGCTTCTTGGTCCTTGTATGAGTTAGACAGATGGTATCTAGGCCTGATGCATTGGCCAAAGTCTCCCAGACATTTTCTTTTGGTTGTTTTACTGGGAAAGCTGCATTCCTTAAGGCAATCAGTGAGATGATAAGGCACAAGTGTAATACCTGATTGAGCTTCATTCTCAACAGCTTTATCCCACATAGAAATCTCTGATCTGTAACACAACTTCTACCGCATGCTTACATACAAAATTTACACTATTAACTTTCCCACTTTTTGCATAAGACTCAGTTCACAGTTCTTGCACAAAAAGACAACTGATGTCTATGGCATCGACAGTAGTGTTGACACTGATTCACGTCTGCGTGCTCGCCTCCTTGTTCCCGGAGTCGATTCCTGCTTGTTTCTGGCCTAGATAAGGTTTCACGTTTTTTGCTGGAATCCACTTCGGTCCTGCACCTGTTGAGACACAAGCATACACTTTGCCCCAAGTTATTAGTTGAAAAGGACCCTCGATCTTTCCTGTCTCTAAATCTTTGATCAAGACTAAAGGATTTTCTCTCAATTTTGCCTGAGTACTATTTGAAAAATGCCTGTCTTGGTTTGAAAGACAGATGTCTGCTAAGGAAGGCAGAAGCCTCCCTTGGAATGGCAGATGCAAACCCCTTCCCTCCGAGTTATTATAATTTTGAAATCAAGGGGCTTTTTAGGCAAAGATATGAGAAATAGGAATAACACTTCTTTACTATTATATATCCATATGTGTATAACCAGTCAAACAAACAACAATAGCTATGGCAGTAACAGCAATCACAAACCCAGTGCCAGCCTTCTCGGCTGTCAGGCCCTTTCCTGTCGAGTGCAGTTCCGCTCGCAGCCAGCAGGGGCGCTGGCGGCTCCCGGTGAGCAGGGCAGGTGCGATGGTTTCCCCGCAGCTGCAGGGGGCGCTCCGGAGCGAGCTCGGGGAGCACGCAGTACTGGTGCCCTGGGATCCTGGGAAGGGATAGAACAAAGAAGCTTCACAAACCCCTGGGCAGCTGATCCCGGTGTCCGGCCAGACCCTCGGGAACAGCAGGCTGGAACACGTTGGGGACGTGAGCATATACATGACGGACCTTCACGGATAGCTTCTCTACCCGAGTGGCAATACCTTTCCACTCCTCAGCAGCCCAGATTGGTTTTCCTCTGCGCTGCCAGTTTGCCTTCTTCCACCTTTCCAGCCAACCCCATAGAGCATTGGCTACCATCCATGAATCAGTGTAGAGGTAGAGCTTTGGCCACTTCTCTCTTTCAGCTATGTCCAGAGCTAATTGAACAGCTTTGAGTTCAGCAAATTGGCTCGATCCACCTTCTCCTTCAGTAGCCTGTGCAACTTGTCGTGTGGGGCTCCATACAGCGGCTTTCCATTTCCGGCTAGCGCCTACAATTCGGCAGGAACCATCAGTGAAGAGGGCGTATTGTCTTTCACTCTCTGGTAGCTCGTTATATGGTGGAGCTTCTTTGGCACGCGTCACTTGCTCCTCTTCTTCTTCAGAAGATGACCCAAAAGTCTCACCTTTCGGCCAGTTCGTAATTATTTCCAAGATCCTAGGGTGACTTGGGTTTCCAATTTGGGTGCCAGCGTGATGAGGGCGATCCATTTGCTCCAAGTAGCGTCGGTGGCGTGATGCGTGGAAGGAACGTTTCCCTTGAACATCCACCCCAGCACCGGTAGTCAGGGTGCCAGGAGGAGTTGTGCCTCTGTGCTGATTACTTCTGAGGCAGCTTGGACTCCTTCATAAGCTGCCAAGATTTCTTTCTCTGTGGGAGTGTAGTTGGCTTCAGATCCTCTGTAGCTTTGGCTCCAGAATCCCAGTGGTCGGCCCCGAGTCTCACCAGGCACCTTCTGCCAGAGGCTCCAGGACAGACCATTGTTCCCAGCTGCAGCGTAGAGCATGTTCTTCACCTCTGGTCCTGTCCTTACTGGGCCAAGGGCTACAGCGTGAGTGATTTCCTGCTTGATCTGGGTGAAGGCTTGCTGCTGTTCGGGGCCCCAGTGGAAATCGTTCTTCTTGCAGGTAACCAGGTAGAGAGGGCTCACTATCTGGCTGTACTTGGGAATGTGCATCCTCCAGAAACCTATGGCGCCTAGGAAAGCTTGTGTTCCCTTCTTGTTGGTCGGTGGAGACATTGCTGTGATCTTATTGATGACCTCAGTGGGAATCTGATGTTGTCCATCTTGCCACTTTACTCCCGGAAACTTCATCTTTCAGGCAGGTGCCTTGACTTTGCTCTTCTTGATGGCAAAACCAGCCTCCAGGAGAATTTGGATGATTCTCTCTCCTTTCTCAAACACTTCTGTTGCGGTGTTCCCCTAGCTTTGCCAGGTTCCACATCATCTGTCCTGTGCACCTGACCTTATCAGGGTCATTATCATGCTGTCCATCCTTCCCAAAGAGTACCTCTAATACTGCCACCTCTCTTAGCTGCTGGATCCCTTCCTTGAGTGTCTTCCACTGCATTCTGTGATGGTACTCCTGCATTCTGTCTTTGTGAATGAACCTTTCTCTCACACTCATTAAGAGCCGCTCCCAGAGAGAAAGGGGCCCTGGCTCCCTCACAAATATCTGGTCCACACCTGGGTCCTGGGTTAACGATCCCAGATATCTGGCCTCACCACTATCCAGTTGCACACCTGTGCCCATAAGGTCCCAAACCCGAAGCAGCCAGGTTGTATAAGGCTCACGCCCCCTTCGCACAATGCCTTTTCGCATACTATGGAGACTGTCGTATGACAGGGACTCAGTGATGATTTCTGGCTCTGGCTCTCCTGCTGGTTGTGAGGGTCCTGGTTCCCCATCATCATTAACTGGTTGTACTGATTTGGTCTTATACTTCCTCCTTTGCACAGGGGCGACTGCTGCTGTCTGGGGTTGTCCTTGTGGTTCAGTTGTAACATCCGTGGGTTCCACTGCTGCACCATCGGACTCACCCTCTTTGGGGCAGGGAGAGGGTTTTTCACTAGCTGAGGAGGTGTATTCCCTTAGCACTTGGCATATCCCCTTGCACACCTAGCCCATCTCCTGGCATATCTCCTGGCACATCTCCTGCATCCCTTTCAGCAGTACCCCCACCCAGTTCGGGTAGTCCATTTCTGAGGTGGGCTGTTGGGCGGTATCAGGCTGTGGGGCGGGGTCAGGCTGTGGGGCAAGATGTCTAGTGTCTGGGGCTGTGTCAGGTTCTGGGGCAAGATCAGGCTCTGGGGTAGGATCTCTAGTCTCTGGGGCTGGTGTCTAGGTAGTTATCCAAGCAAATCTCAGCTTATCCCTGAGGGCTAAATAGAGTAGGCCTACCAGCAGCAGTTGGTTAGTACTCAGAGGGAATCGAAACCCTTCGAAAATTGGTGGGGTGGGCCCAAAGAACTGGTTGAGGGGTTGGGAGAAAACTTCCCCTGGTGTCATTTCCTCACAGAAGGTACCATTTTTAAC
The DNA here is from genome assembly GCF_965178545.1 of Coloeus monedula. Taxonomy (NCBI): domain Eukaryota; kingdom Metazoa; phylum Chordata; class Aves; order Passeriformes; family Corvidae; genus Coloeus; species Coloeus monedula. Next base: position 7,290,868 of record NC_138821.1, on the reverse strand, counting down.
ATAACCCCAAAAATATGCACTTAGTGTGTGATAGCCCTTTATCCATGTACTCAAATTCTGGAGCTGCTCTGGCAGAAAGAAAAACAGCCGAAGAAGAAGCAGCTTCCCTCTCTCCCCGAATACCAAGACCCACTGCCCACACACTCAGGTGAAACAAAAAGAGCAGCCAGGTCTTTTGTTCTTCTTAAGCACCTGGACATTTGTTCCCCTAGCAACAGTATGGGGGAAAATTCCTTTAACAGAAAAAAAACTAGGAGAACTCCTAAAACCCCAACCATGCCTGATAATTGGTGGAGTAGGTTCTGAAAAGGAGCTATTCAAGAAGTTTAAAACATACAAAGCTTTGTTCAATCGAATCTGATTCGGTAGCCTCTGCTTCCCCTCTTTTCTGCTTATCCAAAAGGGATTTTAAGGTATGGTGTGTTCTCTCAATGATGGCTTGGCCTGTAGAAGAACTAGGAATGCCAAATATGTGACAAACACCCCAATTCCTCAAAAATGTGTCTAGGGTTCGTCCTCTGTAAGCTGGACCATTTTCTGTTTTTTCTCCGGGTCCTGTAACAATTGCATGCTCACTCTGCAGGCATAGGGTATTTCCTCCAATACCTGAAAGCGAGTTCAGAGGTGCTCTCAAGCACCATTCTTTGGGCCAAAAGAGATAAGAGATGACTGTAACATCTGCACCAGTGTCCAACATTCCCTTGATTGAGATTGTCTTGTCTCCACATGTTAAACTGCAAACGAGCACAGGTTGATCACGGCCTATCTGCTTCATCCAATTGGCATGAATGTCCACATCTTCACTGTCAACTGAAGCTTGTTGATCGGTCACTGGCATGATCTGCTCTGTTGCGTGAGATGGTAAAGCAAATGCTTTGGCTATTGGAGTATTTTCTGGAATAACCAGTGGAGGACGTAAAGGCTGAGCCAAAACTGTTAGCTCTTCATTTTGATCTGCTGAAACAATTGATGGAAAAACAATGAACCCTATGATGCTACATCTTTCCTTGCCTGTTATTAAAAAGTCTTGTCTCTTCCAAGATGTTCCAGTGACCCCTGTGGGTATCACTGCATGATTCATTCATAAAACATACTAATTTGGAAGCTGCCAATTCGCATTGCACCCCTATTAAAAATCCACTTCTATCTTGTTTCCCCATTGTGATAAGATGTCTCTTCCCCATACTGTGATGGGCTTCTGCACAATGAAAGGACGAATGATTGCCCCTCCTACGGGGCACCAATTGACACTGTACTGTGCCGTAAATCAAGTCCCTCCTGATGGGAGACAATTTGCTGAAAGTCCTTGCAAGGAGCTTCAAAGATAAACCGAGACTTTTCCTTGAGTTTCAATGCTTCTAGATAGTTGTTTATTAAGTCTTATCAGAGGAACAGAGCCACTAGCGTGACCCAGGTACAGCATAGAGCACAGAAAAGCAGGAGTGAAGGATCTAATTATCAAGATTTACACAGCCTTTTAAAGATATTTTAACCAATAGTTACTAAAAATGTACATTATTTTTACTTTCCTACCAATTATTCAGTAACATGACTAGGAACTGCGGAATTTTCTATCCAATCATTCCAAACTATTTTTACTGCAGAATATGGAATAGTAGAAGAAGAAGGTTTAGAGAACAACAACAATCCTCCATTTTGATATTTTTTACTCTTACCTATTTACTACAAAGCAAAGCCTAAAACCTCTAAATTTTTCACCCTGTGACAATCTTACATAGTAGTCTATCACCTAAGTCACACCACTGTATTTTCTAGTTCTTGTCTGACTGTTGGTAATTTTTTCCAAGGTTTGAGGCTAAAACAGTGTTGTTCAGGGGGGTAAGAACCCTTAAAAACAAGCAGAGAAATATTCTCGGCACTCTGGGTTCCTACAGGTAATGAATATGTATAAGTGTGTTGAGAAACTTAATGAATATGGAGTTTGTAACCTGATATATACCAAGCTAAATGGAGCTGTTGGCACACATGACTTTGGAGGAATTATCCCCCATATGTCCCAGCGCTGGAATAAACATACTGTCTTGGGGTGACTTTATGATGTTGTATCCCATATCGCTGCCCTATGCCCAGAAATTAATTTTGTGCCTTTCTATGCCTTTAAACTGAGCCTGAGAGGGGGGTAGAGAAAGAAACCCAACAAAACTCTTTAAAGCAGTTTGTTTTCAAGGACACAGAGATAGAGACGGCTCTCTGTGTTCAGCTGCGGCAGCGGCAGGAGCGGGAGGAAGCACCCGGCTTGCTTTCTTTCCAGCCAGCTTTTGGCTTTCTTTTTCTCTGGAGAGAGACGGAGAGTTGAACTTTTGTTTTCCTGGGACTTGGGTTTTTTTTCCTTTTTTCTCTGCTGGACTGTTTCAATATCAGAATACATTGGGAGGAATTTCCACTGAGGCCTTGGCCCTGGAGGTGGGCCCACCACCCTGTCCCAGCTCCAAGGAGGGGGAGAGAGAGATCTATGGAAGGACCCTAAAATTTTCCCAGGTTTCTCTCAGCAGAGTGAGAGGTTTTATTATTTAGCATCATTATTATCCTTTTCCTGTGTGTTTGTTAAATAGTTTTTATCTCTTTCACTTTCCTTCAAGGAAAATTCATTTTTTCCCGAACCTGGTGGAGGAGGGGTGGTTGTAACCTGCCTTCTCTCAGAGGATATATTTCCAAATTTGCCCAAACCGGCACACATACCTACTTTACTACTTATTCCAGTAGTGGAGTCTTTTCCGCATATCACTTCTACAATCTCATTGCTTCCCTTTTCTATAAACCTCATAGCGATGGGAGATAAGTCTTTTCTAAGCTGTTGTCTGTTGAATGAAGGAGATGCAGCCAGAAATAATTTTGTATAGGGTGATTTTTACTCTTTTTGCCAGTTGAGGAATTTTTCATGACTGCTGTCTCATTGTGCTGCACAGAGGAAAAGGTCCTTTACAAACAATTCTATTTTTCCAATTTCCAGTGTTTGCATGTTGAAATGCTTGTGTCTTATGTTATGCCCTCATACTCCTGGAACTTCTCAGTTTCTCTCTCTCTTTTTCATGTTGAGTGTATAATTATTACTGAGTCCCCTATGGTTCTGTGGCTCACATGCATGAACACACAGATGCAGGGATGGCTTCAGTAATATTAAGCCAACGGCAAGGAGTTGAGAAGGGTCCTTGTGTAGAGCTCCACAGAAAGCAGTTTATTGCTACAACTTGTGAAGGTTTCTAGAGGCAAATGACCCTGAACACGTGACAGCTCAAGCTAACACCAGGAGCCAACTGGGGAAGCAGAGCTGGGGTACATTACCATCACCGAACAAGGCATCCTGGGAGACGCTTCTTTCCCTCACCATAACCGATAAGTCTTTGGCACCAGAGACTGTCTTACCAAGACCCCTCTCTGTCTCTTGTACCACTGGTCAATCGGCCACCACACATAATTTCTTTCCATTTTTTAAAATTCTTTTTCAATTTTTTTTTTTCTTTGGAAGTCCCAAGTGCAATCTGGTGCTGAGGGTAGGTGGTGAGGGTGACTTTGTCCAGTGATGCTTTTAAATACATCTCCAGGAATGGACATTCTACAATCTCCCTGATCCCTCTTCTGGTGTTGTATCACCTTAATGCTAAAGATATTAGTACATTTATTTTTTCATGTTTGAACTCCCCATATTCAAGCTTGTGTTGTTACCTCCTCTCCTCTCTCTTTTTACATCTGTGGAGGGTTTGCTTTCTTCAGCCATCTCAGAGAAGACAAAGCCAATGAGGTTGCCTCTGCCTGGTGTCACAGGGTAATTCTGGTTAGATGAATATCAGGAGAACTGTAGTACAACCTGGGAGTTGCATCTCGAGGAGTCCTGCTGTGTACCTGAGTATATTTGGTCCCACTTCTTTTCTTGTTCTCCATCTGCATGGGAAGTGCCCATTTGTGTTTGCACGGAGCAGTGTCCTTGCAGTGATGTGGTGATGGAGGGAGGTGGTTTGAGCATGGAGAACAACCTCTTTGTTCTGTGTGGGAGGAGGTCAAAGCTGCTGAACTTTTTTGTTGCCTTGCTCAGGCTTACCTGTGTGTCATGGTTTAACCCCAAGTGTCAACTAAGTACCATGCAGCCCCTTGCTCACTTCCAACCCACCCTGGTAGGATGGGGAGGAGAATCAGGGGGAAAAAACCAAACCCAAAACTCGGGAGTTGAGATAAGAACAGTTTAATAAATGAAACTACATAAATATAATAATAGTAATAAAAAGGGGGGAAGAGAGAGAAAACCCAGGAGAAACAAGTGATGTACAGTACAATTGCTCACCATCCACTGACCAAAACCTAGCCTGTCCCCTAACTGTGATCAGCCCCCTTCTGAGTAACTCCCCCAGTTTATATACTGGGCATGATGTTCTGTGGTATGAAATATCCCTTTGGCCAGTTTGGGTCACCTGTCCTGGCCATGCTTCCTCACAGCTTTTTGTGCAACCACCCACTGGCAGAGCATGAGACACTGAAAAGCCCTTGACTCGGGGTAAGCACCACTTAGCAAACAACCAAACCATCAGTGTGTTATCAACATTATTCTTATATTAAATCCAAAGCACAGCATTGTACCAGCTACTAAGAAAAAATTAACTGTATCCCAGATGAAACCAGGACAGCATCCACCCCTTAGTCCATACCATTTGCTTCATGCCAGGTCCCACACTTCCTAATACCCCATCACCTTTCCTATTTTTTGATAGATATACACACAGATATCATTCCCTTAGTCTATGGAACATCCCTATAAAAGTCCATTGAGTTAATTTAGTCCATGACTTTTGGGTCCATCTGTCCTAACAGCCTTTCAGGTGGGAAAGATGGTGAATGGTGTTGGATTGTTGCATGTTGAAGCCAGTTCTGATTCCATCACCACTGCACTTGTTCTGGTTTATGAAAGTTCATTCTTCATTAATGTGCCGATCAGAGGGAAGTCAGGTTCATATTTCCAGAATGGATGTGGCAAAGATGGATGTTGCGAGGTGCCAGCGTGATGATGCATATAGCCACCACAGAGGTGATAATACACAGTGTTATATAGTTATTAACACCATACAGTTTAATTCATTGGCAATTCTCACCCCAAATCAAATCCTCAAGTCACACACAGACTTCCCTATCATCCTACATTACCCAACAAGTGCACCCAGGTCCTTGAGCGAAAGCAATCCCATGGATAGGTTTGCCTTTGCCTGAGGTAGAGATAAGCCAGACTTTTCCTCAGCATATTTTTAATGTGCGCTACAGGAACTTCATCCCCTTCTACAATATGTAAAAGTTTTGATTGGGCAGGGCCAGCCCGATTGGCAGATCCTCTGATGTTGACTAACCAGGTGGTTTTTGCTAAATGTGTATCCCAATGTTTGAAAGTCCCACCACCCATTGCTCTCAGTGTAATCTTTAACAGTCCATTACATCGTTCAATCTTTCCAGAAGCTGGTGCATGATAGGGATTGTGATACACCCACTCAATGCCATGTTATTTGGCCCAGGTGTCTATGAAGTTGTTTTGGAAATGAGTTCCATTGTCTGATTCAATTCTTTCTGGAGTACCCCATAAGACGTGCTTTCCAAGGCCCAGGATAGTGTTCCGAGCAGTGCCATGGGGCACAGGGTATGTTTCCAGCCATCCTGTGGTTGCTTCCACCATCAGAAACACATGGCACTTGCCTTGGTGAGTTTGTGGGAGCATGATAAAGTCAATCTGCCAGGCCACCCCATATTTATATTTCAGCCATCATCCTCCATAGCAAAGAGTCCTTAACTGCTTGGCCTGCTTAATTGCAGCATGTTTCACATACCTGGATAACCTGTGCAATCGTGTCCACAGTCAAGTCCACCCCTCGATCACAAGCCCATCTATTTGTTGCATTTCTTCCTTGATAGTCTGAGGTGTCATGGGCCTACTGAGCTAGAAATAATTCACCCTTATGTTGCCAATCCAGATCCACCTAAGACACTTCAATCCCAGCGGCATGATACACCTGCTGGTTGTTCTGATGTTCTTCAGTGGCCCAACTCTTGGGTACATGAGCATCTACGTGATGTACCTTCACAACCAGGTTCTCCACCTGGGCAGCAATATCTTGCCATAATGCAGCAGCCCAGATGTGTTTGCCCCTGTGCTGCCAGTTTTTCTGCTTCCATTGCTGCAACCACCCCTACAGGGCATTTGCCACCATCCATGAATCAGTATAGAGACAAAGTATTGGCTGTTTCTCTTGTTCAGCAATGTCTAAGGCCAGCCGGATGGCTTTCACCTCTGCAAACTGATGGCAGGATCCATCAATAAAGAAGGCATATTGCTTCTCACTTTCTGGTAATTATATAGTAGGGCTTCTTCAGCACATGTCACCTCCTCCTCTGGTGACATTCTGAAACCTTTGCCTTCTGGCCAGTTCATGATCACTTCCAAGTTTCCTGGATGACTGAGGTTCCCTATTGGAGCTCATTGTGTGATCAGTGCAACCCACTTACTCCATGTAACATCAGTTGCATGATGTGCAGAGGAGACCCCCCCTTTGAACATCCAGGCCAGCACTGGCAGTCGGGGTGCCAGGAGGAGCTGTGCTTCAGTGTCAATCACTTCAAAAGTGGCTCGGACCCCTTGATAAGCTGCCACTATCTCCTTTTCAGTTGGAGTATAGTGGGCTTCAGATCCTCTGCATTCCCAACTCCAAAACCCCAGGGGTCAACCTTGAGTCTCCCCTGGTGCTTTCTGCCAGAGGCTCCAGGAAGGATCATTCTCCCCAGATGCAGTGTAGAGCACATTTTTTACATCTTGCCCTGTCCTGACTGGCCTGAGGGGCTACAGCATGAACTGTCTCCTGTTTGATTTGCTCAAAGGCTTTTCGTTGCTCAGGGCCCCATTTGAAAACATTCTTCTTCCTGGTCACTTGGTGCCTCTGCGTCCTTTTTGGAGCAGTTCCCACTTTGCCCGGTCAGCTCTGGACGCAGGAGGCTGCGGGGGCCAGCCTCTGGAATCCGGGAGACCAGAGGTCTGGCTCGTGGGTCCTTCCACAGGACCGCGGCAATAGAGGCAGGTGGTGGAAGAAGGAGGCAGGCTCAATTGTGGATGAAGTCCGGAAGGTTTATTGTGTCTCCGAACAGGGGACCTCGCCCCCCGGGGGTGTCCAGCAATGAGCAACCCTGAACGCGCCTGCCAGGGGTTTTATGGGGGGGTGGCGACAGGGGAGGGATGACAACGGCATCAAATCAGGGAAGGAGAAGGATGGGTCTGCGGGATGAGGGACGCACAAGGGAACCTATCTTGGGAAAGGAAGGGAGAGATCCTCCCCCCAAGACCAATCACTCGACGCCCCTGCCAGAACTTTCTAGAAGCTTGGGAGGGGTGCCGGAGCGATTGGCAGGGGTCTGGGAGGAGACAAATAAAGAAAGCAGGGTTATGAACACGAAACCAGGAGGGTATAAACTGGGATGGTACAGTAATACGAAACCCAAAGGGGAGACCCGGACTGAACCAAACGACACACTCCCACAACTTGGTAGAGAGAGCTTATTATATTTTGGAATGTACATTCTCCAAAAGCCTACAGTGCCTAAAAAAGCTTGTTTCTTGTGAATTGGTGAAGGCGTTGCTGTTTTGTTGACCACATTCACTGATATCTTGCCATTTTATTCCTAAAACCTGGATCTCCTGGGCAGGTCCCTTGTCCTTACTTTGCTGTATTGCCCCACACAATGATATCAGTGTATTACAGTTGTTCCGGAGCCTCACCCTGTTCTAGTGCAGTCTGGATCAGTCCATGGCAGATAGTAGGGCTGTGTTCACCCCTGGGGCAGTTTGTCGCAGCGGGGATTACTGCAACAAGTATATTTCAAACCAGGAGTCCCGTGGAAACCGAAGTATATATGGACAGATTCGTGGTAGATGTTTCAGAGATGTTTATTTCTCCAGCCGCATGGCCGGGGCTCAGCTCAGGAACTCCGCAGTCACGGGACCCCAGGGTTCTTGGCCACCCCAGGGAACCCAAACCAACCAATGGGGAATGAGACTGACCAGGGGCAGGGAAACCCCGTGTCTCCCCCCCAGGGCCCCTCTCCCAGGGCTCCATGGCAGGGGAGGAACCCCAACACCTGGGGCAGTTGGTTCCAGGTGTACTGGATGCCCCTCCAAGTGAAAGCAAACTGCTGCCAGAGGGATTGAGAAAAATGCACTGGTGATATCAGTTGTGGCAGCACTTGGCTGCCTTTGACTCCAGTTCCTATTGAAGTTCCAACATGTCCAGCACAGCAGCACTCGGTGGTGTGACTTCATTCAGGTCCCGATAGTCTACTGTCAGCTTCCATTCTCCATTAGACTTTCGCACTGACCATATGGAGCTATTAAAGGGTGAGCGGCTCCTGCTGATCACTCCTTGGCTCTCCAGTCAATGAGTCAGCTTATGGATGGGAATCAGGGAGTCTCGGTTGGCGTAATATTGCTGCTGATGCACTCTTGGCACCTGCTGTTCTTCAACCTTCAGCAACCCCACAACTAAAGAGTTTTCTGAGAGACTGGGCAAGGTAGGCAGCTGATAACTTTCCTCTTTCTCTAGGGCAGCTATACAGAAAGCCCACCAGTACCCTTCTGAGTCCGTGAAATACCCTCTCCTGAGACAGTCTATGCCAAGGATGCACAGAGCCTCTGGGCCAGTCACAGTGGGGTGCTTTTGCCACTCATTCCCAGTCAGGCTGATTTCAGCCTCTAATACAGTTAGCTTTTGGGATCCCCCTTTCACTCCAGAAATACAAATGGGTTCTGCCCCTTTATAGAATCATAGAATATCCCAAGTTTGAAGGGATCCACAAGGATCATCAAACTCCAACTCTTGGCCCTGTACAGGACAGCCCCAAGAGTCACACCATGTGCCTGAGAGCATTGTCCAAATGTTTCTTGACCTCTGGCAGGCTTGGTGCTGTGATCATTTCCCTAGGGAGCCTGTTCCAGTGCCCAACCACCCTCTGGGTGAAGAACCTTTTCCTAATATCAAATCTAAACCTCCCCTGACACGGCTTCATGCCATTTCCTCAGGTCCTGTCACAGGTCACCAGAGAAAAGAGATCAGTGCCTGCCCCTCCACTTCCCCTTCTGAGGAAGCTGTATAATGAGGTCTCCTGTCAGTCTCCTCCAGGTTGAACAGACCAAGTGACCTCAGCCGCTCCTCATACAACTTCCTCTTAAGGTCCTTCACTATCTTCACAGCCTTCCTTTGGATGCTTTACAATAGCTTTATATCTTTCTTATACTGTGGTGCCCAAAAATGCACACAGTACTCAAGATGAGGCCGCACCAGTGCAGAGTGGAGCAGGACAATCACCTCCTTTGACTGGTTGGCAATGCCTTGCCTGATGCCCCCCAGGACACGGTTGGCCCTCCTGGCTGCCAGGGCACACTGTTGACTCATATTCAACTTGCCATAGCTTGATGACATTAGGGTACACTGTGCACTGCTATCTACTAGAGGCTTATACTCTTGTGGGTCTGACGTTCGAGGCTGTCGGATCCACACAGTCCAATAAACCCAGTTGTCCCTCTCTTCCACCTGGCTAGAGGCAGGGTGTCTCTAATATGGATTACAGGATTCTCCATTTAGTTCTTGTAGAAATGGATTAGAACTTTGTTCCATAGAATCAGTAGTGAAATCAGCCCTTCCTTTCTGCCTGGGAATCTGTCCACTGGAGCAGCAACTTTCCTGGATGAGCCCCTATTTGTGATTGTTTTTCCCTGCAATTCCTGTACCTGTGCCTCTAGGGTTGAAGTAGATTTTCCATTCCACTTCCTCATGCCTTCTCCATGGTCCCATAGGTAAAAGCACAGGGTATCCCACGGTGTATACCGTCTGTATATTCTCTCAAGAATGAAAGGACACCAGCTCTCAGTTGCTGAGTGTAGTGGTTTGATCTTGGTTGCATGCCAGGTGCCCACTAAGCTGCTCTATCACTCCCCTTCCCAGTGGGACAGGGGTGTATTGGGTTGACCCTGAGTTGATGGACAGTCTTTAAGACCAATTACGCTTCTCACAATTTACATAGTTAAACCACACAGAAAGGCGGGACTCCCCCTTTTTGTCGGAGCTCGCTTGCTGGGAGGTGGGGGGGGGGCTCCGAGCCTCCCGGCCCCGCCGGGCCGGGCCGGGGCCACTGCCCCTTTCCCCCTTTCCCAACGCTGCGGCACGGACCCTGGGTGGCTGGGGGGGACTGCCTCAGAGCCGCAGGCAGCTAAAACCAGCCATGGACTGCTCACAGCTGGACCCATCCAGCGCGGCTTCTGGGGACAGGCGGGTCCCTCTCCTCTCCATGCGGAGCCGGCGGAGTCAACGGGAGCCGGCAGAGCCTCCTGTCTGCAGCCAGCACACTTCGTGCTGAACTGAAGAGGACACTACACAGCCAGCAGCACAAAGGGAGCGAGGCTTTCCCCACTGTAAAGCCTGAACAAGAACACCCTTCAACATGGCGGCTTCAAAGTCAGAGAGAAAGAGAAGTGAGTCACGTGGGACAGAGCTGGAAATGGCGATGGGAGAAAAGAGGGCGGTGCCACGATTCTGGCGCGCAGCTTAAAAGAAACCTTCTTGCATGCCGTGGTAAGAAACTGTAATACCACAAACTGTTTGTCTCTTTAATCCATTTGAAGAACATGGGGGGATGGAGTATCTTCGTGTGCCTGTGAAGATTGTGAAGAATGCCTATGCCAGGCTATATAGAAGTAGTAAGAGGCTGCTAGAGACTTGTGGCGAAGAAAAGCCTTTGTGTGCAGGCCAAAATAACTTATCCTTAAAAAGATTAATAACCCCATGTGATGGCCCATGTTATGTAGTGTGAAGGAACTGTGAGATTTTTCATGGGAGAGATGTTCTACACACAGCAGATTGTTTCCGGGCGGGTCTGCTGTTAGTGGCAGTTTGGGAACCACGTGCAACTGAAGGAAAAACCCTTTTTTCCCTTAAGCATAAGAGAGAGACTTTTCAAGAACTAGAACACTGACTAACATCCCATGTTCTGTTATCCCTTGTGTGAGCTAGGTAAAAAGAGAGAAGTGCTGGGGGGGGGGGGGCGGGGGGATTTGCTTTAATTTTGTTTTGTTATTGTCTCTTTACTTTTAATTCTATTAGTAATAAAACTCTTTCATTGTACTGCAACTGTTTAAGGTTTGTGCCTGCTTTGCTTTTCTCCTAATTCTTATCTCACAGAAGGAAAATAAGTAAGTAATGAATATTTTGAACCAAAACCACTACATTTAATTGGTGTTTCCGCCCGGTTTCGAACTCAACCCGCTACAAGGGGAAAGAATAAGATGGAAAACAACTCATAGGTTGAGATTAGGCAGTTTACTAAAACAAAGGAAAAAAAGTGAATGTTTGCACATGCATAAGCAAAGGAAAAAGTTAATCTCTACTTCCCATCAGCAAGCGACGTTCAGACACTTCCCAGGAAGCAGGGCTTCAGCACGCGTAGTGGTTGCTCCAGAAAGCAAACATTGTAGAATAATGAATGCCCCCTGTTCCTACTCTCTCCCTTAGATTTTATATCTGAGCTGATGTCATATGGGATGGAATATCCCTTTGGTTGATTTGGGTCAGCTGGCCTGCTTGTGTCCCCTCCCAGGATCTTGCCCACTCCCAGCCCCCTTGATGGGAGGAATGTTAGAGGGGCAGTGCTGCTCAGCAGTAGCCAAAACACTGGTGTGTTCTCAACACCCTTCCAGTTACCAATGCAAAGCAGAGCACTGGGAGGGCTGCTAAGAAAAAAATTAATTCTATCTCAGTTGGACCCAATGCACTGAGATACGGGCCCATAGAGGGAGAAGCACAAACAGTCTAGGAGGTCGCTGGAAAACAGTGATGACAATTTCTGACACAAGGGGTGAAGAAACCAACAAGCTGCTTAACCTTATACTAATAAACAAGAAAGGCCTTGGCAGAAATGACCATGAGATTGTGAAGTTCAGTATTGGGCAAGGAGGAAGAGGGCAGCACATATGAACACAACCATGGACTTCAGGAGAGCTGACTTAGGTCTCCTCAAGGATCTTGGAAGAATCCCATGGGAATGGGCCCTGCAGGGAAGAGGGGTCCAAGAACGCTGGTCAATATTCAAGCACCACTTCCTCCAGGCTCCAAAATGATGCATCACGATCAGCAAGAAGTCAGGCAAAGGGGGCAAGAGACCTGCGTGGATGAATAAAGAACCCCTGTCACTACTCAAGCATAAGCAGAAAACACACAGGAGATGGAAGCAGGGTCAGGCCACTTGGAATGAATATAGAGAGGTTGTCAGAGTAAGTAGAAATGAGATGAGGAAGGCCATGGCCTATCTGGAATTAAATCTGGCCAAGGATGTTAAGGACAACAAGAAGAGCTCCTTCAAATACAACAGTAACAAAAGGAAAACTAAGGATCATATGGGCCCGTTACTAAATCCAGGGGGGACCCTGGTTACAGAGGACGCAGAGAAGGCAGAGTTACTGAACACCATCTTTGCATCAGTCTGCACTGACAAGAACAGCCCTCAGGGATCTCTGACCCAGCAGACCAGTGTAAAGGAATGGTGGGAGGAAGACATTCCCTTGGTCAAGGTGGATTGGGTCAGAGAACACCTAGGCAAACTTGACATCCACAAGTCCATGGGCCCTGATGGGATGCATCCAGGAGTGCTGAGAGAGCTGGTGGACACCATAGTGAGGCCACTCATGATCATCTTTGAAAGGTTGTGGAGATCAGGAGAGGTGCCTGAGGATGGGAAGAAAGCAAATGTCACCCCGGTCTTCAGAGGGCAAGAAGGAGGACCCAGGGAGTTACCAGCCAGTCAGCCTCACCTCAGTCCCTAGAAAGGTGATGGAGCCCTCATTCTGGAGGCCATCTCTACACATATGGAGGACAAGAAGGTGATCTGGAGCAGTCAGCATGGATTCACTAAAGGGAAATCATGCTTGACTAGTCTGATTGCCTTCTACAGTGAAACAACTACCATGATGGATGAGGGGGGAGCCATGGATATTGTCTACCTGCCCTTTGACACTGTCTCACAACATCTTCATGGGCAAGCTCTGGAAGTGTGGACTGGATGAGAGGACAGTGAGGTGGGTTGAGAACTGGCTGAATGGCAGATCCCAGAGGGTCTAGTTGGAGGCCTGTCACTAGTAGTGTCCCCCAGGGTTCAATACTGTTATTGTTTAACTTATTCATCGATGACTCGGCTGAAGGGGCGGATGCCTCCTCAGCAAGTTTGCTGACAACACAAAGCTGGGAGGAGTGGCCGATACCCCTGAGTGCTGGGCAGCCATTCAGAAGAACCTTGACAGGTTGGAGAGATGGGAAGAGAGGAACCATCTGAAATTCAACAAAGGCAAGTGCAGGGTCCTGCACCTGAGGAGGAATAACCCTGTACACCAGCACAGGGTGGGGGCTGACCTGCTGGAAAGCAGCTGTGCAGAGAAGGACCTGGACATCCATGAGCCAGCAGTGTACCCTTGTGGCCAAGAAGGTCAATGGGATCCTTGGGTACTGTACTAGTTTGAAAACAAACCAGTGGGAGGCACCAAGTCAGAATAACAATTTAATAGAAAAATTAAAAAAAAAAAAAAAAGGCAGAAAACACTGGTTTAAACTGACAGAGTCAGGATACAACCTGACACCCTGTTAGTCAGGGTGGCAGTAGCAGTCTGATAAGATGGTGGCTGCAGTCCTCCTGAAGTGGTGGATGTGGTTCTGTTGAAGCAGTGATCCTGTAGAAGGGTCTGCTCTTCCTCGGAAGGTCCAGTGGTGGCTATGTAGCTCTTGTCCTCTGGGAATCCAGGGGGAAGGGTTGTCTGTGGTGTTCAGAATCTCCGATTATATCCAGGATGGAATGCTTGGTTCCTCCCTCTTGGTGGATGTAGCGGGTTCAGTTCATAAACTGGGGGGAAACACCAATTTAGTGTAGTGGTTTGGTTCAAAATATCCATTACTTACTTATTTTCCTTCTGTGAGATAAGAATTAGGAGAAAGCAAAGCAGGCGCAAACCTCAAACAGTTGCAGTACAATGAAAGAGTTTTATTACTAATGGAATTAAAAGTAAAGAGAAATAACAAGAAATTAAAGCAAACCCCTTCCCCCTTTCCAGCCACTTTCCTCCTTTTACCCAACTCACACAAAGGGTAACAGAACATGGGATGTTAGTCAGTGTTGCAGTTCTTGATAAGTCTCTTTCATATGCTTAAGGAAAAAAAAAGGTTTTCTTCTGCTTCACATGGTTCCCAAACTGCCACCAATAGCAGACCCGCCCGGAAAGAAATAATCTGCTGTGGTGTAAAACATCTCTTCCATGAAAAATCTCACAGTTCTTTCACACTGCCAAACATGGGCCATCACATGGGGTTATTAATCTTTTTAAGGATGAGTTATTTTGGCCTGAATACAGAGGCTTTTTTTCGCCACAAGTTTCTAAAAAGCCTCTCAATACTTCTATATAGCCTGGCATGGGCATTCTTCACAATTTTCACGGGCCACATATGAAATTCATCCCCCCATGTACTTCAAATGGATTAAAGAGACAAACAGTTTGTGATATTACAGTTTCTTACCACGGCATGCAAGAAGTATTTTAAGCTACACATGAGAAAATGCGGCACTGCCCTTTTCTCTCCCGTCGCCATGTTCAGCTTTGTCTCACGACTCACTTTCTCTTTCTCTCTGACTCTGAAGCCGCCATGTTGAAGAGTGTTCTTGTTCAGGCTTTACGGTGGAGAAAGCCTCGCTCCCTTTGTGCTGCTGGCTGCATGGCGTCTTCTTCAGTTCAATGCGGAGTGTGCTGGCTGCAGACAAGAGGCTACGCTTGGCTCTCGCTGGCTCCGCCAGCTCCGCATGGAGAGGAGAGGGACCTGCCCGTCCCCAGAAGCCACGCCGGATGGGGTTAGCTGTGTGGCAGTCCATGGCTGGTTTTAGCTGCCTGCGGCTCTGGGACAGTTCCCCCACCACAACGACCCAGGGTCTGTGCCGCGGCGTTGGAAAAAGGGGGTGCAGGGGCCCCGGCCCAGCCCAGCAGGGCCCAGAGGCCCCCCACCTTCCGGCAGGCGAGCTTGGACCAAAGGCAATTCCTGCCTTTCCGTGCGGTTTAAATATGTAAATTGTGAGAAGCATCATTAGTCTAAAAGACTGTCCATCAACTCAGGTTCAACCCACTACAGTGGAGCATCTCACAATGGGATGATGAGTCATGTGGCAGGGCATTGATGGGCTCATTAACAGAAGATAGTCTGGAGGGAGGAGGCAAGGAAACACTGCCCCACCTGGTTTCAACAGCTCATGAGAATGGTAATAGAATACACTGCAACCCAGGACAGGTACATTAGGAAGAGCTTTACCAGCAGGTCAAGGGAGATGATCCTGCCCCTCTACTCAGCCCTGGTGAAGCACATCTTGAGTTCTGTGTCCCGTTCTGGTCTCCTCAGTACAAGAGAGACATGGAGCTCCTGGATCGAGTCTAGCAGAAGGTTACAAAGATGATTAAGGGACTGGAGCATCTCTTATGAGGAAAGGCTGAGGGAGTTGGGTCTGTTCAGCCTTGAGAGAGACAACTGAGAGGGGACCTCATCAATGTATATAAGTATCTGAAAGTAGGTTTCAAGAAGATGGAGCCAGGCTCTTCTTGGTGTGCCAAGCAATAGGACAAGAGGCAACAGGCAGAAACTGATGCACAGGAAGTTCCACCTGAATATGAGGAAGAAGTTCTTTACTGTGCATGTGACTGTGCACAGGAACAGATTGCCCTGAGAGGTTGTGGAGTCTCCCTCACTGGAGATATTCAAGAACCATCTGGACACAATCCTGTGCCATGTGCTCTGGTATGGCCCTGCTTGGGCAGGGAGGCTGGACCAGATGATACCACCAGTGGTCCCTTCCAACCTTATCCATTCTATCATATCCCTCCTAATTGCTGGAACTCCTGGGTCAGTTTATTGGACAGTTTCTTCACATGTGAGATGAGGGAGGAAGAAATACTGTCTTCATATTCCCGGAGATGGTGAACCACTTCATCCACTGTTAGTGGTGTATTGTCTTTCCAGATTAATGTTGTTAATGGGTTGGCATGCACCGTTGGTGCGCTCTGTACATATTTCCACTTCATGGGTTGTAGTCATAGGACTTCGTCTGGATCTTTGTGTAATTATGCATTGTCCAGGTCATAATAAATAATTTCTCACATGGCTAATTCCCTCAGGTGTAAGATACCTTTCTCAATTGCAGTCTAATTGCCTGAGTGACATGGAATATCTTCCTTCTAGGGATACCTTTCCATCACACTTGACAGGAGTTGCCGCCAGAGACTGAGGGCTTGTATTATTTTTCCCATTGCTTTGTCAATGCCTGCTTCCTTAGCAAGTGATCCTAGCTGTTTGACTTCCTTACCCTCCATTTCCAAATTTCTAGCCCTGTTATCCCAGCATCAGAGCAGCCAGGCAGTAATAATACACTCACCTGAATGACAGCTGAAATCTTTTCCTATCTCCTGCAGCTCATTTAAGGATAGAGATTGAATGGTGGTTACCACTTGTTCTCTCTCTTCCTCCTGTTCCTGTGAATGGCACTTGTGACAGTCCTGCTGCTTCATCCTCTTTGCCCTCCCTCCTTGTCCTCCTTTACTAAGCTCTTTTATGAGCTGACCTCTGTGTACATTTCTTCTGTATAGGGGCAACTGATACTGGCATATGTTGGTTCTCTGGTTCAGCTGCAAGGCCTGTCACTGGGGTTGGAGTAGTTGCAGGGCCTGTTGTCTTATTGTGAGATCCAGAGACCTTCTTGTCCCCCTGAGAGCACTGAGTGGTGCTGAACAGGGCTCGGTAGGCCTGGGCCAGGCCCCGGCATATTGCAGAGATTTGTGTCTCTCTGGAATTGCCAGGGTGACTGTCTTGGTTTGAAAGACAGGTGTCTGCCATGGAAGGCGAGAACCTCCCTTGGAATGGAAAATATGACCCACTTCCCTCCAAATTCTTATAACTTTGAAATTAAGGGGCTTTCAGGCAAACATATGGGAAATAGGAATAACAGTTCTTTACTAATATATATATATATGTATAACAAGAGAAACAACCAACAACAACAGTAGCAACAACAAACAAAAAAATAAACCAAATAGCAGCCTTCTCTCGCCTGTCAGGCACTATGGTCACAGCCAGCAGGGGTGCTGTTGGCTCCCAGCCAGGCAGGGCAGGTGCGATGATTCCCCCGTGGCTGCAGGGGGCACTGTGGCTTGAGCTCAGCTGCCTCTCTCCACGTGGTAATGGCGGGCAAGCCAGCAGAATAGAAAAGGGGCTTCCTTTACAAACCCACATGGGCAGTCGGTCTCAGTACCCCTCCGGGTGGCGAGATAGGCTGTAGCAGGAACCTCAGAGCAGCAGGCTGGAATGGCAGAGGCAAGCAGACTGCAGGGGTGGCAAATAAAATGTAGCAGAAACTCCACAGCTGTAGCAGGAGCCATGGGGGGGGGGGGGGGTCAGGCAGACATGAGGTATCGGGTTAAAGTGTAGCAAAAAACCTGAAGCAGCAGCAGAAGACAGCAGGGCTGGGCAGCAGCAGCCAGGCTCCCACAAGCAGCCAGGAGAGGCTCCCATGGAGGGGCTCAGGGCTTGGGGTCCCGGGTTTTTCCCTGGGGCACCCAAGCAGATGGCAAAAGTCCTTTTTTTAGTGAGGTAGGGTGCTAATAAGGTCCCAGTTCAACAGCTGCTCTTATGAGCAAAGGCTCACCCATGGTAGGAAAAGCAGTGGGAGGACAAAGGCTCCGCAGTGGCAGTGAATCCTCTGGGCAGCAACCGTCCAGCACTAAACCCCACCTGTCTCCACTCCAATCCTGAGAGCAAGAGAGGGAGAAGCCGAGCCCAGCCCCTCACCCCCCAGCCAAAATCTAGAGGTATTTCTGCCCTTCCCAAGAGAAGACCCCCCAGCTAAGAGAGTAGCCAGCTGCACCCTTCCCCCCACTTTGACCACTTCTTTTGTCTCTTAAGTACTGGTTGTTATCATCTCCTAGGTAACAAATGGGACAAAATTCCCTGAGAGAAAGAAAAGGAAAAATCCTAACCTCCAACAGTTACAGACATCTTTTCCAAATATGTTACTAGTTTTTTTGGATTCTGCACTTGTTCAGGGCAGGGGCAGGTGACATTATAGTGGCGGTCTGCTACACACTGCCTGACCAGGAAGACCAAACTGATAAGGCCCTCTATAGACAGATAGAAATGGCCTCACATTCACAGGCCCTGGTCCTCATGGGGGTGGGGACTTCACCCCGACATCTGCTGGAAGGACACCACCACAGCAGGGCACAAGCAATCCAAGAGTTTACAGGACTATGTTGATGACAACTTCCTTCTCCAAGTGATAGAGGAGTCAACAAGGAGAGGTGCTATGATGGACCTTGTTCTTGCCAACAAGAAGGGGCTGGTGGGGAATGTGAAGATCAAGGGCAGCCTGGGCTGCAGTGACCACTGAATCGTGCCACAACCGGGCCAGGAGACACTTCAGAGACAGAGTCAGAGAAGCAGGTATTTGCTTTATTCGGCACGCCGGGTGTGTGGGGATCGCTCCTCCAAAACACACACACCGGTCCTCCCTACAACACAGTATTAAGGGGTAAATTATGAATATTCATCACATTCCTTGGGACAGGTGTGGTTATACAAATTATTTCTCGGAAGTCATTAATATCATTAGCATATGGGCCACACATGCGCTGTGTGTCCTGGTGGTTGCGCTGAGGAAGGCTCCTCTTCTTCCTTGGGGGTCTTTCTGATGAAGACCAGTAGTCATCCTCACAGTGCACTTTTCACCTTTCTCCCTGGGCATGCATAGTCCTTTGAGGAATGATTCAGCAGTCTCTGGGATAATCCTTGTCCCCTCTATCTTGACAAGATTAGGGTGAATTCGGCTTCTTAGGTTTTGTAATTAACATCTGCTGTCTGAACTAACATTTGCTGTCTCCCAATAGTTAACTTGTGCTTACATGAGTTAGTTATTGATTGCCCTTTCCTCACCACAAGATGGTGGAGTTCAAGATCCTTAGAGCAGCAAGGAGGATGCACAACAAGCTCACTGCCCTGGACTTCAGGAGAGCAGACTTTGGTCTCTTCAGGGATCTGCTTGGTAGAGTCTCATGGGATAAAGCCATGGAAGGGAGGCCCAAGAGAACTGGTTGATGTTCAAGGATTGCCTCCTCTAAACTCAGGAGCAATGCATCCCAATGAATAGGGAATCAAGCAAAAATGCACGGAGGCCTGCATGGATGAAGAAGGAGCTGCTGGACAAACAAACTCAAACACAAAAGGGAAGCCTAGAGGGTGGAAGCAGGGACACGTAGCCTGGGAGAAATACAAAGATATGTTCCAAGCAGCCAGAAATCAGGTGAGGAAATCTAAAGCACTAGCAGAAGTAAATCTGTCCAAGAACATCAAGGTTAACAAAAAAAAAAAAAAAAGCTTCTATAGGTACATCATTGTATTGTGTTTGCATGGCCAAGCTTTGGTAGTGGGGGGGCTGCAGGAGTGACTTCTGTGAGAAGATGCCAGAAGCTTTCTCCATGTTCGGCAGAGCCAATCCTTGGCAGCTCCAAAGACACATATGCTGTTGGTCAAGGCTGAGCCAATCAGAAATGGTGGTTACATGTCTGCGATAATAGATTTTAAAAGAAAGAAAAAGTTACTGCGCAGTTGTAATAGCAGCCAGAGAAGAGCAGGGTGAGAACATGTGAGAGGAACAACTCTGCAGACACCAAGGTCAGTGGAAGAGGGGGAGGAGGTGCTCTGGGTGCCAGAGCTGAGATTCCCCTGCAGCCTGTGGTGACCACAGTGAAGCAGCTGTGCCCTTGCAGCCCATGGAGATCCATGGGGATGCAGAGATCCACCTGCAGCCTGCAGAAGAGACACACACTGAAGCGGGTGGATACCTGAGAGGAGGCTGTGATCCCGTGGGAGGCCCATGAAGAGAGGAACCCCTGCTGGAGCAGCCTGTCCTTGAAGGACTACACCCCGTGGAAGAGTGACCCACTTTGCAGCAGTTTAGGGAGGACTGTTGCCCATGGGATGGACTCACACTGGAGAAGTTCACGGAGAGCTGTCTCCCATGGGAGGGACCCCACAATGGAGCAGAGGAAGGACTCCTCTCCCTGAGAAGCAGGAGAAACCACAGGTGATGAACAGAGCATAACCCCCATTCCCTGTCTCCTTGCACCACTGGGGTAGGAGGTAGAGCTGGGAATGAGGGAGGGGTGGGGGGAAGGTGTTTTTTAAGGTCATATTTTACTTCTCATTTTCCTGCTCTGATTTTGTTAGTAATAAATTTAATTAATATCTCTAATTCAAGCCTGTTTTGCCCATGATGGTATTTTTGGAGTGATCTCTCCTGGTCCTTAACTCATGAACCCTTAGTTATAGTTTCTCTCTCCTGTCCAGCTGCAGAAGGGAGTGAGAGAGAGGCTTTGGTGGGTAGCTGGCATCCAGCTAAGGTCAACCCACTACAGTTGGCAATAAAAGAAAGACTTGGCTGGATTGGCTGGATGGTTGCACTCAAAGAGTTGCAGTCAAGGTCTCAATGTCCAAGTGGAGACCAGTGATGAGTGGTACTCCTCAGGGGTTGGTATTGGGACTGGTGCTGTTTAACATCTTTGTTGGTTACATGGACAGCGGGATTGAGTGCACCTTCAGCAAGTCTGTTGACGACACCAAGCTGTATAGTGCAGTTGTAATGCTGCAGGGAAGGGATTCCATCCAGAGGGACTTTGACAGACGTTAGAGGTGAGTCTGTGCAAACCTCAGAGTTCAACAAGGCCAAGTGCAAGATCCTGCACCTGGGTCAGGGCAATTCCAAGCACAAGTATAGGCTGGGCAAAGAATGGATTGGGTGCAGCCCTGGGGAGAAGGACTTTGGTATGTTGGTGGATGAGAAGCTCAACATGTCAGCATTTTGCACTGGCAGCCCAGAAGGCCAAGTGTATCCTGGGCTGCATGAAAAGAAGCATGACCAGCAGGTCAAGGGAGGTGATTCTGCATCTCTACTCTGCTCTTGTGAGACCCCCACCTGGAGTACTGTAATCAGCTCTGGAGCCCCCAACATAGGAAGGATGTGTACCTGATGCAGTGAGTCCAGAGGAGGCCTTGAAGATAATCAGAGGGCTGGAGCATTTCTATGAGCACAGGCTGAGAGAGTTGGGGCTGTTCAGCCTGGAGAAGAGAAGGCTCCAGGGAGACTTTGTAGCAGCCTTCCAGTACCTAAAGGGGGCCTACAAGAGAGCTGGAGAGGGTCTGTTTACAAAGGCATGTAGTGATAGGACAAGGGGTAATGGCTTTAAACTGAAAGAGGGTACATTTAGATTGGATAATAGGAAGAAATTCTTCCCTGTGAGGGTGGTGAGGTACTGGAACAGGTTGCTCAGAGAAGTTGTGGCTGGCCCATCCCTGGAAGTGTTCAAGGCCAGGCTGGACAGGGCTCAGAGCAACCTGGTCTAGTGGAAGGTGTCCCTGCCCATGGCATGAGGGGGTGGGGTGGGGGTAAGAACTAGATGATCTTTGAAGTCCCTTCCAACCCAAACCCTTCTATGATTCTATATACTGGGCATGACATTCTATGGTATGGAGTATCCCTTTGGCCAGTTCAGATCAGCTGTCCTAGACATGCTCCCTCACAGATTGTTGTGCACCTCTGCACTGGCAGAGCATAAGACACTAAGAAGTCCTTGACTTAGGGTAAGCAACACTTAGCAACAATCAAAACAAGTGTGTTATCAACAGTTTTTTCATACTGAATCTAAAGCAGCACTGTACTAACTACTAAGAAAAATTGAACTCTATCCCAGCCAAAACCAGGATGGACAGTGTGAAGGGCACAGTTCCTGGGGCAGATATTTTTGGGTTAGTGGTTGGAGGGTAAAGGAGAAGTTGATGCTGGTGGTGAGTGAGCAGTTTCCTTCATGTGGAATGCTGTTCTGGCCTGTCTCTGGTGGTTGGCTTGAGCCTTGTTGGGTGGTAGTGTTTGGGGGGTGTATCTTTTGGTTTGCTAATGATGTGTTGGGGTGAGGAAGGCCTAGGCCAATGTACTTTATGTAGTGAGGCAGGTCCCCATGACCACTGGTGTGTGACCACAGGCAGGAGCATCCTGGGCCAGTTGTGGTTGTTATAGGAGAACAATGAGTAGTGCATCTCCTATGGGTTTTTTTTGCTTTTTGGTGTTTCTTGGGTGGGTTTGGTAGCACTGAGGTGCTGTTCCTTGTCCAAATCTCCCCAGGCCTTAGTAGGCCCTCTCCTTGCCTCTTTCAGGTGCACTTTGTCCATGCCACCGAAACGCAGTACTTGTGCTCAAGGCACGAGCTCTGGCGAGCCCCCGGTCAGAGAGTCCAACTGCGTTACTTCTGTGTGTCACTGAAGCGACTTCGGCATCAAGAAAGGTGCTGCTGGCTGAGCTAGCTAGCTGGCTTCTTTGCAGAGGGAAACACGGCAGGAGCCAATGGTATCGGCTCACGTTAGCTCGGAGACAAAGGAAGAGAGAGGCTGTTCTGGTCTGACTCCTAACAGGTTTATTGTTAGAAGTTTCGAAACCTGAACAAGCTCGGAAGGGATGGAATGCGATGGGATCCTTCCCCGAGGCTTGTCCTCAGTTTTATAGGCAATTTGAAAACCACGGCGAAAAGGGAAAACAACCAATGAGTTACAAGCCAGGGGGAGGATACAATTTAACAAGAACCACTGGGGGGAAACCGAGAGGCGGGAGTTATAACAAAGAACCAATGAACATCTGAGTAACCAGGAATTTTCCCGTACCCGGGCGCTGCCCGGGGGGGGTGCGGCTTAGGCTTCTGAGCCGCCCATCGACCCACCCTCTGAGTCTGCCTCATCGGGAAACCTCATCGGCTGGGATTGATTGGCATCTCGCTGCCCCAGCCTGGCAGTGGGCTGGGTCACAGCAACATCACCCTGCTTGGCCCCAAGCAGTGCTGTAGCATTGCTGAATGATTGCGATGGGGTGGTGGAGATGGCTTTCATATCTTGGCAGTGGGAGACAATTTGGAAGGAGAGGGTTGGTGGTGGAAGAGGAGGAGCATGCAGGTTAGGCAGCATGTTGTTTGGGCGTGTGTGCTTGAGGGTCCAGCATCAGTGGGCGATGCCTGTGGACTGGAGGACTGTGGTGGGTCCCTGAGAGTGGCCTGCTGTCCGGAACCTTCAACCAGGGCAGGAGGCATCAGTGGGATGGGCTGCAGGAGGGAAGCCCATCCCTGCTTGCCTGTGGAGACCCTGTCTTTGCCCTTCAGGTACATGTATGATGACCTTCTCCGTACAGCACAGCAATTTTCTCCAGTGCATGGGCTGTGTCACAGCCTGGCCCCAGCCTCACCATGGTCATGCCGTTTTCCCTGTTGGCACAGGCTCCTGACTGGAAAAGGTATGAGCAGTGCTGAGCAATCCCAGCCCTTGCTGCTGTTGCCTCCACTCAATCTGTGGTTCCTGATGTTGGCTGGAGATGGGCATTTGATGCAGGTGTGTTTGGTGGGGGACAGGAGCTGGTTGACTCTTCATCTGCCACATGAGTGTGTCCACACGTTCAAAACAGATGCAAGCTTTGAGTTGGACGTGGTCCCAGAGGCAGGTGCTGTTGTTGTGGGTTCAGATGAAGTCCTGGATGAGCCTGAAGTATTTGTTGATACTGAATGGCAGGTTGTGAGGCCCTTGGCCTTCAAAGAACATGCCATTGGCTGGCATGCATTGCTCCAGGTGGTGGATGTAATGCTGGAGGTTGTTGTGGAGGTCTTGCCATGCCTGGGTATCCCAGTGTTGGGGAGTGCTGGGACTGCTGAGGATGTAAAAGAGGTGCTGGAGGATGTGGAGGACAGTAGCGACAGCTTGCTGTGGGTGGTTGATGTGGAGGAGGATGTCAAAGGCAAATAGCACATGCTGGTGGTGGCAGGGCTGTGGTGGGCTGGGAGCTGTTGTTGGGGTTTTAGGAGTTCTCCTTCTGTTTTCTTTTTCTCTTAAAGAATTTTCCCCATATATGTTGCCAGGGGGACAAATTACTGGGTGCTTAGGAAAAACAAAAGACCTGGCCACGGGAAGAGGGGTCCAACTGGCTACTCTCTTTCACCTGGGGTTTTCTCCTGTAGGGTGGGGGGATGCTGCGAGATTTAAACTGGGAAAAAGGGGTTTGGGTACAGCCCCTGGCTGGCTGGTTTTTCTCTGCATTTGGAGGGAGAGGAGGGTGGCCATTGTTGTGGAGGGAGTTCATCGCTGCTGCAGGCTTCTGCTTTTGGCTGCCTTCCTTCTACCGTGAGTGGAGCTTGCTCGCTGGAGCGGCTGTTACACTGGGACCCTAACACCCTACCTCACTAAAAGAGGGACCTTTCCACCATCTGCTCGGGTGCCTCAGGGAAAACCCCGGGATCCCAAGCCCACCTTTCCCTGCCCCGCTGGGAGCTGGGCTGCGGCCGCTCTGCCCCCACTGTTGCTTCGAGCTTTCGCTACACTGTAGCTCCGCACGCCTTGCCTGCCAAGACCTCCTGGGGTTCCCGTCGCAGCTCCAGAGTTTGATACATCTCGTCTGCTACCCGGGATTTGTGCTCGTCCCTGCTGTTCCAGCCTGCTGTTCCTGAGGGTCTGCCTGGGCACTGGGATAGGCTGCCCAGGGGATCTGTGAAGCCTTTCTTCCATTCCTTCCCAGGATCCCAAGCCGACATTACCGCGTGCTCCCCGAGCTCGCTCCGTAGTGCCCCCTGCAGTCGTGGGGGAGCCATCGCACCTGCCCTCCTCACCAGGAGCCGCCAGCACCCCTGCCAGCTGCGACCGTAACTGCACCAAAGGGGAAAATGCCTGACAGCCGAGAAGGCTGTCACTGGGTTACTGGTTTTGTTTGTTGTTACTGCCATAGTTATTGTTGTTTGTTTGTCTTGTCATACATATATATATATATATATTTTAGCAAAGAACTGTTATTCCTATTCCTCATATCTTTGCCTGAAAGCCCCTTAATTTCAAAATTATAATAACTCGGAGGGAAGAGGGTTGCATTTTCCATTTCAAGGGAGGTTCCTGCCTTCCTTGGCAGACACCTGTCTTTCAAACCAAGACAGCTGTCCCAGGGGAAGGTGATGTCACAGGGATGCAGGTGGTGGCAAGCAAGGGCTGTGCCAAAAGCCAGCAGGAGGAGTAGGAGCACCAGGGCACCATGCTGCAGGCAGGGCTGTGGGTGCTGCATGGGTGTTGCTGGGCAGGAGCCTGGTCAGGCTTGGTGGTGGGTGAGGGTAAAAACTGTGCTTGGATTGCTTCTGGGCAGCCAACTTTATATGGTTCCGTGGCTTTCCTTTCATCATCGTCTAGACAGCATTTCTGTTTACATTTTCAGTTTTGCTTTCTTTTTACTTTCTCCTGAGGGCTGCTGTCAGAGTGTGGGGGAAGCCTGGCACCCGTGTGTCGCATTAAGAGTATGGATTTGACTTTTGTCTGACAGAGCATTTTCAAGGACTTTCACTGAGACGGTTTCACAAAGTCCAATATAGATAGTTTATTGAGGCGACAGATAGATTCAGAATTGCTGTTGATAAATGCTCTTGCTGTGTTTACACTAAATAGCCTAAGGCTAGCCAATGATTAATTAATCTAAGAATTCACAGTTCACTAACCTTAACTTCACATTTAATTAAGCTTACTTTCACCCAGGTGTCATCTGCTAAATGCAATTTCTTACCAGAAGAGGCATCCTTGCTAAGGGAGAAAAGAGAATGAGTCAGACCTGTCAATCTGCCCAGCAATCAGTGAAGTGTCTCCTCTTAAGGAGGTGTTTCTCCTCTCCACCAAGTGTTTGCAAAGGACCAGATTTATAATCTTGAGGAGGTGAGACTAGGTCATAGTTTATAAACTTCTAACAAGACTTGTTATGGGTGGATAAGCGAGTATGAGGCTAATGTCTGGTAGAGAGGCATGGGTGCTCTTCTGTGAGGCTTCTGTGGTTGTTTTTCTAGCTTCATTGAGACATCAAGCTGAGGCCTTTGCTTCACCCCAGACATCATTCAGTTGTTAAGATAAGCATGCCCTTGCTCAAGCCAGGTGCAAGATAAGCAAGTGGCTCAGCTCATGTTCTTGCTCAACTAGTCTCATCAATTTTCCACATTTTGACATAGCAAGCCTGGCAGTTTTCTACACTGTGCTGTTATGGTTCGGTGGATGATGAAAGCATGGTAGCAAAGGCTTTTGGGGTAGCTGTAGTGGGTATGCATTTTAGGGTTTCCTTTTTGTCTCTTTTGTGAGTGGTCTTGCTTGGTTTTATTTTCAAGTTTGTTTGTCAAACAACATATATTTTTCTTATTTCATGCTCTTATTGTTTGTATATATGAGTTAATGTGTTTTCTTCTATTTCTTATAGACAAACATTTTTAGTTTTTTGGTCTTTTTTTTCCCCCACCTTTCCCTATAGCATCTACAGCCTTGCTGGTGAAAGAGTGTTTCCTCTCTCTGCAAATATCTTGAAGAATGTTTTTGGGGTCATCTGCCATTCCCCCCCAGTTTTTTCTCAGTGTGTTGATATTTATAAATAAATGCATAAATGTTGTGAAGGTTTTTTCATCAACTATTCATGCAATGGTTGTGGTTTCTAGATTTTGGGGTATTCTTATTGTGTTTTGAATTTGTTGTAGAAATTAGGCAACATTAGATGTATGGGAGGCAGGAACTGGTGGAAATATTTGTCTTTGACATGGTGGTCTGTTTACATCTGGAAAGTGAAAGTGGGCAGAGTCCCAAGTGCAAGTCGTCACTGCTTCCAGGGAAGCTTCCAGTAGTGAGAGGAACTGGTGGCTGCTGATACAGTGAGTTGGGGGAGGGGTGTGTGTATGTCTTTTAAAATTTAATTCAATTTCTTAATGGCTATGTTCATGCCATACATTTTCACTGTGTTGTGTTTTGGGGATTTTGTTTGTTTGTTTTAATTTTGGTGTGTATTACAATTGGGATATGCTATCTTTTCTGTTAGTCTGTTGCAGGCTGCCTGTGTAGTAGAGATCTTATAAATGCCTTAGCTGGTGTGTGTGGTACCTAGCAAACTGCTTGGTGGAACTTACATCTATTACATCAGAACACTTATTGTTTTTCAGTCCTTTTCTGTCTTGCATTTTGAGTCTATTCCTGATATTTCAGTTTTGACTTTAGGCACCTTCTCCTGCATGCCTTCCGTAGGTCAGGAAATACCCATGTTTGAAGAGCAGAGTATCTCTTCTGATGTTTTCTTATGGGCAGGCATGAAATGTAAAGATAACTGGTTTGCACTCGTATTTTCTAATGATTTTTGTTTTGAATGTGTGTATGCACAGGTGTGTGGGCTAGGGATATTCAGTGCTAATGTGATTTTCCTGTCGTGGTTTAATGACAGCCAGGCACCAAGCCCCAAGCAGCAGCTCGCTCACTCCCCCACCAGAGGGATCAGGGTGAAAATAAGAAGAGTAAAACCTTGAAAACTTGTGAGTTGAGATACAGACAGTTTAATAGGAAAAGCAAAAGCTGCACACACAAGCAAAGCAAAACAAGGAATTAATTCACTGCTTCCCATGGGCAGGCAGGTGTTCAGCCACCTTCAGGAAAGCAGGGCTCCATCATATGTAAATGGGGACTTGGGGAGACAAATGCCATCATTCCAAATGTCCCCCCCTTCTTCCTTCTTCCTCAAGCTTTACATACTGAGCATGTCATATGGTCTGGAATATCCCTTGGGTCAGTTGGGGTCACCTGTCTGGGTTGTGTCTCCTCCCAACTTCCCACACACCCCCAGCCCCCTCCCCAGCATGGCCGTACTGATGCCTTAGGTTTTAACTTTTATATTTTTCAAATCCTGTACTGCCTAGTGTGTAATTGAAGTTTCTTGTAGCCTGTTTACTGTTCTCTCATGCTAGTTAGACATAACAAGCCTCTCCAAGCTTGTTCTCCAAGGACACCCAGATTGTCCTAGGCCCAAAATGTGTAAACTAACATCTTAAGAAGGGGGCTAAACTTGGGGAAATTACATCATTAACTGAAGTTTTAATTGGAGAATTAACCCTGATATGCAAATGGACCAAACTTATAAAAGTGTGAAGAACTCGTGACTCAGGGTCTATCTTGGGTGTAGCCTTTTAGCTCTCCAGGGTGTACCTTGGGGGCCCTTCAAATAAATACCTACCTTTATTCCCTTATTCTTGTCTAGTCTCTGTTTTTAGGTGGCCATCTCAGGCATCAGTACAAGGAGCAGAAAAGGCCTTGGTTCTGTGTAAGCCCTGCTCAGCAATAGCAAAAACATCTCTATATTATCAACCCCGTGTTCAGCACAAATCCAAAACACGGCCCCATACCAGCCACTGGGAAGAAAATGAACTCTACCCTGGCTAAAACCAGCATATTCCCTACCTGATGGGCAGTGGG
Organism: Coloeus monedula; assembly: GCF_965178545.1. Classification (NCBI taxonomy): domain Eukaryota; kingdom Metazoa; phylum Chordata; class Aves; order Passeriformes; family Corvidae; genus Coloeus; species Coloeus monedula. Next base: position 7,262,462 of record NC_138821.1, on the reverse strand, counting down.
AATAATTGCAATCCTTAGATCCTGTTCTCATGTGGATTTGGTTATATTTTTTCTGGTTTATATGGGGAAAAAATGCTACTGTGTCAGTTCCAGTTCATGTCCAATGAATCCTGTTCAGATCTCTTCTCCAAATATGTTTTTTGTGTTATGATGTTCCTCAGAAGGAGATGGGAGTGCTACTTTTGAGTAACCTACAAAGATTTTTAATAGGGATTTGGTTGTGTTTTGTTAAGTGATTCATGCTGGAGATGCTGAGGTGGAATTACCTGGGAAGGAAAGGAGGATGAAATATGACACTGTTTCAAATTACAGAAAACACCTGCAATACTAAATCTTTGCCAGATGGTTTCATGTTCAGTGATGGAGGACTGGGTTTAGGAGACAGGGGAGGGATGCACAGAAATGCAGCAAGGTGGAAGGTGCTGGGGAATTTGCAGAGAGGGGTATGAAGGAGGAGGATGCTTTTCCAATGTTGAAGGCTGTGTGGAAATTAATACATAAGTGGTTAAGGCATTAACTCTTTGTGCTGGTTTGAAGGCAAGCCAGCAGGAAGAATTAACTCCACACAAACATGTTGCAAGAGATTCCAACTCAGAACTACAATTTAATAGGACAATTACAATAATGGCAATACTACAGGAACACTGTCTTAAACCAACAAAGTCAGAATATGACCTGACACCCTGTTGGTCAGGGTGGTGATAGCAGTCCAGTTAAACAGTGGTTGCAGTCCTGTTGGAGTGATAGATGTGATGTTGTCAAAGCAGTGATCCTGTAGAAAGGTCTAGTCCTTCCTTGGAGGTCTAGTGTTGGTATTGTGGTGTCCCAAGCCCCAGACTATATACAGGTAGAAATGTTCGGTACCTCCCCTGGGCGGGGCATGTCACAATAGGATGATGTAATTCATGTCATGCTGGGGAGTCCTTGATGGCTCATTAACAGAGATGGCTCCCCTTTAGGCTGTGCCATTGGGCAGCTGTTGAAAACAACTGACCATTAACAGCTCATCAGAAGGTGATATAGGTGGTGATAAAATAGTTACATTGTAACACAAGACACTCTTGATGGATTGGAGGTCATGAGGAGAAAACCGTGAGAATTAGGAGGAAAATTACTTAGTAGAGTACCAGCCTCACATGTGGAGTTCACCCAAAGAGGGAAGGGCAAACTTTTCTCCTTTTGTCCCAAACTGAACACAAAATATTGCTTTGGTTTTGCTGGCATGTCCTGTCAAAGTGTGAGCTTTCTAGGGTGAGGATTTTCTTACCTTCCTGTAGAAGAATGATCTAAGGCAGTGGTCTCCACCTTTTTTGAGCGCACCACCTCATCAGCAAAAAAATTGTGAGCACTCCCAATATATTTTTATTTATAAATATGTATACTATTGTACTAATATGTATGTTATAAAGCATACATGAAAATAAAAAAGGATGAAAATAAAAAAAAAGGATAAAAAAATTTTATTTTTATGTTCTATTTTTAGTTTTTTAAAATTTTATTTATAAATGTTATCGAAAACAATTTCTTCATGCACCCCAATGGATTGTCTTGTGCATCTCACTTTAGAGACTACTGATCTGAGTTCTCTTGTAACACAGTTTAAGTAAATTTTCCAGTCATCAGGTGGTAACTCTTTTTCAACAGTTTTTTTTAATATTTGTGCTGTTTTCCTAGCTGATGTTTTTTACTTTTAGAAAACAGAGCATGTTAAAACCTTTAGACTACATCCACATTGTGATTATGGTCCTGGCTTGAACCTAGGTCTTTGGCCCCTGATGGTCTGTTGCTCTTCCAGACACAGTCTCGCTGGAATATGACAGCTAAGAGCTGCGGGTTGGGAGGGGTAAGCGTTTAGTCGTTGCCTTTAATTTACCATTAAGATATTAAGTATTTGTATATGATATTAAAAATGTCTGTAAAATAGGTTTATTTTGAAGTTGAGGATACAGGTAAATCTTCAGCTATGCTGTAAATGATAAGGTCAGTTTCTGCTCAAACTTCCTTTAGTTCTTCCTTTTAAAATTTTCTTATTCTTATAAGAAATATAAGGGTTATATTATAAAAAGTATAAGGGTTCATAAGAGTTGTCCAGTTCTGTTATGGTTTCAGCATTTCAGCTATTAATAAATGATGTTGTCTTTTTCTAAGGATTACTACGGAATTACATTCCCTGCTCCTGCAACCTTGACAGGCAGAGATGGAAGCCTTGCTAACAACCCCTACTCAGGTGAGTGTTATTTAAACATGAGGATGGTGAGTGAGATGTGCTGATCATCCTGCTGTTGCTGAAAAAGAAGTTGTTTTCCCCTTCTGTAGGCAGTTAAACTCATCCATCCAAACTAGCCAAACAAAAGCAGGCATCTTTCTCTCGACCCTGACATTGATTAGGTTTTTTTAATGATTTTTTTTCTTCATGGTTTTGGTCAGTAATTCATATGTGACTTGGAGGTTCTTGGGAGTAAGTTGGATACCCTTTGAGAATAAGTGCAAAATTGTTACAAATTTAAATGGTAGTGTCATCTAGTGTCCTTCCCAAGCACATAGAAGTGCTTGAAAAATATTCCATAGCTTAATCATTCTTCTTGAAATTTGACTGGCCTGCTTTCCTGTTAGTGCTATTTTAGTACTTGTATGTTCTCAGCAGGAGCTGCATCTAGCAGGCTCCCCCTCACCCTCTCCAAATCTAATGGACTTCATTCCTAAAAGCATGTGGTCTAAGAAGCCCTTGTTCATTCCTGCTCTTACTCTTCAGTTATTGTTGTGCAAAGATGACATTAATGCTATTTAGGATTTTCAGCCAGTGGTTTTCTTTCACTGCAATCTGATTACAGCTTAAAACTGTAGCTATAGGTGTTATAATTCCCATAACAATGGTATTAAGTGTTGTCATACTTTTTTGTAACCAACATAAAGGAATACTAGTTGGGAATGAGATAGATATGAGTGATATATGTCACCTCCCTAAAAACATGTGAGCACGCTGCTCTGTAAGACACCAAAAAATGAAAGTGTTCAGGAGTTCTGCTGCATAATCATTTCTCTTGGGAGCCTGCATTTGGGGTAATAACTGAATTTCCCTTCCTACTTCTTAAAAAAGGTGACCCACGATGCAAGTCTTGTTTTCCTGGCCTTCAGCTATTGTTTCCAGAACTTTGGTGGTGTGAGGAACTAGACATATTAACTCTAGTCATGCTTGGCAAATAAACAGACTGACAAAAATATGCCTATCACTTCCTGTAAATCCTAACTTGCTTTCAGCCCATGAAGCTTAGCTAATCAGTTTAACCTCCAGGAGAGTCACACTTTAACCCAACAACTATTTGCTCTTTGGCTGTTTACAATACTTTTGCTTTTAGCATGTTTTATTGCAATGATCTGATATAATGAATTTGCTCAGATTGTGTGAGATAGGTAAGTATTGGTATCTCCATTTTATCAATGGATTAGCCATGGCATGGAGTTTTCTGCCACTAACAGGCAATGTCCCTGTAACCATCAGGAACAGAAACTGGGAGAGGGCTTCCCATGAACAACTGCAGGCTTTCAAGCATAAGATGTATTCTCTTCTGTAGTTGTCTATTTGTATTCAGAGATTTTGAATCCTTTGAATTCTCTGCTTTTGGCGTAGCTTTGATAGCTTTTCTGATGAGTTTGTTCTTTTGCAGGTGACATAACAAAATTTGGCCGTGGGGATTCTGCCTCCCCTGCTCCTGCTACCACGCTTGCCCAGTCACAGCAGAACCAGACTCAGACTCACCATACAACTCAGCAGCCATTCCTCAATCCGACCCTGCCCCCGGGGTACAGCTACACTGGGTTACCTTATTATGCTGGTGTGCCCGGTGTTCCCAGTGCATTCCAATATGGGCCAACCATGTTCGTAAGTGTGATAGCCTAAACTGTAACCCTCCCTGTGTGCCTCTGGTTTTGCTCTCTCCAGCCCAAACCTTCTACATCTTAGAATCACAGGATGGTTTGGGTTGCAAGGGACCTTAAAGATCATGTAGTTCCAATGCCCCTGTCATTAACAGGGACACCTTTCACTAGACCAGGTTTCTCCAAGCTCTGTCCAACCTGGCCTTGAACACTTACAGGGATGGGGCGGCCACACCTCTGGGCAACCTGTGCCAGTGTCTCACCACCCTCATTGTAAAAAATATCTTCCTTATGTCAGAGTCTAAATCTACCCTCTTTCAGTTTAAAGCCATTCCCCCTTGTCCTGTCACTACAAACCCTGGTAAAAAATGTTTCTGTGTCTTTCTTATAAGCTCCCTTTAAGTATTGAAAGGCCACAATGTCTTAGGTAACAATGTAAGATGTAACCAAAAATATGTATTCTATCATCATCTGTTAAAACCAGATGGGGCAGTGTTCTTTGTATCTTCCATGACACATCCCTGATAACTCCCTCCAGGGGGATATCTTCCATTAATGGGCCATCCAGCCTCACTACATGACTCATAAAATTACATCATCCCATTGTGAGATGCTCCACCTAGGGGGAGGAACCAAGCATTCCTACCTGGATATAATCTGAGGTTTGGAACACCACAGTCAGCCTTTACCTACTGGATTCCCAGAGGACAAGAGCTACACACCCACCAATGGACATTCAGAGGAAAACCAGACCCTTCTACAGGATCACCGCTTCAACAGAACCACATCTGTCACTTCAACAGGATTGCAGCCACCATTTAATTGGACTGCTACCACCACCCTGACCGACAGGGTGTCAGGTTGTACTCTGAATCTGTCAGTGTTTCTGTACTATTGCATCTATTATAATTTTCCTATTAAATTGTAGTTCTGACTTGGAATCTCTCACTGGTTTGCTTTCAAACTAGTACATGTTTTGGTGCCCAATATGGGACAAGTCGTGAGAGAAGTCAGGATTACCATTCTGTATTACAGAAACCACCTATTCGCCATGATGCTCAACATGTTTACGTGGGTCTTGTACCTTGCTCTCTATTTTTCTGCACATGGGGAACTACCTGCCTGTAGTAATGCTCCTGTTGAGACCAGGGTATGGTATAAAAATTGCTTTATTGGTTTTTTATGTCTATTGCATGATAACCTCCAAGGCAATGAACATAATTTGGAATATATACTCAATTTTGTTTGCCTGTCCTAGTTTGGGCTGCTACGTCTGGGGTGTCTTGGGGTGACCTTACAATGTGTATCCCATATCGCTGCCTATGCCCAGAAATTAATTTTTGTGCCTTTCTATGCCTCTAAACTGAGCCTGAGAGGGGGAAGGAAAAAACTGAGGAAAACTTTTTCAAAGCAGTTTGCAACTTGTTCAAGGTCACACAGAGATAGCAATTTGTTTCCCAGCTGTGGCAGGGGAGGGAGGAAGCACCCGGCTTGCTGCTCCCAGGACAGTTTGTTTTTTTTTTTTTTGGCCAGTGGTTCAGCTTCTTTTTCTCTGGAGAGAGACTGAGAGTTGAATTTTTCCTTCACTGGAATTTCAGATTTTCTCCCTTTTCTACTGGACTGCTTGATTGCTTTAACATCAGAGCACATCAGGAGGACTTTCCACCGGGCACAGAGGGCCTGGCCCTGGGCCAAGCCCCAACTCCGAGGAGACCAAAGGGAGGACTCTAACATTTTCCCAGGTTTTTCCTCCACAGTGACAGATTTTATTATTTAGCATTATTTTCCTTTCCCGTGTGTTTGTTAAATAAATAGTTTTATCTCCTTCACTTTCCTTCGAGGAAAAGTTATGTTTCCCGAACCTGGTGGGGGAGGGGCGGTTGTGCCTTCTCTCAGAGGATATATTTCTAAATTTGGCCAAACCGGAACATGGGGCCTCCTCAACGATTGCACCCAGCCCCTAAGGGGAAGAGCAGAGAGTGGCTTCTTCCAGCCATTCAGGCCAGACACAGCAGTTTTTGAAAATATTTAATTCCTTCTGGATGTCAAAGACTGGATAATCTTGCTGTTAGTTCTGCTTTGTCTTCTCTATACAGCCTGCACCGTGTACACCATGCTTAGAGTCAGAGCAGTATTCGGCATGGCACAGCATCCTCAGGAGGAGGGGAAGAAAAGCAGCAAAGCAACAGGCACCATGTCTACACAACCTGTCACAAAGAGAAAAAGGAACCAAAAGAGCAGTCAACACTTCCACACAAACTGTCACCGAGCCAGAATAGTCTAAGCCGGTAGCAGTTGCCCCCATTCAGAAGAAGAAATTGAAGAGCAAATCAGTCTGCATAGTGACTGACGAGGAGGCGGCTGGACCTTCGCACCCAGCAGAAGAGATGGAGCCGGAGATCATCACTCAGTCTCTATCCCTGGGTGAGCTTCGTGACTTGTGGAGGGAGTTTACCTGTCAGACAAATGAGTCTATCTCGACCTGGCTGCTCCAAATCTGGGACGCTGCAGCTAATGACAGTTCTGGATGGAAGTAAGGCCAGGCAACTGGGATCTCTGTCCCAGGATGTGGTCATTGACCAGGGGATCGGGAGAACCCAGGAAACTCTCAGCCTCTGGCGGCGACTGCTGGTGAGTGTAAGGGATAGATACCTTTGTAAAGAAGACCTCCAGGTGCACCAAGGAAAATGGAGCACAATGGAACAAGGTGTTGCAGTGGGGATTCTTGCAACACGTGTATCAGACAACGAGGCCCGTGGAAAAGAATATATGGACCGATTCTTGGTAGATATTTTCAGAGATGTTTATTTTTCCAGCTGCCTGGTCGGCGACTTGGCCAAGAACTGTATAATCACGGGACAAGAGGGTCTTTCCTGGGCAGGGGAACACAAAGCAACCAATGGGGAACGAGGTTGACCAGGGAATAGGGAAACTCCGTAGGCCCTGCCTCTACCCTGGGGCCCCTCTCCCAGGACCACATGGCAGGGGGGAGGAGCCCCAACAACAAGGTATCCAATGCCTGAGGGAATTGGCTGTGCTGGAGATCATTTTTTTGGAAGACGAGAGATTCCCTAAGAGCCCAGATGGTGTCCAGTGCACGTCACAAATGTGGTTGAAATTCGCATGATTTGGACCAGAGATATACTCCCGTTACATAGCGATGCTGCAATGGAGGGAAGGAGAGGACAAGGTGGGAGCATTGGTCAACAAACTGAGAATTTACGAGGACACTGTCACAGCCCCGTTTCACACCCATGTCTCATCCGTGGAAACAAGGCTGGCTGAGCAAGTCTGAAGCTTGATTGAAGAGGGCCATCAGAAATGGAAAAAGGAACTTGAGATTTACCACATCTCGCCAGAACCAACAAGAGTCTCTGCCATTAGGAGCAGGCATCCCCCAGCCAGGGAGAGAGGATACATCCCACGAGGTAACCTCTGTTTTTTTATTCAGGATCATGGAGAAGACATGAGGAAGTGGGATGGAAAACCCACCTCCTCCTTAGCAGCCTGGGTACGTGAACTAAAAAGAGGGACAACTACCACAAGAAGCTCATCTAGAGTCAACGCTGCTCCAGTCTCTTGCGCACAGAACTCCAGACGGTATAGGAATGATAATATAACTGATTCTCTTGAAGGGACCTCAGGAGCATATTCACTGGAGGGGAGCAATGTGTACCAAGACCAGGAATAGAGGGGCCCTTCCTCTAGCCAGGTAGAGGAAAGGGACAGTCAGGTCTTTTGGCCTGTGTGGATCTGATGGCCTGGCACATCTGACCCACAAAAATACACGGCTTTGGTTGACACCGGTGCTCAATGTACTCTGATGCCATCAAGGTATGTGGGAGCGGAACCCATTTCTATTTCTGGGGTGACAGGAGGGTCCCAGCAGCTGACTGTACTGGAAGCTGAAGTGAGTTTAACTGGGAACGAGTGGCAGAAACACCCCATCGTGACTGTCCTAGAGGCCCCATGCATCCTCAGCATAGACTATCTCAGAACTGGATATTTCAAGGACCCAAAAGGACATCATTGGGCTTTTGGGATAGCTGCTTTAGAGACAGAAGATATCAGACAACTGAATACCTTGCCTGGCCTCTCAGATGACCCCTCTGCTGTGGGACTGCTGAGAGTTGAAGATCAACGGGTACCAATTGCCACAGCAACAGTGCACCATTGGCAATATTGCACCAACAGAGACTCTGATTCCCATCCATGAGATGATTCGTAAACTGGAGAGCCAAGGGGTAGTCAGCAAGGTTCGTTCACCCTTCAACAGCCCTATATGGCCAGTGCGTAAGTTCAGTGGAGAATGGAGACTGACAGTGGATTACTGTGGCCTAAATGAAGTCCACCACTGAGTGCTGCCATGCCAGACATGTTGGAGCTTCAGTACGAGCTGGAATCCAAGGCAGCAAAGTGGTACACAACCATCGATATTGCCAATGCCTTTTTCTCCATTCCTTTGGCACCAGAGTGCAGGCCTCAGTTTGTCTTCACCTGGAGGAGTGTGCAATACAACTGGAACCTGCTGCCCCAGGGGTGGAAGCACAGTGCCACCATTTGCCATGGACTGATCCAGACTGCACTGGAAAAGGGCGAGGCTCTGGAACATCTACAGTATATAGATGACATCATTGTATGGGGGAACACAGGAGGGGAAGTCTTTGAGAAAGGAGAGAAGATTATCCAGTTTCTTCTGAAAGCTGGTTTTGCCATTAAGCGAAGTAAGGTTAAGGGACCTGCTCATGAAATTCAGTTTCTAGGAGTCAAGTGGCAAGATGGACGTCGCCAGATCCTGACAGAGGTAATCAACAAGATCACCACTATGTTCCCACCTACCAACAAGAAGGAAACCCAGGCTTTTCTAGGAGACATGGGCTTTTGGTGGATGCATATCCCGGATTACAGCATGATTGTAAGCCCTCTTTATCTCGTGACACAAAAGAGAAATGATTTCCAGTGGGGCCCTGAACAACAGGCGTTCAAACAAATTAAGCAGGAGATTGCCCATGCAGTAACCCTTGGGCCAGTCAGAACGGGGCAGGATGTGAAGAATGTGCTCTACACTGCGGCTGGGGAGAATGGTCCTTCCTGGAGCCTTTGGCAGAAGGGACCTGGAGAGACTCGAGGACGACCGTTTGGGTTCTGGAGTCAGTGATACAAAGGCTCTGAGGCCAACTATACTCCAGCCAAGAAAGATTTTTGCAGCTTATGAAGGGGTTCGAGCTGCCTTGGAAGTAATTGGCACCAAAGCACAGCTGCTTCTGGCACCTCAACTACCAATGCTGGGTTGGATGTTCAAGGGAAAGGTTCCTTCCACACATCATGCCACCGACGCCACGTGGAGCCAAGTGGATTGCATTGATCACACAGCGAGCCCGAATAGGACATCCTAATTGCCCTGGGATTCTGGAAATCATAATAAACTGGCCTGAAGGTGAGACTTTTGGATTATCCTCTGAAGAAGAGGAGGAGTAAGTGACACATGCCAAGGAAGCCCCACCATATAACGAACTACTGGAGACTGAAAGACGATATGCCCTCTTCACTGACGGTTCCTGCCGAACTGTAGGCGCTAACCAGAAATGGAAAGCTGCAGTATGGAGTCCCACACGATGAGTTGCACAAGCTACCAAGGGACAAGGTGGATCAAGTCCTGGCTTTGGATATTGCCGAACGAGAGAAGTGGCCGAGGCTCTATCTCTACACTGACTCGTGGATGGTAGCTAATGCTCTGTGGGGATGGCTGGATCGCTGGAGAAAGGCCAACTGGCAGCGCAGAGGGAACCCATCTGGGCCACTGAGATTTGGCAGGAAATCGCCGCCCAAGTAGAGGCTGACCGTGAAGGTTCGACACATGGATGCACACGTACCCAAGAGTCAGGCTAATGAAGAGCATCACAACAATGAGCAGGTGGATGGAGCTGCCAAGGTGAAAGTATCACAGGTGGATCTGGACTGGCAGCACAAGGGAGAATTATTCCTAGCTCATTGGGCCCATGATTCCTCTGTTCATCAGGGAAGAGATGGAATGTACAGATAGGCTCGTAACCAAGGGGTGGACCTTACTATGGACAGCATCTCACAGGTCATCCCCGACTGTGAGACCTGTGGTGCGATCAAGCAGGCCAAGTGGGTGAAGCCTTTGTGGTACGGTGGACGATGGTCGAAGTATAGGTATGGGGAAGCCTGGCAAGTTGACTACATCACCCTTCCCCAAACCTGCCAAAGCAAGCACTATGTGCTGACCATGGTGGAAGCCACCACTGGATGGTTGGAGACCTACCCTGTGCTTCATGCTACTGCCCGGAACACCATCCTGGGCCTGGAAAAGCAAGTCCTGTGGAGACACGGCACCCCTGAGAGAATCGAGTCGGACAATGGGACTCATTTCAAGAATAACCTTATAAACACTTGGGCCAGAGAACATGGTATCGAATGGATATATCATATCCCCTACCATGCACCAGCTTCCAGGAAAGTTGAACAGTGCAATGGACTACTTAACCCTGAAGGCGCTTGGTGGGGGGACCTTCAAAACTTAGGAAGTGAGTTTAGCAAAGGCCACCTGGATGGTCAATATCCAAGGGCCCATCAATCCAGCTGGTCCTACCCAGTCTGAACCCTTGCACACAGTGGATGGAGTGGATGGAGTCCCTGTGGTACACATGAAAGGTATTTTAGGAAAGACTGTTTGGATTAGTCCCACCTCAGGCAAAGGCAAACCCATCCGTGGGATTGTTTTTGCTCAAGGACCTGGTTACACTTGGTGGGTAATGCAGAAAGATGGGGAAACCCGTTGTGTACCACAAGGAGACCTAATCTTAAGTGAGAACTGTGTGTAAGGTTTCATTGTGTATTTATAGAAAAGTAGAGTTTAAAGAGGGTATTGATTAGGGTATGATGTAAATGGTAATAGAATAAGGGGTGGATAATGTCTTAGGTTACAATGTAAGATGTAACCAAAAGTATGTATTCTATCACCATCTGTTAAAACCAGGTGGGGCAGTGTTCTTTGTCTCTTCCATGACACATCCCTGATAACTCCCTCTAGGGGTATATCTTCCATTAATGGGCCATCCAGCCTCACTACATGACTCATAAAATTATGTCATCCCATTGTGAGATGCTCCACCTAGGGGGAGGAACCAAGCATTCCTACCTGAGGTTTGGAACACCACAGTCAGCCTTTACCTACTGGATTCCCAGAGGACAAGAGCTAACACTGGACATTCAGAGGAAAACCAGACCCTTCTATAGGATCACCACTTCAACAGAACCACATCTGTCACTTCAACAGGATTGCAGCCACCATTTAATTGGACTGCTACCACCACCCTGACCGACAGGGTGTCGGGTTGTACTCTGACTCTGTCAGTGTTTCTGTACTATTGCATCTATTATAATTTTCCTATTAAATTGTAGTTCTGACTTGGAGTCTCTCATTGATTTGCTTTCAAACTAGTACACACAATAAGGTATTCCTGGAGCCTTCTCTTCTTCAGGCTAAACAGCCCCAACTCTCTCAGCCCTTTTTCAAAGGAGAGGTGCTCCAGTCCTCTGATCATTTTCATGGCCCTCCTCTAGACCTGGTCTAACAGGTCTTTCTTGTGCTGGGGGATATGGTACTCCAGGTGGGGTCTCATTACAGCAGAGTAGTCATCTTTCCCAGTCTGTAAGGGATCTGCAAAAACATGCAAGCATGAGAAAATAGCTGCTGTCTTCCTCAAGAAAATGGGAAGTTTAAAAGGCCAGAGCTCATGGATTCCTGTGCAGGTTACTGTAAACAGCAGACAGCTGCAGCTCATGGACTTGGTGTTCCTGAAAGCCTGTAGTGCCTTCCAGATAGTCAAAGGGAGATCCAAAGCTGAGTCAGAGAGCTGAGAATGCCTAGGAAATCCTTTTGAGGATGGAGGAGACTGGATTAAGTCAGAGAGCAGGGAGTGTCAGGAGGGAAAATGTTATTTGGGAAGAGGGATGCTCCAAGCAGAAGGGTAGATGACTATTTTAGGGCCCTGTAGGACTGTGTCTTATGAAACAGATTCGGGCAGGAGTTGGTGTTTCATTAGATTCTGTGGGTGACAATTTGGTTTTTACAGTCAATGTATGAAAGAGATTCAACAAGGCCATGCACCAGGTCTTGCACTTAGGTCACACCAACCCTCTGCAGCACTGCAGGCTGGGGGCAGAGTGGTTGGAAAGTGGCCCAGCGGAAAAGGACCAGGGGGTGCTGGTCAACAGCCAGCGGAACATGAGGCAGTGTGTGCCTGTTATGAATGGATGTGGGGATTTAAATAAGTCCCTGTCTTTTGCCCAGGCCTCTGGCAGCAGGCAGTAGCTTTACTGAGGCAGCCAGCACCCCAAGACCCACTCTCATTTGCAAGTTCTTTAATAATGGCTGATTCAGTCTATTATAGAATGAATTATTTATTTAATAGACACGAAACTAACAGACATAAGACTTAAGACAGACTATTACTACACAGGAATAAGACAAAAAGAGACAACTAGTATTACACGCGGGGTTAAAGGTGCCATCAATTTTGCAGCTAGTGAAGAAATAATATAACTTATGATCCAATGTTTCTTACCATCCAATTCCTGATGGAACACACATCGAAATCCTTTCCCTCAATTCCCAGGAAAGTAACCATGGAATCTGGGTTCAGACTCTGGGAAGAAGTCTTGCACTCTTTCAGGGCATGTGTGTAGAAGGCTTCTGCCTCTGTGATAATTTGTAGTACTTTTATAGTGTAAAGCAGGCCTTTTGGTCACCTATGTTTTTTTCTTTTATCTCTTCCCACGTCTGCTTTCCATACCAAGGTGTTGATTCTTGGTTAGGCTGGCAGACCTTTTGGTGCCAGGAGAGGATACCTGCTGGGCCTTGCCCACCTGGGTCATCTCTTCTATCTGCACCAGTCACCTGTGGTGGGGAGAGGGGGTGTATGCCCTGCCATAGTGCCCAGGTGGTCAAGAAGGCTAATGGCATCCTGGCCTGTATCAGCAATAGTGTGGCCAGCAGGACCAGGGCAGTGATCATTCCCCTGTACTGGGCACTGGTGAGACCACACATCGAATCCTGTGTTGAATTTTTGGCTCCTCACTACAAGAAAGACATTGAGGTGCTGAAGTGTGTCCAGAGAAGGGCAATGGAGCTGGAGAAGGGTCTAGAGAATAAGTCCTATGAGGAGCTGTTGAGGGAGCTGTGGGTGTTTAGCCTGGAGAAAAGGAGGCTCAGGGGGGACCTTCTTGCTCTCTATAACTCCCTGACAGTAGAGTGCAGCCAGGTGGGGGTCAGGCTCTGCTCCCAGGGAGCAAGGGTCAGGACAAGAGGAAATAGCCTCAAGCTGTGCCAGAGGAGGTTCAGGTTGGACATAAGGAAGAATTTCTTCACAGAAAGGGTTGATAAGCATTGGAATGGACTGCCTAGGGAGGTGGTGGAGTCACCATCCCTGGATGCATTCAAGAAATTAGTGACCGTGACACTTAATGTCATGGTTCAGTTGACAAGGTGGTGTTCAGTTGAAGGTTGGACTTGATCTTGGAGGTCTTTTCTAACCTGTATGATTCTAAAGAAATATGCAGCCTGTTTTGAGAGAGGGTTGTGCTGCAATCAGGGGGGTAGCTCTGGCAGAAAACTTGGAGTTTGCATAAAGCTACTACAGCAATTTACTTCTGCAAGTGTGAGTGCCATGTCCCATGTCAGCCCAGTGCTCCCAACTCCAGATTGAATTTCCCACAAGGTGAAGGTGCCTTCTCCACTAGATGGCAGAGGGAGCTTGTGTTTTGTGTGCCATTCTCTGGTTAACAGTCTTTTGTTTCCTTCTTTTGTCCAGGTACCTCCAGCATCTGCTAAACAGCATGGAGTCAACCTGAACACCACACCAACTCCTTTTCAGCAAGCGAGTGGCTATGGGCAGCATGGCTATGGAGCAGGTATGCTTACCACTGCGCTTTTCACATGTGTATCTGCAGAGCTGCTTGCTCACTGTAACACCTTGTCTTGTACACACTGGCAGGCTATGATGACTTAACACAGGGAACAGCAGCTGGAGATTACAGCAAAGGAGGCTACAGTGGGTCATCTCAAGCACAAAACAAATCTGCTGGCACTGGACCTGGGAAAGGTAACATGAAACATGAGATTGCTCTTGAGTGGGATTTAGTAGGGCCAACTCCCAGTGCTGTGCAGTCAACACAGCAGCCAGCTCTAAACAGGGTCACGATCCAAGCTGTCCATCTCACGTATACAAAATGCTTTTTTAATGGCCCAAACGTTCCTTCTAAACCTCACAGCTGAACTTTGCATAAGGATTTGTGTGGCTGATGTGCAGCTTTGTCCACAATTATACATAGGAGAAATGGTAAGCTGTTTCCTCTGCCAAAGTTTTCTTTGCTGAAGAATATAGTGATCCTGCAACAGTGCTGTGTTTTTGAAGCCTAAGCAGTTGGATGCTGTTGCTGAAATTGTCCTCTGCCAAATAAAGACTAAATTGGATTTCTTGGTAGGCACTTGAGATAGCCGTGTGTTAGGGTTGAACAGGGCACTTCACACATCTCTGGGCTGTTTGGCTTCTGTCTGTACACCCTGTAACTCATCACCTTCTTTTGTGCCTGAAAATGTTTCCTTTGTGACTGTAAAGGCTGAAGAATTTATACAGCTCATGTGAAAGCTTTATTCTGCACATGCTGGTTAGACCTGAGAAGTGTATACTTAGCTGCTTAGCACTAACTAGTTCATCCTTGGACTTAAGCAAGTACCAAGCATTTGCTGTGCATTTGAAATGCTGTCTTCAGCCAAGAGCTAATCATGCTCTCATCTGTAGAGGAGCAATCCAAAAAGGAGCAATGTCCTAGGAAGGGAACAACCATAGAGCAGTACACACCCTCTGAGCCCAGTCGTCTGATTCACTGGCCAAAGGAACAGCTAATTTTATTCTGATCCAAGTGAAATGATTAGAGACAGTCTTTATAAAACTGAATAAGTGGCTGGTTTGAAAATCAACTTGCTGGTGAGTGTTCCTGAGCCTGATATGGCACCAGACTGTCTAGATGGAAGGCAGCCTGAATCAGTGATATTAATTTTCTCTGGGCAGAGGAGCATTGCAGACCTCACCCTTCTGCAGGATTGGGCTGCTTTGAGACAAATTCGGACAAATGTCCGAATTTGAACATCCTCTGACAGAAGGCAGGTTACAGCCACCCCTCCCCCACCAGGGTCGGGAAAAAAAATTTTCCTCGGAGGAAAGTGAAAGAAAAAAAACTATTTATTTAACGGACACAATGCACAATGGAAAAGAATAATGCTAAATAATAAAACCTCTCACTGTGGAGAGAACCTGGTAAAATTCAAAGTCCTTCTGTAGGTGTGGCTGTTCTCTCTCCGGAGCTGGAGTGTGGCCCCTCCAGGCTGTGGCATGGGCCTCCCGGTGCTGGTGATCTGGACTGGAGCAGAACAGTCCAAGGAAAGTTCTTGCCTGAGCTAGTGAGCTGACTAAACAGCAAAGAATTTTAACTCTCTGTTTCTCTCCTGAGAAAGAGCCAAAAAACTCAGAAAAAAAAAAAGGAAGGGTGCTTCCTCTGCTCTTGCCGCCCTAGAAGCACGCAGAGGAGTAGTGACCTTGGAGCACAAAACTGCTTTGAAAAGTTCGTCTGGCTTTTTTTTCTTTCTCTCGCACCCAGTTTTAAAGACACAGAAAGGCACAGGAATCATGTCTGGGCATAGAGCGGCGATAGGGGATACACATCATAAAGTCACCCCAAGACAAGGATGTAAAAGGACAAGGGTTCAAATGTGTAGCAGATGCTGAATCTCATTGCCCAGTGCACTACTGGAAAGCTGTTGAATGCTACAGTAGAGCCAAATGCACCCCTTATCCTAGGGGAAAGCTGTCTTTTTGTGAGCTTAAATGAGTGTTTGGTGCAGCCAACTGCTGCCTGGTGAAGTGCATTCGAATCCAAGTGGTAACCACTGGGTTGTGAATGTGGGTGATTTATCCCAGTGGACTGTTTTCCTGCTTTGCAGTGCGAGTGAGGAACCAAACCATTTTTTCTGTTCCCATATGCAGTGCTGTGGGTCGGACAGCATGGAGAACCCCACCAAGTGGGCCAGCAGCAGCATCAGGGTGTGGGGTGCAGTAGTTGCAGACAAAGGTGCATCCACTGAGGCTGCCAGAGGTTCTAGGAGCAAAGCATGGGGCTCATGCTAGGTGATGGTTGACTTTCCCATTGGTGGCTGGTTTTTTGTTTTCCAGGTGTTTCCGTGACCTCAAGTAACACGGGTGTGCCTGATATCAGTGGCTCAGTCTATAACAAGACTCAGGTGAGCAATGCTGGACTCTCCTCTCCTGTGGTCTTGAGGCCAGACCGATGGCTCCCCTTGTGGAGGAGGTTAGGGTCATTCTCAAGCCAGTTGGTTCTCAGGGTCAACAGGCTGTGGCATTTCTTATGCTGGCTGTTTGCTGTTGGAGAGGAGTGTCACCCTCTGTCCTGCTGTTTCTGCCATGTCAGCTCCTGATGGCAGCTGCTGGCATAGGTGTGGGCACTCTACACTGCCCATGCTGCCTCACATGTGCTGTGTCCTGGGTGCAAATGAAGTGTGATGGCACTAATGTTTTTGGTCAAAATATCCCCCAAAGCAAGTGAGTCAAGAGGCTGGGTTGAGCTTTGGTCAGGGGGAGAAAAATCTTATTGCAAGTGGTTCTTCTGCTTTTGTAATTCCAGCCTGAGCCCCCATAATATGTGAAGGACTGATTTCAGGCAGCTGCTGCCATACCATGTCCAACTGAATAAAAAGAGGTCAGGGAAAAAAGGAGCATAGTAGCTGCGGAAATAAAAATAAAATGTTGGAGTCATTAGCTCAGAAGAATGAATGAGAAAAGGAGCTGAAATTCATCTGCTGAAGTGCTTGCAGGTGTAACTTGGCTTGCTCTGTGAGGTTGATGAAAGTTTCAGGTGATGTGTGTTTGGGCCACTCTTGTTCTTGTTTGGTCACCATGGGGCTGCTCACACCAGTCTCTGATGCTGTCCCCCTCGCCTCCTGTGCAGACATTTGACAAGCAGGGGTTCCATGCTGGCACACCACCTTCTTTTAGCCTACCCTCTGCTCTTGGATCGACTGGGCCCCTGAACCCTGGTGCTGCCCCAGGTTATGCTCCAGCCCCATTTCTCCATATCCTCCCTGCGCATCAGCAGTCTCATTCCCAGATGCTGCATCACCACCTTCAGCAAGATGGGCAGGTGAGTCAGCCCCTTCTGCATCTTCAGTGTGTCTGAGGGCAGATTCCTAGCAAGGTCTTGGGGGTTTTTGCTTCCTTCTGGTTTTTTCTTTGCTCATTGGGAAGGGGCCTTGACAGCAATTGTAGACTGACAGACTCAATGCTGTTGGCCAGCTTGGGGAGGGAATCTCATGAAGTTCAGCAAGGGGAAATGCCAAGTCCTGCTCCTGGGGAGAAACAACCCCATGCACCAATATATGCTGGGGGCCAAAGCAGCTTGGCAGAATAGGCCCTGGGCATCCTGGTGAACACCAAGTTAACCATGAGCCAGTACTATGCCCTTGCTGCAAAGGCATTCTGGGCTGCATTAGCAGGAATGCTGCCAGCAGGTTAAGGGAGGTGATCCTTCCCCTTTGCTCAGCACTGGTGAGTCCCATGTCCAGTTCTGGGCTCCCCAGTACAAGACAAACATGGATGTATTGGAGAGTCCAACAAAGGGCCACAAGGATGATGAAAGGACTGGATCATCTTTTATCAGTAAAGGCTGAGAGAGCTGGGACTGTTCATCCTGGAGAGGAGAAGGCTCAGGGGAGATCTCATCAATATATATAAAGTGCCTGAAGGGAAGGTGCAAAGAAGATGGAGCCAGGCTCTTTTCAGTGGTTCCCAGTGACAGGACCAGAGGCAATGGGCACAGGCTGAAACACAGGAGGTTCCCTCTGAACATCAGGAAACACTTTTTTACTGGGATAGCGACCAAGCACTGGCACAGGTTGCCTAGGGAGGTTGTGGAGTTTCCATCCCTGGAGCTGTCTGGACATAGTCCTGAACAACTAGCTCTAGATGACCCTGCTTGAGCAGAAGGATTTGGCAAGAAACCTTGAGAGGTCCCTGCCAGCCTCAGCTAGGCTGTGATTCTGTGAAGAGGCCATCCTGATATGGGGCATGGAGAGATGGGCTGTGAGGTGTGAAGCTGAGGCAAGCATTGATGTCCCCTGGCTGTGGCAGGAGAGCAAGACGTGAGTGAACACTTGTACTGTAATTCTGGGGGGAAAATCATCCCCTTGTAGGTTGCATGTTGGTTCAAATTTCTGATTTGGTTTTACCAGCCCATGTGTTTCCTTACTATAAATGTTCCCCGAAAAAGTGTTCTGCCTTAGAATCCAGAAATACGAAATTACTTCTCTTTCTGAATGTGTGTCGTCTTTGGCTGGTGCACTGCTTCTGTTCACCTTGGGAGAGTTCCTTTGTTGTCCCCAGTCCTGCTCCTTTTCTTCCTTGTCCTTGAACCTGAGTGGAAGGTGGTGCCATGGTGTGTCCCTGCTCTTCTGCTTGGTTTCTCTGTGACTGTCCTGGATTGCAGGATGCAGAGATGTTGCAGAGCAGAAACAGATCCATCCAGGGTGGAGCGTCGCTGTGTTGGTGGGAGCTCTTCTGCTGATGTACGGACAGGCTTGTCTTCCTGGGAGTGTTGGTCCTCATGTTTCCTTTCTTTCTGATTTCTAGGGTGGATCTGGCCAACGCAATCAACCCAGCACCATGCAGCAAAAGTCTCAGGCTACCAAAACCTATGGCACTTCTCAATACTGGACAAACTAAATCCAAAACTGGGGAGGGGGGAGAGAATGAAAGGAGAGGAGGCAAACAAAAAGAAAGAGAAAAAGATAAAAGCTGACCCCCATTCCTAGAATTATTAGGAGAAATTACTGCTCAGCCGAACGTCTGTGTGGGGAGAACTGCAGCCAGGCAGCCATTCTCGGTGTGACTTGCCTGCTTCCTCTTGAAGTTGCTGTTGTATGTAATATATTTATGTATGTATTTGTAAATGTAATAGAGGCTAAATGTGGTTTTCTGCATCTTGCAGCCTGTTTTATTTTCTTCGTAGGGAAACTTATTATGAATTTCTCATCTGCACCAGAGCATCCTTCCTTGTTTTTTTTAAGCTTTATAACTCTGTCAAAAGACAAACTGTGCCATTTTTTTTTTTTTAAGCTGGAGCCCATTTATTTAATGCAGTTCTAAATTTAGGCAAATAAGGAGACCTGCCTCCCCCCCCCCCCCCAAAAAAAAAATAAAAAAGAATCAAGATGTGTCCTGTTGGTTTGATTTCTGCCCTCAGCCCCCAATATAGCTGTTACTTTAAAGAGATTAAAAAGGGGCTGGGAGAAGGGAAAAAAAAAGTTTTGTGGATCTTCCTCTTTCTTTCATCTCCTCATTCCTTCCTGCTGTGGAAGATGAACTCTTGTGGGCAGTTTGTTCACTGTGGCCCTGAGCTGCAGTCTCACCTTTTTATTTTTCACTTTTTTTAATAATAAAGGCCTTTGTTTTGTTTGTGTTTTTTTGTTTGTTTGGGGTTTTTTTTTTGGAGGGAGGGGTGATTGTGTGTTTTGGTATTGGGTTGGGGTTTTTTTGTTTCTCTAGCAAGAGACTTTGGATGGTTAAGTGGGTCCTGCAACTTCCTTTCCATCATTAGAGGCAAAACCTATGTAGTGGTTTCTTAAATAAAAGTATAATCTGTGTTTTGTACCTCTTTTGCCTCAAGCCACCCTGCCCAGAAAAGACAGCTACTTGATGGAAGCTTCACCTCTCCCTCCCCACTTTTTTCTAAAACAAGAGCCTGGAGGCAACTCCTAGCCCTTCTTGTCCTGCACCAGTGCGGTGAATGTTTTAGGAGTTTTATTTCTTCTTACCCCTCCCTCCACCTAATAAATATTTGAGCATATCACTAGTGTTTGTCTGCATTTTCCAAGGCCTCAAGCAGTTTTGCTTTTACAGCCTATCCCTTTCTACCCCCTCCTGCTGGGAGGGTAAGAGCAGGACATGGGTCTGCAGGGGAGCACACCTTGGTACTGAGAGCTCATAGGCAGCTCCATTGGGCTGGGATTCTGGGCAGCACCCTGACTTCTACCACAAGCATCATGTTTCTGCATTTGCTGTCCTCTGATGTTGTGTTCTCTAAGGCCCTATGGAGCAGCTGGGAGTGGTAAGGAGGGAGCACAGCAGCACTGTCCTTCCTTGCTTTGCCCATGAAGTCCATGGCCTCCATCAGGAGGAAGGTCTGTGGTGAGGTTCAATAAGGCAAAGTGCTCAGTCCTGCATTGGGGTTACAGCAATCTGTTTCTGCAGGCTGGAGACTTACTGCCTCCCTTCCCTCCCCTGGCAAGCCTAAACAGGATGTTTTCCCCTTTCATTATTGTTAGCTCCACCAGGGCTCTTCTGCACCAATTTCCTCTCTAAGCCTCTGTTCCACAATGATGGTAGAACCAAGGTTGCTCTGCTGCACTTGGCCATCAAGGAAATGGAGAAAAAAAATCCCAACAACAACCCCCCCCAAAAGAAAAACCCCAACCACTCTGCACAAGAGGCAGCCAGGTTTGTCCAGTGCAGGGCAGCATTAACACAGGGTTTGGTGCTCGAAGCACCAACTCTGGCGTGCCCCAGGTCAGAGGGAGTCCAGCTGCGTTACTTCTGCCCGTCACAGAAGCGACTTCGGGATCAGGAAAAGAGCTGCTTGTTGGGCTAGCTAGCTGGCTTCTTTGGAGAGGGAACACGGCAGGAGCAGATGATGTCGGCTCACGTTAGCTCGGAGACAAAGGAAGAGAGAGGCTGTTCAGGTCTGCCTTCTAACAGGTTTATTGTTAGAAGTTTCGCAACCCGAACAAGCTCGGAAGGCTGGAATCCGATGTGATGGTATGCGATGAGATTGTAATGGGATCCTCCCTTGAGGCTCGTCCACAGTTTTTATAGGGAATTTGAAAACCCCGGTGAAAGGGGAAAACAACCAATGAGTTACGAACCAGGGGAAGGATACAATGTAACAAGAACCACTGGGGTAAACCGAGAGGCGGGAGTTATAACAGAACCAATGAACGACCGAGTAACCGAGAATTTTCCCGAACCGGGGGAGGTGGCTTGTACCCGGGCACCGCCCAGGGGGGTGCATCTTAGGCTTCTGAGCCGCCCCCTGAGTCTGACTCTTCGGGGAATTCGATCCAGGGGAGGGGCTGGGATTGATTGGCATCTCACTGCCCCAGCCCTGCAGTGGGCTGGGTCACCCCAACACAGCATGGAGTGTTTGTCCTGGTTTTGGTACAATACCTTCTGCTAGATCAAGAAGCTACTGTCAGCTCAAGGCAAGCTGGTGCTATAGAAACCAGGCAGGAGCTACAAGCAGTTCTGATCCCAGTCAGAAGGCCCAGACAGCACCATCGTCTGTCTCATTCTCCAACATGGAGACTCCTCTAGGAAGTCAGCTCCGTAATGCCATAACCATTCCTCCAGCATCCCTGTGAAGCAGAAACATTCAGGCCCCAAACACATTTGACTTGGCTGTTGCCATGCTGCAAACAATGTCAAGTGTAGCAAATACAACACCTGTACATGTATCCTGCTAATTTCAGCGCTGAAAAAACGAATATTTCTCCACTCTTGACCCTGGAGCGAACAGCATGGGCCAGGCAGGGCAAGCACCCTGAAGGGGTGCTTGGCAGTGATTACCTCAATTCCAGTCTTCTGCATGAGGTCAAAGCACCTTGCCCCAGAAAATTGGCCATCAGCAGCACCTTTACCCCAAGTCCTTGCATCCTGCTGCAGTCATATGATACCATGGACAGTCTTCTCCCTGGTCTCCTCTTTGCTGACTGTATTGGGTTGACCCTGAGTTGATGGACAGTCTTTAAGACCAATTACGCTTCTCACAATTTACATATTTAAACCGCACAGAAAGGCGGGACCTCCCCTTTTTTGTCGGAGCTCGCCTGCTGGAAGGTGGGGGGGGCTCCGAGCCTCCCGGCCTCGTTGGGCCGGGGCCACTGCCCCTTTCCCCCTTTCCCAATGCTGCGGCACGGACCCTGGGTGGCTGGGGGGGACTGTCCCAGAGCCGCAGGCAGCTAAAACCAGCCACGGACTGCTCACAGCTAAACCCATCCAGCGCGGCTTCTGGGGACCGGCGGGTCCCTCTCCTCTCCATGCGGAGCCGGCAGAGTCAACGGGAGCCGGCAGAGCCTCCTGTCTGCAGCCAGCACACTTCGTGCTGAACTGAAGAAGACACTACACAGCCAGCAGCACAAAGGGAGCGAGGCTTTCCCCACCGTAAAGCCTGAACAAGAACACCCTTCAACATGGCGGCTTCAGAGTCAGAGAGAAAGAGAAGTGAGTCACGTGGGACGGAGCTGAACATGGCGACGGGAGAAAAGAGGGCGGTGCCGCGATTCTGGCGCGTAGCTTAAAAGAAACCTTCTTGCATGCCGTGGTAAGAAACTGTAATACCACAAACTGTTTGTCTCTTTAATCCATTTGAAGAACATGGGGGGATGGAGTATCTTCGTGTGCCTGTGAAGATTGTGAAGAATGCCTATGCCAGGCTATATAGTAGTAAGAGGCTGCTAGAGACTTGTGGCGAAGAAAAAGCTTTTGTGTGCAGGCCAAAAGAACTTATCCTTAAAAAGATTAATAACCCCATGTGATGGCCCATGTTTTGTAGTGTGAAGGAACTGTGAGATTTTTTCATGGGAGAGATGTTCTACACACAGCAGATTGTTTGTTTCCGGGCGGATCTGCTGTTGGTGGCAGTTTGGGAACCACGTGCAACTGAAGGAAAAACCCTTTTTTCCCTTAAGCATAAGAGAGAGACTTTTCAAGAACTGGAACACTGACTAACATCCCATGTTCTGTTATCCCTTGTGTGAGCTAGGTAAAAGGAGAGAAGTGCTGGGGGGGGGGGGGGGGGCGGGGGGATTTGCTTTAGTTTTGTTTTGTTATTGTCTCTTTACTTTTAATTCTATTAGTAATAAAACTCTTTCATTGTACTGCAACTGTTTAAGGTTTGTGCCTGCTTTGCTTTTCTCCTAATTCTTATCTCACAGAAGGAAAACAAGTAAGTAATGAATATTTTGAACCAAAACCACTACATTTAATTGGTGTTTCTGCCCGGTTTCGAACTCAACCCGCTACACTGACTTAAGATGAATAAATAAATATAACAGCAAAGCCCATGGCCTTTTGCCAAAATGCTTCTCCAAATCAGTTTGTTCTTTAAGGTGTAGGCAGCTGTCAAACAGCAGCTTTAGTTTTTCAGTAACCTTCTAGAAATTTATGTATATGTATAGGTATTGATACTGGAGCACCACTGAATTTGTGAACAGCTGTTATTCAAAGCTTTAGGTAACCCATGCAAATAAACCAACTCAATTAACAGGGAAGTAACAGTACTGGGATATTTTCATTTCACATTTTTATTAATAGATGTGCAGAAAAGACAAAACAACTACTGAAGGGGAAGACAACACAAAAATGCATCAGTTAATTGTTTCTGGTAAATTATACTGAAGAAAAAAAGGAAACCATCTGGGATTTCAGCTAAGAAAACTACTAAGAAATCTAGTGTACCCTGCTGGTTTCAGAATGGTTGAAAACTGCATTTGAAAGGGCAGGTAGTTGCAAATGTAAACACTAATATTGGCTGAGATGAGAAAAAGGTTAAGAAAAAAACAGAATACAAAGATCAGGTAAACATTTTTCTACAATTTCTTAAATAGGTAAAAAAACAAACAAAAAGAATCCAATACAATACCCTCATTTCAGTTTGTATCTCAAAAAAATGAAACCAGCAAGTCAACAAGCAATGACACTGCACAGGACAGTGGGGAAGAGAAATTAGTCTGGTTATGGTCAGAGCTCTCAAAATAGGTTGCTTTTTGTCTTTAAAAAAGGTTAACATGAAATAATGCATCTTACAACACCAAGCTTGAAAATACAATTCACTGGAGAGCATACAGTGAAGATGGTCAAAAATACAAGGGAAATCCTGAAAGATGCAGTATCATTTCAAACCAAGTCAGCACAGCCAGTGTTGCCATACTCTGCTCCTTCATGCCCCCAACAGCCCCCCAAAGCTGGAGACTGACATTCCTGGCCCAGTGTGGCCTTGAGACCAGTCTTGCATCCAGGAGTGCCAGAGGGCCATTTGCCAACACTGTCACCACCCTCCCAGGGCTGGTGTGAAGCTGGGAGCTGAAGGGGGCCCCACTTCGTAACTAGATGCACAGGAGCCCCACTGCTGGCTCCAAAAAGCACCAGGGGCTGAGTTAGTCCTTGATGGAAGGATGACCTGAAGGAGACCTTGTGGGACATTTCAGGAGGATTCCAGCTGCCTCCCCAGGTAAAAAGCAAGCAGGATGGCAGACCACAGAACACATTTATTATTATGTATTACCACTTAGGCTGCCTTCACTCTGCTGAGGGCACACTAGCACAACCTGGGGCAGAGGGACAGGGGCTGTCCTTGCTGCAGCAAACCCCAGCCAAGCAACATTTTGAAAACAGATCTGCTTTGATCACTTCAAACAGAGTCCCACAGGCCTTCCTCCCCTCCCCAAGGGTTGCCTTCCCCTCCTCTCCCTCCAGGCAATACTTTAAGCTTGCTCACTCTCATCCTGCTCCTTGCTTCCCACCAAGCTGATCACAGAACAAAGTTTATTCCCACCAAAGTACCCCTTGAGGGACTGCAGCTGATGATGTATCATTAAAACCACTAAGCTATACCAAATGCCTGACCCTGCAGTTCTTATCAGGGTGACTGCCTCTTTACTTGTGAGAGCAGAGGGTCTCACCCAAGCAGGGCCAGCACCTCCGATCTGCTCCCAGGGCTGGCTGCCAATCCATGTGAAAGGTGAATTCAGGGCACTGCACTACACCTGAATGAGCACCCTGCAATGGGGTGAGGGTGCTGAGGGCCCTAAGCTCTGCTAAGAGCTCCCAAAAACATGCAGGAGGCGGAGATCAGGTCACCAGCTGAAGCATACTCCTAAATAGGCTGTCAAACCCTGATTGCTGGTTTTCTTTTCCAGCCTGAAAGCACTGTGTACCCTTCTCTTGTGGGGCTGCACACATCCACCTGTGCCCCAGCCAGCCAGGCAAGAAAGAGCCCAACACCCATCCATCTCTCTGCCCTATGTCCCAGAAGTCATTGCAGGCACAGGAACACCCTAGCTGCCCCAGGGAGTTTTGTCTTTTGCCAACCCCACAGAGCTACAGCAGAGCTTCATTTACTAACAGGTTACCTGCATAAGCAACAGAAAGAAGGCTTAGGCCATCACTGGACTTGGGCTGCAGGAAGCAAGGGCTACTAGCAAGCGCTGGTGAAGGAGACTCTCCCACTGCCAAAAAGAAGTTCAGGATGAATGCTGATCCACTGGGCAGTGGGATACACTTCTGTTTTCCTCCCTCAGTAGAGGGGCAGCTGGCAGCAGATCCCAGCAGAATGGCTAAACAGAACTTTTTCAACCCAAACCTAGTCTGAAAAAAATACTGCAACCCAGGGCTCAGTTGTATAGATGTGAAGTGTTAAGTGTTTATTTTAGGGTTCATATCACAAGCCTTTTTCAGAGACAAAGCTGATTGTGCCCTCTGGGGATCCAGGGGCCAGTTATTTCCTAATTTGAGCAGGCTAAAGATTCCTGTACCTTTCAGTAACATCCCATCAAGCTCAACACACAGTAGCTTTACACTTTCCACCCCACACCTTATAAAGGAAAAGCCACCACCACAAGGCTAAACAAATGTACACATGCTATTATTGTAAATGGAGCAGCTAAACCCTGGCAATTTGCTTTGTGTGGATTTTTTCTTCCCAGTAAATGCAGCACTAGAGCTCCTGAAAATCCATCTTCCAATGGGTTTGTTCCAGCTTTAAATACATTAAATATCTCAATGAAAGACTGTATTTAATTCAAGAATCTAAACACAAGCAAACCTGTTTTGCTGAGAGCATTTTGTAGAGAAGTGAAAAGGAATTTCTTTTTTAAAAAGAAGTCATAATATAGTGATGAAAGGGTTAAGAATGCAAGAATTCAGACATTCTGTGGAGGGTCTCTAAGAGGTCCATTAAAAAGGAGCAAACAGATCCATACAACAGGAGACAGCAGGAGACAAAGTTTTTTTGATCCCCCCCTCCCACCACTACTTTTTTGCTGGACTGCTGCTAGGTTACCACTGCTCCCTTCTGGCCTGAGTTGACAGGGCAGTACAGGGGCATAGAGGGAGCAGGTCACGACTCCTCATTGCCAGAATCATCATCATCGTAACAGTCGGCATCCTCTTCCTCCTCGTCTTCATCATCAATGTCATCATCATACAAGTCGTCATAAAGCAAATCTGAACTGTTGTCATTGGAAGGCACTTTAGTTTTGATGCAGTACTCTGCCAGCGTAGTGGGGACCTTCACGCCATCCTTTTCTGCCTCAGCTTTGGTAGCCAAAACCTGTTTCCTGTGTGGAGGAGGACACAGCAACATGAGCAGGTCCATGTGCTGGCAGCAGTGTGGCTCAACTCCCCACCTCCCAACCAGCCTCTGCCCAGCCCTCCTGGCAGCTCAGAGTCAGGAGAGTTGATGTTTGGCTGAAGCACCACAAGCATCACTAGAAACAGATTTAGTTCCTGCAGCCCCAGGCTTGGGAGCACTCCAAGGGTGTTTGCAGCACACACACTCTCAGCAACATATGAAATCAATTATTCTACAGGACTCTGCATTAGAGACCTGCCAGAACTCAGAGCAAATTCCATTATATTTGTTACAGAAGGGATAGTCACGGATTTCCTAAGATGACTTAGGAAATGCCATCCAGAAACGCTATCCGCAGCCGCCCTCTACCACTGATGACTCTACCCCAACATGCTCAAAACTGCAATTCCCACAAGCATTTGTCAGCTCTGAACTTCCAACTGGAGGGTAAGAGCATGTGGCTGCACCCTGAGATGCAGCTGTAACCCCAGCACTGACTGAGGATAGCAGGAAACAAGTGTTTCCCATTGCCCCAGGATGGGCTCTGGCTGGTGCCTCTCAGCAGTACTTGGGCTGTGAACTGTTGCTGCCTCCCAGCAGGGAGAGGAGCAGATGGCAGCCTGTTCCTTTACTCCCACCCACATGCTCAGTCTGCCATACTCTGTTTATGGAGTACAGCCAACTGAAGCCAATGGAGCTGAAGGGGACTAAAATAACCTCCCAGCAAGGCTCTTTGCACAACCCAAGTCAGTGACTGACTGCCCTGCATAGCTCCAACCGGGGGTATATTCAGCTAGTGGTCAAGGCATACGTGATCTTGCCCCAGGCAAGCGTGACAGCAGTCCCACTGCAGTATGGGCTGCCCATTTGCCACTCCACAGCAATCTTGGCTCAAGTTTACACCATCTCCCTACAGCACCTGATGAACCATGAATTTATCAGCAAAGGGCAGTCAAGACTAAACAGCACTTCCAGCTAATCAAACCCAGCTGTGCAACACTTGCCAAATCCTACTGATATTCCTTCAAATTGGAGGGACAAGATTATGATTCATGAGTGCATTAAGCACAGAATTGGTAGCATGAAGGCAGTTTGAATCACATCCCAAGCAATGCAAGCAGTCCTCAAAGGCACGCAGGGACTTAGACTGGAATTTACTAGCAGCCAATAGGTTTTGCAGAGCATCATGCCAGATTAGTCTGAAAAAGAACAATACAAAGACAGAAGTTTGCACCATTTCTGTCCAGAAAAATGAACTTGGAATAAAGCTGTAAAATTCATTTTGAAAGGAGCAACCACAGCAAGAAGCTGGTTTCAGCAAATTCTGAAATCAGCCTGTTTCATAGGATTCAAAGCAGGAGGCCAGTAGCACGGCATCACACACAGCAAAACTTACCTTATGATTTCAGCATACTCCTTGTCTTTTCCTTTACTGTCCCTCCATTTCCTGAACATGACTGATGCATCCACATTGGCAGGAGAGAATGTGTTGGGCTCATTAAGCAAAGAGATTACACTCAGTAAGATAGTCCTGAAACAGGTAATCAAAACAGCAGAGTCAGAGCTAACACATTAATGGATTCTGGATGCTGACAACTTCTTTAGATGATGCATTAGAAACATGTTTAAAGTCAAAACTTATGAATAATTAAGGATATCCAAATGTAGTGGGTTGATGTTGGCTGGATGCCAGGCATCCACCAAAGCCGCTCTCTCACTCTCCTCTGCAACTGTACAGGGGAGAGAAAATATAACAAAGGGTTCATGGGTTGAGATAAAGGCAGGGAGAGATCACTCACCAAATACCATCGGGGTGAAATGGACTTGAATTGGGGATATTAATTGAATTTATTACTAACAAAATCAGAGAAGGATAATGAAAAGTAAAATAAGACTTTAAAAAACACCTTCCCTCCATCCCACCCTCCTTTCCAGCTCTACCTCCTCCCCCCAGCAGCGCAGGGAGACGGGAATGGGAGTTATGGTCAGTTCATCACCCATCGTTTCTGCCACTGCTCAGGGACAGGAGTCCTACCCCTGCTCCAATGTGGGGTCCCTCCCATGGGAGACAGTCCTCCACAAATTTCTCCAACATGCGACCATCCCACAGACAGTTCTCCAGCTCCAGTGTGGGTCCCTTTCCATGGGGTGTAGTCATTCAGGCACTGCTTGCTCCAATGTGGGTCCCCCATGGGATCACAACTCCTACCAGGAAACCTGCTCCAGTGTGGGCTCATCTCTCCACGGGTCTGCAGGTCCCTACCAGTAGCCTGCTCCAGCATGGGCCTCCCACAGGTTCACAGCCCCCTCTCAGGCATCCCTCCACTCCAGTGTGGGGTCCTCCAGGGGCTGCAGGTGGATCTCTGCATCCCCATGGATCTCCATGGGCTGCAGGGGGACAGCTGCTTCACCATGGTCTTCAGCATGGGCTGCAGGGGATTCTCAGCTCTGGCCCCTGGAGCACCTCCTGCCCCTCCTTCTCCACTGACCTTGTTGTCTGCAGAGCTGTTCCTCTGATGTTCTCACCCCACTCTGACTGCAATTACAACTGCACAGTCACTTTTTTTTCTTTCTTCTTAAATATGTTATCACAGAGGCATTACTATCATTCCTGATTGGCCCAGCCTTGGCCAGCAGTGGGTCCATCCTGGAGCCAGCTGGTGTTGGCTCTGCTGGACATGGGGGAAGCTTCTGGCAGCTTCTCACAGAAACCACCCCTGTATCCCCCCACTATCAAAATCTGGGCATGCAAACCCAATACACTAAGGACAATAGTTGAAGTAAGAGCAGATACTTATGAACTTCAGACCCTGGTCATCAGCATAGGAAAGATGACACAATACAAACATCAAAGACCTAATCTGATGACAGGCTATCATGTCTGTTCACATGCTTGTGACAGGGCAGTAGGTAAAGCTTGCATCAGACCAGAATTCAGCTTATCCGTACCACCCATAGATAGTGCAGGGTTGGAAACCTGCTTGGTGTCATACATGAAATCCCTATTTGTGCTTGGTCTTTGCATATTAAGTGATTTAAATAATTAATTTTGAGTTAATTATTTTTAAATTGAATGTTACAATTAACCCATCAGCCCAGGTACAAAAATCCAATTCCATTATCAGTGTTCCTATTTGTTTAAAATTTATTAATAGAGTTGCACCCTTCCCAGTTAAAATTTTCCCAGTTAAAACTCACAAACTTGCCCCTTTTCAAGCTACAAACCACTGGTACACCATAAGAGTTACCTTTCCTGTGTTTACTGTATACTTTTACAAGTGTTCTGAGGTGTGTTGGATGTATTTTAATACTTTTTGTAGGTGTTTCACTTGCATTTTGATTCCAAGGCCAAAACCCCCCCACCCAGTCTTAATAGCCAGCAGCTATTTCTAGCTGCAGAGCCATTACTCTGCAGGCAAGTTCCATGGCAACCTGAATACCTGAATTTTAATGAAGGTATTGTTTTCCCTTATCTCTAACTGATACCACCCCCCTTGACAACGATGAGCCATTGGTGGACAGAGATGATCCATCAAAGGGAAAGCACCAATCGCCTTGGACCGAAGGGGCGGGCTGTGGGCGGACTGGGGGCGGAGCAAAAACTATAAAAAGGACGAAGCCGAGAGGCGGGCTTTTTTTTTTTTCTTCTCTTCTCTCTTCCCCTCTTGCTCTCTGCAGACTAGCTGTGGGAGACATCGGTGCTGGGCATTAAAAGCCTTACCCCTTTTAAGGGGCTTTTAGTAATTTTTTTAAGTCAACCCAGCACTGCAAGTTTTTTCTCTACCTGAGGTCTAGTGCTGTATCAGCCAGAAGATCTCAAATCCCTGCGCTCCTGGGGCATACCATCTACCGAGCCATAGGATCCCAAATTTTTATATTTTTCTGATTTCTGTAATTTTTCGATTTTTTTTGTTTTCAATAAATTAATCTTTTTAAGAGTTGTCTCATTTCTCACACTTGGTGAACCTGTTCTTCATGACATTCAGCCTCACAGCAGAAAGCCAGGCTCTTTGCTTACCCTGACTGATACAACCCAAGGCCATCAGATGAGGCTGCACTGCCTTCCCTGCCCCACAGCGTATTAGGAGGTTGGAGCTGTGGCCAGGTCTCCCCTCTCCTCAGCCTGTGTGCCGACTGCTGTAGCAGTACTTGAAAAATATCTGCACTGTCTTCCCCTTGCTGTACTCAACATCCAGGCAAGCCGCCAAGGGCCCAGCAAGACTGAGCTGCTGGTACTCGGCAAAGACAGCATGAGCCAGTCACATAACCCCTGGCAGACAGCCAGCCTTCCTGGATTTCTAGCAGCAGCCCAGAACTAGCCAGCTGCCCTGCTCTGCTGGCATTTACCAGGGACAAACACCAGCTCCCTCACCCAGACCCTTTTGCATTTCCTACAACTCTTTGTACTTCAGAGAGTCAGCCCTTTGTTCCTCACACAGTGTCACAACCAGCACAAAACTCAACAGCAAACCCCATCAGGCAGCTCTACACACCTGGCCACCTGGCTGTAGCTACCATCACAACAGCTTCCTTTGTCTGAGGTGGTCCTGCTGGGATCAGCTTTTAATTTAAATGGAAGGGAAGAACAAGAGACAAGGAAATAAGTCTTGAAATACAGCAGTATATAACAACTGCTTTTCAGAACATGATTAAAGGAGACTACAGCCCCAACTGTACTTGAATTGATTTAGAGGCACATTCAGAGCAGTGCATGCTGAGCATATCTACAAACATCATTTATCTGTGTTACAATTCCAGGAAATGTTTGGCCATTTGGATGAAGAGTTTATAGGAAGGTTTTGAAACTAAACACTTGCATCTGGCCAGACTGTTCAGCACAGCTATCAGGAGAGTCATATACAGTTTACTTTCCTAATAATATAATTCAGTAGGAAATTGAACAGCAGCTCTGGAAAAAGTTGTCTGGTCAGACTGGAATGATGGGCAGAAAAGAAACCATCTTTTACTTCAACTCAAGAATTCATTTAAAAGCCTTTAAATCCTCAACAATCAGGCTGCAAAGCCAGCATGTCAGCTTCAGCATCATTACTGTAAAGCAAGCAAAATCTAGAGAAGGCCAAGGACAGGAATTCACATCTGGATTTAGCACTCACTCTACCACACTCTACCTACTATCTATTAGAGGTGAGACACTGCGCACTTTTCATTTCTGACCAGCACATTAGATCAGGTCCATCACTGCTGATATCCTTAAGAGCTGGCCAGTCTCTTCCAACTCAAACCCTGCCGCTGTGGGTAAACAAGGTGAACAAGGTATAGTAACAGGAAGGGATCACAGAACAGGGGATCTGACAGGACAGAAACCATAAAAATGTTCCACCATGTGTGACTGCAAACATCCCCAGCATTGCATACAAATTGCACCAAACTGGATACAGACTGACCCTCTCCAGTATTGTTATGGATCTGTTTCTCCCTTAGGTGAGGTTCTTCTGGCATGTTGTTTCATGCAAGTTGTTTGCATGAAGAGTGGGTATTTAAAGCCCACCTTTGCTTTCTTACATCCCCCACCCCATTCTGGGGAACAATGTGCTTATCAGCTGCCATATCACTTTGTTTTAAGTGTTTACAGTGCTGTTGTCTTCAGTGAGTGCCTGTCCTGGTGTAGGAATGGTATCCCCCAATTTAGTACTCCCACTAAAGACCATGACCTGCAGTTGGTTCCCCTCCCCCTCGATGGGCAATGAGATTAGAAAACTAACAGTAACACCAGTGATATAAATAACAAAAGTGTACAAAAGAGAGGGTGATTGACTTACAAAAATGCTCACCCTAGATCCTGGGCAACAATGAACAAATGGCAGGCGAGTTTCCCCCTCCTGCTACACCAGAGTTTTCTCCACCAGAAGCCCCACCCTTCTCAGAAGCCAGAGAGTGCCCTACCCCCGCCCCTGACAATGATGTGAAGTGGTATAAAATAACCTCCTAGCCATGCCCACACAGGTCCAGGCTGCAAGCCCTCATGGCTACTGCAAAAAATTAACTCTGTCCTGGCTGGAACCAGGACAGTCCTTCTACACCCCTTTATCAGCAGAGAAGCCAGTAGAGGCTCAAGGAATCAGAACTGTTAACTGCCTTTTCTCTCCATGTATCAACAAAACTATCAGACTTAGACTGTACTGAAAGTAATGTTACATCTGAACAGTTTCTGCAACCAGCTCAATGCACTAAAGCAGCCAAAAAAAGCCAACAAAAATGGGTATCCTCAGAAAACAAAGCGATAGTAAGATGGGGCATCACATATGAGCACAAGATACAGATGTACCAACATCTTGAATATTGCGCTGAATTCTGGCCTGTGCACCTCAAAAGACAGAGTGAGGCCAGGCGAGATAGGGAGAAAGACAACTAAAATTTATCAAAGAGCCTCAACCCCTAAGCCCTACCACCACTTCCTCAGCTTTATGGGACATAAGAAAAGCAATACTTTCTGCCATACAGATCACAGCTGCATTCCTTCACCTCTTGCTGGATTTTTTCTATATTTACTTATGCCAGCCTCATCTAGCTCCAAGTGATGGGAAAGTCCATATTGACTGTGTTAAAAAAAATTAATGAGCATGCTTGAAACCATTAGGTGTAGAGATGCGCAGGTGCTCTCAAAGTTGAAGAATGACATTCCTCACTCCAGACACTTCAACCACAGTCATCTGTAGTAAGCGGATTTACAAAATTCAGCAGCTGAAGAGAAGCCCTAGGTTACACAGGCAGCAGGCTAACAGTGAAGGACAAGTTTTATTTCTGCTTGCTGATACAGCTGAGGAATGTTTTCTTTCCAAATATCACTGTTAAGACCAGCATGTTCCAAGAGTAAGCACCAAAAACTGCACCATGGTAAGGGAGAGCAGAAATCAGAGAACTAGTACCATAAGAAGTTTTATGTCACTATTTAGGGTTGTATATTGTGAAATACTCAAAATGTGTGTGCATTATAAGCAACTAATGCCCAAAGCTGTTTTCTAACTATAAGCTGAAGCTTGTTACCTAGTCCTAACCATATCAGATGTATGAAAAAAACAGTTTAATAGCCATCTGAGCAAAGGGACAGGTTAACGTAGCTTAGCAATATAATAGCTTAAGATAGTATTTAAGCCTATTTTTCCTTTTTCAAAATCTGAACTAGAACTTGTATTTGGTACAGATGGATTGGATAACCTTTACCTCAAGCTCTAACGATCAGATTCCCAACCCTTCATGACTTCATGCAGCTAAGATGCACCATTTCTCTTGGGCCTTTTTAACCTTCAAGTAGCATGCTCCAGGAGGAACATCAGTTGTTATAATTTGCTGACTGCTACAATTCCTAGTCTCCTGCTATGTTAGCTCTAGTTCAGCACTTTGCAGTGTGCATGTTACAATCATATTTCAAGGGTCAAGAATCCATTAAATCCCCCTTGCTAGATCATTGCTTTGACAGAGGCTCTTTTCAAATGAATTTTGTGAAGCCAAGTTAGATGAAAGCTGAGTTAAACTGTCAGACAATCCTTTTCAAATCACTGTATTCCCTCAGGTGTCCTGAGATCCTTACCTGGATTTACCAATAAATAACAGATTTCAAGTTGAGGAACCAACATCTAATAAATCTGAGAGCAAGAATAATTCTCATATGATAAAAATCTAGAGGCAATTATTTTAACCTTATTTGGATAATAAATCATTAAAATGTTAGAACAGAAAGTACCTTACTTCAGGGTTTTTTCACTATATCACTTACTACTCCAGCTGCACAGGTGAGCTGCTACTTGATATGAGTTTTATCAGTTCTTTATTGGCAGTGTCTTGTAATGAGAATGAAATTCAGCTGGTGTTATAAAAAAAACAAGGACAGGTTAGCCTCAAATGCCTCTAATACTTAGTGATCCTTTGGGTCTTTTTGTCAGGAAGAAAGCTACCTGGCTAACTGCTCAAGATATCACACTGCAGGACAGGAGACACACAAATACTGTAAGGTAAAGAGCAGGAAGGATTATGAACAAAATTACTCCTACTGGGCACAAATAACCAAAAATGTTCTTTTCCACTCGTGGTATCTTGGAAGAGTTTGAAAACCCTAACTATAGGATAACAATGACTGGGGAAGGGCAGAAAATTTGAAATAATTTGCTTTAGGAGCGTGAAACCCTGTGAACAGGACAGAATTCTCCACATTGTTAGTCCATCATCAGGACACCTCAGCATCAGCACTTCAGTCAACTTGATAAGTCTGGTTCCCACCCAGTTCAAGACCTAAAGCTCCCAAAGTCTTGAATTCTGTTCCAAAACTTTCCCAACATGGGCCTTGGTCTTGGAGAGAGATCATAGGCCTTTGAGGTCACTGCTGTACATCACAGATTCACAGTTACCTGACATTTTGGGTAGGGTTCCACCTCTCGGAGGGCAGCTCTCCACTTTGTGGGTCATCTACAGGTGGGTGAAGAATTGAAATACATACATCTCCATTCTGCAAGACAGAAACAAAAGTTGAGAATAGCCTGGATTGAGGCAGAGATCTGATGACACAACCAGGCCAGCTGACCCAAATGAGCCAAAGGGATATTCCATACCATATGGCATCAGCTCAGATATAAAAGCTAAGGGAAGGAGGAAGAACGGGGGGACGTTTATCTGCAATGTTTGCCTTCCCGAGTGTATTGGGTTGACCCTGAGTTGATGGACAGTCTTTAAGACCAATTACGCTTCTCACAATTTACATATTTAAACCGCACGGAAAGGCGGGATTTCCCTTTTGTCGGAGCTCGCCTGCTGGAAGGTGGGGGGGCTCCGAGCCTCCAGGCCCCGCCGGGCCGGGCCGGGGCCACTGCCCCTTCCCCCCTTTCCCAACACCGCGGCACGGACCCTGGGTCGCTGGGGGGAAACTGTCCCAGAGCCGCAGGCAGCTAAAACCAGCCACGGACTGCTCACAGCTAAACCCATCCAGCGCGGCTTCTGGGGACAGGCGGGTCCTTCTCCTCTCCATGCGGAGCCGGCAGAGTCAACGGGAGCTGGCGTAGCCTCCTGTCTGCAGCCAGCACACTTCGTGCTGAACTGGACACCGTGCAGCCAGCAGCACAAAGGGAGCGAGGCTTTCTCCACCGTAAAGCCTGAACAAGAACACTCTTCAACATGGTGGCTTCGGAGTCAGAGAGAAAGAGAAAGCGAGTCATGTGAGACGGAGCTGAACATGGCGACAGGAGAAAAGAGGGCGGTGCCACGATTCTCGCGCGTAGCTTAAAAAAACCTTCTTGCATGCTGTGGTAAGAAACTGTAATACCACAAACTGTTTGTCTCTTTAATCCATTTGAAGAACATGGGGGGATGGAGTATCTTCGTGTGGCCTGTGAAGATTGTGAAGAGTGCCTATGCCAGGCTATATAGAAGTAGTAAGAGGCTGCTAGAGACTTGTGGCGAAGAAAAGCCTTTGTGTGCAGGCCAAAAGAACTTATCCTTAAAAAGATTAATAACCCCATGTGATGGCCCATGTTTTGCAGTGTGAAGGAACTGTGAGATTTTTCATGGGAGAGATGTTTTACACACAGCAGATTGATTGTTTCCGGGCGGGTCTGCTGTTAGTAGCAGTTTGGGAACCACGTGCAACTGAAGAAAAACCCTTTTTTCCTTAAGCATAAGAGAGAGACTTTTCAAGAACTGGAACACTGACTAACATCCCATGTTCTGTTATCCTTGTGCGAGCTGGGTAAAAGGAGAGAATTGCTGAAAGGGGGGGGGGGGGGGGATTTGCTTTAATTTTTTTTGTTATTTTCTCTTTACTTTTAATTCTATTAGTAATAAAACTCTTTCATTGTACTGCAACTGTTTAAGGTTTGTGCCTGCTTTGCTTTTCTCCTAATTCTTATCTCACAGAAGGAAAATAAGTAAGTAATGAATATTTTGAACCAAAACCACTACACCGAGCAACCACTACCTGTGCTGAAGCCCTGCTTCCTGGGAAGTGGCTGGACATTACTCACTGATGGGAAGTAGAGAATAAAATCCTTTTTTTTGTTCCCCTTTGTGTGTGCGCAACCTTTCGCTTTTGCTTTAGTAAATTGTCTTATCTCAACCTACAAGGCTATTTTCTCTCCCCTGTCCATCTGGGAAGGGGTAGTGATAGAGTGGTTTGGTGGGCACCTGACATCCAGCCAAAGTCAACCCACCAGTCCTTTTTGGTGGCAAATGTGGGATGAGACAAAGGCAGTTATATATATTGCATGATATAGCTATAGTAGTTATTAAGTAGAAAGCTCCTGTGTGGAACATGGAGTTTGTCAGCTGCACTGCTTATCTCTTTATTTTGCTGAGTTTGGGAACATGTTAACACAAATGATGGCTCTGTGCTTTCCCTTGGCATTGATGGCTTTGCTGTGCTGGGGAAGTTATCTCATGAAGATGAGGGAATACATCTCCCAGCATGGATTTAGGAGGGGCAGGTCCTGCCTGACCAACCGGATGTCCTTTTATGACCAGGTGACCCACCTGGTGGATGAGAGGAAGGCTGTGTATGTTGTCTATCTGGACTTCAGCAAAGCCTTCGACACCATCTCCCATAGCATACTCCTGGAAAAGCTGGCAGCCCATGGCTTGGACAGGTGCACCCTTTGCTGGGTTAAGAACTGGCTGGGTGGCTGGGTCCGGAGAGTGGTGGGGAATGGTGTTGCATCCAGTTGGCGGCCAGTCACTAGTGGTGTCCCCCAGGGATCAATGTTGGACTCAGTGCCTGAGGTGAGTGGGAAAAGCACTCCATTGTGACTGGCCCAGAGGCCCCTTGTATCTTTGGCATCAACTACCTCAGGAGAGGGTACTTCAAGGATCCAAAGGGGTACCAATGGGCTTTTAGTGTAGCCACTGGGAATACAGAGAAGATCAAATAGTTATCCACCCTGCCTGGCCTCTCAGAAGATCCCTTCATTGTGGAAGTGCTGTGAGTTGAAGACCAGCAGGTACCAATTGCTACCAGGACTGTTGCACTGGTGGCACTATCGCACCAACCAAGACTCCCTGGCTCCCATCCATGATCTGAATCATCAGCTGGAGAGCCAAGGAGTGATCAGTGGAACTCACTCACCTTTTAATAGTCCCATATGGCCAGTGCAAAAGTCAGATGGAGGGTGAAGGTTAACAGTAGACTATCATGGCCTGAATGAAATAATACCACCACTGAGTGCTACTGTAGTAGACATGTTAGAGCCCCAATATGAACTGGAGTTGAAGGCAGTCAAGTGGCGTGCTGCAACTGACATTGCTGATGCATTTTCCTCAACTCCTTTGGCAGCAGAGTGCAGACCACAGTTTGCTTTCATGTGGAGGGGTGTCAAATACACCTGGAATCAACTGCCCCAGGGGTGGAAACATGTCCCTACCATCTGTCATGGATGGATCCAGACTGCCCTGGAAATGGGTGATGCCCCTGAACATCTACAATATATCGACAACATAATTGTGTGGGGCAAGAAGGCAGAATAAATGTTTGATAAGGGAAAAAGAATAATTTAGATTCTTCTGAAAGCTGGGTTTCCCATAAAGAAAAGCAAGGTCAAGGGAGCTGCACAGAAGATTCAGTTATTGGGAATAAAATGGCAGGATGGAAACCATCCTTACCCTATGGATGTGGTCAACAAGACAGCAACTATGTTTCCACCAGCTAACAAGAAGGAAACACAAGCTTTCCTAGGCCTTGTGGGGTTCTGGAGAATGCACATTCCAGGTTATAGCTGGAAGACAAACCATTTTGAGTGGGGCCAAAAAACAAAAACAGGCCTTTGAGCAGATCAAACAGGAAATAGTTCATGCAGCAGCTCTTGGGCCTGTTCGGACAGGACCAGCCATGCAAAATATACTCTACACTGCAGCTGGGGAACATGGTTCCACCTGCAGTCTCTAGCAAAGAACATCAGGAGAAACCTGAGGTCAACTATTAGGGTTTTAGAGCTGGAGTTATCAATGATCAGAAGCCCACTATACTCCAACTGAAAAAGAGATATTAGCAGCCTATGAGGGGATTTGAACTGCCTCAGAGGTTGTTGGGACAGAAGCGTCTCCTCTTAGCACTGTGATTGCCCGCGCTACACTGGATGTTCAGAGTAAACATCCCCTCAACACATCACACAACCAGCCCTACATGGAGTAAGTGTTGATCACACAATGAGCTTGACTGGGGAAAACTAATTGCCCAGGAATTCTGGAAGAGATTATAGACAAGCCAGAAGGCAGAGATTTTG
This sequence comes from Coloeus monedula, assembly GCF_965178545.1. Lineage (NCBI taxonomy): Eukaryota > Metazoa > Chordata > Aves > Passeriformes > Corvidae > Coloeus > Coloeus monedula. The sequence continues at coordinate 7,223,874 of NC_138821.1, read as the reverse complement.
GAGCATTGCCTGAAAAGGTGATTCGTGCCCAAGAGGCACCACCATATAATGACTTACCAGAAAATGAGAGACGCTTTGCAATATTTGCTGATGGATCCTGCTGTGTGACAGGAAACCATGGGAGGTGGAAAGCTGCTGTGTGGAGTCCCACACAAGGAATTATTGAGGCTGCTGAAGGGGAAGGTGAGTCAATTTGTAGAAGTGAAAGCCATCCAATCAGCCTTAGAGATTGCAGAATGAGAAAAGTAGCCTGTACTCTATACCGACTCCTGGATGGTGACTAATGCCCTATGGGGGAGGCTGTGATGCCTTAGGATTTTAGCTTTTATATTTTTCATATCCTGTAATTCTTTACTGTATAATTCTAAAAACTCCATATAGCCTTGAAAGGAATGAGAGAGGTTTGTCTTTACAAACAAACTGTGGGTTTGCTGATAGGTAAAGGCTAGATAATGAAAGGTCAAAGAAACAATGGGAGGAATTCCACTGATTGATTAAAGGAGTGAGAGGGATTTGTCTTTACAAACAAACTGTGGGTTTGCTGATAGGTGAAGATAGATACTGAGAGACAAAAGAAGCAATGGGAAGAACCGTAAATTCCATAGGAAAAGAAAAAGGGGGGGGGGGGGGGTATACATTAGAAGGGGGTCTGTATTAAGCGATTTGGGAAGTCTGTACCGCTCGAGTACCTCAGCCAATGGGGAAAGAGAGAGGGAAATGAGGCCGGGAAATTAGGATAAATAGGAGGCTGCATCCTCTAACAGTTTGAGAGACCCCAGGGGAAATGCCCCATGGCCTCTCCCTTTATTAGAATAAAGTAACAGGACTCCTCTGTCTCCTTTTTGGACATAAACCTCTGGTGTTTGCGGATTAATTTTCCTGACAATTCCGGGGCTTTTGTCTGGGATATTTCCACCATCTGGGGGCAGCAGACAGCGAGCGGAGCTGAAGGTGCGCCTCATCCAGTTTTGGTGATCAGCTCCCCTTGGTGGCGGCCGGCACTGGGCGATTGATTGGGTTCCCGAGACTGTCCAGGAGACAGACGAGTGGTGGACCAGGGGGGTCCATGAAGAGTCCGCAGGGAAGGACCACTGAAAATCTCACCGGTGAGTACAATGGGATCTTCGGGGAGTAAACCTGGGAGGGCACCCGTGGAGGGTAGCACAGGTAAACCTGAGAGGGCACCCATGGAGGGTAGCACAGTTAAAACAAGGCACCCATGGAGGGTAGCAAAGGTAAAGCCAGGAAGGGGCCCCAGCAAAAGGGATGATGATCCCAAAATATCTCTGAAGAATCCCTTGGAAGAATGTGGAGTTGGTTTACACATTCTCCCAGAGGTAATTTAGGACACAGATGCCCAGAGGGGGCAATAAGGAAAAGTCGAGAAGGGGTCTCAACAATCCATGCTGGGGAGGGCAATAAGAGGAGTTGAGAAGGGGTCTCGACAATCCATGCCCATGGGGGACAATAAGGAAAGTCGAGAAGGAGTCTTGACAACAGGAGATGGAGAAATAGTGTTGATATGTCGAGAAAAAAAATTAGTTGAAGGGGAGCATAGAGAAATATGGTTGAGGCAAGGAGCGGCAGGACCGGACATGGAGGTGCAGGACCGGGAGCACGGGCTGGGGGCCTGTGGGAGCTGTGGGGCAGCCGGGGCTCAGTGCTGAGCAGTGCCTGACCCCCCCACCCCCGGGCAGGGGTGGTAGTGGCCCCCGGCCCCATGAGATTGCGGGACGCCCCAGTTGGGTGTGGTGCTGCCGGCCCTGCCCTCCGGGAGCACCGGTGGGGGAGGAGGAGCCGCGTTTGGACACTGCAGCAGGACAGAAACCAGCTCTGGTATATTGTGTGTGATAAAGAGAGTGAGCACAAGGAGGAGGAGGAAGGAATATCTGGAAAATGCAGATTGTACATGGAAGGATTAGGATTTTCTTTTAAGGATTTTGTCTGGTTCACTGGAGAAACGAATGATTTTGAGCTGTGGGAGAATGAGTACCCACAAGCAGTAGCAGGGGGACTAGAGAAAAGGCAGAATAAGTCCCTGGATGAACTGGTTAGAAAGATACAGCAAGTGTATGTAAGAAGGGATGAGAAAAAGGCAAAAGCAAAGGCAAAGGTGATGGCAGAGTTTTTACAGCCCTAGAGGGATAAACTGCAGGGCCCAAGGGGTCCCCCGGGATAGAAGGGACGGGGTCGGCCACAAGGAAGTGGCAGAGGCATTCCCTCCTCAGCAGGGGAGAGCCAACCCAAACAGTGGTTGGGAAGGAATTAGTGTGTGTCTGCAGGGCAGAGGAACACTGGAAGGAGGACTGTCAGCAGAGACAGCTGGATCTTCAGGAGAAGGAAGTCTAGAGGATAATAGAGATAGATTGTTAGGGGTGTTAGGAGTTCCCATTATACCAGGGACCCACCACACTGGAGCCCTTGCTAACTTTTAAGGTGGGTCCGGATCGAGAGGAGGTGTGTTTTCTGGTAGATACAGGAGCCTCTTGATCCATTTTGAATTTTATCCCTAAAGGGGGAAAATTGTCAAAAAGATTTTTGATTATGAAGAAGGGGCAGTCAATAACTAACCCATGTAAGCACAAGTTAACTATTGGGAGACGGCAAATGTTAGTTCAGACAGAAGATGTTAATTACAAAGCCTGAGAAACCGAATTCACCCTAATCTTGTCAAGATAGAGGGGACAAGGATTATCCCAGAGTGTTGGGGAAGATGAAACAGGAAAGCCTTATAAATATGATTGCCTGACAAAAGATTTTGGGAATATGAAAACTATAAGCAACATCGAAATGAAGGCCACCTTTGAGATACCAAGTCTTAGTTACTGAACAACTGGAAAACAATGGTATGGCCGACTGAAGGTAATCCCCTTTTGATCGAACAATACCCTCTGCTTGCAGGCAGGTCCAAGGGTCAGAGCAGACCCTACTAGCTCAGCAGAAGGGGTCCAAAGAGTAGTTTTTAGGAGTTAAGATGTAACACTCTATGGTAATATAACAATTCTTATAGGCTGTATGTAAACGCTATAGGATTTGTATCTTGTATTAGATTGGTTAGTGAAAATTAGAATATTCAGTACAGAAGATGATTTATTGTATTGTAACGAGGACTTCTCCTCTCTACTTACTCCCTTACCCGCTTACTGTCTTACTTACCTCCTCTTTGCTCACTCTTCCTCCACTCTTACCTACTTGCTCTTACTTTTACACTCTTGCTCTCTTGGGCCTGCTCCGAGCTGCGGCTGGCAGCTCTAAGCAGTGCCCCTGTACCCACGCCCTTTGCAATAAACCGCATGTTCCAAGATCTGACTTCAGAGATCTCTCGTCTCCGTCCGTCCCGACTGTCCAACCCACCCAAGCTCCTACACCAGAGACTGCTGAATCATTCCTCAAAGGACTACGCATGCCCAGGGAGAAAGGTGAAAAGTTCACTGGGAGGATGACCACTGGTCTTCACCAGAAAGACCCCCGAGGAAGAGGAGAGGTCTTCCTCAGCGTGACCACCAGGACAGACAGTGCATGCGTGGCCCATATGCTAATGACTTCCGAGAAATAATTTGTATAACCACACCTGTCCCAAGGAATGTGATGAATATTCATAATTTAACCCTTAATGCTGTGTTGTAGAGAGCACCAGGGTGTGTGTGTTTGGAGGAGCGATCCCCACATACCCGGCGCGCCGAATAAAGCAAATACCCACTTCTCTGACTCTGTCTCTGAAGTGTCTCCTGGCCCGGTTGTGGCGATTCATCTGGCACCCCGAGATGGGACCCTCTCTGCCCAGCTGCCGGATCCAGGGGTAAGCAGACCTCCCGGTCGTGACCCTGAATTTTCGGGGGGAGCTCAGCTGTCCTTTGGCTCACGGCAGGGGCAGACAAGGACCATCTGCACCAAATTAAGGTATTTGCTATTCCTTTTAAACACAGAAATACCTGCAGGTCCAGGGTTCGAGTCCCTGACGGTGGGTTGAAAGTCCTGAGGAAGACTGGGTCTCCCAAAATTAGTCTTGGTCAAGAGGAAAAGTACTTTTAAGGGGTTGGACCCCGACTTTTAAAGGGGTTGGACCCCCCGGGGTTGGACCCCACTGTGAAAGGTACCTTTAAGGGGTTGGACCCCGCTGTCATGTGCTATTGTACTGCTATTTTTGTTTTGTCTGTTGCTATTCTGCTGCTGTGTGAGTGAGAGTGGATGAGACGTGCTGTCAAACTACGAAGCGAGTGAGGGGCTCTATCTGCGGTTCCATACCCCCGGCGATGGGCTCGGCCAGAGAAAAGCGAAGCGTTTGACAAAGAGTGAATGAGGATAAATCATATAAACGGTTGGTTTGGAATTTAACCTTACTGCCCGAAGAGGGGCAGATTTTAGAGGAGAAAAGATTTTAGCTATTGAATTGAAAACATCCAGACCCCCAACGCCTTTCTAATGTAGCTCCATCTGATTTCCCTTTTGAAATCCCGTGTTTAGTGTATGAAAACAGTTGTGAAGCTTGTATTTGTGTGCATGTATTAATTGTGAGAGAAAGTGGTATTGTACTTCTACTAGATGGAGTGGGTGGTGTCCAAGCTGCCAGAGGAGAGAGCTTGGTATCAGACCAGAAAGAGCAAGAATAAAAAAACTTGGCAGAAAATGAAAGTGCAGATAATGTTAGAGTAAGGAGAGAGTGGCAGACAATAGTGAGAAATTTGAAAGGACCTGGTTAGAAAAGTAAGAGATGAGGAAAAGGCGAAAGCAATGGCAAAGGTGATGGCAGAAGTTGTAAGAATTGTGGACATTGTCATTAATAGATTTGGGTGTTTAGTTCCCTTTTCTGCTTGGTGTTTTGTGGGGAGCTGTAAGGCTCCTGTTATGTAGTGCTTGTGCAGAGCTGAAAGGCTCCTGTTTGGAGGGGACCCGTGCCCCTGTGCCTTTTGTGTTTTGTTGTTAAAAGCCAAAATTGGCAGGTTTCAGTTCTGAGGCGAGCTCCTATCTTGTGGGGAGCCTTGCCACCAGTCTGTGGTTTATTGTGGAGAACTAGAATTGGCAGATTCTAATCCTGCAGCCAATTCTGCAGCTGCAGCCTTGTGGGGATGGTGTTGTCCCTGTGCAGGCCTAGGTATTTATCATGCAGCCTCATCTGTGGGGGCTGTAGAGAAACCTATGGGGAAAATGTTTTGCTGTCCTTCCTTGGTTAATTTGTTAGTCACCTCTCTACTCCTGGGGTGGACTTGGTAAAAAAAAAAAAAAAAGAGATAAAGAACAATTGGTTACTAAAAGATAATTGATTGCTAAAAATGTGATTGGTTATTAAAAAAAAAAAAAAAAAAAAAGGAGAGAGAAGGGGGTTTTAGGCAGTAGCATTGCTTGATGCCGAACTTGATCTTGTCCAAAAGGAAAATCACTAGAAAAAAAGGAGCAAACTGATAAGGCGAACTGCTCCAGGGCGAAAAGCAGAAGCCTACTAAAACCCTGAAGAAAAAAAAAAAAAAAAAAAGGCAATCCAAATGCCTGATTCACAGACTGCAACTCTTGCAAAACTTTTAAAAGCAATCTCACTCCCTCCACTGAAGAATCAATTGGAAGAAACCCCACTGAAAACCTGTGGGAGACAATAAAAGTGGTGCAACAAGCACTTCATAGAATAAAAGCTAGAACTCCACTTGAATAAGTTAATGCAATTAAACTCTTGTTTCACTCAGACATATTTTTCATTTTTTTTGGGAGGGGGAAAGTTTGTTTCTTTTCTCTTTTCTAGGAATGTCAAATGTCCCGACATCAAAGATAAAGAAAGCAGTTTGAGAGCAAGGAAACTGCAAGCAGCAAAATCACACCTAAATATGATAATCATTGCTTCACTGTCACTTTGTGTTAGCCCCAAAAAGTTTTATTTCTTTTTTAATAATCGGTCTAGTGGGTCAAATTTTCACTTTTCTTTTATAGGAATCTACCAACACATGAGATGGAGCTGTATGAAAACCAATGAAATTTAAAGTGTCACCATAATTGCTCACATTGTCAGTTGGTTAATGTTTGTAATTTGTTTGTGTTTTCATTGCAAGTGACTTGGTGGGAGATCAAATATTAGTTAAAGCATTCTACATATTCTTGAGTTTAATTTTTGTCTAACTTGTTTTGTCTTTTTACTGAAAAATGGTGTGGTTAAAGACTTATAGATGTATAATTTGTCTCAACCAATATTATCCTGAGAGTTGGTATAAGAATTTATACATATTTGAAATCCTACAAATATGAACTAACCTTCCCGGTTCTGCCTCAGAAGGTGTCCTGGGTTGCAGTGTATTCTATTACCATCCCCATCAGCCGTTGAAATCAGGTGGGGCAGTGTTTCCTTGCCTCCTCCCCCCAGACTGTCTTGCTGTTAATGGCCCATCATTGTCCTGCCGCATGACTCATAGATAACTCCCTCTGGACTATCATCTGTTAATGCGCCCAATCAACACCTGGCCTCATGACTCATTACCCCATTGTGAGATGCTCCACCCAGAGGGAGGAACCAAGCATCCCAGCGTGGATATAAGCTGAGGCTGAACACCAGAGACTAGGCCTTTCCACTGGATTTCCAGAGGACAGGAGCTACACAGCCACCACTGGACCTTCTGAGGAGGAGCAGACCCTCTTTTCTACAGGATCACCGCTTCAGAGGACTGCAGCCACCATTCTAGCAGACTGCTACCACCACCCACAACAGGGACTCAGGTTGTATCTTGACTCTGTCGGTTTGAACCAGTGTTTTCTTTTAGTTTTTTTTTCTTTCCTTTTCTTTAACTTCCCCATTAAATTGTTATTCTGACTTGGTGCCTCCCACTGGTTTGTTTTCAAACTAGTACAGAAGGCTTAAAAATTATTATAATCCAGCTAAATTTTTTGGATTTTCTAATTAGTGAATTAAAGAATCTTGACAAAACACAAGCAAATGCTACATGAGAAATGATTGAAGCCCCCTTCCTAAACCAAGAGGGATACAGAAAAGCCTTCTACCAGCTCTCAAACTAAAGTGCTGTTCAATCTCATGCCATCTGTCTTAAGAGGATGTTTTAACTTTTCCTCACCCCTCCTATTTATAGCACATTCTGCAATCTCATTTGTAGGTGCAGAATGGGACGAAGGCAAAAAAAACCCAAACCAAAAAAAACCCCAAAAAAACTAAGTTTGAAACAGAATTCATTTCATTTTTAATCCCACCAAAAATAAAGCCACAGTTTGTGTCAAGATTAAATGACAAGAGTGCTATAATCTGTCTCCTAGCAAACAGAGCATAGCCCTGATGTAAAGATATGCTTGCATGAGAACATTTTGTATGAAAATGTTTTGTGTGTTAGTTTTGTATCATAAAAACTAATCCTTCATAATGTATAGAATTATACAGCAAAGAATATTATTATAACAAAAACTGTATAAAGAAGCTAAAACCAAAAAAAAGCCTCCTGAAGATACTTGACTAGGACTTTAAAGTGTAAGTTAAACCACTAAGATTAGATAAAGGGAAGAGAAATACCCATAGATAGTAAAATAACAAATCAAGTGATCCCATTAGTAGAAGATGTTGAAATTCCAGAGAGATCAAAATGGGCTCCCCCAGTGATTATTGAACTACTGGAAGGGGCACAACCAGTGTCAATTAAACAATATACACTAAGGCATGAAACATAAGAATAGAACCAATAATTACTAATTTTATTAATCAGAGGTTGTTGAGAGAGTGTAGATCTTCCTGCAATACCCCAATTCTACCAGTACAAAAGCCAAATGAAAGTTATTGATCAGGACCTGAGGACACTTTACTCACAAAATTACAAAGTGACTGGGTGTGGTTTTCAGTTTTAGATTTAAAAGATGCTCTCTTTTGTCTGCCATTAGCTGAAAGCAGTCAGGAAATTTTTGCCTTTGAATGGGAAAACCCCAGAACAGGGAGAAAAAGCCAACTTACATGGACTGTATTGCCACAAGGATTCAAGACCCATGATATTTGGAAATCAATTAGCCAAGGAACTGGAAGCCTGGACACTGCCACTTGGAGAAAGTACACTCCTGCAGTATGTTGACGATCTACTGATAGCAACAAGGACCCGTAAAGACTGCAAGAACTAGACTGTAACTCTTTTAAATTTTCTGGGACTAAGTGGATATAGAGTCTCCCCTGAAAAGGCTCAGCTAGTCCTCCAGAAAGTTACATATCTGGGGTATGAACTGGCAAGAGGGGAGAGAGCCTTGGGAGGCAACAGGAAAGAGGCAATTTGTCAAATGCCCCGGCCAACCACAACCAAAGAACTGAGACCTTTCTGGGAATGACAGGATGGTGTAGATTATGGATCTACAACTATGGACTAATTGTGAAACCTTTATACCAACTCCTCAAAGAGACTGGGGGAACTCACCTATGCTGGACACCAGAGACTAATAATGCATTTGTAACTCTGAAACGTGAGTTGATGCAAGCTCCAGCATTGGGCATACCAGATGTCACTAAACCTTTTCTATTGTTCTCACATAAGAGGCAAGGACTGGCACTGGGACTTTTGGCACAGAAGCTGGGACCATACAAAAGGCCAGTGGCTTATTTCTCCAAGCAACTGGACGTGGTCAGCCAAGGATGGCCCGCCTGCCTGCGTGCAGTGGCAGCTGTGATCCTGAACATAGAGGAAGCTTGCAAGTTCACACTGGACCAGCAGATAACTGTTTTTGTCTCTCACACAGTGTCAGCAGTGCTCACACAGAAAGGAAATCACTGGTTAACCCCATCTCGCTTTCTCAAACACCAGGCTGTCCTAGAAGAATTGGAGGATGTGAGTATACAAGTAACTAATGTTTTAAACCCAGCAGCTTACCTCCAGGGCAAGGCTACTGAGGAGCCCGTACAGCATGACTGCATTGAAACCATGGAGGCAGTTTACTCCAGCCGCCTGGACCTAAAGGACTCTCCGCTAGAAAATGCAGACAACTGGTTCACTGATGGGAGCAGTTATGTCAAGAATGGTAAGTGTCTCGCTGGGTATGCAATTACAACCACAGACACTGTCATTAAGGCAAAACCATTACCTGTGGGGACATCAGCTCAAAAGGCTGAGATAATAGCCCTAAATCAAGCCTTGTTGTTGGCCGAAGGAAAACCTATCAACATTTGGACTGATTCAAGGTATGCTTTTGGGGTGGTACTTGCTCATGGGGCTATCTGGAAAGAAAGAGGTTTATTAACCTCACAGAAGAAAGAAATCAAGCATGCTACTGAAATCATGCAGTTACTGGAAGCAGTGGTAAAACCTTCAAAAGTGGCTATAATGCATTGTAAGGGACACTCCCAGGGTAACACTATCCCTGAACTGAGAAATGCTATGGCAGACAAAACAGCAAAGGCAGTGGCCAGTAGAGTTCAGATCCAAGCCCTAACTCTAATTCCTTCTAGCATCCTTATGGATGAAAAAAAAAACCAAAAAAAAACCACCCAAAAAAAACCAAACAAAACCAAAAAAACCCACCCCACCATACGACACTGATGATTTAAATTAGATACAAGAAACAAATGAGCACAGATGGGTGGGCTAAGATAAAAGGTCTCATACTCATACCCAAAAAAAACCTGTTAAAATTATTTATCCAAAGCGAACATTCCATCAAATCACCTTAGATGACACTTCTTGACGGCTTAAAGAGGTATGAGACAAACTTACATCATGGTTACCCAACTTATCCTGGCTTAAACAGTTGTTTGTAATAGCTGTTTGTGTTATTGCATTCTTACTTAATGTTTGTATTGGTAGTTACTGTTGTATGATATTATGTACTTGGAATCACGATGCTTATGCTCAATAGCACAAGCATAAACTTAGAAATAAGATAGAAAAGGGTTCTTACTTTAAAGACATGCAAGATTTGTAAAGAATTACAAATAACCAAAGAGAAGGGGGGATTGAAGAAGGAGCAGTCAATAACTAACTCATGTAAGCACAAGTTAACTACTGGGAGACAGCAAATGTTAGTTCAGACAGAAGATGTTAATTACAAAGCCTGAGAAACTGAATTCACCCTAATCTTGTCAAGATAGAGGGGACAAGGATTATCTCAGAGACTGCTGAATCATTCCTCAAAGGACTACGCATGCCCAGGGAGAAAGGTGAAAAGTTCACTGGGAGGATGACCACTGGTCTTCACCAGAAAGACCCCCGAGGAAGAGGAGAGGTCTTCCTCAGCGTGACCACCAGGACACACAGTGCATGCATGGCCCATATGCTAATGACTTCCGAGAAATAATTTATATAACCACACCTGTCCCAAGGAATGTGATGAATATTCATAATTTAACCCTTAATACAGTGTTGTAGAGAGCACCAGGGTGTGTGTGTTTGGAGGAGCGATCCCCACACACCCGGCGCGCCGAATAAAGCAAATACCCACTTCTCTGACTCTGTCTCTGAAGTGTCTCCTGGCCCGGTTGCGGCGTGATTCAATTATTCAAGGGGTTGTGGAAATTGTGGTTTCTTCTGTAGGCTTAGAAGTTTGAACACATCTTTCTCTGAGGGAATTGTGGAAATTGTGGTAAATGGATTTAGGGATTTAATTTCTTTGTCTACGTGGGGTTTTGTGTGAAGCCTAAAGCTCCTGTTTGGAGGGAAGCCATGCCCCTGTGCTTTTTGTGTGTTTTGTTGTTAAAAAACAGAATTGGCAAGTTTCAGTCCTGAAGACAATTCTGCAACTCCTATCTTGTGGGGAATGACCCCTCCCTGCCCCAATCTGTGGTTTGTTGTGGAGAACTAGAATTGGCAGGTTCTAATCCTGCAGCCAATTCTGCAGCTGCTGCCTTGTGGGGATGGTGTTGTCCCTATACAGGCCTAGGTATTTATCATGCAGCTTCCTCTGTGGGGGCTGTAGGAAAACTTTAGGGGAAAATGCCTGTTCTGGGTGGCCAGTGCAAATAAAATGTTTTGTTGTCCTTCCTTGGGTAATTTGTTAGTCACCTCTCTACTCCTGGGGTGGACTTTGTAAAAAAGAAAATTGGGATAGGGAGCAATTGGTTACTAAAAGTGATTGGGTATTTAAAAAAAAAAAATAAAAAGGCTTTAGGCAATGGCATTACTACCAAACTTGATCATGTCCAAAAGGAAAATCACTGGAACAAAAGGAGCAAACTGATAAGGCGAACTACTCCAGGGCAAAAAGCAGAAGCCTACTAAAACCCTGAAGAAAAAAAAAAAAAAAAAGGCAATCCAAATGCCTGATTCACAGACTGCAACTCTTGCAAAACTTTTAAAAGCAGTCTCACTCCCTCCACTGAAGAATCAACTGGAGGAAATCCCACTGAAAACCTGTGGGAAACAACAAAAGTTGTGCAACAAGCACTTCATAGAATAAAAGCTAGAACTCCACCTGAATAAGTTAATGCACTTAACAACTTGTTTCACTCAGACATATTTTTTTTTCGGGGAAATTTGTTTCTTTTCTCTTTTCTAGGAATGTCAAACATCCCTGCATCGAAGATAAGGAAAACAGTTTGAGAGCAGAGTAACTGCAAGCAGCAAAATCACACCTAAATGGGATAACCGTTTCTTCACATGGACTCTGTCACTTCATGTTAGCCACAAGACGTTTTTACTTCTTTTTAATAATCGGTCTAGTGGGCCAAATTTTCACTTTTCTTTTATAGGAACCTGCCAACACATTAGATGGAGCTGCATGAAAACCAATGAAATTTAAAGTGTTACCATAATTGCTTGCATTGTCAGTTAGTTAATATTTGTAATTTGTTTGTGTTTTCATTGCAAGTGACTTGGTGGAAGATCAAATATTAGTTAAAGCATTCTACATATTCTTGAGTTTGATTTTTGTCTAACTTGTTTGTCTTTTACTGAAAAATGGTGTGCCTAAAGGTCTTATAGATTTATAATTTGTCTTAACCAATTTTATCCTGAGAGTTGGTATAAGAATTTATACATATTTGAAATCATACAAATATGTACTAACCTTCCCATTTCTGCCTCGGAAGGCTTCAAAATTATTATAATCTGGCTAAGTTTTTCAGATTTACTAATTAGTGAATTAAAGAATCTTGACAAAACACAAGCAAATGCTACATGAGAAATGATTGAATCTCCCTTCCTAAACCAGGAGGGGTAGCCATGGACTGCAGATAGGACATGAATAAAACACAGAAAAGCCTTCTACCAACTCTCAAACTAATGTGCTGTTGAATCTCATGCCATATGTCTTAAGAGGGTATTTTAACTTTGCCTCACTCCTCCTGTTGATGCCAATCAGTGTAGTGACTACAGCACATTCTGCAATATACATGCTACTCAGTTGAATGTGATGAAGGCAATTTATTCACTAAAATTCAAAAGAAAAAGCTACTTGGGATAATAAAACTAAGTTTGAAAGAGAATTCATTTCATTTTAATTCCCACCAAAAATAAAGACACAGTTTCTGGTTTGTGTGAAGATTAAATTACAACAGTGCTATAATCTGTCTTCTGGAAAACAGAACATAGCCCTGATGTAAGGCTATGTTTGCATGAGAACATTTTGTATGAAAATGTTTTGTGTGTTAATTTTGTATCATAAAAACTAATCCTTCATAATGTATAGAATTATACAGCAGAATAAGAATATTATTATAACAAAAACTGTATAAAGAAGCTACAACCAAAGAAGCCTCCCTGAAGATACCTGACTAGGACTTTGGACTGTTAGTTAAACCACTAAGATTAGATAAAGGGAAAACCCATTCTTTAATCATCTCAGGCCTAGGAAAAAAAACCAACAAACAAGGCTGAAAGAGGAATGCATCCACAAGAAAGCCAAACAAAGCAGAGATTCTTCCCTGGCTGGGTTTGGGGTGGAGGAGACCACAGCCCACAGAAGCCAGGTTTACACAGACTCCCACCCAAAATGAAGGGGGGTGGAAATAAGTGACATATATTTAAAACAATATATGGTCAAGATACTGTCTCTTGTGAAATCTATTCAACAGGAAGCTCAGCTGGCACAGACCCAGCCTTTGGACTTTGCTATTCATAATATCCAACCAGGAGACTGGGTCCTAATTAAGGAGTGGAAAGAAGCACCGCTGGTGGTGAAGCGGTGTGGACTGACCACAGAAACAGTCGCCAAGTGTTGGGGATTTTTTAGGAGCTCTCCTGGTTTGTTGTTTTTTTTTTTTTTTCTCTGTTAAAGGAATTTTCCCCCTATACATGTTGCTAGGGGAACAAATGGACGACTATTTAAGAAAAACAAAGGACCTGGCTGCTCTTTTTGTTTCTCCTGGCTGTGTGGGCAGTAGGCCTCGAAGTTCCGGAGAGAGTGAGTCGGCTTCTTCAGCTGCTTTTCCTCTCTACTGGAGAAACACCGGGATCCCAAGCCCGCCTTCCCTGCCCTGCTCGGAGCCGGGCCGTGGCTGCCCTGCCCCACCGCTGCTTCGAGCTTTTGCTACGTTGTAGCTGTGCTCACCCTGCCTGTCCAGATCTCCGGGGGGGGTTCCCCATTTGGATACACCTCATCTTCCATCCGGGATTTGTGCCCGTCCCTGGCGTTCCAGCCTGCCGTTCCAGCCTGCTGTTCCCGAGGGTCCGGCCGGACACCGGGATCGGCTGCCCAGGGGTTTCTGAAGCTTCTTTGTTCCATCCCTTCCCGGGATCCCAGGCCACCAGTGCTGTGTGCTCCCCGTGCTCGCTCCGGAGCACCCCCTGCAGCCGCGGGGGAACCATCGCACCTGCCCTGCTCACCGGGAGCCGCCAGCGCCCCTGCCGGCTGCGACCAGAACTGCACCCAAGGGGAAAGGGCCTGACAGCCGAGAAGGCTGGGACTGGGTTTGTGATTATTTGCTGTTACTGCCATAGTTATTGTTGTTTCTTTGACTGGTTATACACATATGGATATATAATAGTAAAGAACTGTTATTCCTATTTCCCACATCTTTGCCTAAAAGCCCTTGATTTCAAAATTATAATAACTCGGAGGGAAGGGGATTGCATCTGCCATTCCAAGGGAGGCTTCTGCCTTCCTTAGCAGACACCTGTCTTTCAAAACAAGACAGATCTTGGCACCCAACCGTGGGGCGTGAGGGCATTAAGAGAAAGAGGTGAAAAAGGAATAACAGTTCCTAGATAACTTAATTTTGTGTGCTGGATATAGGAACCTTGTTAGGCAGCACTATGTGGTCTACTTTACCCTGGTTGGGGTGGCAGGTGGTCGTGGCTATATTCTTCCCCTTTGCAGCTCCTTACCTAAACATGGGTCCTCTGACTAAGGCTACCATTGCTGTTATCCAGTTTCTGCTATGGGTCGAGAAGGTGAGGAATTCATGGGTTTTTAACTTCCTCCGGAACGTGGGCACGTGGATAAAGGGCTATCACACACTGAGTGCATGTTTTTGGGGTTATGTTAGAAATGGTACCTTCTGTGAGGAAATGACACCAGGGGAAGTTTTCCCCTAACCCCTCAACCAGTTCCTTTGGGCCCACCCCACCAATTTTCGAAGGGTTTCGATTCCCTCTGAGAACTAACCAACTGCCGCTGGTAGGCCTACTCTATTTAGCACTCAGGGATAAGTTGGGATTTGCTTGGATAACTACCCAGACACCGGCCCCAGAGACTAGAGATCTTACCCCAGAGCCCGATTCAGCCCCAGAGCCTGACACAGCCCCAGACACTAGAGATCCTGCCCCACAGCCTTATACCGCCCAACGGCCCACCTCAGAAATGGACTACCCGAACTGGGTGGGGGTACTGGTGAAGGGGATGCAGGAGATGCGCCAGGAGATATGCCAGGAGATGGGCCAGGTGCGCAAGGGGATATGCCAAGTGCTAAGGGAATACACCTCCTCAGCTAGTGAAAAACCCTCTCCCTGCCCCAAAGAGGGTGAGTCCGATAGTGCAGGAGTGGAACCCATGGATGTTACAACCGTCCAGGTTTCAGCTGAACCACAAGGACAACCCCAGCCAGCAGCAGTCGCCCCTGTGCAAAAGAGGAAGTATAAGACCAAATCAGTATGACCAGTTAATGATGATGGGGAACCAGGGCCCTCACAACCAGCAGGAGAGCCAGAGCCAGAAATCATCACTGAGTCCCTGTCATACGACAGTCTCCATAGTATGCGAAAAGACATTGTGCGAAGGGGGCGTGAGCCTTATACAACCTGGCTGCTTCGGGTTTGAGACCTTTTGGGCACAGGTGTGCAACTGGATAGTGGTGAGGCAAGGTATCTGGGATCGTTAACCCAGGACCCAGGTGTGGACCAGATATTTGTGAGGGAGCCAGGGCCCCTTTCTCTCTGGGAGTGGCTCTTAATGAGTGTGAGAGAAAGGTTCATTCACAAAGAAAGAATGCAGGAGTACCATCATAGAATGCAGTGGAAGACACTCGAGGAAGGGATCCAGCAGCTAAGAGAGGTGGCAGTATTAGAGGTACTCTCTGGGAAGGATGGACAGCATGATAATGACCCCGATAAGGTCAGGTGCACAGGACAGATGATGTGGAACCTGGCAAAGCTAGGGCCATCGCAATACACCACCTTCATTGCAATGATTGATGCTGACAATACCCGAGAAACAGTGGGCTCTGTTGCCAACAAGCTCAGGAATTATGACAGTATGGTCAATAGTCCGCTGAAAGCTCATGTCTCTGCTGTGGTCCAGGACCTCAAAGAGGAGATGAAGGAGATGAGGAAGGAAACGAGGAAGATCAGTGTGGCACCAGTGCGAATCACAGGCCCTAAAGTCAGAGCCCATCGTCCTCCAGCTAGAGAGAGAGGGTACACCCCACGAGCTGAGCTGTGGTTTTTCCTGTGTGAGCATGGGGAAGACATGAGAAGGTGGGATGGGGAACCGACCTCTGTCCTGGCAGCGTGGGTATGTGAACTCAAGGAGGGAGGCACTAACCATGGGCGTTCCGCTAAGGTGAAAGTAGCCTCAGCCTCCCGTGACTGAGCTGCCAGGTATTACAAAAGGGAGGATGATATGTCGGACCCCCTTGAAGGTACCTCGAGCATGAATGCCCAGGGGAAGAATGATAACTAGGGCTAGAGGGGCCCTGCCTCTAGCCAGGAAGAGGCATGGAAGAACCAGGTTTTTTGGACGGTGTGGATTCGATGGCCTGTCACATCAGGGACACAAAAATATGATGCATTGGTTGATATTGGGGCACAGTGTACTTTAATGCCATCGGGACATTGTTGCTGCCTGTTCTGAGCTTCCCCTCCCCCTCCCAAAGACAGTTGCTTCTGCCACGTGCTCTGAGCTCCTTTGTTCTAACTGCGGGCAAAACCAAATGTAACTCAAACTCTTTAGCAGTGTCTGATTGGCCGGTCACCCCAGGTCCGCCCCCAGTCCTCCCCTTCCCCCTTCTCCTAATAAAAGAGATGATCGAGGGAGGCCCCGCCCTCTCTTGGCTCAGCTACCTTCCTGTGAACATCTCTTGTTGTCCGTTTCTTTTGAAAGCTTCTAACTGCGGGAAATTGAGCAGGGAGCTATATTTCTCCCTCTTTGCATCTGCTGATGGTATTTGCTTTGCAGCTGATACAGATACCGATTTTAGAGCTACTAAAGTGCTGGATTGCCCGTGCTACCTCTCTAGGCTGCTCGAGGCTAAGGCATTAAACCACTAGCCTAGCTGGTAAAAAGCTGAAAAGATACCTTCCACATTTCGCGCCCAATGTGCTATCTCTGAACTCTGGTTCTAAGAGACTTTTAGGGTGTCCCAGCAGCTGCATGTCTGCTGGAGTTAGCTCTGCACCTCCTGCTGTGCCAGCTCTGTGTTCCGAGCTGTTACTTTTTGTGTAACAGTGAACCCGGAGCCTCAGCCTGTACCCTCCCCCACACCACGTGGCAAGGGAATGGCTGGAAAGCAGAAGACCCTTCTCACACGTTTTTTTCCCTCCGGACCTGCTTTCCTGTGGTAAATCCAGAATTCTGGTGAGTATTTTCCTGCTGGTTTAGGAGCTCCTGTTTTAAGCTGGTGCCGATGCAAACGTTCTCTTTTTTTCCTCCTTTTTGCGATTAGGGGTTGAGGTTTGTGGTGTTGCTTTCATAATGGGATCTAATGTTTCTGCACACCATAGAGAAATATACCACCAAGTTCAAAGCTACCTTTCTTGTACTGGGCATAAATACCCTAAAAATTGAGTTCAATCTTTTGTACAGTGGCTTTTTCAGTACTTTCCTAATCTGACCTCCGAGGACATAAGATCGCCTGAATTTTGGGATAAGCTGGGGAGAAAACTCTCCTCTCTTAGGCGTGCAGAAGACGAAACAGTTTCAAAATTCTTTCCTCTCCTAAGTTACACTTTGCCGGAGAAAAAAGCAGTACATGAAAAGCCTCTGCAAAAACCCCCTGTTAATTCCCTTATACCCTCTTCCAACCCCTGTGTCCCGGACCCCTCCTCCCCTATGCTGGAAAACACAGCTAGAGCAGACTGCTTTTTAGCACAGGAGAGCTATCGTCCTCCTGGCTCACCTGTGTTTCCTCAGCACCCTGCCTTGGACAGGAATCTGGAGCCCGTTCCAGGACCTTTCCAACCCCTCTTCTCCACTCCTTTGTCCCCAGTTTCTAGCCCTCATGTTTCAAGCGCGCGTAAAAACCCCTTCTCCACTGATCTTTTTGTTCCCAGAGACAGCCATTGCCATGTGCACGCAGCCCGGGAAAAAACCCCTCCCCCCAACCCCTTTTCTCCGAGTTTGTTTGTCTCCAATAATAGCGGACACAACGTTTCTTCATCCCTAAGCTACACCTCCCACAATCCCTTTCTCCCCCACCCCACAAATCCTTTCTTGTCCCCATCCCCTCCCACTCCCATGTCACAACCTGACCCTGCCCCCAACCCTGCCCCTAACCCCGCCCCCACAGCATCATGTTTCACCCCTCCCTCTGTTCCCGCCCATGACTCAAGTACTGCCCCTGCCTCCCACAACCCCGCCCCCAACCCCTCCCCTCCTCTGGCCGTGTCCCCGCCTTCACTCCCCGCCCCCACCCCTCCACTCCTCGCCCCTGCTTCCCATTGTCCTGCCCCAGGTTCCCACAATCATGTGACTACCTCTCTAAATCCTAGAACCCATGGCTACCAGGAAGTAACTCCAACTGCTTCTACTACACTCTCTCGTACTAGCAATGGAGCAAACCCTGGTTGGACACCCCTTCCTTATTCTAATATAAAGGCTTTGTGCAAGGCAATTAAGGAGTTTGGAATGCAGAGTAATTATTTTAAGAGCCTTTTAAGTGCTACTTTTGCAACTCACTTACTTGTACCTCATTATTTGATTACATTGATGCAAACTCTTCTCACACCTGGTGATTTTATGATGTGGAAAAAGCAATGGAAAATAATTTTGTCTGATTTACTGAAAATTTTGTGGCAAACTCCAGATAATTACCTGGACTTTGATAACAATTATATCACATTAGACCTTTTATCTGGTGACAATAATATGGCAAATCCTCAAAAACAAGCAATGCTTATCCCTCGTCCAGTTCTTACTGAAATCACACATGCTGCTGAAAAGGCCTTAATATTACTACCATCTCAAACTCCTAATTCTCATTATACCACCATCAAACAATTGCCAAATGAAAATATTATTCACTTTTATAGCCGTTTGTGTGAAGCTGTCTCTTCCCAGGTCCCTAATCCTGACCTCCAACAAGTGCTCCTACTCGAACTTCTCCAAGTTAATACGAATGATGCTTGCAAACAAGTCATCCTCACTCTCCCTCTGCATCCCGCTCCGTTGAATTCATCCTCGAAGTCTGTACAAAGAAGGTACAGCTGAACACAGCTGTTCCCTTTTTGAAAAAAGTGGGGATGGTTGGGGAAGTTGTGGAGAATGCTACGGGTACAGGGGAAACTCAGTCTCGAGGTAACCTTATATGCTGTCGTTGTCAGAAAAAGGGACATGTAGCTCGCAATTGCAGAGCAATTATAACTGCTGATAAAAACTCTCCAAAGAATGTTTCCCCAGGTCAACAGCAGGGAAACTAGCGACTCAATGTGTCCTAACAGCTCCGCGTTCAGACATAAATAGGGCTGCAGACAAAGCAACTAAAACTTCTGGACAGGTTTAAGGTAACCTGTGATAAAGCATACCATTTCAACAACAACAAACAGACTGTAATACCCATCTCATTCCAGAATGTGGACCACATGCCAGACTTCACATACTTTTTTGTTATTGGGGACACTCGGGAAACACCTGCTGGGATAGAGGTTACACCTACGCTCATGAAAGTGGATCAGAACGGGTGTTCTAACCTAATGGTACAATGTATATATCTACCGTACTTTATGCCAAAGGGTCAAGTCATTGCACACGCCATTCCACTGCCCAAATACCTGCCCACAGATGGTCATATCCCAGCCATCTGTTGGACTGAGGTTTTGGGAAACGACAAACCTGTAATAGAATGTAAGCTCCATCACAAATCACAGAAAACCAGTATCATGGGAATGATAGACACAGGTGCTGATGTGTCTGTCATTCCATTTGATAAGTGACCTGCGCAATGGGAATTGCAATCTCAGGGCATCATACAAGGGATTGGAGGTACCCAAATTGCAAAGCAATTCAAACACACCATCCAAATTGAAGGTCCTGAAGGACAAATAGCGACACTTTGTCCATATGTCCTAGACACCAAATTCACACTGTGGGGAAGAGATGCCGTGTCTCAGTGGGGAACAAAAGTTGATATCACCCCTAGACATGAAAATTTTCCCTTGCGGCCGCTGGAGCAGAGTGCCATCCACAAAAAATTAACTTGGAAAACAGATGAACCAGTGTGGGTTAACCAGTGGTTGCTAAAAAGAGAAAACTTAGAGGCACTCAAAACATTAGTAGCTGAACAATTGGCTAAAGGAAATATAGTTCCAACTAACAGCCCATGGAACACGCCCGTGTTTGTAATACAAAAACCGGGAAAGAACAAATATAGGCTACTACAAGATCTTAGAGAAATTAATAAGGTTATTGAAGACATGAGACCCCTTCAACCAGGTATGCCATCACCTTCAATGCTCCCACAACATTGGCATTTAGCTGTTCTTGACATTAAAGATTGCTTCTTTCATATTCCACTCCACCCTGCAGATGCCCCTCAATTTGCATTTTCTGTGCGCTCTATTAATCGTGAAACTCCCATGGAACGTTATCATTGACTTGTGCTTCCACAAGGTATGAAAAATTCCCCAACTCTCTGCCAAGAGTATATTGCTAAAATTCTATCTCCCATCCGTGCCAAAGCAGAGAAAGCCATCATCCTACATTACATGGATGATGTGCTGGTGTGTGCTCCCAATAATCAGTATCTCAAGCAGACACTTAACATGGTGATTGAGGCCCTAGAGGCCAAGGGCTTTGAATTACAACCAGAAAAAATGCAGAGAACAAGCCCTTGGAAATACCTCGGACTCAAAATCACAGAAACCTCTATCACCCCAACACACGTCACCATTAATAATAACCCAAAAACATTACAGGAAGTGCAACAGATCAGTGGGACACTGACCTATCTAAGGTCCTTGTTAGGACTCACCACAGAGGATGTAGCTCCTATTGCAAACCTGGTAAAAGGAGAAGGTGGTCCAGCATCCCCTAGATCCCTGACAGAAGAGGCAAGGCAGTCTCTCAAAAAGATACAAGAGCTCATTTCCACCAGACAAGCACACAGGTATCAGCCCTCCCTACCCTTTAAGCTTGTCATTCTAGGGGAGGTACCACGCTTTCATGGCCTCATACTTCAGTGGGACAAAGAGCAGAAGGAACCCCTCATCATAATTGAATGGGTATTCCTTCCACTCCAACCTCCTAAAACCATCACACAGCCACAAGAACTAATGGCAAAAATTATCATGAAGGGTAGAGCAAGGCTCCGCACCCTGGCAGGATGTGACTTTGCATGCATCTACTTACCTGTAACCACAGACACATTAGATCACCTACTTCAAAATAATATAAATTTACAATTTGCATTAGATAGTTACTCAGGCCAAATCTCCAATCATTACCCAAAACATGGCATGTTTAATCTGGCATTCTCTTTCATCCCTCGAGAGATTCAAAGTAGAAAACCCCTTGATGCAATCACCATTTTTACCGATGCTTCAGGAAAAAGTAAAAAGTCTGTAGTCACATGGAAAAATCCAAAGACGCAAAAGTGGGAATCAGACATCAAGGTAATCCAAGGATCACCACAAGTAGCTGAACTAGCAGCTGTCGTTAGAGCATTTGAGAGGTTCAAAGAACCCTTTAATTTGGTCACAGACTCAGCATATGTAGCTGGAGTAACTGTTAGAGCTGAGCATGCTCTCCTAAAAGAAATCTCAAACAAAAAAATTTATGATTTGCTCTCAAAGCTAATTTATCTGGTTTCCCACAGAGACCATCCCTATTTTGTCATGCATGTGAGGTCACATACAAACCTGCCAGGATTTATTGCAGAGGGTAATCGTAGAGCTGATGCTCTGGCTATGCCAGCAGACATAGTTCTATCAGCCAATTTACCAAAGGTCCCCCAAGTTTTTGAACAAGCAAAATTGAGCCATGCCATGTACCATCAAAATATTCCTGCTCTTATCCGCATATTCCATCTGTCGCGGACACAGGCAAAAGCAATAGTGGCAACATGTCCCAACTGCCAGAAGCTACAGCTTCCATCACTGGGCATAGGGGTTAATCCCAGAGGAATTAATAGCAGTGAAGTGTGGCAGATGGATGTCACACATTTCCCTGAATTTGGGAGGTTAAAATACGTTCATGTTTCTATTGATACCTTCTCTGGTGCTATGTATGCCTCAGCACATGCAGGTGAAAAAGCTAAGGACGTTGAAAAACATCTTGTCCAAGCTTTTGCTGTGCTTGGTATACCTGAGGAGATAAAAACTGATAATGGACCTGCCTACACCTCTCAGGAGTTTAAAAACTTTCATCAGCAGTGGGGATTTCGACATGTTACAGGTATTCCTCACTCCCCAACTGGACAAGGCATTGTTGAATGTGCCCATCAAACCCTCAAGCGAATGCTGCTACAATAATCAGGGACCACTAAACTCAACTCACCTGTCCTCAGACTCAGCAAAGCATTGTTTACCATAAACTTCCTGAATGGCACCTTTGAGGATCCAAACCCTCCCATCTATCGTCATTTCCAGAACACCGGGAGACAGAAACTGAAGGAAAATCCAGAAGTCCTGATCCGGGACCCAGAGACTCAAAAAATCCAAGGACCATACAAACTTGTAACTTGGGGACGTGGGTATGCCAGAGTATCTACCCCTCAAGGACTGAGGTGGATCCCAGGGAAATGGGTAAAACCTTCTGTCACTTCCTCAAAAGTTAAGGAGGTTAAAACTGCCTCCTGGAAGAGACGCCGTAAAAAAGGATCCTGGTTTTGCACCCTCATGTAAACCCCCTACTGCAGATTTTGATGTTAATCCCTTAAGTTAAGTTGCACTGTTTTGCACTCACGTTTTGCACTGTATTTTGTAAATCTTCATCCTGATACCCCATACCATAGATGTCCTGACTAACCCCCTGAGTTTTGACTGGGGAACTAGTTTAAAGACATCCTAAGTACTGTCGAGTTGTAGGGACGATAGATTCAAATTATATTTTGCACTGTTGTTTTGTTACTGTTCTATGCACTTTTAAGTTACTAAGAGTTACAACCCAGCTTTAAAGAAAAAAATAGGGAATTGTTGCTGCCTGTTCTGAGCTTCCCCTCCCCCTCCCAAAGACAGTTGCTTCTGCCACGTGCTCTGAGCTCCTTTGTTCTAACTGCGGGCAAAACCAAATGTAACTCAAAGTCTTTAGCAGTGTCTGATTGGCCGGTCACCCCAGGTCCGCCCCCAGTCCTCCCCTTCCCCCTTCTCCTAATAAAAGAGATGATCGAGGGAGGCCCCGCCCTCTCTTGGCTCAGCTACCTTCCTGTGAACATCTCTTGTTGTCCGTTTCTTTTGAAAGCTTCTAACTGCGGGAAATTGAGTGAGGAGAGAGCTATATTTCTCCCTCTTTGCCTCTGCTGATGGTGTTTGCTTTGCAGCTGATACAGATACCGATTTTAGAGCTACTAAAGTGCTGGATTGCCCGTGCTACCTCTCTAGGCTGCTCGAGGATTTCTAAGGCATTAAACCACTAGCCTAGCCAGTAAAAAGCTGAAAAGATACCTCCCACAGGACATGTGGGAGCAGAACCTGTATCCATTGCTGGGGTGACCGGGGGATCACAGCAGTTGACCCTGTTGGAAGCTGAGGTGAGCCTGACTGGGAAGGAGTGGCAAAAGCATCCGATTGTGACCGGCCCAGAGGCCCCGTGTATTCTGGGCATAGACTTCCTCCGGAATGGCTATTACAAAGACCCAAAAGGACTTAGGTGGGCGTTTGGGTTTGCTGCTGCGGAGGCAGAGGGCATTAGTCAATTGAACACCCTGCCTGGATTATCAGAGAATCCTTCTGCAGTTGGGCTCCTGAAAGTGGAAGAGCAACAAGTGCCAATTGCCACCTCGACAGTGCACCGCCGGCAGTATCGGACAAATTGGGATGTGTTGGGGTCCCTTCCCCCCACCATGTAGCCCTGGGAGAGGGGCCCCGGGGAGGAGACACGGGGTCTCCCTGCCCCTGCTCAGCCTTGTTCCCATTGGTTGGTTTGGTGTTCCCTGATAACGCCAAGGACCCTTGGGTCCCGTGACTGCGGAGTTCCTGAGCTGAGAACTGGCCATGCGGCTGGAGAAATAAACATCTCTGAAACATCTACCAAGAATCTGTCCATATATACTTCGTTTCCACGGGACTCCTGGTCTGAAATATACTTGTTGCAGTAATCCCCGCTGCAACAACTGGTGGAGGAATGCGGGCAAGACACCGATCCCTGAGGAAGATTCGTGAGTAACATAATCACTCTAGACCTCTCTCTTCTCATCTTGGTTTGGATATTCTCTCTGGACTATGGAAGAATCGTGGGAAATGGGGCTCTCTGAGCCACAGAAAGAAATGTATCTAGAAGTAAAAGGAATCCTTGAACAACAAAACAAAAAAGTAATGCAACCGGGAGATATAGAACACTTTTTCATCTGGCTTTTCAAAAGGTTCTCCTATATTTCTTGAGACTTACTTTTTGATATCGAACCTCCTGTATCTTGTGAGGGGTGTTTCTGGGACGAGATCTGGGATAAAGTATGGGATCAAAGAGAAGCTTGCCATGCATACCTTATAATCAGGGAAGCTCTTGAGGAGCATTTGTGTGGTCCCATTACCCCTAAAGCAGAAGATCATACTAATCCCGTGGCTGAGGCCACGCGGCCGCCATCCCGGGAGCACATGACTGCAGCCGTGCCGGCAGAGGTGCCTGTGCTGGATGCGCCAGGCCCCCTCGGGAGCACGCGCCTTATCGCGGATCCCATCCCTGTCTCGGGATCCCCGGCCACGTGACCGCAAGTGAGGGAGCGATGCCGCAGGCGCCGCGGGTGCCGTGGGCCACGAGCAGCCAGGAACCGGGCATCGGCGTGGCAGCCCGCTCTGAGCACACGGCTCGGAGAGCCCTGCGGAGGGAGAAGCGGCGGTTTCCACAGCGACACGAAAAGCCGCGCAGCGCCGAGCCGGAACAGGGCCTCACTCAAAGCAGCGTGGAGTTTGCAGAGCAGAACCGCTCACAGGGCACGGAGCCAGCGGGGATGGCAACGCGGAGCCGCGCAGAGCCCAGACACGCACCGGAGCAGCGCCCCTCAGAGAGCGCGGAGCAGCCACAGCATGGGGGCCCAGTCAAGACGTCGGAGTCGGCGAGGCGGCGGCCACGCGGGACTGGCAGCCACGACGAACACGCAAGCACATGATAGGAGGAGTTGTAGCCACGAAAGTTACAGGAACTGTGAAATGGTACAATGTCAAAAACAACTATGGATTTATAACACGAGATGATACAGGGGAAGATTTATTCATCCATAGAAGTGCCATTAAAAGAAATAACCCTAAAAATTACCTGCAAAGTGTAGGAGATGGAGAAGTTGTACAATTTGATATAGTGCAAGGAAAGAAGGGTTTACAAGCAGCGAATGTTACTGGGCCTGGGGGTATTCCAGTCAAAGGCAGCCGTTATGCACAGAATTATAAACAATATCCATCCCAGCAATTTCCCTACCCACAGCCTACTTCCCCCTTTTACCCTATACCCAATATGAACCCCTTCCTAAGTTTGCCCTATCCCCAGTTTATTCCTAATCCGTTTTTCACCCCATGGCTTCCCTATACAATTCCATTTCCCTACAATTCCTCTCCGGTACCGAGGGGGGGATGAAAAGGGGGAGGGAAGAAATTAAACCCTCTCCTGCCTCAGTTTCCCCACAGAGCATGCCCGGAGAGTTCTGTCCCCCTTCTGTCAGCCCTAAGATGTTCCACAGAATCTGATTGGACATTTAAAGACTCAGGAGAGTGTCTTGTTTTGTCTTGAAACTGTTCTTGTTATGTTTATCCAATTGTTTTCATTCTCCTTTTATTAAAATAAAACGGGTGAGATGTTGGGGTCCCTTCCCCCTGCCATGTAGCCCTGGGAGAGGGGCCCCGGGGAGGAGACACGGGGTCTCCCTGCCCCTGCTCAGCCTTGTTCCCATTGGTTGGTTTGGTGTTCCCTGATAACGCCAAGGACCCTTGGGTCCCGTGACTGCGGAGTTCCTGAGCTGAGCCCCGGCCATGCGGCTGGAGAAATAAACATCTCTGAAACATCTACCACGAATCTGTCCATATATACTTCATTTCCACGGGACTCCTGGTCTGAAATATACTTGTTGCAGTAATCCCCGCTGCAACAGGGATGCTGTGATTCCCATCCACAAGATGATCCGTGAGCTGATGAGCCAAGGGGTGGTCAGCAAGACCCACTCACCCTTCAACAGCCCCATCTGGCCTGTGCACAAGTCTGACGGGGAATGGAGATTGACTGTGGATTATCGTGGCTTGAAAGAAGTGACTCCACCGCCGAGTGCTGCCGTGCCGGACATGTTGGAGCTCCAGTATGAGCTGGAGTCCAAAGCAGCGAAGTGGTATGCCACTACTGACATTGCCAATGCATTTTTCTCCATTCCTCTGGCAGCAGAGTGCAGGCCTCAGTTTGCCTTCACCTGGAGGGGTGTGCAGTACACCTGGAATCGACTGCCCCAGGAGTGGAAGCACAGTGCCACCATCTGCCATGGACTGATCCAGGCTGCACTGGAAGAGGGTGAGGCCCCAGAACATCTGCAGTCCATTGATGACATCATTGTGTGGGGGAACACGGCATCGGAGGTATTTGAGAAAGGAGAGAAAATCATCCAGACTCTCCTGCAAGCTGGTTTCGCCATCAAGAAGAGCAAAGTCAAGGGACCTGCTCAAGAGATCCAGTTCCTGGGAGTAAAGTGGCAAGATGGACGACATCAGATTCCCACTGAGGTCATCAATAAGATCACAGCAATGTTTCCACCAACCAACAAGAAGGAAACACAAGCTTTCCTAGGTGCCATAGGTTTCTGGAGGATGCACATTCCCGAGTACAGCCAGATCGTGAGCCGTCTCTACCTGGTTACCCGCAAGAAGAACGATTTCCACTGGGGCCCCGAACAGCAGCAAGCCTTCACCCAGATCAAGCAAGAAATCGCTCTCACTGTAGCCCTTGGCCCAGTCAGAACAGGACCAGAGGTGAAGAACGTGCTCTACTCTGCAGCCGGGAACAATGGTCTGTCCTGGAGCCTCTGGCAGAAGGTGCCTGGTGAGACTCGGGGCTAACCACTGGGATTCTGGAACCGAAGCTACAGAGGGTCTGAAGCCAACTACACTCCTACAGAGAAGGAAATCTTGGCAGCTTATGAAGGAATCCATACTGCCTCAGAAGTAATCGGCACAGAGGCACAACTCCTCCTGGCACCCCAACTACCGGTGCTGGGGTGGATGTTCAAAGGAAAGGTTCCTACAACACATCACACCACTGATGCTACTTGGAGCAAATGGATCGCCCTCATCATGCAGCGCGCCCAAATTGGAAACCCAAGTTGCCCTGGGATCTTGGAAATAATTATGAACTGGCCGGAAGGTGAGACTTTTGGGTTATCTTCTGAAGAAGAAGAGGAGCAAGTGACGCGTGCCAAAGAAGCCCCACCATATAACGAGCTACCAGAGAGTGAAAGACAATGCGCCCTCTTCACTGAAGGCTCCTGCTGAACTGTAGGCGCAAGCCGGAAATGGAAAGTCGCTGTATGGAGCCCCACACGACAAGTTGCACAGGCTACTGAAGGAGAAGCTGGATCGAGCCAATTTGCTGAACTCAAAGCTGTTCAATTAGCTCTGGACATAGCTGAAAGAGAGAAGTGGCCAAAGCTCTACCTCTACACTGATTCATGGATGGTAGCCAATGCTCTGTGGGGTTGGCTGGAAAGGTGGAAGAAGGCAAACTGGCAGCGCAGAGGAAAACCAATCTGGGCTGCTGAGGGGTGGAAAGGCATTGCCACTCGGGTAGAGAAGCTATCCGTGAAGGTCCGTCATGTAGATGCTCGCGTCCCCAAGAGCTGGGCTAATGAAGAATATCGTAACAACAAACAGGTAGATCAGGCTGCAAAAATAGATGTGTCCCAGATAGACTTGGATTGGCAACATAAAGGAGAGTTGTTCCTAGCTCGATGGGCCCATGATGCCTCAGGCCAGCAGGGCAGAGATGCCACCTGTAAGTGGGCACGAGATCGAGGGGTGGATCTAACCATGGACAGTATTTCCCAGGTGATCCATGATTGTGAGACATGCGCTGCTATCAAGCAGGCCAAGCGGGTGAAGCCCCTGTGGTATGGTGAGCGGTGGTCCAAATACAAGTATGGGGAGGCCTGGCAGATTGATTACATCACACTGCCTCAAACACGCCAAGGCAAGCGCTATGTGCTCACAATTGTAGAAGCCACCACAGGATGGCTGGAGACCTACCCTGTGCCTCACGCTACTGCCCAGAACACCATCCTGGGCCTTGAAAAGCAT
The DNA here is from genome assembly GCF_965178545.1 of Coloeus monedula. Taxonomy (NCBI): domain Eukaryota; kingdom Metazoa; phylum Chordata; class Aves; order Passeriformes; family Corvidae; genus Coloeus; species Coloeus monedula. The sequence goes on along the minus strand of NC_138821.1, from coordinate 7,195,927 downwards.
GTCCTTTGGAGGCATGGTACCCCTGAGAGAATTGAGTCTGACAATGGGACTCATTTCAAGAACGGCGTTATAAACACCTGGGCTAGAGAACATGGCATTGCGTGGGTGTACCACATCCCTTACCATGCACCAGCAGCTGGGAAGGTTGAGCGGTGTAATGGACTGCTTAAAACCACCTTGAAGGCACCGGGTGGGGGGACTTTCAAAAACTGGGAGGTTCATTTAGCAAGAGCCACCTGGTTAGTTAACACCTGAGGCTCCACCAGCCAAGCAGGCCCTGCCCAATCCGAGCCCCTACAAACAACAGACGGGGATATGGTTCCAGTGGTGCACATGAGTGGTATGCTTGTAAAAACTGCTTGGGTTAAGTCTTCCTTGAGCAAAGACAAATCCATCCGTGGGGTTGTCTTTGCTCAGAGACCAGGTTGCACCTGGTGGGTGATGCAAAAGGATGGAGAGACCCGATGCATACCTCAAGGGGACCTTGTTGTAGGGTGCACTACCCATGGCTCTGTACTTGTATCAGTATCAGCATGTATATATGTATATAATTCGGGTGATGCATGTATTTATATGGTTAAAAGGGTTAAGTTTCATGTAACATGTTCGTATGGAAAAATTTGGGGGGGATAATGGGGTTTTTTTAGGAGCTCTCCTGGTTTTTTGGTTTTTTTTTTCTCTGTTAAAGGAATTTTCCCCCTATACATGTTGCTAGAGGAACAAATGGACGAGTATTTAAGAAAAACAAAGGACCTGGCTGCTCTTTTTGTTTCTCCTGGCTGTGTGGGCAGTGGGTCTCGGAGTTTGGGAGAGAGTGAGTCGGCTTCTTCAGCTGCTTTTCCTCTCTACTGGAGAAACACCGGGATCCCAAGCCCGCCTTCCCTGCCCCGCTCGGAGCCGGGCTGTGGCCGCCCTGGCCCACCCCTGCTTCTAGCTTTCGCTACATTGTAGCCATGCTCGCCCTGCCTGTCCAGATCTCTGGGGGGGTTCCCCGTTGGATACACCTCGTCTGCTATCCGGGATTTGTGCTTGTCCCTGCCGTTCCAGTCTGCCGTTCCAGCCTGCTGTTCCCGAGGGTCCGGCCGGACACCAGGATCGGCTGCCCAGGGGTTTCTGAAGCTTCTTTGTTCCATCCCTTTCCTGGGATCCCAGGCCACCAGTGCTGTGTGCTCCTCGAGCTCGCTCCAGAGCACCCCCTTCAGCCACGGGGAAACCATCACACCTGCCCTGCTCACTGGGAGCCGCCAGCGCCCCTGCCGGCTGCGACCAGAACTGCACCCGAGGGGAAAGAGCCTGACAGCCGAGAAGGCTGGCACTGGGTTTGTGATTGTTTGCTGTTACTGCCATAGTTATTGTTGTTTGACTGGTTATACACATATGGATATATAATAGTAAAGAACTGTTATTCCTATTTTCCCACATCTTTGCCTAAAAGCCCTTGATTTCAAAATTATAATAACTCGGAGGGAAGGGGATTGCATCTGCCATTCCAAGGGAGGCTTCTGCCTTCCTTAGCAGACACCTTTCAAACCAAGGCACCAAGACAGCTGAACACAGGTGGACCCATCACACTGAGGTCAAGGTCTCTGCGGTCCCAGAGATTTGGACATTTCAGATGGAGGAGAAGGACGGGAGGCTGCGACTGACACTCCACAGAAGTGGACTGGAGCAGTAGCCAGTGCATCAACATCGGGGGAAGCCTTCTGTGCCTACCCACAGACTGTCTGCTGAAATTGTATGGGCATCCCTCCTTTCAGATCTCCAGTCTTTGCGGGGCTAATCCTTGCTGTCACTGTTTTCTTTATTTTAAGCTGTTTCTGTGCTTTCACTTGCCACACGTGGTGCTGGAGACAACGTGAGAATTAGATTAGATTAGATTGCACCATTAAAATGGTTTTCTTAATAATCTTATCTTTATATTGTCAGTTGGGTTTGGGCCAGAGGTGGGAGAATAATTTTTACTCCTAGGAGAAGAAGTAGAAAAAAACTTTAACCTTAGCAATTGTTGGGTCTGCAGAGGGCCAGGAGGATCTGAAGACTGGCCATGGGTGGCCAGCCCAGTTGAACCTAAATGGTGGGTCAGCACCCTGCGTGAGGTCTATAATGGAACAGGATTTTGGGGTGAAGAAGGAAGTCCACGGCGACTTCATTCTTCTGAAAGAGGCATTTATTGTTGTCATGGGTTAGCAAGCATAGTCCCGGAAGTGATGTTCTTGCAAAGGGGTGCTTACAGCTCCTCTATGACCTGACAGAACCTATCAGCTGGCTAGTTTGAATATGGACAATTTTTTAAGCCACTTAGAATTTTGACTGCCTCTGTGGTCCACACTTAAGAATAGACAAAGCCCGGGGGAGCTCTGTCTCATTTCCAGTGCTGGAACATGTAGCTGCAGGGCCGGTACTGGGCCCGCAGGGCCCAGGTCAGGCTGTGCTCGGGCCTGGAGCCGTGCGGCCCTGTTCCACCCACGCCGCCCCCCCCCCCCCCCCCCATCCCTGCTATGTGCAGATGGCGCGGGGCCCCCCTCTCCAGTGAGGCTGAAGAATTCAGCTGAAGCTGCCCTGCTGCCTGGCAAACGATCATGTGACCAACAGTGATAATCGACATTCCAGCTGCAAGGCCCAGTTGAGATTAACTCTTTTAGTGCTGTGAAGAGTTTAAAACCTGAGGGAAGAGAAAGAGGAGATGCTTAAAGCTGAAATCCTGTTGTAAAGCTATGGTGGTAATGGACTATGATATATCAGGGTACCCGCTGTAATTTCATGAAAGCATGGGGGGTGGAGCATTCAACTTGTGAGCAAAAGTACTTGTGCTGAAACAAGCAAATGCTGAAGCAGCTGTGATTTGAAGGGAAATTTGAACAGGGAGAGATGGAAGTGATGAGGACTCTTGCTCCAATTGGAAGGAGAAGACCTCTGTTCCTAGAGATACTCCCAGAGATAGTCTTAGAGATGAAGATGCTTTTTTCTCCCAGGAAAGGAGAAGGGTCTCTATTCTCAGAGATGGAAATGCTCCCAGAGATGGGTGAAGAGAACTTTTGTTTCTGAACGGCTCAACCTTAAAATGGTACCCCAGTAGCTCAAGATTGGACCCTCGAAAGCAGTTGTGGGAAAAGCTGCAAGTCGTGGGAAGGGACTCCCACATGATGCGAGCAGAGAACCAACCCAGGCGGCTGTCTCATTGTGATAATGTCTCCATAGTATGAGCAAGAGAGACTCCTCTTCCTAAATGAACTGAATAAGGTTATTATGGAAGTGGTAAACAGACTGAACATCTCAAGGGTTGTCTTTTTACATTGTCAGTGGGAGAAAGGAGAAAGGTGGGGAGAGGAGAAGAGTTCTGAAGGTGTGGTATGATTTTATTTTTTTTTTCTTCCCTTTCCTTCTTTTAGGTCTATTAATAAACTTATATATATTCTTTCAAGTTTTTGTGCCTGCTTTGCTTTTCTCCTAATTCTTATCTCACAGAAGGTAAACAGTAATGAGTATTTTGGACCAAACCACTACACTAAATTGGTGTTTCCGCCAAACAAAACCCACTACAATTTTCTAAATAGAATTGGAGGTGTATATGTGGGAAAAAGTGTTTGTGACTGGACTTTATCTTTTGGTTTATCTATTAGTAGAAGGAGGGGGACTGTGTAGAAAAATAAATGACTCAAACTGCTGTTTGTAAATAGATGACAATGGAAAAGTAGTGAAACCAAGAACAAAGAATAAGAAAGTTAGCTCATGTACCAGTCCAAACATGGAAAGGATGGGAATGGGACATGTTTTCATGGTTACCTGGTGGACTATGGGTTAAACAAATGCTTTTTGTCCTCTTAGGTGTTGTAGCAACTCTAATCCTTTTACCATGCATGATCCCTTGCTTAGTGCAACTTATTCAACATGTGATCAAGGGGATGCAGGTAGTAGCCATGCCTACAGATCCAGAGATGCCTACAAAAGGACGGAAAATGATGTCACTGCAAAAATTGCAAAATCAAAAAAGACCCAGAAACAGAAAATTAAGTCAATAATAACTAAAGTTTGTAAAGACAATTAAGAAAATAAAAGAGGAGGTATTGAAAGGAATGAGAGGGATTTGTCTTTACAAACTAACTGTGGGTTTGCTGATAGGTAAAGATAGATACTGAGAGACAAAAGAAGCAATGGGAAGAACCATAAATTCCATAGGAAAAGAAAAAGGGGGGGGGTATACATTAGAAGGGGGTCTGTATTAAGCGATTTGGGAAGTCTGTACCTCTCAAGTACCTCAGCCAATGGGGAAAGAGAGAGGGAAATGAGGCCGGGAAATTAGGATAAATAGGAGGCTGCATCCTCTAACAGTTTGAGAGACCCCAGGGGAAATGCCCCATGGCCTCTCCCTTTATTAGAATAAAGTAACAGGACTCCTCTGTCTCCTTTTTGGACATAAACCTCTGGTGTTTGTGGATTAATTTTCCTGACAGCCTGTTAGCTACTGTTCTCCCATTCTGGTCAGACAAAACAAATCCTCTCTAGGCCTGAAACTCAAGGACACCACACTGTCTCAGGCCCCGAGAAATGTAAACAACAGTGGGTTAGTGGGGGAACAAACTTGGGGTAATGACTTCATTACCTGAAGCTGTAATTGGAGAATTAACCCCTGATATGCAAATGGACCCTACATATAAAAGTATGAATAACTCGTGACCCATAGTCCATTTTGGGTGTAGGCCATGGGGCTTTGACTGCCCAAAGTGTACCTGAAGGCCCTTAAATAAATATAACTGCTTTTATTCTCTTAATTTTGTCTAGCCGCTGTTTTTAGGTCTCCCCAACTGATACAAGGGGCTTAGATTTTAGGGGTTAAGTGCTGTGGGTACTGCTAGTATTGCAAAACTTTGCAGGTGCTTGCTAAACAATGTACTGCTTGCTGAACATTTGTTATACCAGCCAGGCAAAGGGGAAGGATGTATGGGAGGATAAGGATAGGATGCCAGACCATTGATAAGAGGAAGAAACCATGACCACAATTCCTGCTTTTGGACCTTGGAACTGGCTCGAACCAGCTTTGAGGTTTGGACTTGGACCAGGACCTCAGAGAGCATGCGCAAGGAAGCAACGTGAAAAGTTTAAGTCTGAGGTAGAGTGTTTACTTCATCAGAGGATGACTTTACTTCATCCCAGAGACCCCGGCCCACAACCACCAGGCGGCACTGCGCAGGCATAATAGGATGCCAAGCTAAGTATAATACGAAGCAGAGACAGACGATGCATATGTATAGGTGTATTGTGTAACCTGATGCATATGCAGTTTGTAACCAGATACATTTCAAGCTGAGTACCGCAGTTGGCACGCATGGTTTTTTGGGGCTACCCTCTATGGATGCTAAAAAGCTAGGAGCAGAGGAATTTTCCAGCTGCTGCGCAATTTTGTGAAGTTTTCCTTTCTCATACAGCTAGCTGAGAAACAGCGAAGATGGTTTTGTAAACTAATTCTCTATCTCTGCACCTGGGGTTTGTTTTCCAGTCTTGTTTTGGTATATTGGAAAAAATATTTTGAATGGGTGTTAGAGAACCTCAGCCAATCCTTCTAAAGGGTGGTTGGTCAAAGAACCAATGACCTCCTACCACTCTTGCGGACCACGTTATATAAACCGGTTTATAATTAATTAAATTGAGCTATTCTCCTTGGACTTATGTCGTGATTCTTGCCATTTCTCGGTACAACTGCGACATCTGGTGGCCAGCGATGTGTACTACAACCGCAACCAAACAGAGGCGAAGTGAGACGCTTCCCGCGATTTGAAGGTACACACACATTCCCCCCCCCTCGCCCCGGGGTACGGGGACGGAACTCTAAATTGAAAAGATGGAGCATAAAATTTCAAAGGAAAGCATGGTCCTTGCTGCCTGGAAAACTGTTTTATCTGCACAAAATGCTGAAATTTCAGATGAGACTATATGCAAGGTCTTGAGCTGGGCAGCAGACCACGGCGCCTCAGCAGAGCCTGATATCGCGTTTGGCTTGGACACTTGGAAACTGTTAGGGGACAGATTATGAGTTCACATACGGAGATATGGGGGTGTCTGAACTGTTTTGCACTTGGCGTTTCTTATTTTGTGCCTTACAAGGTTTTTGTGCAAAATATGACGAAGATGGACAGCCCAGTTTGGAAGGTTCTGAGGGCTCTGCCAGGGACGATAAGTTATGTGAGGGTGGACTGACTCAGGACAGCGTGGGCAGTACAATCGCCCCGTCTCCGACACTAGTCCGGGGGACGGCGCGGGGGTCCTACCCTTCCCTGCAGAAGTATGTCCCTTCAAGATACCCCTCAACAGCAGAAGAACTGGAGCGCCCTCCACCTTTCACTCCAGTGGCCCTCCCTCCCTCCTCTGTGCCACAGCTGCCCATCCAGCCACCTACTTTGGTTGATGCAGTGGGATCTGCCCTTCCCACAGCTCTGCCTTTGCTGCAACCAGGAGAGGCGGGGGGTGTCATGGCGGCTTCCTCCCCGGTGCCGCCTGCCGCTCCACGGAGAGGCCCGGCGCCGCCCGCCGCCCCGCAGGCGGCCCTGGCACCATTAGCTCCGCAACCGGGCTCGGCGCCGCTGCCTGCCGCAACGCAACCCACCGCGCTGATGCCGCAGGGACCGTCTGTGCCACTCCCGGGCGTGGCCATGGCGCCCTGGTCTCCCACAGCCACGTTTTTTGTGCCTTTCTGTCCCACGCCGGTACCCATAGCGCTTGGCTATCATGCACATGTCCCAACAGCCAGGCAATTTTCGGCGCAGGCTCAGATGCCGCAGTCACCAGTGGCGGGCTCCTTGGCAGAACAGCTTCTGGCGGTTTTGCGTGAGGCAGTACAACATTTCGTAGTGCTGACGGAGGTGTTGCGACAGGCTACTGCTGCTGGACCCACACTGGGGCTGACGCAGCCAGCTTCGGCGCTTGTTGGGGTCTCCTCCCCCCGCCATGTAGCCCTGGGAGAGGGGCCCTGAGGGGACAGAGACAGGATTTCCCGAGCCCCTGGTCTGCCTCGTTCGCCATTGGTTGTTTTGTGCTCCCCTGCGCGGGCAAGGACCCTCTGGTCCCGTGATTGCAGCAGTTCCTCGGCAGATCCCGGCCATGCGGCTGGAGAAATAAACATCTCTCTGAAACATCTACCAAGAATCTGTCCATATATATTTCTTTTCCACGGGACTCTTCCTTGTTTGGTACATTGTGTTACAGAATCCCCACTGCAACATAATGGTGGCTAATGCGGGCAGAACGATACCCGATCCCTAAGCGACTGATGTGTGTGAGTAAACCCTAGAAACTTTGGATTCCTCTTCTTGTTTTTGTTTTGCTGTTCCATATCTAAACTATGGAGGAACCGTGGGAAGACTCTTGGCTCTCAGAGCCGCATATGGACATTTATCTTAAACTTGAAAAGATTCCTGACAAACGATTTGTAAATTTTAGCTTAATTCAAGCTCAAAAGGAATTGAAACATTTCCTTTCATGGTTGTTTAAGAACTTTTGCTATGTTTCTTGGGATTTAATTCTTACCAAAGACTTTTGGAACACCATTTGGACACAGTTAATTTTTGAGTCAAAATATATGCGAATGGAAGAAAATTTTTGTGAATATTATTTAATTACCGAGACTGTTGAGCAATGTCAGCCGTGTCCTGGTGAAGGGAAGCCTGGCTCAGTGACCGTGCGACCCAGGCCACGTGGACCAAGCGCTCTGCGAGCAGCAGCAAGGCAGTTCCCGTGCGTGGGCAGAGCGACGCGAGCTGCAGTGTCAGCGGTGGAGTGAGGCGCGGCGGGAGTGGCGCGACCCAGCGGTGCCCGCCCGGCCCCGCACAGCGTGTGGTGGAGCGAGCCCTGTGAACGCCCAACTGAGAGGGGCGGCGTGCGGGCCGCGGCCGGCAGCAGTGGAGCAGAGCCGCGCCCAGCTGAAACACGCACTGGAGCAGGGCGCGGGGGGGTCATCCCTCAGGGGCCCAGCCGAGACGTGGATGCAACGCCTGGCAGCGGCAGCGAAGCTGCGACCAGAGGAGGCAACGCGCGGAGAACTGAGCGCTGCGGCCCGGCCCAGCCCGTGAAGCCCCGAACGTACCCCCGGGAAGAGCGCACAGGCACAAGCAGCTCTGGCAGCCTCGGCAGCACTAGCAGCCCTGGCAATTGCAACACGGGAGTGAGCGAAAGAGAAAGCAAGAACGCAGCGAGACATAAAACAGCAGCCACTCGGGAAAAGATCATCGTAGCTAAGGTTTTAAGAATAGTAAAGTGGTATAATGTTAAACAAAATTATGGTTTTATAACAAGATGTGACAACCAGCAAGACATATTCGTTCATAGAACTGCTATTAAAAAGAATAACCCTGAAAAATGCATCCCAAGCTTGGGAGATGGAGAGGTGGTGGGATTCAAAATTATACAAGGTAGAAAAGGGTTACAAGCATTGCAGGTCACTGGGCCTGATGGTGTTCCTGTGAAAGGCAGTATATATGCTAAAAATCGTAGTCATGTTAGACAGTATCTCCATTATAAGCCCCCCATACAGTCTCCCTTTCCTAATCCCACCTTTCCCCTTTATCCTATATCTTATTACCCCCAGTGTATTCCCAATCCATTTTTTCATCCATGGTTTCCCTCACAAAACCATACCTTTGCCAATTGTTTCCCCAAAAATCCCTTTCCAATGCCGAGTGGGGGATGAAAAGGGGGAGGGAAGAAATTAAACCCTCTCTTGCCTCAGTTTCCCCACAAAGCATGCTCAGAGAGCTCTGTCTCCCTTCTGTCAGCCTTAAGATGTTCCAGAGAATCTGTTTGGACATTTAAAGACTCAGGAGGGTGGCTTGTTTTGTTTTGAAACTGTCCTTGCTGTTTTCAATGTTAAGTTTTACATCTCTTTTGTTAAAAATAAACGGGTGAAATGTTGGGGTCTCCTCCCCCTGCCACGTAGCCCTGGGAGAGGGGCCCTGAGGGGACAGAGACGGGGTTTCCTGGGCCCCTGGTCTGCCTCGTTTGCCATTGGTTGTTTTGTGTTCCCCTGCGCGAGCAAGGACCCTCTGGTCCCGTGATTGCAGCAGTTCCTCGGCAGATCCCGGCCATGCGGCTGGAGAAATAAACATCTCTCTGAAACATCTACCAAGAATCTGTCCATATATATTTCTTTTCCACGGGACTCCTCCTTGTTTGGTACATCATGTTGCAGAATCCCCACTGCAACATAAGGCACTGGCAGCCCTGGCCGCGGTACTGAGCACAGTGCCGGCAGGCCCAGCACCGGCACCTGCGCAGACAGCAGTGCCGATGCAAGCTGCATTGCCAAGTGTAGCCCCCGCCACTACAGCCCATGACACTACAGCCTCCACCGCTACACCGCTCGCTGGTCCGGCGCCTGCATCCTGCCAGCCTCCCGAGAGACCATCGGACACACTCCTGCCCAACGATGCGAGCAGCGTTGCTATGGAAATACCTGCTTCGCTACGGGATTCTGTGAAGGCACTCAGACGCCAGCAATCAGGAAAACGGCTAGCCCACAGCTGTCCTTGGACCCTTCCAGAATGCAAGGTGACTGTGCATCCAAAAAATTCAAAACGGTTCTGGGAGGAGGTCAAGAGGTGGGCTCTGGAGGCTGGGGACTGGGATGTAATAGAAAGAGTTGGGATGCCTGAAGAGGAAAGGGGACCTGAGCAGGCTGCTACCTTGCCTCAGAGTGGTGTGCAGGTAGATCAAAGTGATGTAACAATGGACCAAGGTGATAGTGATACAGAGGGTGATCCAATCCTTTCCTGTACAGAAAGCTCTTCCTAATTCAGGTCAGTCTGAAAAACATGACACTTTTGCTTGGAAAGTGGTCCAAGATTTACAAACTAAGGTCTCTCAATATGGATTAGATTCTCCTGAGGTCATGCAGATTATTAGAGTGCTGAATACTGATCTGCTTTCTCCGTTTGATATTAAGCATTTAAGTCAGGTATTATTTCAACCTGTACAATATCAAGTTTTTGAGGCCAATTGGAGAAGGATGGCTGAAAAAGCTACAGCTGGGAATATGCAGGTGCCTCCAACTGATCCCAGATATGGAGTTCCTGCAGATGCTCTCATGGGAGCCAATAACTATTGGGACCCTGATGCTCAAGCTACCTGACATCCTCAGATCCTTGAACAGACTCAGAGGATTGGTATGGGAGCCCTATTAAAGGGCATAGACATGGCTGCTTCTAAAACACGATATGTGAAAATATCTCAGGGGCAGAAAGAGAACTTTTTATCTTTCGTGGAAAAGATTGCTGCAGCCCTCGAGAAGCAGGTTGAAGATGAGGTCGTGAGGCAGCTGTTGTGCAGACAGTTAGCAAGAGATAATGCCAATGATGAGTGTAGAAGGATCATTGATGCTTTGCCAGGAGAACCCACACTAACAGACATGGTTGAAGCCTGCTCTAAGGTGGGATCTGGAGATCATAAGTCTGCTTTGGCTGCAGTTGTGCAGCCTATTCAATCAAATTCTGATCGTGGACAGAAGAGGCCTGGAGTTGAGAGCAAACAGAACCAGATTGGAAAAAAAGCAGAGAAATAAGGAGAACAGGGGAGCTGCTCAATGCAAGAGAGGCGGTAGGCCAGCTCATTCTGCAGAATACTGTGAATCTATGTACCGTGCCAATGGTCGACTTCTGACACACTCGGGAAACTTGAACAGGAGCTCAAAGGGCATGTGTGCTTGGACACAAATGTTTCCTCAGGGCATGGCTCTGCCGCCGACACAGGCCTACTCAGCCAGCTTAGAGCCAGCACCCAGGGATCAGCCGGGGTGGATGTGCACACCACAGCAACAATTGTCCTAGAATCCTGTCGTGTTTATAAGGTTCCTTTGGATGCTTATGGGCCCCTAGGTCAAGGCTTCAGTGCATTGCTTGTGGGCAGATCTAGTGTTACCATTTGGGGGATCTTTGTACACCCAGGAGTTATTGATGCTGATTTTATAGGCCAGATTTGTGCTATGGTTTCCACACCCACGCCCCCCCATCACTATTCCTGAAAAGACGTGTATTGCTCAACTTGTGCCTTTCAAGTCGTGTGTTCCCAGGTCAGAACAATGATGTCGTGGAGATGGTGGCTTTGGATCTACGGGACTTCTGCAGATCTTCTGGACTGCAGACATCTCTAGCCAAAAGCCTCAGATCACATGTACCCTAATCCTGCCAAATGCCCAGCTGCCCACGATCCAGCTCTGAGGTTTGATCGACACGGGTGCTGATGTGACAATCATCTCTGCGTAGCGTCCTGCGTGGCCTTTAGCCCCTGTGGGGTTAGCCATTGCAGGGTTGGGAGGAACCACACAGAGCTATTTAAGCGAACGACCTGTAGTGATAAAAAACCCAGAGGGACAAACAGCTACAGTTAGACCCTATGTCACTGAAGCTCTGCTTAACCTCTGGGGGCAGGATGTATTGGCTGCCTGGGGGGTACGGATTGGGACAAATTTTTGATGGGGGCCACTGTGCTGAAGGGTGCAGAGTATCCTACGCTGCTTTTGCGGTGGCTAGTAAACAAACCTATCTGGAATCTCCAGTGGCCCCTACCAAAAGAGAAATTAGTCGCCCTTGTTGGTTCAGGAACAATTACAACAGGAACATCTTGAGCCTTCTACTAGTCCCTGGAACACTCCTGTTTTTGTGATTAAGAAGAAATCAGGGAAGTGGAGATTGTTGCAGGATCTCCGACAAATCAATGCAGTGATGGAAAGTATGGGGTCATTGCAGCCTGGTATGCCCTGACCCACCATGATCCCAACAAGGTGGGAAATCCTGATCATTGATTCGAAGGATTGCTTTTTCACTATTCCTTTGCATCCTCATAACAAGCCAAAATTTGCTTTTACTGTGCCTGCAGTTAACAATGTCGAACCTGCACAGAGATATCAATGGAAGGTTCTACCTCAGGGCATGAAGAACAGCCCAACTATCTGCCAATGGTATGTTGCTCAGGCTTTATCCGGAGTCCATGAGCAGTTTCTTGAGGCATACTGCTACCATTACATGGATGATATCCTGGTGGCAGCATCCACCCAGGATGAGCTGCTCAGGATACAGCCTCTGCTGCTCGATGCTCTGCATTCTTATGGATTGCAAGTGGCTCTGGAGAAAGTTCAACAGCATCCTCCTTGGAAATATTTAGGAGTCAAAATTGTGGCTCAAACTATACAACACCAAGAGGTGCAATTCTTGGGTTCTATTAAGACCTTGAATGATGCTCAGAAATTGCTGGGTATCATCAATTGGTTATGTCCTTATTTAGGGCTAACCACAGCACAACTTTCCCTGCTTTTTAATATTTTAAAGGGGGACCCCGAGTTGAATTCACCTTGGAAATTGACTCCTGAAGCGCCACAAGTGCTGGAGGAGGTGCAACAGGCTGTTTATGCTCATCAGGTTTATCAAGTGGATCCCTCCATTGATATCACTGTTTTCATTACCACTCCAGATTTGCATCCTACAGGTATAATTGGCCAGTGGAATAAACAATGGCCTGATCCTTTGCATATTCTGGAATGGGTCTTCTTGCCACATCAGCCAAAATGACAGCACCCACACTGATTGCTAGTCTGATAATCAAATGCCGCCAACGGTGTTTGCAATTAATGGCAGCAGACCCTGCAACAACTGTTCTTCTAGTACAGCAGGAACACTTTGAGTGGAGCCTTACTAACAGCGCTCCTTTGAAAAATACACTGCAGAATTTTTTGGGACAGATTGCTTATCATCTGCCCAGCCACAAATTATTGCAATTGGAAAAATCGACAAGCTTCACCTTGCGGCCAAAAAATAGTCGGGTGCCAGTGAAAGGACCCATCATCTTCACCGATGGGTCTGGGAAAACTGGGAAAGCTATTGTTACCTGGAAGGAGGAATCTGAGTGGCAGGTGCTGGAAGGCCACAAGACAGGCTCAGCCCAGCTGGTTGAACTGAGGGCTGTTGCCATGGCTTTTCAACGGTTTTCTCAGGTACCTTTGAATTTGATCACTGATTCTGCTTACGTAGCAGACATAACTCAGCGCTTAGATTGTTCGCTTTTGAAGGAAGTGAATAATGCGGCTCTGTTTTCACTATTGACAACTTTGTGCTGTGCAATTCAAGCTCGAGTGCATCCATATTACATTTTGCATATTTGAAGTCACACCACTTTGCCAGGTTTCATAACAGAAGGTGATGCCAGGGCTGACATGCTAGCTAACCCTGCGTGGGTAGCACCTCAGCCTGACAGAATTGCACAAGCCAAGGCATCGCACAATTTTTTCCATCAAAGTGCGCATACCTTGCAGAAGCAGTTTCACCTAACGCCAGCTGAGGCTCGGGACATTGTCAGCGCTTGTGCTGACTGTCACAGACTCACTGCACCTTTGCCATCGGGGGTAAGCCCCAGAGGGCTAAAAGCCTTGCAGATTTGGCAAACGGATGTAACATACATTCCTGAATTTGGCAGATTTAAGTATGTGCACGTGTCTATTGACACTTTCTCCTCAGCTATGTGAGCATCTGCTCATACTGGAGAGAAAGGTCACGATGTCATTGCCCATTGGAAATTGGCTTTCGCGATCTTGGGTGTGCCTTCTTCTGTGAAAACCGATAATGGCCCTGCCTATGCCTCTCAGAAGAGGCCGCAGTTTCTGCACCTATGGGGCATAGATCATACTTTGGGTTTTCCCCATTCTCCTACTGGCCAAGCCATTGTTGAACGTGCTCACGGCACTTTGAAGCATGTTCTGGAAAAACAAAAAGGGGGAATGAATGTAGAAACCCCACAGAGTCGATTAGAAAAAGCTCTGTATGCAATCAATCATCTTATAGTGCCACCAAATTCAAACAATCCTGTTATTTTGAATCATTTTCTCTCATTGCAGTCTTCAGGCGAGACGCACCTGCCTCGAGTGAAAGTCTGGGTACGGGACCTGCTCACCAAGAAGTGGGAAGGCCCGTGTGAGCTTATTGCTTGGAGTCATGGGTATGCTTGCTTTCCCACAGATACTGGGGTATGATGGCTACCTGCAAGATGCGTTCGCCCTGACCTGCGGCACCAGAAGCAGAACAGGCAACCTCCAAGGCAACCTCCAGATGATGACCAGAATGCAGATCATCAGCCAGATGATCCTTCTGATGATGACCAGGATGTCGACCATCAGTCGGATGGTCCTTCTACAAGCAGAGACTGGGATGGTCCTTCTACTAGCAGAGACTGAACTTTAAGCTTCTTTTTTTATGGAGTCAGAACATTAAAGCCCTTAAGGCTATGTAAAATTAAGCTGATGTAGAATTGTAATAGTTGATGTAGAATTGGGTTCGCTTGATGTATTTCCCATGGCATCGCTGGAGAATCTCTCTGCCTACCTTAAATTAGTATCTGATTTAGATTCTGTTTGTTAACTGGCCATTACCAAACAGACCCCTTATGCTGTGTTTGTTCTCCTTGCTGCAAGGGATCCTGCAGAGGATTACTGTTGAGAGTCTTTCTGAAGAATGGCTAAAGAGCAAAGGTCATGATAACACAGGAGGCTTAGAAAAGATGCAGACACTGAGTCCTTGAGCAAGAGGTTGCATAAATAACAGTGTGCATTCAGATAAGAAAGAAGACAGAAACCATATGGAAGAGAAAGATAAGACCACCGTGTTTGTAGATCCCACGGAATAGCTCCCACCAATGAGGAGCTCAACTTTTGCAATATGTATGAGCTAATTAAAGGTACTATAAGTAAGTGTAGTTTTGAAAAATAAATCGAGACTTGCTGAACATCATGCCTTGAGTGCTTGTCTCCCGCGACTCCACCCAACATCTGGCACCCGAACAGGAGAAGTTGCCCTAGCCTTATGCGATGGGGGAGTTGCGTTGGGGTCGGGTCCCGCAGCTAGACGGACGGCGAAAGAGGTCTCGTATACTGCAACGATTTCCTCCGCGCCCGAGCGACCGCACAGGCGGGCTCGCCGATACGTGCTGCCGAAGCCTGGAGGGGCTAGCAACGGTACCGACGTAAGTATGGAAAGGCAAGCAGCACAGGAACTTTTCAAGGCTTTTTTGCTTAAGCGTAATTTTAAAGGGATTGATCTTGATAAAGACCTCCCCGCTCTTTTAACGCATGCGCGCTCTTACGGTTTTTTCACTGACCCCCACTCCATTCATGAATTAAGTCAGTGGCGCGCGTATAGTGATAAACTTTGGGATCTTGTCTTAGATGACGATAAGCCAGCTAAAAAGATAGCTAAACTATGGAGAGTTGTTTATAATGAACTTTTAATGGTACAAGCAGAGTAAAGGGCAGCAGAAAAAATTAAGGCAGTCCATGATAAAAACCGTAATTACGATTCTGCTGCTTCCCTTTACTCCGCTGCCCCTAACCCCCCCACCTTTGCTACAGTCGAGGTTCCGCCTGAGGCATTTGCCTCCGGCCCGGCTTCACACTCACCCTCTGCGCCCCCTGATCCTCCCCTGCAGTCCCCGCCCCCGTCCCCCTCGCAGCAGCCGCGGCAGCCGCAGCAGCCGCCGCCGCCGCAGCCGTCTGTTCCTCCGGATCGCTCTCGTTCGCAAAACCCTTTCCTAAGCCATGAGCCTGTCCCTGGGGCGGATTCTGACCTCGCGGAGGCCATGGCCAAGGGTCATAGAGAGCTGTGGGCAGCTCTCGCTCGTGACGGTTTGCATAAAGGCGATGCAGAGATGCTAGCGGCTGCCCAGGAAAGCTTGGCTTTCCCTGTTCTGTTTGTTCCTAATCCACAGGGAGGCAATATTGCGCAAGTTACTAACCTCGACTGGAAGCTGTTAGCTCAGCTACGAGCAACGGTGGGGAATTACGGTGTCACCAGTGAACCAGTTAAACAGATGCTTGATTATATTTTTAACGCTTTTACCCTTCTTCCTGCTGACATTAAAGGCATTACTAAGCTCATGTATACCCCGCATCAGCGACTGCTTTTTGAGGCTCGCTGGAGGGAGGAGGCAGCTGTTAGTGCAGATCTCGCTAGACCCCAGGGAGATCCGTTAGCAGATATCACTGTAGATGAACTACTAGGACAGGGTCAACATATGAGGGTTGAGGCTCAGGCTGCACTAGGCCCTGCTAAATTGCGGGAAGCTATGGCAGTTGCTAAGAAAGCTATGGATAAAGTCCGAGCCCCGGGTGGGATCCCTATGTATATGAACATTAAGCAAGGCAGAGAGGAATCTTTAGGCTCTTTTGTTGACAAAGTTATGGAAGCCATCTCAAAAGCTGGGGTTCAAGAGCATATGCATGACCCGTTACTTAAGCAATGCCTTTTACAAAATGGCAATCAAGCCACCCGTGCCCTCATTACTTCCACCCCAGGGGATTGGACTGTCCAGCAGCTCCTAGAAAAGGCTGCTACCATGCCCACTGGCTCTCAGCTGTTCTTAGCACAGGCTTTAGAAAAGTTAGGTGAAGGGCTTAAAGAACAGGCTATTAGCTCTCAAAATCAGGTAATGGCAGCCCTTGCTCCTCTCCAAGCGGCAGCAGCACGTCCTCGCCCAGTTCCAGGTGGCCGCATGAAGTGTTATCGCTGTGGGACACCCAGTCATATTCGTCGCGAATGTACAGCCGCAAGAATTTAGCGACCCAGCGCGAACAGCGGCCGCGCGACGACACAAGTAACCGCTCCAGCACCTCTACCTGTCCCCGCCCAGCGACAAGCGGAAGTCTCGGCCTGGACCTGGCAGCCTCAGTAGATACCGAGTTGCTAACATCAGAAATCCATCGCATTCCCACTGGTGTCATCGGACCTGTGTATATTAATGGCCAAGCTATGGGAGAACTTATTGTAGGTCGTTCATCTGCAATTACAATGGGACTCCTAGTAGAGACTGGTCTTGTTGATGCTGACTCCGCTAAAGAAATTTTTATTTTAGCACATACCGATTATCCTCCCGTTAAGATCCCGGCAGGACAAAAGTTAGCACAACTAGTACCATTACCACATCTGGCTTCAAGCATTCCGCCTGTTTGTGATGCACCTAGGTGTCAGCCAAGTCCTGGCTCTACTGGATCTCTGACCTTACTCACTATTGATCTCACCTCCCGCCCACGGAAGCGTTGTCTCCTGCTGCATCAGGCAGAGTCCATCACCTTGGAACCTATCCTCAACCCCCGACGCCCATGCCTTGGGTGCGCTACAAAGACCCCAAGACGGGACTTTGGCAGGATCCTGTAAAAACCTTGTACTGGGGAAGAGGTTACTTATGTGTGTCCACTCCGACAGGTCCCCTATGGGTTCCGGCCAAATGGACTAAGCCTGTTGTCACTGATGAGCAACCCACAACAGAGGAAGAAAAGAAGGGTACAGAGGAAGATCTCACAGATCCTGCAGGAAGCTGAGCAGCGGTTTTGCATTACCTTCCTTGTGGACTCTGAACAGGAGATAGAGGGTTATCTCCTCCCACACTTGCAGAGACACTTTTTGCGCTTTTGCCAATCTGCTTGCTTTGCATGTAATTGTAACAATCATAAGGCGTGGGTAAGATTGCTTTGCGGAGGCTGTAATTTACAGTGGTGGGTCCACCAGCAACATCTATCAGAAGGGTTTTGGTGTCAGTCTTGCAGTTTTCACTGGCACCGTGAGACGGCTCAAGGAGCATTAGTACAACTCACAGGCAAAAATATCATTGACAGTTTGCAATTAGTTGAAAATCTTGAAGATCTGCGGCTAAGAGAATTAGAGTGGTCAGTACAGCATTTAGCAAAAAAGATCTTAGCCGATAGCTACTCTGTAATTTTGCAATCCTCGTGCCAACCAAATATCGGGGTCCCCATTCAGTGGCAAGTTGACCCAAGAAAGTGGGATCATGTTTGCCGGCGGTTTAAGCATCGTGCTGCTAATCGCAGGCTCAGTAATGGGTCACCCCCTTTCCTATCCTCCTAAGGTGTTTGACCCTAGAGATAATATCTGGGTCTCCTTGGCACGTGAATTGAACACCACAACATTCTGTGCCTCCCTAGCCACACCCAGTACCCCATTTTTGACATGCTTAGTTGGAGTACCACTAACAGATAATACATGGCGTAACTTCGTAATCGAGACCCAGAACCAGTTCAAAATTATTAGACCATTAAAATCCACAATGAATATTACCGCTGGCCTACAAGAGTATGATAGCTGGGATGATAAACTCCCGGTGGGTCCTGAGCCACAAGAGATAGAACTAGTTGATTCTCTTAACGCTACAGCCTGTATTTATATTAATAGTTCACGTAATTTATGCCAAGAGGGCAGCCTTAATGGCTGTCGACTGAATGAATCCAACCCCACCTTGATTTATCCTATTGGCAATGCTTCACAGTGGGATTTAGAATGGTGCAACATTACCGTGAGAAATCGATCTCTTGCAGCCCCTGGAACGTTTTTCCCTCGAAAGTTACCCAGAGGGTTTTTCCTAATTTGTGGGAATCGTGCCTGGTCAGGTATTCCATCCAGGCCTGTAGGTGGGCCCTGTACCTTTGGCCAACTGAGTCTTGCACTTCCACAGCACCATCCTAATGCTACACACCGAACACAATGGCAGAGGTCTTTAACAGAAACTATAACACCTGAATGTCAGGATGACCTCACGCTATGGAGCAAATCAGAAGTGCTTTTTACCTCCCTTTTTGTTCCTGGTGCAGCTGCGGCACGAGCCCATCGTCACTTAGAAAAACTGGCATGTTGGGTAGTTAAACAGGCAAACGGTACCAGCCGAGTGTTGTCTGAACTTGCAGAAGATCTGAGTTCAGTCCAACACGCCCTGCTTCAGAATAGAGCAGCTATAGATTTTCTACTCTTAGCCCACGGCCATGGCTGTGAAGACTTTGAAGGAATGTGCTGTATGGATCTTGAGGATCATTCTAAGTCCATCCACGCCGAAATTAAGAATTTGATTGAACACTCCCAAAAAATAAAAAAAGACTCCGGATTTTTCGGATTAGAAGGACTTACAGAGTGGATGGGCTTAGAAGGATGGATGAAAAGTGTGATTAAATCTTTAATGCTGTTGCTAATAATTGTTTTGCTTGGTTTACTTATGCTTAGCTGTATAATGTCATGTGTAAAAAATTTAATTTTGAAGTCAGTCAATATGACTATGATCATGCAAAAAGAAAACAGGGGAAGTGTTGAGAGTCTTTCTGAAGAATGGCTAAAGAGCAAAGGTCATGATAACACAGGAGGCTTAGAAAAGATGCAGACACTGAGTCCTTGAGCAAGAGGTTGCATAAATAACAGTGTGCATTCAGATAAGAAAGAAGACAGAAACCATATGGAAGAGAAAGATAAGACCACCGTGTTTGTAGATCCCACGGAATAGCTCCCACCAATGAGGAGCTCAACTTTTGCAATATGTATGAGCTAATTAAAGGTACTATAAGTAAGTGTAGTTTTGAAAAATAAATCGAGACTTGCTGAACATCATGCCTTGAGTGCTTGTCTCCCGCGACTCCACCCAACAGATTACGAATGCAACCATTTTGGTCTTAAACAAAAAGGGGGAATTGTGGATGCTAAAAAGCTAGGAGCAGAGGAATTTTCCAGCTGCTGCGCAATTTTGTGAAGTTTTCCTTTCTCATACAGCTAGCTGAGAAACAGCGAAGATGGTTTTGTAAACTAATTCTCTATCTCTGCACCTGGGGTTTGTTTTCCAGTCTTGTTTTGGTATATTGGAAAAAATATTTTGAATGGGTGTTAGAGAACCTCAGCCAATCCTTCTAAGGGGTGGTTGGTCAAAGGACCAATGACCTCCTACCACTCTTGCGGACCACGTTATATAAACAGGTTTATAATTAATTAAATTGAGCTATTCTCCTTGGACTTATGTCGTGATTCTTGCCATTTCTCGGTACAACAATGACAACCCTCCATGCGTCTGGCACCACAGTAAACACACCTACTTTACAACTTTCGAGTTGTAGAGTCTTTTCCTCATATCACAACAAGGCATCACTGCAGCAATGAAAAAAGACCAATTGGCAGCTCAGAGGTAAACCTATCTGGGCTGCTGCATTGTGGCAGGACATCGCTGCACAGGTAGAAAATATGGCTCTAAAGGTACATCGATGCTCACATGCCCAAAAGCTGCACCACTGAAGAACATCAAAACAATAAATAGGTAGATAAGGCTGCCAAAATTGGAATAGTTCAGGTAGACTTCGACTGGGAATGGAAGGGTGAGCTATTTATAGCCCAATGAGCCCATGAAACATTGGGACATCTAGGGAGAGATGCCACATACAGATGGGCTTGTGATCGAGGGGTGGACTTGACCATGGAGGCCATCACACAGGTTATTCATGAAAGGAATGAGATAGATTTGTCTTTACAAACAAACTGTGGGTTTGCTGATAGGTAAAGACAGATACTGAGAGACAAAAGAAGCAATGGGAAGAACCATAAATTCCATAGGAATAGAAAAAGGGGGGATATACTTTAGAAGGGGGTCTGTATTAAGCGATTTGGGAATTCTTTACCTCTCAAGTACCTCAGCCAATGGGGAAAGAGAGAGGGAAATGCGGCAGGCAAATTAAGATAAATAGGAGGCTGCGTCCTTTAACAGTTTGAGAGACCCCAGGGAAAATGCCCCATGGTCTCTCCCTTTATTAGAATAAAGTAACAGGACTCCCCTGTCCCCTTTTTGGACATAAACCTCTGGTGTTTGTGGATTAATTTTCCTGACATTCAGAAATATGAAACGTGCTGCAATGAAGCCAGCCATGCGAGTAAAATCTCCTTGGAATAGAGGGCAGTGGCTGGGTTTTTGATATGGTGAGGCTTGGCAAATAGACTACATTTGACTACTGCCATGAACATGCCAAGGCAAGAGCTACATACTGACCATGGTGGAGGCAACAACTGGCTGGAAACACCCTGTAAACCATGCTGTTGGAAATGCTACAAAGGTTAAAATTTTTTATGTAGCTTTAATCAATTTTGTTTGCCCTTGTCATGGGGGAAGGGAATTGAAATTTCTTTTCAGGGGATTGGTCCACCAGGTGAGGTCTGATGAGCTTAATATCTCAACAGACTGGGAGTAGAACAGAAGATACACAAAAGATAACCATCAATGACTATTAAGGAACATCAACTCCAAACATCAACCCTGGCATGGTCGGAGATACCTGGTCTGGGAAAAGACAGATAAGAATGAGGACCTAATTAACATCAGAGGCATTGGGGTTTTAAGAGGTCTAGTTTTTTTTCTCTTAATTTTCCCCCATTCTGTTACTAAGATACAAATCTCTGGGTGCTTAAGAGAAGACAAAAGACCTGGCTACTTTTTTGTTTCAGCTGGGTGTGGGGTCAGTTCGCTTTCAGCAGTTCGGCAGTTCGGAGAGAGAAGCTGCTGGTTCTTTTTGGCCGCTTTTCTTTCTGCAGAGAAAGATCCCAGGATCCCCGGCCCACCTTCCCTGCCCCGCTGGAGGCCGGGCTGTGGCTGCCCTGCCCCGCCGCTGATTCGAGCCTTCGCTGCGTTGTAGCCGTGCTCACCCTGCCTGCCTAGAACTCCGGGGGATTCTCCGTTTGGATACATCTCGTCTGTCCTCCGGGATTTGTGCTCATCCCTGCCGCTCCAGCCTGCTGTTCCAGCTGGCTGTTCCAGCCTGCTGTTCCCAAAGCTCCAGCCGGACACCGGGGCCAGCTGTCCGGGGGTTTGTGAAGCCTTTGTTCCATCCTTCCCTGGGATCCCAGGCCACCGGTGCCACGTGCTCCCCGAGCTCGGTCCGGAGCACCCCCTGCAGCCACGGGGAAACCATCGCACCTGCCCTGCTCACCGGGAGCCGCCAGCGCCCCTGCCGGCTGCAAGCAGAACTGCACCCAAGGGGAAAAGGGCCTGACAGCTGAGAAGGCTGGGACTGGGTTTGTGATTGTTTGCTGTTACTGCCATAGTTATTGTTGTTTTGTTTGACTGGTTATATATATAATAGTAAAGAACTGTTATTCCTATTTCCCACATCTTTGCCTAAAAGCCCTTGACTTCAAAATTATAATAACTCGGAGGGAAGGGGGTTACATCTGCCATTCCAAGGGAGGCTTCTGCCTTCCTTAGCAGACACCTGTCTTTCAAACCAGGACAGGAGGCAAAGAGATCTGTAGCCAATAGGAAACCAAACACTAAGAACTGAGTAACTTGGGACCAATGAATATTGAACCAATGAATTTCTATGGGTTTTAACTGTATAAGTATCTGAAAAATCTAGTAAAATTAATGTGTCATGGAATGATTTTCTCTGCACTGAGGAAGAGGCAGTCAATAACTAACTCATGTAAGCACAAGTTAATTATTGGGAGACAGCAAATGTTAGTTCAGACAGAGGATGTTAATTACAAAACCTAAGAAACCGAATTCACCCTAATCTTGTCAAGATAGAGGGGACAAGGATTATCTCAGAGACTGCTGAATCATTCCTCGAAGGACTACACATGCCCAGGGAGAAAGGTGAAAAGTGCACTGTGAGGAAGACTACTGGTCTTCATCAGAAAGACCCCCAAGGAAGAGGAGACATCTTCCTCAGCGCAACCACCAGGACACACAGTGCATGAGTGACCTGTATGCTAATGATATTAATGACTTCCAAGAAATAATTTGTATAACCACACCTGTCCCAAGGAATGTGATGAATATTCATAATTTTACCCATAATACTGTGTTGTAGGGAGCATCGCTGTGTGTGTTTGGAGGAGCGATCCCCACACACCTGGCGCACCGAATAAAGCAAATACCCACTTCTCTGACTCTGTCTCTGAAGTGTCTCTTGGCCCGGTTTCGGAGCGATTCATCTGGCATCCCAGATGGGACCCTCTCTGCCTGGCTGCCGGATCCGGGGTAAGCAGACTTCCCAGTTGCGACCCTGAATTTTCAGGGGGAGCTCAGCTGTCCTTTGGCTCACGGCAGGGGCAGACAAGGACCATCTGCACCAAATTAAGGTATTTGCTATTCCTTTTAAACACAGAAATACCTGCAGGTCCAGGGTTTGAGTCCCTGACGGTGGGTTGAAAGTCCCGAGGAAGACTGGGTCTCCCAAAATTAGTCCTGGGCAAGAGGAAAAGTACTTTTAAAGGGGTTGGACCCCCCTGTGAAAGGTACCTTTAAGGGGCTGGACCCCGCTGTCATGTGCTATTGTACTGCTATCTTTTGTTTTGTCTGTTGCTACTCTGCTGCTGTGTGAGTGAGAGTGGATGAGACGTGCTGTCAAAGTACGAAGTGAGTGAGGGGCTCTATCTGCGGTTCCGTACCCCGGCGACGGGCTCAGCCAGAGAAAAGTGAAGCGTTTGGCAAAGAGTGAATGAGTATACATCATATAAACCATTGGTTTTGAATTCAACCTTACTGTCAGAAGGGGAGGTGGATTTTTAGATGGGAAAGATTTTAGTTACTGAATTGAGAACACCCAGGCCCCAATGCTTTTCTAATATAGCCCCAGCTAATTTCCCTTTTGAAATCCCGTGCCTAGTGTGGAAACAGTTGTGAAGCTTGGGTTTTGTGCACATGTATTAGAAAGTGATATTGTCTATTAGAAAGAGTGGACAGTGTACAAGTTGCTGGAGGAGAGAGCTTGGTATTAGACAAGAGTGGCAGAGCATGGCTTTGTGGAAGGAAGGAGTTGGTTCTCTGGTTTTGGGGGTTTTTGGCCATGGAAGAGAGAAAAGAGAGGGAGAAAGGACAAAAGAGGCAATTGGATCATTAGAAAATAAGGAAATAACCCGGAAAAGTCCGCTAGGATGCGTGCTGGCACATTGGAAAGAGCTGGGGGGAGTCCCTAGAGAGAATATGAAAAAGAGCACCCTAATTAAATATTGTAATCAGTGGTGGCCACTCTACAAATTGGATGATAGTGAAAAATGGCCAGAGTTTGCGGGGGGGGGGGGGGGGGGGGGGCTAGTGCTGAAGAGCTGGCCAGATTAAACGATACGTACACCGATACGATTTGAGCATTGTTCTCTTTATTGTTTACCTATACAAGCTTATATCTACTTTGCAAAGATTCATGCCCAGTCCCTCTAGACGGCCCCCTAATCTGCGGGGGAGCCGACCAGCGTATAACTTTGCCAAGGACTTTTAAGGCTGTCTGCAGCCAGGTGTGTCTTCCAGGCTTGCCTGCAGCCAGGGGTCAGTTCAGGGGTTTTTCCTCAGCAACCCTGGGTTGTCCAGTCTTTCCAGGGGTATCATATGCCCCTGTTCCACAAGGAATCCCTCTACAGCCAGAGATTAGCTCTTTAAGATATAACACTCTATTGCAATTAATGTTATTTTTAAGGAGGGAGAATAAATGGGATGAGACCTCCTATGCATATTGTTTTTTAACCTTAGGATGCAAACCAGAGTGGCAGAAACAATGTGGCATCAATCTGGCACCACAGGACTCTATGGTCCTCCTCCTAGAAAAGGAGGCAAAAGGAAAAAACTGCATGAAGAGATGTTGCTCATCATGCAGTATTGGGCAAAGATGTTTAAAGCTCAAAGCTGAGAGAGACCAGGATCCCTTGGAAACCCAGGAGCTAATGGGGTGCAGTGGTGGCACCCTAACATCAGGAACAATGTCCCCAGAGCCCCAAACATCCTCAGAGGATAGTGGGGATGAAGGAACAAGTGAGACTGGCTCAGGAATATCATCCAGAACTAGGAGCAAGGCCCCTGTAGAAAAGAAGCTCATAGCACCACTTAGACAAGTGCTGGGGCCAGATGGGGGAATAACAAAAGTTAAAACACCATTTACAGCTTTGGATTTAGATACCTGGAGGGAGGCAGCCAGAATGTATAGAGAAGACCCTGAAAAGGTAGCAAAGAGGTTTGAACTGGTTGTTAGAAATCAAGATATTGATTGGGAGGATATAGACCTAATGCTATCAGAATTAACTGAGACAGAAAAAGCTGCTGTAGTATCAACAGCAAGAACACATGTGCAGGGACAGATAGCTGCTTGGACATTGCATGGAAATGTAGGTAATGTTTTTCCTACAGGAGATCCACACTGGGACCCCAATGATCCACAAACATATCCGTTCTTAGTTAGATACAGGAAATTAGTACACTGGGGGCTTCTAAATGCTATACCTAAAACAGTTAACTGGTCATTGTTATTCAGTATTCACCAAGAAACCACTGAATCCCCAGGTGCATTTATAGAAAAATTAAGGGATAATATGAGAAGACACACTACACTGGACCCAGCTTCTGAAATTGGGCAGCAATAGTTAATATCCTTATTGATGGGGGTATCAGCACCAGATATACGTAGAAAACTGCAAAAGATTAAGGAACCAGATAACCAAAACTTAGAGAAACTTCTAGCAGTGGCATGGGAAGTTTATAAAAACAGGGCACAGCCCCACACAGTCGCAGTGGCCCAGGTCAGGGGATCGGGATTCCCCAGGGACGGGAGAAGGCCCCCACACAGAGGACAAAGGCAGCAACGCCCAGGCTCAGATCAATGTTTGTTATGCGGACAGCCTGGGCACTGGAAATGAGATTGTCCTATGAACCGTGCCGTGACCCCAGTGCCACAATCATCAGCACCACCAGGACCAGTGACTGTAGCACAGCTGTACCAGGAGTGACGGGGACCGGCGGGTCCCCCCCTAGCCGACTGGTTGGTCAAAGTTAAGCTAGGGGAACGGGAGGTGGAGTTTTTGGTGGGTACTGGACCCACATTCTCAGTCCTGAATTAGACTTTAAGTCCTGTAAGTAATGATTATGTCCAAGTTGTTGGGGCTACAGGGAAAACTGAGAAAGCCTATTTTTTGAGACCCTTAAAATTTACATTAGGCAAAAAGATGGGAATACACCAATTTCTATATCTTCCAAACTCGCCTAAACCCCTGCTAGGCAGAGATCTATTAACCTGGTTAGAAGCAAAAACAGAATTCACAGAACAAGGAATGAGACTACAGGTTCCTGAAGAAAAATTAATTTTGGCCTTAAGTTTAGCAAATGTCCCTGAAAAAGGAGGAATACCCATAGATGATAACAGATCAAGTGATCCCACTAGTATGGGATGTCAAAATCCCAGGAAGATCAAAACGAGCTTCCCCAGGGGTTATTGAATTATTAGAAGGGGCACAGCCGGTGTCAGTCAGACAATATCCACTAAGGCATGAAGCACAAGTGGGTATAGAACCAATAATTGCCAAATTTATCGATCAAGGGTTGCTGAGAGAGTGTAGGTCCCCCTACAACACCCCAATTCTACCAGTACAAAAGCCAAACGGAAGTTATCGGTTAGTCCAGGACCTGAGGGCAATAAATGCAATAACAAAAACACTGCATCCCATAGTAGCCAATCCTTATACTTTACTTACAAAATTACAAATTGATTGGGTGTGGTTTTCAGTTTTAGATTTCAAAGATGCTTTCTTTTGTCTGCCATTAGGTAAAAAGAGTCAGGAAATTTTTGCCTTTGAATGGGAAAACCCCAAAACAGGGAGAAAGAGTCAGCTCACATGGACTGTACTGCCACAAGGATTCAAAAATAGCCCCACAATATTTGGAGGTCAATTATCCCAAGAACTGGAAGCCTGGACACCACCACTTGGAGAAGGTACATTTCTGCAGTACGTTGATGACCTACTGATAGCAACAAGGACCCGTGAAGACTGCAAGAACTGGACTGTAAGTCTTTTAAATTTTCTGAGACTAAGTGGATATAGAGTCTCTCCTGAAAAGGCTCAGCTAGTCCTCCAGCAAGTTACATATCTGGGGTATGAACTGGCAGGAGGGGAGAGAGCCTTGGGAGACAACAGGAAAGAGGCAATTTGTCAAATGCCCCGGCCAACTACAACCAAAGAACTGAGAACTTTTCTGGGAATGACAGGATGGTGTAGATTATGGATCTACAACTATGGACTCATTGTGAAACCTTTATACCAACTCTTAAAAGAGACTGGGGGAACTCACCTATGCTGGACACCAGAGACTAATAATGCATTTGTAACTCTGAAACATGAGTTGATGCAAGCTCCAGCATTGGGCATACCGGATGTCACTAAACCTTTTCTATTGTTCTCACATAAGAGGCAAGAACTGGCACTGGGACTTTTGGCACAGAAGCTGGGACCATACAAAAGGCCAGTGGCTTATTTCTCCAAGCAACTGGACGTGGTCAGCCAAGGATGGCCCGCCTGCCTGCGTGCAGTGGCAGCTGTGATCCTGAATATAGAAGAAGCTTGCAAGTTCACACTGGACCAGCAGATAACTATTTTTGTCTCTCACACAGTGTCAGCAGTGCTCACACAGAAAGGAAATCACTGGTTAACCCCATCTCGCTTTCTCAAATACCAGGCTGTCCTAGCAGAATCGGAGGATGTGAGTATCCAAGTAACTAATGTTTTAAACCCAGCAGCTTACCTCCAGGGCAAGGCTACTGAGGAGCCCGTACAGCACGACTGCATTGAAACCATGGAGGCAGTTTACTCCAGCCACCCAGACCTAAAGGACTCTCTGCTAGAAAATGCAGACAACTGGTTCACTGATGGGAGCAGTTATGTCAAGAATGGTAAGCGGCTCGCTGGGTATGCAATTACAACCACAGACGCTGTCATTGAGGCAAAACTGTTACCTGTGGGGACATCAGCTCAAAAGGCTGAGATAATAGCCCTAAATCAAGCCTTGTTGTTGGCCGAAGGAAAACCTATCAACATTTGGACTGATTCAAGGTATGCTTTTGGGGTGGTACTTGCTCATGGGGCTATCTGGAAAGAAAGAGGTTTATTAACCTCACAGAAGAAAGAAATCAAGCATGCTACTGAAATCATGCAGTTACTGGAAGCAGTGGTAAAACCTTCAAAAGTGGCTATAATGCATTGTAAGGGACACTCCCAGGGTAACACTATCCCTGAACTGGGAAATGCTATGGCAGACAAAACAGCAAAGGCAGTGGCTGGCAGGGATCAAATCCAAGCCCTAGCTGTAATCCCTTCTAACATCCTTATGGATGAAAAACCCCCACCATATGACACTGATGATTTAAATTGGATACAAGAAGAGAAAGGACAAGTAGGATCTGATGGGTGGGCTAGAATAAAGGATCTCATTGTCATACCCAGAAAACTGCTAAAATTATTCATCCAAAGTGAACATTCTAAGACACATTGGGGAGTTGATGCTTTATATAACCATTAGAAGGACAAAGTGACAGCATCTAAATTAAAGGAAAGAATTGAGGACATAACTTCCACTTGTGAAATCTGTCTTAAAAACAACCCTAATACCACTGTTAGGCTAAACACAGGAACTATCACTAAAGGAGTTTTACCAGGGGATGTGTGGCAAATTGACTTTTCTGAATTACCTAGGAAGGGGGGATACAAGTACCTTCTAGTCCTCACAGACACTTTCTCAGGTTGGCCAGAAGCTTTCCCTTGTAGGACAAATAAAGCTAGAGAAGTTGTTAAAGCTTTAATACAAGAAATTATTCCACGATTTGGGGTACCCAGAGAAATTAATTCTGACAGAGGATCACACTTTGTAGCCCAGGTGGTGCAGGGAGTGAGTCATCTACTGGGCATACACTAGCAGTTACATACACCATACAGGCCTCAGGCAAGTGGACAAGTAGAAAAGATGAATCACTTATTAAAGCAACAATTAGCCAAAATTTGTCAGGAAACTAATTTATATTGGTATCAGGCTATGCCCATGGCTTTGCTAAGAATTAGGGTAAAACCACGGCTCAAAGAAAAATTAAGTCCCTTTAAAATTCTGCATGGAAGGCCCTATGGAACAAACATGATTCACAATGACAGTGTGGCTCTGGTTGGGCAAAGCTATCTAATAGATTATGTAAAGCATTTAGGTCAAAAATTACAATGTGCACTACAGTTGTTAATTGTCAACCACCACCACCTGATAAAGCCTTTCATAATGTGAAACCAGGGGATTGGGTTTATGTTAAGTCTCTTTCAGGGGATCCACTCCAAGAGAAATGGGAAGGATCTTATCAGACACTGCTGACCACTCATACAGCAATTAAAGTACAAGGAAAACCGACCTGGATCCATTATACCAGGACCAAACTGTGGAGGGATTCCTTGTGGAATATAGGATACCCCAGGAGGACTTGGGCATCCCAGGGCTGTTGCAGAAGTACCCCTGACAGGGCCTCAGGCTGAAAACAGGCTTGCAAGGCACCTGCTAGCTGGCAGCCTTGAACAGCCTTGGGAAAAGGTATACACTGGTCAGCTCCCCCGCTGCTTAGAGGCTTTCTCATGGGAAAGGGGCGTGAACTTTGGAAAAAAGTATAACTTGGTGTAACCGAATAATAAAACTGGAGCACGATGCTCAAATCGTATCGGTGTTTGTATCGTGACTCTGGCTGGATTCCCCTGCTCCCGGGACCCCCCCCGCTACACCAAACCTGCACCAAAACCAGAGTGGGAGGCAAGAAGAACAGGACCTCTGCACCTTCAACTACAAAAAATCAACACAACATGATTTGGACCATACTAGTAATGTTGGTTATTGGGGCAAGCGCATGGGACCAGAATACATACCTTCGATTGCTCAAAGGTGTTGTTGAGAATTTTAATCTAACTGATTGCTGGATATGTTCCCAGCTGCCTGAGAATTCTGCTAGAGGCTTTCCTTTGGTTGGGGCAACATTCCCTAATACAACAACAATCTATGCTGCACTTAGTACTAACAGGCTTTCACATTATGTCAACATATCCCTAGATCAACTTCAGTGGAAATTAGAGTTTGAAGAGCCAATAATTAGGTCCTCACCAGTATCCTGTGTGCAGCGGTGCTGGGAAGAATCTGTACCTAAAAACTCAGGAGGGAATAAGACAGACTCCAAATGCGGGAACTTAACATTTATAGGGAGTTATGCTAACTGCTCAGAATTCTGGACCTATGGGGGGGCTAACATGTGGAATAAGAATCAAACGACGAGGACCAAAGCCCAAGGGTTGGCCAGTGCCCACAGGGCGGGGTTGGTACTGGATATGTGGTCACAACGCCTATAAAGTTTTACCCTTGGGATGGCAAGGCCACTGTGCCATAGGACCAGTATTTCCCCCCATTACTGTTGTTTCTCAACTACGAGGCTTACTCTGGACTTTTATACAGAGGACCAAACAGACATCAAACCCTTTAATAGATAGGCCCACTAGATTTCACAGCTTTGCCAGATGGTTTATACCGGGACTCAGAGTAAGTGAACAAGCGAAAGCAATAGTGAACCTTTCTGCTATTGTAGAAACCATAATGAATGCTAGTGCAGATGCCATAAGAGCGCAGCAAATCGAGATTAAGAGCATCTCACAATTAGCCATACAGAATAGACTTGCATTAGATTTTCTGTATGCCAAGGAAGGAGGAGTATGTACAGTTATAAATACAAGCTGTTGTATCTTTGTTGACTTAGACAAACAAATAGAAACAGATTTGCAGAGAATTCTAGAAAAAACACGGACACTACATCAGATCACCTTAGATGACACTTCTTGGGGGTTTAAAGGGGTATGGGACAATCTTACATCATGGTTACCCAACTTATCCTGGCTTAAACAATTGTTTGTAATAGCTATTTGTGTTATTGCATTGTTACGTAGTGTTTGTATTAGTAGTTACTGTTGTATGATATTATGTACTTGGAATCGCGATGCTTATGCTCAATGGCACAAGCACAAACTTAGAAGCAAGATAGAGAAGGGTACTTACTTTAAAGACATGAGAGATTTGTAAAGAATTACAAATAACCAAAGAAAAGGGGGGATTGAGGAAGGGGCAGCAAATAGCTAACTCACTGTTGGGGTTTTAGTTGTTCTAGTTTTTTCTGCTAAAGGAATTTTCCCCATACGTGTTGCTAGGGGGACAAATTGCTGGGTACTTAAGAAAAACAAAGAGCTACACATTGGGGGTGGGGTGCATCTAGCTACTCTTTTGTTTCACCTGGGTGTGGGGTTGATCGGTCCCCAAACGCCAGAGAGGGAGGCTGTTTTTCGTCGGCTGTTTTTCCTTCTGCAGAGAAAGATCCCAGGATCCCCAGCCCGCCTTCCCTGCCCCACTGGGAGCCGGGCCGTGGCCGCCCTGCCCCCGCCGTTGCTTCGAGCCTTCGCTATGTTGTAGCCATGCTCGCCCTGCCTGCCCAGACCTCCGGGAGGGTTCCTCATTTGGATACATCTTGTCTGCCACCCGGGATTTGTGCTCATCCCTGCCGTCCAGCCTGCCGTTCCACCCTGCTGTTCCCGAGGGTCCGGCCAGACACCGGGACCAGCTGCCCAGGGGTTTGTGAAGCTTTTGTTCCATCCCTTCTTGGGATCCCAGGGCACTGGTGCTGCGTGCTCCCCGAGCTCGCTCCGGAGCACTCCCTGCAGCCGCGGGGGAACCATCGCACCTGCCCTGCTCACCGGGAGCCACCAACGCCCCTGCCGGCTGCAAGCAGAACTGCACCCAAGGGGAAAGGGCCTGACAGCTGAGAAGGCTGGCACTGGGTTTGTGATTGTTTGCTGTTACTGCCACAGTTATTGTTGTTTGTTTGACTGGTTATACATATATAGATATATAATAGAAAAGAACTGTTATTCCTATTTTCCACATCTTTGCCTAAAAGCCCCTTGATTTCAAAATTATAATAACTCGGAGGGAAGGGGGGTCGCATCTGCCATTCCAAGGGGGGCTTCTGCCTTCCTTAGCAGACACCTGTCTTTCAAACCAAGACACTCATGTAAGCACAAGTTAACTATTGGGAGACAGCAAATGTTAGTTCAGACAGCAGATGTTAATTACAAAACCTAAGAAGCTGAATTCGCCCTAATCTTGTCAAGATAGAGGGGACAAGGATTATCTCAGAGACTGCTGAATCATTCCTCAAAGGACTACACATGCCCAGGGAGAAAGGTGAAAAGTGCACTGTGAGGAAGACTACTGGTCTTCATCAGAAAGACCCCCAAGGAAGAGGAGACGCCTTCCTCAGTGCGACCACCAGGACACATAGTGTATGAGTGACCCGTATGCTAATGATATTAATGACTTCCGAGAAATAATTTGTATAACCACGCCCGTCCCAAGGAATGTGATGAATATTCATAATTTAACCCATAATACTGTGTTGTAGGGAGCATCGCTGTGTGTGTTTGAAGGAGTGATCCCTACACACCCGGCGCACCGAATAAAGCAAATACCCACTTCTCTGACTCTGTCTCTGAAGTGTCTCCTGGCCCGGTTTTGGCGTGATTCAGCACAACCCAGGCTATGTGTGGATGAAATTATTTCTGTTGTACATCCTGGCCAGACCAACATCCTGGCCAGAATAAAGTAATGCCTTGATTCTCTAACACTAAAAATGTTGTTGGAGAGTTTTTGTTTTTCCTGCAATTTCAGTGACAAAGGCATTGCTGGTTTTTGTACATCTGGAGGGGTGGAGAAAGCCCATGGAATGGGAAAATAATATCTATCTGTGAAAGGACGGGGAATAGTAGTAAATGAAAATGTATAAATCTGTATGTTGGGTATAGAGATAGTTTAAAAATGTAGATTATGTTATAAGTGTTGGTAAGAAGGGATTTCAGTAACGAGTATTAAATACAATGGAATAGTTAAGATATATAGGTATTAAATTATGTGGGATATGAGTATGATGCAAATAGTATGGAAAAAGGGGTGGAGTGGAATAATATTGGAATGGAATAAATTTGGTCTGGCTGAGCTGGAGTTCATTTTCCCATAGCAGCCCTCCCAGTGCTGTGCTTTGCATTGGTAGCTGGAAAGGTACTGATAACACACCAGTGTTTTGGCAACTGCTGAGCAGTGCTGAAACAGCATCAGCGCTGCCTCTTCAACACTCTGCCATCCATCAATAGGTTGAGGGAGGGTAAGATCCTGGCAGAGGACAAAGCTAGGCCAGCTGACCCAAAATAAGCAAAGGGATATTCGATACCATATGACATCAGCTCAGATATAAAAGATAAGGGAGGGAGGAGGAATGGGAGCGCATTCATTATTTTACAGTGTTTGCCTTCCCAAGCAATCACTCCGCATGCTGAAGCCCTGCTTCCTGGGAAGTGGCTGGACATTGCTCACTAATGGGAAGTAAAGAATAAAATCCTTTTTTTTCTCTTTGTTTGTGTGTGCACAACCTTTTGCTTTTGCTTTACTAAACTGCCTTATCTCAGCCTATGAGTCATTTTCCATCTTATTTTCTCTCCCCTGTCCAGCTGAGAAGGGGGAATGAGTGATTTGGTGGGCACCTGGCACCCAGCCAAGGTCAACCCACCACATCATTGGTAGCCGAGTTAGTTCCAGGAATTTTTTAATTGAAGGGTTTAGCACACTCTACTAGCTCAGGTATTACAACAATGCTTCTCCCAGGACACAAGGATGTTGAACAGATGGTGTGGGGCAGGCTTACACTGCTTCCCTAGGACACAGCTGTTCAAAATGTCAGATGAAAAAGCAGGAGATGCTTTCTGAAGGTTTCACTGAAAATCCCTTCCAGAATGCAAGAGGAAGAATATTTTGGCAGCATATGGAACCCATACAGCTACATAATCCTGTCTGTGTCAATCTACTCACAGTGCTATGGCCTGAATATAGATTTAAAGCTCCATAATGCCTACCATTTATAAACACCGTAAGATGCCTGTAAGACCAATTCTTCATCAGCAACAGCACTCTGACATGAGTAGTTTGCAGGACTGCTATAGCAGTATCTACCTACCACAGCTGATAGTCTTCACTGAAGTTAACTCTTGAGGATCATAGGGTCTTGATGTCAGAGGAGGTGGAGGTGCAGATGGGGCCTGAGGCCAGACAGCAGATGTTGGCCTCTCCAGGCCCCGCTATCTTGCTGCCTCTTGCAACTGTCTGTAGGATGACTTCCAAGTTCTCAGAGGCAGCCTTACACCAGCATTCACACTGACCCTTATCACCCTGATCCAAGACATGTTAATGATAGGAACAAGAGAGATGCTGCAGATCAGTTCTGTTCAAGACCGCAGGCTGCCACTTCCCCATGCATCTGATCTTAGCTATGTCCTGAGGATACTCCAACACTGCTCAACACACAGGAGCCAAAACACAAAGTAGCACTGTGATACCATCCATGCCTTTGAGCCCAAGCCAGTGATCACAGCTACAGATAGCAACAGCTCACCTGAAGGACATTTCTTTTATAGCCAAATGAGATCCATTGGAGGCAGATTTAAGCAGCTCATTAACTATTTCCAGGTATACTAATTAGCAAGCCCTCACCATTTGAAGCAGTTTTGTCAAGAACACAACAAAAAAAAAAGCAACATAGCATTTGGAGCTGCTGAATACCCAAGCACACATTTATGTTGCTGGAACAGTTTCCATATAAAGGAAACTGCCTTGTTAGGATTCCAACAGGCTTGTACAATCTTGTACAACCTAATATCTTTTTAAGGTGAAGTTAACCTTACTAATGTTAGATTATGTTCCCAGCCTATTCTGGTTTTATTAATAATTTTCATGAGTTTACCCAGTTTCTCCTTTAACCATCTCCTGGGAGATGGTGGCCAGGAGAAGCCATTGCTGCACTCAGGAGAATTTCCTCATGTGATCAGGTCAGCAGCATGTGGACAAGCAGATATTCAGCAATACAAAGATATAGAGGGAAACAAGAATGTGAGAAGTTTCCCTCTTATAACAATGTTACGATTGGGAATTCAAGCATGGCATCAGAGTCTGGATGGGTAAAGGTGTCATGGGGCTTGATGAGATCAGCACAAGATTTTAGGGATCTCTGTAGTCATGAAACATAGATTTAAAAGAAACAAAGATTTTAGTTATAGGCTAGCTGTGTTGAAATTAGTTAGAATAGGAAGGAATTTGGGCCCAGCTAGAGTTAATTAAAATAGTTAAGAGAGCTGGACCTGAAACGGTTTTCAAGATGTTAGTAATTGATTACTAAATAATTGATGATCTGTCATTTGTATGTTTGCTTAGCTGTGCTTAGAACGAGGAACAGAAACATTGATAAGTTGGTCTAGGGAACAAGGACAGTTACCAATTTCCTCCCTCTGTGGGAACCTATTCAAAAATCACACAAGAGGAAATTTGGAGGTCACTAAAGTAATTAGGATTGTTAAAGTTCAGAAAGGCGAAAAAGGTTAAAGTGAGGGAGATGAGCTTACTTCATCTATCTGGGACCACGGACCCAATTCAAGACCACCGACTCAATTCAGAGCACACACTACGCATGCTTAATGACATTTAAGCTCATTTCCATACGAAGTGGAGAATGGGAGGTGTTAATGTTATGAATATGCATTTGTATTTTGGATATTCATAATTTTTGTAAATAAAAGCTTTGTGTTTGCTTGTATCGGGGCCCTGCGTCTTAGGGAGCTATCCCACGCAGTGCCTGGCGCCAAATAAAACATACACTTTTTAACTCTAAACTGTTAGAGAGCTTTTGTCTGGCTCAGTTGGATATGAATATTAGATCGATATTCATATTTTGGTAAATCAGTCAAGGGGCGAGGCTTTTCCCATGTACATTCCTGGTTTGAAGTGGACACAAAGAAAGCCTGCAGAAAACCTGTGATAAGGAAACAGAGCTGCACCAAACGGACCATTTTTGAAAGGCCTTTAGCTCCTCAAAGTATTCAAGCAGTAGTCCTAGCAGGCTGACGTTTGTCTAGGATATCCAAGTTTAGCAGGGATTTGATTGACCTCCACTAAAAGATTGAGTTTTGAGCCAAAACAGGCCTTCAATTTTCAAATACAGCCATGAAATTTGGCAATTTTGAACCAATTGTATGAAATGAAATGAAATGTAATGAAATGAAATGAAATCAAATCAAATCAAATGCTGCTTCTCACAGTCTTTGCAGCAGCACTATTAAACTGTCTCAAGCTGCTGCTCACATGAGCTCTAACACAACTCAACCAGGCTCCAGGCGAAACCTTAAAGGTCACTTGACAGATGAAAGCCCAGCAAAAAACACAACATAGTCAATTCACACCAGATGCAGGGCAATGTATCCTATGCTCCAGCAACAGCAGAGGTTAGCCTGAGCACTGCCATATTAACATAGCTGGACCACCGTCAGCCCCTGAGCTAGTCCATCAGAACACCACACCAACCTCATGGCAGCACTTCCTCTAGTGCTTTGGCCCTTGACAACTGCACTTTAAATCTCTCCAAGCAGCCCATGCTCAGCATCATGAAGAAAATGCTTTCAAGCTGGGGAGTGCTTCTTTCTAAAAACCATTTATATAAAATCATTCTCCTTCTGAACCTGCTATGTAGTTGTACCATGATCCAATCATGGATTTGATAGCCCAGTGTTACACTCTGAACACCACTCATACATGCACTGAACTAAGGGCCTCTTCAAATTGACTAGCAGACATTAAGTCAAAAGGTATCTGTTCACTCTGGTCCTAGGGTGACCAGGCTGTGCATGACTCCTCCTGAAGCTGGACTCTGATGCCTGAAGATGGCCACCTAAAAACAGAGACTAGACAGGAATAAGGGAATAAAGGTAGGTATTTATTCAAAGGGCCTTCAAAGGTACATTGTGGGGTATGCCCAGCCACTGCCCTGGAGGGATGTCTGCTGAGATAAAAGATTTTGCAATCGCCCAGCAGGACTCCCTGGAAAGGCAACCACTCCTTTGGGTCATGGCGAGGAAAGGTAGACCCACAATTCTTTGGGAGACACTATGCAGATCATTTTGTAACCCATTGGTCTGTCCCAGGCCCTCTGTAATCCATTGGTCTCCTTGCTGATCCCCTTTATCCCTATAAAAGAAGACCAATTCGCCCCTGTGGAGAGAGAGCTCGTCCGTGGCTCTTCCCTTCGCTGGAGGGGACCCATAATAAAGCTACCTTCGTGCGGAACCAGCCACACGGGCCTTCTCGTCTCTCTCTCTCTGGTCTGGTTTGGCCTAGAGGCTGCCCTGCAGAGCTGAGCTGAAACCACGAGCTGATAATCACTAAAGAGCTGACAGCCTCTGCAAGGGCCCCTCTGCCAGCAGCGGAGAAGAAGACGCCGGACCTCGGGAAGGCGATTCCTTTCGGGACCATCTCCCCGGACCGGTCATCTCTTCCTGGGTCGCAGCCTCGGACCCCACCACCAGCTGTAATAGTACATCCTGGGGAGTCCAGAGGCTACTGCCAAGATGGACCCCAAGATGGATGGCAGGTCACAAGTTCTTCACACTTTTATAAGTTTGGTTCATTTGCATATCAGGGTTAATTCTCCAGTTAAAGCTTCAGTTAATTATGTAATTTCCCCAAGCTTGCTCCCCCCTTAGAGGCTTTTGGTTTATACTTTTTGGGCCTAGGATGGTCTGAGTGTCCTTGGAGAGCAGGCCTGGAGAGGCTTTGTTATGTCTACCTAGCATGAAAGA
This sequence comes from Coloeus monedula, assembly GCF_965178545.1. Taxonomy (NCBI): domain Eukaryota; kingdom Metazoa; phylum Chordata; class Aves; order Passeriformes; family Corvidae; genus Coloeus; species Coloeus monedula. The sequence continues at coordinate 7,158,629 of NC_138821.1, read as the reverse complement.
GCAGAAGTTAACAGGCTACAAGAAACTTCAGAGTTACACACTAGGCAGTACAGGATTTGAAAAATATGAAAGTTAAAACCCAAGGCATCAACTCCAGCTCTGGTTCTTTCTGCAGTTGGAGCACCCCAAGTCTAAACCCCTTTATCATAGGCTGACTGCTGCAGGAGACTTTTTCCCAACATTTCTTGTCTCATCACTCAATTTTGTAGGATATATTCAAATTAAAAATGTACTTGAAAGGTGTACAAACAACTAGTTGTCTAAGTATCCTAGTAGAGCAAGACTCCACACACCAGTTTAGGGGGTCCAAGAATCCCCTAAAACTGCCAATGTTCACAACATGATGCTTCAGCTGAGGCTGCTTGCTGCACTTGCAGGTATGAGAAAGGCTCTATCCCTGCCTACAGAAACAGCATTTCCTACAACATTTAGATTTAACTCTGCAACCATGAAGCTGACAGATAACTATAGTTATGGCTACAGATGTTTAGTACCTTCAATACTTCCAGAAGTTTAAGGACATAGGAAACTTCACATATCTGAGAAAAACATCAATTAGCTTAAAAAAACACTTTACCTCATAAATGTTGGGGTGCCACATTTTGGTCAGGAATCTGAAGGTAGGTGGTGAATATGGATAGTCAATAGGAAATTTAATGTGAGCCTGGAAAATAAAGCAAAATATTTTAATTATGAAACAGAACAAAGAGATCAACAAACAACCATTGCAGTGAAAACATGGAAAAAAAATTCCATTAATTCCATTAAATAGGTTTTTTTTACATATCAGTGCCCATGTGGACCCACAGTATAACTCTACACAATTTCTTATGAGGAAAATACTAACTGAACAAGAAAAATCTAAACACCAGGCCTTACTTGGGTTGGTAACACTCAGAAAACAAGCCATAAGGCATTTACCAAGTCCTAATTCAAGCAGTATTATCCAACAACTGTTGTTCAGCAGGGCAAACTAGATTTGAAAAGCTAGAACTCAAGATATAATTGTGCTCTTGCTAGGTTCAAAACACTTGCAGGATAAAAGCACTTGCTAAGGTGAAAAGACCTATATTTGGCAGTGCAAAGGTTTTTAATTACTCTTTCTGTGTAGGAAAAAAAATTATTAAATACTTGTTAAATTGAGATCTAAAGGGTTGGGGTTTTTTGCCTTTCTTGTGTGAGTTAAACTGGTCCACCTACTTGCGTTCCTAACGCTACATTTCTTGCCACCACAAGCATTTTCCAAGTCTGAATACCATCTGTTTGTTTAATAAATCAGCATAACTTGATGAACCAAATATTAATGGGCAATGATAGCAAAAATTACCTCCCAGTGCCTCTGAGGTTAGTAGGCAGCTGTGGGGCAAGACTCTCAGAGCCAAGTCAGTTGTGGGAAGACTGCAGAGATCCCAGCACTGAATATTAACTTCCTTGTGCTGTCCTGCCATTCACACCATTCAGAAGAGCCAGCCAGTAGGAAAGCAAGCTGAATCTGGACTGATTAATGCCAAAAATGCTCCCCTCAAAGGAGGACTCGCAGACCACTTTCTGCACTGTGGAGCACAGATCCTTCCCTTGGCACTGCTTAACCCACCAAGAATGTCCCACCAGACTAATGTGACATCTGCAGAGAAGCATCTCCTGGCACCTACACCACAGCTAGGCTCACAATCAACTGAGAATACAAAAAGAGACCCCAAAAGCAGGTCACATACAATGAGAGCAGAATCCTGGGTCACCCTCTTAAACACCTAACCATGCAACTTGGATGCAGGGTGCTGACCTTGTTCAACAGGACAAGCTATGAGAAGTTTTATTCCCAGAAACAGGACCAGGCAAACAGATTGGATTAAAGAGCCATTGAGAACCTGGCTACCATTTTACTTAGACTGGCATATACTTTTGCCTTGAAACCTGTGACAGATGGGTAAAGCTTTGTAAAGGAAAGGTCTGGTAAAATCATGGCTCCAGTCTGTTACTTAGCATAAGTAGAAATGAACTGTGGGACAGTGACTCAGCTAGAATAGAGGAAGTGACGCATGCTGCGTGAATGCCTCGTGCCCGCACCGTGGTGTATGGTGGTTGGTTAAATTGGGTTTTGTTGTGCCTTAAAACTATGTAAACTGACAACCGAATAACGGCATAAAAAGGCCGGGTTTTTTGTCAATAAAGTTCCTCCTTTGCACCTGCCTGGGGACTCCTCACTGCTCCGTATCGCTATAACTGGCGCCCGAACGCGGAAGACTACCCTACGACGAAGAGCGGACCTCACCCGGGACAAAAACCCCCGGGCCCCAGGAGCGGCCCCGGCCCGTGACCTACACCGGTTCCCGCGGAGCCCCCGCAGTGGCCCCAGGCAGTGCCCACGCCCACGCAAAGGACTCCGCCGGCGGCTCCAGGCAGCGCATCCCTACGGTGAATTCTGGCAGCGAGCTGCGGCGGCAAACTCAGGCGGCATGCTTAGACAACCTGAGCGAACTCTCAGCTTCACCTTATCACACTTCTGCGCGCGCATTCAACACTTTAAGGTGAGCTGCGATTAATAATGGGTACTAAGCTGTTACAGTGCAGACACTGCAACACGATGCATCAAACCAGGAGTCCCGTGGAAAGGAAATATATATGGACAGATTCTTGATAGATGTTTCAGAGATGTTTATTTCTCCAGCCGCATGGCTGGGGCTCTGCCGAGGAACTCTCACAGTCGCCGGACCCAGGGTCCCTGCCCGCGCCGGGAAACACAAAACAACCAATGGGGAACGAGGCTGACCAGGGGCTAGGAAACCCCGTCACTGTCCCAGGGCCCCTCTCCCAGGGCTACATGGCAGGGGAAGGGACCCCGACACTAAGCTGTCCCTTGAGCAGAAACAGACCTTAGAGACGGTGCAGCAGCTTTTACAAAGGCAGAACAGAGACATTTCCGATGCTAAATTACTTTCTTTCCTAGATTGGATTTCTACGCATATCAAAGATCTCCCGCCAGCCAGCATTTATCATCTAGATGCTTGGCAAACGGTTGGGCAAAAACTTTTCTACCTTAAGACTGCGGGAGATGTCTGTGCGTCCAGGCATCTCACGACTTGGGGAATTATAATAGCAGCTCTCACAGAATCTAACACAGGTTCGGCTGCCCCGCTCCCCTGGGAACCTCTCTCCCCCTCCACACAGCACAGCTGCGCTCTTTGGCAGCTGTCTCCCAGGGAGACGCATTCCTGCATAACAGCTCCTCCGCATTCCAGTCTCCCCCGGGTCCTAGAGCACCCTCACTGCTCGCCCTCACCACCTCCGCCCCGCCCAACACTGCCTCTGTGCTGCCTACTCCTCCCACGGCCTCTGTGCTGCCTAGCCCTCCCGGCCCTGCCTCCGCACCGCCCACCTCTCCTACAGCCTCTGCACCGCCCACGGCTTCTCCCATGGTACCTCCTCTTTTGCCGCCCACCCTCTCGGCACATGCCCCTCCCACGGCTGCTTCACCAGCCCCCTCCACAGCTGCTTCACTTCTGCAAGCCGCTCCGGCCTGACTGTGGCTTCCCGGCCTTGGATGCGGATATCCCTACAGCCGCGGTGAATGTCAAGGCTTCTCCGGCTAGTCCCCCGCCCTCGCAGGGCCTCTGGAATGCTGCAGCTACCCCACCCCCATGTGGGCCCCTGGGCCAAGCCGCCCTCCTGCCTAGGCTACCCCAGGAGCTGCCGGACAGCTCCCCTGACCCTCCGGAGACTGTTACTTTGAATAGCTATTCAGACACGGCATCTTGTAATGCCCAGGCGGTACAGCAACTGTACCCTACACAGGATTGGGACCAGGTCCCCCCATATCTAACTGCGTATCCAGTTGTTTACGAGCAGGCCAGGTCTCCATCCTATAGAGTACTCTGTCCTGCAGGAGTTGCGCAGGCTGGCACAAGACGCGGGTGTGACTTCTGAGCAACTGATTACATATCTACAGACATTAAGTTCTGCCTGTATTCTCACTCCTGCTGACTGGAAAAATATGATGAAGATGGTCCTGATGATGACCCAGTATCTTGTGTGGTACTCAGACTACCGTTCATCTTGCCTGTCTCAGGCAGGGCGTCTACAGCGGAGGGATCCCCCTGTCCTTGTGGTTCAGTTAACGGGTGAAGGTGTTTGAAAACGCCAGAGCCCAGACAGACTATCACCGTGATATTTATGACCTCATTGCCCGTCTTTCCATTGCAGTGCTGCACCAGGTTCCAATGACAGACAAAGCTACTAACATTTCTTATACCAAAGTTGAGCAGGGGCCAAGTGAGCCTTACACGGTTTTCATGGACAGACTCAAGGTGGCGCTGTCCCGACAGGTAGATGATGAGGACACACAACAAAACGTGTTACGGCAACTTGGGTATGAGAATGCGAATTCTGACTGTAAAAAAGCCCTCTTATTTTTTCGTAATTGCCGCACTTGTGATATAGCGGAGATGGTTAAAGCTTGCCGAAATGTAACTATTCCATCCCATAGCACTAACCCCCCCACTGCAGCTTACGCAGCTTGGTTACAGAAAGCACATGGCAATCATTGCCATTGTTGCGGGTCCCTTGATCACCTAAGGAACAATTGCCCTCTGCAGCAACCAAGAGGTCAATCTCCTTCCACTAATGCTCCTACCACTAAGTGTCCCCTGTGCAAAAAGGGGTTGCATTGGGCAAAAGATTGCCGCTCATGCTGTGTTGTGGACCGTAAACCTGCGGTCTCAGGAGACCGCCCACGGGGGGCGAACTCGCGCGCCCTGCAGAAACAAACAAATGCAAAGCACAGCCTCTGGCAAGCCAGCTTGTCCCAGCAACCTCTGGAAGTGCCGGACTGGACCTGGCCGCCAGCCAGCCAATAACTCTGGAGACCACCTCAATTCATTTAGTCCCTACAGGGCTATGGGGACCTATTGGAAATAATATGCATGCTTTACTAATCGGACATTCTTCTACCACTAAGCTAGGACTCTTTGTGCTACCTGGTGTCATTGACTATGAAGGTGAAATACAGATTATGCTCTGGACACCCGTGACACTTTGCTTTACACCCATGGGCCAGCGACTCGCACAGCTTGTTCCATTCTGCAGCATGACCCCGAGTGGAAAAGGTAAGCTTGGTACTGCAGGCTTAGGAAGCACTGGCCAGCCTCAAATTTTTTGGGCAAGTGCTATCACAGCAGCTCAGTCAACCATGGTCTGCATGATTGATGGTAAGGAATTCAAAGGACTTGTTGATACCGGGGCTGATGTTTCCATTATCAGAGCCAGTGACTGGCCTAGTGATTGGCCCACGGTTGACCCTGCCTCGACTTTGGCTGGGGCAGGAGGGCTTCAACGCCCTCGCCAAAGTGCCCACCTTCGCCTTGTTCATGGCCCCGATGGGCAGATTGCCTACATTGCACCATTCATTGCTCCAGTACCGTGTACATTGTGGAGACGTGATGTCCTGGGACAGTTTGGAACTACTGTGAGCATAAACACTGACTGTCATCAAACCCTTTTTCATAGGGGCCACTGAACAGCCGTTCCAAACAAAAGTACTGAACATATGTAAGCTCACGTGGAGGACTGATGATCCTATCTGGGTCTCTCAATGGCCCCTATGTCAGGAATGGCTACAGAACCTACAGCAGCTTGTAAATGAACAGCTGTCTCTCTGACACATACAGCCATCCTCTAGCCCTTGGAACACTCCTGTATTTTGCATTCCCAAGAAAAGTGGTAAATGGTGACTGTTGCATGACTTGCATGCGGTAAATGTGGTCATTGAACCCATGGGTGCCTTGCAACCTGGACTTCCCCCTCCTGCGATGATACCTCTCGATTGGCCCCTCACTGTCATAGACTTGAATGACTGCTTTTACCATTCCCTTGCACCCTGATGATGGACTTCGTTTTGCCTTTTCAGTGCCCACCCTGAACCATGCGGAGCCAATGAAAAAGTATCACTGGACAGTTTTGCCACAAGGCATGTTGCAACAGCCAAACTATATGCCAGAGGGTGGTGGACCTTACTCTGCAACCTGTCTGCCGCCAATTTCCTGAAGCGACCGTGTACCACTACATGGACGATATTTTCCTTGCAGCTAAAGATCATTCTGTTTTGTGTTCCATACAGGTGGCTGTCGTTCAGGCAGTTCGAGCAGCTGGCTTGGTCGTTGCACCTGAGAAAGTGCAGCAGCAGGCCCCGTGGCATTATCTAGGGTGGAAAATTACTCAGCAGACTATCTGCCCTCAGCCTGTAAATCTTTCTGTTGAGGATAACCTGACCTTGAATGATTTGCAGAAATTGTTAGGTTCCTTGAACTGGTTACGTCCCATTCTAGATTTATCCACAGAGCTTTTGCACCCCCTGTTTGCTTTACTCAGGGGTGATCCTAATCTCAATTCTCCCCGACAGTTGATTCCTGAGGCTAAAAAAGCCCGAGATCATTGTGCTCAGGCTCTGGAAAGTCATCAGGGCTGGAGATGGGACCCTGATGAACCTGTTTCTCTTGCTATAGTGGCTAGCAAGTTTCAACCCTTTGCTGTCTTGTTTCAGTGGTTTCCTGATGACAGTGATCCCTTGCATGTGCTGGAGTGGCTATTTTTACCTCACACAGCAACAAAAAATGTATGGACTATCTGTGACATGTTTGCGCAGCTAATCATGAAAGGCCGTGAGTGGCTGCAGACGCTCAATGGTCATGATCCACATGTAATCTATGTACCTGCAAACAAAGAAAACTTGTCATGGTTATTGTAAGAGAACACTAACTTTCAGATTGCACTTGCAGACTTTTCAGGACAATTGTCTATCCACTACCCTTCACATCGCCTGTGGACGGAGGTGGGTAGCTGTTCCGGTTTGGCCAAATTTAGAAATATATCCTCTGAGAGAAGGCACAACCACCCCTCCCCCACCAGGTTCGGGAAAAGATAGATTTTCCTCAAAGGAAAGTGAAAGGGATAAAACTATTTATTTAACAAACACATGGGAAAAGGAAAATAATGCTAAATAATAAAATCTTTCGCTGTAGAGGAAAAACCTGGGAAAAGTGTTAGAGTCCTCCTTTTGGCCTCCTCAGAGCTGGACTTGGCCCAGGGCCAGGCCCTCTGTGCCCGGTGGAAAGTCCTCCCGATGTGCTCTGCTGTTAAAGCACTCAAGCAGTCCAGTAGAAAAGGGAGAAAATCCAAAATTCCAGGGAAGGAAAAACAAAGTTCAAATCTCAGTCTCTCTCCGGAGGAAAAAAAACTGAACAACTGGCCAAAAGCTGACTGGAAAGCAGCAAGCCGGGTGCTTCTTCGCTTCCCTGCCACAGCTGAAAAAAAAGTTGCTATCTCTATGTTACCTTGAACAAGCTGCAAACTGCTTTGAGAAAGTTTTGCTCAGTTTTTCCTTCCCCCTCTCAGGCTCAGTTTAAAGGCATAGAAAGGCACAAGAATTAATTTCTGGGCATAGGGCAGCGATATGGGATACACATCACAAAATCATCCCAAGACAGTAGCCTCCCCTTATATGCAAAATGCTGCTGCAGCATGACTCCCGTCGACGGAATGACAGTTTTTACGGATGCAGAACCAGCAAAGCTGCAGTAGTATGGCATGAGGGTGACTCTGCCCGATGGCATAAAAGGGTCCTGGCAGTGCACAATGTTTCAGTGCAAATCCTAGAGTTAGCCGCTATCCGCTATGCTTTTCAGTTGTTTTCACAGGAACCGCTCAACATTGTAACTGATTCTGTATATGCTGCTAATGTAGTTGTTTGTTTGGAATCTTCATACTTGTGATATGTTTGTCATGGGTTAGCGAGCATAACTCTGGAAGTGACCAAACCACTATGATGTTGATAACCCAGTTTTATTTGCAGAGCTGCGTACACTGTGGCTTTTGATTAACAACCGGCAGCATGACTTTTATGTGCTTCATGTCCGTTCTCATACAGGTTTACCTGGACCTATCATGGAAGGTAATACTTGTGTTGATCTTACTGTCGTGCCAAATGTTGTGCCTAATAAGTTTGCTTAGGCTAAGCTGTCTCATGACTTCTTTCATCAGAATGCACGCTCTTTACGAAAGCAATTCCAATTAACTGCCTCACAAGCTCGAGACGTTCTGCTTTCCTGCCCTTCTTGCCATGGAATTGCTCCTGCTCCTTTAGTAGAAGGTGTCAGTCCTCGAGGCCTAACTGCTAATTCTGTCTGGCAAACTGATGTTACTCATGTTCCAGAATTTGGTTGTTTAATGTTTGTTCATGTAACTGTTGACACTTTCTCATGTTTTTTGATGGCAACTGCCCACACAGGAGAAAAGGCTCGTGATGTTACTTGACACTGGCTCACATGCTTTGCTACTTTGGGCCTCCCAGACACTATAAAGACTGACAATGGCCCTGCTCATGCTTCTGAGCGGACTCACCAGTTCTTACAGCAATGGGGTATCTCCCACAGCATGGGTATCCCTCATTCTCCTACTGGTCAGGCGATTGTTGAATGTGCCCACAGAACACTGAAAACTATGCTTCACAAACAAAAGAAGGGGGAGTTGGAGTGCCCACATGATAGGTTAGCAAAAGCCCTGTATGTTCTCAATTTCCTGAATCGAGATGAAGCTGGTCAAACAGCATACGAAAGGCAATATTCTTTTGATACAAAGGCTCGTCCCAGGCCTCCGGTGATGGTGAAGAACCCAGTAACAGGGCAGTGGGAAGGACCTTTAAACTTGTTAACATGGGGAAGGGGTTATGCTTGTGTCTCCACAGCTCACCACCTGGAATGGGTTCCTTTGCGGTGTGTGCAACCATTTGTTGCATCATCCTGATCGGTGAATGCACTGTGAGTGTTGTACCCTCTACACTGGACGGCCCCCCTGAAAATGCTATGCACACTAAAACTATAATGTCCTGGGTTGCAGTGTATTCTATTATCATCCTCATGAGCTGTTGAAACCAGATGGGGCAGTGTTTCCTTGCCTCCTCCCTCCGGACTATCTTCTGTTAATGAGCCCATCAATGCCTTGCCTCATGACTCATCATCCCATTGTTAGATGCTCCACCCAGAAGGAGGAACCAAGCATTCCATCCTGGATATAATCTGAGATTCCGATCACCACAGACAACCCTTTTCATGGGATTCCCAGAGGACAAGAGCTACATAGCCACCACTGGACCTTCCGAGGAAGAGCAGACCCTTCTACAGGATCACCGCTTCAACAGAACCACATCCACCACTTCAGGAGGACTGCAGCCACCATCTTATCAGACTGCTACCGCCACCTTGACTAACAGGGTGTCAGGTTGTATCCTGACTCTGTCAGTTTAACCCAGTGTTTTCTGCCTTTATTTTTTTGATTTCCCTATTAAATTGTTATTCTGACTTGGTGCCTCCCACTGGTTTGTTTTCAAACTAGTACATATGTGCATCTCTATGACAACTGCTAATGATCCTTTTCGCACGTGCTTGGTAGGGGTACCCATTGACAAGAAATGCTTTGGTAAGCTGTATAATGAAAGCGTGCAGCAAAACTGCACGGCCCCAGGTATATTGCAGCCTATGTGGTGGTGCCAGGACCCCTGACAGAAGACTGCAGGACAGGCTGAGACATGGTATAAAGATCTGAGAAGGATGCATGACTTTCCAGCTTTGCCCTCGCAGCCACAAGAACTAGACACGCTAGGGACTTTGCGCACTTTGCTTTTCTTTTACATTGATGGTACGTTTGGTGTTCATATAAACAGTGTTAACTTTGATGTCTCTCCTAAAGGTATTTTCAGCAATGCTTCCTTGTGCTGTAATCGAACCTTGGAAAGTCAACTGACATCTGGCATCAGCGCTATTGCTCTCCCCTCGGACTTGTTCTTAATATGAGGGGAGTGTGTCTGGAAAGGTATAACAGGCAAAGCTGTTGGCAAACCTTGCACCATTGGCCAACTAACCTTGTTTCATCCAAATCGGACTGCTCTAATTGTTGCAGCACAGTGTCGCGTTAGGCACAGCACGCAGGTTCTTAATGAGAAGTGCGATCCGACGGTAACTTTCTGGAACACTGCAGAGCGCATCTCTGCCAGTTTAGTACCAGCAATTGGTACTGCTCACGCCTTGGCTTCTTTAAACAAGCTTGGCTGCTGGCTTGCAAAGGAAGCTAATGCCACAAGTGCCGCTCTTTCAGCTATGCTAATGGATGTTAAATTGGTGCAACATGCAACACGCAACACTGCAAAACAGGGTGGCCATTGACTTCTTGCTGTTGGCTCAAGGCCATGGATGCGAAGATTTTGACAGCATGTGCTGCATGAACTTAAGTGATCATTCAGAGTCTATTCATAAGAGTATCAGTAATCTGAAGCAGCTCATTAAACAGTTACAGCAACATAATGAGGGTGACTGCTGGGGGGTGTCTTCATGGCTTGAGAACCTCGGCTTCGGCTTCGGGGCATGGTTTAAACACTTAGCAATGTATGGCATAGTTATCCTTGGTGTGTTCTTAATGATTATGATATGTATCCCATGTATTTTATCTTGTGTGCAACAAATGATCAATAATAGTCTTAATAAGATAATGGCCATACCGGCACAGACAGTTTTAGCTGTGTAACACTTAAAAAACAAAGAAGGGGGAAGTGTGACTGATAGGTAAAGCTTTGTAAAGGGAAGGCCTGGTAAAATCATGGCTCCAGCCTGTTACTTAGCCTAAGTAGAAATGGACTGTGGGAGAATGACTCAGCTAGAATAGAGGAAGTGACGCATGCTGCGTGAATGCCTCGTGCCCGCACCGTGGTGTATGGTGGTTGGTTAAATTGGGTTTTGTTGTGCCTTAAAACTATGTAAACTGACAACCGAATAACGGCATAAAAAGGCCGGGTTTTTTGTCAATAAAGTTCCTCCTTTGCACCTGCCTGGGGACACCTCGCTGTTCCATATCGCTACAGCAACCCAAATTTTATGAGGCCAGAGTGACAGATATGCAGGAAAAGGTTTTTCTGTTAAGCTTTATGAAACAAATTCATGAGCTCATGTGGCTTTACAGCCTGTACATGCCTGCTCATGATACTGACTGTATGTGGGTATGTTACAGCAGCACTGAGTCCTTGCCTCACAGTCATTTGCCACAGCACCCTCACAATCAAAAGATTTATGATCTGAATAAACAATCCTAGCCCACAGTTTAAGGTCAGTTACACAAATGGCATGGCTCTGAGAGCAGCAAACGAATGCCTCTTGTCACCATACCACCACAGAAGAGAGCAGCTATGGCTATGGCAGCAAGGACATGCCTAGCTCTACATGCCACTCTACAATGGGAGCAGAGCAGAGATTTACCCAGGGCAGAACACATTCACTTCAGCTTAAGTGTTTGCATCATGTAAGCTGCAGACTCCTCTGGACCACTGGGGTTTTCCCAGAAAAGCTCATTCCTGTGCTTACATGCAGTTTCATGAGATCCAACACATAATAAAACAACCCAAGGACTGAGATTAAAAATGCAAGAGACAACAAAACTCAGGATTTAGCTAACTGTAAGTTTTCTTGGCAGAACCCATGTCTTCTACACAGGTATAGATTCTAGGCAAACAAAAAAAAAGATGCGGCAGCAGCCATGATTACAGGTCAGTTTTTTCACTAAAAAGCCCAATCCTATGTTGAGACAAAAAGATCGAATTAGGCAATAAACTTTTTTTTTTTTTTTTTTTTTTTAAATAAAGCAGTAGCTCACAGAACCATTTACATCACTGATGTAAGGCAAATCAGCTATCTGAGCATAATTCAGCCAGGCTACTAGGTACTAGAGAGTGGCAGAGTTTTAGGGCAGCTTGTTGTTAGGTCAGTTACAGCGAGACAAACTAATTTAGGAGGAGTAAAGATGCAACTCAGTCCCCCACATACAAGTGTGATACAGGATGTTTTGTCCACTAAATATCAAGTAGCAGGAAACCAGCTGCCTATACCTAGATAAGAGCCAGAGACAAATATGTGCTTGCCTAATCCCTATCTGTACTTGCTTAATCAGCTTTTAGTTCCAGGACCTTGAGCATAATGACCATACAAGGAAGGGTCAACCAAAAGACACCGGAGGATGACTACTAACCTTCATTCTGCGATCACCATGAGGAAAAAAGACCCCCTAGCAACAAGTCACACATGCGCAGAATGCCATGAAAAAGACACGTTAACAGGAAAAGAGACTGTATAAGAAGGAACTGGAACTGGCGAAAAGCGCGGCAGTTGGTGGAGCGGAGACTCCCCTGCCGCCCAGCGCTGTATTTGCTTTTGCCTTGCTTGCTTGCTGTTAATAAATAAAATTGTAATTAGCAGATTGAGTCCCGGAATTCATTACAAATTGGTGCCGTGACTCGGATGCAACTTGTACGGCAGGGTAACGGCTCCACCGGGGAGGCGCCCCGCCGATCTGTCGGCGGCCCTGGTGGTCCCGATCCCTACCTCGGTTGCACCGATGAACCCAAATTCAAGGCATTAGGCAAAGGAAGCCGGCAGACCCTGTAAATTTTGTGCACAAAGGTCCGGACGAAGATGCAGGACGCGTGAGTATCTGTGCGGAAGGATCCGTTTGGTCTGGGTCAGGTATCCTGGAGTGCTGCGAGTGTGTGCACGAGAGGGGAACCGGCAGCTCGGATTCTCCAAGTGAGTGTGGACCCTCAGTAGTGCGGTTCTCATTGCCCGCGAGGGCGTGAGCCACGAACCAGGGAAAGCGAGTGAATCTGCACCACAGACACACTTGAGGGCACTCCAGAAGATGGGACAGGGGAAAAGCAAGCCCTCCGTACCCATAAAACTTCCCCCGGTGCCTAGAGATAGCCCACTGGGGTTTATGTTAGATAATTGGAGACATTACCCTAGCACAGGGGGTAAGGATAAAGCTAAAATGATTCATTATTGTATAGAAATATGGGGCGGGAAGGAAATTTCCCAGGGTGTTTTCTGGCCTATATTTAGATCATCTGAAGGATGGGTAAAGCAGAAACTTAACACCTGGGTGAATACAAAAACTCCTTTTAGTCAGGAAGAGAGTGATTATGCTAGCGTTTGGGCAGCAACACCTAAGGATGAAGTGCTCCTGTTTCCCCTTAAGGAAGGAAAGCGAAAGAAAGATAAGGAAGAAGATATCCCTTTGATCCCTCCCCCCTATGTACTCCCTCAGGATCCCCAACCCCCAAATGCGCCTCTAAGGGAGCCCCAGGGGGTGGGAGGTAACCCCGAGCCCCAAGAGGAAGAACAGGGACCTATGACTAGGGGCCGGGCCAGACAACATAACTTATACCCATTAAGGGAAATGCCCATGGGAGGCCCGGGTCCTCAACCCGCAATAGGATTCATCTCAGTACCCCTTAGTTCTAGTGATGTACGGGAATTCAAGAAGGAGATGGGGAACCTCCTGGAAGATCCACTGGGGGTGGCAGAAAGGTTAGACCAGTTTTTGGGGCCCAGTATATACACTTGGGGTGAATTACAGGCCATATTAAATATTCTTTTTACGGCCGAGGAAAAGAATATGATTAGGAGGGCAGGAATGCGAATATGGGACGCACAACATGCGCAAGGACCTTTAGCAGATACTAAGTGGCCTCTGCAGGATCCCAATTGGAATCACCAGCAGCAGGCAGACCGAGGTCACATGCAGGATCTGAGAATAATCATAATACAAGGAATTAGAGAAGCAGTGCCTAGAGGGCAGAATATTAACAAAGCATTCAATGAAAGACAAAAAAAGGAAGAGACACCCACAGAGTGGTTAGAGCGCCTGAGAAAGAATCTGCAGATGTACTCAGGTTTAGACCCCGAAACACAACTAGGACAGGCATTGTTAGACACAGTTTGTGGCTAAATCATGGGAAGACATCAGGAAAAAGCTGGAAAAGCTAGAAAATTGGCAAGATAGAGGTTTAGATGAATTGTTGAGAGAAGCACAAAAAGTGTATGTTAGAAGGGATGAAGAGAATCACAGGAAGCAAGTAAAAATGATGGTGGTGGCAGTTAGGGAGACAAGAGGAAACGATCCTCCCCCTCCTCACAGACCGCGTCAAATGCCCCAGAGAAATGGGGGAGGGGACACACGAGTAGAGAAAAGGGATGTAAATGTGTGTTTTTATTGTGGAAATAGAGGGCACTTTAAGAAAAACTGCAGAAAAAGGCTGAAGGATGAGAGGATGTTTAAAGAAGATTAGAGGGGTCAGGGGCTCTATTTGCTGGGGGCACGGAAACATCAGGAGCCCTTGATAAAAATTAAGATAGGTCCTCAGCAGCAGGAATTTGAGATTTTGGTAGACACTGGAGCGGAACGGTCCACAGTACAAGTATTGCCCGCCGGGTGCAAAATTTCCCGGGATACTGCCCAAGTGGTTAGGGCAAAAGGGGAACCCTTTGAGGTCCCCATTATAAAGAATGTATTAGTAGAAACAGGATCTAAAATGGGAATAGGGAGCCTCTTATTAGTTCCAGAAGCTGATTATAATTTGTTAGGAAGGGACTTAATTATAGAGATAAGCATTAATGTAGAAGTAGTGAATAAAGAATTAAAAGTTAGACTTTGTCCCTTGAGAGTGGAAGATGAAGAGAAGATTAATCCAGAAGTATGGTACACCCCAGAGAGTGTGGGAAGACTCGAAATACCTCCCTTCTCGGTAACCATTAAAGATCCTGAGGTGCCGATAAGGGTCAAACAATACCCCATTTCTCCAGAGGGAAAAAGGGGATTAAAACCCGAAGTTGACAGGCTACTGAGTAAAGGTCTTTTAGAACCTTGTATGTCCCCTTTTAACACCCCTATCTTGCCAGTAAGAAAGGCAGATGGGTCATACAGACTAGTTCATGATCTAAAAGAAATAAATAAAAGAACAGTAGCGCGCTTCCTGGTAGTGGCCAACCCTTATACCTTATTGAGCAGATTAGGTCCCGAAAATCAGTATTATAGTTTAATTGATCTTAAAGATGCATTTTGGGCATGCCCCCTAGACGAGAAAAGTAGAGACTATTTTGCCTTTGAGTGGGAAGACCCAGTAACACATAGGAGACAGCAATTAAGATGGACAGTGCTCCCCCAGGGATTTACAGAGTCTCCGAACTTATTTGGACAAGCCTTAGAGCAAATCCTGCAAGAATATCAGACTAGAGAAGGAGTGGTCCTCATTCAGTATGTAGATGACCTTTTAATTGCAGGAGGAGCAGAGGACAAAGTACGAGCAGAAAGCATCAGACTATTGAATTTTCTCAGTGTTAAAGGACTAAAAGTATCTAAGGCAAAATTACAATTTATGGAAGAGGAAGTGAGATATTTAGGCCATTATCTGAGTAAAAGAGAAAAGAAAATAGACCCTGAAAGAGTAAAAGGGATTCTGTCCATACCACCCCCTAAGAACAAAAGACAAGTGAGGCAGTTACTAGGCCTAGTGGGGTATTGTAGACAGTGGATTGAGAACTATAGTAACAAGGTTAAGTTCTTATATGATAAGTTAAGCCAAGAGGGTTTAATAAAGTGGAGCGAGGAGGATGACCAACATCTAAGAGTATTGCAGCATGATCTAGTCAATGCCCCTGTCCTGAGCCTACCAGATTTAAAAAGACCTTTCTATCTATTTATAAATGCTGACAATGGAACGGCCCATGGAGTACTAACCCAAGAATGGGCTGGAAAAAAGAAACCTGTGGGGTACTTATCAAAATTGTTAGATCCTGTCAGTAAAGGGTGGCCCACATGCCTGCAGGCAATAGTAGCTTGTGCTCTCCTGGTAGAAGAGGCTAACAAGATTACCCTCAATGGAGAACTAAGGGTATTATCCCCTCATAATATTAGGGGAATTCTACAACAAAAAGCAGACAAATGGATAACCGATGCCAGACTCTTAAAGTATGAAGGGATCCTATTAGACTCCCCGAAATTAACCCTGGAGGTAACAACGCTACAAAATCCTGCTCAGTTTTTGTATGGAGAGCCCGATGAAGCTAAATTGGCCCATGATTGCCTGTTAACCATAGAAGAGCAAACTAAAATAAGACCAGATCTTGAAGAGGAAAAATTAAAAGAAGGGGATAGATTATTTGTAGATGGATCATCTCGAGTAATCAATGGAAAAAGAGTATCCGGTTATGCAATAATAGGAGGGGAAGAGTTTAAGGTGATAGAATCAGGACCATTGAATAGATCCTGGTCCGCACAAGCCTGTGAGCTTTATGCCGTGTTACGAGCACTGCAATTATTAAAAAATAAGTTAGGAACAATATACACTGATTCTAAGTATGCCTATGGGGTTGTGCACACTTTTGGGAAAATATGGGAAGAACGGGGACTAATAAATTCCCAAGGAAAGGACTTAGTCCATCAAAATCTAATAAAACAAGTGTTACAGGCTTTGAGGGGGCCAAGAAGAATCGCTGTTGTACATCTAAAAGGACACCAGAGAGGGCTGGACTTCAAAAGCAGGGGAAATAATGCAGCAGATCAGGAAGCAAAAAGAGCCGCACTATTAGCATTACGACCTACTCCCAAAGAGGATCCAGCAGCTGAGAGAAGGAAGTGCCATACTTGTGGGGGAAATCTACAGGACCCTCCTTGCTATGCTTGTTGGGACAATTGGGGTATGGATGCTATAGAATGCACCTGTGAGACACCAAGGGCTAAGCATTGTCTTTTCCACGATAAAATTTGGCAGATTTATAGTTTTACAGCCCAAGAGAAAGAAAAGATGCAGAAAATGGGATTGAGAGAAAATTCGAAGGGGGAATGGAGACTCCCAGAAGATGACAGAATCGTACTACCAAAATCATTAGCCATGGAAATTATGAAGAGAATGCATAGCAAAACACATTGGGGAGCACAGGCATTGGTAGACCAGTTTGCCATTAACTATATGTGTATCGTAGCAAATGATCTAGCAAAACAAATAGTGAGGGGATGTGTTATTTGCCTAAAGGTAAATAAGACGAACCTAAGGAAATCCCTAATGGGGGGACGGCCTACAGCATATAGGCCATTCGCCAACATTCAGTTAGACTTCACTGAGTTGCCAAAAACTGGAAGATATAAGTACCTACTGGTAATAGTGGACCATTTAACCCATTATGTAGAGGCATTCCCGACTGCAAGAGCAACGGCGCAAGTTGTAATTAAAACCTTGTTAGAACATATTATCCCAAGATACGGGATAATAGAAACCATTGATTCAGACAGAGGACCACATTTTGTGTCAAGAGTGATCAAAGAAATCATGACAGTAATGAGGATAAAATGGGACTACCACACTCCCTGGCACCCCCAAAGCTCGGGGAGAGTGGAAAGAATGAATGGGAAAATCAAGAAGCAACTGACAAAACTTATGATAGAAACCAAATTGTCATGGATAAAGTGTCTACCTCTTGCATTATTGAACATTCGAACCCAACCTAGGTCAGACATGGGAATATCTCCTTTCGAAATGTTGTATGGAATGCCCTATAATGTGGAAGAGCCTCAAGACCACCCAAGCCTAAGAGATCAGAATATAAATATATATATCACAAGTTTAATGAAATATAGAGAGAATCTGTGGAAAAAGGGAATGCTAGCCCAGAGACCCCCATTAGACCTTAAACTACACCAGGTACAACCAGGAGATTGGGTGATGATAAAGTCCTGGAAGGAAGCAACCCTACTCCCACTGTGGGAAGGTCCTTATCTTGTATTACTTACCACAGAGACTGCAGTTAGAACAGCAGAAAAAGGATGGACGCATGCTAGCAGAATCAAAGGACCAGTGACGGGCCCAACCCCCGAGTGGCAGGTGACCAGCCGCCCCGGAGACCTGACATTAAAGATTCAGAAGAAAAATCATTCATGAGCAAACATCGGGTAGAATATGCACCAGAACCATATTATATTGAGGAAGGACTAATTCTAGCGCGGATGTTAAAATAAGGTGTGGGGACCCCAAGTGTCACTGTTATCCGTTTGTATGCTACATCTGTAAAGTATGCGGGTACAAGTAGTGGAGTCACTGTAGGCGAAGGGTTCCCCCTAGAGGGGTTTGTATTCCTTGCTGGACTCTCCAGTGGAACTTAACTGATTAGATCCTAAAGTATAAGGTGATGCATGAAAGATTAATAAGAAAGGAATCTGAAGAATAGTGGAAGATCTTTGCATATGGGATTGAGCCAAAATATTATTGCTATCATCCTAATGAGCCAATCCCCTTTATAGTTGAAATTATTCATTGCACCTGTCGTACCCACCTGAAGGGAATCCAGTGTGATACACCTCAGGTTAAGAACTGTAACTGAGACTCCTATGTTAAGAGGCAAAAAAAAAAAAAAAAAAAAGAGAGCGACAGAATTGCCCCCAGGGGTCTCCTGAAGAATACTCTTGCTGCCGAGAAGATGGTACCCCTCGTGGCTCGAAGCAACCGAGTCGACGAGCGAGGCAGAAGAGTAGAAGGCTATGGAGGAGAGAACCCCCAGAATAGGATAATAAAACTACGCTCATGGAAATGCCTCAAAAGTAAGATTAAGAGCAAGGATCCCTGGAGGGAGGGCAGGTTGCAGTGTGTAAATTGGAGGAATCCTCAAACATACTTTTGTACTCCCCAAGCCTTTAGTGATGCTCGTTGCTTGACCCGGCATATTACCCTTCTTGTGCTTACATCGTATTTAAATGAAGCTAGCGCAACAGAATCCCTATCACACCAACCATTTAAATGGTCATTAATACGGTGGGAGGATCAGAAGGTTATACAAACAGTAACTACGCCAAGTAACCCAAGCTTTAGTTGTCAACTCTGTGATCTTATACAAGTAAAACCATGCCTGAACAAAAAAGGATTTTATTTCTGCCCAGCATCTAACCCAGGGAAAACCTATTGTAACTGGCCTGGACACTACTACTGTGCATACTGGGGCTGTGAAACAGTCGCCTTTGGGTTTTCCCCTGGAAGAGGAAAAGACAAATATATCAAGGTCGGGTGGAGGCCCAGCGGGTGTCAGCCCCCAGAGGTAGAGTCAGACACAGGAATAAAGCAGGGCAGAAACTGTCACGGAATTCAGATAAATGTGACCAATAAAATGGATTCCGGATGGGCAATAGGAAAAACCTGGGGCGCTAGATTATGGGAATCCGGTACAGATCGGGGTGGCACTTTCTGATAAAAAGGAAAGAGATACCACTGAGTGCTGAAGCCATAGGCCCCAACATAGTTATTAACCCCCCTATAAAAATTCAGTCCCAGGGTAATCGAGCGGCAGAGGAAGACCACACTGCTCAAACACTGACTATTTATAATCAAACTGAATCAGACCAAAAGGAATTGAGGGAATACAGCACCTTATGGAAAGTAATGCAAGCCAGCTTTGGCATTTTAAATAAGACCAGCCCAGAACTGACAGAAGGATGTTGGCTATGCTATAATATCAGGCCTCCCTTTTATGAGGCTGTCAGAATAACGGGTAAACCACAAAGACTCAATGAGAGCAACCCAAAACAGTGCTCTTAGAACAAAGTGAGTGAGCAGGGGATAACACTTTCCCAAGTATCAGGACAAGGACGATGTGTAAGTACTGTTCCCGAAGAAAAAAACATTTATGCAACATCACAATGAAAAATCCGAAGCAGAGACAGCCAGCAGCATGGTTAATCCCGGCCGCCAATACCAGATGGGTCTGCCAAAGCATAAGAATAACTCTTTGTTTGTCCCTTGAAGTTTTTAATCATACTCATGACTATTGTATTCAGGTAAACATCATACCTAGAATCACTTACCACCCTAAAGACTGTTTTCAAGCAACATATCACCCCTGAACACCACTTGATGAGGAGAGAACCTTTCACCGCCCTAACCATAACAACCCTCTTAACAGTAGGAAGAGTGGGAGCTGGAACAGGAATAACCTCACTAATTAGCCAGCAAAAAGAGTTTAAAGCACTAAGGATCTCTGTAGACGAAGATTTAAGTAAAACAGAGCAAGCAATTGATGGATTAGTCAAGTCAGTCAGGTCACTGTCAGAAGTGGTCCTACAGAATCGCAGGGGACTAGACTTACTGTTTTTACAACAAGGGGGTCTTTGCGTAGCACTCAAAGAAGAATGCTGCTCCTATGCCGATCACACCGGAGTGGTAATAAACACCATGAACGAATTAAGAAAACAGCTAGAACAAAGGAAACGAGACGGGGAAACACACCAAAGCTGGTATGAAAACTGATTTAATCATTCCCCCTGGCTGACTACATTGCTTTCAACCATTGCAGGACCATTAATTTTGTTAGTGCTTGGACTCACCTTTGGACCATGTATATTTAATAAACTAATTTCTATAATAAGAAGCCGCTTAGAAGCAGCACACCTTATGCTTGTTAGAGCTAAGTATAAACGAATACTTGAAGAAGAAAACTTAGAAACATTAGAACTGGCTAAACAGGAATTACAAAGATTCAGTGAATAAAAATGAATAAAGAAGAGAAATGGGGGATTGTGAAGGATACAGGATGTTTTGTCCACTAAATATCAAGTAGCAGGAAACCAGCTGCCTATACCTAGATAAGAGCCAGAGACAAATATGTGCTTACCTAATCCCTATCTGTACTTGCTTAATCAGCTTTTAGTTCCAGGACCTTGAGCATAATGACCATACAAGGAAGGATCAACCAAAAGACACCGGAGGATGACTACTAACCTTCATTCTGCGACCACCATGAGGATAAAAGACCCCCTAGCAACAAGTCACACATGCGCAGAATGCCATGAAAAAGACACGTTAACCGGAAAAGAGACTGTATAAGAAGGAACTGGAACTGGCGAAAAGCGCGGCAGTTGGTGGAGCGGAGACTCCCCTGCCGCCCAGCGCTGTATTTGCTTTTGCCTTGCTTGCTTGCTGTTAATAAATAAAATTGTAATTAGCAGATTGAGTCCCGGAATTCATTACAGTACTCAACCATTACTGCACTCACTTTATGCTTGACTCCTCTAGCTGAGCTTAAACTGAAGAAATCTTATTTTGGTGTCCTGATTTTAGCTGCCTGCTCACCATAGCTCTTTGATACCACTGAACACACTCAGTAGGCAAGGAGGTAGAGATGACAGTCATCAACCCATTCCCGCCTTCCCCAGTTTATAACTAGTCATGCTTATAGTCCCTAGAAAAATAATAAACTCCCCTGATGTTATACTCAACATGATACCTGTCCTAGGTTGCAATGTAAGATGTGCCCACAAGCATGTATTCTATCACCATCTTCATGAGCTGTTAAAACCAGGTGGGGCAGTGCTCCCTGCCTCCTCCCTCAAGACTATGTCCTGTTAATGGCCCATCAGTGCCTTATCTCATGACTCATCATTCCACTGTGAGATGCTCCACCCAGAGGGAGAAACCAAGCATCCCATCCTGGATATAAACTGGGATTTTTGAAGACCACAAGCAGCCTTTTTCCCACTGGATTTTCCAGAGGACAAGAGCTACATACCTACCACTGGACCTTCTGAGGAAGACCAGATCTTTCTACACAGGATCACCGCTTCAACAGAACCACATCCACTCACTTCAGGAGGACTGCAGCCACCACCGTATCAGACTGCTACTGCTACCCTGACTAACAGGGTCAGGTCGTATCTGACTGTCAGTTTAAATCAGTTTTGTTCTTTTTTTTTCTGCCTTGTTTAATATATATATATTAGTAAAGAACTGTTATTCCTATTTCCCATATCTTTGCCTGAAAGCTCCCTGATTTCAAAATTCTAATAACTCGGAGGGAAGGGGGGTTGCATCTTCCATTCCAAGGGAGGCTCCTGCCTTCCTTAGCAGATACCTGTCTTTCAAACCAAGACAGATCTCAAAAGGGTTAATTCAGTCTTTACTGTGCCTGTGAAACTTTTAGCAGAGAAACAAGGCCTGTGAAAGCTGCTTCTGTGGGAGACAGAGGAGTAGAAACTCCTGCAATTAAAGGAGGCTTTGATTTACAACCCTGGAAGAGACTAGGTCTGGCTTAATTGACAGAGATCTATAGACTTTAGGCAAAAGGATTACAAACTTGTATTCCTATAGTTATAAGTAAAATTGTACACTGGGTGTTTTGGTGAAGGGTTTTAAAATATAATAGTGTGATTTTATATAGTTTAAGTTAAGAACGTAGATGGTATAAGAGAGACATCTGTGTGTACGTGACATGAGAAGTTATTGGTCAAGACATAGCTGCATTGCAGTGAGAAGTGCCACAGGTGATAGGTCATAAATCTAAAACAAAGTGTCGCTTTAAGTGTCTATTGGATTAGAAAGTTATAAATTACAATGTAACCCTAAATCTTGTGACTAGTCACCATTATTCGGAGGTGGTGTAAAATCTCACGCCTCGACTGATGCGTTTGTTATTTTAAACAATAAATTCGTGTAATTGCATAGTCCCATCCCTTAAAGTTATTTTCCTCCGACATGTGAAAGCACGGAAACGGACATTCCAGCAAGGACAGTTGGGAGATAAGAAGAAGACATCTGGCCTAAGAATGCAGTGATAGACAAAATAAAGTACTGAATTTCTGTGAACATGGGGTGGGATTTATATTAATAGGTAAATTGTACTGTGCATGTAGCAACTGTATATAAGTAACCCTCTTGTAGAATCACATGTCCACGTTAGGTTAGAATCTCCTGTGTGCACCTCAGGCCTGAATAAATGATGCCCTCTTTAACGCAATTTTAGTGTTGGAGAGTCTGATTCCTATATTTCGGATATTTGGTAACAAATAGATCATCCTGGTGAAACACAGGACTCCTTTAACATAAGCGCCTTAGAATAAAGTATAGATTAATAAAAGTTGGGTGTTGGCTGCTATGCTTAACCGAAACTGCTTTTGGAAGACAAGAAGCCTAGCCCTGAAAAGGGGCTATGATTTTAAGTGAATACTAGATGCTATGCCTAATGCTAACTGCTCTTGAAAAAAACAAACCCAAGTGGACTGATAAGGGAAAGGAATGCGAGCTAATGGGTTTGGCTAACCGCTTTTCTGCAGAACAAGGTCTTAGCCCCTGTGGGTTAAGCAATAAGAAGGAAGACACATGCTAACTGCCGTTTTAATGGCAAATAGAAGAACTGTCAGAAAGGGTAGAATAATGTAATAAGAGATTAGGAACATAATCAATATACAATTATAGATGAAGTATAACTAATATAGCAACAAAGTGTGTAATAGTAAAATTGTGTATTATTAAAATAGGTGTGTGATGAATGTATTAGATAAGAATAGCGTGCCATGTTTGTAACCCTAAGATAAGGAAACCACAAGTTATGTAAGACCCCAACCTCTTAAGATTGTAACTTTTAGATAGATGAACAAAAAGGGAGGATGCTGAACTGTTGGGTGGAGTCGCGGGAGACAAGCACTCAAGGCATCATGTTCAGCAAGTCTCGATTTATTTTTCAAAACTACACTTACTTATAGTACCTTTAATTAGCTCATACATATTGCAAAAGTTGAGCTCCTCATTGGTGGGAGCTATTCCGTGGGATCTGCAAACACTGTGGTCTTATCTTCCTCTTCCATATGGTTTCTGTCTTCTTACTTATCTGAATGCACATTCTGTTATCTATGCAACCTCTTGCTCAAGGACTCAGTGTCTGCATCTTTACTAAGCCTGCTGTGTTATCATGACCTTTGCTTTTTAGCCATTCTTCAGAAAGACTCTCAACACTTCCCCTGTTTTCTTTTTGCATGATCATAGTCATATTGACTGACTTCAAAATTAAATTTTTTACACATGACATTATACAGCTAAGCATAAGTAAACCAAGCAAAACAATTATTAGCAACAGCATTAAAGATTTAATCACACTTTTCATCCATCCTTCTAAGCCCATCCACTCTGTAAGTCCTTCTAATCCGAAAAATCCGGAGTCTTTTTTTATTTTTTGGGAGTGTTCAATCAAATTCTTAATTTCGGCGTGGATGGACTTAGAATGATCCTCAAGATCCATACAGCACATTCCTTCAAAGTCTTCACAGCCATGGCCGTGGGCTAAGAGTAGAAAATCTATAGCTGCTCTATTCTGAAGCAGGGCGTGTTGGACTGAACTCAGGTCTTCTGCAAGTTCAGACAACACTCGGCTGGTACCGTTTACCTGTTTAACTACCCAACATGCCAGTTTTTCTAAGTGACGATGAGCTCGTGCCGCAGCTGCACCAGGAACAAAAAGGGAGGTAAAAAGTACTTCTGATTTGCTCCATAGCGTGAGGTCATCCTGACATTCAGGTGTTATAGTTTCTGTTAAAGACCTCCGCCATCGTGTTCGGTGTGTAGCATTAGGATGGTGCTGTGGAAGTGCAAGACTCAGTTGGCCAAAGGTACAGGGCCCACCTACAGGCCTGGATGGAATACCTGACCAGGCACGATTCCCACAAATTAGGAAAAACCCTCTGGGTAACTTTCGAGGGAAAAACGTTCCAGGGGCTGCAAGAGATCGATTTCTCACGGTAACGTTGCACCATTCTAAATCCCACTGTGAAGCATTGCCAATAGGATAAATCAAGGTGGGGTTGGATTCATTCAGTCGACAGCCATTAAGGCTGCCCTCTTGGCATAAATTACGTGAACTATTAATATAAATACAGGCTGTAGCGTTAAGAGAATCAACTAGTTCTATCTCTTGTGGCTCAGGGCCCACCGGGAGTTTATCATCCCAGCTATCATACTCTTGTAGCCCATGCGTAACGTTAGTAGTGGTAGTCAAGGGCCAGAGGCTCCGGGTAGTCTTGAGTCTCTGTAACAAAGAGACGCCAAGTACTATCATTTAACGGCACCCCAATCAAACATGTTAAGAAGGGGGCACTGGGCGAGGCTAAGGAAGCACAGAATGTTGTGGTGTTCAATTCACGTGCCAAGGAGACCCAGATATTATCTCTAGGGTCAAACACCTTAGGAGGATAGGAAAGGGGGTGACCCATTACTGAGCCTGCGATTAGCAGCACGATGCTTAAACCGCCGGCAAACATGATCCCACTTTCTTGGGTCAACTTGCCACTGAATGGGGACCCCGATATTTGGTTGGCATGAGGATTGCAAAACTACAGAGTAGCTATCGGCTAAGATCTTTTTTGCTAAATGCTGTACTGACCACGCTAATTCTCTTAGCCGCAGATCTTCAAGATTTTCAACTAATTGCAAACTGTCAATGATATTTTTGCCTGTGAGTTGTACTAATGCTCCTTGAGCCATCTCACGGTGCCAGTAAAAACTGCAAGACTGACACCAAAACCCTTCTGATAGATGTCGCTGGTGGACCCACCACTGTAATTTACAGCCTCCGCAAAGCAATCTTACCCACGCCTTATTACAATTACATGCAAAGCAACTAGACTGGCAAAAGCGTAAAAAATGTCTCTGCAAATGTGGGAGGAGATAACCCTCTATCTCCTGTTCAGAGTCCACAAGGAAGGTAATGCAAAACCGCTGCTCAACTTCCTGCAGGATTTGTGAGATCTTCCTCTGTACCCTTCTTTTCTTCTTCTGTTGTGGGTTGCTCATCAGTGACAACAGGCTTAGTCCATTTGGCCGGAACCCATAGGGGACGTTTTAGTTGTAATAACATCAAAAAGTCGCTGGTTTTTCACTTCCTTGATGACAGCGTCCTCGATTCTAGAAACAATTCCTACAACATAAAGAGAGTCTGAAATGACATTGAGGGGTTCCGAAAAATGAAGGGCGGCCCACAGTACTGCTACAAGTTCTAAGGTTTGTAATGTATCAGTAGGGGTAGCTGCGATCTTATGGTGGCACCATTGTTGATTATAGTGCCAAACAACGGCAGCTGTCCTGGTTCTGCATCTGGCATCAGTAAAAACTGTCAGAGCATCAGGGATAGGCCCTCGGTGCTGCAACGGTTTGGATATCCAAGTCCAGCTTCCCAACCAGTTGAGTAATTTTGGAGCTAATGGGCCGGTGCGAACTTCTGCTCCAGAAGAGAGCAATGCTTCAGTGAGCTGCGAGGAGTTGAGTAGGTACCAGTCTAAGGTAGGTTTTTCCATGGGGAGGTAGATAACTGCAGGTTCAAGGCCACTAATTTCCCAGGTGCGTAGACGTCCTTTCTTTAAAAGAGTTGCTAAATTTTCAATCTTTGGAGTGACTGTTTTTCTTTGCTGCAAGGGGGGCGAAATCCATTCTAGAACGGAGATGTCCCCCGTTTTCTTTTGCTGAGTAATGGCTCCTAAGAGATGTTCTCTACTGTTCCAGACAGTTAAGGATAAGGGGGTGTCGGGGTCTAGACGGTCAACAAAGCCTCTGGAGATACAGGATGTAATTTGCTGCAAGACTTTAGACTGTTGCGGCGTAAGTGTCACAGGAGTACATGGGTCTGTGCCCTTTAGCAAAGGACGTAGCTGTTCCAATAGCATGTTGGGAATTCCTGTAATGGGTTTAAGCCATTGTAGGTCTCTTAGAAGTTTTTGGGCCTAATTTAGGTTTGAAATAGATGCTTGAATATGTAACTTCTGAGGTTTTATTCTCTGAGCGGTAATAGTCCATCCTAGATATTTCCATGGAGCAGAAACTTGTATTTTGTTGGGTGCCACAACAAGGGACCAGGCAGCCAAGGAGGCAACAATAATTTGCATCTGGGCAGGGGTGAAGGGATCCCTTTGAGCAAAGAGAATGTCATCCATGTAGTGATAAATAATGGCATCAGGCATCTGTCTCCGTAAGGGTTGCAAGGCAGCATCAACATACAGTTGGCACAAAGTAGGTGAGTTTTTCATCCCTTGCAGCAATACAGTCCATTCAAATCGTCTAGCTGGTTCTCCTTTATTCAGGGCAGGTAAGGTAAAGGCGAAGCGCTTGGTGTCATCTGGATGCAATGGAATAGTCAAATTCCTGCGGCTGTACATTCGCGACGAATATGACCGGGTGTCCCACAGCGATAACACTTCATGCGGCCACCTGGAGCTGGGCGGGGACGTGCTGCTGCCGCTTGGAGAGGAGCAAGGGCTGCCATAACCTGATTTTGAGAGCTAATAGCCTGTTCTTTAAGCCCTTCACCTAATTTTGCTAAGGCTTGTGCTAAGAATAGTTGCGAGCCAGTGGGCATGGTCGCAGCTTTCTCTAAAAGTTGCTGGACAGTCCAATCCCCTGGGGTGGAAGTAATAAGGGCACGAGTGGCTTGGTTACCATTTTGTAGGAGACATTGTTTTAATAATGGGTCGTGCATGTGCTCTTGCACCCCGGCTTTTGAAATTGCCTCCATGACTTTATCAACAAAAGAGCCTAGAGACTCTTCCCGACCTTGCTTAATGCTCATGTACATAGGAATTCCACCCGGGGCTCGAACTTTGTCCATGGCTCTCTTAGCAACTGCCATGGCCTCCCGCAATTTAGCAGGGCCTAGTGCAGCCTGAGCCTCAACCCTCATATGTTGACCCTGTCCTAGTAACTCATCAACCGTAATGTCAGCCAAGGGGTCCCCCTGGGGTCTGTTAAGATCTGCACTCACAGCTGCTTCTTCTCTCCAGCAAGCGTCAAAGAGTAATCGCTGGTGCGGGGTGTACATTAATTTAGTGATGCCTTTAATGTCAGCAGGAAGGAGAGTAAAGGCATTAAAAATATAGTCAAGCATCTGTTTTACGGGCTCGCTCGTAACACCGTAATTCCCCACCGTTGCTCGTAGCTGAGCTAACAGCTTCCAGTCGAGGTTAGTAACTTGCGCAATATTGCCTCCCTGTGGATTAGGAACAAACAGAACAGGGAAAGCCAAGCTTTCCTGGGCAGCCGCTAGCATCTCTGCATCGCCCTTATGCAAACCGTCACGAGCGAGAGCTGCCCACAGCTCTCTATGACCCTTGGCCATGGCCTTCGCGAGGTCAGAATCTGCCCCAGGGACAGGCTCATGGCTTAGGAAAGGGTTTTGCGAACGAGAGCGATCCGGAGGAACAGACGGCTGCGGCGGCGGCGGCTGCTGCGGCTGCCGCGGCTGCTGCGAGGGGGACGGGGGCGGGGACTGCAGGGGAGGATCAGGGGGCGCAGAGGGTGAGTGTGAAGCCGGGCCGGAGGCAAATGCCTCAGGCGGAACCTCGACTGTAGCAAAGGTGGGGGGGTTAGGGGCAGCGGAGTAAAGGGAAGCAGCAGAATCGTAATTACGGTTTTTATCATGGGCTGCCTTAATTTTTTCTGCTGCCCTTTTCTCTGCTTGTACCATTAAAAGTTCACTATAGACAACTCTACATAGTTTAGCCATCTTTTTAGCTGGCTTATCGTCATCTAAGACAAGATCCCAGAGTTTGTCACTATACGCGCGCCACTGACTTAATTCATGAATGGAGTGGGGGTCAGCGAAAAAACCGTAAGAGCGCGCATGCGTTAAAAGGGCGGAGAGGTCTTTATCAAGATTAATCTCCTTAAAATTACGCTTAAGCAAAAAAGCCTTAAAAAGTTCCTGTGCTGCTTGCCTTTCCATACTTACGACGGTACCGTTGCTAGCCCCTCCAGGCTTCGGCAGCACGTATCGGCGAGCCCGCCTGTGCGGTCGCTCGGGCGCGGAGGAAATCGTTGCAGTATACGAGACCTCTTTCGCCGTCCGTCTAGCTGCGGGACCCGACCCCAACGCAACTCCCCCGTCGCATAAGGCAAGGGCAACTTCTCCTGTTCGGGCGCCAGATGTTGGGTGGAGTTGCGGGAGACAAGCACTCAAGGCATCATGTTCAGCAAGTCTCGATTTATTTTTCAAAACTACACTTACTTATAGTACCTTTAATTAGCTCATACATATTGCAAAAGTTGAGCTCCTCATTGGTGGGAGCTATTCCGTGGGATCTGCAAACACGGTGGTCTTATCTTCCTCTTCCATATGGTTTCTGTCTTCTTACTTATCTGAATGCACATTCTGTTATCTATGCAACCTCTTGCTCAAGGACTCAGTGTCTGCATCTTTACTAAGCCTGCTGTGTTATCATGACCTTTGCTTTTTAGCCATTCTTCAGAAAGACTCTCAACACTCAACTTGTAAATGTATAAATAACCTCTGTAAGATGAACATGGCGGACACGCATATGGAGGTTTTAAGCCTGGATTAGTGCATGCATTATTAAATACTGTGCCAGAAAATACATTCAGTAAGTACTAGCAGCCTGTTTCTCACATCAATGAGGTAGGTTTAAAGCGCTTTGATATAGTGCAGTTTCAGAACCTGCAAAGCATCATTATAGCTAGCCACACTGTTGTTGACTATTTGACAAAGTAAAAATTAATGTAGAACCAACATTATTATTTCAGCTTCAGCTATTATGACTTAGGTCCAAAGTAATTTCTTGTGCCAGAGCTGGGCACTTACCTGGTGATTTAGTCCCAGTTCTGGGTTCATTTCCCAGCAGCACCATAACAATATTTACTGACATTCATTGTGCTTTTAGAGAATTAGGACCGCATCTCTGAACTATCTTAGAAGATGAGTGACCAGATAAATTAAATCTTGTGAGTCCTGAAAACTCCCTTGATGCTGCAGTGGACATATGAACACTAACAGCAGCAAACCCCTATATTTTCTGCACTGTTAAATAAGGAATTTAAATCAAAGACCTGAATGTGAAGAGCGAACTAGATCTCATTAAACGGATGTGACGCTTCTAAACAAGAAATAAAATAGAGCCAGAAGTCAATGGGGCAAAGATGAGTCAAGAAGCGAGGTTAACTTACACAGAGACTGGTTTGAAAAGCAGAAGCCCATTCTTATTTCACACTAAATCATATCTTGTATACACTTCCTAATTTAGTTATCTGGGGCATTACTAAAAGCTGTCGCTTCCAATGGAAGACTCTTTTCATATAAAATTTTTTCATTTACCAGAACTTCTTTGAACAGTAAGTTGTTATTAAATATTTCTCTGCTGTGCTGGTTTTGGCTGGGAGAGTTAATTTTCTTCACAGTGGCTAGTATGGGCTAGTATATTTTGGATTTGTGCTGAACACAGTGTTGATAATATAGAGATGTTTTTTGTTATTGCCGAGCAGGGCTTGCACAGAGCCAAGGCCTTTTTTGCTTCTCACACCACCTTGCCAGTGCACAAAAAGCTGGGAGGGGGCACAGTCGGGGCAGGTGACCCCAACAGGCCAAAGGGATATTCCAGAACAAATGGCATCATGCTCAGTATATAAGATAGGGGAAGAAGGAGAAATGTTGGGGAAGATGAAACAGGAAAGCCTTATAAATATGATTGCCTGACAAAAGATTTTGGGAATATGAAAACTATAAGCGACATCGAAATGAAAGCCACCTTTGAGATACCAAGTCTTAGTTACTGAACAACTGGAAAACAATGGTATGGCCGACTGAAGGTAATCCCCTCTTGATTGAACAATACCCTCTGCTTGCAGGCAGGTCCAAGGGTCAGAGCAGACCCTACTAGCTCAGCAGAAGGGGTCCAAAGAGTAGTTTTTAGAAGTTAAGATGTAACACTCTATGGTAATATAAGAACTCTTATAGGCTGTATGTAAATGCTATAGGATTTGTAGCTTGTATTAGATTGGTTAGTGACAATTAGAATATTCAGTACAGAAGATGATTTATTGTATTGTAACCAGGACTTCAGACACTCTTATTCCTATCTCTCGCTCTCTCTCTCTCTTTACTTACCCGCTTACTCTCTTGCTCTCTTGGGCCTGCTCCGAGCTGCGTCTGGCAGCTCTAAGCAGTGCCCCTATACCCACGCCCTTTGCAATAAACCGCATGTTCCAAGATCTGACTTCAGAGATCTCTCGTCTCCGTCTGTCCCGACTGTCCGACCCACCCCAAGCACCTGCAAGAAAGGGGAAGACGTTTGGAGTGATGGTGTTTGTCTTCACAAGTCACCATTACACGTGACAGACCCCTGATTTCCTGGAGATGGCTGAACACCTGACTGCCCATGGGAAGCAGTGAACAAATTCCTTGGTTTGCTTTGCTTGAGTGTGCAGCTTTTGCTTTCCCTATTAAACTGTCTTTATCTCAATCCATGAGTTTTCTCACTTTTACCCTTCCAATTCTCTCCCTGATCCCACTGGTGGGGGAGGGAGTGAGCAGCTGCATGGGGCTTGGTTGCTGGCTGGGGTTAAACCATGACATTCCATGTAGCTATGTTCATAAAGCTGGGACTGTTGTTAAGTCAGTCAACCCAAACCAAAGCAGTAAGCCTGCAACATGAAAGTCAGTTACAATTACACCTTTAAAGAAAGTGCTTTCACCCACATATTAGTCTTGTTGCTCCTTAGATCTGAAATCAGAACTAACAATAGACATGAAGCCAGGGTTGAGCTCAATTATAAGGGAGGGATTTAGTACAGCCCTGTTAAGCTGTTTTGCATTCAAGCTCTTATGATCTCATACATTCACATTCCTGTTGCCTGGGCCATCTCTCAAGGTATCCAAGTAAATAAAACTGCTCTGAACAAGCAGTGCCTGGAAACCAAACTATTTTCTTTTAACATTACTCAAAAGGATTTTTTTTTTAATATTGCCTCCCTTTGATAACCTGTAAATTCAGTCTGGAGGTGCTAGCCTTCATGACAATAACTGCTCATGGCAGTGCTACTCATCTAGAGATTGCATTAGCCTGCAGAAGTCAGATGCATTGTCGTGGTTTAGGAATGGTTCTCCCCAATTCAGCGCCCCCAGAGACTCTCCCAAACCAGATGCCATTCCCTTGCTCCCCCTGACTTCCCCTCCCCCATTGCACTCCGGAGATGGAGTTGAAAATTGGAGGCAGGAAAGGTGAAAATAATGGGTTGAGATAAAAACAATTTACTGGAAACAGCAATGAGATAAGAAAACAAACAGTAATAGCAACAATACTAATGACAAAAAACGTACACAGAGAGGGTGATTCACATGCAGAATGCTCACCAAGCCCAGGACAATGAAAAACAATGGCAGACAGACCCTCTCCCACCCCGGGCAATGACATGAGGTTCTATCGAATAACACAATGTCTTGGCCACGCCCCCTCTGATGCCTTGAAAATAGAATAGACATTCCCAAAAACATTACAGTGAATATAAAAGCAAACCTTTACTTGAAAGCTTTCAGGTACACAATATGATGAAAATCGCACGTGGTATAGTAATTCTACAATTTTTATAAGGTTAGTCAATTAGTATACTTATACTGTCCAATTAAAAGGTTAGTTGGTTAGGTAATAATTCCTGGGGTCCTGCCCCACTGGAAGCAGTCCAGAGGTTTCTTTTGCCCTGCTTTTGTTATGTCTGGTCCAGATCCTGGTTGGAAAATAGAACATCCTTGTAGTTGGTTCTCTTCTTGGAATAAGACTAAACAATATTTAGGAATGTGTTTATAAGGTTAGCTTATTGTTCCTAAATGTAGGGAAGAAAGGAAAAATACTAGAAGCTAAAGCCATGCTTTAGCAATCTACAAAGCTACAAATATATGAAAAATATAAAAAAGCTAAAAATCTTAGGCATTACCTCCCACTGATCTGGGCTGGAACCAGGACATGCATTTAGGATCTCAAGGAGTTCAGCAGTTAGAGAAGATAATTCTTTCTTGCAGTGCATTTTACTGTAAGAATGGTCCATGGTATTGTCCAGTCAATTGTTCTGCTCAGTTTGAACAATGCAACAACCACTCTGGCTCTGGCTAGAAACATTCATTGTCAGTGCTCTTGAATTGGGAAGCATCCAGCTTCAGACAAGACAGCTGTTAATGCTCTCGGTGTGGAGAGCTTGCTGGGGACAGAAAGCTGAGGACAAGGCCGAAAGTTGAATAAGAAGTTTCCCTTAGGCAGAGGCCACCTGAACACTCCTGAAGCTGTTTATCTCCCTGGTTGCACAACCAAGCACAGTCCCACCAGCACAGGGACAGTAGGTGCATAAGTCAGTCCTGTAGTGCCCATGGTTTGACAGAGAGGTTTTTTCCTGCCTCAGCAATATGTTCCAGGGTGATAATGGCAAAGCAAGAGCATTTCCACACAGGTCTAGACTTCTGAACTCCTTAGTATAAACCATGAAGATGCAGATGTGTTACTTTGACAATTTTTTCCCCAAACTTCAGGTCAATACCCTCAGAGCTCAGGAAAACAAGCAGATTACAGGAGCACTCACCTACATTAGGCTAACATGGTTGCCCACAGACTGTATGAGAGTTGTATGGCTTGAAATCAGGTTCACTGGGTGTGTGTTATACAGATATATTAGATTGTATGACTATTTTTCAGGCAGAAACAGATGACTGTTCTCATTTATACCTAAACAAACACACTGACTTCCTTTTTTGGAGAAAATAGGAATAACAACTTCAACTGTGTGAAACCCAAGTCTCCCTTTAGTGTCTAATACTTGCTGAAGGAGCCAAAGACATTTGGCAACATTGCACCTAAAGTTTACTCCAAATCATACATCTTCTCTTAGGTCTGCTTTAGAGGAGAAGCTGGCACTTGAAATAGTCCTCCTGAAGGTATAACTGAGGATGCTGGTACCTGAATTGATAAAGCTCTAATGCTAGTGCAGCTGTTCTAGAAACTGTGCCCACATCCAAAAAAGCAATTTTCCAACTCTTTCTATTTGCAAATAGAGTTTTGCTGGAGAAATGGCAGGAATATTTGAGGTTGCTTATTCAAAATATCATGTTACATTACTGGCATCTCTGGCAGAATGTATGGAAGTCTTCCAGTTATGTGTGTACGAGATTGATATCCTGGGCACCTGCTTCCACTTGCCAGGCTCCAGGGTCCAAAAGATTGTCTCCTACTGGGAACTGCATTAGTCTACAACATCTTCAGCATCCTGTTCAGTCTTATATTTTGACCTTTCATGACCTGGATAAGTAATTTACTTCCTTGAAGCAGATTTACACACTGGCATGTCTATGGAATGGTTGAGCATGAGACAGTATGATATACTTTGGATTTATCCAGGTCATTTCTCAAGTTTAGGTTGCTCAAATTCAAGTAATCATGACCAAAGCATATCTGTTTCACAGCATTTTGCATCAGGCTTGAAAGAGTGAACTCACTTATTCATTCTCCCATTTGCATACTGTCATGGTTTAGCATAGTTTGGGGTTTTAGTTAGAGGGCTCCATCAGCCACAGAAGTGATTCTTTGCAAAGAGGGACTTACAGCTTCCTCTATGACCTGACAGAACCAATCAACTAGCTAGTTTGAATATTGGCAACATTTTTAAGCCACTTAAGAAGCTTGACACGCCTCTGTGATCCACATTTAAGAACGAACAAAGCCCAGGAAAGCTCTCTTGCTTCTGGCTTTCAGACAGGTAACTGGGGGGCCCGTGGCCCGGCTGGGTCGGCTGCAGTGTGGCTTGGCTAAGATCTCTGCTCGCTGGACACCCTGTGCATCCCCCTCAGTGCGCGCCAGGCTGGCCAGGAGACAGCCACCCCGGAGCCACATGGCCCTGTTCCATCCGCGGCCCTGCGGCTCGGCCAGCCCCTCCCAGTGCAGCTGCTGAAATAAAATGCTACACCGAAATGAGCTCCGGCCGGCACCTGGCAGAAATTAGGTGACCAACAGCAAAAGGCGAATTACAGCTGCGGGGCCCAGGTGAGATTAACTCTTTTAGTGTTGTAAGTTTCCTCCAGAACAGATGAAGCCTGCAGACATCAATCCTCTTCTAAGTCAAAAGAAAAGGAAAGGTGAGGGCATGTGAAGAAAACACCATAAAGACACCAAAGTCAGTGAAAAAGGAAGAGCTGAAACCCTGAGAGAGGAGAAAGAGGAGATGCTTCAAACCGAGAAGCTGAAATTCTGTTGTAAAGCTATGGTGATGGACTATGATACATCAGAGTACCCATTGTAATTTCATGAAAGCATGGGGGGTGGAGCGTTCAAACTGCAATTGTGAGCAAAAGTACCTGTGCTGAAACAAGCAAATGTTGAAGTAGCTGTGATTTGATGAGAAGCTTGAACAGAGAGAGATGAAAGTGATGAAGACCCTTGCTCCCGGGGAAGAAGATCTCTGTTCCTAGAGATGAAGATGCTCCCAGAGATAGGTGAAGAGAACCTTTGCTTCTGAACAGCTCATCCTTAAAATGATACCCCATTAGCTAAAGATTGAACCCTCGAAAACAGTTGTGGGGAAAGCTGTAAGTCGAGGGAAGGAACTTTCACATGTGAGCAGAGAACCAACACGGGCAGCTGTCTTGCTGTGACATTGAAGCCATGAGAGAATTGTGGAGATGTCTCCATAGCATGAGCGACTCCTCTCCCTAAGTGAACTGAAAAAAGAGATTATTATAGAGGTGGTAAACTGACTGAAAAATCTCAAGGGTTGTCTTTTTATGTTGTCAGTGGGAGAAGGGAGGAAGGTGGGGGGAAGAGAATTGTTCTGAAGGTTTAGTCTGACTTATTTTTCTTTCTTTTAGGTCTGTTAATAAACTTCTTTATATTCTTTTAAGTTTTGTGCCTGCTTTGCTTTCTCCTAATTCTTATCTCACAGAAGGAAAATAAGTAAGTAATGGATATTTTGAACCAAATCTGCTACACTTAATTGGTGTTTCTGCCTGGTTTACGAACTGAACCCGCTACACATACTTACCAAAACACAGCAGATTTCTTTATTGTTCAGTGAAGCAAGCCATACCATTTGAATCTGCTAAGTAATGCCCAAGCTACCTCAGTATAAGAACACCCTTTCTTTCAGCCTGTTTTAACTATTTTTAGACAATTTTTAAACAAGCACCATTCATAAGTCAGTAAATGACTAATTGTCTTGATTCTCTTTGTATGCAAGCAAGGCTGGATGCAAGAGGAAAGCTCTCCTCAAGGGACAGCCAATCACATGCTCTGTTAAAAAAACAGGGCAGGGCTTGATGCAGTCGTCTCTTTCATAAGCAGCAAGATGAAAGGAATATTTATAGCATTTGTCTTGGGGTAACTTTATGATGCTGTATCCCCTATCACCCGCTCTATGCCAGATGTGAATCCTGTGCTTTTCTGTGTCTTTAAGCTGGGTCTGAGAGAAAGGGAAAAAACAAAAAGCCGAGAGGTTTTGTGTTCAA
Organism: Coloeus monedula; assembly: GCF_965178545.1. NCBI lineage: Eukaryota > Metazoa > Chordata > Aves > Passeriformes > Corvidae > Coloeus > Coloeus monedula. The sequence continues at coordinate 7,122,714 of NC_138821.1, read as the reverse complement.
GGACACATACACTCCCCTGCATTCCTGCTGCTACAGAGCCGAGGAAAGCATCTTCCTGCTTGTAGCCAGCTTTCGGCTCTGTTTCTCGGGAGAGAGATGGAGAGTTAAACTTTTTTGCTTTTTAGCTAGCCTGCTGTGGCATTTAAGTAAAACCTTATAAAATGAAGTCCTTGTTGCCTTTGTAAAATTACAGCTCAGGCCTGTTACTTCAGCTAGAGAAGGACTGTGAGAAAAGTCTGTGAGAAGAAAAACAATTAGTTTTTACCCATGAAAATGTAGTATCAACAGAAGCAAGAAAGTTAAACAATAGAAGGAGAAAAACAGCAACATATCCACACCTGTTATCTTTCTGAATGCTTGAATGCTTTTGCTATAGGTAGCCAATGGTAGTATGTTGTAGTTAGTAATAGCCAATGAGCCTATTGTAGTAGTTTAGCAGCCAATGAATATGTAACACGAATTATAGCATACAAAAGGTGTATAAAAGAGGCTGCTTTGTTTAATAAACGGCTTTTTGGCCCTTGGAAGAGTCACTGTCTGTGTGTCGTGGCCGCCCCAACAGCGACATTTGGTGCCCCATGTGAGGAACTGTAAGATAATTGGCTGCCGGGAGAGCGGAGGGGGCAGAGCTCTGCATCCAAGAGCACTGGGGAGAGGTGCCAAAAGTCCCAGAACGACAAAATATTAAAAGGTAGGCTGCAGGGGACCATGGGAACTCAAATATCCCAAGAAGAGAAGACTATAGTAAATATGAACGCTTAAGCTAAACAAGCGTGATATTAAGTATGACAAACATTCTTTAAAAACTTTATTACTGTGGTGTAAGAGCCACGAACTTGAAGCCACTTGTTCGAGTGCTTTTAAGGTGATAACCTGGGAAAAAGCTGGACTGCAAATTCTTGATTTCACTTCCCGGGGTGATGAAACTGGTAAATCTTTGCTGGCTACCGGAAGGGTGGTGCTGGAGACCTTAAAAGTGGTGAAAAAGGAGCGGGACTTAGAACTGCAAACCTCTGGATGCGGGGGGGGGGGTGAGGGCGCAGGCGGGTAAAACTGGCAAAGAGCCGCATGACGGAGCGCCGACCGAGCCTACTTGTGTTGAACCACCTGGCTGTGTGCCACCTACAAGCCCTAGGACAGACTGCCCTACTTCCCCCTCTCCTGCGAAACTGCTTTATCCACCCTTGCCTGCAAATGAGTGGAGGGATTGGAACAACCCTTGGTACTGTCTTTGGAAGCCTCCGGTATTCTGTGGGACAGGGCAGCTCCAGTGGCGGCTGCAGCAGCTCCGTCCAAGGCCCTGGCAGAGGGCCCAGGAACAGCAGCAGCTTCTTTCCCCCCTTTCTCCCCCCCCACTGCTGCGTTTTTGCTGTGTATCACCGAGCCGAAGAGGGCAGTGAGGAGGGGGCAGGCGAGCCCTGGCATCCTCCCCACGCTCTGCTTGGAGGACCCAGAAACCTGTGGGAGGGGCCCAGGGGGGCCCGTTCAGGGCTGCGCAACTCCATTTCTCCATGTTTTTTTAAGGTGCTTTTTTAATTAATGAAACTGAGTTGCATGGAATTTGTTCGACTCGAAGAAAGGGAAAGACCAGCTTCCAGCTTCTGCCCTGCTCTTCCTCTCCCTTCCCGTGTTCATGATATGGAAAGGTTACCACTGGAAGAGCTTCTGAGAAATGCTTGCTTTGTCCCAACCTTAGTGCCCTTGCAAATACATATTACTTGTGTTAAAAAATACGTTTTACTATGCATCTCAAGAAATTTTGTGGCTTCTGTTAAAAGTAACTTATATTTTCAGTAAGCTGTGGACTCTGATGGGATTGTTTACTAGAGAGGTTCAAGATTATCTGTACCGGTACCCTCAGATCCCTCCTTGAAAAGAGCAATTAACTTTAAGGTCTGATGTTAAAACCTTGAATGATTTACAGGGTTGCTGAGAGCAATTAGCTGGCTGAATTCCTTTCTTTACTCTCTTATTCACGTTATTTGCAGAAACTATTCGAGGTTTACGTATAATTGGCTCATGATTCTCCACTGCAAAAGTGGAGGGACCTGTGCCAGCTTTACCATTTTACTTGCTCTTTTATCCCTAAGCTTTACTAAGGTAACTTTGCCATGAATGTTTTGCCATGAATAAACATGCAACAGCTTTTCAAATTGGTACAGCTATTTCATGGTTCAAGTGTAGATTTTTTTCCTTGCCACTTCAAAATTAACATTGGACTTGATATCAAAAAAGTTTAAGTACCGTGATAGGCCAGTAAAGTGACTAGGAGTGATACTACCTTACAAAACAGACTTGCTCTCTGAGTATGTGTTATCTGCTCAGTGGCTGAGTTTCTAATATTCGCTATTCTTATGCAGACAGGAAAACAGTAAACAGTAGTATACTCCTTTGGAATCATCTGAAACCATGGCTTTGTAGCTGTTTATATGCCCTTGTCAGTTCTATGCACCCACTGACCTACCAGAGTTACATGTGCAAAACTCAGGGCAGTATTATATGACTAGGCCCTCCAGCCCTTGGTATTTAATAGTCCAAGGTCAAATCTATTGTACTGATAATCACAAAAGGCTGTCTTGCCATCTGCGAACTGAGCAAGTTTTAAGTGCGATTTGCCAATATATACACTGTTGTCACTTTTCTGACTAAAAACATTCATGGTATTCTTTGGCACATCTTGAAGATTGCCAGAGATTTAATGATTGTAATATGCCTTATAAAGCTTTATCTTAAAAGACTCTAGCAAAATGATGCTACCAGGAAAGTACTGAGGGACGTATGATATTGTCATTTTTTTTTGAGTACGCCTGCTACTTGGAAAATCATGCGAACTTGTGCCAGAGGAGTCCTGACTGTGAACGAATATTTTCAATCATGTTTATAGTTACCATGACCTATTCTCACAACTGAATTATGTCACATCACAACTGAATAGTATGGCCCTCTGGCCGTTCCCTCTGTAGGCTTTCCTCAGCATTTGGTCCTTCTTCCTGTTTCAGCAGTTTTGCTATGGCTTGATCCAGTACAGCTTCATGGTTTTTCAGTGTTTCCAGAGTTCCAGGAAAAGATATCTGGACTTTGTCAAAGGCCTCCTCCAGGCTGATGGTGTTCTCGCAGAGACGCTCCGGCAGTCTGCCGTGCTCGGGACAGCCCGGCTAGCTCAGTCAGTAGAGCATGGGACTCTTAATCTCAGGGCCGTGGGATCCCTCCCACGGGCACACAGTCCTCCCAAGACTGCTGCGCTGCAGCTCCTGGAGGCAGGAATCACACAGGATCACCTTCTATGGCTGGCCCGAGTTTTCCCCCTTCCATGTGAATTGCGCTTCCTGCTTTTCCTCCTCTTGGTGCGCAGGAGCATCCATAAACTTCTGCACTATGTTGCGTAGGTGGGAGTTGGGCTGCAGCTCCCCGACGGGGGACTGCAAAGCGGGAACAGGGCAGGACTCTGCTGGCACCGGAGTGCCTGCTTGGTGCAGCCCCTGCAGAGGTGTGGCTGCAGCCCAGGGACACAGGGTCCTTGTAAATGTCCAGATTTGCCACACTTTATAATTTCTCTAGTAAATCCATGTTGCTGCTATTTCAGTTATACATCAGTTGTTTGCTTGTATATCATTCATTGATGTTAACTACTATATGACAAATTTTTGGTAGCTTTCTTGCACTGATGAAGTCAAGATGAGTTACATTCTGCTGTATCAAACTTTTATAAGAACACTCTTGACTCTGAATATAGTTCTGTCAAAATTTGAGTGATGTTAATTTAAAGTTCTGCTAAATGTAAGTGTTGTAAGTTTTTATGAGACTAAGGCTACGTTGAGTTTAATTGTCGTTAAATTTATGTGATGTCAGATTTAAATTCTGTTAAAGTTTTCTTACATTTAAGTTCTGCTAGGCTTAAGTTCTGCTGAAGTTAATTCCTGACAAGTTCATCTTCTGTTCAGTCTTAATTTTAAGTTCTGTTATTTTAATTTTTGTTAAGTCTAAGTCATAGATTGATTTTTGTTCAGTTTCAATGATGTTAACTTTAAGTTCTGTTTGGTTTACTCTCTGCTACGTTTGAGTGAAAAGTTTGAGTGAAGTTAACTTCTGCTGAAATATGCTCATTTAAACTGAAAGATGCAGTTCTTTTGTTACAGAGACAAGATTGAACCGACTGAAACAATTATGATGAAGAATTGGTAAGCAACTGTTTAAGAACATGAGATAATAAGTTGCAAAAATATGTGAAGATTCAGCTTGCTAAATCCTTGAATTCGTTGAAGGTTCCGTGGGTGTAGGTGTTCCTCATTGGTCAACTGGTGTGGAGGGCTGGGAGCTCTTGGCACAGGAGCCCTCTGCTCTCCCTTGGAGAAGAGAGGCCTAAGGGCAAGACGATCTCCCCCAGAGATAAGCACCCTTCCTCTGGGTCATGGCGAGAAAGTGAACCACTGCCAGCATGCCTTGTTTCTATATGGTAATATCCAGTACCCAGTTGGCTAGTTGGTTTCTACCCCAACCCCTGCCTATCCCATATAACCTCTGCCCCCTAGCCCTGATGCAGGGAGCCTTGTCCCCAGCCACCCCTTCACAGGGACTGCTGGACAATAAAGGCTACCTCTGTGGAACTGCTATACAAGGCTCCTGTCTCTCTATCCCCGAGTTTGCCTTGGGTGATTTCACAAAGGGCTGAATCACAAGAGCTGGAATCACTTGTAGCTGAGAAATCGCTACACTTGCTGAAACCACTTGTTGCCCAGGGAAGCCGGCCACCGCTCTTGGAAGAGTTGTTCCTTGCAGGGCACTCTTTCTAGGAAGGTCGTGGCACACCAGGTTGCCCATCCCCCTGCTCCTTGGAAGCAACAAAGTGGCGCATCGAACAGCTTGGACTCCTACTCTGGAAGTCCTGGAGAGAGCGACTCCTGCACAGCTGTTTGCAGGACTTAAAGCCGCCGTCGGATAGTCACTTCTCTGAGGAGACACTCCTGCGTTTTAGCAGAGGCTATCTAAGGAGACAGGTCGAGACCCTCGCCTACCATCTCGGAGAAGAAACACTTCTTGAGGATCGACCTGGCTGACCACTTACCCAGCAGACGTTTTCTTTGACCCTACTGGCTGCCCCCATGCCTGAAGAAAGAATTGTAAGTTAAAATTGGGGTCTTTTCTCCGCGCTCCTATATTTTTGAGTCCTTTTTGCTTTTTTTTTTCTTTTTTTCTGCTGGGTTAGGGAGTGGGATAGCCAGGATGGGACAGAGGCTGGGAAAACCTAGCCTCACCCAACCTGAGAGAGACCTCTATTTCCAAGTTCTAAAAATCCTTCTTAGTAATTTTAAGTTCTCTAAGGGGAATCTTTCTAAGAGGAAACTAAAGTTCTTTATAATTTGGATTTCTAAGCATTTCTCTGATATTAACGGTGACTCTATCCTTTCTGACTCTTTTTGGGACCTCGTCGGGAAAAAATTTATTCTCTTCAAGCTTCCGGTGATTTTTCTGTTTCTCAGTTTATCCCCTTGTTTCATATTATTGTTAAGTTAGTAGAAAAAAACAGTAGTATTTCGGGAATGTCGGAAAATCCCCTTTCAAACCCCTCCCCCCCCCCCGCTTTCCCCTGCCTGTGCTCCCAAACCCCCTTCCCCACTGGAGAGGGAACTGAAAAGCGGCGCATTCTGTACGGAACAGGGTACCCATGGAAACCCTGACGCCTTCCGATCCCCCCTCCTTCCCTGCCAGGGCGACTCTGGCCAAGTTGCTTTGGAACCTGTCCCCACCCTGTAGGCACAAAAATGCTGTTAGTGAGGATCTTCTTGTTATTTTCTAAGTCCGTGGGAGATTTTTCTCTCTCACAGAAGAGGTAGCAGGGAATGTAAACAACCAAGCCACCTGCAACCTTGGAAAGTCTTGTTTACAGTATAGTAGAAAATATTTTGATAATGGATGTTTTGGGATTTTGGCCAATCGCCCCCAAGGGGTGGCTGGTCCTTTGTCCAATTGGGCTGTGGAGAGGAAAGTCTATAGAAGGTTTGTGAAATGATTAAATAAATCAATCTTGCTGCACAATTCCTGCCTGCTGGATCTCCTCCTCCTCCTCCCTATGGCTGCGGGACACGGTGATATACCGTAGGAACCAGGCCTGCGGTAATACCACCCCCCAACCCGATCCCCCGGTCCCAGCCATCTATCCGTCTCTCCCCCCGAAAGAGGGCGCAGGCGACGCTGCCCTCTCTGCCACCCTGCCTCCCCCCGTTCCAAGTTATCCCGCTCCCCCGCAATACCACCCCTCCCCGCCGCCGTCTGCATCTGTTCCCCTGCCTGTAAGCGCGCCCTTGCACGCCTCGCACCCCCATCCCCCTGCCGCTCCCCCCCCCCCCCCTCTTCGCGCACCCCCATCCTCCTGCCGTGTTTTGTGATACTATCGATTCTACCAAGTTCATACATCCCCCCCACCCACACCTCAGTAGCAGGTGGACAAACGCCTGGCTCCTTAGAAATCGATCCACCAGCCTCCATACCCTCAGGCTATTTCCTTGCCGGCACCCACCCTACCTCCATTTCAATTGCTAATGAAGTGGCTGCTGCTAAACCTGTTCTGCCAGTTTCGCTGCCTCAAACCTCTTTACCCACCAGCCTTCCCCCGTCAGGGGAGGAGAGCCCGGGTCACGTTCTCCCCCCCTGCTCTTTCGGTTTCTCCAGCAAACTGCACTCCCGCTTCTAAACCCCACCGCCTCGACCCCTTCCCCCCAACTGCTTCCAGCCTCTGCTGCTGATTTCAAACAGCCTTGCAGCAGCAGCGGCAGCACCCTGACCCCTGCTTCTCCCGAGATCTGTAGTTGCCGCATAGCTGCAGCCTCCCCGCCGCCTCCCCGCGGCCGGGACGCGCCCCCTCCTCCGGCACGGCACTCCCGGTCCCCCTCCACTCCCGCCCCCAGCCTGGCTCGGGCGGTATCGGCATCCAAAAGCTGACACGCTATTCCCCCTGCCGTTCAGCTCCAGGCTGCCACGGCTCGCCTTAGGAAACACCGCTCCTCCTTTTCAGAGGATGACAGCAGCATCACGGACTCTGAATCGGAGCCCGACGATCGCTGGACGCAAACACGGAGAGAAGCCACCCGGGAGGGAGACTGGGAATTGGCCTAAAAGATTTCAGCCTTCCCAGTCGTTTTAACAAAAGGGAGGCGGGGGAGACCCACAACAACAACAAAAAAATATGGGAGCCAATTCCCTACAGAGAAATCAAAGAGCTTTGCAAGGTCGCTAAGGAACACGGGCAGGGATCCCATTTTTCTAGAAATTTATTAGAGGCCACCTTCTCTGCCTACACGCTCATCCCGCACGATATTAAAAATATTGTTAACTGCCTCCTTAGCCTGGCTGAATATACGCTATGGGAGAGGCATTGGAAAAGACAATTAAAAACATTATCTGACTCCTATTCCAAAGACGTGAGTCGGCCAAATTTGACCATTGAGCAATTAGCCGGAGAAGGTGAACTTCAAAAGCCCTCAGACCAAACAAACACTATACCTGAAGCTGCACTGCAAGATATATCCATTGCAGCAAAAACATCACTGCTTCTTACTCCTGATGACTCGATACTCACACAACATTTTTCTAACATCAAACAGGGAGTAGACGAGAGTTTCATTAAATTCGTGGACAGGTTAAAGGTAGCCCTTGAAAAACAAATAGAAAGTCCAGAGGGACGAAAGGAACTTTTGAGTAAACTTGCTATGTCAAATGCTAATGAACAATGTAAGGCTATCCTAAGGGCTTTACCCCTGGACACAGAATCTACCATAGAGCAAATGGTGGAAGGCTGCACATGCTATAAGTCCACCAAAAACGCAGTTGCCCAAGCAGTTGCGAAGGGCATTGCAGAAAGGGTATCTGGTGCATTTGCAGTGGTGGCTTCGAAAGATAACGCCCGCTGTTTCAATTGTGGAGAATTTGGACACTTTATAGAGGACTGCCCAGAAAAGTCACCCACCCAGGACCGTCGCACCAGCTACCAAAGGCCCCAGAGACAGCAGTGGTACCAACAGAGCCTGGGAAACTTCCAGTGGAGCATGGGACAGCCTCATGCTTTGACAACAAATCAAAACCCGTATCACCTTGACCAGTATGCAAAATCCACTGCCAAGTGCCAGGAGCAGACGGACCTCGCAAGGCACCATTATCCCCGGAGATCCCAGTTGATATCTTCTCCCAGGTGAAGTTATCGCATGCATTCTATCATCAAAATATACCTGCCCTCATCAGGATGTTCAAGCTCTCGAAAGACCAAGCAACAGCAATTGTAGCAACGTGTCCAAACTGCCAAAATTACCACATACCATCTATGGGTACTGGGGTTAACCCCCTGGGCCTGAACAGCTGCCAACTATGGCAGTCTGACGTGACCCACTTCCCATCCTTTGGAAAGTCTAAGTATGTGAACGAGTCAGTCGACACGTTTTCTGGAGCAATGTTTGCATCAGCCCATGCAGGAGAAAATGCTACCCACACCATCAAGCATTTTCCCCTTGCATTTGCCACCCTTGGAGTCCCTGAACAAATAAAAACAGATAATGGGCCTGCCTATACCTCCCGCAAATTGAAAGATTTCTTCCACCAGTGGGAAGTAAAACACACAAGGGGCATACCCGCTAATCCCACAGGACAATCCATCATAGAAAGGACTCATCACACCATCAAAAGAGTCCTCAATCAGCAACGGAGAGAAACAGAGATTATGTCTCCCGTTGAGAGACTCTGTAAGGCTCTCTACGTTATTAATATCCTAAATTGTACATCATCTGAGCCTGACCCCCCTATACTCCGGCACTTCTCAAATTCAGCCCGAGCTAAGCTCACTGGAAAGCTGCCGGTGCTGATCAAAGACCCAGAAACACATCAGATTTCTGGACCTTTCCAGTTGATTACCTGGGGGAGGGAGTATGCCTGTGTTTCACTACCATCTGGCCCCAAATGATTCCCAGGAAAAAACATCAAACTATACTTAGGCCCTGCAAACACTGCCTCCACAAATAATAACCGAAATATCCCAGAGTCTGACACATCAGGTCCAGATAACCAGAGAAGCTCAGCCTGGAGACGGAGGAAGTGTTGACTGCCAAGAAAAATCCACTGTCCTGTCACCAGGTCAGAGACAAAACACAGCTCCAAGAAGGACACTACTTAACAAAATGCAAGCTACAGGCCAGACATATGTCTGGCCAACACTGTTATAAATAACAAGTTATTCCCCAGTTACCTCTTGTCTTGGGGTGACTTTGTGATGTGTATTCCCTATCGCTGCCCCATGCCCAGAAATTAATTTTGTGCCTTTCTGTGCCTTTAAACTGAGCCTGAGATGGGGGAGGAAAACCTGAGCAAAACTTCTTCAAAGCAGTTTGCAGCTTGTTCAAGGTCACACAGAGACAGAAACTTTTTTTCAGCTGTGGCAGCAGAGAGAGAGGGGGAAAGGCACCCTGCTTGCTTTCTGCCAGTTTTTCAGCTCCTTTTTCTTTCTCCGGAGAGAGACAGAGAGTTGAACTTTTGTTTTCCTGGGACTTTGTTTTTTTCCTCTTTTCCTCTGCTGGACTGTTTCAACATCAGAATACATCACGAGGAATTTCCACCGAGGCCTTGGCCCTGGAGGTGGGCCCACCACCCCGTCCCAGCTCCAAGGAGGGGGAGAGAGAGATCTACGGAAGGACTCTGAAATTTTCCCAGGTTTGTCTCAGCAGAGCGAGAGTTTTTATTATTTAGCATCATTATCCCTTTTCCTGTGTGTTTGTTAAATAACAAGTTTTAATGTCTTTCACGTTCCTTCGAGGAAAATTTATTTTTTCCCAAACCTGGTGGGGGGGGGGGGGGGGGGGTGGAGGTGGTTTGTAACCTGCCTTCTCTCAGAGGATATATTTCTAAATTTGTCCAAACTGGCACAAATTTAGTGGCCCCCAACTGCGTGGCTCAAAGGAAAGTAAAAAACCTGTGCTAATTACATTTTGGTTTGAATTTAACTACTTTGTGTTGGTGTAAAGTAGTCATCATTTTGGTTGAGTTCATAATGTCTCTCTAGCTTGATGTACTCATGTATTTCCGGTCTGTAGGCTTGTTTGAGGTACTAGTGCCTTTCTGGTCCTAAAGCCTATTTGCCTATCCACAACTTGCTCCGATCTTATCTTTGATAAGGAATTTTTGCAGAGCAGGGGCACAAATTTGGATTTCTATTTTGCTGTGCTCAGTGATAATGATTTATAAGAAGTTGACAGAGGTACAGGCAGCTGTTCATAGTGTGTATGATAAGTGGTTTCTCCGTCCTAACCCCAGTCCTAGCTTAAGTAGCCTGTTTTGGGAATTTATTAGTAATTGCACCCAGATTGCTAGAAGATGAGGAGACGGGGTTTCCCTTCCCTTTAAATTTGATAGGTTATCTTTTGAGAGTGTTCAGTTTCCCCTGGATGTTAAAGAGACCACCCTCCTGGTATTTAATCTGGTAGGCTTCCTCTATATGCTCTATATGTCTTGCAGCTTGTCTAGAATGAGAGCTCAGATTTCCAGGGTGACTGATGAGACACCTGACCCAGAGGTGGAAAATCCTGAGTGGTGTGGGGAATGGGAGGATATGGGCCAAATCCTGAAGAAATTCTCTGACCCAATACATTGGGATATCCCATCTGAACAAATTCAGAAACCAGCTGAGGTGGGGAAATATCTGAAAGAGAAATACAATTAAAATTCTGAGAAAAAGGTTTTTGCAATATGTTGGGCCTTGGAATATGTCTATTGCACACTGCTAGGTACTGTAGAGCAGCAGGTAAAGGTAGAGGGGCAGGAAGATAAATCAGCAGAAACCCCAGTCATTCAGGCTGAAGCCAAACCAGACAGCAAGCCCAAACCAGATGGAGAGTCTAAACCATTGACAGTGGCTTCTGTCACGAGGAAAAAGCACACAACCAAAACTGATCGCCCAGTGAAAGATGAGGATGATGCAGGGGAAGGAACCTCAAAGCCACCAACTGACTCAGGCACAGAAACCATTACTGAATCCATGTCCATAAAGGACCTTCACAGCCTAAGAAAGGACTACACCTGATGGTCTGCTGAATCCATAAGTTGGATGATCTGTATTTGGGATGCTGGACGGTGCTGAAGCGAGGCATTTGGGATCCCTGTCACGTGATCCAGTAATCGACCAAGTAATAATAAGGAGGGCTGAGTCTGACAGTCTCTGGAGATGGGTCTTGAATGGCGCGAGGGATAGATATCTGTGCAGAGATGATCTCTATATGCAGCAAACCCAGTGGAAGACCATAGAACAAGGGATCCAATGTCTGAGACAACCAGGGGTGGTAGAGGTTGTCTTCACAGATGACCCAGGATTGAGGAGTTCAGACTGGATCAGAGTTAATTCATTCATGTGGCAAAAACTCATACAACTTGGGCCACAAGAATATGCTTCTGCTTTAGCAATAATGAAACTGAACTACCGTGCGAATGAGACTGTGCAGGATTTGGTAGTGAAGCTCCAAGCATATGCAGATTCCGTGCATGGCCCAACACATGCAAGAGTCGCAGCTGTGGAAACATGTATGCAGAAAGTGGAAGATAAGATGGAGAAGAATCATGAGGAACTCAAGGAGATTAAAGAGTGCCTTCTCAAAATCTCAGCAGTACAGATCAAGGATTCTGATACCAAACGCGGACGTTCCCAAGAGAAAAAGTACATCCCATGAAGTGAGCTGTGGGATTTCCTGTGTGACAGTGGGGAAAACAGGAGGAAGTGGGGTGGACAATCTACTTCTGCTCTGGCAGCATGAGTGTGTGAATTGAAGGAGCGCAAGCCTCAGAAAGGAAGTTCTACCAAAAAGGAAGTAGCTCCAGTTGCCTGTAGCCAAACTGCCAGAAGTGATGGAAAAGACAATGACATTTCCAATTCCCATGAAGGAACCTCTAAGATGCAGGACCAGGGAAAGAAGGATAACCAGGCATAGAGGGGCCCTGCCTCTAGCCAGATAGAGGTCAGGGAAAACCGTGTTTTTTGGACTGTGTGGATTCGTTGGCCTGGTACATCAGAACCACAAAAATATGATGCCTTGGTTGACACTGGTGCACAGTGTACAATAATCCAATCGCAGCATGTGGGGGTAGAATCTGTTTCGATTGCTGGTGTAACAGGTGGATCACAAGATTTGACCTTGGTGGAAGCTGAGGTGAGCCTGACTGGAAATGAGTGGAAGAAACATCTCATTGTGACCGGTCCAGAGGCCCCGTGCATTTTCGGCATAGACTTCCTCCAAAGCGGGTATTTCAGAGACCCAAAGGGACTCAAGTGGACTTTTGGAATAGCTGCTGTGGAGACAGAGGGCATTAAGCAATTGAACACTTTGCCTGGACTATCAGAGAACCCGTCTGCAGTAGGCCTTCTGAAGGTGGAAGAACAAAGAGTACCAATTGCTACCTCGACAGTGCATTGCTGACAGTACCGGACGATTAGAGATTCTGTGTTTCCCGCCCACAAGATGATCCGTGAGCTGGAGAGCCAAGGGGTGATCAGCAAGACCCACTCACCCTTCAATAGTCCCATTTGGCCTGTGCCCAAATCAGAAGGAGAATGGAGATTGACTGTGGACTATCGTGCCTTGAATGAAGTGACTCCACCACTGAGCGCTGCTGTGCGGGAAATGTTGGAGCTCCAGTACGAGCTGGAGTCCAAAGCAGCGAAGTGGTACGCCACTATTGACATTGCCAATGCATTTTTCTCCATTCCTCTGGCAGCAGAGTGCAGGCCTCAGTTTGCCTTCACCTGGAGGGGTGTGCAGTATACCTGGAATTGATTGCCCCAGGAGTGGAAGCACAGTCTCTCCAATTGCCATGGACTGATCCAGACTGCACTAGAAAAGGGTGAGGCTCCAGAACATCTGCAGTACATTGATGACATCATTTTGTGGGGGAACACCACAACAGAAGTGTTTGAGAAAGGAGAGAAAATCATCCAGATTCTCCTGGAAGACGGTCTTGCCATCAAGAAGCGCAAAGTCAAGGGACCTGCTCGAGAGATCCAGTTCCTGGGAGTGAAATGGCAAGACAGACGGCGTCAGATTCCCACCGAGGTCATCAATAAGATCACAGCAATGTCTCCACCAACCAACAAGAAGGAAACACAAGCTTTCCTAGGTGCCATAGGCTTTTGGAGGATGCATATTCCTGAGTACAGCCAGATTGTGAGTCCTCTTTACCTGGTTACCCGCAAGAAGAACGATTTCCATGGGGCCCTGAACAGCAACAAGCTTTTGCCCAAATCAAGCAGGAAATCGCTCATGCTGTAGCCCTCGGCACAGTCAGGACAAGACCAGAAGTGAAGAATGTGCTCTACTCTGCAGCTGGGAGCCATGGTCTGTCCTGGAGCCTTTGTCAGAAGGTGTCTGGTGAGACTTGAGGTCGACCACTGGGATTCTGGAGTCGAAGCTACAGAGGGTCTGAAGCCAACTACACTCCAACACAGAAGGAAATCATGGCAGCCTATGAAGGAATCCAAGCCACCTCAGAGGTAATCGGCACTAAAGCACAGCTCCTCCTGGCACCTTGACTACCGGTGCTGGGAGGGATGTTCAAAGCAGAGGTTCCCTCTACCCACCACGCCACCAATGCCACATGGAGCAAATGGATTGCTCTCATCACACAGCGCGCCCGTATCAGAAAACTGAATCGCCCTGGGATTTTGGAAATAATCACAAATTGGCCTGAAGGTGAAAACTTTGGTCTCAGTGATGAGGAAGAACAAGAACAAGTGACACGTGCTGAAGAAGCTCCACCATACAACCAACTGCCATCAGAAGTCACACACTACGCTCTTTTCACCGACAGTTTTTGTCGAATCATAGGGATGAAACAAAAGTAGAAAGCAGCTGTATGGTTGTCCCACACAACAGGTTGCAGAAGATACTGAAGAAGAAGGTGGATCAAGCCAACTCGCTGAACTCAAAGCTGTTCAAGTAGCCCTGGACATTGCTGAAAGAGAGAAGTGGCCAAAGCTCTACCTCTACACTGATTCATGGATAATAGCTAATGCTCTATGGGGATGGCTGGAAAAGTGGGAAAAAGCTAATTGGCAACATAGGGGAAAACCAATCTGGGTTGCTGAGGAGTGGAATGACATCGCTGCCCAAGTAAGAAAGCTACTTGTGAAAGTCCGCCATGTTGATGCCCATGTCCCCAAGAGTAGGGCTAATGAAAACACCAAAACAACAAGCAGGTAGATCAGGCTGCAAAGATAGAAGTGTCACAGATAGACTTAGATTGGAAACACAAGGGAGAGTTGTTCCTAGCTCGATGGGCCCATGATGCCTCAGGTCATCAAGGCAGAGATGCCACCTATAGGTGGGCACGAGACCGAGGGGTGGATCTAACCATGGACAGCATCTCCCAGGTTATCCATGATTGTGAGATATGCGTTGCGATCAAGCAGGCCAAGCAAGTGAAGCCCCTGTGGTATAGTGGGCAATGGTCCAAATACAAGTATGGGGAGGCCTGGCAGATTGATTACATCACACTGCCTCAAACCCGCCAAGGCAAGCACTATGTGCTCACAATGGTAGAAGCCACCACAGGATGGCTGGAGACCTACCCTGTCCCTCATGCTACTGCCCAGAAAACCATCTTGGGTGTTGAAAAGCAAGTCCTTTGGAGGCATGGCACCCCTGAGAGAATTGAATCTGACAACTGGACTCATTTTAAGAATAGCCTTATTAACACCTGGGCTAGAGAACATGGCATTGAGTGGGTGTACCATATCCCTTACCATGCACCAGCTGCAGGCAAAGTGGAACGGTGAAATGGATTGTTGAAAACCACTTTGAAGGCACTTGGTGGGGGAACTTTCAAAAATTGGGAGCAGCATCTAGCAAAGGCCACCTGGCTAGTTAACACCCGAGGTCCCACCAATAGAGCTGGTCCAGCCCAATCTGAATCCCTGCATACAGTAGTTGGAGATAAGGTCCCAGTAGTGCATGTCAGAGGTCTGTTAGTGAAGACTGTTTGGATAAATTCTGCCTCGAGTACAGACAAACCCATCCGTGGGGTTGTTTTTGCTCAGGGACCTGGTTGCACATGGTGGGTAATGCAGAAAGATGGAACAACACGTTGTGTACCACAGGGAGATCTGATTGTTGGGTGAAAACTATCTGTAATGTGAAATGTCTGTATACCACTGCTTGCTGAGTGTCACTGTCACTGTTTGTACATAGCTGTACATATACATATATGAGTATGTATTAATGTGTGTGTGTAGAATTAGAATATATTAGTTTGAGCATTGAGCCAACAATATGGGATAAGGGGTGGAATTCTGGGCCTTTCCAGTTGGTTACCTGGGGGAGGGAGTATGCCTGTGTTTCACTACCATCTGGCCCCAAATGGTTCCCAGGAAAAAACATCAAACTATACTTAGGCCCTGCAAACACTGCCTCCACAAATAATAACCGAAATATCCCAGAGTCTGACACATCAGGTACAGATAACCAGAGAAGCTCAGCCTGGAGACGGAGGAAGCGTCGACTGCCAAGAATAATCTACCGTCCTGTCAACAGGTCACAGACAAAACACAGCTCCAAGAAGGACACTACTTAACAAAATGCAAGCTACAGGCCAGACATATGTCTTGCCAACGCTGTTATAAATAACAAGTTATTCCCCAGTTACCTCTAAAACCCCACTTACCTATATACCTACCTTCCTGTTCCCTCCCCTCCCTCTCCTCCCCAGCCCTCACTTACCTGCAACCAGAATATCCCAAACCCTCTATCCCCCCCCAACAGTATTCATTAAAAAAAAAACAAACAAAGAAAGGAGAAATGGAAAGGGGAGGAGGGAGGAAAAGTGAAGACAACCCTTCCCCTTCACCTCAAAGCTAAGAAATTTTCATTTATCTTCCCTATCAGAAGCCCCATCTCTGTCTAAATATGAGACCCATCTACCTTGGTGCTGCCCTCACTGCTGCCTGAATGCTCCTCACAGTGCAACAGGCCCTAAGCTGGGTTGTCCCACAGCCCAGCCATAATATCTGTGTGACCCTAGCTAAGACATTAAAACAAGATAACTTGTGCCTGTCCATGAGCAACCTAGACAACCCATTGTCGACATGCCTGATAGGGATTCCTCTAGCAGTACATGAATACCCATATACAGGTAAGAAACCCAATCCGGTAGACATTTGGGACAAGTGGACCAAGATTATTCCACAAGCACCAGAGGAACCCCAGGAATTAGAGTTATTGGGGTCCTCCAAAGCTCATTACTGTGTGCAATTTCATTATAAACTATCCGGCCAACATTTGAACCACCTTGACCTTATTAGGTCGACCCATAAAAAAAATGTATCACCAACTAACAAAGTTTATAATCCTCCAAATTGGTGCAATTACACCAGTCATATGCTTTCTTCATCCTCACTCCATCCCAAAGTGTTGCCCCGGGGAGTGTTTCTTATTTGTGGAGACAGGGCATGGGCCGGGATCCCTTCATGCCTTCAAGGGGGTCCTTGTAGCCTTGGCCAGCTTACTACCCTCACCCCAAACATTACGATACACCAAGGTTTAAAAAATAATTTGGCACACAAATTGGCACACCAAAAACGATTATATGTGGAATATGATGAAAATTGTGATTCTCAAGTTGTTAATTGGAGTAAAGGAAAAAGGGTAGCAGTCTCCCTACTTCTACCTTGGGTAACCGCTACTAAAGCCCTTGGTGAGCTAAATCACCTTGGATGCTGGCTTAGCAAGCAGGCCAATGCAACATCTGCCGCCTTTAGCAATCTCCTCCAAGATGAAGAAACCACCAGACACGCGACACTGCAAAATCAGGCAGCCATTGACTTCCTGCTCCTAGCCCATGGACATGGCTGTCAAGATTTTGAAGACGTGCTGTTTTGATTTAACATCACGTAATGACTCCATCTCAAAGAACATCCAGCTGCTAAAAGATCAAGTCCACCAAATCAAGACAGAAGAAAAAAATCACAGACGGTCTCAGCAACTTTCTCGGACAATGGGGACTCCAAGAGTGGGCACTTTCTTTAGATAAGGGTGCTTTGTGGATTTTCATTGTAATTCTTATTGTATTGCTTATGTTCTCATGTTTTTTACGCTGCTTTAAAAAGGCCGTTTGGGAGGCGTTCTTAGTAAAAAAATAAGGGGGAGTTGTGGAGGGCTGGGAGCCCTTGGCACAGGAGCCCTCTGCTCTCCCTTGGAGAAGAGAGGCCTAAGGGCAAGACGATCTCCCCCAGAGATAAGCACCCTTCCTCTGGGTCATGGCGAGAAAGTGAACCACCGCCAGCATGCCTTGTTTCTATATGGTAATATCCAGTACCCAGTTGGCTAGTTGGTTTCTACCCCACCCCCTGCCTATCCCATATAACCTCTACCCCCTAGCCCTGATGCAGGGAGCCTTGTCCCCAGCCACCCCTTCACAGGGACTGCTGGACAATAAAGGCTACCTCTGTGGAACTGCTATACAAGGCTCCTGTCTCTCTATCCTCGAGTTTGCCTTGGGTGATTTCACAAAGGGCTGAATCACAAGAGCTGGAATCACTTGTAGCTGAGAAATCGCTACACTTGCTGAAACCACTTGTTGCCCAGGGAAGCCGGCCACCGCTCTTGGAAGAGTTGTTCCTTGCAGGGCACTCTTTCTAGGAAGGTCGTGGCACACCAGGTTGCCCATCCCCTGGCCTCTTTGAAAGCAACAAATTGGGATGGTTATTCATAACAATCTTTGCTTTTCCATCTTTCACAGGTACCACAAAAGAATGACTAACAGATCTAAGTTATGGATATTATTGATTGTAAGCTGTTCAGTCCTTTCTTTCTTGCTTTTACTTTGCTTTATTGCTTTATATGCATAGATGTATGAAGTATAGTCTTGATTTTTTAAAATAAGTTACTGTAGATGTATTATTGACTCTGAATATATTCTTAATATCATAGCGCAAATTCACCAACTTTATAAAAAGCAGTATCCATAAGATGTTATTTGATGGTATGCATATGCATTTCTTGGATTGTTTGCAGTTTGTTTAGGGTACCATTGAGTATTTAGCTAAGGATGAATGATAAAGCCAGCTGTTTTACAGACTTTCACATACTGTTATGTAGCTATCTGCAAGATGTGTCATTTTAAGAAACTTTCCCAAGTGTTATTAATACAGGCTTGTTTCTAGGATATGTTAGGGGAACCCTTTCAGTTAAGGCCTTGGCTCTGGCCAAACCCTGGCCCTACCTTGTCGGGAAGCATGCCAACAGACCCAGGTGTTTCTGCACTAAAAATGTAATTGGGTCACTTTGACTTGCTGATTGGGGTGTATAGAAGGTGGACCCCCTTTTGAGGTACACTTGGAGGCCTTGTCCGGGAAGGTCCTCCAGGTCCTCATTGTGAAACAGGGTTCACCAGCTATGGCAGACTCTGGGTGATGGTCTAGTGTTTAGGCAATTGAAAGTGTATTGTTCTAAAGCACTATCCTTTTGTTGTGTGATACTGATTACACATCTTACTTTGCTTTTTTGCTGGGTGTAGGTTTATTGTTTCATTACATGTATTTCCTTGCTTTTATGTTGCCTTCACGTTCATAGTGACAAACACATGTTATCATAAAAACAAAAAGGGGGGAATATGACCTCTCAAGAATATCTAGATAATACAATATTTACACTACAGTTTTTGCAGGTGGATCATGAATTTTGATCCCCAGCAGAGCGATATTGGTCTGAAGATTTGCATGTGTGGAACCAATTTCTAAAAGGTTTTATGTAAGGATCCACAACTGGGTGTGCAATGGCAAGGCCTAGCTGATCTATTAACCTGGGGGAGAAGGTATGTATGTGTTTTGGTGCCAACAGGTCTAGCGTGGATACCTGCCTGACCTGACAAACATCAATCGCCTCTGAGAAAGTGAGGCCCAGCAAGAGGAAAAATGACCCAATCACCATCCAGCCCTCATGGCCAAGGCAGGAGCAGGAGTAGGACTACCAGGAACATGGCTGTGACCTGAAGGCTTGCATAGGCAGCGTGCCAAGTGCCTTGTGCCCTACTGCATCTACCATCATGTTGTTGTGTTCCTGCTGACCTTCTTCAGTTGTTCCCTGTTCCATGCTTCCAGAGAGACATTCGGCAGTGTTGGGGTCCATGTTTCCAGCTGGTGGACTCCCTCCTGTCTGGGCGGCGTGGCCCCTGAGCTCCAGCCATGGGAGCTTTGGAACAGTAGCCATTTACTGCCAAGTGCAGAAGAAGAAGCAGCTCTCTCTCTCTGGGAACATTGGACACTATCTTTTTGTTTTCCTATGTTATGAGTCTCTTTGTCGGTGGCATGGTTGTTCTTGGTGGGTTTTGTTGGTTGTGATCTGTATTCCATGTGTTTTGTCCTGTGGCCGGCAGGTGGCCAGTGGCAGTCTTGGTGGGGTGGTGGCTTTACAGGTGCAGACTGTTTTAACATTAGAATACATGAACCCTTTACATAAAAAATAAACAAGGGAGAGATGTGGCATTTAAGTAAAACCTTATAAAATGAAGGCCTTGTTGCCTTTGTAAAATTATGGCTCAGGCCTGTTACTTCAGCTAGAGAAGGACTGTGAGAAAAGTTCGTGAGAAGAAAAACAATTAGTTTTTACCCATGAAAATGTAGTATCAACAGAAGCATGAAAGTTAAACAATAGAAGGAGAAAAACAGCAACATATCCGCACCTGTTATTTTTCTGAATGCTTGAATGCTTATTCTATAGGTAGCCAATGGTAGTATGTTGTATCTGAATCTTCCTAGGTCTTCTCCACAGCAAGAGGTTTTAACATTATTCATTCTTCTTTTTCTGTGCCTGCGTGCACTTTGCTTGTTAAATAAATAGGGTTTTTTCCACTTTCCTCCGAGGAATTTTTTTCCAAACCTGGTGGGGGAGGGGCTGCTGAAATCTGCCTTCTAACAGAGGGATGTTCATTTCGGACGTTTTCCTCCAAATTTGTCTCAAATCAAGACAGTATTGTAAGTATAAACCACAACACTGTGCTTTGGTGATACACAACTTCGCCTTTCTCAGTGCAGCAGGCAGTAGTTCTTCACTCCTCAAGCTGGCATACCATCATTTATTTAAACAACAGTGTTGGTTTTGCACAGCCTGGTTTTTGGTAGTGGGGGCCCACAGAGGTGGCTTCTGTGAGAAGCTGCTAGAAGCTTCCACTATGTCCGGAAGAGCCAATCCCTGATGGCTCTGAAGATGGCATGCTGCTGGCCAAAACTGGGCCAATTAGAGAGGTTGGTAATGCCTCTGTGCTAACATATTTAAGAAGAAAATCAAAACAAAGGGGGCACAGGTTTTTTTCTAGCCAGAGGAGAGGAGGAGGTGAGAACATGTGAGGGAAAACAACATGGTGACACCAAGGTCAGTGGAGAAGGAGGGGGAGGAGCTGCTCCAGGATCCCAGAGCCGAGATTCCTCTGCAGGCTGTGGTGAGGACCATGGTGAAGCAGATTGTCCCCCTGCAGCCCATAGGGTCCATGGGGAATGCAGAGATCCACCTCCAGCCCGTGGGGCAGGTGCCCACGCTGAAGCATATGGATGCCTGGAGGAGGCTGAGGTCCAGTGGAAGACCCAGTGGAGAGAAGGGCCTCCTCCTTCCAAGCTGGAGAAGCTTGTCCTTGGAGGACTGCACCCCATGGAAGAGTGACCCATGCTGCAGCACTTTTGGGAGGACTGTTTGCCCGTGGGAGGGACTTGCTGCAGCAGTTTTGGAAGGACTGCTGCTCATGAGATTGGAGCCACATTGGAGAAGTTCACGGAGAACTGTCTCCTGTGGGAGGGACCCCACAGCGTAGCAGGGGAAGGACTCCTCTCCCTGAGCAGTGGAAGAAGATCTCAGGTGATGAACTGACCACAAACCCCCACTCCCCGTCTCCCTGCACTGTCGATGGGAAGGAGGGAGGAGTTGAGGGGAAAAAAGGGTTTTTAAGGGCTTATTTTACTTCTCATTATCCTCCTCTGATTTTGTTAGTAATAAATTCACTTTGTGCATCTAAGCTGAGCCTGTTTTGCCCTTGGAGTGTTTTCTCCCTGTCCTTATCTCAACTCAGGAGGCCTTCATTAAATTTTTCTCTTCTCTGCCCAGCTGTGACAGGGGAGGGCGAGTGAGTGACTTTCGTGGGTGCCTGGCATTTGGCCAGCATCAAACCACGACAACAAGGAACATAGGTTTCTAGAAACTGAGTAGCAAAAGCTAGGAATTACAGTAAAAAACTTATCTCTGCTGTCTGCCACACAAGCCAAACTAAGGACTTATGCAGCCATGCTACTTATTTTTCAGCCACTGCACTACCAATTGGGAACCCTCCTGTTTGGAGCTGGTCACAGGCAGTAAAACAAGGGAGACACAGGTAACACTGATACAACTGTATTATGCATAGACCCAGTGTGCAACCCATCTGCAAAGTGTCTATAATCCTGTATGAGACAGTGAAGTCTGATACACCTATGTGAGCTGCCTCCCTGCCCAGTATCCTTCAGTTCACTGCAGGAACCAGCACTATGTAAGAAGGCATTTACTAGTGAGAAATCTACGATTGAGACACAAAAGCAAATTTTCACATTATTGCATAATGATGTGCCTATCAGCTCCATTGTCATAGTCCGATTCAAAGAGATCAAGTTTAAAGTTTAAGCTAGTGAGGTGCTAAATTCAGGAAGCATCCAGCATTCTGTCATTGTCTGTCTTTTCACCCCTGCCTTGTGCTTTAGATTATTTAGAGTGCACAGCATTACAATCACTGTAGCTTTACTCAAGAGCAGCAATGACTTGGTCGCCAGCAAACTGCACTGCAAGGGATGAAAATTAAAGAAAGATGAATCCTAGATCAGATGCCAGGGGTTTTTTTTCAAAACAAGACAAAACCCCAAATTGCACAATATTATTGAACTGTTAGAGTCTCAATTAGAGCTTTGGCCTGCTAAGGAAAGAGACCCCAGTTCAAATGATATGTTTAATTCATTTAATGACTTCAAAACACAAACATCCACCTTAAGTCAAAAATCAAAACACAGAGGCACGTCACTGAGGCCCACAGAGCATTAAATTGCTACTTCTCGCACTACAAAGTACTCTTGTCTTGGCTGGGGGACAAAAGCAGCAGCTGCCAGCCCAAATCTGCTACAGTACCAGCTCCTGCAAATATATATTTATCAGCTGCATTACACCAGGCAGACAACTAGCTCTTACACTAAACATCTGCTTAAAAGGAAGCAAATAAGACAGCACTGCTGCTGTAGTCATAAGGACAAGATATTCAACTGCCTTGGCCTTTAGTGGCTCCAAAGTACTACTGTTTGAACCACATCTCAGGTTGCCTTGTGTTAGGCACCATATATACCTTATGCTCCCAACGTGGATCTAAGGAAACAGCTACTGAAGAACATATCCCTTCACATAGGGTCTTCTGTCTCCTGCAGACCACCAGAAAGTCACCTCCATGCTATAACAACCATGCTCCATTTAAAAAGCTAGTTACACATGGCTAGACAAAACCATCTACAAAATGGTTGTTCTTGATCCTTTAGGTCCTGCACCTGGGTCAGGGAAATCCCAAGCACAAGTATAGGCTGGGCAGAGAATGGATTGAGAGCAGCCCTGGGGAGAAGGATTTGGGGGTCTTGGTGGATGAGAAGCTCCATGTCTCAGCAATTTGTGCTGGCAGCCCAGAAAGCCAATTGTGTCCTGGGCTGCATCAAAAGCAGCATGACCAGCAGGTCAAAGGAGGTGATTCTTCCCATCTACTCTGGTCTTGTGAGACCTCACCTGGAGTACTGCATCCAGCACTGGGGCCCACAACACAAGAAGGACATGGACGTTGAAAGTTCAGAAGAGGCCACAGAGATGATCAGAAGGCTGGATCCCCTCTCCTATGAAGACAGGCTGAGAGAGTTGGGGCTGTTCAGCCTGGAGAAGGCTTAAGGAAGACCTTATAGCAGCCTTCCAGTACCTAAAGGGGGCCTACAAGAAGGCTGGAGAAGGACTTTTTACAGCCAAGGGGGAATGGCTTTAAACTGAAAAAGGGTAGGTTTAGATTAGATATTACGAAGAAATTCTTCCCTGTGAGGGTGGTGAGGCCCTGACACAGGTTGCCCAGAGAAGCTGTGGCTGCCCCATCCCTGGAAGTGTTCAAGGCCAGGTTGAATGGGGCCCTGAACAACCTGGTCTAGTGGAAGGTATCCCCGCCAATGGCAGGGAGGTTGGAAATAGATGATATTTAAGGTTGTTTCCAACCCAAACCATTCTATGATCACTGTTGATATACTGATGCTTAAAAAGATATCTTTCAAGTCAGATGTAGAAGAGAAAGTACAACACTGAAGTAAAAGCTAGCATTGGTATTTCTACCTATGTTCCAACTAGTTGCCATGTCGATGACTAATATGGTATCCAGATAAGGCCAGAATCCTCAGTTTGCTGAAATATCTCCTGAAAGAGCCAGAAAAAGGGTGCAAAGCAGGTTGATTCATCTGCAGAGAAGCATAATTTAAGGTACCCTTTATACTTCTGATAAAAGCAGCAGCAGTGCAATTGAGCTAAGCTTGGTATATGAACAAACAACCTTGAAATTCAAGTTTGTATCTAAGTAATTGTACCCATTTACATTGTTTGAAGGTATACAAGGTAAGAGTAGCAGTCAGGAAGAACTACTTCAGACTACTACAGGTGACCTGGTTTCAGCCAGGGCAGGGTTAATTTTTTGCAGTAGCCGGGAGGGGGCGTGGCTGAGGGGGCATGGCCAGGACCCAGGTGTTATTTTATACCACAAGTCATTGGTGGGGGTGGGGAGAAGGGCATTCTTTCTGTTCAGGAAAATGGGGTGGGGGGAAGCTGTCTGCCATTGTTCATTGTCTTGGGCTCCTTGGTGAGCATTTTTGCATGTGAATTACTCTTTTGCACACTTTTGTTATTAATACTGTTGCTGTTACTGTTTGTTTTCTTATCTCATTGCTGTTTCCAGTAAATTGTTCTTATCTCAATCCATGATCTTTGCCTTTTGTGCCTCCAATTCTCAACTCCATCCTGCTGCAGGGGGATCTTGAAAGAAAGTCAGAGGAAACTTGTACAATTGTGCAACTAAAAGCAACTCTTAAAGCTCTAACACTATGCATTGCCTACGAGTACCAAGGAAAAATGAGGGAAATTTAAAACTAATTTAATTTTTTTTTCCTGTATTTAAGCATGTCATAAATTATATCCTTAATTTTAAGTGGCAGATCTGACTTAACTTTAGAAGAAATTTGTGTGACAGATAAGCAATCACCCATAAGTGGCATACCAGGGAAGAGAAGACAAGATGTATGGTAGATACAGTCTTCTTTTAGTGAGAACTTGTGGCAGACAAGAAAAGTCTCATAGAATAAGGCCTTTGCTCACTTTGTTCACATTTGCCCTCTGAAAATTCACGAAAAGCACTTTGGGAAGTGTACAGATGGCATGAAGACAAAAACAAGTTATGTAAGCTTCGCAGGAACAGCGCCTGATCGGAGTGCTAATTGGTCAAGGGGACTTGTGAACAGCAACACAGGAGGTGGCATACGGCCAACGTGTGTTTGTTTTGGTTAACAAAAATGCTAACAAGTATAATTTTAGCCAGAGTATTTTTAGCACAGTATAAAAGCCTAGCATAGTCATACAGTATATAAGGCTTTGTATGCTGGTAATAAACTTGATTCTATTCGGAACAAGCAAGAGGGTCCATGTCTTCATTGCTACAAGAACTGGAGAGCAGATAAAGATACTTGAAGAAAAAGAAAGTAGAGAACTTCAAGATAAAGCAATTTTTCTACTGAGACATCACTTTCTACTTAGACCCTTCTAGTATCTACGTTCTGGTGAATTATAAATAACTTATTTTTCAGCTTCACCCCTCCTTTTTAAGGTCTTGAAGTTTAAGAATATTAACTGAATAGAGAAACGGATAATAAATAACCTTCCGATGGGTCCTCATGTATGCCAGTAGTCACACAGCACCTTCTTATTTTTAAGCCTCCCCAAAAACAAGTCATGTTGCTTTTCTGCAAAAGCTCATCTAAAAGCTCCTCCACTTTCTAAATAATATGATCATCACATGCAAGTATCTGTGGCCACAGAGATCACTGATGTTTAATGTACAAAAATGCATGCTGTGTCTCCAATAGTTCCAGTACAGTGCTCCAGCATTCTGCCACACTCAAAAAATTGTAGCATCCACCTGGTCAGTTTGAGAACTGGATTATCTCTTACTCCATTTGGGGAAAAATAATACCCACACATCTGCAAAAACCTAAGACCTGAGCACAGGACTTGCTTGCATATGGAATAAGCTGAGGCTACCAAAATCCAGGAATGGCAGAGAGCAGAAATTTCATCCTTATTTGCATGCTAGCCATGATCCCATGATGAGATTCTTTCTTGTCTTATAAGATTAATTCTTAAAAACTTAATGTCGTTAGGCCATTTGATCAGAGCCTGTATTTCATACACACTGCACTGGATGCAAGATGCCTATAATCTAGCAAATTACAATACAGTAATAATTGGTTTGCAGCAAGTTGACAGTGTTTCAAAAATAAAAGCATAAGTACAGTCCTGTAATGGAAAACCTACCCCAGACATACACGGAAGTGTCTGATCCCTAAAAGAATCTGTGTTGGTAATTATAACTTTATGTATGCTGGGATAAAATATGTAGATGTTAAAAGATTATTTACCCACACTCATCATTACAAATGTTTTCATGCTTGTTTTTTTCAGCTACTAGCAAGCAACATGTAGCAGGTTCGGTTTGTAACTGGGCGGGAACACCAATTTAGTGTAGTGGTTTGGTCCAAAATACTCATTACTGTTTACCTTCTGTGAGATAAGAATTAGGAGAAAAGCAAAGCAGGCACAAAACTTGAAAGAATATAAAGAAGTTTATTAACAGACCTAAAAGAGGGAAAAAGGAAAAAAATAAAATCATACCACACCTTCAGAACTCTTCTCCCCCCCCCCACCTTTCTCCCTTCTCCCACTGACAATGTAAAAAGACAACCCTTGAGATGTTCAGTCTGTTTACCACTTCCATAATAACCTTGTTCAGTCCATTTAGGAAGAGGACTCTCTCTTGCCTATGCTATGAACACATTATCACAACGAGACAGCCGCCCAGGTTGGTTCTCTGTGTTATAAACATATAGTATTGGCTTCTCGCAAAGTATTAAAGTAGATATTATATAATGTTAGAAATGCTTTTTGCTGTGTGGATGTAGTTTTCTCTCGTTTTAGCAAGAATGTTAGCAAGTGTGAGCAAGTAAGATAACCTCCAAGCGAACAGAGGATGAGGCCCAAGGAGCTGCTAATCAACACTTTGTCCAGAGAACAAAAGGGCCCAAAGGCTACTCCACCCAGAGAAAGGGCAGCCAGGAGGGTCTGAGAGCCACTATCACTGCTCTGCCCGGGGGCCAAAGAGGCCCAAAGCTGCAATCAGCCCTGACTGTCTGGAGAATTAAATCCACCCTACCATCGACTCTTACCTAGCGGGCCCAACCCCAAGAATCAAAAGAAATAAAACCACAAGGCAGAAGACTACGCATGCTCTAAAAAGGCGGACCCAAGGAGTGGCCATGCAGATCAATTCCTGGAAAAGTTTTAACATGAATAAAGAACAGACAGTAAAAATGGTATAAAAAGGACTCACCTCGAGCATCAGGTGTGCTCTTGGCAGAGCACCAAGGCACCCGGCCGTTATCCCTTTGCTTTATTTTATGTGTCTCCTATTGTCTTTATATTAAACTCTTTAAATTCTAACAGGAGAGTGAACCTCGTTTTTCACATCTGCTCGCATGCGAGTCCCTTCCCCCAACTTGCAGCTTTTCCCACAACTGCTTTCGAGGGTCCAATCTTGAATTACTGGGGTACAATTTTAAGGTTGAGCCGTTCAGAAATAAAAGTTCTCTTCACCCATCTCTGGGAGCATTTCATCTCTAAGAATAGAGGCCCTCCTCCTTCCCTGGGAGCAAAGGGTCCTCCTCATCTTCATCTCTAGGACTATCTCTGGGAGCATCTCTAGGAACTGAGGTCTTTCCATTTGGAGTAAGAGTCATTGCTTCCATCTCTCCCTGTTCAAACTTCTCATGAAATTACAGCTGCGTCAGCATCTGCCTATCTCAGCGCAGGTGCTTTTGCTCACAAGTACAAGTTGAACGTTCCACCCCCCATGCCTTCATGAAATTACAACGGGTACTCTGATATGTCATAGCTTTACAACAGAATTTCAGCTTTAAGCATCTCCTCTTTCTTCTCCCTCAGGTTTTCAACTCTTCACAGCACTAAAAGGGTTAATCTCACCCAGGCCTTGCAGCTGGAATTTCGCTTATCGCTGTTGGTCACATGATCTTTGCTGTGCAGCGGTGGGCAGCTTTCAGCTGAATCTTGGCCACATTGGAGATGGGGAGCCGGGCCGCTCCGTCTGCACAGAGCAGGGCCGGGGGGGGTGGGGGGGGGGGCCGCAGGTGGAACAGGGCCCCCGCACGGGGCCCGCAGCCACCTGTCCCAGCACCGGAAACGAGAGAGAGCTCTGCCCGAGGTTTGTCTATTCTTAAGTGTGAGGCGGTCAAAATTTTAAGTGGCTTAAAAAATTGTCCATATTCAAACTGGACAGCTGATAGGTTCTGTCAGGTCACAGAGGAAGCTGTAAGCACCTCTTTGCAAGAACATCACATCCAAGACTATGCTTTGCTAACCCATGACACAACACTGCAAGCTTCTACTCAACATTGCTATAATCACTCATGAGTGATCAGTAACTATTTCAGATTGATGATACAGGTTCAATCATACTATCAAGAGGATGACTGATTACTTTGATTAAAAAATTCACTGCTTGTAAAGAGGTGTTACACTCAAAGATTCAGACATCTGCATGCTACTTAAAACATGAACTGCTTCCTGACACAGAAACATATCCAAAGCATGACTTTGGAGGAGCCTCTAGTGGTGATAAAGTAGATGAGCATCTGTTAAGTCATAATCAGAAGTATAAGCTAACAGCCTTGCTAGTATTCACATTAGCCTACAGATGCATTACTCCTAGTAAGGTTACCAGCAATCAGCATCTGAAAGCCACATACTTGGTAACAAGTAGAATGATTTAAATAGTGCCCTACCCACAAGTTTTACCTTGCCTTGATTCAAGTAAGGAAATAAACCAGCTTGTTTCTTGTCCTTTTCTGCTTGTAGGTAACATTTAGTACAAAAACCAAAGAAAGAGTTCTGAAAGCTTCCTAGAACAGGGAACAGTGTTCATACCCAATTTATGCACTAAGTTACATACTGACACAGGTAGTTATTTTTTTTAAATCTCTGTGTGGTCCCAAATATGGGTTCTTTCATCCAGTATGCAAGAAGCCAATCCACACACAGAGTTTAGATATTTGTTTATTTCATGTCTGCACAGAGATAGATGCTAGGTGGTGAATCCACAAAGCCAGCACATCCTCAGTATGCTAGCTACTCACTTTTATATACTTTGAACAATTAAAAAAATCAGCATTTCCAGTATAAGTAACATCCTAAAGCTATAGTCATTGGCTTTTCATTCTCTCCTCTCTGTTTAAAGATACAGTGCACACTTATTTTATCACACATGCTCTATGAGAAAGGAGCTTATGTGAGTAAGGGGCAATCACAGCCTATGAGTGAGTATTTTATTATGTTAATGAGCACAAAGTTCAAGTAAAGTTGTTCTTTGGCTTTGTCGTTTGATTTAGTGTCCTCCTGTTCTTACTTCTTGGATCATTGCTCTTGGTTACTGCAGGTTTGGTTGTTCCCTCATTTTTCATAAGTTATTTTATTTGTCCTGTACTATATTTCAGTGAAATTTTAACCTTCTAATGTTACTTTTTTTCAACATAAGCACACAGAAAGTAAGGATGTTTGAGATTCGCACAGCAGAAACACATCCTTTGAGTAATTTTACACAGATGTTAGAGCAGTATCTTCCATAGGTACCAAGACTGAGAACATTTTGCTGCTGAAAAAGGACTTTTCTAGAGCATGAACTTTGTTTGACAGTATCAACTGGAAGCAATTCTGTTTGCACTCCATTTGGTATGCCTGAGAGCAGGTATCATTAACTACGCAGTTTCTCCAGTCTTGCAACCTGCTGCTGCCACACTGATGTAGCACATGAAAACTGGAAAGCTAGTTTCATCCTTTCAGAAAGCCCTGAAACATTACATTTTTTGATAAGCATTAATAGTGGTGCAACACTTTCTTTAGCCTAGAACAAAAGAAAACACCTCACATTTGGTGATTTGCCTGCATCTACTCATATACCATTTAGGTTCTAATAAGAGCCCTTAAAGAACTGGAGGATTTAAAGGCTTATCTGGCATCAGGTTCTAAACAAAACAGCAAACATTTGCTGATAGTTAAAAGAATCAGACATTATCCTAAGTTGGAAGCAACCCACAAGGATCAAGTCCAACTCCTGACCCTGCACAGGACAACCCCAAGAATCACACAATGTGCCTGAGAGCATTGTCCAAACACTTATTGAATTCAGGATCATCCGTCTTGCCCTTCTTGAAAATTGGGACACCATTAGCCAGCTTCCAGTCAACTGGGACCTCTCCAGATTTCCAAGAGCATTCAAAAATCATTAAGAGAGGCCTCATGACGACATCAGCCAGTTCTCTGAGTATTTTTGGATGAATCCCATCAGGCCCCATAGACTTACCGGGATCCAGCTGGAGCAGCAGCTCCCGCACAAGTTCAGGGTTGACTGGAAATTTATCATTGTCACAGCCATGGTCCCCCAGCTCAAGGCACTGGGACCCCCTTAGTCCGTCACCAGCATTGAAGACAGAGGCAAAGAATGCGTTAAACATGTCTGCCTTGTCCATATCCCTGTTTGTGAGGTGACCATCCTCATCCTGTAATGGCACGATGTTATTTCTGGACTGCCTTTTGCTATGAATGTATTCAGGAAAACTGTTTTTATTGTCCCCCTGTCTTGGGGTGACCTTATGATGTGTATCCCATATCGCTGCCTATGCCCAGAAATTAATTTTTGTGCCTTTCTATGCCTCTAAACTGAGCCTGAGAGGGGGAAGGAAAAACTGAGCAAAACTTTTTCAAAGCAGTTCGCAGCTTGTTCAAGGTCACACACAGATAGCAATTGGTTTTCCCAGCTGTGGCAGGGGAGGGAGGAAGCACCCGGCTTGCTGTTTCCTGAGGACAGTTCTGGCAGCTTCAACTCTAGTTGTGCTTTTGAGCACAAATTTTCTCCCTACAGTGGTGAGCAGCATCTCTGTATTCTTCCTACATCACCTGTCCGCGTTTCCACTGACCATATACTTTCTTTTTTTGCCTTAGCTCCAGAAGATCATCCCTGCTCAGCTAAGTCAACCTTCTGCCTCATTTGCTTGACTTCCAACATTTGGGAATTGCCTGTGCCCTTAGGAGGTGGTGCTTAAAAAGTGACCAGCACTAATGGACCCCAGCACCTTCCAAAGCATTTTTCCAGGGAATCTTACTCACTAGTTCCCTGAGCAGCTTGAAGTCTCCTCATGTCCAGGGTTAAAATTTTGCTGGGACTTTTCCTCCTCTCACCAGAGATTTGAAGCTTGATTGCTTCGTGGTCACTGTGGCCAAAGTGGTCGCTGTGGCCAAGATGGCCACCAATCGCCATTTCACTCTCAAGCCCCTCTCTGTTAACAAGCAACAAGTCAATGAGGGGACCTTTCCTAATCATCTCTCTTAGTACCTGTACCATGAAGTTGTCATCCAGGTGTTTTAGGAATCTTCTGGACCTGTTTGTACCAGCTGTGTGGCATTCTCAGTTAACATCTGGCAAGATGAAGTTCCCCATAAGGACAAGGGTGGTTGATTTAGAGTTGTCCTTTAGTTCAGACAATGAAAAAGTTAATGCTGTTTCAGCACTTTGCAATTACAATTGCAGAGTAGCTGCTGTCAAAGTACTTCAGAGGTTTGTTTTTTAGCAGCTGAAAGATTTGTCTGACAACTATAGGTCTCTATCTTCCTTAAGACGCCATCTGATATGCAAAGTAAATTTTCCCCAAAATCAAATCATTAACAGAACTGATGTTGGTAAAAAAGCCAACCCACCACAAAGTTCCTTTTGTTGTCATTATTGAACATTGTTATTCACTAGAGCCACTGCTCAGTCCCTCTCACCCCACCTCGTCCCAGTTTTCATAGCCTCTAAGGAAAAGCATTTTCAGTCAAGCAAAATGGTCTCCATCAGAGACTGTGACAGCAGTAACCTTCAGTGGCACTGAAGGCAGTCTGGGAAGTTGAGTATCAGACCCAAAAATCTCTCTTGCTGTACCAAAAGGGTTATGCATTTCCAGATCAGTACAATTTGTCTCCATATCCCTCCAATCCTGAAGTGTCCCCTGTGAAGCAAAGGTCATGCACCTCTTAGGAACAGCCCCATCAATGCCTATAAAGTACACCAAGGTGGGATTTTGGGTTGTAAGTGCAAAATACATACCCATTACGAAAAAGGATCAACATCCAGGGACTTTGGCCATGTCACTACAATAATTTTCTGCATTGGACATGCAAACAGTTCAACCAACAGCAGTTTAACTCTCTAAAGACCTCCATATCTGACCCTTAAAATTACTCCTGCCTGCTCAGCATTATACTGATTTATATCTAACATTGTTAGTTCTGGTGCAATACAGAATTATTCTGCAGATATCCAAAACTACTTGGCCTTTAACTGTCCCACTGGAAACAGTTTACACTATGCTACTCGAAGGACAAGGCCAACAAGCTTGGTTTTTTTTAAATGCCAAACACATCAAACTCAACAACTTTATCAGACTTTAAAGGACAAGTGGTTCAATGAAATGGCAGCATCTTTTCCTATGCACCAAACCCATGGACAAGGAACATCACTAGCATTCTGTTGGGGTTTTAGTTTATTGGGGTTTTAGTTTAGTCCTAGTTTTTTTCCTGTTAAAGGAATTTTTTCCCATATGCATGTTGCTAGGGGACAAATGGCTGTACTTAAGAAAGACAAAAGAGGGGGGTGGGGCGGGCCTGCCTACTCCTTTGTTTTCACCTGGGTGTGGGGGCAGTCCGCTCTCGGCGTTCTGGGGGAGAGGAGCCTGGTTCTTTTCAGCCGTTTTTCTTTCTGCAGAGAAAGATCCCAGGACCCCCGGCCCACCTTCCCTGCCCCGCTGGAGGCCGGGCTGTGGCCGCCCTGCCCCGCCGCTGATTCAAGCCTTCACTGCATTGTAGCTGTGCTCGCCCTGCCTGCCTGGACCTCCGGGGGGTTCCCTGCTTGGATACATCGCGTCTGCCATTCGGGATTTGAGCTCATCCCTGCCGTTCCAGCCTGCCGTTCCAGCCTGCTGTTCCCGAAGCTCCAGCCGGACACCGGGGCCAGCCATCTGGGGTTTGTGAAGCCTTTGTTCCATCCCTTCCCAGGATCCTAAGGCACCAGTGCCGCGTGCTCCCCGAGCTCGCTCCGGAGCGCCCCCTGCAGTCGCAGGGAAACCATCGCACCTGCCCTGCTCACCAGGAGCCGCCAGCGATCCCTGCCAGCTGCGAGCAGAACTGCACCCGAGGGGAAAAGGGCCTGACAGCCAAGAAGGCTGGGACTGGGTTTGTGTTTGCTGTTACTGCCATAGTTATTGTTGTTTTGTTTGACTGGAGATATATATATATATATAATAGTAAAGAACTGTTATTCCTATTTCCCACATCTTTGCCTAAAGGCCCTTGATTTCAAAATTATAATAACTCGGAGGGAAAGGGGTTATATCTGCCACTTCAAGGGAGGCTTCTGCCTTCCTTAGCAGACACCTGTCTTTCAAAACCAAGACACATTCATTTTAACGTTCACACAAACACTACCATCCTAAACTTGCTAATTTTAAAGAAAATCTTCACAGTGCTCTTATAAATGGAAATTTTTTTGGAAGTACAAAAATAAAAATGCAATCCCCCACTTTTTTTTTAAACACTTTAGTGCATTTGAACACACCAAGACACAATGCTTATATTTTTATACAAACATCTTACTACAAATGTGCTTTACAGTAACAGAAGAGCTCTCCTCCCTTGCTAAGCAATCATACAAAGATAAGAGAATCCCTTTTAACTCCCACTTTGCACCCACTTACTAGTACAGTCCTGATCATCTACTCTAATAGGACTGCCTTCTGAGCTTTTTAGAAACATAATTATCAACTTTGGCATCAATTAGATCAGCAGAAGTTGGTGCTTTCTGAAACCTGCTGGAGAGCAAGACAGTACACTTACCACTGTTGTGAATTTAGGAAGGGAAAAATTAAAGCCCTTACTATCCCAGGAAGTAGCAGAATCCACATATCTACAACATTGATGATATGTGCTTTTGTTTCAAGTCAAATTTAGAATTGAAGGAAGTGAAAAAACATTGATCAACAACAATTTCCACCTCCCAAACAGTGAGGTCCTCAAGGTGGAGAATCACAGCAAGGTAAGAGGAGAGGTCCCAGCTGACTGGAAGCTGGCAAGGGTTGTCCCAGTTTTCAAGATGGGCAAGAAGGATGACCCTGAAAACTATAGGCCTGTCAGTCTCACTTCAGTGCCTGGTAAAGTTATAGAGAATATTATTTTGGGAGTTATTGACAAACACTTGAAGGACAACACAGTCATTGGTCACAGCCAGCACAGACTCATGAGGGGAAAGCCCTGCTTGACAAATTTAATTTCCTTTTATGACAAGGTAACCCACCTAGTTGACCAAGGAAAGCCAGTTGTGATCTTTTTGGATTTCAGTAAAGATTTTGATACTGTGCCTCACAGGATCCCTATGGACAAAACGATATGTTTATCCATCTGTGTGCTAGATAATCATGTCACGCAGTGGGTGAGCAACTGGCTGACAGGTCAGGCGCAAAGGATTATAGTGAAAGGGGTGGCAGGGTGGTGACCTGTCACTAGTGGGGTTCTGCAGGACTCCATCTTAGGGCCAGTTCTCTTCAACATCTTCATAAATTACTTGGACACAGGGTTCAAAGGTACACTAAGTAACTTTGCCAACAACATTAAATTGGGAGGAGCTGTCGACTCCCTTGAAGGCAGGGAGGCCCTGCAGAGAGACCTTGACAAATGAGAAGGCTGGACAATCACCAACCATATGAAGCTTAACAAGGGCAAGTGCTGGATTCTGCACCTGGGACAGGGCAACCCTGGATGTACAGACTGGGGAATGAGAAGCTGGAGAGCAGCAATGCAGAAAGGGACCTGGGGGTCTTGGTTGATGCTAAGTTGAATATGAGTCAGCAGTGCCCTGGCAGCCAGGAGGGCCAACTGTGTCCTGGGGAGGCATAAAGCAAAGCCACGCCAGCCAGTCAAGAGAGGTGATTGTCACGCTCTACTCTGCACTGGGGCAGCCTCACCTCGAGTCCTAGGGGCACTTTTGGTCACCCCAATAAAAAAGATGGCTATTAGAGTGATGCCTTTTCTTGGTCTCAAAGTCAAGAGTCAAACACGGCTAGAAAGGAAAAAGGATTTTACCTTGGTATTTATTTTAAGGATCCTTAGGTGCACTACATCCAGGTCGAATGCACTTCAATGCACACCGCAATGCCCCCCAACAATAGATCGAGTATAACATTATAGGTGTTACTAATTAGCATATCTATCAAAGATTCCCCAATGAGAGGCTCGAGTGAGCCCCCCTCCCCAAGGAACCTTCCCCTGGATGGTTCTATCTTAGTTTACAAAATGTGTTCTGGAGAGGACCTTGATGTCTAGGGCATACTGATCCCTAACTACGAAGCTTCTAAAATGTTTAGTCTCCTAGCTTAACAAACAAGTCCAAGAATGTAGGCTAAAAAACACTAATACAGAAGTTGTAATAAGGTATAAAGGGGTATAAAAGAAAAGGCAAAAATCATTATGGCATCAAGAGAACATCCAAAGGAGGGCTACGAAGATGGTGAAGGGTCTAGAGGGGAAGGCACATGAGGAGTGGGTGAGGTCACTTGGCTTGTTCAGCCTGGAGGAGACTGAGGAGATACCTCATCACAGTCTACAACTTCCTCACGAGGGGAAGTGGAGGGGCAGGCACCAATCTCTTCTCTCTGGTGACCAGTGACAGGACCCAAGGGAATGGCATGAAGCCTTGTCGGGAGGTTTAGGTTGGATATTAGGAAAAGGTTCTTCACCCAGAGGGTGATTGGGCACTGGAACAGGCTCCCCAGGGAAGTGGTCACACCACCAAGCCTGACAGAATTCAAGAAGGGTTTGGACAATACTCTCAGGCACAGGGTGGGATTCTTGGGGTTGTCCTGCACAGGGCCAGGAGTTGGACTTTGATGATCCTTCTAACTCAGGATATTCTATGATAACAGCAGAATTACAAGAATTTGCTAATGTCAACAAAGATGAATCACCTCTGGACCAGGGGGATGGGGAAGAAAGGGGTAAGGTTGCACAAAAGGTAACTTAAGACTAATTTGCATGGTAAAAAAATCACACCCCTGGGAAGGGACCTTGTATGCTAATGTCACACCAACCTCATATATTGAACTAGTCACTAATCAGAGCATGCACAGAAATGAGTTGGTTAAGTTGACCAATGAACAAGTTTTGCACAACTTCTTTGTTTTATCTTGTATAAAAGCCCGCAAACTCTCCAAAGAGGTGTGCTAGCTTTGCAAACTATCACCTCGCACCCCTTTCTGCATAGAACCG
Organism: Coloeus monedula; assembly: GCF_965178545.1. Taxonomy (NCBI): domain Eukaryota; kingdom Metazoa; phylum Chordata; class Aves; order Passeriformes; family Corvidae; genus Coloeus; species Coloeus monedula. The sequence goes on along the minus strand of NC_138821.1, from coordinate 7,087,009 downwards.
CATTAAAGGTTAGGAGGTGAATCTCAACTCTGTGCTCATTGTCTCTTGCACACCAGGCATGAACCTAAACCCCGACTGAGGGACTCCACAGGGTACCCTACAGATTTCTTGATGCTTGGTCTTCTCATCTCTTGGGCACACCACTACTGAAAGACTCTAAAGTATATTAACTTTTAGCTTCTTATTATCATCATCATCATGATCATTAGATATATGCATTCAAACCAAATTAGGTTTCAGGAGTAGGGTAAGCATTTGTCTCAATCAGTCTGCAATTCAATATACTCAATACAGTTTCAAATTAGCATGCTATGCTTTGAAGTTTAGAAAACTTGTCCCCTCCACCCCTTCAATCACCACTACAAACATCAAGAGAATTCCTGTTACTGAAAGTATGCAAGTTTTGTTCTGAAGGTTACTGTTCAGTATTCGCTATGTGAAAAGAGAAGCTCTAAACAAAAATAAAATAATCACTTTTTTTCAAGGGGCCTTTTAATAGTCACAACATTTGAAAGTGCTCAGGTCAGAGGTTATTCCATTTCAGCATCAGTATTAAAAAACAGCATTCAACTCATCTGGGTATCAAACAAAATCAAAGCACTTGACAAATTATCCCATGTCTCATTTTAAGACTAACGATATTGACACTAGTATACAGCGTTGTGAGGAATTCTTAACTTTCCTAGCAGGATACTCGGGAGTTACACAAGTAGATGTCACAGAATCACAGAATGGGTAAGGTTGGAACAGACCACAGTGGGTCATCTGGTCCAAACTCCCTACCCAAGCAGAGTCATCCCAGAGCACACGGCACAGGATTGTGTCCAGACAGTTCTTGAATATCTCCAGTGAGGGAGACTCCACAACCTCTCTGAGCAGCCTGTTGCAGTGCTCGGTCACCCAGCAAGTAAAGAGGTTGCTCCTCATATTCAGGTGGAATGTCCTGTGCATCAGTTTCTGCCTGTTGCCTCTTGCCCCATTGCTTGGCACCACAGAGCAGAGCCTGGTCCATCCTCTGACCCCTCCTTGAAGATACTGACAGACATTGATGAGGTCCCCTCTCAGTCATCTCTTCTCAAGGCTGAACAGGCCCAACTCCCTCAGCCTTTCCTCATAAGAGAGATGCTCCAGTCTCCTCATCATCTCTGTAGCCTCTGCTGGATCAGCTCCAGGAGCTCCATGTCTCTCTTGTACTGAGGAGCCCAGGACTCGACACAGCACTCCAGATGTGCCTCACCAGGGCTGAGTAGAGGGGCAGGATTGTTAAGGAAATTCCCCAGTCTGACCATTCATGAGACACTTTGGCAGTCACTCCCAATGCCAGAGCCTTTAACTGCTGTGACCAAAGCCCCTTCAAAACAGGTGGCTCCAGTGAGCTGACAGGTGCCCCACTTGACTCCCTACACACCCCACTCACACACAGTCAGACCAGGTTTCCTTACTGGCTCCACCCCAGGTTTCCCATAGCAGAGTCTCAGATGTATTGTTCCATAAAGAAATTTAGTCACTGTGCAGTAACACAGAAACAGCCCAAGCTGGTGCCTTTGAGGAGGGACCCCCAACCAAGGCTTTTATACCCTCAAAGTCTAAGTATGTGATAGTCTGGGGTCATTGGCTCCTGCTCTGTCCCTGAGTGTCCAATCACCTGGCTGGGCCACAGGTCCTCGTGTCCTTTGTTATGCAAAGGATTGACAGTTCACAGCCTCTTGCCTCGAGCTCCCACCACCCAGAGCTCAGTCTGCAGCTGGCACTGCAGCCAAACACCGAGCTGCCTGCACTGAATGTATTCCTCAACAGGATCACCTACCTTGACCTGCTGGCAACGTTCTTCCCAATGCACCCCAGAATCCCATTGGCCTTCTTGGCCACAGGGACATACTGCTGGCTCATTGACAGCTTGTTGTCCACCAGGACATCCAGGTCCTTCTCTGCAGGGCTGCTTTCCAGCAGGTTGGCCCCCAGCCTGTGCTGGTGCCCAGGGTTATTCTTCCCCAGGTGCAGGACTTTGTTGCACTTGCCTTTGTTGAACTTCATACAGTTATGTCTGAAGTTATTCAGGTGTCCTTCATCTACCATAAAAAGCAGAGCACATCATGATGATGTCTGCCTTCAAACACATCACCAGTTTTCAACTTCATGTGCTACAAAATAAGTTACATCATATTCATTTTGCTAATCCATTCCAAATATTGTACACTTTGAACAAACCTGCAATGTAAGCTAATTAGACAACATTGACAAGCTAGCCTGTGAGTCCAAGAGCAAAAGAATAACAACATCTAAACTATTCATGGCTTCTGCTCTGGTATCCTAGGAAATCAGCTGGAGCTACTTGGTTCAAGTCGTGTACTATGGCAGAAATATCTGCAATCCCACCCTAATAACCAGCATTTCTACAACTACTAAGTAGCATCTACAAAGGAGAGCAGCAGGTTTCCTATAGAATCTTGAGCATGAACTGCACATGCAAAAGCACAGTATGTCTGGGAAGTCAGGACACTCCCATCTCAGAAATGTTTTGGCTAGGTCAGACTACATATTTGCAGAGACAGCAGTATAAAACCTAGCTCACTTGCACAGAGTAGCACAATGAAGTAAGTGAGCACATGATGCCAGAGTATCCCAAGCTAGATGGTCACTCAGTTTCTTTCCTCAGAACTGGCCCCATTGACCCCTTGGTCATGCAACTCAAGAAAGCCTCCTTAACTTAATTAAACACATTTAGACTTTCCCTAAAATGTAAGCACATTGTTTGGAAGGTTTTCTACATGGTAAAATTTAGTTTGTAATTTTAATGTCCTAACTGAACTATTAGGTCATTACAATCATAAAATAGTCTACATAGGCTAAAATCTAAATTTATTTCAGGTACCATGTGTGCCATTTTAGTCTGCCAGTTCATAGCCTTGAAGCCTTTATCTGTTTGTATGGAGAAGATACCAAACCAACTACCCACACTCCAGAAGTCAGCATTTAGACTCCTGAATTCTTCTCAAAGGATGCTTTCAGAAAGCCATAATTAGTCCAACATTCCTTTTCAATGCTACAAAGTTCAAGTTGTCCCAAATATGGGTTCTACCCCATGTTCAAGAAGCCAATCAGCACAGTTACTTATCTCATGTCTGTGCAGAGATAGGTGCCAGGTGGTGAATCCACAAAGCCAGCACATCATCAGTATGCCAGCTACCCGCTTTTATACACTACAAACAGTGAAAGATTAACATTTCCCCTATACCCACAATCTAAAGCTATAGTCATTGGCTGTATCTTCCTTGATCTCCATTTAAAGATACAGTACACAAGTATTTTACCAAGCACATTCTATGACAACATATAAAGGGGTTTATGTGAGTGTCCTGGGTTGCAGTGTATTCTATTATCATCCTCATGAGCTGTTGAAACCAGATGGGGCAGTGTTTCCTTGCCTCCTCCCCCCAGACTATCTTTCTGTTAATGGCCCATCATTGTCCTGCCGCATGACTCAGAGATAACTCCCTCCGGACTATCTTCTGTTAATGAGCCTAATCAACACTTGGCCTCATGACTCATTACCCCATTGTGAGATGCTCCACCCAGAGGGAGGAACCAAGCATCCCATCGTGGATATAATCTGAGACTCTGAACACCAGAGACAACCCTTTCCACTGGATTTCAAGAGGACAGGAGCTACACAGCCACCACTGGACTTTCTGAGGAAGAGCAGACCCTTTTTCTACAGGATCGCTGCTTCAGAGGACTGCAGCCACCATTCTACCAGACTGCTACCACCACCCTGCCTAACAGGGACTCAGGTTGTATCTTGACTGTCAGTTTGAACCAGTGGGGGGTTTTCTTGTTGTTTTTTCCCTTTATTTAATTTCCCCATTAAATTGTTATTCTGACTTGGTGCCTCCCACTGGTTTGTTTTCAAACTAGTACAACAACAAATTAGAAAATGACAGTTCGATTCAAATATCAACTGTTTGGAAGTAACCATATATTAATATCAAAACCAGATGTGGAGGTTCTTTCAAGCTGATTTTCCATGCACAGCTTCACTGTGCTGTAGCGTGAAGAACCTATCAACAGCAAGAAGGCATTTAAAAAGTAACAAAATGTTACAGTGACTTCATTAAAGCACTAAAGAAGCTCAAGGGCTACTGGATGGTGAGCACAAATTAGTTTTTAAAGGAGATTAAATTTTGACTTGGACTTCTCAGATGAAGAGATTTCAATTCAAAGAAGGAGCAGCATTCTTGTAAACTTCATTCTTGTAGTTGTACATGAGAAAGGATGGTAGAAAGTTTCCATACTACCATCTGATAAATTTATATGGAACTAAATTTAAAATATCTCTATAAACATGAGCTTGTGTCTATATTTTTCCTTTAATGAAGGTACTCTCCTTCCCCCACTACCTTTGAAGAACATCACATTTTCTCGGTATCAAGCTTGTTCACTACCAACATGCCTTCTCTCCACCGCTACAAACGTTTGAAGTAGCAGCTATTACAATGCTCGTGTACAGTTCTGCTTGTGCACAAATGGCTGCAGTGTACAAACTGCTAAGTGAAATAGAAAAGCAATGGAAGTTCACCGGCAAAAGAGACCCAGATCTTCTTTGTTTATAGCCTTTAAAAGCCAGGAGTAACAGGTGCCATAAAAGCAGCTATCCAGCTGGATACAGAGCAGGACAGCTCAGCGTCCTAATCCAGACACTGAGCACAATTAATGTGCTGTCACATTAGGACACAAGCAGCAATCAGAATTATGTGAAACAGATCAATGATAGTCATTGTCATGGGAATTGAAACTTCCAAAAGTAAAAGTACATACTGTTGTTTCCTACTTCTTACACTCAACTATGGGTCTGATAAATCCTCAGCATTTGTGCTTAAGAAATACCTTAGCATCCAAACACTATAGGTCCTAAGTGTGGAGTAAAGAACAAACCAGCACAAATCAAAGCATGGGTTCTTCCTCTCACCTCTCCTGGCACCACTGTTTGTGGTATCCATGCTAATACCCAAGCAATATCTTGGCAGCTGTAATGCAGGAGAATAGGAGTCCAATTTAGTAATCCTGCTAAAATCATGCAACCGCTTACTCCCCATTCCCACCACCACCGATTGAAAGCACAAAAGGCAGAAATCACAGGTTGAAATAAGAACAATTTACTGTAAACAACGAGAAAGAAACCAAACAGCAACACCAACAATATTAACAACAAAAGGTATAAGACAAGAAGACAACAAACACATAAAACAACACCTGACCCTATCGCTCACCACACTTTCTCCCACCAGAAGAAACATCCTTCTCAGAAGCGAGGGAGGTAGTCACCTTTCCCCCCACCCCTGGCAATGATGTGAGGTAGTATCAAATAACATTAAGGGTCTTGGCAATGGCCTCTACCAGTGATCTGGGCCTACACCAATATATGATCCACCTCTTACTCTATACCATCTCCCTCATGCCCAGATTCTACACCTTCCCACTATATACATATATATATAAACATGCACAAGCACAACTATCACTTCCATAGTCAATGACTACCCCTCCAAGATGTCTTCTGACTTCATTTAGTCCATGACTCTGGGTTCTATCTGTCCTAGATGTCTTCCAGGGAAGGAGGGCTGGTGTGCTGTTGGCTGGTTGCTGAATCAGGAGCTCACGACTGGTGTATCTGAAGCAGTCCATCCTCATTGTCCATGGGAGTTATGACATACAGTGGCAGAGTTATTCAGCAACCAATATTAAACAATTCAACATTACAGGCTGTTCTCAACCAAAAATCAAATCCCCTTGAGGCACACATCGTGTTTCCCCATCCCTCTGCATTACCCACCAGGTGCACCTGGGTCCTTGAGCAAAACAATCCCACGGATGGGTTTACCTTTCCTTGAGGCAGGACTACTCCAAACTGTCTTCCCTAACACATTCCTCATATGCACCAAAGGGACTTTATCCCCTTCTATGGCAGGTGGATGTTTTCATTGGGTAGGGCCAGTTCGATGGGTAGAGCCTCTAGTGTTAACTAACCAGGTAGCCTTTGCTAAATGTAGATCCCAATGTTTGAAGGTCCCACCACACCTTGCTTTCAATGTGGTTTTTACCAATCCATTGCACCGTTCAATTTTCCCAGAGGCTGGTACATGATAGGGAATATGATATACCCACTCAATCCTGTGCTCTCTGGCCCAGGTGTTTATGAGGCTGTTTTATAATTGAGTCCTGTTGTCTGACTCAATTCTTTCTGGGGTGCCATGTCACCACAGGACTTTCTTTTCAAGGCCCAAGATGGTGTTCCAGGCAGTGGTGTGAAGCACAGGGTACATCTCCAGCCATCCAGGGGTTGTTCCCACCATTGTCAGCATGTAGTGCTTGCCTTGGCGGGTTTGTGGCAGTGTGATGTAATTGATTGGCCAGGTCTCTCCATATTTATATTTCAACCATCGTCCCCCATACCACAGAGGCTTTACCCACTTGGCCTGTTTGACTGCAACACGTTTCACACCTATGGAAAACCTGTGTGATAGTGTACTCAGTAAAGTCCACCCCTTGATCATGAGCCCATCTATTTGTTGTGTCTCCTCCCTGATCACCTGAGGTGTCATGGGCCCACCGCGCCAGAAATAATTCACCCTTATGTTACCAGTCCAGATCCACTTTAATCCTGACAGCTTGATCCACCTGACCATTGTTGCCATCTTCTTCAGTAGCCTGACTCTTGGGTACATAGGCATCTACATGAGGGACTTTTACAGTCAACTTCTCTACCCAGGCAGCGATGTCTTGCCACAATTCAGCAGACCAGATGAGTTTCCCTCTGCGCTGTCAATTGGTCTTTTTCCATCAGTCCAGCCACCCCCACAGAGCATTTCCTACCATCCACAAGTCAATGTACAGGTGGAGCGCTGGCCACTTCTCACATTCAGCGATACCTAAAGCCAGCTGGACAGCTTTCAGCTCTGCAACCTGACTTGATCCACCTTGTCCCTCAATAGCTTCTGTGACTCGCCATGTAGGACTCCATACAGCAGCTTTCCATTTTTTAATGCATCCCTATGATAGAGCAGAAACCTTCAGAAAAGAGAGTGTATTGCTTTTAATTTTTGGGTAGCTGATTATATGGTGGGGCCACCTCAACATGTGTCACCTTCTCCTCCTCCTCTTCTGATAATAGTCTGAAATTTTCAGCTTTGGGCTAGTTCCAGATGACATCCAAGATCCCTGAGCAATTGGGCTTCCCTATTGGAACTTGCTGTGTGATCAGAATTATCCACTTACTCCACGTAGCATCAGTGGAATGTTCTGTGGAAGGGACTTTCCCTTTGAACATCCAGCCCAGCACTGGCAGTCAGGGTGCCAGGAGGAGCTGTGCTTCAGTGCCAACCACTTTTGAAGCAGCTTGAACCCCTTCATAAGCTGCCAGTATCTCTTTTTCAGTTGGGGTGTAAAAGGCCTCGGACCATTTGTATCCCTGACTCCAGAACCCCAGGGGCTGTCCTCGAGTCTCCCCAGATACTTTTGCCAGAGATGCCAGAAATAACCATTCTCCCTGGCTGCAGTATAGAGCACATTTTTCACATCTTGTCCTGTCCTGACTGGCCCAAGGGCTACTGAATGAACAATCTCCTAGTTCAATTTGTTCAAAAGCTTGTTCTTTTTCAGGACCCCACTTGAAATCATTCTTTCAGGTCATGTGATAGAGAGGGTTTGCAATTAATACGACTGTAATCTGGAATATGCATCCTCCAAAAACCCACAGCGCCTAGGAAAGCCTGTGTTTCCTTCTTGCTGGTTGGTGGGGACACAGCTGCTATTTTGTTGACCATGTCCATTGGAATCTGACATCGGCTATCTTGCCACTTTACTCCTAAAAATTGAATTTCCTGGGCAAGTCCCTTGACCTTACTTAGTTTTATGGCAAAACCAGCCTTCAGGAGGATCTTTATTATCTTCTTCTCTTTCTCAAAAACTTCCTCTGCTGTGTTGCCCCACACATAGATGTCATCAAAGTATTGCAAGTGTTCTGGAGTCTCACCCTTTTCCAGTGCAGTCTGGATCAGTCCATGCCAGTGGGGCTGTGTTTCCACCCCTGGGGCAGTCGGTTCCAGGTGTACTGGTGCCCTTCCAGGTGAAAGCAAACTGTGGCCTGCACTCTGCTGCTAAAGGAATGCAGAAAAACACATTGGCAATGTTGATGGCAGCACTACTTTGCTGCCTTGGACTCCAGTTCATACTGAAGTTCCAGCATGCCCGGCACAGCAGCACTCAGTAGTGGTGTGACTTCGTTCAGGCCATGATTATCCACTGTCAGTCTACATTCTCCCTTGGACTTACACACTGGACACATGGGGCTATTAAAGGGTGAGTGGGTCTTGCTGACCACTCCCTGGCTCTCCAGTTGACGAATCATCTCATGGATGGGGGTCAGGGGTCACAGAATCCTGGTTGGTGCAGCATTGTCAACAGTGCACTGTTGTGATAGGGATCAGTACCTGTTGTTCTTCGACCCTCTACAGCTCCACAGCAGAAGGGTCCTCTGAGAGACCAGGCAAGGTATTCAGCTGCCTAATTTCCTCTGTCTCCACAGTAGCTATTCCAAAAGCCCAACAATGCCCTTTTGGGTCCTTGAAATACCCTCCCCTGAGGTAGTCTATGCCAAGGATACATGGGGCCTCTGGGCCAGGCACAATGGGGTGTTTTTGCCATTCATTCCCAGCCAGGCTCAGTTCAGCTTCCAGTACAAGTCAGCTGTTGAGATGCCCCTGTCACCCCAGAAAAAGAGGTGGATTCTGCCCCACTATATCTTGATGGCATCAGGGTACATTGTGCACCAGTGTCAACTAAAGCCTTATACTCCTGTGGGTCTGATGTGCCAGGCCATTGGATCCACACAGTCCAATAGATCCAATTGTCCCTTTCCTCCACCTGGCTGGAGGCAGGGCCCCTCTAGTTCTGGTCATGGTACTCGTTGCTCACTTGTTGTAAATATGATGAACCGCAGGTCCCTTCAAGAGGATAGGAAGTAACATCAGCACCTTCCATTCTGTCTGAGGACCTGCTCACTGGAAACTCAAGCAGCATTTATCCTTGAAGAATTTCCCATGGTGGTTGTTCTTCCTCTCAACTCACATACCCATGGCTCCTAGGGCAGAGGTGGGTTTTCCATCCCACTTCCTCATGTCCTCTCCATGGTCATGCAGGTAAAACCACAGGTTACCTACCTCATGATGTGTTCTCTCTCTCTCTCTTGAGCAGGGGGGTGCTTGCTCTTAATAGCAGAGACTCTGGCCTGTGCTGGCAGGGCACAGGACATTTCCTCTTTAAATTGCTGGAAGTCCTTGGACAGTCTCTCTGTGGCTGAGATGTATGCCCACAGGGAGGAAGAGAGACTTTCCTCATATTGCCAGAGTTGAGCAACCAAACTATCCACTATTTGTTCTCCTTCTTTCCATGACATCACTGTCAATGAGTTGGCGTACTACGATGGCGTGCTCCATAGGAACTTCTGCCACATGGGTTGTGTGCCCTAGACTTCCTCTGGATCTATAGGGGGACTGTTAGTTACTTGAATCCTTATAGAGTACCTCCAGCACAGCTAATTCTCTCAGGTACTGGATACCTTGCTCCATGGTGTTCCACTTGTCTTGATGCACTGATAGATCATCTTTGAAAAGATACCTTTCCCTCACGCTTGACAGGAGTGGTCTCCAGAGGCTGAGAGTTTCTGTCTTTTCCCCAATCCTATTGTCAATGCCTGCATCCCTGGACAGGGAGCCCAGCTGCTTGGCTTCACTACCCTCTAATTTCCAACTGTGGCTCATGATGTCCCAGCATTGAAGCAGTCAGGTTATCATGGGCTCGCCCTACTGGCGGCTGAAATCTTTTCACATATCTCGAAGCTCACCCAGGGATAGGGATCAGATGATTATCTCTGGCCATGCCTCTTCTTCCTGTTGTGAGGGCTCTACTTCCTCTTCATCCCTCACTAAGCAAACTGATTTGGTCTTGCATTTTTTCTTCTGTATAGGGGTGACTGCTACCAGCACGGGTCGTTCCTCTGGTTCAGCTGCAGTTTGAGTGGCTACAGTGGCAGTTGCTCTGCTTTCCTCCTCCTCCCCCTGACGGTGCTGTCTAGTGAAGAGCAGTGTCCATTAAAGAGTAGCCAGGACCCAGCAAAATGAATTAATTTGTGCCTCTCTGGAATCACCACAGCATTTTCCTTTCAAATATTCTGCCAGTTGAACAGGGTTCTGTGGTTGTTCAGAGATGACCTTCCAAACCACTGGAGGAGAGAAGTCCTTGAAATACTGGCCCATTTTCTGCCACATTCCATGCTACTCACGACTATCCCACCCTGGTGGCAAATCTCTGAATAACCTCCCTAAAAATCTATTTCTTGTCTCTTTCATGGTGTGGACTGCACTGAGGAGACCTGGCAAACCTAGCAACAAGAACATACTTTCTTTAACATCCAAAAGAAATTCAAAATTCTCAAAAGCTGATGTAACAGACCTGAAGGAGGAAAAGGGGATGAAAAGTTGGGGAAAATCATCCTTCCCAGTTCCCCCCCCCCACTGGGTACTATTATTAATGGACTCCCAAAGCTAGCTACCAAGGTAAGGGTAGGAGAGCAACACCGAATACACATCCCAAATGACCCTCATTGCCCTTGATGTTATCATGTCATAAACTGATATCTTACAGTACAGCAACAAAGCAATCCGGATCCCTCTCCCTGCTCTGAAAAACAAGACTGCAAGGAGCCCATATGGGTATATATACAGGGTTAGGTACCACATGCACATGAACAGCCCAAGCAACATTGTGACCAGTGGCTCCATACCTAATACAACAAATGCTTAGATCAAATTTGTTTCCAACCTGCTCTGGGCAGATCTGTTGTTATCTCAACCCTTTGTGCTCCACATTAGGTGCCAGTTAATGTTGGCATGGTTTAGGAATGGTATTCCCCAATTTAGTGTTCCCACTAAAGCCATGGGGATGCAGCTAGCTCCCCCTTCCCCCCCCCCCCACCAAAGCACAAAAGGTAAAGATCACAGGTTGAGATAAGAACAATTTACTTGAAGCAGCAATGAGGTAAGAAAAGGAACAGTAACAGCAACAATATTAATAAGGAAACGTGTAAGACAAGGAAACAGAAACAATTTACATGTAAAATAAAACAATACTGGACCATTTCACCTGCCATGCTTTCTCCCACCCTTTCCCCCCACCCCGGCAATGATGTGAGGTGGTGTCATATAACATTAGAGTCTTGGCTATGCCCCCCCTCCACTGATCTGGGCCAAACCCAGGACAGTGACCTACTTGCTTGTTTAGCGATAAAGAAAGCCAAGCCAACAAGCTTTGACCAGACTGATCACCTGACTTAAAATGTAGATTTTAAAATTACAGCTTCAGCAGCACATGTACATCTACAGAGCATATCATTAACATCCCATGTTTAACTCTTTGAGAGTGGAAAAAGAAGGACTCACCAGAAGCCAAGTCTTATAGGGTCTAGTTACAGAAAAAAAAAAAAAAGTCACCCATCATCACCCTTCAGAGTATGCCGGGCTTTCAAGAGAGCTCTAATTTACTTATATTTGCATACTGGAAGCTGTACAGTAACCATAATTTTTGCATCTCATTAGTAGCCAGATAACCCTTATTGTGTGGTCTGGGTGAACTTTGCAGGTTTGAGAGCACCTAGCAAATCACAGTTTCATTGTACTGGACATTAGACAAGCAGTAACACACATCTTGCCCTTAAAATATGCCAACAGCACTGCCTGCCTCCTGCAAAAGGAGACGTGTTTCAAAATATGCTCCTTTACTCTTGTTATGCAAAGATTAGTCTCATTTGAGTAGATTGTTTGCTGCTCAAGTGTTTTTAATTGGCCTTTTCCCAATAGAACATCATTCAAAGTATCCATGTGTGATCCCAGAAAAAGGAAGAATCAGTTGCTGAAATTAACACAGGAACATTAGTTAAAGTCAGTTCCAGGTGCTTTAAAAATAACAAACAACAAACCACACCCACATCCCCCCAAAAACAGCCAACCAAAAAACATTTGAGTCCATTTGGGTTTTATAGGAAATAGTATTTTCTCCTGTTGGCAAGATGGCTCTTGTGCTAAAAGCAAATATACTGTCAGCTTTACTACAGATCCAGTACATTTTATGACTTCAAAATGTTTATCTCAAAACAAATCTCTGGAGTACATCTACATAATTATCTAATGTTTAGTGTTGCTCAGCAAAGTCACATCATCTTTTCAAGATAGAAAGCCTGCAGAGATACAAAGGTTGAATACAGTGGCTGTTTATAGCCCATATAAACAGCAAGTGGTACAGTATTTCAGTCTCAACAGTCCAAATCTTAGAGGGAAAAATCGAGGAGTCAGATGCTGGGCAAGTGATCTTAGAAGTATCCAAGCAATGACATGCAGCAAACACAAAGGGATTTGTGTTGTGTAATGCTGTCCAATCTTTCAGGATAGCATGCCTGTTGACACCAGATTTCGTATTTCACATAGGGCTATTTTACTGGCTGCAGCCATCAGGACTAAAATGCTGTTATTCTCCTATCAGTATGGGAAAAAAAAATTCCTCAGCAAATCCAAAGCAGGGTAACCCATACTGTGCACTAAGACATATGTGCTGTGGAGCTCACATTGAATGTACAATCACTTCCGCACTGGGCACTGCAGCCTGTACTGTAGAGGGTTTTTTAATGCTTCTGCTCTAATCTCCAAAATAAACATACAAGGCAGCATATCTAATTATAAGGTAACATATTGCTCATTTACTTTTTTTATTGTGAATGGTTAGCTTTAAACACAGCTAGTGAAATATCAGATGAATGATCATGGAAGTGTGCATCACTAATTCATTATTCTTACAGTTCAGTAGTTTAACACAAAAAGCCACATTAGCAAGATTTTCAATTTGCAAATTAAACACTGACTGATCTGACATTCTTGTATTATAAGACATTAAAGTAGCTTCCAATGTGAAATGGTGTCTAAAACCACAGCTTCATCGAAGAGACAATTGACTACAGCAAACTAATGAGAAAATTTCACCAGAAAAACTTAAGTATATGCAAAAAAAAAAAAAAACCAAAAAAACACCTCAGCCAACGATAAAGTGTTTATAAGCATGGATTTTAAAGTAATCCTTTTACAGAGAAAGATTTTCTCACATATTTCCCCCATAAATACATAGCACAGAACAGGAACTGGTTGAGACTACTTCCTTATCCTATATGTAACAAGTGTCCTCCAAAAAGATAAGCACAGAAGTTTACCCAGGTAAAAAGGATCCTGCACTCTCCAGAAGAAACTTAATTACAAATAGCTCATCCTTTGATTTTCTGGACACTGGTAGAACAGGAGTGATACAATAAGCAATGCATGGGTGAGCATTACAAGTCTGATGCTTGTGAAGTGCATCTCAGGAGCCAGTGCTGACCTGGGGACCCCACTCTGAGAAACTCCAGGTCTAAACCCAGAATTCTACATATATATCTTCTCAGTAATGCTTGGTGAGCTGCCCAAGAGGAGTGACATGGAAGCAAATGCAGACACATCCTGAACACTGAACTCCAAGTTTAATACTAAACTCAAGGTTACAAGAAGGTGTCTGTATGAGGTTGACTCAGAGCCTGAAATCCTGTACATAACCACCTTTACCACTCATTTAGTTCAGATAATTGTCTTATTTTTCTCAAAAACACTAAAGTGGGATGTCTTATTCAGTTAGCTGGCACTGGGGCATTTAGCCCAAAGGCACTTTAACTTGCATCCTCCACCTTCTGGGTGGATGTCCTACTCTAAAAGCCACTCCCCAAACAGAAATGCAAAAGTCCAAGCCAAAAGAAAAGGAGCCTGACTGCTGTCCTGGTTAGGAATGGTTTTCTCCAATTTAGTACTCCTGCTAAAACCACACACTGCTTCCCCTCCCCCCCCCCCCCCCCCCCCCCCCCAGTTGGAGGCACAAAAGGCAAAGATCACTGGTCGATATAAGAATAATTTACTGGAAACAGCAATGAGATAAGAAAATGAACAGTAACAGCAACAATATTTTAAAAAGGTATAAGAAAAGAAAGGATTCACATGGAAAGCCTGTGACAATAAATACCGAACAGCTCCCCCTAACATGTTTTCTCAACAGGAACCCCTTTTACTCTGAAGCAAGAGTCCCTTTCCCCCCACCCCTGGCAATTACATGAGGTGGTATAGATTAACCTCAGTGTCTTATCTATGCCCCCTCCCAGATACTGCAAAAATTATCCCTGTCCTGGCCAGAACCAGGACACTTCTCAGAACATAAAACTTAGAAAAAGCTGCCAGGATTATAAATATTTCACACTGTAAAGTGAGGTGATAAACAGGACCAAGTCCTCCTTCCAGATGAGCATCTTAAGCTACCAGAAGCACATTCCCTTACTGCTGGCTGGGTTTTGGCCCTAGCCCACTATGCAGCCAAAAGGCCAGGAGGCAAAAGTTTCAACAAGGGAATGAAGGATTCCCCAGTATAAACTCACAGCCTGATAACTGTTACTTCAAAAAACCCAGAAGATATGGGTTTAGTCTCTTCAAGATGAAGATGGAACTGAACCCATCTCCAAGCAATAAAGCCAAGGCTGGCCAGTACTTTTGGCTGAGCCACATATTACATTTTTTACAGAAGCCAAAGTTCTGAGGAGGGCAGTTGTCCCCAAACAAGAAATGGTAGAACCCCTTCAAGTCTCACTACAAAGCTGGGCACTTAATAAGTGGGGTAGCCCTTAACATCACTCTTCCGTACTGAAGTTATTGACACTTCAGGCACCTCTGCACAATTTTAATTCTTTACCCTGCTTACCACAGACTGCTCCAAAACTGTGATAGAGTTACAGGACAAGATTATATGGGCTAAAAATAGTGCAACAAAAGCATAGCAGGGATTATTTAAGAAGCCTGTATTATTCCTTAACTTTAATTAGAACTTTGACCTCGGACAACCAAACTTGCCTAGAACAAATGCACCTAAGGAAGAACAAGGAATGAAGATCTGAGTGAAGTCTTTTCCATTATCCTAGCAGAGCTAAACAACATCCAGATCAGACATCCAAAATGTCTGAACACCAACAACATTCCTTTTTGTAGTGGGTTGATGCTGGCCAGATGCCAGGCACCCACCAAAGCCGCTCTCTCACTCCCCTACACAGCTGTACAGGGGAGAGAAAATATAACAGAGTTGATGAGTTCAGAAAAGGACCAGGAGAGATCACTCCCCAAATAACATTACAGGCAAAACAGACTCGAATTAGAGATATTAATTGAATTTATTGCTAACAAAATCAGAGCAGGATAATGAGAAGTAAAATAAAACCTTAAAAACACCTTCCCCCCACCCTTTCCTCCTTCCCAACTCTACCTCCTCCGCCAGCGGCGCAGGGAGATGGAATGGGGGTTATGGTCAGTTCAACACCTGTTGTTTCTCCCTCTGCTAAGGGAGAGGAGTTATTCCCCTGCTCCACTGTGGGGTTCCTCCCATGGGAGACAGTTCTCCGCAAACTTCTCCAACGTGAGTCCATCCCATGGGCAACAGTTCTCTGCGAACTGCTGCAATGTGGGTCACTCTTACAAAGGGTGCAGTCCTGCAAGGACAGGCTGCTCCAGCAGGGTCTCCTCCCTCCACAGCCCCTTCTCAAGCATCCCCCTGCTCTGGTGTGGGGCTCCTCCAGGGACTGCAGGTGGATCTCTGCATCCCCATGGATCTCCATGGGCTGCAGGAGGACAGCTGCCTCACCATGGTCTTCACCACAGGCTGGAGAAAAATCCTAGCTCTGGTACCTGGAGCACCTCCTCCCCCTCCTTCTCCCCTGACCTTGGTGTCTGCAGAGTTGTTCTTCTCACATGTTCTCACCCTGCTCTTCTCTGGCCACAATTACAACTGCACAATCACTTTTTTTTCTTTCTTCTTAAATATGTTATCACAGAGGCCTGTCCTGGGTTGCAATGTATTCTATTACCATCCTCATGAGCTGTTGAAACCAGGTGGGGCAGTGTTTCCTTGCCTCCTCTCTCCGGACTATCTTTCTGTTAATGGCTCATCAATGCCTTGCCACATGATTCATCATCCCATTGTGAGATGCTCCACCCAGAAGGAGGAACCAAGCATTCCATCCTGGATATAATCTGAGATTCCAAACACCACAGACAACCCTTTCCACTGGATTCCCAGAGGACAACAGCTACATAGCCACCACTGGACCTTCCGAGGAAGAGCAGCCCCTTTCTACAGGATGACTGCTTCGACAGAACCACATCCATCACTTCAGGAGGACTGCAGCCACCATCTTATTGGACTGTTACCACCACCCTGACTAATAGG
The DNA here is from genome assembly GCF_965178545.1 of Coloeus monedula. Classification (NCBI taxonomy): domain Eukaryota; kingdom Metazoa; phylum Chordata; class Aves; order Passeriformes; family Corvidae; genus Coloeus; species Coloeus monedula. Next base: position 7,070,629 of record NC_138821.1, on the reverse strand, counting down.
GTGTCAGGTTGTATCCTGACTCTGTCAGTTTAAACCAGTGTTTTCTGCCTTTATTTTTTTGATTTCCCTATTAAATTGTTATTCTGACTTGGTGCCTCCCACTGGTTTGTTTTCAAACTAGTACAAGGCCTTACCACCATTTCCAATTGGCCCATCCTTGACCAGCAGCACATCAGTCTTCGGAGCTGCCAGAGATTGGCTCTGCTGGACATGGAGGAAGCTTCCAGCAGTTTCTCACAGAAGCCACCCCTGTAGCCCCTGCCCCCCCCCCTTCAAACCATGCCATGCAAACCTAATACACTTCTTTACCATGGCTACATGTAAGAGCAGCATGGTTAAACTGAAAGCAGAATGTGAGCTTGATTGCTGGATCCCAAATTTGCATTAAAAAGGACACAGATGCTCCGTTTTCTTTGTGAATGCAAAGCTTCCTACTAAATATTCCGTACTCTTAAAATCCTGTCATGTCAAGTGGAAACACAACACAAGAGCTCTGAAGACAAGCTTTAAAAAGGATTTAAGCTCAGGGCTGGCAATCAGGCTGATGCAAGCATCAGTCTGAACAGGTTCCCATTCACCATTTAGCAGTGGAAGTACTACCAACACAAAAGCTTTACAGGTCACCATAAACAAAATTTCAAAGGTTTGATCAAGAATTAAACAATATGCAAACCACCTGTATTTTGTTAATTATTGCTAAGCGACATTAAGGCAAACAGTTTAGCCAAATTCAAAAGGGATTAGGCATTATCTGGGTAGTAAGAACAGCCATAATTACATTAACTAGGATAAAACAGTTTATAAAAGGATTAAAGAAGTACCAAGCCTTGTGGCATGAGTCAGCCACTACATCATAGATAAATTGTTCTTTCCAATTGCTTTGCTTAGCATAAAGCAATTGAAACCATGCCCACTGTTCTAGCAACTGATAATTAAATTGCACCAAGGATCAGCCTACAAAAACCAAAATCAAACTGGATTTCACTTGCTCAGGTTCAAGCTTCTCAAGTGAACTTGTTCAACTGTATATTACATTTATCTTGGAACAAAGGCAACTCACACCAAACTTTAGCTGATATATATTCACAAATGCTTGCAACACATTAAACTAGACTTGAAATGTTAACATCACAGGAGTTGTTGTGATCTGGCTTTGAGGGTGTCACATGAATGAAACACCCAGACCATTACAATGAAACACCTAAGTAAGCAACTCTAGTGATTTCAGTAACCAGCTACTACCTGGAGCTAGAGGGGAAAAAAAACCCCAACACAAAACAAACCAAATGTCTCCAACAGGTTTGCCTTGTCCTGTCCTAAAACAGATCAACCAGAGAATATAGATCCTTCACCATTTAGAAGATTTGTCTCCAGTGGTAGGACTATTAATTAATTTTAGAAGAGTTTATCTACTTCAACCTCATACCTTGGACTGCAATCTTTGTGTTTCCAACCTAAGTCTATCTGGGACACCTCTATTTTCACAGCTTGATCTACCTGTTTGCTGTTATGATGTTCTTCATTAGCCCAGCTCTTGGGGACATGAGCATCTATATGACAGACAGGCAGATTCTCTACCCGAGTGGCAATGCCTTTCCACTCATCAGCAGCCCAGACTGGTTTTCCTCTATGCTGCCAGTTTGCCTTCTTCCACCTTTCCAGCCAACCCCACAGAGCATTGGCTACCATCCATGAATCAGTGTAGAGGTAGAGCTTTGGCCACTTCTTTCTTTCAGCTATGTCTAGGGCTAATTGGACAGCTCTGAGTTCAGCAAGCTGGCTCGATTAACCTTCTCCTTCGGAAGCTTGTGCAACTTGTCGTGTGGGGCTCCATAAAGCTGCTTTCCATTTCCGGCCAGCACCTACAATTCAGCAGGAACCATCAGTGAAGAGGGCGTATTGTCTTTCACTCTCCGGTAGCTTGTTATATGGTGGAGCTTCTTCAGCACGTGTCACCTGCTCCTCTTCTTCTTCAGAAGATAACCCAAAAGTCTCACCTTTCGGCCAGTTTGTAATTATTTCCAAGATCCCAGGGCGACTTGGGTTTCCAATGCGGGCACACTGCATGATGAGGGCGATCCATTTGCTCCGTCGGTGGCGTGATGCATGGAAGAAACCTTTCCTTTGAACATCCACCCCAGCACCGGTAGTCAGGGTGCCAGGAGGAGTTGTGCCTCTGTGCCGATTACTTCTGAGGCAGCCTGGACTCCTTCATAAGCTGCCAGGATTTCCTTCTCTGTGGGAGTGTAGTTGGCTTCAGACCCTCTGTAGCTTCGGCTCCAGAATCCCAGTGGTCGGCCCCGAGTCTCACCAGGCACCTTCTGCCAAAAGCTCCAGGACAGACCCTTGTTCCTGGCTGCAGAGTAGAGCACGTTCTTCACCTCTGGTCCTGTCCTGACTGGGCCAAGGGCTACGGCGTGAGCAATTTCCTGCTTAATCTGGGTGAAGGCTTGTTACTGTTCTGGGCCCCAGTGGAAATTGTTCTTCTTTTGGGTAACAGGTAGAGAGGGCTCACGATCTGGCTGTACTCGGAAACGTTTATTCTCCAAAAACTTATGGCACCTTGGAAAGCTTGCGTCTCCTTCTTGTTGGTTGGTGGAGACATTGCTGTGATCTTATTGATGACCTCAGTGGGAATATGATGTCATCCATCTTGCCACTTTACTCCCAGGAACTGGATCTCTCGGGCAGGTCCCTTGACTTTGCTCTTCTTGATGGCAAAGCCGGCTTCCAGGAGAATCTGGATGATTTTCTTTCTCCTTTCTCAAATACCTCCGATGCCGTGTTCCCCCACACAATGATGTCATCAATGTACTGCAGATGTTCTGGAGCCTCACCCTCTGCCAGTGCAGCCTGGATCAGTCCATGGCAGATGGTGGGACTGTGCTTCCACCCCTGGGGCAGTCGGTTCCAGGTGTACTGCATGCCCCTCCAGGTGAAGGCAAACTGAGGCCTGCACTCTGCTGCCAGAGGAGTAGAGAAAAATGCATTAGCAATTTCAATAGTGGCGTACCACTTCACTGCCTTGGACTCCAGCTCGTAATGGAGCTCCAACGTGTCCAGCATGGCAGCGCTCAATGGTGGAGTCACTTCATTGAAGCCGCGATAGTCCATTGTCAATCTCCATTCCCCATCAGACTTGCGCACAGGCCAGATGGGGCTGTTGAAGGGTGAGTGGGTCTTGCTGACCACCCCTTGGCTCTCCATTTCGCAGATCATCTTGTGGATGGGGATCACAGCATCTCGATTTGTCCGATACTACTGGCGGTACACTGTCGAGGTGGCAATTGGCACTTGTTGCTCTTCCACCTTAAGGACTCCAACTGCAGAAGCATTCTCTGATAGTCCAGGTAGGGTGTTCAATTGCCTAATGCCCTCTGCCTCCACAGCAGCAAACCCAAATGCCCACCTAAGTCCTTTTGGGTCTTTCTAATAGCCATTCCAGAGGACGTCTATGCCCAAAATGCACTGGGCCTCTGGGCCGGTCACAATCGGATGTTTTTGCTACTCCTTCCCAGTCAGGCTTACCTCGGCTTCCAACAGGGTTAACTGCTGTGATCCCCCAGTCACCCCAGCAATAGAAATAGTTTCCACTCCCACGTCTCAATGGCATTAGAGTACACTGCGCACCAATATCAACTAACAATTCATATTTCTGTGGCTCTGATGTGCCAGGCCATTGGATCCATACTGTCCAAAAAACCCGGTTCTCCCGTGCCTCTCCCTGGCTAGAGGCAGGGCCCCCCTAGCCCTGGTTATTATTCCCTCCCTGGGCATACATGGTAGAGGTGCCTTCAAGGGGATTTGACATATCATCTTCCCTTCTGTAATAACTGGCAGCTTGGTCACAGGAGGCTGAGGCTACTTTTACTTTAGCAGAACCCCTGCGGTTAGTGTTTCCCCTTTGAGTTCATGCACCTGTGCTGCCAAGACAGAAGTGGGTTTCCTATCCCACCTTCTCATGTCTTCCCCGTGGTCACACAGAAAATACCACAGCTCAGCTCGTGGGGTGTACCCTCTCTCCCTAGCAGGGGGACATCGGGCTCTGACTTGGGGGCCTGTGACTCGCACTGGTGCCACACTGATCTTCCTCATCTCCTCCCTCATCTCCTCTTTGAGGTCTTTAACCACAGCAGAGACATGGGCTTTCAGTGGACCATTGACCATACTGTCATAATTCCTGAGCCTGTTGGCCACAGAGCCCACTGTTTCTCGGTTGTTCTCGGCATCAATTGTTGCAATGAAGGAGGTGTACTGCCGTGGCCCTAGCTTTGCCAGGTTCCACAACATCTGTCCTGTGCACCTGACCTTGTCAGGGTCATTATCATGCTGTCCATCCCTCCCAAAGAGTACCTCTAATACTGCCACCTCTCTTAGCTGCTGGATCCCTTCCTCGAGTGTCTTCCACTGCATTCTATGATGGTACTCCTGCATTCTCTCTTTGTGAACGAACCTTTCTCTCACACTCATTAAGAGCTGCTCCCAGAGAGAAAGGGGCCCTGGCTCCCTCACAAATATCTGGTCCACACCTGGGTCCTGGGTCAAGGAACCCAAATACCTTGTGTGGGAGACAGAGGAGTAGAAACTCCTGCAATTAAAGGAGGCTTTGATTTACAACCCTGGAAGAGACTAGGTCTAGCTTAATTGACAGAGATTTGTAGACTTTAAGCAAAAGGATTACAAACTTGTATTCCTATAATTACAAGTAAAATTGTACACTGGGTGTTTTGGTGAAGGGTTTTAAAATATAATAGTGTGGTTTTATATAGTTTAAGTTAAGAATGAAGATGGTATAAGAGAGACATCTGTGTGTACGTGACATGAGAAGTTATTGGTCAAGACATAGCTGCATTGCAGTGAGAAGTGCCACAGGTGATAGGTCATAAATCTAAAACAAAGTGTCGTTTTAAGTATCTATTGGATTAGAAAGTTATAAATTATGATGTAACCCTAAATCTTGTGACTAGTCGCCATTACTTGGAGGTGTTGTAAAATCTCAAACCTGGACTGATGCGTTTGTTATTTTAAACAATAAATTCGTGTAATTGCATAGTCCCATCCCTTAAAGTTATTTTCCTCCGACGTGAAAGCACGAGAAAGTGACAAGTGGTGCCCAGTGTGTGGCAGATTTACGGCGCAGAGGTCGGAGTAGGATGAAGAGGATTCCCCCGGTCGACGTGAGTTAGCTGAACCCTGAAACGAAGGGTGATCCGGCAGAAGCTAAAGCTGAAAGGAAGCTTAAACGGAGGGTTGCAGGCCGATTTCTCCAAAGCACGCCGGTAGGAGAACTGTCTTCAATGTTGAGTGGAGGCAGGGACCGGGTAGGTTAAGAGATGGGTGAAAATATTTCAAAAGAACAAAAGGATGTTTATAATAAGTTAGATGCCTTGCTGAAGTTACATTCTGAGCCTCTTCCCAGCAGGGAAGTGAAAGATTTATTGCTTTGGGTTTTCCGTAATTGCCCTGACGTTGACTTTGACCTTCTTCTTACTAAATCAGTTTGGGATGATATTGCAACTAGACTTTATGATCTTGCTTCGAAACGCGATAAGGCGGCGGCTATGTTACTCCCTGCTTGCCGGGTGGTGATAGAATTGTTGAACAGCTCGGTGATTAATGGCGGCTCCAAAATTTTAACTGCGCCACAGGCTCCCTCGCAGTCGCCCCCTCCGGCCGCTTGTGATATTGCACCTGAAAGGGGGGGTGGTGAAGAAAAGAGGGGGGAGCCCTTGGAAGTGACGTATAGTGCCGGAGGGCGGGAGGCCCTGGAAATTACATCTCAGGAAATGACATCTTCGGAAGTGATGAAAGCAAAGATGGATGCCCCCATGACAGCTCGGAGGGTTGCCGGTAGCACAGCAGATGTGCAAACTCAGGATGAGTGTTTACCATCAGTGGATGAATCTAATTTAAGCCTTGAAGACATGAATAGGCTTTGCTCTGCTGATAAGCAGAGAGAAATAAATCTTAGGCAAAAGCCTTGTCTCCAGCTAGGCGAAAACATTCTAAAGTGAAGATTCTACATTACATGGATGATCTGTTAATTTCAGCACCAACACAGAAGGAGATGGAGGAAGCTCGTGACAATGTTGTAACAGAGATTAAAAGGGCTGGACTTGAGATTTCTACATCAAAAATACAGGAAACTCCAGCGTGGAAATATTTGGGATGGAAAATGATGGAACAGTCAATAAGGCCACAGAAAATACAGCTTCGAATTAAAGTTCATACTTTACAAGATTTGCAGCAGCTTTTGGGAGAGATAAATTGGATTAGAGTTACTTTAGGGATTACTAATGATGAACTTGCTCCAGTTTTTCACTTCCTAAAGGGAGATTGTGACATTACATCCCCAAGAAACCTCACACCTGAAGCTCTAAAGGCACTTGACAGAGTAACAGAGGCTTTTCAGAAAAGACAAGCACATCGTTGTGTAGATTCACAACTATTCTTTCTTGCAGTACTGGGGGAAAAAATGCAATTGTATGGTCTTATATTTCAATGGGATGCTTCTGCCAAAGATCCCTTATTGATAATAGAATGGGTTTTTTTGCCTTACAGATCTCCAAAAACAATCTTCACAACGATGGAAATGTTAGCTCAGATTATAATCAGAGGCAGGTCAAGGTTGTTAACTATGGCAGGCAAAGAGTTTGCGATAATTTATTTGCCTCTGAAGAAGCAATATTTTGATTGGGCATTACTAAACTCAGAAGAACTTCAGATAGCATTATTGAATTATCCAGGTACCTGTTCTATTCATTTCCCTAGTCATAAATTATTTCAGGCAAAATTAAGCTTTAGAGAAAGATCACTGTTAAGTGAAGTGCCTTTGGATGCTGTGACAATTTTTAGTGATGGATCAGGAAAGACATATCGCTCGGTGGTAATGTGGCAAGACCCAGAAACTAAAACATGGAAACAGAATATTCAAATAGTAGAGGGTTCAACCCAGGTAGTAGAACTTGCAGCAGTAGTTAGAGCATTTCAGCTTTTCCTGGAGCCTTTTAATTTGATTACAGATTCTGCTTATGTTGCTAATATAGTTAAGAGAATAGAAGGATCAGTTTTGAAGGATGTTAGCAATAATGCTCTGTATCGTCGTCTTAATTGTCTTTATACACTTGTGCAAAATAGAACTAATCAATATTTTGTCTCCCATATTAGGGCTCATTCTTCACTCCCAGGATTCCTGGCGGAGGGCAACTCCAGGGCTGATAAGTTAACAGTTGCCATAGTGAACACCTTGCCAAATATTTTTGAATAACCAAAGTTGAGTCATGCCTTTTTTCATCAGAATGCACAAGCTCTTATGAGAATGTTTCGTCTTTCCAGAGATCAGGCTAGAGCAATTGTAAATACCTGCCCAGATTGCCAACTGGTGCAGCCTCCTGTTTCCATGGGAGCAGTAAACCCTCGAGGGCTACAGAGTTTGCAATTGTGGCAAACGGATATCACTAAATATCCGTCCTTTGGAAAATATAAAAATATCCATCTGTCAGTGGATACATTTTCCAGTGCAGTTTTTGCTTCTGTACACACAGGAGAGACAGCAAATCATGTGTCAGCATTTTTTGCAAGCTTTCGCTTCCTTGGGGGTACCTCAAGAAATAAAAACAGATAATGGTCCTGCTTATACAGCCCAGAAACTAGCCACATTTTTGATGAATTGGGGTGTTAGCCATACTTTTGGCATTCCTTATTCGCCCACGAGTCAGGCAATTGTAGAAAGGACACATCATTCCTTGAAGCGTATTTTACATCAGCAAAAGGGAGATCTAGCACAAGCAACACCACAGATGCGATTAAGTAAAACTTTGTATGTTTATAACTTTTTGAATAGCTCTTCTGCAGAGCCTGATCCTCCAATATTTAGGCATTTCTCTAATAGCACACATGCAAGATTAAGAGAAAATCCTTTAGTTCTGATTAGAAATCCAGAAACAGGACAAATAGAAGGTCCATTCCCATTAATAACCTGGGGCAAAGGGTTTGCTTGTGTTTCTACAGGTACGGGACCTAAGTGGCTTCCTGTGAAGAATGTGAAACCATATCATGTGCAGTAAGAAGCTGACAACTCTACGAGTAGAGAAGAGAGTATGCAGACGTGAACTTCACAGAGACTACAGCCCATACCTGCAATCTTTTGTTTTATTGTTAAAGCTGTAAATTTTAGGTTTTAGACTGATGTAAGAGTGCATAAGCAAATGTGTTGTAAAGATCTTTTGGCAAATAATCCTCATTTTTCTATTTAAAGAAGGTATAAAATATCTTTGTGCCTCATCATTAGATTAAGTAAAAGAAAAATTGGGAAATACAAAATATTCTTACAAATTCGTTTAGAGATTGAGATTTGGGAAGAAGTCTTTTGCCAAAAGAACTTTCAAGAAACATGAAATTTAATCAAATGTTATGTTTGTTTTTTGCTTTGTTTGTCTTGTTTGTTTTCGGTAGAGTAGCTTTGCTGGTTGATCAACCTGAGACCAATGTTTGGGTGACTTTAGCTAATGCTTCAGGGTTGGATACTCTATGTCTGTCTACCACAACTCCAGAAAATCCATTTTCAACTTGTCTAGTCAATGTTCCAATAGAGAATTGGCCAATCCCAGAGAAGATTGACAGGGCCTTACGAGGTACCTTTGCGGGATCAAAAGTTTGGGAACACTATACTCCAGTAAATACATGGGAATAGTGGACTCCCTATCTTCCTAAAACCTCTGATGAACCTGAAGAATTGGAAATCCTTGGTTCTGTAAAAGTGAAATTCTGTGTTGAGTTCTATTCTACAAACATTAATCAATCACTGATGAGAGATGTTTCTCCATATCACCCTGTCTATAAGAACCACTCCTTTTGGTGTAATAGTACTTTTGTAGTTTCATCTGCACCTAGCTCTATTCCTCTGCAATTACCAAGAGGAATGTTTTTTGTATGTGGAGACAGAGCATGGCCAGCTATCCCTTCAAACATTAAGGGTGGTCCGTGTACTTTGGGAGAGCTTACATTATTTACTCCTAATATGAAGACAATTGCCAACGTGAGACACAGACAAAAAAGATCTACTCCACATCAATATGGACCAGATTGCAAAGATGATTTTACCCCATGGGGCTATGGAAAAAGGCTTGCAACATCTCTTTTTATGCCACCAGTTGCCTCAGTAGTTGCGTTAAAGCAGTTGGATCAGTTAGGATGTTGGCTGAGTAAACAATCTAATGCTACATCCCTTGTATTAAGTGGCCTCTTGGCAGATGTCAAAGATGTGAGGCATGCCACTTTGCAAAATAGAGCAGCCATTGATTTTCTTTTGCTGGCCCATGGACATGGATGCAAAGACTTTGAAGGGATGTGCTGTATGAATCTGTCTGACCACTCAGACTATTCATAAAAGCATACAACAACTTAAAGAGGGTGTGTCAAAAATAAGAATCTATGATGGAACTTGGCTGGATAATTTGTTTAGTGGATGGAGTTTAGCATCATGGGTAAAGCAATGTCTTACAACAGGCCTATACATTTTGGCAGTCATAGTAATAGTTCTCATAATGGTGCCGTGTCTGTTTCAATGTGTACAGCGGATGATTGATAAATCCATCAAATGAGTTTTTTTGGTGCAGAAAGGAGTGGGAGATGTGGGAGACAGAGGAGTAGAAACTCCTGCAATTAAAGGAGGCTTTGATTTACAACCCTGGAAGAGACTAGGTCTAGCTTAACTGACAGAGATTTGTGGACTTTAAGCAAAAGGATTACGAACTTGTATTCCTATAATTATACGTAAAATTGTACACTGGGTGTTTTGGTGGAGGGTTTTAAAATATAATAGTGTGGTTTTATATAGTTTAAGTTAAGAATGTAGATGGTATAAGAGAGACAACTGTGTGTACATGACATGAGAAGTTATTGGTCAAGACATAGCTGCATTGCAGTGAGAAGTGCCACAGGTAATAGGTCATAAATCTAAAACAAAGTGTCATTTTAAGTATCTATTGGATTAGAAAGTTATAAATTATGATGTAACCCTAAATCTTGTGACTAGTCGCCATTACTCGGAGGTGTTGTAAAATCTCACGTCTGGACTGATGTGTTTGTTATTTTAAACAATAAATTAGTGTAATTGCATAGTCCCATTCCTTAGTTATTTTCCTCCGACACATGAAAGCGCGAGAAAGTGACAACCTTGCCTCACCACTATCCAGCTGCACGCCTGTACCCATAAGGTCCCAAACCCGGAGCAGCCAGGTTGTATAAGGCTCACGCCCCCTTCGCACAATGTCTTTTCACATGTTACGGAGACTGTCGTACGACAGGGACTCGGTGATTTCCGGTTCTGACTCTCCTGCTGGTTGCAAGGGCCCTGGTTCCCTGTCATCATTAACTGGTCGTACTGATTTGGTCTTATACTTTCTCCTTTGCACAGGGGCGACTGCTGCTGGCTGTGATTGCCCTTGTGGTTCAGCTGGAACCTGGATGGTTGTAACATGCATGGGTTCCACTGCTGCACCATCAGACTCTCCCCCTTCAGGGCAGGGAGAGGGTTTTTCACTAGCTGGGGAGGTTTATTCACTAGCTGGGGAGGTTTATTCCCTCGGCACCTGGCATATCTCCTGGCGCATCTGGCATATATCCTGGCACATCCCCTGGCACATCTCCTGCATCCCCTTCACCAGTACCTCTACCCAGTTCGGATGGTCCATTTCTGAGGTGGGCTGTTGGGCAGTATCAGGCCATGGGACAGGATCTCTAGTCTCTGAGGCCAGATCTCTAGTCTCTGGGGCCATGTCAGGTTCTGGATCAGCATCCCTAGACTCTGGGGCAGGTGCCTGGGTAGTTATACAAGTCAATTTCACCTTATCCCTGAGTACTAAATAGAGTAGAACTATCGACAACACCAGATAGAGTAAACCTATTAACAACACTTGGCTAGTAGCTAGGAGAAATCTAAACCCTTCGAAAGCTAGTGGGGCAGGCCCAAAGAACTGGTTGAAGGGTTGGGAGAAAACTTCCCTCAGGGTTATTTCCTCACAGAAGGTACCATTGTTAATGTAACCCCAAAAACATACGCTTAGTGTGTGATAGCTTTTTATCCACGTGCCCATATTCAAGAGGAAATTGAAAACCCATGAATTCCTCACCTTATCAACCCATAGCACCAACTGGATAACAGCCATAGTAGCCTTAGTCAGAGGACCCATGTTTAGATAAGGAGATGCAAAGGGAAGAAATATAGCCACAAACACGTGACACCCGAACCAGGGTAAGCTAGCCCACATGGTGCCGCCTAATGAGGTTTCTATATTCAGCACTCGAAATTAGGTTACCCAGGAACTGTTATTCCTTTTCACCCTTTTCTCTCGATGCCCTTGGGCCGCACATTGGGTGCCAAGATCTGTCTTGGTTTGAAAGACAGGTGTCTGCCTAAGGAAGGCAGGAGCCTCCCTTGGAATGGAAGATGCAACCCCCCTTCCCTCCAAATTATTATAATTTTGAAATCAAGGGGCTTTCAGGCAAAGATATGGGAAATAGGAATAACAGTTCTTTACATATATATATATAAAAAAAACAAGGCAGGGAAAAAACTGATTTAAACTGACAGAGTCAGATACGACCTGACCCTGTTAGTCAGGGTAGTAGTAGCAGTCCGATAAGGTGGTGGCTGCAGTCCTCCTGAAGTGAGTGGATGTGGTTCTGTTGAAGCAGTGATCCTGTGTAGAAAGATCTGGTCTTCCTCAGAAGGTCCAGTGGTAGGTATGTAGCTCTTGTCCTCTGGAAAATCCAGTGGGAAAAAGGCTGCTTGTGGTCTTCAAAAATCCCAGTTTATATCCAGGATGGGATGCTTGGTTTCTCCCTCTGGAGAGATGAGTCATGAGATAAGGCACTGATGGGCCATTAAAAGGACATAGTCTTGAGGGAGGAGGCAGGGAGCACTGCCCCACCTGGTTTTAACAGCTCATGAAGATGGTGATAGAATACATGCTTGTGGGCACATCTTACATTGTAACCTAGGACATGTCTATATGGCTCTCACTGCTGTGACTTACACACAGATTTACAGCTGCAACTCAACTAGCTTTGCATCTATTAGCACAGATACTGGTATTGGTCTAACCATGGCAACATGGGATTAAGCATGGACTACTAAACCAACTCATAAACTGGGTCAATTCATAACTTGTGTTAAATATCATGCTGTCACTACCAGACCACTACCATACTCAAACACTATAAAATTATCTCAGTGGTTTAATACTGTGAACCTTGGTGGTTTGCCATGGTTGACAGTGTCACTGAAGAAAGCCCTGAGTATTCCTTTTGCTGTACCTATTAACAGAAGGTGTTGGGGTTTTAGTTTAGTCTTAGTTTTTTTCCTGTTAAAGGAATTTTCTCCCATATGCATGTTGCTAGGGGACAAATAGCTGTACTTAAGAAAGACAAAAAGGGAGTGGGGCGGGCCTGGCTACTCCTTTGTCTACACCTGGGTGTGGGGTCAGTTCGCTCTGAGCGTCCGGAGAGAGAAGCTGCAGAGAAAGGAGCTGCTGCTTCTTTCTTTTGGCCGCTTTTTCTTCCTGCTGGAAACAACGCCGGGACACCAAAAGCCGCTTTCCCTGCCCTGCTGGAGGCCGGGTTGTGGCTGCCCTGCCCCGCTGCTGCTGCTTCGAGTTTTCGCTACACTGTAGCTCTGCTCGCCCTGCCTGCCTGGGCCTCCGTGGGGTTTTTCCCATCTAGATACATCTCGTCTGCCACCTGGGATTTGTGTTCGTCCCTGCCGCTCCAGCCTGCCGTTCCAGCCTGCTGTTCCTGAGAGCCCGGGATCGGCTGCCCAGGGCTTTGTGAAGCCTTTGTCCCATCCCTTCCCAGGATCCTAAGGCACCAGTGCCGCGTGCTCCCGAGCTCGCTCCGGAGCGCCCCCTGCAGCCGCGGGGGAACCATCGCACCTGCCCTGCTCACCGGGAGCCGCCAGCGCCCCTGCCGGCTGCGAGCAGAACTGCACCCGAGGAGAAAGGGCCCGACAGCCAAGAAGGCTGGGACTGGGTTTGTGTTTGCTGTTACTGCCATAGTTGTTGTTTTGTTTGACTGGTTATATACATATATATATATATATATATAGTAAAGAACTGCTATTCCTATTTCCCACATCTTTGCCTAAAGGCCCTTGATTTCAAAATATAATAACTTAGAGGGAAAAGGGGTTATATCTGCCACTTCAAGGGGGGCTTTCTGCCTTCCTTAGCAGACACCTGTCTTTCAAAACCGAGACAAATCTTGGCGCCCAATGTGGGGCAGGGAGGGCATTAAGAGAGAGAGGTGGAAAAGGAATAACAGTTCCTGGATAACTTTATTTTGTGTGCCAGATATAGGAACCCTATTAGGCAGTACTATGTGGTCTAGTTTACCCTGGTTCGGGTGGCATGTGGCCGTAGCTATATTCTTCCCCTTTGCAGCTCCTTACTTGAATATGGGTCCTCTGACTAAGGCTACCATTGCTGTTATCCAGATTGCGTTATGGGTCGAGAAGGTGAGGAATTCATGGGTTTTTAATTTCCTCCGGAATGTGGGCACATGGATAAACGGCTATCACACACTGAGCACATGTTTTTGGGGTTATGTTAACAATGGTACCTTCTGTGAGGAAATGACACCAGGGGAAGTTTTCCCCCAACCCCTCAACCAGTTCTTCGGGCCCACCCCATCAATTTTCGAAGGGTTTAAATTCCCTCTGAATACTAACCATCTGCTGCTGGTAGGCCTACTCTATTTAGCACTCAAGGATAAGTTGAGATTGGCTTGGATATCTACCCGGACGCCAGCCCCAGAGACTAGAGATCCTGCCCCAGAACCTGACATGGCCCCAGAGAGTAGAGTTCCTACCCCAGAGCCTAATCCTGCCCCAGAACCTGACACGGCCCCAGACACAAGAAATCCTACCCCAGAGCCCTATCCTGCCCCAGAGCCTGCCACAGCCCCAGACACTAGAGACCCTGCCCCACAGACTGATACCGCCCAACAGTCCACCTCAGAAATGGACTACCCAAACTAGGTGGGTGTACTGGCAAAAGGGATGCAAGAAATGTGCCAAGAGATGGGTCAGGTGCGCCAGGGGATATGCCAGGAGATAGGCCAGGTGCGCCAGGAGATATGCCAATTGCTAAGGGAATACACCTCCTCAGCTAGTGAAAAACCCTCTCCCTGCCCCAAAGAGGGTGAGTCCGATAGTGCAGGAGTGGAACCCATGGATGTTACAACCGTCCAGGCTTCAGCTGAACCTCAAGGACAACCACAGCCAGCAGCAGTCGCCCCTGTGCAAAGGAGGAACTGTAAGACCAAATCAGTACGACCAGTTAATGATGATGGGCAACCAGGGCCCTCACAACCAGCAGGAGAGCCAGAGCCAGAAATCATCACTGAGTCCCTGTCGCACGACAGTCTCCGTGCTATGCGAAACGACATTGTGCGAAGGGGGCGTGAGCCTTATACCACCTGGCTGCTTCGGGTTTGGGACCTTATGGGCACAAGTGTGCAACTGGATAGTGGTGAGGCAAGGTATCTGGGATCGTTGACCCAGGACCCAGGTGTGGACCAGATATTTGTGAGGGAGCCAGGGCCCCTCTCTCTCTGGAAGCGGCTCTTAACGAGTGTGAGAGAAAGGTTCATTCACAAAGAAAGAATGCAGGAGTATCATCATAGAATGCAGTGAAAGACACTCAAGCAAGGGATCCAACAGCTAAGAGAGGTGGCAATATTAGAGGTACTCTTTGGGAGGGATGGACAGCATAATAATGACCCCGATAAGGTCAGGTGCACAGGACAGATGATGTGGAACCTGGCAAAGCTAGGGCCATTGCAATACACCACCTTCATTGCAACGATTGATGCTAACAATACCCGAGAAACAGTGGGCTCTGTTGCCAACAAGCTCAGGCATTATAACAGCATGATCAATGGCCCGCTGAAAGCTCATGTCTCTGCTGTGGTCCAGGACCTCAAAGAGGAGATGAAGGAGATGAGGAAGGATATGACGTAGGAGATGAGGGAGGAGATGAGGAGGGTCAATATGGCACCAGTGCGAGTCACAGGCCGCCAAGTCAGAGCCCATCGTCCCCCTGCTAGAGAGGGTACACCCCACGAGCTGAGCTGTGGTTTTTCCTGTGTGAGCATGGGGAAGACATGAGAAGATGGGATGGGAAACCCACCTCTGTCCTGGCAGCGCAGGTGCGTGAACTCAAGGAGGGAGGCACTAACCGAGGGGGTTCCGCTAAGGTGAAAGTAGCCTCAGCCTCCCGTGACCGAGCTGCCAGGTATTACAGAAGGGAGGATGATATGTCAGATCCCCTTGAAGGTACCTCGAGCATGTACACCCAGAGAAAGAATGATAACCAGGGCTAGAGGGGCCCTGCCTCTAGCCAGGAAGAGGCACGGGAGAACCAGGTTTTCTAGACGGTGTAGATCCGATGGCCTGGCACATCAGAGCCACAAAAATATGATGCACTGGTTGATACTGGGGCACAGTGTACTTTAATGCCATCGGGACATGTGGGGGCAGAACCTGTATCCATCGCTGGGTTGACCGGGGGATCACAGCAGTTGACCCTTTTGGAAGCTGAGGTGAGCCTGACTGGGAAGGAGTGGCAAAAGCATCCGATTGTGACCGGCCCAGAGGCCCCGTGTATCCTGGGCATAGACTTCCTCCGGAATGGCTATTACAAAGACCCAAAAGGACTCAGGTGGGCATTTGGGATTGCTGCTGTGGAGGCAGAGGGCATTAGGCAATTGAACACCCTGCCTGGGCTATCAGAGAATCCTTCTGCAGTTGGGCTCCTGAAAGTGAAAGAGCAACGAGTGCCAATTGCCACCTCGACAGTGCACCGCCGGCAGTATCGGACAAATCGAGATGCTGTGATCCCCATCCACAAGATGATCCGCGAGCTGGAGAGTCAAGGGGTGGTCAGCAAGACCCACTCACCCTTCAACAGCCCCATCTGGCCTGTGCACAAGTCTGACGGGGAATGGAGATTGACTGTGGACTATCGTGCCCCGAATGAAGTGACTCCACCGTTGAGCGCTGCCGTGCCGGACATGTTGGAGCTCCAGTACGAGCTGGAGTCCAAAGCAGCGAAGTGGTACGCCACTATTGACATTGCCAATGCATTTTTCTCTATTCCTCTGGCAGCAGAGTGCAGGCCTCAGTTTGCCTTCACCTGGAGGGGTGTGCAGTACACCTGGAACCGACTGCCCCAGGGGTGGAAGCACAGTCCCACCATCTGCCATGGACTGATCCAGACTGCACTAGAAAAGGGTGAGGCTCCAGAACATTTGCAGTACATTGATGACATCATTGTGTAGGGGAACACCGCAGCCGAAGCGTTTGAGAAAGGAGAGAGAATAATTCAAATTCTCCTGCAAGCTGGTTTTGCCATCAAGAAGAGCAAGGTCAAGGGACCTGCCCGAGAGATCCAGTTCCTGGGAGTGAAATGGCAAGATGGACGGTGTCAGATTCCCACTGAGGCAATCAATAAGATCACAGCAATGTCTCCACCAACCAACAAGAAGGAAACGCAAGCTTTCCTAGGCGCCATAGGTTTCTGGAGGATGCACATTCCCGAGTACAGCCAGATCGTGAGCCCTCTCTACCTGGTTACCCGCAAGAAGAATGATTTCCACTGGGGCCCTGAACAGCAGCAAGCCTTCGCCCAGATCAAGCAGGAAATCGCTCATGCGGTAGCCCTTGGCCCAGTCAGAACAGGACCAGAGGTGAAGAACGTGCTCTACTCTGCAGCCGGGAACAATGGTCTGTCCTGGAGCCTCTGGCAGAAAGTGCCTGGTGAGACTCGGGGCCGACCACTGGAATTCTGGAGCCGAAGCTATGGAAGATCTGAAGCCAACTACACTCCCACAGAGAAAGAAATCTTGGCAGCTTATGAAGGAGTCCAGGCTGCCTCAGAAGTAATCGGCACAGTGGCACAACTCCTCCTGGCACCCCGAGTACCGGTGCTGGGGTGGATGTTCAAAGGAAAGGTTCCCTCCACGCATCACGCCACCGACGCTACTTAGAGCAAATGGATTGCCCTCATCACGCAGCGCGCCCAAATTGGAAACCCAAGTTGCCCTGGGATCTTGGAAATAATTACGAATTAGCCGGAAGGTGAGACTTTTGGGTTATCTTCTGAAAAAGAAGAGGAGCAGGTGACACGTGCCGAAGAAGCCCCACCATATAAAGAGCTACCAGTGAGTGAAAGACAATACGCCCTCTTCACTGATGGTTCCTGCCGAATTGTAGGCGCTAGCCAGAAATGGAAAGCCGCTGTATGGAGCCCCACACGACAAGTTGCACAGGCTCCTGAAGGAGAAGGTAGATCGAGCCAATTTGCTGAGCTCAAAGCTGTCCAATTAGCTCTGGACATAGCTGAAAAAGAGAAGTGGCCAAAGCTCTACCTCTACACTGATTCATAGATGGTAGCCAACGCTCTGTGGGGTTGGCTGGAAAGGTAGAATAAGGCAAACTGGCAGCGCAGAGGAAAAGCAATCTGGGCTGCTGAAGAGTGGAAAGACATTGCCACTCGGGTAGAGAAGCTATCCGTGAAGGTCCGTCATGTAGATGCTCACATCCCCAAGAGCCAGGCTAATGAAGAACATCGTAACAACAAACAGGTAGATCAGGCTGCGAAAATAGAGGTGTCCCAGATAGACTTGGATTGGCAACATAAAGGAGAACTGTTCCTAGCTCGATGGGCCCATGATGCCTCAGGTCATCAGGGCAGAGATGCCACCTATAAGTGGGCACGAGACCGAGGGGTGGATCTAACCATGGACATTATCTCCCAGGTGATCCATGATTGTGAGACATGCGCTGCGATCAAGCAGGCCAAGCGGGTGAAGCCCCTGTGGTGTGGTGGGCGATGGTCCAAATACAAGTATGGGGAGGCCTGGCAGATTGATTACATCACACTGCCTCAAACCCGCCAAGGCAAGCGCTATGTGCTCACAATGGTAGAAGCCACCACTGGATGGCTGGAGACCTACCCTGTGCCTCATGCTACTGCCCAGAACACCATCCTGGGCCTGGAAAAGCAAGTCCTTTGGAGGCATGGCACCCCTGAGAGAATCGAGTCTGACAATGGGACTCATTTCAAGAACAGCCTTATAAACACCTGGGCTAGAGAACATGGCATTGAGTGGGTGTACCACATCCCCTACCATGCACCAGCAGCTGGGAAGGTTGAGCGGTGTAATGGACTGCTTAAAACCACCTTGAAGGCACTGGGTGGGGGGACTTTCAAAAACTAGGAGATGCATTTAGCAAGAGCCACCTGGTTAGTTAACACCCGAGGCTCCACCAGCCGAGCAGGCCCTGCCCAATCCGAACCCCTACAAACAACAGACGGGGATAAGGTTCCAGTGGTGCACATGAGAGGTATGCTTGGAAAAACTGTTTGAGTAAAGTCTGCCTGAAGCAAAGACAAACCCATCCGTGGGGTCGTTTTTGCCCAGAGACCAGGTTGCACCTGGTGGGTGATGCAAAAGGATGGAGAGACCCGATGCTTACCTCAAGGGACCTTGTTTTAGGGTGAACTACCCATGGCTCTGTACTTGTATCAGTATCAGCATGTATATTTGTATATAATTTGGGTAATGCATAGATTTATATGGTTAAAAAAAAGTTGTTTCATGTAACATGTTAGCATGGGAAAAATTCGGCGTGGATAAAGTTGGGGTTTTAGTTTAGTCTTAGTTTCTTTCCTGTTAAAGGAATTTTCTCCCATATGCATGTTGCTAGGGGACAAATAGCTGTACTTAAGAAAGACAAAAAGGGAGTGGGGCGGGCCTGGCTACTCCTTTGTCTACACCTGGGTGTGGGGTCAGTTCGCTCTGAGCGTCCGGAGAGAGAAGCTGCAGAGAAAGGAGCTGCTGCTTCTTTCTTTTGGCCGCTTTTTCTTCCTGCTGGAAACAACGCCGGGACACCAAAAGCCGCTTTCCCTGCCCTGCTGGAGGCCGGGTTGTGGCTGCCCTGCCCCGCTGCTGCTGCTTCGAGTTTTCGCTACACTGTAGCTCTGCTCGCCCTGCCTGCCTGGGCCTCCGTGGGGTTTTTCCCATCTAGATACATCTCGTCTGCCACCTGGGATTTGTGTTCGTCCCTGCCGCTCCAGCCTGCCGCTCTAGCCTGCCGCTCTAGCCTGCCGCTCCAGCCTGCCGTTCCAGCCTGCTGTTCCTGAGAGCCCGGGATCGGCTGCCCAGGGCTTTGTGAAGCCTTTGTCCCATCCCTTCCCGGGATCCTAAGGCACCAGTGCCGCGTGCTCCCGAGCTCGCTCCGGAGCGCCCCCTGCAGCCGCGGGGGAACCATCGCACCTGTCCTGCTCACCGGGAGCCGCCAGTGCCCCTGCCGGCTGCGAGCAGAACTGCACCCGAGGAGAAAGGGCCCAACAGCCAAGAAGGCTGGGACTGGGTTTGTGTTTGCTGTTACTGCCATAGTTGTTGTTGTTTTGTTTGACTGGTTATATACATATATATATATATATAGTAAAGAACTGTTATTCCTATTTCCCACATCTTTGCCTAAAGGCCCTTGATTTCAAAATATAATAACTTAGAGGGAAAAGGGGTTATATCTGCCACTTCAAGGGGGGCTTTCTGCCTTCCTTAGCAGACACCTGTCTTTCAAAACCAAGACAGAAGGTTAACAAGACTAGAGCAAGAATATATTCTGCCTGAAACTCAAATTCTACATGGCAGTCCCATTAAGCTGTGACCAAACATTATTTTAGTGATTAAGTGTACAACAGCATTTATCAATGTATTCATAATTAAAGCAAAAAAGCATCTGGCAGTTAGAAACACCAGCTTTCTTTATAAAGGTACCTGCAGGTCAGTTGTGCTGTAGTTTTCTATTTACAGTGGTTGTTAAGTGTAGATTTTGGCTTTCTGCCCACATTTTAAGATCAGTGTTACAGCATGGCCTGGGTAATTGCACTTTGGATGACAAGCACAACAGAAATCAAAAGCATGTCAATAATATACATAAAACCTCAACTTACTAGAATCAAATCTTGCTATGTGAAGGTGCCAGCTCCACAAAGCACCATACCAGGCTGTTTCCACTTGCCATACTACAGAGCTGTGAGCCATTTCATACTTCCCACCTAACATCAAATCCTGAATGCCAGTTTTGCTACACTGAGAGGCTTTATTTTGAACCTAATCTTCAAAGCACAGGAGGTAAGACCTGAGGTGGCTGTAGTAGAAGAGCTCAGGAGCTGGAGCAATTAAGATGGTACAAGAATGAAATCGTAGAGGTGGGAGGTAAAAAAAAAAAAGGGTAGCTCCAAAATCAATGTGGATCCCTCCAATACTTCAAATGATGAGGTAGTCACGGCATAGCTTTGCCTCCTCCAACAAGTTTACCCAGATTCGCCCCAATACTCTAAAAATTATTTATGAGGCCTGCGTAGCATACAGCAAGTCTACATACCCAGGCCCTGATGGCTTTCTCTTCAACACCAGGAATATTCCCCTTCTCTCCCAGGGTAAATTATACAACCCCAGCTTCATTTTTTGCACTTATAGAATTGCTGCAGTTGCCACATGGACAGTCTGTGCAGAGGAGTGTGACTTGTCAGCACATCAGGATCTGTGCTGGGGTGCTTCAGGAAACTGCTCAGGTTTTTATTTTTAAAAAACAGGAATAAGCAGAACTTCTTATTTAAAAAACTCTGATTTTGTGCTTAAGTAGCCTGGAAGCTATTCACTTGACAATTTCTTCAGCTATTCCAAATTTAAATACTGTACTTACAAACATACAAGTTGAATTTGTTTTGGAAGAAAGCTTTCCCATGCGCTATTTATAAGGAGCAAAATGCTTTCTACCTACAGATTTAGTCAACTATGCTATTATAAGATATACCCATTTTACATAAAAATGTTAACTTATTCAAGATCACACATACAAATCCATTACAGATAGAATGCATTTTGATCCCTATCCTGCTCAGTAAATTATACTGCCTCTTACTGTTGTCAACAAACATTTTGATGCTACCTTACATTCAAAGCTGTACAAACTCCCCATATGTCTACACGACTCCTCCAATCCTAGCCCTGTGTCCTTCAGATGACCACCTCTTACAGTCACCAACAGATCTAAAACAATGCATTGCACTGGCTCTCTCATCCTGTTTGTATAACATCTGCAGGCTATTCTCAACAAGTGCCATGCTTCACCCACACAAAGAGCCTAACAGATGATGAATTCCAATTTGTATATCCCTTTTACCCAGTCTAATATCAGATTGTAGGAATTCATGTTCAGAGTAAACATGACAAAGCAATATTCAATAGCTCTACTAAACAAAGCTCAACTAAACATATTGAAGAAAGCTTGTTGACTGCTACCCAGCAGAAGACAGTATTTTGTTGACCATATGAGCATGTAGCAGCAGACACAACACCCTTTCTTGGAAAGAAGATACCAATTTCCCATAATACTCTTATTTCAACTTGACATCATCTAATTAATAATCTGCAAATTAAGGTCCAAATTCAACATGTCAACCAAGCATTATTAGTAGGTTTTAGGCTCAGCCTAAATTTTGTCATCTTCAGTTTTTCTGCATCACTACAGTTGCAGAAGTTATGTATCACATAAAAGTAGCCTAACAAAACAGAAGTCTCTTACAAGCACAGGGACTCTCCTTCCCAGTGTCATCATCACGGTATTTTTCCGTAACACACCTCCCTCGTAACATATACTTTTTTAATAAAGATATTTAAAATAGAGTTTAAATTACAACAATGCAAAAACAAGCAAACAAAAAAATGCTATTCATACAGAGTTTGTTCCAGGAAGCATACTGCATATAATCTTTCCAGAGTACAGAAATCACTACTCTATACTTAAGAAAAGGGAAGAAAATCCCTAAATTTGAAGAAAATGCTGAACAAAACAGCTAGGATATCACAAAGAAATTGGTGTATACAAAAGTTAAGGATATAGAACTGATGCAGCCTTCCAACACCTCGAGTTTCTTTCTATCTGCTAGCCTCTATCCAGAGCTTTGCTGGATTTGTTGAAGTATAACTCACAGGCTCTCCCCTAGCATCACCAGCAAGCCTACTTTTGTTTTAATAGCAGAAATTAGCCATTTTAGAAGCATTGGTAAAGAGTAGGCAGGTCAAAAATACTTCACTGTTCTCTTAAAAATAGGTGAAAGTCACCCACATGCTCAGCAAAGCTGATAACCACAGAGGGAAAGATGAAACAGAACAAGGCTGAAACACCAGGAACTCTAATCAGGTCACATGGTGACCTTATGTCAGCCCTCAGTCACACCCCTAAGTACACTTGGTTCAGTATAGAAAGAGGGAGACACCCAAGATGGGCTTGGATTCCCAGAGACCCCAAAACAGATGAAGAGGCCTGGTAGCATCATGATGACAGGTCTTTTGTGGCCAAACATACTAGAGCCTTCCTCCATGCCTCTGCCATTACACAGACCTGACCCCACAGTATGCAGTGTTAGCTACTTGGACACCAAGCAAGATCAAGTATGGTGCACTTGCCAAAGATCACTGAAGATATGCCCATGAGGCATGGGAACAGGTAATGCCATGCTTTGGGATGGTTACTCACTACCCTTACCCCAACCTGACCTGATTTACCACTTAGCAATACCACCTACAACTTCAAGCAGGAAACTCCCTGGCTGAAGTAGGCATCACTGTACCTACAGCAACCAGCCCAGATGTGATCTCATGGACATTACCATTAAGCAGTATGACTTTTCACAGCTTTTGTTGATTAGCAGCATGTTACTTAATTGCCTCTTCCAGGCAAAATATGGTCCCTGGTTGAACAGCCTAAGCATAAGCATATCATTCACACCAGAGACATGGCTGGTGTTTCGCTCCTAATGAGTCTGCCCCTAATCCTCTGGGGGTCAAAACAAACTTCAGTATTAACAAATTTTTGAAAATAATCCAGCCAGTTCCAAAGTGTAAAAGCCCAAATGTTCACAGCCTCAATAAAGTCTAGCCCACTTACCCAGCTTCCCCCAGTAGTGCCACTATGGCTGCATTTCAGGCCAAAGGCAGACAAGCTTCTTCTACACAAATTAAATCTCACAGAAAGAAGAAAGCATATTAGCCAAGTTTTAAAGCACATAAGCCTTCAGGTTTCTGGTACACACTGAGAAATGGAAATCATTTCATATGTCGGTCTCAAAATTCTAATTTTTATATGCGCCAATGGAGATCACACAGTAACATAAAATGGCTAGTTTCATTTAAAGTCCACTGGTGTCCTGGTTCTGTCCAGGACAGGGTTAACTTTTGCAGCAGCCAGGAGGGGCACAGCCCCGAACCTGGGGTGATTAGATACCACCATGCATGGCAGGGGGGACGACACAAAGTGGGGTGATTTTCTTCCCTGTTTTGCTGGGGTGTACGGTCAAGTTGCACTGGGTTCCAAGTGGTGAGCAATCGCACATGAATTATTTGCCTGTCTTATACACACTGCTATTACTATTGTTGTTATGGTTCACTTTCTTATTTCATTGCTGTTTCTAATAAATGGTTTGTATCTCAACCTGTGATCTTTACCTTTTTGTGACTCCAATTCTCTTCCCCATCCCACCATGGGGGAGGGCGGAACTGAGCGAGCCATGCGTGGTCTGGGGGGTTTCAGTGGGAACACTAAATTGGGGAATACCATTCCTAAACCATGCCAACATTAACTGGCACCTAATGTGGAGCACAAAGGGTTGAGATAACAACAGATCTGCCCAGAGCAGGTTGGAAACAAATTTGATCTAAGCATTTGTTGTATTAGGTATGGAGCCACTGGTCACAATGTTGCTTGGGCTGTTCATGTGCATGTGGTACCTAACCCTGTATATATACCCATATGGGCTCCTTGCAGTCTTGTTTTTCAGAGCAGGGAGAGGGATCCGGATTGCTTTGTTGCTGTACTGTAAGATATCAGTTTATGACATGATAACATCAAGGGCAATGAGGGTCATTTGGGATGTGTATTCGGTGTTGCTCTCCTACCCTTACCTTGGTAGCTAGCTTTGGGAGTCCATTAATAATAGTACCCAGTGGGGGGGGGGAACTGGGAAGGATGATTTTCCCCAACTTTTCATCCCCTTTTCCTCCTTCAGGTCTGTTACATCAGCTTTTGAGAATTTTGAATTTCTTTTGGATGTTAAAGAAAGTATGTTCTTGTTGCTAGGTTTGCCAGGTCTCCTCAGTGCAGTCCACACCATGAAAGAGACAAGAAATAGATTTTTAGGGAGGTTATTCAGAGATTTGCCACCAGGGTGGGATAGTCGTGAGTAGCATGGAATGTGGCAGAAAATGGGCCAGTATTTCAAGGACTTCTCTCCTCCAGTGGTTTGGAAGGTCATCTCTGAACAACCACAGAACCCTGTTCAACTGGCAGAATATTTGAAAGGAAAATGCTGTGGTGATTCCAGAGAGGCACAAATTAATTCATTTTGCTGGGTCCTGGCTACTCTTTAATGGACACTGCTCTTCACTAGACAGCACCGTCAGGGGGAGGAGGAGGAAAGCAGAGCAACTGCCACTGTAGCCACTCAAACTGCAGCTGAACCAGAGGAACGACCCGTGCTGGTAGCAGTCACCCCTATACAGAAGAAAAAATGCAAGACCAAATCAGTTTGCTTAGTGAGGGATGAAGAGGAAGTAGAGCCCTCACAACAGGAAGAAGAGGCATGGCCAGAGATAATCATCTGATCCCTATCCCTGGGTGAGCTTCGAGATATGTGAAAAGATTTCAGCCGCCAGTAGGGCGAGCCCATGATAACCTGACTGCTTCAATGCTGGGACATCATGAGCCACAGTTGGAAATTAGAGGGTAGTGAAGCCAAGCAGCTGGGCTCCCTGTCCAGGGATGCAGGCATTGACAATAGGATTGGGGAAAAGACAGAAACTCTCAGCCTCTGGAGACCACTCCTGTCAAGCGTGAGGGAAAGGTATCTTTTCAAAGATGATCTATCAGTGCATCAAGACAAGTGGAACACCATGGAGCAAGGTATCCAGTACCTGAGAGAATTAGCTGTGCTGGAGGTACTCTATAAGGATTCAAGTAACTAACAGTCCCCCTATAGATCCAGAGGAAGTCTAGGGCACACAACCCATGTGGCAGAAGTTCCTATGGAGCACGCCATCGTAGTACGCCAACTCATTGACAGTGATGTCATGGAAAGAAGGAGAACAAATAGTGGATAGTTTGGTTGCTCAACTCTGGCAATATGAGGAAAGTCTCTCTTCCTCCCTGTGGGCATACATCTCAGCCACAGAGAGACTGTCCAAGGACTTCCAGCAATTTAAAGAGGAAATGTCCTGTGCCCTGCCAGCACAGGCCAGAGTCTCTGCTATTAAGAGCAAGCACCCCCCTGCTCAAGAGAGAGAGAGAGAACACATCATGAGGTAGGTAACCTGTGGTTTTACCTGCATGACCATGGAGAGGACATGAGGAAGTGGGATGGAAAACCCACCTCTGCCCTAGGAGCCATGGGTATGTGAGTTGAGAGGAAGAACAACCACCATGGTGTTCCGGTTTGGCCAAATTTAGAAATATACCTCTGAGAGAAGGTACAAACCCCTTCCCCCCCCCAGGTTCGGGAAAAAATAAATTTTCCTCGAAGGAAAGTGAAGGAGATAAAACTATTTATTTACCAAACACACGGGAAAAGGAAAATAAGGCTAAATAATAAAATCTTTCGCTGTGGAGGAAAAACCTGGGAAAGTGTTAGAGTCCTCCCTTTGGTCTCCTCGGAGCTGGGGCTTGGGCCAGGGCCAGGCCCTCTGTGCCCGATGCAAAGTCCTCCCGATGTGCTCTGAGGTTGAAAGCAGTCCAGTAGGAAAGGGAGAAAATCCGGAATTCCAGAGAAGGAAAAAGCAAAATCCAGCTCTCAGTCTCTCTCCGGAGAACAAGAAACTGGAAAACAACTGGCCAAAAGCTCACTGGAAAGCAGCAAGCCAGGTGCTTCCTCGCTCCCCTGCCGCAGCTGGGGGGGGAAAAAGTCACTATCTCTACTTGACCTTGAACAAGCCACAAACTGCTTTGAAAAAATTTTGCTCAGTTTTTCCTTCCCCCTGTCAGGCTCAGTTTAGAGGCGCAGAAAAGCACAAAAATTAATTTCTGGGCATAAGCAGCAATATGGGATACACATCATAAGGTCACCCCAAGACATTCCACCCCTTATCCCATATTGTTGACTCAATGCCCAAACTAATATATTCTAATTCTACACACACATTAATACATATATATATATATATATATATATACACAGCTATATACAAACAGTGACAGTGACACTCAGCAAGCAGTGGTACACAGGCATTTCACACTACAGGTGGTTTTCACCCAACAATCAGATCTCCCTGTGGTACACCACGTGTTGTTCCATCTTTCTGCATTATCCACCATGTGCAGCCAGGTCCCTGAGCAAAGACAACCCCACGGATGGGTTTGTCTGTACTCGAGGCAGAATTTATCCACACAGTCTTTCCTAACAGACCTCTGACATGCACTACTGGGACCTTATCTCCATCTGTTGTATGCAGGGATTCAGATTGGGCTGGACCAGCTCAATTGGTGGAACCTCGGGTGTTAACTAACCAGGTGGCCTTTGCTAGATTCTGTTCCCAATTTTTGAAAGTTCCCCCACCCAGTGCCTTCAAAGTGGTTTTCAACAATCCATTACACCGTTCCACTTTGCCTGCAGCTGGTGCATGGTAAGGGATATGGTACACCCACTCAATGCCATGTTCTCTAGCCCAGGTGTTAATAAGGCTATTCTTAAAATGAGTCCCATTGTCAGACTCGATTCTCTCAGGGGTGCCATGCCTCCAAGGGACTTGCTTTTAAAGACCCAGGATGGTGTTCCGGGCAGTAGCGTGAGGCACAGGGTAGGTCTCCAGCCATCCAGTGGTGGCTTCTACCATTGTGAGCACATAGCGCTTGCCTTGGCGGGTTTGAGGCAGTGTGATGTAATCAATCTGCCAGGCCTCCCCATACTTGTATTTGCACCATCGCCCACCACACCACAGGGGCTTCACCCGCTTGGCCTGCTTGATCGCAGCGCATGTCTCACAATCATGGATCACCTGGGAGATACTGTCCATGGTCAGATCTACCCCTCGGTCTCGTGCCCACTTATAGGTGGCATCTCTGCCCTGATGGCCTGAGGCATCATGGGCCCATCGAGCTAGAAACAACTCTCCCTTGTGTTTCCAGTCCAAGTCTATCTGTGACACTTCTATCTTTGCAGCCTGATCTACCTGCTTGTTGTTTTGGTGTTCTTCATTAGCCCTACTCTTGGGAACATGGGCATCTACATGGCAGACTTTCACAACCAGCTTTCTTACTTGGGCAGCGATGTTTTTCCACTCCTCAGCAGCCCAGATTGGTTTTCCCCTACGCTGCCAATTAGCTTTTTCCCACTTTTCCAACCATCCCCACAGAGCATTGGCTACCATCCATGAATCAGTGTAGAGGTAGAGCTTTGGCCACTTCTCTCTTTCAGCAATGTCCAGCTCTAGTTGAACAGCTTTGAGTTCAGTGAGTTGGCTTGATCCACCTTCTCCTTCAGTAGCTTCTGCAACCCGTCGTGTGGGACTCCATACGGCTGCTTTCCACTTTCGTTTCATCCCTACAATGCGACAAGAACCGTCGGTGAAAAGAGCGTAGTGTGTGTCTTCTGATGGCAGTTGGTTGTACGGTGGAGCTTCTTCAGCACGTATCACTTGTTCTTCTTCATCAGTGAGACCAAAGTTTTCACCTTCAGGCCAGTTTGTAATTATTTCCAAAATCCCAGGGCGATTCAGTTTTCCGATATGGGCACGCTGTGTGATAAGAGCAATCCATTTGCTCCATGTGGCATCGCTGGCGTTGTGGGTAGAGGGAACCTCTGCTTTGAACATCCACCCCAGCACTGGTAGTCGGGGTGCCAGGAGGAGTTGTGCCTCAGTGCCAATCACCTCTGAGGCGGCTTGGATTCCTTCATAGGCTGCCAAGATTTCCTTCACTGTTGGGGTGTAGTTGGCTTCAGACCCTCTGTAGCTTCGGCTCCAAAATCCTAGTGGTCGACCTCGAGTCTCACCAGACATCTTCTGCCAAAGGCTCCAGGACAGGCCATGGCTTCCGGCTGCAGAATAGAGCACGTTCTTCACTTCGGGTCCTGTCCTAACTGGGCCAAGGGCTACTGCATGAGCGATTTCCTGCTTGATTTGGGCAAAAGCTTGTTGCTGTTCAGGGCCCCAATGGAAATCGTTCTTCTTGCGGGTAACCAGGTAAAGAGGACTCACAATCTGGCTGTACTCAGGAATATGCATCCTCCAAAAGCCTATAGCACCTAGGAAAGCTTGTATTTCCTTCTTGTTGGTTGGTGGAGACATTGCTGTGATCTTATTGATGACCTCAGTGGGAATCTGACACCGTCCATCTTGCCATTTCACTCCCAGGAACTGGATCTCTCGGGCAGGTCCCTTGACCTTGCTCTTCTTGATGGCAAAACCAGCTTGCAGGAGAATTTGAATTATTCTCTCTCCTTTCTCAAACGCTTCGGCTGCGGTGTTCCCCTACACAATGATGTCATCAATGTACTGCAAATGTTCTGGAGCCTCACCCTTTTCTAGTGCAGTCTGGATCAGTCCATGGCAGATGGTGGGACTGTGCTTCCACCCCTGGGGCAGTCGGTTCCAGGTGTACTGCACACCCCTCCAGGTGAAGGCAAACTGAGGCCTGCACTCTGCTGCCAGAGGAATGGAGAAAAATGCATTAGCAATGTCAATAGTGGCGTACCACTTCGCTGCTTTGGACTCCAGCTCGTACTGGAGCTCCAACATGTCTGGCATGGCAGCGCTCAGTGGTGGAGTCACTTCATGGAAGCCGCGATAGTCCATTGTCAATCTCCATTCTCCTTCTGATTTGCGCACAGGCCAAATGGGGCTGTTGAAGGGTGAGTGGGTCTTGCTGACCACCCCTTGGCTCTCCAGCTCACGGATCATCTTGTGGATGGGAATCACAGCATCTCGAGTTGTCCGGTACTGCTGGCGATGCACTGTCGAGGTAGCAATTGGTACTCTTTGTTCTTCCACCTTCAGAAGGCCGACTGCAGACGGGTTCTCTGATAGCCCAGGCAAAGTGTTCAATTGCTTAATGCCCTCTGTCCCCACGGCAGCTATTCCAAAAGCCCACCTGAGTCCCTCTGGGTCTCTAAAATACCCGTTCCGGAGGAAGTCTATGCCCAAAATACACGGGGCCTCTGGGCCAGTCACAATGAGATGTTTCTTCCACTCATTTCCAGTCAGGCTCACCTCAGCTTCCACCAAGGTTAAATTTTGTGATCCACCTGTTACACCAGAAATAGAAACAGATTCTACCCCCACATGCTGTGATGGGATTATTGTACATTTCACACCAGTGTCAACCAAGGCATCATATCTTTGTGGTTCTGATGTACCAGGCCAGCAAATCCACACAGTCCAAAAAACACGGTTTTCCCTGGCCTCTACCTGGCTAGAGGCAGGGCCCCTCTATGCCTGGTTATCCTTCTTTCCCTGGGCCTGTATCTTAGAGGTTCCTTCATGGGAATTGGACATGCCATCGTCTTTTCCATCATTTCCAGCAGTTTGGCTACAGGCAACTGGAGCTACTTCCTTTTTTGGTAGATCCTCCTTTCTGAGACTTGCGGTCCTTCAATTCACACACTCGTGCTGCCAGAGCAGAAGTGGGTTGTCCACCCCACTTCCTCATGTTTTCCCCACTGTCACACAGGAAATTCCACAGCTCACTTCGTGGGATATACCTTCTCTCTGGGGAATGTCCACAGAGAAGGCACTCTTTAATCTCCTGGTGATTCCTTTCCATCTTATCTTCCATTTTCTGCATACGTGTTTCCACAGCTGTGATTCTTGCATGTGTTGGGCCATGCACAGAGTCTGCATATGCTCGGAGCTTCACTGCCATATCCTGCACGGTCTCATTTGCACCGTAGTCCGGTTTCATTATTGCTAAAGCAGAAGCGTATTCTGGTGGCCCAAGCTGTATGAGTTTTCGCCACATGTATGGAATAACTCTGGCCCGGTCTGGACTTCTCAATCCTGGGTCATTTGTGAAGATAACCTCTACCACCCCTAGTTCTCTCAGGCGCTGGATCCCTTGTTCTATGGTCTTCCACTGGGTTTGCTGCATGTAGAGATCATCTCCGCACATATATCTTTCAGCCACGCCTGTCAAAACCCGCCTCCAAAGACTGGTAGAATCAGCCCCCCTTTTCATCACTTGGTCATTCACTGGATCATGTGACAGGGATCCCAAATGCCTCACTTCAGCACCGTCCAGCATCACATCATCACCTGCCGCATCCCAAATACGGACCATCCAACTTATTATGGATTCATCGGACCGTCGGGTGTAATCCTTTTTTAGGCTGTGAAGGTCCTTTATGGACATGGACTCAGTAATGGTTTCTGTGCCTGAGTCCGTTGGTGGTTTTGAGGTTCCTTCCCCTTCATCTTTTGAGGTCCCTTCCCCTGCAGCATCATCATCTTTCACTGGGCGATCAGTTTTGGTTGTGTGCTTTTTCCTCGTGACAGGAGCCACTGTCAGTGGCTTAGACTCTCCAGTCTGGTTTGGGCTTGCTGTCTGGTTTATGTGCAGCCTGAGTGACTGGGGTGTCTGCAGGCTTTGCTGATTTATCTTCCTGCCTCTCTACCTTTACCTGCTGCAGTGTGCGATAGGCATATGCCAAAGCCCAACATATTGCAAGGAGCTCGTTCTCATTGGAATTGTCATTGTATTTCTCTTTCAGATATTTTGCCACCTCAGCTGGTTTCTGAACTTGTTCAGGGGGGAACTTGCAAACCATTGGGTCAGAGAATTTCTTCAGGATTTGGCCGATATCCTCCCATTCCCCACACCACTCAGGATGTTCCACCTCTGGGTCAGGTGTCTCATCAGTCACCCTGGAAATCTGAGCTCTTATTCTAGACAAGCTGCGAGACATACAGAGCACATAGAGGAAGCTTACCAGATTAAATACCAGGAGGGTGGTCTCTTTAACATCCAGGGGAAACTGAACATTCTCAAAAGATGACCTATCAAATTTAAAGGGAAGGGAAACCCCATCTCCTCCTCCTCTAACAATCTGGGTGCAATTACTAATAAATTCCCAAAACAGGCTACTGAAGCTAGGACTGGGGTTAGGACGGAGAAACCACTTATCATACACAGTATGAACAGCTGCCTGTACCTCTGTCAACTTCTTATAAATCATTATCACCGAGCACAAGATAGAAATCCTGATTCGTCTCCCTGCTCTGTAAAATTTACATATCAGGGACAAGATTGGAGCAAGTTGTGGATAGGCAAACAACCCTAGGGACCAAAAAAAAACCAGTACCTCAATGAAGCCTAAGGACCAAAAAGACATGAGTACATCAAGACAGAGAGACATTATGAACTCAACCAACATGGTGATTACTTTACTCCAACACAGAATAAGTAAATTCAAACCAAAATGTAATTAGCACAGGTTTTTTTTTTTTCCACTTTCCTTCGAGCCTCACGTTGGGCGCCACTAAATTTGTTCCGGTTTGGCCAAATTTAGAAATATACCTCTGAGAGAAGGTACAAACCCCTTCCCCCCCCCAGGTTCGGGAAAAAATAAATTTTCCTCGAAGGAAAGTGAAGGAGATAAAACTATTTATTTACCAAACACACGGGAAAAGGAAAATAAGGCTAAATAATAAAATCTTTCGCTGTGGAGGAAAAACCTGGGAAAGTGTTAGAGTCCTCCCTTTGGTCTCCTCGGAGCTGGGGCTTGGGCCAGGGCCAGGCCCTCTGTGCCCGATGCAAAGTCCTCCCGATGTGCTCTGAGGTTGAAAGCAGTCCAGTAGGAAAGGGAGAAAATCCGGAATTCCAGAGAAGGAAAAAGCAAAATCCAGCTCTCAGTCTCTCTCCGGAGAACAAGAAACTGGAAAACAACTGGCCAAAAGCTCACTGGAAAGCAGCAAGCCGGGTGCTTCCTCGCTCCCCTGCCGCAGCTGGGGGGGGGGAAAAAGTCACTATCTCTACTTGACCTTGAACAAGCCGCAAACTGCTTTGAAAAAATTTTGCTCAGTTTTTCCTTCCCCCTCTCAGGCTCAGTTTAGAGGCGCAGAAAAGCACAAAAATTAATTTCTGGGCATAAGCAGCAATATGGGATACACATCATAAGGTCACCCCAAGACACATGGGAAATTCTTCAAGGATAAATGCTGCTTGAGTTTCCAGTGGGCAGGTCCTCAGACAGAATGGAAGGTGCTGATGTTACTTCCTATCCTCTTGAAGGGACCTGCGGTTCATCATATTTACAACAAGTGAGCAACGAGTACCATGACCAGAACTAGAGGGGCCCTGCCTCCAGCCAGGTGGAGGAAAGGGACAATCGGATCTATTGGACTGTGTGGATCCAATGGCCTGGCACATCAGACCCACAGGAGTATAAGGCTTTAGTTGACACTGGTGCACAATGTACCCTGATGCCATCAAGATATAGTGGGGCAGAATCCACCTCTTTTTCTGGGGTGACAGGGGCATCTCAACAGCTGACTTGTACTGGAAGCTGAACTGAGCCTGGCTGGGAATGAATGGCAAAAACACCCCATTGTGCCTGGCCCAGAGGCCCCATGTATCGTTGGCATAGATTACCTCAGGAGAGGGTATTTCAAGGACCCAAAAGGGCATTGTTGGGCTTTTGGAATAGCTACTGTGGAGACAGAGGAAATTAGGCAGCTGAATACCTTGCCTGGTCTCTCAGAGGACCCTTCTGCTGTGGAACTGCAGAGGGTCGAAGAACAACAGGTACTGATGACTTGCAATACATTGATGACATCATATGGGGCAACACAGCAGAGGATGCTTTTGAGAAAGGGGAGAAGATAATCCATACCCTTCTGAAGGCCAGTGTTGGGGTTTTGGGAGTTCCCCTTCTGGTTTTTTCCCTCTTGAGGAATTTTCCCCATATATGTTGCTGGGGCGACAAATTGCTGGGTACTTGGGGAGGACAAAGGACCTAGCCACTGAAGGTGTGGTCCAACAGGCTACTCTCTTTCACCTGGGTGTGTGGGCAGTTGGTGCTCAGAGTTCAGAGGGAGGGAGAGGCTGCTGCCATCTCATCAGCACTGCAGTCTTTCTGCTCTCAGCTGCCTTCTTTCTACCAGAGAAACCCCGGGATTCCCAAACCCACCTTTCCCTGCCCCCACCGCTGCATTCGTGCCTTCGCTACTCTGTAGCCCCCACACGTCCTGCCTGCCAAGACCTCCCAGGGTTTCCCACTGCAGCTCCGCAGTTTGATCCATCTCGTGTGCCACCCAGGATTTGTGCTCATCCCTGCTGTTCCAGCCTGCTGTTCCCGAGGGTCTAGCTGGACACCAGGATCGGCTGCCATGGGGGTTTGTGAAGCCTTTGTTCCACCCCTTCCCGGGACCCCAAGCCACCATTGCTGCATGCTCCCCGAGATCGCTCTGGAGCGCCCCCTGCAGCTGCGGGGGAACCATCGCATCTGCCCTGCTCACCAGGAGCCGCCAGCAGCCCTGCCGGCTGCAACAGTAACTGCACCCATGGGGAAAGGGCCTGACAGCCAAGAAGGCTGGCACTGGGTTTGTGGTTCTGTTTGCTGTTACTGCCATAGATATTGCTGTTTGTTTGCCTTGTTATACATATATATATAATAGTAAAGAACTGTTATTCCTATTCCTCATATCTTTGCCTGAAAGCCCCTTAATTTCAAAATTATAATAATTCGGAGGAAAGGGGGTTGCATTTTTTTTTCATTTCAAGGGAGACTCCTGCCTTCCTTGGCAGACACCTGTCTTTCAAATCAAGACAGCCAGTTTTGCCATAAAGCAAAGTTAGGTCAAGGGATCCGCCCAGAAAATTCAGTTTTTAGGAGTAAAATAGCAAGATGGAACAGTACAATAGACTGGTAAAAACTGCATTGAAAGCAATAGGTGGTAGGACCTTCAAACATTGGGATCTACATTTAGCAAAGGCCACCTGGTTAGTTAACACTAGAGGCTCTACCAATCGAGCTGGCCCCGCCCAATGAAAACATCCACATGCATATGAGGAATGTGTTAGGGAAGACAGTTTGGAGTAGTCCTGCCTCAAGGAAAGGTAAACCCATCCATGGGATTGTTTTGCTCGAGGACCCAGGTGCACCTGGTGGGTAATGCAGAGGGATGGGGAAACACGATGTGTGCTTCAAGGGGATTTGATTTTTGGTTGAGAACAGCCTGTAATGTTGAGTTGTATAATATTGGTTACTGAATAACTCTGCCACTGTATGTCATAACTCCCATGGACAATGAGAATGGACTGCTCCAGATACACTAGTCATGAGCTCCTGCTGCAGCAACCAGCTGATAGCACACCAGCCCTCCTTCCCTGGAAGACATCTAGGACAGATAGAACCCAGAGTCATGGACTAAATGAACTGAACAGACATCTTAGAAGGACAGCCATTGACTAAGGGAATGATACCCATGCTTGTGTGTGTATATATACATGTATAAATATATATATATATATATTAGGAAGTTGCAGGATCTGGACATGATATAGATGGTATAGAATAAGGGGTAGATAATGTCCTGGTTCCAGCCAGGACAAGGTTAATTTTCGCAGCAGCCAGGAGGGGCATAGCCAGGACCCTGAGGTTATTAGATACCACCTCATGCCATGTGCAGGAGAGATGGAGGGCAGTGGCATTTTTCTCTCTGTTATTAGTATTGTTGCTGTTACTATTCATTTTCTTATTTCATTGCTGTTTCTAGTAAATTGTTCATTTCACAACCCATGATCTTTTTGTGCCTTCAATTCTCCTCTCCATCCCACCACAGGAGGAGGGAGCAAGCAGCGCATGGTCTGAGGTGTTTCAGTGAGAACAATAAATTGGGGAATACCATACCTAAATGACAACAACTGGTCTTTCAAAGAAGTGACAAAGAATTCTCTATAGAGGACTTGTTAACATGACTAGTTGCCTCAAGAAACAGCCATTTGACACTGTTCAAATTCAATAGATGATGGTAATGTTTCTTCTGTTGTATAAATCCAAATTTTTAACAAAAATTGAGCTTCAATGCCTTTTTTCTGCTTAGCATTTTGAATAACTTATGGTCACAAAAAAACCCCCACAACACGTGAGAGATTAGGCAGAGATCTCACTGAAGTAGCTATATCATTAAGAACTGACAAAGCCTTCATCAAACATTTGTGTATGGGCATTTTGTTACCACATTAATGACAAATTAGAAGGGATTTAGGTAATAGCTACAAGACACTCGAAAGGTACAAAAGAAGCCTTAACCTCTCAAGCTTAACGCATCACTGAAAGGCATTCAGCTATGGTGGCACAAGTATTGGCACAGTTAATATTCTGCAAGAGAAGTAATTGGGAGTACAGAGATGAAATTCAGTTTTTGTCAATACATTTTAACATGCCCATTCTTTTAATAAAGGTGAGTGCTGTCACAGATAGTTATTCTAGCCACGTTCAGAAAACATTTGCACACCAGTGTAGTTTATACTCATGAATTAGAGGGTTATACAAGCAGACTTTATGCAAGACCAAATGCATATTCACAGAATGCATTTTAAGTCAAGGCTACTCCATTGCAATGGCTTTTGTTTTGACAAGGCCAAAGAGGGTGCTGCAAAAGAGAATATTATTCACAGCCTTTGCCTAGGTCTGACAGCAAAAGGTTTCTAGCTGTAGAGATGCCTAAGGATTAATTTAAAACCAAACATTTTTGCACAATGTATATCACACAAGAATTGACCCAAGTGGAACGATTGACTAAACATTGGTCCTTACACTGTTCCAATACTCTGGCAAAGAGTTTTGCATCTTAACACCTCCAAATATTTTGCTACAATGTATATGAAAACATATGCCTTAAATACTTTAACTAGGATACATAACTTGGAGAAGAGTCATAGCTACTGCAAACATGTCCCTACTGCTATCAACTTAAGGTTCTTCTCCCAAGCAAAAGCCTTTTACCCAAATTTCTCAATTACTTGTATCATTTTAAGAGAAAAAAACCAGCCCAGTGGAAACTCATCATGTCATGTTTTAGTACTAAAACCTTAAGGAGTAAGACACAGCCTGCTTGCCAGGCAGCCTTCTCTGGCATTAACAAATACTACAGTATCTGAAAGTGTCACCCACTTAAGACAGCCCTTTTACATCCCCCTTGTTCTCCATGTGATGGCCTCATTAAAAAAATCCCAAACATGCAGAAAGTCTGAAGATGACATTTCTTCAAGTCAAGCAAGATCCCAAAATATCATACATGCATTCCAATTCAGTAGCTTTATCATTTTTCTCCTATTTGTAGGCCACTTAGGGCAGATATTTACGCATTTAAAATATTTCAGAAAGTATGGAGATAGGCAATCAATTTGGCTCATCTTGGCTACTAGTGCTTTGAGGGAAGGTACACAGTGCCAAATTACTATTAAACTGATCTGGTGAGATGAGATATTCTCATTCAGTCACTACCACAAAAGCTTAGTAATTGCAATTCTTCTAACTCAAAATGCTGGATAAAACACGTTTTAAAAAATGAAGTAGCACTCTGGAAATAGGAAGCTAATTTTGTGTATGTGCATGTATATGCACACATCTGATGACACGCAGCCCAAATTATAAGAGGACATGGTATATTATGAGTCACATGACCTCTAGTCCAGCCACACTGCAGTCCATGTGTAACTGCTACATTTCCAACTTAGTTACACTTCAGTTCAAGATAAAATCTCCACTGTTTAGTCTATATGTCTTGGTGTGATTTTATGATAATACTGTATTCCCCTATCGCCTGCTTATTGCCCAGAAATGGGCCCCGCAGCTTTAAGCTGGGTTCATAAGAGTGGGGAGAGAAACTGGGCAAATTCCTCAGCGTGGTTTGTGTTCAACGACTCACACACACTCCCCTGCTTCTCACCGCTGCAGAGCTGAGGGAGCACCTTCCTGCTTTTAGCTAGCATGTTAGCTGAGGCAAGAAGTTTTCCCAGGACTGCATACTGAAATCCTCCGGAACGTCTTCTTCTTCTGGAACTGTTCGACCTAGCTGTTGTCCTGGGGTGACTGTAGGATACTATATTCCCTATCGCCTGCTCTATGCCAGACATGAGTTCTGTACCTTTAAGAGGGGAGGAGGGAAGCCGGTGGAATTCTTTCGGCAGTCTGTGTTCAAAAACACAGATAACTCACTCGCTCTTCTCCCCACCTCTCCCTCTCGGCTCTCTGCAGCAGGGAAGAGTTGCATTCTTGTCTTGGGGTGACTTTATGATGTGTATCCCCTATCGCTGCCCCATGCCCAGAAATTAATTTTGTACCTTTCTATGCCTTTAAACTGAGCCTGAGAGGGGGGAGGAAAAACTGAGCAAAACTTTTTCAAAGCAGTTTGCAGCTTGTTCAAGGTCACACAGAGATAGAGACTTTTTTTTTTCCAGCTGTGGCAGGAGAGCGAGAGGGAAGGGAAGCACCCAGCTTACTGTCCTTTCCAGCCAGCTTTCAGCAGGTTTTTTTCCCCAGCTCCTTTTCCTCCGGAGAGTTGAACTTTTGTTTTCCTGGGACTTGGGGTTTGTTTTTTTTTTTCTTTTCTCTCTGCTGGACTGTTTCAACATCGGAATACATTGGGAGGACTTTTCCACCAAGGCCTTGGCCCTGGAGGTGGGCCCACCACCCCGTCCCAGCTCCAAGGAGGGGGTGAGAGAGATCTACAGAAGGACTCTGAAATTTTCCCAGGTTTCTCTCAGCAGATCGAGAGGTTTTATTATTTAGCATTATTATCCTTTTCCTGTGTGTTTGTTAAATAAATAGTTTTTATCTCTTTCACTTTCCTTCAAGGAAAATTTATTTTTTCCTAAACCTGGTGGGGGAGGGATGGTTATAGCCTGCCTTCTCTCAGAGGATATATTTCTAGATTTGGCCAAACCGGCACAATTCTCTTGCTTTTTAGCTAGCTTCTTGTTCATTAGCTGAAGCAAGGAGTTTTCCTGGGACTGTGGCTTCTTCTTTTTCCTTCTGGAACTGTTCAGCAACACCAGAACATCACCGGGAGGCCCTACACCGTGGCCCAGAGGGGCCCACGCTGCACCCCAGCTCTGGAGAGAGCAAAGCCACACCTACAGAAAGGACTCAGGTTTTCTTCACAGCGAGAGGTTTTATTATTTAATATTATTAATTCTTTTTGGTGCCTGCATGCACCCTGCTTGTTAAATAAACAGGGTTTTTTTCACTTTCCTCCGAGAAAAATTCTTTCCAAACCTGGTGGGGGAGGGGCTGCTGAAACCTGCCTTCTATCAGAGCAAGTTCATTTCGGACATTTCCTCCAAATTTGTCTAAAACCGGGACAGCTGAGATCCGAGAACCAGATCATCGGACCTCATAAACTGGCAAGAAGACTGTGGGGACGCTGCAGCCCAGCCTTGTGCCTCAGGAGGGGCTGAGCCAGATACAGACAGAACTCTAAAACCACCAGCTTTCGCCACATCAAGGAGGTTTATTATGTAACATTACTTGTAGATACAAAAATGCTGCTAGCGAGGATTTTCTTGCTATTTTCTGTGAGAGACTTTTCTCTCTCACAGAAGAGGTAGCAGAGAATGTAAACAACCAAGCCACCTGCAACCTTGAAAAGTCTTGTTTATGGTATAGTAGAAAAATATTTTGACAATGGATGTTTTAGGATTTTAGCCAATCACCCCAAGAGGTGGCTGATCCTTTGTCCAATTAGACTATGAAGAAAAAAGTCTATAAAAGAGTTTGTAAAATAATTAAATCAATCAATCTTGCTGCACAATTCCTGCCTGCTGGATCTTCTCTCCTCCTCCTCCTCCCTATGGCTGCGGGACACGGTGATATACCCTAGGGCCCAGGCCAGCGGTAATAATTACTCGTTTTTTTTCTTTGCCCTGCTGGTACTCTGCTTGTTAAATAAATAGTTTTTTTCACTTTCATCCAAGAAATTCCTTTTGTATCAGTGTGGGAGGGAGTGCTGAAACCTGCCTTCTTATGAGGAGACGTTCATTACAGGATGTTTCCTCCTAAACTTTTCTCAAACTGAGACACTATACTACTCATTACTATGAATATCTGATGATGGCCATAAACTACACAGCCAAGCTGGATTTCAAAGAACAGAATTAAAGTTCTGCAAGCATTTTTTTTCTGGCATTTCCTACCCTCTAGATGTAAAATGAGCATCATGGATTACAACTAAAGTGTTATTAAAAAGAAAATACTCAGTGTGAATATATCACTATGTAAAATAACAGGCAGTGTAAACATGACTTCAGAAACAGCAAGGTAAAAACATGTTTGAGCTTTTGAGAAGTTACAGATGTGGTCCCACACTCAGACACTGGCAGAACATCACTGCAATAGCAGAGATCTTAAGGATTTACCAGGCAAACAAAATATTAAGAAAACCCTTCTAACACTAGAGAGTTAAAAGCTTCCATTAATTTCCATAATATCAACCAGATCTAAAGCTATGCACATGCTTTTAGTTATTATCTCTTGAACAGACTTGCAAGAAATTTCAAGAGGCACAAATCTTCACATTGCTCTCCAACAAAAAGTCATGTTTTATTTTACCTTATCCAAGAATCACTCTGTGCAGACTCATGGAAATAGAGCCAAACAATGAATTATGCAAACTGACAGTGCTCAATCTTTCCAAATGGAAAGCTTTCTATTTTTATCCTCATGGCAGAGGCAGGGTCTCCTCTTGCCATACAACAGGACCTAATTGCACACAATCTTCTATTCTCAGGCAGTATTAGAAGTGGAAACCATTCTCTGTGCTTCTTAGCATATGCAATATCCCTACTTGGATCAGAGGAGTCTTAGGGGAAGAGCTGGAAGCTGGCTACCATGATTACCTTGCCTGTTGCCTCCTGAAGCTAGGCAGATGTCCAGAAGAGTCTACAGTCTAGGGGGTTCTGTAGGTCCCAGAGACCCAACCATCCAAAAACCTACGT
Source organism: Coloeus monedula (assembly GCF_965178545.1). Lineage (NCBI taxonomy): Eukaryota > Metazoa > Chordata > Aves > Passeriformes > Corvidae > Coloeus > Coloeus monedula. Next base: position 7,030,572 of record NC_138821.1, on the reverse strand, counting down.
GCAACAGCAGAGTGAGGGTCAATCAGGTATTCCCCAGGCCTGAGAGTTAGAGATCATAAAGTATGCTTATGATCCATGAACCAACATCAGATGTTTCTTGCCTTCCTGCCTACAGACAGCTTCATATCTCTTTCACTTTGGAGATAGTCAACAATAGGTGATCCTATCCTACAGATAGGCAGGTTGCTTACTAGCATCAACAATACCTAAAGAAAACAAAAATAGAAGCTTAAGTACACTGAGAGAGAAGCTTTGTAGCACCTTGCAATGCAGAGGCCTGCAGAAGGCAGCTTTTATGCTCAGAGTACCACACATTTGTTCCTTGGCACCAAGAAATATTTTTGTGGAGTTAAGTGTTCTACCAGTTACAACTTCTATTTGCTTAATTTTAAGCTCTCTAGAAAGCATCCTATAACACCAAAACTTTTAAACATGGTGCTCATACTTGCCATCAGTTATCTGTAAGTTCCATATCAATTCACTGCTCTGAAAAAAAATGATTCTCACATATTGCAAGTTGCTTTAAAATCAAAACAAATCACTTGGAAGAAACTGAGATCCAACAACACAGAACTCTAAGCAGCACACAGTTAACAAGTTACAAAAAGCAGGAAAAACAATGTCTTAATGAGTATTTAGCCCCCAAATTACTTGAAAAAACTAAGCATAATGCTTGGGTTCCTCCCTCCCCCATTTGTTTCAATACTTGCTTCTTCATGTAGCAAAAATACCTTATGAAATAAATTGTCCGAAGAACTACCAAACTCTAACAGTGCAGTTCATTCTTCTTGTTTCCTTGACACAGCAAACTTGGTTAAACTGTGCTTCTGGGCAGCACTACACATCTAATAATGAAGTTTCTATTTATATAATTTCTCACTTGCACCTTCCCTGAAATATTGGCTTCCAGCACAAGAATGGGAGGTCACCAGTGTATGAAATAACTCCTTCCTTGAGGGTGGTGATCTGGAACCTGAGCAAAGGGTTGCCCAAAACATTATTCCCAGTCACAATGAATAGCTACATAAAGTCACTAGATAAGGCAAAGATGAACAGGGATAAAGACAGCCATACAGAAACATCTGGGCTTGTGACAACCTTCACTGCAGATGTACACTTTTAGCTGATTGCATGAGGGGAGCTTGCAATTCAGGACTACTCCTATCCTTCACTGATACAAGCTGCTCTCCACAAAGTGGTTGCTTGCCTTGGACTGCTGCCCTTCCCATCTAGCTAGGAGGTCCTAAACTATGAAGTACTGCAGTAAACCTGAGCATGCTATATTAGTTTATAAAATATGCTTAGATGCTGTGCTTGAATTTTGAACAAGTCCCCAACCTTTATTGTAGACAGTACTAAGGTATTGATAATCTACCATTTAAACAAACGTTCAGGGGGACAGGTTTTCTGCTTCAATTTATCAAATACTGGTTACAGGATTAGCAGCTGAAAGCAGAATCTGTTGACATGTTGAACCAGCCTTTAACAGTAGCTCCTCTCAAAAAGGTACAGAGAACATTTCCCTCATTTCAGTTTATTCAGCTAGTTCAACAATCCAGAGATAAAGGTCATATTTATTCAAGAAAAAACAACGTGTCAAAAGGTCCAAGTGTTTCATGAGCACAAATCAAGTATTTGTATTCCCAACCAACTAACACTAACACTTTATTAAGGTCACATTAAACACAGGCTTTTCTCAAAATATTTATCCTTTAGCTTAACTAGAAGCTTTTGTACTTCTCTTCCAGTTCCTACCCTCAAACCACACCTCAAGTGGAAGAAAATTCTCAAACTCTCATTGCCACAAAGTTTAAAAAAAGTTACAGATTGTGTATTTCTAATCCTGCTTACCTAATCTTAGGAAACTAAAAAGACAAAACAAGATGAAGCTAAATATTTAATCAAGTCAAGAAATCTGAAAAACAAATCAGATGCTGATCTGAACTAGTGCTCACCTTGCATATACTATGAACATATCATAGAAGTCACCCCACAAGATTAATACCCAACTTTATTTTATTTCTAAATGATTCAGCAAGCCAAATCTAACACATCTAAAAGTTTGCCTGAAGGCCCAATACAAAGAAAGTCAACAACATCACTTCTTGGGACCACAGGACTCCTTCTCCCTAGTGACAGAACAAGGGTCTAAAAATCACTTTTCCAGTGGCTCAAAATCTAAGATGCATAACCAAAGATCAAACACTACCAAAACAAAACCCACCATGTGCAGCTCCTCATGGAGGGAAGGTGAGACAGAAACAACATATGAGAGACTTCAGCCATAATTCTTGAAGAGAATTCCTCTGCTGTGGAGGGGTGAAGGCATCACAAGACCTTCATCTCCCACTGTCAAAATAAGCATCACAGGATTGGTCAGAAGGATTTACAAGAAAGGTACAACATTTCGAGGACATAAAACACCAAAAGAGATATCACATTCATAATACTGAGGTAAGGCAACTGGCAACCTTGCCTAAAGTCTACACTAGTTAATGCACATCCCTGGATTATTTCATAGGTTGTTTCAGCTTCTTTCCAAGAACAATTACAAACACATAGTCCCCAAGCAAAACTATTTTGATCCATTGTGATTTCTTCGAAAAAAATGGATGAGTAATGTCAGTGCAGGAAGAGGCTGTCAAACCATTCAGATGTAAAAATGGCCCAATTACCAACCCAAGACTAGAGCAACTTCCTGAATAAGTAATAATGGAAGCAAGTCTAAGAATATACCTATCACACCTACACAAGCATGTCCACCAACTCATTACAAAAAGCAAGCCTTGTGCTAAAGCCTTCCCTTCCTTCTAAATAATGAAGCCAAACTGAACACAAATCTATTATTCCACATGCTACAAGTTAATTTTGGGTTTGTGGAACAAAGATCTTAAACCTTGACCCAGCATCGTGGTTTAAGCCCAGCTGGAAATTAAACACCACGCAGCCGCTTGCTCAATCCCCCCCCTCCTATCCCACTGTGGTGGAATGGGGAGGAGAATCAAAGTAAAACTTGTAGGTTGAGATAAGAACAGTTTAATAATTGAAAATAAAGTAAAATACAGTAATGGTGGTAAATGATGATGATAATAATAATAAAAAGGGAAAAAACCAAGTGATACACAATACAGTTGCTCGCCACCCGCTGACTGATGCCAGACCCCCCTCCCCCCTTCCTGAACCCAGATTGGCCACCCTTCTGGGTAACTCCCCACAGTTTATATACTGGGCATGACGTTCTAAGGTGTGGAATATCCCTTTGGTCAGTTTGGGTCACCTGTCCCGGCTGTGCTCCCTCCCAGTTTCTTTTGTGAAGCTCCTCACTGGGAGAGCATGAGAGGAGGAAAAAAAAGTCCTCGACTTAGGATAAACACAACTTAGCAAAAAACTAACACACTGGTGTGTTATTAACACCATTCTCATTCTGAATCCAAAACACAGCACTGTAACAGCTACTGAGAAGAAACTAACTCCATCCCAGTTGAATCCAGGACACCCAGAGAGGCCAAGATGCATGTCAGCCAAGCAAAGGAATCATCCAAAAATTTATTTCGGTTTGACAGAAAGCAAAGGTCATGAAATGACAGACACAGAAGCCACTACTAAAACAATAACTCTTGGGAGAAGAGAGCTGAAGGGGACATTATTTTGCTAGAGACCAAGCAGACATCAAGTGCAAAGGGGTCTGCCCGATACAACATATCTTCTGCAGGCACTATGGCTTTTCAATTGCTTCCTTTAAGAAAATACATGCACTTCCTCCTCCAATTGTTTTGAGAATTTAAGTTTCCCCCCGTTTCTGGGGCAGCAGTGCCAGATTTCTTGCTTACTGTATTTACAAGAGAACCACAAACAGATTTTTGGATTAACAGGAAGACTCAGAGATAAATGCTTTTAATTTATCTACCTTTACTAATTACGTGTTGCTGTAGCCCTTTGAAGGCTGCCCTCTAGAAGTTTGGAGAGGAAGAAAAGGAAACCAGAGAGGAAAAAAGTAATGAAAAACAGTCCTGAACTCCATGAAGTTTTGAAAAAAAAAACCTCACAGCTTTTATCTTGAGTTAGTCATCCTACAAAGGATGCTCCTACATGGCAAACAAAGCTATCAAGGGAAGCCCCTTTGAAATAAATATACACAGACTAGAGCCAAGAGAACAAACGGGGGTGAAAGGGAAGAATTTTCTCCCTGCCATGAGGTACCTGCGTTTCTTTGGGGTTAAAACAGAGAAATAACAGAATAGAGACAGCTATAACACGGCCTCCGCTTCCCAGAGGGCATCCTGAGAGAAGAGGCCCTGCAGGCCCCCAGCCAGCCTGCCCTGCAGAGCGTCCCCCCACCGCCGGCAGCGGGCGGGGAAGGGCAGCTCGCAGGGCACTATCTACGAGCGCCGAGCCGCCCTGCCTTCCCTCCTTCCGCAGGCCCCGGCCCCCTCCCGCGGAGGGCGGAGGAGTTGACAGCGGCCGCAGGCCCGCCGCGGCCCCTCCGAACCCGACAAAGAGGCCCGGCAGACGGCGAGGGGAGTGGTTGCAGGCCCCGGCGGCAGCTCGCCGGGACATCTGCGGCGGCGGGAGGCCCGGTCCGCCAGCGGAGCGAGGAAAAGCCGTACCTTGAAGTAACCGCCCTCGTAGAGGGTGTTGGGGGGCCCGAAGATCGCCACCTCCCAGTTGTAGAGGTCGGACTCGTCGACCAGGGTGATGCGGAAGCCCTCCACCGGCTCCTCCTGCAACGATTTCAGCTCCAGCATCAGCGCCTTCTGTGAGCTGCTCATCTGCTGTTGGGCCATGGTGCGGCGCGGCCCCCGCCGCCCAGGCTGCTGCTGCCGCTGCCCCGCCGCCGTCGCGCTGCCCCACAGGCCCCCCCGCCCCGCGCTGACAGCCGTCGCCGCCGCCACTTCCTTTTGTGACGGCGCCCACTCGCATCTGACCTCAGCGCGGCGCGCTGCGCCACACCAGGCCGCGCCCCGCCTCACGCCCCGCCCTTACCGGCGCACTTAAAGGGGCAGCGCTCTCCGCCACACCGTTTGTGGAGTGCGTGGGTGCGTGGTTCCTGGCGTAGCATCAGCCCTTACGGGCCAGGTCCACATCTCTCCTGAGGCAGAAGAGAAGTTGCGTGCAGAGCTATGAGTGGAATGGAGGGGGCGGTGTTCTGTGGGGGTCACGGGTGGGGCACAACCAGTCCGTGGTGCTGCACTGATAGACATTCACGGTCAAAAAAAGAGCAGCTTTTGTACAAAGGATGGGTTTTGAGGAGCGACCTTGCATGACCCAGGGTCCCCTAAAAATCCTGCAGCAACCCCCAAGCAGCAGTAGAAGAACAGGCAGTTATCTCTCCCACTGGTGTTGTTTTCACGTAGCTCCATGGATGTGTGAGGCGCTACAGGCAGAAAATGCAGTTTCAATCCTTCCTCCCATTTTTGGATATGGTTAAGGGAGAAAAATGTTTGCGGAGGTGGCAAGGTACATCGACCTGTGAATGTGAGCAAGCACCTCAGACCATGCTTGTGATCTCCTATTCCTTAGAATATGTTTTAGAATAGAATAGCATATACTAGCATAGTTCAGTTGGAAGGGACCTACAATGATCGTCTAGTCCAACTGCCTGACCACTTCAGGGCTGATCCAAAGTTAAAGCATTTTAATACCCAAATGCCTCTTAAACACTGACAGACATGGAGCATCAACCACCTCTCTAGGAAACCTGTTCTGATGTCTGTCCACTTTCTCTGCAAGTAAATGCTTCCAAATGTCAAGTCTAAACCTCCCCGATGCAGTTTTGAACCTTTCCCACAGTTCCTGCTGTATACCAGGGAGAAGAGCTCATCACCTCCCTCTCCACTTCCCCTCCTCAGGAAGCTGCAGAGAGCCACAAGGTCACAGAATCACAGAATGAACTAGGTTGAAAAAGACCTTTGAGATCAAGTCCAACCTATGACCTAACCTAACACCTCCTCATCAACTAAACTATGGCACTGAGTGCCACGTCCAGTCTTTTTTTAAACATGTCCAGGGATGGTGACTCCACCACCTCCCTGGGCAGATGACTCCATTGCCCAATCACTCTTTCAGTGAAGAATTTTTTTCTGACGTTGTCATGGTTTGACACTGGCCAAAGCCAGGCACTCACGAAAACCATTCACTCATTCTCCTCTGCTATAGTTGAGCAGAGGATGGGGGGAAAAAAACCAAAGGGCTCATGAGTTGCGATAAGGATTAGGAGAAAAACACTCTAAGGGCAAAACAGGTTCAAACTTAAATGGGATAAAGTAAATTTATTATTAACAGAGACAGAGGAGGATAACGAGGAATAAAATAAGCCTTTAAAACACCTTTCCCCTCCCCTCCCCCCCCCCCCCCAGCCCCTCCCTCCTTCCCACTGACAGTGCAGGGAGACAGGGCATGAGGGTTCTGGTCAGTTTCTTACTCGAAAAATCTTTCTTCAGTTCGCTTAGGGAAAAGAGTTTCTTTCTTTCTGCTGTGCCGTGGGGTCCTTCCCACGGGAGACAGTTCTCTATGAACTTCTCCAACATGATTCTAATTTTCACGAGTAGCAGTCCCGCCCGACCTGCTATAACATGAGTCCCTCCCACGGGCAAAACAGTATTCCCAAAACTGCATGACGTGGGTCATTTTAGTTCATGGGGCGTAGTCTGTTAAGGATAAGCTGCTCTAGTTTGGAAGCAAAGTCTCTCTATCTCTGGAAGCAAGGGTCTCTCTCTCTTCGAGTTTCCCAGTAGATTACAGCTTTTTAGCATCCACCCGCTCTGGCACGAGCACGTTTTCTCATGGGCTGCAAGTGGATCTCTGCATCCCCCCATGCACTTCATGGATTATAGGGAAACAATTTGTTGTATTATAGTCCTCACCACAGCTTGCAGAGAGATCTCGACTCCAAGGCTTGGAACACCTCCTCCCCCTCTTCCTTTTCACTGACTTTGGTGTTGCCATACTGGTTTTCTCCACATGTCCTTACTTTCTCCTCTTTCTCCGACTAAGAAGATAAAACTGCTGCTCATAAGTACCATTGTCAACAAATTCCACCAGTTCAAAGATTTCTGTAGGATTTTGTAGCACTGAGAAGTTGATCTCATCTGGATTCCGTGTCAGGGAATTGCTTGCCATGGTTTTGCTGCTGGCCATGTGGTCCCTGCCACCACTGCACAGGCGGTGCCGGCCGCCGTGGTGCCAGCACCATTCAGCACCTTGCTTCATGTGGGGCACCGAAAAGGAGAAGCTGCTGATGCCGCTTCTGCCCTTCTGCTCACAGCACGGCTGGCTAAAAGCGGCTAAGCAGGCAAAGTTCACTGCGAGTCGTGCTAAGATGGCAGCAGCCGCATGGCAGCGGCCACATGGCCTCAGCCACACTGAGATAGCCTCCAGTGGCTGCCTCGCCACCCCTGGGAAGAACTGCACGAGGTTTCTTTCCTCTTAAATATGTCATCACAGAGGCGTTACCAACTTCTCTAATTGGGCTAGCAGCATGTCCATCTTCAGAGCTGTCAGGGATTGGCTCTGCCAGACACAATAGAAGCTTTGAGCAGTTTCTCTCAGAAGCCACCTCTGTGGCTTCCCCTGGCCCCAGCAAAAAAACAGGCTGTGTTAAACCAACACAGATGTCTAACCTAAACTTTCCCCTGGCATAGCTTAAGACTGTGTCCTCTCATTCTGTCAGTGGTTGCCTGGGAGAAGAGACCGACCCCCACCTGACTAGAACCACCTTTCAGGTAGTTGTAGAGAGTGATAAGGGGTCTCCCCTGAGCTTCCTTTTTTCCAGGCTAAACAACCCCAGTTCCCTCAATCATTCCTCATAGGGCTTGTGTTCCAAGCCTTTCACCAGCTTTGTTGCCCTCCTCTGGACGCGTTCGAACATCTCAATGTCCTTCCTAAACTGAGGGGCCCAGAACTGGACACAGTACTCAAGGTGTGGCCTCACCAGTGCCAAGTACAGGGGAAGAATCACTTCCCTGGTCCTGCTGGCCACACTATTGCTGATACAGGCCAGGATGCCATTGACCTTCTTGGCCACTTGAGCACACTACTGGCTCATGTTCAGTCACCTGTTGACCAGCACCCTCAGGTCCCTTTCTACCTGGCCACTGTCCAGCCACTCTGCCCCCAGCCTGTAGTGCTGCAGGGGGTTGTTGTGGTCAAAGTGCAGGACTCAGCACTTGGACTTATTAAACTCCATGTTGTTGGACTTAGCCCATCTATCCAGCCTGTCTAGGTCCCTTTGCAGAGCCCTCCTACCCTCCAACAGATTGCCACATGCTCCCAGCTTGGTGTCTATCATGGTATCCCGCAGTGGTAGGGAGGAGAAGAGAGATCCAGCAGGCAGGAATTGTGCAGCAAGATTTATTTAATTAATTATTTTACAACTCTTATAGACTTTTTTCTTCATAGTCTAATTGGTCAAAGGATCAGCCACCCCTTGGGGTGATTGGCTAAAATCCTAAAACATCCATTGTCAAAATATTTTTCTACTGTACTATAAACAAAGGTTTGCAAGGTCGCAGGTGTTCATAGTTTATAGAACTCTACTAATATATTCCATGAGAGAGAAAAATATCTCACGGGACTGGAAAGAAGCAAGAGAAATTCTTGCTAGCAGAATATTGTATCCACATGTGAAGAACTCGTGACCCAGCATCTATCTTGGGTGTAGCCTTTTGACTGCCCAAGGTGTATCTTTAAGGCCCTTCAACTAAATACCTACCTTTATTCCCTTATTCTTGTCTAGTCTCTGTTTTTAGGTGGCCATCTCAGGCATCAATCAAAGAACCCAAAATTCTGCCGATGGCACCAGACCTTAAGCCACTTGTTGATAATGTGGGTTCTCCTGTTCCTTTCATCATTTGTCCCTGCCACTGAAGGGACTGAGCAGAACACCACCAGTGCTCCTGCCCCATCAACCACTCAACCCAGAGACCTGAAGTCCCTTTTAATTGCCCTCGTGCTCTTCTTTTCAATCTCATCACTGCCAGCCTGGAGTATCAGCAGTGGATAATAATCAGAGGGCTGAATCAGCCTAGGAAGTCTCCTGGTAATATCCCGTATCTGGGCTCCAGGGAGGCAGCAGACCTCCCTGTGGAATGGGTCCGGTCAACATACAGAGCCCTCTGTTCCCCCAAAAGGGAGTCACCTACTATGACTACCCTTCTTTTCTTTTTAATGCTAGAGGTAGTGATCCATCTGACAGATGAAGTGAAATTGGGAGGCTCTCTGTGCAGATTATTTTCTTCAATATCATCTGGCTGACCCTCTGGATCCAGGGCCTCATACCTATTCTGAAGTGGCACCTAGGTAGGTGATGGGGGTTGGGAGGAATTTTTATTAACTCCCCAAGTAGGGACCCATTTCCACTCTCCTTCATCTACTAGGTCTCCTCCTTCTGCCTGATGGTAGGAAGCATGGGAATCCTCTGATTCCTGGTGGGCTTCTCTCAGGGGTGGAAGGGTGAAACTCCACCAGTCTGTTTCCCTTTCACTTTCCCTAATACTCTTTAGTCTTTCTACTTCCTCTTTAAGCTCGGCCACCAGACAGAGGAGATCATTCACCTGTTTGCATGCAGGTGTCTTTTGCACCATCCCCTGGTACTACTAACAGGCCCAGACACTCCTTACAGGAAGTGGTCTGGACAGATGTGTCCTTCTTGGGGGGTTCTGTTTGGGTTGGTACACTTTTACTAGTGTATTGGTTTTGCACGGCCTGGTTTTTGGCAGCAGGGGGGCCACAGAGGAGGCTCCTGTGAGGAGCTCCTGGAGGTTTCCACCATGTCCAGCAGAGCCACTCCCTGATGGCTCTGAAAGATGGGCATGCTGCTGGCCAAAACTGGGCCAATGAGAGAGGTTGGTAACGTCTCTGTGATGACTTATTTAAGAAGAAAATCAAAGCAAAGTCACAAGGTTTTGTCTTCTAGTCAGAGAAGAGGAAGAGGTGAGAACATGTGAGGGAAAACAACATGGTGACACCAAGGTCAGTGGAGAAGGAGGGGGAGGAGGTGCTCCAGATGCCGGAGCCAAGATTCCTCTGCAGGCCGTGGTGAGGACCATGGCGAAGCAGGCTGTTCCCCTGCAGCCCATAGGTCCATGGGGGATGCAGAGATCCACCTGCAGCCTGTGGGGCAGGTGCCCATGCCAGAGCGGGTGGATGCCTGAAGGAGGCTGTGGTCCAGTGGAAGACCCGGTGGAGAGAGGGGGCCCTTGCTTCCAGGCTGGAGCAGCTTGTCCTTGGAGGGAGGACTGCACCCTGTGGAAGAGAGACCCACGGTGCAGCAGTTTTGGGAGGACTGTGTGCCTGTGGGAGGGACTCACGTTGCAGCAGATGTGGTAGGACTGCTGCTTGTGAGATTGGAACCATGTTGGAGAGGTTCATGGAGAACTGTCTCCCATGGGAGGGACCCCACAGCGTAGCAGGGGAAGGACTCCTCTCCCAGAGCAGCAGAAGAGAATCTTGGTGATGATCTGACCAAACCCCCATACCCTGTCTCCCTGTGCTGTCGGTGGTAAGGAGGGAGGGGCTGGGGGAAAAAGGTGTTTTAAGGGCTTATTTTACTTCTCATTATCCTCCTCTGATTCTGTTAGCAATAAATTCACTTTGTAACTTTAAGTTAAGCCTGTTTTGCCCTTGAAGTGGTTTTTTTTTTTTTCCTCCCAGTCCTTAGCTCATGGAGCCTTTGTTAACTTTTTTTTCTCTTTCTCTCCTCTGCCCAGCTGTGGCAGGGGAGGGTGAGCGAATGACTCTCTTGGGTGCCTGGCATTGGGCCAGTGTCAAACCACGACAACTAGCTATAGCTTTTGATAGTTTTGAGACCATTTCTGAAAAAAACCCAAAACCAACCAACCAAACCTCAACACAAAATAAAAACCCCACTAGCAGGAGGATGACTAACCCTGCCTGATTGTCGTGCCTCTATGAACTGCCGTGCAAACTGCCGTGCCACGCCCCTGTTTTCCCGCTCCTGTTTGCTGCGCTCCCTAAAGCCTTCTTTTAATAGCACCTCCGATGGCCGGAGGAAGTCCCTCCCTGCGCCTGAATGGCCGACGAGAGGGTCACCCCTCAGCCTCCTTTTCTCCAAAGTAGACAAACCCAGAGCCCTCAGCTGATCCTCATAGGACGTTCCTTCCAGCCCTTTCACCAGCTTTGTTGCCTTCTCTTGGATGCATTCACGTACTTTAACATCCTTCTTAAATTGTCTTGAGTTGATGGACATAATGTTTTGTCAATACAGGATCCGGTTGACTGGCAAGATACGTGGGCTGGGAGCTGTGCTCTTACTTTGGTGCCAGGCTTCTTGGGTAGCAAGTACTTCCATCACCATTGTGTTTGACCAACCATCTCATCTGAGCCACATCTGGAAGGGTTGCAGATATGATGCTCTCAGCAGTGCTCTCTCCAGGAGAGAAAAAGCTCTTCACCTCTGCCCACCACATCCAATTTGGCCCCATGTCAGGGGTCAGTAATGAATCTTTGGCTTCATCTCTATTCTTCCCAATCCCAACATCTTGGTCCCAACTGCCCATGTTTCATTACTGCTCCCTGCTCCCCAAGCCTTATCAGCTCCATTCACACCTCCATCCCTGCCTCCCAAATGCCCAAGTTTAACATCATGGCCACCATCATTCCCAAATGCCCCAACCCCAGCATCCACTTACAGCTGCCCCTCCACATGACCTTTTTCCATTACTAATGAGTCTAATAATGTGTCCAACCTGGACGGCCATGCTGTGACCTTCCCCAGTTGATGCCAGCCAGCAAGGACCTGATCCGTTAACGCAGCATCCCAGCTCACACCATGGTCAAACAGGTGGCTCCAGGAAGGGGAAGTCTCATTGGGAGAGTAGGAGGCCACATGTGCCATTAACCCCAACCTGGCAGCAGAACTTGTCTCTATAAACTGGACCTCAAGATGTCACCAGTGCCTGATGTAAATCTGAGATGAAAATGTCTCTTCAATTTCTTTCTGCTTTGTTCTTATCATCTATTTTTAATATTTATTTTTTCTTCTCTTTCCTCCTTCCTGCAAGTCATGTTCATGAAGGATGACAAACTGAGAGTTAACTCCTCTGCTTATCAACAGCAGAAGCCTTGAAAATGTAAACACTGTCTTGGTGTCACGTTAGAGGGTTACTGCCCCATGAGCTGGCAGAGAGAGAGGACAAAAGGTGGGAAGATGGGGCAGGTCCCACCTATGCAACTTTGTTCTTGGGGCAGGATCACCTCACAAAATATTCTTCAGTACTTTAGCCAATTTCTTTCCTGAGTGGCTCAAAGGATGAAATATCTGCTCCTTCCTCTAGGACACTGGACTTGCCTGGGCTAAAAGACAACACCATCTCCTCTCCTGCTGCCTCCTCCCTGCTCCTCTGCTCTGCTGAGGCATCAGCAGGGATCTCAGGGACTCTGAGCTAGATTTTAACACCATCTCACCCCTGGGACATCAGATGGATGCTCCTGTGATGGAAAAGATTAGGCAAGGGGTAGGAGCTCTGCTCATCTCCCCTGTGAACTGCTTACAGCCCCCTCCAGAGCCCCTTGTAACTCAAACCACAGACAGCTATTCCTTGGGCTGTACTGAAGCAGAGCAGGACACCTGGAGGTCTACCTCATTACCCTCCTGCCCCAAGGCAGTAATATCTTGTCCCAAACAGCCCAAGAGATATTTGCCCAACCCATTCTTTAATATTTGTCCTTCAAACTGCCCAAAGTGGAAATTCGCTTGCTCCTGGGTCAATGTGTCTCTGGGCTCAGCTCACCTCACCTCCCTGTTAGAGAGCTGTTATGTGTGTCCCCCCTCATGAAGCTCATACTGTTTCTTCTTGTCCAGACCACTATGGGGATATGGAAGATAGAGAGAGGGGCCAGGATTATTTCCTCCATCTCCTTCCTGAAGTGCCATTGTCCAGACTGGATGCAAATCTCCAGCCAATACCATACCAGTGTTAGCAGCATATTGTTCCCACCACAGCAGCACACATTGCCTGTGGGCCAAGGGGAAACAGCACTTGGGGCTTTTCAGGCTGGTTTCTCAGCCCCAGAGGAACTGGTGATAGAAGAATCTTGGGTTGCTTCAATTATTTACACTAGATACCTCGGTCTCAGACCAAAGGGCAGACAAGCACCACAGTGATAGATCTCAGCCCAGGCACTAATGCCCTGTTGCTGAGGAAATATTTCCTCCTAAAAATCCCTGAGCATTTAACAAGGGAAATCAAAGTGCAATTGTCTGCTCTGCTGCCCAAGTGAGCAATGCTTGCTTCATGGGGTGATTCTCACCTCCAGAAAAAGAGAACAGGTGTACAAGAGTCCTCACCTTTACATTGGCACCTATATAGGTTTCTATATTTGGGGAAGAGAGCATCTGAGTACTCAAAGGAAGCAACTATGAATCTTTGAGAATAAAGATATGTCCAAAATTCACCTTTTGGCTCTCTTTCACCTAAAAATAGGGCAAGTTGATCCTCAGGCAGAATTCATCACAGGGATGACGATGCTTTTGAGCATCAGTCAGCAGCATCTGGGTTAATGGGAAACTTGGGCCACACCAACCCCCTGCAGTGCTGCAGACTGGGGGCAGTGGCTGGAAAGCTGCCCAAGAGAAAAGGACCTGAGGGTGCTGGTCAACAGCTGGCTGAACAAAAGCCAGTAGGTGCCCAGGTGGCCAAGAAGGCCAGTGGCATCCTGGCTTGTATCAGCAATAGTGGGCCAGCAGGACCAGGGAAGTGATTGTCCCTCTGTACTTGGCATTGGTGAGGCTGCACCTTGAGTACTGTGTCCGGTTCTTGGCCTCTCACTACAAGACAGACATTGAGGAGATGGAGCATGTCCAGAAAAGAGCAACGAAGCTGGTGAAGGGTCTAGAGAGCAAGTCCTATGAGGAGCCACTGTGGGAGCTGGGGTTGTTTATCCTGGAGAAAAGGAGGCTCAGGGAACACCTTAAAGAAGGTTGTAGCAAGGTGAGGGTTGGCCTCTTCTCCCAGACAACTAGTGACAGGACAAGGACACGGCCTCAAGCTGTGCCAGGGGAGGTTTAGGTTGAATGTCAGGAGGAATTTCTTCACAGAAAGGGTTGTCAGGCATTGGAAGGGGCTGCCCAGGGATGTGGTGGAGTCACTATCCATGGAGGTATTCGAGAAATGACTGGACGCGGCACTCAGTGCTCTGGTCTAATTGACAAGGTGGTGATAGGTCACAGGTTGGACTTGATGATCTTGGAGGTGTTTTCCAACCTAAATGATTCTGTGATTCTGTAAAGTAGCCACCAGCAGAGAAGCGCAAAGTTTGGAAGATTCAGAACAAAGCATAAGAAAAATGAAAAGAAACAAAAGATCTTTAGTGGGTGTTTTTAAACCTTATTTTGATTTACTCTTTTTCCTGCTTGTTTAAATTTGGATGAAATAGTTGTCTTTTTCTTTTTTTTGCCTTTTATTCTACTTTGCTCTTTTAAAATGAATGAAGTCCATCACAAGGGCTTGATAAAAGTGTCATCAAGATGCCTGCTGCTGCTCTCATTCAGCTGATGAATAAATTATAATCACATTACAATGCTATTTCAGCTGTGATTCCAGGACCTGGGGAGGATGACGGCTGTGACCTTATGCCTGTCAGACAGTGGTCTGCATTTCCAAAGAGTTTGTGTAACTGACTGTTCAGGTCATCTTACACCTCCTTTTCTAGGCTCGGTGTGCAGAAATATCTGAGCCTGTTCAACCTGCCAGCTATAGGGACAGTCCTCCATCCGCACAAAGTGGTGGTGGTGCATGTTGTTGTCCTCAGAGGCTTCTGATCTGATTTGTCTTGAAGCTTGAAGTGACCATTGTCACCCTCCAAAGCAGAAATCTGGGACATCTCCCTTTATTGATGACGATGTAACTGAGATATCTATATGGTTCGGTCCCAACAATAGTTTCTGTGTTGGGGACTGGTGTTTTAGGTTATTCTTGTTGCACAAGACATCCCTGTCTCAAGCATTGCAGTGCGGCTGAGATGGTGTGGTTTAGCGGGGGGGAGGGGGTCCTGGGTGCAGGGGAACCAGCCAGAGTCACAACACGAACACCGATATGATTTGAGCATCGTGCTCCGGTTTTATTGTTTACTTACACCAAGTTATACTTTGCAAAGTTCATGCCCCATTCCCACGAAACAGCCTCTAAGCAGCGGGGGAGCTGACCAGTGTATACCTTTTCCCAAGGCTGTTCAAGGCTGCCTGCTGTCAAGTGTCTTGCAAGCCTGTCTTCAGCCTGAGGCCCCGTCAGGGGTATTCTGCAACAACCCTGGGGTACCCAAGCTCACCTGGGGTATCATATGCCCCTGTTCCACAAGGAATTCCTCTACATATCCCCCGTTTTCTTTTTGGGCAACCCAGGCCTGGTTGATGATCTTTCGCAGCCCCACTTTAAGGCAAGAAAAAATACACCCAAGTACTATTAAGCCTAATATAACTACAAATAGCAATCGGCAGCCTTCTACTACCAAGGTACACAGCCATCTGGTGATACCCAGACCCTTAAGCCAATCTCCAATAGGGTCGTCTATCTCCTGAAGGTTGTGCAGGCCCCTCTGGAGGTCAGAGAGGTGCTTGTGAATTGAGACAGAGTGGTCAGAAAGATTCATACAGCACATACCCTGGAACTCTTCACAGCCGTGGCCGTGAGCTAATAGTAGAAAATCGATGGCTGCATGATTTTGTAATACTATATGTCTAACACTAGTAACATCTGCGCTTAGCTCGTCAAGCATCTGCGAAGTTATGTTTAACACATCCCTCGCCCAGCAAGCAAGTTTATGCAAAATAGCGTGAGCCCTGGCTGCTGAAGCACCAGGTAAAAACATAGATGCTAGCCAAATTAACTGCCTTCACTCAATCTAAGTGGGCAGACAGCTGATCAAAGATGTCCGCCAATGCCCTTGTCTAAAGACAGTCAAAACAATTCCCCACTCTACCTCTGTGTCTGGTGCCATATGCAAGAATTTATGCAATTCCCCTTCTTGGTTCCGCCTTTGCAGAGGGTTCCCTGACACCCACCACAAGTCACTAGCTACCGCCCAGGGCAGCTGTTACGTTCGCCACAGTCTTGCTATTTCTCCTGCTACGGAGAGTGGTGGATTGTTGCAGAATGATTAGAGGATTAGAGACATGGATTATTGATAAAGGGAACAAATCAATAACAGAACTGTACAAGAAAAAGCCTGCAAGCAAAAGCCTGCATGAGAAAAAGCCTCCATGAGAAAATGCCTGCATGAGAAACAGGCCTGGGAACAAAAAGGGAGCTTTTAGGAGGTACAGTGCTGTTCTGATAAAGATGTGCTGACCATGAGAAGGGAGGAAAAACTTTGATCTCTCAAGACAAAACATAAAGCTTGCCAAATGTAGTCTTTTATCTAACCCAATTATGTAGAAGTAAGAATGCGCCTTTGTAAGTTTAAACTAATTAAAGAACTGATAAGCCTGTATACTTTCACACTATATAAGTGCCTTTGTATTGCTAATAAACGAAGCTTGCTTACCAATCACATTGATTGCCTGCATGGTTTCCCCCACCGAAGGCAGTGGATCTGGCAAGTTCTCAGCCCCTTCACTCAGCCACGTCTGCAGCCTCTCTCAAGGCTTCTCAGGACGGAGGTCCCAGAGTTCCAGCTGGTGTAGTAGTGATGTCACTTTCCTCAGGAGCCGATGCTGACTGCGCCTTTTCGCTTCGGGGTCCTGTATGCGTAGCACAGCACCACTTGCTGGGCACCCCTCTGGTCAGTGCTGCGGCGATGACTTGTCCCTGTTTTTTCAGGACATTCTGCAGCGTTGCAGTAAAGGCAGCTGTTTGAGATGACTGTTTTGCACGGGTAGCACCTGCTGCTCCCTGGGGCAGCATGGCAAGAATCGTCTTAGTTTGCCTATTAGCATTTTCAAAGGCAAGTGTTTGGAACATTTGCTCTTGGAGCTCTTCAGAGAGCTCAGTTGCATCCTTTAAGGCTGCTGACAGACGGTCAATGAACTGACCATATGGCTCTGACAGCCCCTGTCGGACTGCTGCAAACGGAGGTGACTTCTTCTTTTCAGGTACTGACAACAAGGCTTTGTGGGCAAGAATCTGTGACAACTGATGAATGATGGTGGACATGGTCAGCTGTGTCACCGTTGCTCCATAAGTCCCACTGCCAGTTAGCATGTCAGCTTGGATCTCATACAGTGAGTCTTGTGTATCACCTTGGTGTTTGCTAGCTTCTTCTTGTGCTATCCGCTTCCACATTCGCTCCCAAAGCAGGAACTGTGAAGGGGTTAATAACAATTGTGCGATGTTGATGCAATCATTAGGACACAGGACATCTGGCACTGGGTCAGTCCTCACCGTCGGGGCTGATGGGGGCGATGGATGCACCTCCCCTCGCGGGAAAGGCGGCGCCATAGGCACTGTGCCCAGTCCTCCCGACGGGAACGTAGGAGTTCTGGTGGCTATCTTGACCAGTGGGGCCACGGGACGCCACGGTGCTGATGGTGTAATATCCCAAGCCTTGGACTCCAGCGCGTCCTGCCGCGTAGATAATTCAGCAAGCTTTTTGATTATGTCATACATCATCTCTTGGTGGTTCTCCTCCTCTTGGGGCTGACCCCCGGCAGCCCTGGCTGGCTCTGGCTTCGCGGGCAACAAAGTCGTAGAGGCTGCTTCACCGTCAGACGTTGCTCTGCTGTCTGGCAGAGGGGGGTTGCGCCCTGCCGTTTTTGGCCAAGCACTAGGACCGCTCGTTTCTCCTTTTCCCGCCTGCATCCCGCCCCCTGAGTCGGGCAGCTCTGCTTCCGCCTTTGCAGCCATTTCTCCCTCAGACATCGGTGGGGTAACTTCCTTCCCCGCCGAGTCCAGCAACTCCCGCAATGAATGTAGGGGTGCTGCTGTGCCCTTAATCGGTCTACCCGCGGCCAGCCCGAAGAACCGTGCAACCCTGGACTCCGCCCTGGTTCCCGGCCGCTGCTTCGTAAGACCCTCGTCCGTTTCCTTCCCAGAGCCACCACGCCCTAAAGCTTCAATGGCCGCCGTGGCCACTATCCTTTCTGCTTTCATCTCTGCAAGAGTGTTAGTTACTGCTCTCCAGGTTAAGCCGAGAGCTTTTGCTTCTTTAGCTTCCTTTCCACCCTCAATTGTGGACAGCCACAATTCCTTCCCTACTTCCCACCACGCTAAGGTCAAAACCAAAACCGAAGTGTATCTCAATAATCCATGTTCCCGGGCCCACGTAACGAGGGCATTCAGATCTCAGTCTTTCACAATCTCGCCTCTCTTAGAGAGGATACTAGCTAGGAGTCCAGTCCCGGCCTCGTAATCCATAGCTTCCTATTACCGCAGGCCTGGTTCCTACGGTATATCACCGTGTCCCGCAGCCATAGGGAGGAGGAGGAGGAGAAGATCCAGCAGGCAGGAATTGTGCAGCAAGATTGATTTATTTAATTATTTTACAAACTCTTTTATAGACTTTTTTCTTCATAGTTTAATTGGACAAAGGACCAGCCACCCCTTGGGGGTGATTGGCCAAAATCCTAAAACATCCATTATCAAAATATTTTCTACTATACCATAAACAAGACTTTCCAAGGTTGCAGGTGGCTTGGTTGTTTACATTCCCTGCTACCTCTTCTGTGAGAAAGAAAAGTCTCTCACGGACTTAGAAAAATAACAAGAAGATCCTCACTAACAGCATTTTTGTACCTACAATTCCCCCTTTTTGTTTTATAAGATAACAACCCTACTATTAATCCTAAATAGAAATCTACATCAGTTATTAATTCTAAAAATGTCCTTAAGGCTTTAACTATCTGACTCCATAACAAGAAATTTAAAGTTCAGTCTCTGCTTGTGGAAGGACCATCCCAGTCTCTGCTTGTAGAAGGACCATCTGCCTGATGGTTGACATCCTGGTCATCATCAGAAGAGTCATTAGGCTGATGATCTACATTCTGGTCACCATTTGGATGGTTGGCGTTCTGGCCATCATTTGGAGGTTGCCTGTTCTGCCTCTGGTGCCGTAGGTCAGGGCGAACGCATTTTGAAGGTAGCCACCGTACCCCAGTATCTGTGGAAACGCAAGCATACCCACGACCCCAAACGATAAGCTCATGTGGGCCTTCCCACTGGTTAGTGAGTAAATTCCGCACCCAGACTTTTGCCCGGGGCAGCTGTCTGTCGCCTGCAGACTGCAATGAGAGAAAATGATTCAGAATAACAGGATTATTTGAATTTTGTGGTACTGTAAGGTGATTAATTGTATACAAAGCTTTTGCTAGTCGGCTCTGTGGAGTTTCTCCATGCATCCCCCTTTTCTGTTTGTCCAAAACATGCTTCAAGGTACCATGAGCGCGTTCGACAATGGCTTGGCCAGTAGGAGAATGTGGGATACCAAAGGTATGGTCTACACCCCATAGGTGTAAGAACTGCCGCGTCTTCTCCGAGGCGTAGGCAGGACCATTATCGGTTTTCACAGAAGCTGCCACGCCCAGGACTGAGAAAGCCAATTTCCAATGGGCAATGACATCACGGCCCTTCTCTCCAGTGTGAGCAGTAGCCCACATAGCCGAGGAGAAAGTGTCAATAGACACGTGCACATATTTCAGCCGACCAAATTCTGGGATGTGAGTTACATCCGTTTGCCAAATCTGCAAGGCTTTTAGCCCTCTGGGGTTTACCCCCGCTGGCAAAGGCGCAGCGAGTCCGTGACAGTCAGCACAAGCGCTGACAATGTCGCACGCCTCAGTTGGCGTTTAATGGAACTGCTTCTGCAGGGTATGTGCACTCTGATGGAAGAAACCGTGCGATGCCTTGGCTTGTGCAATTTTGTCAGGCTGAGGCCCTACCCACGCAGAGTTGGCCAGCATGTCAGCCCTGGCATTGCCTTCTGTTAGAAACCCTGGTAAATTGGTGTGGCTTCGAATGTGCAGAATGTAATACGGATGCACTCGAGCCTGAATTGCAGACCACAAGGTTTGCAACAGTGAAAACAGAGCCGCATTGTTCACCTCCTTTAGAAGTGAACAATCTAAGCGTTGGGTTATATCTGCTACATAAGCAGAGTCAGTAACCAAATTCAAAGGTTCCTGTGAGAATCGCTGAAAAGCCATGGTAACAGCCCTTAATTCAACTAACTGAGCAGAGCCTGACTCGTGTTCCTTCAGCACCTGCCATTCTGATCCCTCCTTCCAGGTAACAATGGCTTTCCCAGTTTTCCCTGAACCATCTGTAAAGACGGTGGGTCCTTGCACCGGCACTCGGCTATTTCTCGGCCGCAAGGAAAGTATGGTCGATTTTGCCAATTGCAGTAATTTATGGCTGGGCAGATGGTAAGTGATCTGCCCTGAAAAGTTTTGCAGCGCGCTTTGCAAAGGAGCACTATGGATGAGGCTCCACTCAAAGTATTCCTTTGAGATCGGAATGACAATTACTGCAGGATCCGCAGCCATCAGTTGCAAACACCGTTGACGGCATTTGATTATCAGAGAAGCGACCAATTCAAACACTGTGGTCACCGTCCTTTTTGGCTGGTGAGGCAAAAAGACCCATTCTAGGATATGCAAAGGATCAGGCCATTGTGTATTCCACTGGCCAATGATACCTGTAGGATGGAGATCTGGAATAGTAATGAAAACAGTGATAGCAATGGAGGGATCCACTCGATAAACCTGACAAGCGGAAACAGCCCGTTGAACCTCCTGCAGCGCTCATCGCGCTTCCGGAGTCAACTCCCGAGGTGAATTCAGACCAGGGTCCCCTTTTAATATATTAAAAAGAGGGGAAAGCTGCTTTGCAGTTAGACCTAAATAAGGTCGTAACCAATTGATGACACCCAACAGCTTTTGAGCATCATTCAAGGTTTTAATTGAGTCCGGGAATTGCACCTCTTGGCGTTGAATAGTTTGGTCCAAAATTTTCACTCCTAAATATTTCCAAGGAGGATGCTGTTGAACTTTCTCCAGAGCTACCTCTAATCCATAGGCATGCAGAGCAGTGAGCAGCTGAGGCTGTATTCTCAGCAGCTCGTCCTGTGTGGACGCTGCCACCAGGATATCATCCATGTAATGGTAGCAGCATGCATCAGGAAACTGCTTGCAAACTCCGGCTAAAGCTTGGGAGACATACCACTGACAGATAATTGGGCTGTTCCTCATCCCTTGAGGGAGGACCTTCCATTGGTATCTCTTAGCAGGTTCAGCATTGTTAATGGCAGGCACAGTAAAGGCAAATTTTGGTTTGTCATCAGGATGCAAAGGAATTGTGAAAAAACAATCCTTTAAATCAATGATCAGGATGTCCCACCCCGTAGGAATCATGGTGGGAGAGGGCATGCCAGGCTGCAATGCCCCCATACCTTCCATTACTGCATTAACTTTCCGGAGGTCCTGCAATAACCTCCATTTCCCTGATTTCTTCTTAATTACGAAAACAGGAGTGTTCCAGGGGCTAGTAGAAGGTTCAAGGTGCCCCTGTTGTAACTGTTCCTGAACCAGCTGATGAAGGGCGTCTAACTTCTCTTTTGGTAGGGGCCACTGCGGCTCAAAGACTGGTGTGTTAGTCAACCACTGCAAAGGCAGTGTAGGATACTGTGCGCCCTTACACACAGTGACCCCTGCTAAAAATTTGTCCCAATCCGTACGCCCCAAGCTGCCAACACGTCCCGTCCCCAAAGGTTAAGGGAAGTGGTAGCAACATAAGGCCTAATTGTAGCTGTGTGCCCCTCTGAATCCTTCACCACCACAGGCCGTTCGCTTAAATAGCTCTGTGTGGTTCCTCCTAATCCTGCGATGGCCGATCCCACCGGGGCTAAAGGCCATGAGGGAGGCCATGCAGAGAAGGAGATGATAGTTACATCAGCACCCGTATCAATCAAACCTCGAAGCTGAGTTCGGGGTGGCCGGGTGTTCGGCAGGATCAGGGTACATGTCATCTGTGGCCTTTGGTCAGAGATGTCTGCAGTCCAGAAGGCCTGTGGAAGTCCCGTAGATCCACTGCCGTTATCTTCGTGAATTTGTTCTATCCTGGGGACACAAGACTTAAAAGGCACTAATTTAGCAAGGCAGGTCTTTTCAGGAATAGTGACGGGGGTTTTTGCGTGGAGACCATAGCGCAAATCTGACCTTTAAAGTCAGCATCAATAACTCCCGAGTGCACTAAGATTCCTTGATGGGCAATGTCAGGTTTTCCCATCAGCATTGCACTGGATCCCTGGCCTAAGGGTCCATATGCGTCCAAGGGAACCTTATAAATACCGCTAGAGTCTAAGACGACTGCGGCTGCGGTGTGGACATCAAACCCGTCTGATCCGTGGGTGCTGTCTCTAGGGTGGCAGGGTAGGCCTGTGCCTGTGCCTGTGCCACTCTCTGGGGGAGCGACTGCATCGGAGAGCAATTCCCCCTCCTTGCACCCCGGCGGAAGTTTCCCGACAAAGGCTGACCATTGGCATGAGTCCGGGATCTACAGTAGCCCGTGCAATGCCCTGGCCTGCCACACCTCTTGCACTGGGGGATCGGTGTGTTTTCTTTTTGGCTCGGCTTAGGCCGCTTCCGTTTTTTCACCTGTTTTGGTTGCTTTGGTTCACGACCGGAAGATGCGTGAACAGGCTGCAGGAACACAGCCAAAGCAGTCCTTTTCTGGTTCCCAGATCCCACCTTAGCGCAGGCTTCGACCATGTCTGTTACCTCAGGATCCCCTGGTAAGGCATCTATGATTTTTCTGCATTCCTCGTTTGCGTTATCTCTCACTAACTGCCTCAACAACAACTGCCTTAACCCGTCATCTTCAACCTGCTTCTCGAGAGAAGCAGCAACTTTCTCTACAAAAGAAAGGAATGACTCTGACTTGTCTTGAACTATTTCAGTATATCGCTTTCTGGGTGCTGACAACTCTATAGTTTTCAACAGGGCAGCCATGCCGACCTGTTGAGCTTGCTGCAGGATGCTAGAGGGCAAGTTACCCTGTAGACTGGGATCAGAGAAGGGACCAGTCCCCATCAAAGCATCCACTCCTGCTGTCTGTCTAGGATCATCAGCAGGGAGCTGCAAATTTGCCAATGCAGTCTTGTTGGCCAGCTTTCTCCAGGTTGTTTCAAAAACTGTAAATTGTACAGGTTGAAATAGAATTTGACCTAAGTGCCTGATATCAAATGGAGAAAGCAAATCTGTATTTATCACCCTTATTATCTGCATAACCTCAGCAGAACCTAGCCCATATTTTGCCACCTTGGATTGGAGGTCCTGGGCAACTTTCCAAGCAATTACCTCATGCTTGTCATGCTCTCCTGAATCTGGGAGAGCCTTATACACTGGGAAAGCTTGGATCTCCCCTTTTGGGGAACCAGTACCATCCTGAACTTCTGGCACAGCCTGCGGATGGAGTGTAACAGCTCCCCGGTTACTCCCAGAATCCTTAGATCTATTTGGCATTCCAAGGATTTCTAATAACCTCCAGTCACCCTCCCCCAATGCTTGCATCTTAATAGACTCTAAGAAGCGATTATAATGCGTCGGACGCACTGTTACCGTGCAGTCCGGAAAGGTCCAGGGGCGAGACCGGCGCAGCCTTTTTCTTCGCCGCGCGGCTACAGCCGCCTGACGACCTGGGGCCAGAACCTCATCTGCCTCACTGCCTGACGAGGAATCATCAGGCAAAGGCAACTTTGGGGTGCTGGGAGAGAACAGGAACGTACGGGGAGGGGGGGCACCTTGGCTAAGTTCGCCAGAGCCAGAACAGACAGGACAGACTGCAGCTGGCTGCGCGGCAGTTTTTACAGCAGTGTCTTTACGGGAGGCCGTCTCGGCCAGATCCGACCGAGCCGGTACTGAAGCTGCAGCCGACTCTGGGGCTACGGCTGCGCCCGGCGCCACGGCCGTCTCCCGCACAGCAGCCGCGTTCGGCGCAGTCGCTGCTTCCGCTGCTGTTTCGCGCTCCCCGGGCACGCTCGGCGCCGCCGTCTCTGGCCGGCGCTCTGCGGACGCGCCCGGCGCCGCTGCTGGTCCGTTCTCTGCGGACGCTCCCGGCGCCGCCGTCTCTGCCCGCCGCTCAGCAGCCGCCGCCGCTTCCGGGTTTCCCCGCGGCAGCGCTGTTCCTGGTTTCGCCGCTGGCCGCGCCGTTTCTCGGCTCGGAGCCGCGGCTCCCGCTTCTGGTGGGGGGGGCGCGGGCGGCGCGGACGGCACGGCCGGCGCTGGCACCGCTTGCGGCGCGGGCTCAGGCATTCGCCGCTCTAACAGGCTGAGCAAGTCCTCCATCCTACGGGATAGGTTTCGTAGCTCTGCCAGAAAGGGCAAATGCTGCATAAAAAGGTCCATGGTTCGGTTCTGCGACTGCGCAGAATAGTCCAGCGCCAGGGAGGGCAGCGGGCCATAGCCAGGCAGTCCCGGGAGGGGCACGCCCGGCGCTACGCCCGCTAAGTTAGATCCAGGTGCATACGGAACCGAACTAGGAGCCGCTCTGGGGGTCCAGTTGGCTAAGCCGCTGATCTGCAGCCCTGGATAAGCCATGGCCGCCGTCCAGCCAAACGGCAAGGCAGGCTGTGCGCCCTGCCTCTGCCCTGACCCCCCCGCCTCTGGCGGCGCGGGGTCCCTGTGGGCTGCGGAGTCCTGAGACTGTGCAGGGTGAGCCGGCGCAGGCTCTGCCTGTGGAGCCGGGGGGGTTATTCCAAATCCACCATCACTTGCCCCGGAAGCCCAGTCAGCGGGACCCCCCTCGGACATTCCTCCGTCACTCATCACCGAGACAGGCGAGCCAGCCCTGCTATCACAGTCAAGGGCTGTCAGCAGAATAAATAACGAACGCCAGGTTTTGTATAATTCTAACGCTGCCGGCTCCCCTGTTGGGAGCTCGTGTCGGACAGTGCATCCGAGCTCTTGCCATAAGGAAAAGTCCAGGGCAGTATCTCTGTCCATGGAAATCCCTTTTAAAGCAGCCCAGTCTAATAATTCCCGAACTGAGTTTTCAGGAATGGAGGTGCGCAATATGCTAAACACACCTTTCCAGACCAGTACGACAGCGTCGTTCTGTGAGCCGCTGTTCGCCATTTCTCAGTCCTGTCGGACCTCCCGGTCCCGGGGGGAAGGGGAACAGCGTACCTCTACAGGAATTCGGCTTGGCTCGCAGCAGCAGGACACGTCAGAGAGTGCAAATCACGTCGGGCAGCACCAAATATTACCGCAGGCCTGGTTCCTACGGTATATCACCGTGTCCCGCAGCCATAGGGAGGAGGAGGAGGAGAAGATCCAGCAGGCAGGAATTGTGCAGCAAGATTGATTTATTTAATTATTTTACAAACTCTTTTATAGACTTTTTTCTTCATAGTCTAATTGGACAAAGGACCAGCCACCCCTTGGGGGTGATTGGCCAAAATCCTAAAACATCCATTATCAAAATATTTTCTACTATACCATAAACAAGACTTTCCAAGGTTGCAGGTGGCTTGGTTGTTTACATTCCCTGCTACCTCTTCTGTGAGAAAGAAAAGTCTCTCACGGACTTAGAAAAATAACAAGAAGATCCTCACTAACAGCATTTTTGTACCTACAGCTTCCCACCTGCGGGCGCTCGCTCGGCCATGTGAACTACGGTCTCCGGCCACTCGGCTTTGAGGCTTAGACCCCGGCTTTTCTCAGCTTTGGGGCTTATCCTCCGGCCTTTTAATCAGCTTTGAGACCGGGCCCCCGGCTTTACTCGGTTTGGGGCCACCTGCTCTGATTCCCCAGGCTCCAGCACCGATACGATGAATAGGACTCTTACCGCATTTAAGTGAACCTGCATGTAGCAAAACTCACTCGGGTCCCTGCCGTTCGGGTGCCAGGTTTAGCGGGGGGGGGGGGGGGGGGGGGGCGGGCGAGTCCCGGGTGCAGGAGAACCAGCCAGAGTCACAACACGAACACCGATATGATTTGAGCATCGTGCTCCGGTTTTATTGTTTACTTACACCAAGTTATACTTTGCAAAGTTCACGCCCCATTCCCACGAAACAGCCTCTAAGCAGCGGGGGAGCTGACCAGTGTATAACTTTTCCCAAGGCTGTTCAAGGCTGCCTGCTGTCAAGTGTCTTGCAAGCCTGTCTTCAGCCTGAGGCCCCGTCAGGGGTACTTCTGCAACAACCCTGGGGTGCCCAAGCTCTCCTGGGGTATCATATGCCCCCGTTCCACAAGGAATTCCTCTACAGTGTGGTATATTGGTTTTGCATGGCCTTTTTTTTTTGGTAGTGGGGAAGCCACAGAGGTGGCTTCTGTGAGAAGCTGCTAGAAGCTTCCACCATGTCTGGCAGAGCCAATCCCTGATGGCTGAAAAGATGGATCTGCCACAGGCCAAGACTGGGCCAATTAAAAATGGTGCTAACACCTCTGTGATAACGTATTTAAGAAGAAAGAAAAACAAAGGTTGTTGTACAATTTTAATTCCAGCCACAGAAGAGTGGAGTGAGAACACGTGAGATGAACAACTATACAGACACCAAGGTCAGTGAAGAAGGAGGGAGAGGAGGTGCTCCAGGCGCTGGAACCAAGATTCCTTGGCAAGTCATGGTGATGACCATAGTTGTCAGCGATTGAATGACGGACACAGACCAGCAGGGAATCTTAATCATTTATTCAAAGGAATGAGCTGGTTTTATACACTTTTCTAAGGCACAGTATTTCCTTATATGGCATGACCTATCCCGTGTTGCCACATCAGCAACACACTTTCTCAATGTCCTTTTATGGGATGATCACTCGTCTGTCAGCTCCTGGCAGGCTCCTCAGCTCCTCTCCGTAGGGGTCTGCCGTGTGACACCTCCTCCCCCCAGGGTCCGGTGGAGACAAGCCTTTGTGTGTGCCATGTGCTCCTTTGTTCTGCTATGTGCCTCTGCAGGCAGGTTTTACAGTTCACAACCCAATTCTACTTTATAATTCCCCATAATTCCCCCTTTTCTGTTTTATACAAATAAGACAGTGATTAAGCAGATAGAACTTTGAGAAACAACATAAAATTGTCTAAAACTTTAATAATCACTCTTTCCTAGGCAAGCCTTTCAAGTTTACTTTGAAAGAGGGTCCAGCTTTTGTAAAATCAAATTAACAAGTCAAAATGACTTGATTACACTTTTAGGGCAGAAATACCTTGGTTTGATGGTATAATCTCTAGTCAGCCAGGGCTAGGGCTTGGCCAGAGCCTTAAGCCTTGACTGAGAGGGTTTCTCTAAAATACTTATGTTGCTGTGACCCAGCCCACTGCGGGGCTGGGGCTGTGTGATGCCAATCAATCCCAGCCCCTCCCCTGGATCGAGTTTCCTGAAGAGGCAGACTCAGAGGGTGGGTTGATGGGCGGCTCAGAAGCCTAAGCCCCACCCCCCTGGGTGGTGCCCGGGTACAAGCCGCCTCCCCCGGTTCGGGAAAATTCTTGGTTACTCGGTTGTTCATTGGTTCTCTGTTATAACTCCCGCCTCTCGGTTTCCCCCATCGGTTCTTGTTGAATTGTATCCTCCCTGTGGCTTGTAACTCATTGGTTGTTTTCCCCTTTCACCACGGTTTTCAAACTTTCTATAAAACTGAGGACAAGCCTCGGGGGAGCTTCCCATCGCATTCCATCCCTTCCAAGCTTGTTCGGGTTCCGAAACTTCTAACAATAAACCTGTTAGGAGTCAGACCAGAACAGCCTCTCTCTTTCTTTGTCTCAGAGCTAACGTGAGCTTGTACTAACGGCTCCTGCCGTGTTCCCTCTGCAAAGAAGCCAGCTAGCTAGCTCAGCCAGCAGCACCTTTCCTGATGCCAAAGTTGTTTCTGCGACGCATAGAAGTTACGCAGTTGGACTCTCTCTGACCGAGGGCTCGCCAGAGCTCATGCCTCGAGCACAAGTACTGCGTTATACTTATAAAATTGGTTAAAAACTTTATTAATATAATTCTGAATGTGATTGAAAAATTAAGAACATATAAACTTTTTTACAGTCTTTCGCGGGGGGCACACCTCATCTCTGCATTCCCCCTTTTCTGTTCTAACAATATTGTCTTGGGGTGACTTTATGATGTGTATCCCATATCGCTGCCCTATGCCCAGAAATTAATTTTTGTGCCTTTCTATGCCTTTAAATTGAGCCTGAGAGGGGGGAGGAAAAACTGAGCAAAACTTTTTCAAAGCAGTTTGCAGCTTGTTCAAGGTCACACACAGATAAAGATTTTTTTTTCAGCTGCAGCAGGAGAGCGAGTGGGAAGGGAAGCACCCGGCTTGCTTTTTTTCCCAGCCAGCTTTCAGCAGTTTTTTTTCCCCAGCTCCTTTTCCTCCAGGGAGTTGAACTTTTGTTTTTCTGGGACTTCATTTTTTTTTCCTTTTTTTCTCTGCTGGACTGTTTCAACATCAGAATACATTGGGAGGACTTTTCCACCAAGGCCTTGGCCCTGGAGGTGGGCCCACCACCCCGTCCCAGCTCCAAGGAGGGAGAGAGAGATCTACAGAAGGACTCTGAGATTTCCCCCAGGTTTCTCTCAGCAAAGCAGGAGGTTTTATCATTTAGCATTATTATCCTTTTCCCGTGTGTTTGTTAAATGAATAGTTTTTATCTCTTTCACTTTCCTTCGAGGAAAATTTATTTTTTCCCAAACCTGGTGAGGGAGAGGTGGTTGTAGCCTGCCTTCTCTCAGAGGATATATTTCTAAATTTGACCAAACCGGCACAAATATTTAACTCAAACATTTTTTAACTTACCAAATTCAGGAAGATGTGGAACATAACATGCAGTTTTCTTACTATGAACAGTGAAATAATACATCTAATAAAACAACAAGTGCACACTAAGTAAAAATAAGCAAGGTAATATCATTAACTGCTTAAATACTTCACTGTTTTACAGAATATATATAAATCTAGGCCTTGGAAAATTACAGTTATAATAACAGTAACTTTTCAAGTGGTTTCAAAAGGTTTCAAATGGTTTCAAGCTTAATTCTTGCTTTAAAAAATAGCTGACAAATTATAATTATTATTCATCACAAAAAGCAATCAACAATGCAGGGGGGTCACAAGGTGGTGTGGTAAAAAAGCCTATGGACCAGCTGCAGGAATGAAATGCCTAGCCTGCAGCCATTCCCGCAAAAGCTCGTGCAAATGCTGTATGCTGCAGCCTCCCCACCCCTGGGGAAGGGGCTATTGGTCCACTTAGTCCTTTTTTCCAGCACAGTATCAGCTCCTGAGAGTCCACAAGGAACGGGAGCCTTGGCTGTAATAGCGCTGTCCCGTCGGCTGGTGCGGGCCCCGCTGGCTCGCGCGGGCCAGGCCAGGCGCGCAGACGCGCAGGTCTGGCTGAATCAAGGGAAGAAGGGGAAGCAGAGGTTAAATGATTTGCTAAGAAGTTGTTTGTTAAAAGCAATGCATACAGCTTGCTCAACACTTGTGCCTACCAAAGCAGAATGAGACGATATAAGACTATTGATAAAGGGAAGGAATCTTGACCAAAGATCCTGTTTTTGAACCTAAAACTAACTTAAACCAGCCTTGAAGTTTAAACTTGAGCCAGGGACATAAAGAGCATGCGCAGGGAAGCAAGGTGAAAAGTTCAGAATGAGGAAGACCCTTTACTTCATCTCAACGACCCCTGCTCACGACCACCAGACAACACTGCACAAGCGCAATGCAGATGTAAATGACTTTTGGTCTCATTGTAATACGAGACAAGGCTAGGCGGGGCTAGGTAAAGAATATGTATAGGCGTATTGGGAAACTTAACGAATACGGAGCTTGTAACCCGATATATACCAAGCTGAATGCAGCTGTCGGCATGCATGACTTTGGAGGAACTATCTCCCATGCATCCCAGCGCTGGAATAAACATACCTGCTTTACTACTTATTCCAGTAGTGGAGTCTTTTCCGCATATCATTTTGGCGAGCCAGATAGGAGAAACTCTATCCGGCTGCAGGATTGGCTGAGGAGCGGACATCCTCAGCGCACCCCAGGGGTTTCCTGGAGGAACTCCGCCCCTCGGCTCGCTCACTGCAGGGGCAGACAGCAACCTGCTGGGACTGCGGATAAAACAGTATGTTCTGGATTTAGGGTACCTGTAAGTCGTATGCGTGGCCAGGGCTACTGGCAAGACACGAAGAGATGTCCCCACGCACAGCATAGTCCCTGTGTGGGTAAAGTTAGAGCTTGCAAGCAGAGCAGCTGGCTACGGAAGCTGGCAGGGGCAGCTGGCTACGGAAGCCAGCAAGGGGAAGTCACCGACTGTTAGAGCAGCTGCTAGCGATCCTGAGAGCAGATCGGGTGATTCCGGGGGGGGGTTTCCGCCAGAACTTGTTGATGACTGTATTGGAGAAAATAAATAAGTGGGACCCTAAAGTTATTACTGATGCCATGAAGATTTTTTGCCTTTTATACCCGTTGTACCTTTTTTACAGCTTCTGTATTCCTAGTTCTTTTTGCCTACATTCTTGGACTTGTTTGTCAAGCTGAGAGACTAAACATTTTAGAAGCTTTGTAGCTAGGGATCAGTGTGCTCCAGACCCCAAGGCCCCCTCCAGAACACATTCTGTAAACTAAGATAGAACCATCCAGGAGAGGGTTGCTTGGGGGAGGGGGGGGGGGGGGCTCACTCAAGCCTCTCATTGGGGAATTTTTGATAGATATGCTAATTAGTAAAACCTATAGTGTTATACCAGATCTTTTGGGTGGGCATTTTTTGCGGGGTGCATTTTGGTGTATATGACCTGGACATGTGCACCTAAGGATCCTTAAAATAAATGCCAAGGTAAAATCCCTTTTCCCCTTCTAACCATGTATGACTCTTGATTTTAAGACCAGGAAAAGGCATCATTACAAGTGAGTGTTATGAATATTTTGGCTACTAGTAGCTGGATTGAGTGTTGTTGTGTTGCTTATATGTCTGTGTAGATATTGGTTGTTGTTAGACTGCTTTTATGTGTATGTGGCTGTATATTAGCTCACCTGTTTGTTTGTAGATCAGAGATGTGTATGTTGTTATATGTTGTTTGAGTGTGTAGTATTGAAGCATTTGTTTGGAGCAATGCTAGATTATTGATCTTTGTGCTAATAGAATTAGAATCATGGCTAAGCGAGAGGTTAGAAGAATCCCTCTCCCTTAGTGGTTTGGTCTTGATTCTTGGGAATTTGTAAATCCAATAGAACATTGGATAGAGAGAAGAGGCAAACGAGTTCCTTAAGAGGGAATATATAGAGAAGCTCTGCAGGAAGATTAGTAGCTTTAGATTGAGAACAACCAGAAGCAGAGGATTTAGGTTTTGAAAGAATATATGGAATAACTTGTTTTTTTGGATGCATTAGAATTTTTTGTTCAGTGAGAGGGTGGCATGTTGCGTGGGTACTAATATAGTGTAAAATTTGTAAGAAGAGGTGGTACTGTTCTTCTGCCAGGCAGCAGAGCTTATGCTTTCAGTGTTATCAGAGGCACTCTAGTGAAGTTGATTTTGAGCTTGAGATTTTAAAGTTTGTTTGCAGGAAGTCGCATTTGGTACCTGAGGTTTGGGAGGTTCGGGAAGAAAACTGGGAAAGAATTGTGAGAGAAAATGGTATTGTACTCCTACTAGAAGGAGTGGGTGTTGTCCAAGCTGCAAGAGGAGAGAGCTTGGTATCAGACTAGAAAGAGCAAGAATAAAGAACTTAGCAGAAAATGAAGGTGTAGATAATGTTAGAGTGAGGGGAGAGTGGCAGAGACTAGTGAGAGATTTGAGACGAACTAGTGTCTTGGGGTGACTACTTGATGTTGTATTCCCTATTGCTGCACTATGCCCAGAAATTAATATATATGCCTTCCTATGCCTTTAAACTGAGCCTGAGAGGGGAGAGAGAAAAGTGTACTTTTTTGAAGCAGTTTGTTTTCATGTTCCAAGGACACAGAGATAAAACCTGTCTGCTTCTGCAGAGCGAGGGTGGGGAAGCAGCCTGCTTGCTTTCCAGCCAGCTTTCGGTCAGTTTTTCAGGTCCTTTTCCTCCGGAGAGTTGAATTTTTGTTTTCCTGGGACTTGGAGTTTTTTTCCTTTTTCTCTGCTGGACTGTTTCAACATCAGAATACAACGGGAGGATTCCACCAAGGCCTTGGTCCTGGAGGGGGGCCCACAACCCCATCCCAGCTTGAAGGAGGGGGAGACAGACACTATGGAAGGTCTATGAAATTTTCCCAGGTTTTCTCTCCACAGCGAGAGGTTATATTATTTAGCATTATTATTCTTTTCCCGTGTGATTGTTAAATAAAAAGTTTTTATCTCTTTAACTTTCCATTGAGGAAAATTCAATTTTTCCCGAACCTGGTGAGGGAGGGGCGGTTTGTGGCCTGCTTCTTTCAGAGGATACATTTCTAAATTTGGCCAAACCGGCACAAATAATTAGTGGCACCCAATGTGGGTCTCGTAGGAAAGTGAAAAGCCTGTGCTAATTACATTTTGGTTTGAATTTACTTATTCTGTGTTGGGGTAAAATAGTCACCATGTTGGTTGAGTTCATAATGTTTCTCTGGCTTGATATATTCATGTATTTCTGGTCCGTAGGCTTGTTTAAGGTACTAGTGCTTTTTTAGTCCCTAGGGTTGTTTGCCAATCCACAACTTGTTCTGATCTTATCCTTGATAAGGAATTTTTGCAGAGCAGGGGGCACGAATTCAGATTTCTATTTTGCTGTGCTCGGTGATAATGATTTATAAGAAGTTAACAGAGGTACAGGCAGCTGTTCGAAGTGTGTATGATATGTGGTTTCTGCGTCCTAACCCCAGTCCTAGCTTCGGTAGCCTGTTTTGGGAATTTATTAGTAATTGCACCAAGATTGTGAGAAGAGGAGGAGAAGGGGTTTATCTTCCCTTTAAATTTGATACATTATCTTTTCAGAATGTTCAGTTTCCCCTGGATGTTAAAGAGACCACCTTCCTGATATTTTATCTTGTAAGCTTCCTCTATGTGGTTCGCAGCTTGTCTAGAATAAGAGCTCAGATTTCCAGGGTGACTGATGAGACATCTGACCCAGAGGTGGAAAATCCTGAGTGGTGTGGGGAATGGGAGGATATGGGCCAAATCCTGGAGAAATTCTCTGACACAATGGTTTGCAATTTCCCCCCTGAACAAGTTCAGAAACCAGCTGAGGTGGCGAATTATCTGAAAGAGAAATACAATGACAATTCTAATGAGAAAAAGCTCATTGTAATATATTGGGCCTTAGCATATGCCTATCGCACACTGAAGCAGGTAAAGGTAGAGGGGCAGAAAGATAAATCAGCAGACACCCCAGTCATTCAGGCTGCAGCCAAACCAGACAGCAAGCCCAAACCAGATGGAGAGTCTAAGCCACTGACAGTGGCTCCTGTCACGAGGAAAAAGCACACAACCAAAACTGATCGCCCAGTGAAAGATGAGGATGATGCAGGGGAAGGAACTTCAAAGCCACCAACTGACTCAGGCACAGAAACCATTACTGAGTCCATGTCCATAAAGGACCTTCACAGCCTAAGAAAGGAGTACACCCGACGGTCTGATGAATCCATAATAAGTTGGATGGCCCATATTTGGGATGCTGCAGGTGATGATGTGATGCTGGACGGTGCTGAAGTGAGGCATTTGGGATCCCTGTCACCTGATCCAGTTATCGACCAAGCGATGATAAGGAGGGCTGAGTCTGACAGTCTTTGGAGACAGGTCTTGAATGTCGCGAGGGATAGATATCTGTGCAGAGATGATCTTTATATGCAGCAAACCCAGTGGAAGACCATAGAACAAGGGATCCAGTTCCTGAGAGAACTAGGGGTGGTAGAGGTTGTCTTCACAGATGACTCAGGATTGAGGAGTCCAGATGGGGTCAGAGTTAATTCATTCATGTGGCGAAAACTCATACGACTTGGGCCACAAGAATAAGCTTCTGCTTTAGCAATAATGAAACCGAGCTCTGGTGCGAATGAGACCGTGCAGGATATGGCAGTGAAACTCCGATCATATGCAGATTCCGTGCATGGCCCAACACATGCAAGAATTGCAGCTGTGGAAACACATGTGCAGAAAATGGAAGATAAGATGGAGAAGAGTATCCAGGAGATTAAGAAGGAGATCAAACAGGGCCTTCTCCAAATCTCGGCAGTACAGATCAGAGATTCCGATACCAAACGCGGACATTTCCCAGAGAGAAGGAACATCCCACGAAGTGAGCTGTGGAATTTCCTGTGTGACAGTGGGTAAAACAGGAGGAAGTGGGGTGGACAATCTACTTCTCCTCTGGCAGCACGAGTGCATGAATTCAAGGAGCGCAAGTTTCAGAAAGGAAGTTCTACCAAAAAGGAAGTAGCTCCAGTTGCCTGTAGCCAAACTGCTGGAAATGATGGAAAAGATGATGACATGTCCGATTCCCATGAAGGAAACTCTATGATGCAGGCCCAGGGAAAGAAGGATAACCAGGCATAGAAGGGCCCTGCCTCTAGCCAGGTAGAGGCCAGGGAAAACCGTGTTCTTTGGACTGTGTGGATTCGTTGGCCTGGTACATCAGAAGCACAAAAATATGATGCCTTGGTTGACACTGGTGCGCAGTGCACAATAATTCCATCGCAACGTGTGGGGGTAGAATCTGTTTCTATTTCTGGTGTAACAGGTGGATCACAAGATTTAACCCTGGTGGAAGCTGAGGTGAGCCTGACCGGAAATGAGTGGAAGAAACATCTCATTGTGACTGGCCCAAAGGCCCCGTGCATTTTGGGCATAGACTTCCTCCGAAGCGGGTATTTCAGAGACCCAAAGGGACTCAAGTGGGCTTTTGGAATAGCTGCTGTGGAGACAGAGGGCATTAAGCAATTGAACACTTTGCCTGGACTATCAGAGAACCCATCTGCAGTAGGCCTTCTGAAGGTGGAAGAACAAAGAGTACCAATTGCTACCTCAACAGTGCATCGCCGACAGTACTGGAAAACTCAAGATGCTGTGATTCCCATCCATAAGATGATCCGTGATCTGGAGAGCCAAGGGATGATCAGCAAGACCCACTCACCCTTCAATAGTCCCATTTGACCTGTGTGCAAATCGGAAGGAGAATGGAGATTGACTGTGGACTATCGTGCCTTGAATGAAGTGACTCCACCATTGAGCGCTGCTGTGCCAGACATATTGGAGCTCCAGTACGAGCTGGAGTCCAAAGCAGCGAAGTGGTATGCCACTATTGACATTGCTATTGCATTTTTCTCCATTCCTCTGACAGCAGAATGCAGGCCTCAGTTTGCCTTCACCTGGAGGGGTGTGCAATACACCTGGAACCGACTGCCCCAGGGGTGGAAGCACAGTCCCACCATCTGCATTGGACTGATCCAGACTGCACTAGAAAAAGGTGAGGCTCCAGAACATCTGCAGTACATTGATGACATCATTGTGTGGGGAACACCACAGCAGAGGTTTTTGAAAAAGGCGAGAAAATCATCCAAATTCTCCTGGAAGCCAGTTTCGCCATCAAGAAGAGCAAGGTCAAGGGACCTGCTCAAGATATCCAATTCCTGGGGGTGAAATGGCAAGACGGACAACATCAGATTCCCACTGAGGTCGTCAATAAGATCACAGCGATGTCTCCACCAACCAACAAGAAGGAGACGCAAGCTTTCCTAGGTGCCATAGGTTTTTGGAGGATGCATAATCCTGAGTACAGCCAGATCGTGTGTCCTCTTTACCTGGTTACCTGCAAGAAGAACAATTTCCACTGGGGCCCTGAACAGCAACAAGCCTTCGCCCAGATCAAGCAGGAAATCGCTCATGCTGTAGCCCTTGGCCCAGACAGGACAGGACCAGAAGTGATGAATGTGCTCTACTCTGCAGCTGGGAGCCATGGTCTGTCCTGGAGCCTTTGGCAGAAGGTGTCTGGTGAGACTCGAGGTCGACCACTGGGATTCTGGAGTCGAAGCTACAGAGCGCCTGAATCCAACTGCACTCCAACACAGGAGGAAATCATGGCAGCCTATGAAGGAATCCAAGCCACCTCAGAGGTAATCGGCACTGAAGTACAATTCCTCCTGGCACCCTGACTACCGGTGCTTGGGTGGATGTTCAAAGCAAAGGTTCCCTCTACCCACCATGCCACCAATGCCACATGGAGCAAATGGGTTGCTCTCATCACACAGGGCACCTGTATCGGAAAACTGAATCGCCCTGGGATCTTGGAAATAATCACAAATTGGCCTGAAGGTGAAAACTTTGGTCTCAGTGATGAGGAGTATTACTGCAGGCCTGGTTCCTACGGTATATCACCGTGTCCCGCAGCCATAGGGAGGAGGAGGAGGAGAAGATCCAGCAGGCAGGAATTGTGCAGCAAGATTGATTTATTTAATTATTTTACAAACTCTTTTATAGACTTTTTTCTTCATAGTTTAATTGGACAAGGGACCAGCCACCCCTTGAGGGTGATTGGCCAAAATCCTAAAACATCCATTATCAAAATATTTTCTACTATACCATAAACAAGACTTTCCAAGGTTGCAGGTGGCTTGGTTGTTTACATTCCCTGCTACCTCTTCTGTGAGAGAGGAAAGTCTCTCACGGACTTAGAAAAATAACAAGAAAATCCTCGCTAACAGCATTTTTGTACCTACAGAGGAGGAACAAGAACAAGTGACACGTGCTGAAGAAGCTCCACCATACAACCACCATCAGAAGACACACACTACGCTCTTTTCACCGATGGTTCTTGTCGCATTGTAGGGATGAAACTAAAGTGGAAATCAGCCGTATGGTGTCCCACATGACGGGTTGCAAAAGCTGCTGAAGGAGAAGGTGGATCGAGCCAACTTGCTGAACTCAAAGCTGTTCAACTAGCCCTGGACATTGCTGAAAGAGAGAAGTGGCCAAAGCTTTACCTCTACACTGATTCATGGATGGTAGCCAATGCTCTATGGGGATGGTTGGAAAAGTGGGAAAAAGCTAATTGGCAGCGTAGGGGAAAACCAATCTGGGCTGCTGAAGAGTGGAAAAACATCACTGCCCGAGTAAGAAAGCTACTTGTGAAAGTCCGCCATGTAGATGCCCATGTCCCCAAGAGTAGAGCTAATGAGGAACACCAAAACAACAAGCAGGTAGATCAGGCTGCAAAAATAGAAGTATCACAGATAGACTTAGATTGGAAACATAAAGGAGAGTTGTTCCTAGCTCGATGGGCCCATGATGCCTTAGGTCATCAAGGCAGAGATGCCACCTATAGGTGGGCATGAGATCGAGGGGTGGATCTCACCATGGACAGTATCTCCCAGGTTATCCGTGATTGCGTGACATGCACTGCAATCAAACAGGCCAAGGAAGTGAAACCCCTGTGATATGGTGGGCGATGGTCCAAATACAAGTATGGGGAGGCCTGGCAGATTGATTACATCACACTGCCTCAAACCCGCCAAGGCAAGCGCTATGTGCTCACAATGGTAGAAGCCACCACAGGATGGCTGGAGACCTACCCTGTGCCTCACGCTACAGCCTGGAACACCATCTTGGGTCTTTAAAAGCAAGTCCCTTGGAGGCATGGCACTCCTGAGAGAATTGAATCTGACAATGGGACTCATTTCAAGAACAGCCTTATTAACACCTGGGCTAGGGAACATGGCCTTGAGTGAGTGTACCATATCCCTTACCATGCACCAGCTGCAGGCAAAGTGGAACGGTGCAATGGATTGTTGAAAACCACCCTGAAGGCACTGTGTGGGGGAACTTTCAAAAACTGGGAGCAGCATCTAGCAAAGGCCACCTGGCTAGTTAACACCCGAGGTTCCACCAATTGAGCTGGTCCAGCCCAATCTGAATCCCTGCATACAACAGATGGAGATAAGGTCCCAGTAGTGCATGTCAGAGGTCTGTTAGGAAAGACTGTGTGGATAAATTCTGCCTCGAGTACAGACAAACCCATCCGTGGGGTTGTCTTTGCTCAGGGACCTGGTTGCACATGGTGGGTAATGCAGAAAGATGGAACAACACGTTGTGTACCACAGGGAGATCTGATTGTTGGGTGAAAACCACCTGTAATGTGAAATGCTTGTATACCACTGCTTGCTGAGTGTCACTGTCACTGTTTGTACATAGCTGTATATATGAGTATGTATTAATGTGTGTGTATAGAATTAGAATATATTAGTTTGGGCATTGAGCCAACGCTATGGAATAAGGGGTGGAATTTCTTTAGGTGACTTGATGTTGTATTCATTATCACTGCACTATGCTCAGAAATTAGTAGATATACCTTTCTATGCTTTGAAACTGAGCCTGAGTATTGGTGTGACCCAGCCCACTGCGGGGCTGGGGCTGCGTAATGCCAATCAATCCCAGCCCCTCCCCTGGATCGAGTTTCCCGAAGAGGCAGACTCAGAGGGTGGGTCGATGGGTGGCTCAGAAGCCTAAGCCGTGCCCCCCTGGGCTGCGCCTGGGTACAAGCCGCCTCCCCCGGTTCGGGAAAATTCTTGGTTACTCAGTTGTTCATTGGTTCTCTATTATAACTCCCGCCTCTCGGTCTCCCCCAGTGGCTCTTGTTACACTGTATCCCCCCCCCCCCCCCCCCGGCTTGTAACTCATTGGTTGTTTTCCCCTTTCACTGGGGTTTTCAAATTGCCTATAAAACTGAGGACGAGCCTCAAGGGAGGATCCCATCATTCCCATCCCATCGGATTCCAGCCTTCCGAGCTTGTTCGGGTTGCGAAACTTCTAACAATAAACCTGTTAGGAGGCAGACCAGAACAGCCTCTCTCTTCCTTTGTCTCCGAGCTAACGTGAGCCTATACCATCGGCTCCTGTCATGTTTCCTCTGCCGAGAAGCCAGCTAGCTAGCACAGCAAGCAGCCCTTTTCCTGACTCTGAAGTCACTTCAGCGACGCATGGAGGTAATGCAGCTGGACTGTCTCTGACCTGGGGCACGCCAGAGCTCGTGCACGAGCACCAAACACTGCATTACCTGAGCAGAGAGAGAAAAAAACCCCACAAGGACGCAGACAGAGATAACACACTCTCGTTCTCTGCATTTTTTTTCTTGGC
The DNA here is from genome assembly GCF_965178545.1 of Coloeus monedula. NCBI lineage: Eukaryota > Metazoa > Chordata > Aves > Passeriformes > Corvidae > Coloeus > Coloeus monedula. Next base: position 6,991,632 of record NC_138821.1, on the reverse strand, counting down.
TTGGGCATTCTGCATCTGGAGGGCGGAGCAGAGAAAGCACTCTGCTTGCTTGTTCAGCCATTTTTCGTGTTTTTTTCCCTCCAGAGAGTTGAACTTTGTTTTTCTGGGAATTTCAGATTTTTTCCCTTTTTCTGCTGGACTGCTTCAATATCAGAACACATCGGGAGGACTTTCCACTGAGGCCAAAGGATGGCCTGAGTGCCTCAGAGCCGTTGCAGCAGTCGTGCTAAACATCCAAGAAGCACGCTGTTCCAGTTTGGCCAAATTTAGAAATATATCCTCTGAGAGAAGGCACAACCACCCCTCCCCCACCAGGTTCAGGGAAAAAATAAATTTTCCTCAAAGGAAAGTGAAGAAGATAAAACTATTTATTTAACAAACACACGGGAAAGGAAAATAATGTTAAATGGTAAAATCTTTCGCTGTAAAGGAAAAACCTGGGAAAGCGTTAGAGTCCTCCCTTTGGTCTCCTCGGATCTGGGGCTTGGGCCGGGGCCAGGCCCTCTGTGCCCGGTGGAAAGTCCTCCCGATGTGCTCTGATGTTACAGCAATCACGCAGTCCAGTAGAAAAAGGAGAAAATCCGAAATTCCAGAGAAGGAAAAGTTCAACTCTCAGTCTCTCTCCGGAGAACAAGAAACTGGAAAAACTCGCCAAAAGCTGACTGGAAAGCAGCAAGCTGGGTGCTTCCTCGCTCCCCTGCCGCAGCTGGGAAAAAAAACCCTGCTATCTTTTTGTGACCTTGAACAAGCTGCAAACTGCTTTGAGAAAGTTTTGCTCAGTTTTTTCCTTCCCCCTCTCAGGCTCAGTTTAGGGGCATAGAAAGGCACAAAAATTAATTTCTGGGCATAGGGCAGCGATATGGGATACACATCATAAGGTCACCCCAAGACACACGCAAATTCACCTTGGGTTGGAAAATGACTGTGCTGGTGTCCCACACAGTGTCCGCGGTGCTGGAATCGAAAGGCGAACACTGGCTCTCCCCATAAAGATTCCTGAAATATCAAGCCATCATGGTGGAACAAGATGATGTAGAAATAGTGGTAACTAACATTGTCAACCCAGCTTCCTTTCTCAGTGGAAATCAAGGGGAATCGATACACCATGATTGCCTGCAGAGTATCGAAGCCACCTACTCCAGCTGTCCGGACCTGAAGGATACTCCTTTAGAAGACGCAGAAACCTGGTTAACTGATGGGAGCAGTTATGTCATCAGTGGAAAGTGGCATGCTGGGTATGCAGTTACTACCTGCCGGGAGGTGATAGAATCCAGACCCCTGCCAACAAACACCTCTGCACAAAAGGCTGAAATAATTGCCTTAACCCCTACCTTAGACATAGCAAAAGGAAAGAAAATAAATATTTATACAGACTCAAGGTATGCATTTGGAGTTGTACACGCACACGGGGCCATTTGGAAAGAAAGAGGACTGTTAAAGTTGCAGGGGAAGAACATCAAATATGCACAAGAAATAATGTGACTGTTGGAAGCAGTCCAGCTACCTGAGAAGGTAGCAATCATGTACATAAGGGCACATCAAAAAGTGAGCTCAGAATTGGAAGAAGGAAATGAACTGGCAGACAGAGAGGCAAAAGAAGGAGCAAAAGGTGAGGTAACAACAACTGGAGCCTTGATCCCAGATGGCCAACTTTCCCTAGAGGGTAAGCCAACATATAACAAAAAGGACAAGAAATTGATTAAAGATGAAGGGGGAACATTCAACCAAGAGGGATGGCCTATCACTGCAGAAAGAAAATTGGTTATTCCCTTCCATTTGCTATGGTCACTAGTAAGAGAAGTGCATCAGAAAATGCATTGGGGAACAAATGCCTTATATAACTACTTAATTGGGAAAATTATCACTAGAAATTTATATGAAACCGTTGTGCAGGTAACTCGATAGTGCAACTTTTGCCTCCAGACTAGTCCCAAGAATACCCCCAAACCAAACATGGGTCACATTGGAAGGGGCCATGGGCTTGGACAGCAGTGGAAAATTGATTTTACAGAACTTCCAAGAAAAGGGGGGTATCGATATTTGCTAGTGTTGACAGATACTTTTTCAGGATGGCCAGAAGCTTTTCCTACTAGAACCGCTAAAGCTCGAGAAGTAACCAAAGCGTTACTACAGGAAATAATACTGCGCTTTGGAGTTCCAGCCACAATATCCTCAGATAGGGGACCACATTTTATTTCAAGGGTGGTACAACAAATTAACCGTCATTTAGGCATAGATTGGGAACTCCACACTCCATACCAACCCCAGCCAAGTAGTCAAGTAGAGAAAATGAATCATTTGATTAAACAGCAAATTGTGAGACTAGGGCAAGAAGCTAACCTACCCTGGCCCCAATCTTTTCCACTTGCATTGTTAAGAATTTGGACCAAGACCAGAATTAAAGAAAAGCTAAGTCCCTTCGAAATACTTTATGGGAGACCATGTGGGGTACAGAAAGGAATATCTACCCAAATTAGGGAGGAGATGTTAACCACCTATATGATTGCTTTAGACAAACAGCTTAGAGAAATTGAAAAACATGGCTGGAACCTGAAGTCAAGGCTTGGATGGTCCTGTACATGACATTCAGCCTAGAGATTATATATATGTTGTCTCTTACAGAAAAAACTCTGGAACCACAGTGGGAAGGACCATTCCAGGTACCTCTCACCACTTACACCGCAATTAAGATCAGAGAACAGAGTGCCTATAACACAGTTCTGCTCTGGCTTGCCATGACGTCACAGGGATCCACTTGCATAAGCCCCACATTGGGCGTCAACCTAACGCAATTCTGTGCTTGCTGCACGAGCTCTGGCGCGCCCTCGATCAGAGAGAGTCCAGCTGCGTTACTTCTGTGCGTCACAGAAGCGACCTCGGCATCAGGAAAGGCACTGGCTGGGCGTGCTTGCTGGCTTCTTTGCAAAGGAGACATGGCAGGAGCCGATGATCTAGGCTCACGTTAGTTCGGAGATAAAGGAAGAGAGAGGGGCCTCTGGTAAGGCTTCTAACAGGTTTATTGTTAGAAGTTTAGCAACCAGAACATGGCAATGATCATAATCACACCCGGAGGCTTTTCCCTCAGTTTTATAGGGGGTTTGAAAACTGCAGGGAAAGGGGAAAACAACCAATGAGGTACAAGCCAGGGGGAGGATACAATTCAACAAGAACCAATGGGGGAAACCAAGAGGTGGGGGTTATAACAAAGAACCCATGAACAACCGAGTAAGAGAGAATTTTCCCGAACAGGGGAAGGCAGTCTGGACCCGGGTGCAGCCCGGGGGGATGCGGCTTAAGCTTCTGAGCAACCCATAGACCTACTTTCCAAGTCTGTGTCCTGGGGAAATTCCATTCACAGGAGGGCCCGGGGTTGATTGGCATCTTGCTGCCCCAGCCCAGCAGTAGGCTGGGTCATAACAACATCTCCTCCCTTTTTATTATATTGAAATGGAGGAGAGGGCTTAAGGGATTTTAAAACAAAGCACTTAAAAATGGGAAGGGCGAATAAAATTAACAAGATGTCATGGGTGTCATAGGTTAGCAAGCATAGTCCCGGAAGGGATGTCCTTGCTAAGGGGTGCTTACAGCTTCCTCTGGGAACTGATAGAACCTATCAGCTGGCCAGTTTGAATATGGCCAATTCTCTAAGCCACTTAAAGTTGTGACCACCTCTGTGATCCACATTTAAGAATAGGCAAACTCCCCCTCCAAGCTCTCTCTCGTTTCCGGTGCTGGGACAGGTGGCTGCAGGCCCCGTGTGGGGGCCAGTGGGCCCGGCCAGGCCCTGCTCGGGCCATGCCAGGCCGGGCCATGGCCATCCTGGAGTTGATGGACCTGTTCCAGCCATGGAACCCCCCCACTGCCTTGCCGTGGGCAGCCGGAGCGGCTCGGCTCTCCCCCCTCTCCACTGTGATAAGAAAAATTCAACATTCCAGCTGCAAAGCTGCAAGGCTGAGGTGAGATTAACCCTTTTATTGCTGTGAAGAGCTGAAAACCTGAGGGAAGAGAGAGAGGAGATGCTTAAAGCTGAAATTCTGTTGTGAAGCTATGATATATCAGAGTATCCTGTTGTAATTTCATGAAGATATGGGGGGTGGAGTGTTCAACTCATAAGCAAAAGCACCTGCACTGAGATAGGCAGGTGCTGACGCAGCTGTAATTTCATGAGAAGTTTGGACAGGGAGAGATGAACCAGATGAGGACTTTTGCTCCAAACGGGAAAGGAGAAAACCTCAGTCCCTAGAGATGCTCCCAGAGATAGTCCTAACGATGAAGATAATGAAGACCCTTTGCTCCCAGGGAAGGAGAAGGGCCTCTGTTTTTGTTTCTGAATGGCTCAACCTTAAAATTGTACCCCAAAAAACTTCAAGAGTGGACCCTCGAAAGCAGTTGCGGGAAAAGCTGCAAGTCGGGGGAAGGGACTCACACGCAGGCAGAGAGACTCCTCTTCCTAAATGGACTGAACAATATTTGGAAGTGGGCGTCTGTCTCGTTGTGATAATGTTTTCGTAGCATGAGCAAGAAGAGACTTCTCTTTCTAAATGGACTGAACAAGGTTATTATGGAAGTGGTAAACAGACTGAACATCTTAAGGGTTGTCTTTTTACATTGTCAGTGGGAGAAGGGAGGAAGGTGGGGGGAGGAGGAGAGTTCTGAAGGTGGTATAATTTTTTTCTTTCCTCTTTTAGGTCTGTTAATAAACTTCTTTATATTCTTTCAAGTTTGGTGCCTGCTTTGCATTTCTCCTAATTCTTATCTCACAGAAGATAAACAGTAATGAGTATTTTGGACCAAACCACTGCACTGAATTGGTGTTTCTGCCCGGTTACAAACCGAACCTGCGACAATGGGTTATCCCACATGTCATCCTAGAGCCGTGCAGCCCTGTTCCACCCATGGCCCCCCCACCCCTGCTACGTGCAGACGGAGCGGTCCCCTCTCCAGTGCAGCCAAAGATGAAGATTCAGCTGAAGCTGCCCGCTGCCCAGCAAAGATCATGTGACCAACAGCGATAAGCGAAATTCCAGATGCAAGACCTGGGTGAGATTAACCCTTTTAGTGCTGTGAAGAGCTGAAAATCTGAGGGAGGAGAAAGAGGAGATGCTTAAAGCTGAAATTCTGTTGTAAAGCTATGGTGGTGATGGACTATGATATATCAGAGTACCCGTTGTAATTTCATGAAAGCATGGGGGGGTGGAGCGTTCAACTTGTACTTGTGAGCAAAAGCACCTGTGCTGGAATAAGCAGATGCTGAAGCAGCTGTAATTTGATGAGAAGTTTGAACAGGGACAGATGGAAGCAGTGAGGACTCTTGCTCCAATTGGAAGGAGAAGACCTCTGTTCCTAGAAATACTCCCAGAGATGGTCCTAGAGATGAAGATGATGAGGACCCTTTTTCTCCCAGGGAAGGGGAGGGCCTCTGTTCATAGAGATGAAATGCTCCCAGAGATGGGTGAAGAGAACTTTTGTTTCTGAACGGCTCAACGTTAAAATTGTACCCCACTACACAACACCATAAACAAAACCCATACAATGTCTTTGATAACGGAGGGAATCCGCCTGCTGAAGCTCCCGGTGGACGAAGAGAGACTGGAGGCAGAAAAGAGGTTTTTAACCAGTCGCTGCCCTCTGTGTGCAGGTTGTCAACTTGGGAATGAATTTCTTTCATTTCGGCATGGACGGACTTGCTCTTTGACAAAAAGTCTATACAGCAAAGTCCTTCAAACTCATCGCAGCTGTGGCCGTGGGCAAGGAGAAGGAAATCGATGGCAGCTCGATTTTGTAATGTTGCCTGGTTTGTTTTTTCTTCCTCAGCTAAAAGCTGGCTGAGGGCGGAAGACGTGGCTTGGGCATTTTTCCCTAGCCAGCAAGAAATCTGCTCAAGTTCTCCAAGGGTCTTAGCTGCCGCCACCCACGGCAGGAAAATTGACATGATAACTCTTTTAGAATGAGGCCAATTAGTGACTGAATTATCACAATCATCAGGGATTTTGTAAATTGACCCAGCCTGATTAGCCAAATTTTGCCACTTGTGAAGTTGAGCCCTGTCTGGGGTGAGAGTGGTCAAATGCCCCAGAGTGAAGGGACCTCCTGTGAGAAATGGTGGGATTCCGTTCCACGCTCGGTCCCCACAGATTAAAAATAAACCCTCCGGCAGCACCTTGTTGTGACTGATGGCATTGGAAACCGACAGAGCCATATTGTGACACCAACTCTGGGTTTTACAGATTCTGTTAAAAGGCCTGACTGGGAATTGGTGTTCTGGCTTGCTATAGTGTGAGTTAACACAAAAGGCTGCCCCAGCAGACCCCTGAAGTTGGAATTCTTGGGACTCCTGTATGGCTACCAGAAGTTTCCGCATCCACCGGTCCCAGCGGTGGGGCTGGAGGATGTGGGTGTCGTGGGTGTAGGCAACAAACTCCTCAGCGTGCAAGGGAATACCAACAAAGCAGGAAGATATTGGGTCCTTCACCCCGCCCGTGTCCAAGCATATCCCTGTCTGGTTGAGGGTTTGGGCCAGCGATACCCACACGTTGTTTTGTGGCTGCAGTATGATTCATGCCTCACCTCGTTGCCACCTTTTGGTTGTTCTAACAATCTTTTTAGTGTTTGATGTTTCCTTTCCACAATGGCTTGGCCTGTGGGTGAGTGAGGGATGCCAGTGATGTGATCCACACCCCATTCGCACATGAATGTTTTTAACTCTGCAGAGGTGTATGCTGGGCCATTGTCAGTTTTTATTTTATTTGGTGTCCCCAACACAGCGAAGGCCTGGACTAGGTGATTGACAACATCTTTGGCCCTCTCTCCACGGTGGGCTGAGGCGAAGGTCGCGCCAGAAAAGGTATCCACAGAAATATGAAGATATTTTTGGTGGCCAAACTGGGGGAAGTGGGTGACATCTGCTTGCCATACCTCGCAACTGCCTAGGACTAGGGGGTTAACCCCTTGTCTTGGTGTAGTGGTTTGGTCCAAAATATTCATTACTGTTTACCGTCTGTGAGATAAGAATTAGGAGAAATGCAAAGCAGGCACCAAACTTGAAAGAAAAGACTATAAAGAAGTTTATTAACAGACCTAAAAGAAGAGAGAGAAAAAAAAATCATACCACACCTTCAGAACTCTCCTCCTCCCCCCACCTTCCTCCCTTCTCCCAGTGACAATGTAAAAAGACAACCCTTGAGATGTGCAGTCTGTTTATCACTTCCATAACAACCTTGTTCAGTCCATTTAGGAAGAGGAGTCTCTCTTGCCCATGATATGAAAACATTATCACAACGAGACAGACGCCCACTTCCAAATAACTCTGTTCAGTCCATTTAGGAAGAGGAGTCTCTCTGCTCGCATGTGAGTCCCTTTCCCCAACTTGCAGCTTTCCTGCAACTGCTTTCGAGGGTCCACTCTTGAAGTTTTTTGGGGTACAATTTTAAGGTTGAGCCATTCAGAAATAAATTTCTGTTCACCCATCTCTGGAGCATTTCATCTCTAAGAAATGTTTGGGAGCATCTCTAGGAACTGAGGTTTTCTCCTTTCCCATTTGGAGCAAAAGTCCTCATCGCTTCCATCTCTCCCTGTCCAAACTTCTCATGAAATTACAGCTGCGTCAGCATCTGCCTATCTCAGCACAGGTGCTTTTGCTAACAAGTTGAACTGAACACTCCACCCCCCATATCTTCATGAAATTACAACGGGACACTCTGATATATCATAGCTTCACAACAGAATTTCAGCTTTAAGAGTCTCCTCTTTCTCTTCCCTCAGGTTTTCAGCTCTTCACAGCACTAAAAGGGCTAATCTCACCTAGGCCTTGCAGCTGGAATGTGGCTTACTGCAGTGGAGGGGGGGGAGCTGAGCGGCTCCGGCTGCCCACAGCAGGGCTATGGTGGGGTTCCGCGGGTGGAACAGGGCCCATCGGCTCCAGGATGGTCGTGGCCCAGCCCGGCCTGGCCCGAGCAGGGCCTGAGCCAGGCCCACTGACCCCTGCACGGGGCCCGCAGCCACCTGTCCCAGCACCGGAAACGAGAGAGTCTGCCTCAGGGTTTCTATTCTGAAGTGTGCATCACAGAGACGGTCACAACTTTAAGTGGCTTAAAGAATTGTCCATATTTAAACTGGCCAGCTGATAGGTTCCATCAGATCACAGAGGAAGCTGTAAGCACCCCTATGCCAGAACATCACTTCCGGGACTATGCTTGCTAACCCATGACACTTGGGGTGACTTTATGATGTGTATCCCATATCGCTGCCCTATGCTCAGAAATTAATTTTTGCGCCTTTCTATGCCTCTAAACTGAGCCTGAGAGGGGGAAGGAAAAAGTGAGCAAAACTTTCTCAAAGCAGTTTGCAGCTTGTTCAAGGTCACACAGAGATAGTAATTTTTTTTTTTTTTCCCAGCTGCAGCAGGGGAGTGAGGAAGCACCCGGCTTGCTGCTCCCAGGTCAGTTTTTGGCCAGTTGTTCAGCTTCTTTTTCTCCGGAGAGAGACTGAGAGTTGAATTTTTCCTTCCCTGGAATTTCGGATTTTCTCCCTTTTCTGCTGGACTGCTTCAATATTAGAGAACATCGGGAGGACTTTCCACCGGGCACAGAGGGCCTGGCCCTGGGGTAAGCCCCAGCTCCGAGGAGACCAAAGGGAGGACTCTAACACTTTCCCATGTTTTTTCTCCACAGCGAGAGATTTTATTATTTAGCATTATTTTCCTTTTCCCGTGTGTTTGTTAAATAAATAGTTTTTATCTCTTTCACTTTCCTTTGATAAAAAGATATTTTTCCCGAACCTGGTGGAGGAGGGGTGGTTGTGCCTTCTCTCAGAGGATATATTTCTAAATTTGGCCAAACCGGCACATATTTAGTGGCCCCCAACTGTGTGGCTCGAAGGAAAGCGAAAAAACCTGTAGTAATTACATTTTGGTTTGAATTTACTTATTCTGTGTTGGGGTAAAGTAGTCACCATGTTGGTTGAGCTCATAATGTCTCTCTGGCTTGATGTACTCATGTCTTTTTGGTCCTTAGGCTTCATTGAGGTACTAGTGCTTTTTTGGTCCCTAGGGTTGTTTGCCTATTCACATCTTGCTCCAATCTTGCCCCTGATATGCAAATTTTACAGAGAAGGGAGACAAATCAGGATTTCTATCTTGCTGTGCTCGGTGATAATGATTTATAAGAAGTTGACAGAGGTACAGGAAGCTGTTCTAAGCGTGTATGATGAGTGGTTTCTCCGTCGTGAACCCAGTCCTAGCTTCAGTAGCCTGTTTTGGGAATTTATTACTAATTGCACCCAGATTGTGAGAAGAGGAGGAAACGGGGTTTCCCCTCCCTTTAAATTTGATAGGTTAGCTTTTGAGAATGTTCAGTATCCCCTGGATGTTAAAGAGACCACCCTCCTGGTATTTAATCTGGTAATCTTCCTCTATGTGGTTCGCAGCTTGTCTAGAATGAGAGCTCAGATTTCCAGGGTGACTGATGAGACATCTGACCCAGAGGTGGAAAATCCTGAGTGGTGTGGGGAATGGGAGGACATCGGCCAAACCCTAAAGAAATTCTCTGACCCGATAGTTTGGGATTTCCCCCCTGAACAAGTTCAGAAACCAGCAGAGGTGGGGAAATATCTGAAAGAGAAACACAATGAAAATTCTGAGAAAAAGGTTTTTGCAATATGTTGGACTTTGGCATATGCCTATCGCACACTGAAGCAGGTAAAGGTAGAGGGGCAGGAAGATAAATCAGCAAAGCCTGCAGACACCCCAGTCACTCAGACAGCAGCCCCACCAGACAGCAAGCCCAAACCAGATGGAGAGTCTAAGCAACTGACAGTGGCTCCTGTCATGAAGAAAAAAGCACACAACCAAAACTGATCGCCCAGTAAAAGATGAGGATAATGCAGGGGAAGGAACCTCAAAAGATCCAGGGGAAGGAACTTCAAAACCACCAACTGACTCAGGCACAGAAACCATTACTGAGTCCATGTCCATAAGGGACCTTCACAGCCTAAGAAAGGATTACACCTGATGGTCTGATGAATCCATAATAAGTTGGATGGTCCATATTTGGGATGCTGCAGGTGATGATGTGATGCTGGATGGTGCTGAAGTGAGGCATTTGGGATCCCTGTCACGTGATCCAGTGATCGACCAAGCGATGATAAGGGAGGCTGACTCTGCCAGTGTCTGGAGACGGGTTTTGACAGGCGTTGGTTAAAGATATATGTGCGGAGATGATCTCTACATGAAAGAAATCCAGTGGAAGACCATAGAACAAGGGATCCAATGCCTGAGAGAACTAGGGGTGGTAGAGGTTGTCTTCACAGATGACCCAGGATTGAGGAGTCCAGACTGGGCCAGAGTTAATCCATTCATGTGGCGAAAACTCATACGACTTGGGCCACAAGAATAAGCTTCTGCTTTAGCAATAATGAAACCAAACTACGGTGCGAATGAGACCGTGTGGGATATGGCAGTGAAACTCTGAGCATATGCAGACTCTGTGCGTGGCCCAACACATGCAAGAATCGCAGCTGTGGAAACACGTATGCAGAAACGGGAAGATGGAAAGGAATCACCAGGAGATTAAAGAGTGCCCTCTCCAAATCGCGACAGTATAGATCAGAGATTCTGATACCAAACGCAGACGTTCCCCAGAGAGAAGGCACAGCCCACAAAGCGAGCTGTGGAAATTCCTGTGTGACAGTGGGGAAGACGTGAAGAGGTGGGGTGGACAACCCACCTCTGCTCTGGCAGCACGAGTGCGTGAATTGAAGGAACACAAGTCTCAGAAAGGAAGTTCTACCAAAAAGGAAGTAGCTCCAGTTGCCTGTAGCCAAACTGCCGGAAATGATGGAAAAGATGATGACACGTCCGATTCCCATGAAGGAACCTCTAAGATGCAGGCCCAGGGAAAGAAGGATAACCAGGCATAGAGGGGCCCTGCCTCTAGCCAGGTAGAGGCCAGGGAAAACCGTGTTCTTTGGACTGTGTGGATTCCTTGGCCTGGTACATCAGAAGCACAAAAATATGATGCCTTGGTTGACACTGGTGCGCAGTGCACAATAATTCCATCCCAGCATGTGGGGGTAGAATCTGTTTCTATTTCTGGTGTAACAGGTGGATCACAAGATTTGACCTTGGTGGAAGCTGAGGTGAGCCTGACTGGGAAGGAGTGGAAGAAACATCTCATTGTGACTGGCCCAGAGGCCCCGTGCATTTTGGGCATAGACTTCCTCCGGAACGGGTATTTCAGAGACCCAAAGGGACTCAAGTGGGCTTTTGGAATAGCTGCTGTGGAGACAGAGGGCATTAAGCAATTGAACACTTTGCCTGGACTATCAGAGAATCTATCTGTAGGAGGCCTTCTGAAGGAGGAAGAACAAAGAGTACCATTTGCTACCTCGACAGTGCATCGCTGACAGTACTGGAAAACTCAAGATGCTGTGATTCCCATCCACAAGATGATGTGTGAGCTGGAGAGCCAAGGGGTGGTCAGCAAGACCCACTCACCCTTCAATAGTCCCATTTGGCCTGTGCGCAAATCGGAAGGAGAATGGAGATTGACTGTGGACTATCGTGCCTTGAATGAAGTGACTCCACCATTGAGCGCTGCTGTGCCGGACATGTTGGAGCTCCAGTACGAGCTGGAGTCCAAAGCAGCAAAGAGGTACACCACTATTGACATTGCTAATGCATTTTTCTCCATTCCTCTGGCACCAGAGTGCGGGCCTCAGTTTGCCTTCACCTGGAGGGGTGTGCAGTACACCTGGAACCGACTGCCCCAGGGGTGGAAGCATCGCCCCACCATCTGCCATGGACTGATCCAGACTGCACTAGAAAAAGGTGAGGCTCCAGAACATTTGCAGTACATTGATGACATCATTGTGTGGGGGAACACCGCAACAGAAGTGTTTGAGAAAGGAGAGCAAATCATCCAGATTCTCCTGGAAGACAGTTTTGCCATCAAAAAGAGCAAGGTCAAGGGACCTGCTCAAGAGATCCAGTTCCTGGGAGTGAAATGGCAAGATGGACGGCGTCAGATTCCCACCGAGGTCATCAATAAGATCACAGCGATGTCTCCACCAACCAACAAGAAGGAAACACAAGCTTTCCTAGGTGCGATAGGCTTTTGGAGGATGCATATTCCTGAGAACAGCCAGATTGTGAGTCATCTTTACCTGGTTACCTGCAAGAAGAATGATTTCCATTGGGGCCCTGAACAGCAGCAAGCTTTTGCCCAAATCAAGCAGGAAATCACTCATGCGGTAGCCCTTGGCCCAGTCAGGACAGGACCAGAAGTGATGAATGTGCTCTACTCTGCAACTGGGAGCCATGGCCGGTCCTGGAGCCTTTGGCAGAAGGTGCCTGATGAGACTCAAGGCTCACCACTAGGATTCTGGAGCTGAAGCTACAGAGGATCTGAAGCCAACTACACCCCAACAGTGAAGGAAATCTTGGCAGCCTATGAAGGAATCCAAGCCGCCTCAGAGGTGATTGGCACTGAGGCACAACTCCTCCTGGCACCCCAACTACCAGTGCTGGGGTGGATGTTCAAAGCAGAGGTTCCCTCTACCCACCACGCCACCAATGCTACATGGAGCAAATGGGTTGCTCTAATCACACAGTGTGCCTGTATCGGAAAACTGAATCGCCCTGGGATCTTGGAAATAATCACAAATTGGCCTGAAGGTGAAAACTTTGGTCTCACTGATGAAGAAGAACAAGAACGAGTGACACGTGCTGAAGAAGCTCTACTGTACAATCAACTGCCATCAGAAGACACACGCTACGCTCTTTTCACCGATGGATCCTGTCGCATTGTAGGGATGAAACAAAAGTGGAAAGCAGCCGTATGGAGTCCCACACGACGGGTTGCAGAAGCTACTGAAGGGAGAAGGTGGATCAAGCCAACTCGCTGAACTCAAAGCTGTTCAAATAGCCCTGGACATTGCTGAAAGAGAGAAGTGGCCACAGCTCTACCTCTACACTGATTCATGGATGGTAGCCAATGCTCCATGGAGATGGTTGGAAAAGTGGGAAAAACCTAATTGGCAGCATAGGGGAAAACCAATCTGGGTTGCTGAGGAGTGGAATGACATCGCTGCCCGCGTAAGAAAGCTGGTTTTGAAAGTCCGCCATGTAGATGCCCATGTCCCCAAGAGTAGGGCTGATGAGGAACACCAAAACAACAAGCAGGTAGATCAGGCTGCAAAGATAGAAATGTCACAGGTTGACTTAGATTGGAAACACAAGGGAGAGTTGTTCCTAGCTCGATGGGCCCATGATGCCTCAGGTCATCAAGGCAGAGATTCCACCGATAGGTGGCACACCCCTTGACCTATTGATGGAAGCGGATGTTTTTCGCAGCTGGGCCATGTCGCCACAATAGTTTTTGCTTGGTCTCGAGTTAGGTGGAACATTCGGATGAGAGCTGGAGCATTTTGGTGAACACTGCATGGCTCAGCTGGGCTTGCTGGAATCTGTTAGGCAGATTCGCTAACTTGATGGGCATAGCTAGGGCATCTGCTCTCCCCTTCGGGAATAAATCCTGGCAGGTCAGGTTGTGATCTCACATGCATGACATAGAATGGTTGCTTTCGGTGGGAGATCAGTTGAATCAATTTTGAAAGTAAATTATGAATTTTTGGGTTTGCAACTTCCTTTAGTAAGGCTCTGCCCTGGAAACTACACCTGCAACATAAGCTGAATCAGTTCTCAAATTGAATGGTTCACTGAACTGCTCAAATGCTCTGACCACAGCTGCAAGTTCTGCCACTTGTGGGGATCCTTCGACTACCTGCACATTAGACTCCCACATCAGAGTGCGAGAATCCATCCAAGTGATGACAGACTTGTGGGAAGCTCTGGATCAATCTGAAAAGATTGCCAAGGCATTTAATGGTTTTCAGCTTTGAATTTCTTTTGGAATCAGTTTGAAGACCGAAGTAAACAGTTTGTGTTTTGGATGGTGTATAGAAATTTGGCCTGTGTAGCTGTCTAGGGCGAATTGGAGGTGCACATTGTTTTGAAGGTTATCAAGTGAATCGGTTGTCAATGGTAAGTAGATGCATGTAAAGTCACACCCTGCAAGGGTGCGGAGGCAGGATCTAGCCTTCATCACCAGCTGAGCCATGAGCTCCTGTGGCGTTGTTATACTTTTTGACGGCTGGTGCGAGAGGAAAACCCACTCGATGATTAACAGGGGATCTTTCTGCACCTCATCCCATTGAAATATCAGCCCGTGGAGGTATGGCATTTCCCCTAGTACAATAAATTGAAAAGACAGGCCTGGGGCATAGTGGTGTGACTGCCAGAACGACAGTGCTTCCTGTACCTTACAGATGGACTGTCTCGTCTCCTCTGTTAGATGCCTGGGTGATGTGAGGTCATCTTACCCTCGCAGGAGGTTGAACAGAGGAGCGAGATCTTCTGTCGTCAGCCCTAGGAGTGGCCTCACCTAATTAATGGTCCCACAGAGCTGATGGAGTTCCTGCAAGGTCTTGGGATTATCATTAATTTTGACTTGTTGGGGAACCACAGTCTGTTCATGGATTTTTAGTCCAAGGTATTTAAATTGAGAGGTTTTCTGAACCTTTTCGGCCTGGATCTCAAATCCATTGGCCTCTAAGGCTTCGACTACCTTCTCTAATGTCCAGTCTAAATACTGTTGGTTAGGACCGCACACCAAAACATCGTCCATATAGTAGAACACTATTGCCTTTGCTGCTAACTTTCTGATGGGGGACAGAATGCGGGCAACATACCACTGGCAGATGGTGGGTGAGTTCTTCATGCCTTGTGGCGGAACTCGCCACTGGTAGCGCAGCATGGGAGCCTTTCGGTTGATGGAAGGTACCGAGAAGGCAAACCGGGGTGCATTGTCTGGGTGTAGTGGGATCTGGAAGAAGCAGTCCTTAATATCAATGACTGCTACCTTCCACTGCCTAGAGAGCATGGAGGGTGAAGGCATTCTGGGCTGCAGGGGTCCCATGTCCTCAATGACTGCATTTATCTTCCACAGGTCATGGAGGAGGCGCCACTTGTCTTTCCCTGGCTTTTTGATTACAAATACTGGGGAGTTCCATGGGCTATTGGAGGGTTCAATGTTTCCCTTTTTCAACTGCTCCTCCATGAGTGCAGTGAGCGCCTTTAATTTGTGTTTTTCCAAAGGCTACTGATCCGTTGTCATGGGTTAGGAAGCATAGTCCGGAAGTGATTTTCTTGCAAAGAGGTGCTTACAGCTTCCTCTATGACCTGGCAGAACCTATCAGCTGGCTTGTTTGAATATGGACAATTCTTTAACTCACTTAGAATTTTGACCACCTCTGTAGTCTACATTTAAGAATGGACAAACCCCAGGAAGCTCTCTCTCTTGCTTCCGGCCAGAGGACTGGTAACTGGGCTGGGCCGATCCTGGAGCTGTGGGGCCCTGTTCCACCCGTGGAACCCCTCAGAACTCTGCTACATGCAGAAGGAACAACCTGGTTTCTTCCCCCTCTCCAGTGCGGCCAAAGAATTCAGCTGAAGCTGCCCGCTGCCCAGCAAAGACCACGTGACCAACAGCAATAAGCGAAATTCCAGATGCAAGACCTGGGTGAGATTAACCCTTTTAGTGCTGTGAAGAGCTGAAAACCTGAGGGAAGAGAAAGAGGAGATGCTTAAAGCTGAAATTCTGTTGTAAAGCTATGGTGGTGATGGACTTTGATATATCAGAGTACGCGTTGTAATTTCATGAAAGCATGGGGAGGTGGAGCGTTCAACTTGTACTTGTGAGCAAAAGCACCTGTGCTGGAATAAGCAGATGCTGAAGCAGCTGTAATTTGATGAGAAGTTTGAACAGGGACAGATGGAAGCAGTGAGGACTCTTGCTCCAATTGGAAGGAGAAGACCTCTGTTCCTAGAAATACGCCCAGAGATGGTCCTAGAGATGAAGATGACGAGGACCCTTTTTTCTCCCAGGGAAGGGGAGGGCCTCTGTTCTTAGAGATGAAATGCTCCCAGAGATGGGTGAAGAGAACTTTTGTTTCTGAATGGCTCAACCTTAAAATTGTACCCCAGTAATTCAAGATTGGACCCTCGAAAGCAGTTGTGGGAAAAGCTGCAAGTCGGGGGAAGGGACTCCCACATGATGCGAGCAGAGAACCAACCTGGGCGGCTGTCTCGTTGTGATAATGATTCCATAGCATGAGCAAGTGAGACTCCTCTTCCTAAATGAACTGAACAAGGTTATTATGGAAGTGGTAAACAGACTGAACATCTCAAGGGTTGTCTTTTTGTGTTGTCAGTGGGAGAAGGGAGAAAGGTGGAGGGAAGAGAAGTGTTCTGAAGGTGTGGTATGATTTTATTTTTTTTTTCTTCCCTTTCCTTATTTTAGGTCTGTAAATAAACTTCTTTATATTCTTTCAAGTTTTGTGCCTGCTTTGCTTTTCTCCTAATTCTTATCTCACAGAAGGTAAACAGTAATGAGTATTTTGGACCAAACCACTACACAAAATTGGTGTTTCTGCCCGGTTTTCAACCTGAACCCGCTACATCCGTCCAGATATGTTTGTCAGAGATCCAATTTAATTTCTGGAAGGGGCGCTCTGCAGTGGCCTTTATTAAAAATTCTGGGGTTGAGATGGAATTTCAACTCGAGTTCCCCACTGGGACATGAGATCCCTGCCCCATAGTGAGAACCCAGAATTAATTACAAAAGGACAGACTGATGCCATCTGTCCCTCTGGACCCTCGATTTGGACAACTGCCCTGCTTCTCTGGGCAGATATAGATCCCCCCACACCCATCACGATACCTTCTGCCAGCTGCAGCTCCCAGTGTGACGGCCAATCGTGGGAGGAAATGACTGTCACATCTGCTCCCATGTCCATCATTCCTGCCAGGCTGATGTTCAAGCCTTGGCAAGACAGTGTGTAATTAAGCGTGGGTTTGTCATTCCCAACTACCTCAGCCCAGAAGACAGAGGGGTTGTAGTTGTGTGGCGGACTACTGGGCATGAGAATAGCTTGGGCCACAACCTGGTTAGCAGCAAGAAAAAAGGGAGGGTTAACACACTGGATGTTGACAGTAAACAACCCTTGTGGCCCCACTTGAACAATTTCTGGTGTAACACAAATGTCAGCTGGTGTGTGTACAACATCTTTTAACACAAACAATATACAGTCTTTCAGATTTTCACAACTCACAATGATTCTCTGGGGTGTTACCGAGTCCATTTGAGTTGCAGTGATCGTGGGAACTATTTTTCTGGTTGCAGTTTTTTTATTTGTTTCCCCACGCAGCCCTGCAAATCCACGCTGCACTGTCAGTTTTTTGGCTGCATCCCAATGGTGGCAGGCGATGACATTTGCCCTGGGGAGACAGCTCAGAAACCCTGATTAATTGGAGCCGGGGCTTGGCAATTTCGGGCTAGATGCCCTGGTTTCCCACACCTGTGGCAGGTCCAATTAGCATTTCTTTTGTCCTGAGATGCTGTTGATTCAGCGGCATTTGCAGTCCCAACTACATTCCTCCTGGTTTTTAAATTTGGCTGGTTAATTGGCACTAATGTGGTACAGGCATGAATTATCTGATGTAGAGTCGGCGGAGGATTAAATGGGAAATTTTTAAATCACTCTTTTGCATGCTTCATTCACGTTAGCTTTCGCAATTTGAGTTATGCTCTTCTGTGTTTAGATCTTGTACCTGTTTTTCTACCACAAGCCTCAGTTTATCAACAAAATCAATAAATGGCTCATTTTGTTGTGTCCAAATTTCTGTATAATATAATTGAGTAGTTAATTTGGGGGGCATCATTAAAAATGTTTGCTCTGCCACTTGCCTCACAGCATTCAGGATGGGCTCTGGTGTGTCTCGAGCTTGGTCTCATGGCTTGGACAATAACCCTTCACCGGTTAGGTGATCTATAGAAATCCCTGCATTGTTTGGATCCTGCAGTAGGATTGGAAGGAGCTCTCTTAGTTGCTCTCTCCAGCTATCTTCCCATATTTGGAATTCAGATGGGGAAAGCAAGCAGGAGAAAATGCTTTTGAGGTCATGTGGCACAATCACTGTACTGGTGAGAGTTATCTTAAGAAGGTTCTTAAAATACTCTCTCCCTCCCAAATTCTTTCTGGGCTTTACAAAGCTCTTTCAGCACTGCAGAATCAAACGGTTTCCATGTGGGATTATTGCCAGTTCAATTATATGTTACAGGAGCGGCAAAGGGGTAGGAGGGGGCTGAGGGGGCTCCCGGACCTGATTTCAAGATGGCGTCAAGTTCCGGTTTCTACCTTGTGGGAACTGGAAGGGGGGGCATGGGAACTAGGAAGTCCTCCACAGTGGGCAGGAGTGGAGGACAAGGAGGAGTGGTCACAGGATGGGCGGGGATTCCCGATGCAGGGGGCTGTACCAACGTGTGGGAGGAACCCAAAGCAGTCATGTGTGGGGTTGGAGACAGGAAGGGGTCGGGAGAAGGAGGGAGCAAGGGATTATGGGAAGGAGAAGGCAAACACATGGACTGGGCCATGCGGCTGCGGCCATCTTGTGGTCATGCGAGGATGGGGGGCAGAGTGGCGAACAGCAGTCTGAACAACTTTTTTCACTTACAAATGGGGAAGAGGGCATAGGAAAGTGGTTCTGGGTAGAGGTCGAAGCAGCCTGGCCAGGGCTATCTCGACAGGGTGGTTGAAAAGACCGAGAAGGGTCAGGGAGGAGATGGCACCCCTGTGCCTCTGGGCTTTTTACTCTTTTCTATTTTTCCAACGTAGGGGAAATGGGATGAGGGATACAAGGAGAGGAAAGAGGGATATGGGTAGAACTGGGGGGGGGGGGGCAGGGTTGTGCTTTTCTTTTACTTTCTGGTTCATTTTATGTAAGTCTCGCAATACCAAACCTAAGGGGAGATATTTTTCTCCAGAGGTGTCTCCTTTCTGCTTTAAATCAGTCATTTTATCACCCACAGCCTGCCAGAAGGCAGGCAATTTTAAATTTGCAGGAGACCCTTGAGGAAGGTAAAAGAAAAGCCAGTGTGCAAACTGTTTTAACAAAGCCTTTGAAAACTTAAACCCACTAACTTCTGGGGATGTAGAAACTTGGACACGGACCTCCCTTTGGGGCTGAGAGAGTTTTGATCCCATCTTTCTCTCTCAGCCTGACTTCCACCCACCACCCTCAAAAGGAAAAACAAAACAAAAAATCCTCAGGGACCGGGAATACTCACACAAAAGGCACCGTTTGAGACGTCCAGTCCTGGAACTAAAAACACAGGTGGGGTCCTCCAAATATCGGCTGCTGTCCGAGGTTAGTTCAGTGCAAAATCAGTCGGAGCTAGCAGCCTTCTCTCAGGGTACCACTCCTAAAAGAGAGCGGGCCGCACCGAGAGGCATTGGCAACTCCAAAGTCGCTTCTTCTTGCTATCCACCGACAGCCATGACGTCACAGGGATCCACTTGCATAAGCCCCACATTGGGCGTCAACCTAACGCAATTCTGTGCTTGCTGCACGAGCTCTGGTGTGCCCTCGATCAGAGAGAGTCCAGCTGCGTTACTTCTGTGCGTCACAGAAGCGACCTCGGCATCAGGAAAGGTGCTGGCTGGGCACGCTTGCTGGCTTCTTTGCAAAGGAGACATGGCAGGAGCCGATGATCTAGGCTCACGTTAGTTCGGAGATAAAGGAAGAGAGAGGGGCCTCTGGTAAGACTTCCAACAGGTTTATTGTTAGAAGTTTCACAACCAGAACATGGCAGTGATCATAATCACACCCGGAGGCTTTTCCCTCAGTTTTATAGGGGGTTTGAAAACTGCAGGGAAAGGGGAAAACAACCAATGAGGTACAAGCCAGGGGGAGGATACAATTCAACAAGAACCAATGGGGGAAACCAAGAGGCGGGGGTTATAACAAAGAACCCACGAACAACCGAGTAAGAGAGAATTTTCCCGAACAGGGGAAGGCAGTCTGGACCCGGGTGCAGCCCGGGGGGATGCGGCTTAAGCTTCTGAGCAACCCATAGACCTACTTTCCAAGTCTGTGTCCTGGGGAAATTTGATCCACGGGAGGGCCCGGGGTTGATTGGCATCTTGCTGCCCCAGCCCAGCAGTGGGTTGGGTCATAACAACATGCCTAGATTCACCATACTCGGGAAAAGATGGCTCCAGAGGCCCTTTGGAAAGTGACCCCTGGTGATGATGAACTGAAATTGAAGTTTACCCGAACAAAATGAAAATGTTATGGTGGCATGCAAGTATAACCCAGAAAATTGGTTTTTTTCACAGTCATAATTGTAGCCTCAACTTGGGAAGTTAATCATAGGAGAGAAGACATATGGTCCCAAGCCTTTATGCGGGTTACAGGACTCATGGGGAAATATTCTGATTTAAAGGATTTAAACCTGCTGACTGTGGTCATGCACAGAAACCAAGTGTATACAAAGCAAGAATGGGAAAAACAAAAAAACTTAACCACTTCAAGGAACTGTAGGAGAAGAAATCGAAATAGGATGCTATTACCGCAGGCCTGGTTCCTACGGTATATCACCGTGTCCTGCAGCCATAGGGAGGAGGAGGAGGAGAAGATCCAGCAGGCAGGAATTGTGCAGCAAGATTGATTTATTTAATTATTTTGCAAACTCTTTTATAGACTTTTTTCTTCATAGTCTAATTGGACAAAGGACCAGCCACCCCTTGGGGGTGATTGGCCAAAATCCTAAAACATCCATTATCAAAATATTTTCTACTATACCATAAACAAGACTTTCCAAGGTTGCAGGTGGCTTGGTTGTTTACATTCCCTGCTACCTCTTCTGTGAGAGAGAAAAGTCTCTCACGGACTTAGAAAAATAACAAGAAGATCCTCACTAACAGCATTTTTGTACCTACAGGATGCAGCATGATTAACTGAACTACTCATAAAAAGCAACCCAAATTAGTGTTTCAACTACTCCTACAGACAAACATAATGAAATCTGTAGTCATTCAAGTGAAGTAGATTGTTGGTATAACTTTACATTAGTACAGACTGTTGAAGTAGTTTGTCTTTGGGCCCAGGACAGTAATGGGCTCTCATTCAAATTCCAGATAAATACCATGGCTAGGCCTACTACAACCTATGCCAGAAATCGAATCCAAACCCAGGTCACATCACTTAAGCCTGAACCAAAGATTTATGAGATTGGCCCTTATTTAGTGAGGAACACAGGGCAGCAATTACTGCTGTTTAATCCAGAATGGTCTCTTAAGCAAATTAATATTTCTGAGATCCAACCAGCCTGCTCCCCTTTAATACAAACATCCTTTGAAGGGTTGACAGCCTGGCTGCAAAAGCAAACACCCCTCAAAGGCAGAATGTGGAGACACCTGACTGGCATGCTGGGAACAGGACTGGGAGTCATAAATGGAATTGATTTAGAGATACTGATGAATAAATTGCCCATGGCAACCAGTGACCTGACCAAATTAAAACAGCCCCTACAATCCTCCCTATTAGCATTAGGAAACAATCAGTGGCAAGTCTCCAAAATACTCCCAGACTTCACAAAGACCAGCGACCTGGACCACAGACTGATATTAAACACACTTGGTGTAGCTCAAGACAATGTATCATTAGCCCTCAGCTGCATACAAGCCCAATTATGGATGCAGTCAACAGCTTCCTTAATTATAAGAGAAGGAAATGAAGGTGTTTTCCCTATTGAAATCTGAGAAGCTGTTTGGAATAAGGCTACTAAGTTAGAAAGAAAGCTCCAATCCTGGTGGACCTTGGTAAATTTCACTTATGACCCAATGACTAACATAGCTACTGCCTTTGTGCTTACTATACATAATGCAACAGTTTATGTGATTCATCCTATTGTTGCATTGGGACTAAACTATGAAGGAACAGTTTTTTACCCCTCTGAACATAGAGTATGGGCTCGGATGGTAGAAAAAAAAAATCACCAATGGTAAGTTTAGAATCTTGCATTGCATGGGAACAACAAAGATTTATCTGTGAAAGTAATACACTTGATGCCAAAGACATATGTCTTGACGTAGAACAAGGAATTTGTCACTTCGAGGTCCACCTAGACACTACACCGAAAACTGTACTTGTATATATTGGTTAAGGCTGCGTGTGCTTAAGAACTATCTGAACTTTTATGATGATAGATGACAGTAATATAAATGTAGCTGCCAGGAATCATTCTAATTTTTGTATTTGTAATTTTACCAAGATTGTTGGGTGTGACTTTTCGTATTTAGCACCGGTTGTGTCTCATCAATTGATAAGGTCTAACTACACCATATACCATAAATTGCTACCTACACCTATTGGGATGGACCTCACATTAGTAAAGCAATTGGCGAAACATCAGCATCTAATTGAGATTTTAGAAAAAATCTGAAAGAACGGGAAAAAGACCTTATTCATCATCCATTATGACACACAAGAAATCAGCAGAATCTTGCAAAGAGTAAAACAAGATGCAAGTCATAACTGGTGGGACGCGCTTTTCGGGTGATCACCTACCTCAACTGGCATTCTGAATACGTTATATCACCCCATAATTGCAACCAGGTCCCTGAGTAAAAACAACCCCACAGATGGGTTTGTCTGTACTAGAGGCAGAATTTATCCACACAGTCTTTCCTAACAGACCTCTAACGTGCACTTCTGGGACCTTATCTCCATCTGTTGTATGCAGGGATTCAGATTGGGCTGGACCAGCTCAATTGGTGGAACCTCGGGTGTTAACTAACCAGGTGGCCTTTGCTAGATGCTGCTCCCAATTTTTGAAAGTTCCCCCACCTAGTGCCTTCAGGGTGGCTTTCAACAATCCATTGCACTGTTCCACTTTGCCTGCAGCTGGTGCATGGTAAGGGATATGGTACACCCACTCAATGCCATGTTCCCTAGCCCAGGTGTTAATCAAGCTATTCTTGAAATGAGTCCCGTTGTCAGATTCAATTCTCTCAGGGTGTAGCGGGTTCGGTTTGTAACCGGGCGGAAACACCAATTTAGTGTACTGGTTTGGTCCAAAATACTCATTACTGTTTACCTTCTGTGAGATAAGAAATAGGAGAAAAGCAAAGCAGGCACAAAACTTGAAAGAATATAAAGAAGTTTATTAACAGACCTAGAAGAAGGGGAAAAGAAAAAAATAAAAATCATACCACACATTCAGAACACTTCTCCTCCCCCCCACCTTTCTCCCTTCTCCCATTGACAATGTAAAAAGACAACCCTTGAGATGTTCAGTCTGTTTACCGCTTCCATAATAACCTTGTTCAGTCCATTTAGGAAGAGGATTCTCTCTTGCCCATGCTATGGAGACATTATGACAATGAGACAGCCGCCTGGGTTGGTTCTCTGCTCGCATGTGAGTCCCTTCCCCCAACTTGCAGCTTTTCCCACAACTGCTTTCCAGGGTCCAATCTTGAATTACTGGGGTACAATTTTAAGGTTGAGCCATTCAGAAACAAAGGTTCTCTTCACCCATCTCTGGGAGCATTTAATCTCTAAGAACAGAGGCCCTCCTCCTTCCCTGGGAGAAAAAGGGTCCTCCTCATCTTCATCTTTAGGACTATCTCTGGGAGTATCTCTAGGAACTGAGGTTTTCTCCTTTCCCATTTGGAACAAAAGTCCTCATTGCTTCCATCTGTCCCTGTTCAAACTTCTCATCAAATTACAGCTGCTTCAGCATCTGCTTATCTCAGCGCAGGTGCTTTTACTCACAAGTTGAACACTCCACCCCCCATGCTTTCATGAAATTACAACGCGTACTCTTACATGTCATAGTTTCACAAGAGAATTTCAGCTTTAAGCATCTCCTCTTTCTCCTCCCTCAGGTTTTCAGCTCCTCACAGCACTAAACGGGTTAATCTCACCCAGGCCTTGCAGCTGAAATGTCGCTTATCGCTGTTGGCTACATGATCTTTGCCGTGCAGCAGTGGGCAGATTTCGTCTGAATCTTGGCTGCACTGGAGATGGGGAGCCGGGCCGCTCCGTATGCACAGAGCAGGGCTGGGGGGCGGGGGGGGGGGGGCGGAGGTGGAACTGGGCCCGTTGGCTCCAGGAAACAAGAGAGAACTCTGCCAGGGGTTTGTCTATTCTTAAGTGTGGATCACAGAGGCAGTCGCAATTTTAAGTGGCTTAAAAAATTGTCCATATTCAAAAAAGTCGGCTGATAGGTTCTGTCAGGTCATAGAGGAGCTGTAAGAACCCCTTCGCAAGAACATCACTTCCGGGACTATGCTTTGCTAACCCATGACACAGGGGTACCATGCCTCCAAAGGACTTGCTTTTCCAGACCCATGATGGTGTTACGGGCTGTAGCATGAGGCACAGGGTAGGTCTCCAGCCATCCAGTGGTGGCCTCCACCATCGTGAGCACATTAGGCTTGCCCTGGCGTGTTTGAGGCAATGTGATGTAATTAATCTGCCCAGTCTCCCGATACTTGTATTTGGACCATACCACAGGGGTTTCACTTCCTTAGCCTGTTTGATTGCAGTGCATGTCACACAGTCATGGATAGCCTGGGAGATACTGTCCATGGTCAGATCCACCCCTCAGTCTTGTGCCCACCTATAGGTGGAATCTCTGCCTTGATGACCTGAGGCATCATGGGCCCATCGAGCTAGAAACAACTCTCCCTTGTGTTTCCAGTCTAAGTCTATCTGTGACACTTCTATCTTTGCAGCCTGATCTACCTGCTTGTTGTTTTGGTGTTCTTCATTAACCCTACTCTTGGGGACATGGGCATCTACATGGCGGACTTTCACAAGTAGCTTTCTTACTCGGGCAGTGATGCCTTTCCACTCTTCAGCAGCCCAGATTGGTTTTCCCCTACGCTGCCAATTAGCTTTTTCCCACTTTTCCAACCATCCCCATAGAGCATTGGCTACCATCCATGAATCAGTGTAGAGGTAAAGCTTTGGCCACTTCTCTCTTTCAGCAATGTCCAGGGCTAGTTGAACAGCTTTGAGTTCAGCGAGTTGGCTCGATCCACCTTCTCCTTCAGTAGCTTCTGCAACCCGTCGTGTGAGACTCCATACGGCTGCTTTCCACTATCGTTTCATCCCTACAATGGTCGGTGAAAAGAGCGTAGTGTGTGTCTTCTGATGGCAGTTGGTTGTATGGTGGAGCTTCTTCCGCAAGTGTCACTTGTTCTTGTTCTTCTTCATCAGTGAGTGTAGAGGAATTCCTTGTGGAGTAGGGGCATAGGATACCCCAGGAGAGCTTGGGCATCCTAGGGCTGTTGCAGAAGTACACCTGAAGGGGCCTCAGGCTGAAGATAGGCTTGCAAGGCGTCTGCTAGCCGGCAGCCTTGAACAGCCTTGGGAAAAGGTATACACTTGTCAGCTCCCCCGCTGCTTAGAGGCTTTCTCCTGGGAAAGGGGCGTGAACTTTGAAAAAGTACAACTTGGTGGAGAAAAACAATAAAACTGGAGCACGATGCTTAAATTGTATCGGTGTTCGTATCGTGACTCTGGCAGGTTCTCCTGCACCAGGGACCCTCCCCCCCGCTAAAAGTGAGACCAAAGTTTTCACCTTCAGGCCAATTTGTGATTATTTCCAAAATCGCAGGGCAATTCAGTTTTCCGATACAGGTGCGCTGTGTGATGAGAGCAACCCATTTGCTCCATGTGGCATTGGTGGCGTGGTGGGTAGAGGGAACCTTTGCTTTGAACATCCACCCCAGCACCGGTAGTCAGGGTGCCAGGAGGAGCTGTGCTTCAGTGCCAATCACCTCTGAGGCGGCTTGGATTCCTTCATAGGCTGCCAAGATTTCCTTCTCTGTTGGGGTGTAGTTGGCTTCAGATCCTCTGTAGCTTCGGCTCCAGAATCCTAGTGGTGAGCCTTGAGTCTCATCAGGCACCTGTTGGGGAAGATGAAACAGGAAAGCCTTATAAATATGATTGCCTGACAAAAGATTTTGGGAATATGAAAACTATAAGCGACATCGAAATGAAAGCCACCTTTGAGATACCAAGTCTTAGTTACTGAACAACTGGAAAACAATGGTATGGCCGACTGAAGGTAATCCCCTCTTGATTGAACAATACCTTCTGCTTGCAGGCAGGTCCAAGGGTCAGAGCAGACCCTACTAGCTCAGCAGAAGGGGTCCAAAGAGTAGTTTTTAGAAGTTAAGATGTAACACTCTATGGTAATATAAGAACTCTTATAGGCTGTATGTAAATGCTATAGGATTTGTAGCTTGTATTAGATTGGTTAGTGACAATTAGAATATTCAGTACAGAAGATGATTTATTGTATTGTAACCAGGACTTCAGACACTCTTACTACGCTCTTACTAGACTCTTACTATAGACTCTTACTATTCACTCTTACTACGCTCTTACTCTTACTATTCTCTCTTACTATTCTCTCTCTTTGCTTACCCGCTTACTCTCTTGCTCTCTTGGGCCTGCTCAGAGCTGCCAGCTGCAGCTCTAAGCAGTGCCCCTGTACCCACGCCCTTTGCAATAAACCGCATGTTCCAAGATCTGACTACAGAGATCTCTCGTCTCCGTCCGTCACCGTCCCGACCGTCCGAACCCGCACCGAGCACCCCCCAGACAGAGTTCCTACAGTCTGGCGCCCAACGTGATTGCCGAACCCCCCAAGAACCTTCAGTCTGGCGCACAACGTGATTGAAGGCTCGGTTCAGCTTTTTCCATCTGTGGGAGACTTCTCCATGGACGGTAACTAAAAGACCAGTTATAGCCACCTAGAACGTGTCGTGAGCACGGCATACTGTTGCTGCGCATCGTAAAAGCCGGAGCTCTATAATTCTGCCGAGGCAGCCCTCGCGCACGGGGATTACCTGGAGCTCTTGGAGGGAATTGCCTGGCAGTCCTCGAGCACAGGCGGCCACTGCTGCGCAGCGGCTACCTGGAGCTCTTTGAGGAAGTTTGCCGTGGCACCCCTCGAGCACGGACACGCTGCTAAGCACTGCCGACCGGAGCTCTAAGGAGGGACCCTGCCGCGCGCCCCGAGCACAGGCGAGTAGTGCTCAGCACCGCCCGCACTGGAGCTCTTAGTGTGACCCACCCGTGAGGTCCTGAGCACGGAAAGCCGTTGCCACGCGACGCCTAAAACCGGAGCTCTGAGAAAGGACCCAAAAGCAGCGTCCTGAGCGCCGAGTGGAGTGCCTGGCCAGCCCCCCACGACGGACCTCTGAGCAAGGACACTGCTCCTGCGACATCATCTAAGTGAGTATCATACTGGTCTAATAATGGGACAAATACACTCTGCCCATGACAGAGATCTCTATAAGCAACTTAAGCATTTACTAAGCTCTAGTTCAAGACAATTACCTAAACAGGAGCTAAAAAACCTCTTAGAATGGACTCTGATTAATTTCCCAAATGCTGACCGTTCAGCCGTCTTTACAAGAGACTTCTGGGACACAGTTGGGGTTAAGCTCTTTAATAATGTCTCCTACCGGGATATGGCTGCCGCGCAGCTGCTCCCAGCTTGCAGAGCGCTGGTGGAGCTGTTTGCTGCGAAGGCGCCGCCCGCAGCAGTCACCCCGCCGAGCCCGGCTCCTGCTGCGAGCCCGCCCCTTGCCGCCGCGAGCCCGCAACAGGGCGCGGCCCCGGCCTCTCCGCCGGACCTCGCGGCTCCAGTACCCGCGGTCCGGCTGACTCGCG
Source organism: Coloeus monedula (assembly GCF_965178545.1). NCBI lineage: Eukaryota > Metazoa > Chordata > Aves > Passeriformes > Corvidae > Coloeus > Coloeus monedula. The sequence continues at coordinate 6,964,040 of NC_138821.1, read as the reverse complement.
CCGCCCCCCCCCCCGCGCTCGCGGTCCCGGCACCCGTTGCCCCGGCCCCAGCCACCCCACCGGACCCTACGGCCCCTCCCACCATCCCTGCCCCCGCCATCCCGCTCGTCCCCGCTGTCCCGGCTCCCGCCCTCGGTTCCAGCGTCTTCGCGGCCCCGCCCCTCGCTTCTATCACCCCGTCCGCCAGCGTCTCCGCGACCCCGCCCCTTGCCCCTGCCCCCACGTGCCCCCCCGCTGCTGCCGTCATTGTTACCCCACCCCCCACTGCTGGCATATTCGTAGCCCCGCCCCCCGGTGATACCCCGGCGGGGGCGGCGGCTACCCCCCTGCTAGCTACGGGTGCTACCGCTCCCCCAGCCGCGCCGGTTATGGCCATGGCTGCCATTATAGCCGGCCCCCCGCAAAGCCAAGCGGCGACCCTTCTTCCAGCCCCCCAGGTCCCCCTTACCGCCACCGACACGGCGCCGGTGGTAGCTAATAGCCCATCCGCGTCCGTCGCTGCTGCGTCTTCACAGTCTCCTGCCGCTCCCGAACCACCAGTACCGACAGCGCCTGTCACGACCGCGCTGGGGCCCCCGGTGCCCCCTGTGCACGTTGCCGCGGGAACCCTGCCCCCTCACCCTACCGTTCAAGCGCACACAGCACGCCCCGAGCTGTCCCCCGGCCCTGCGGCAGCACAGACGCCTATGTCTACTCCCGTCCCTGCCGGCGTCCCTGCGCAATCCCCCGATCCCGGCACACCATCGCTCGCGCTGGGACGCGGAGCGCCCCAGCCCTGCGAGCCACTTGGTGCCGGTGCCGCAGCGTCTGCACGGATGGCTGCAGCCCCCTCCGTGCCTGCCGCTGCCCCAGCCCCGTCTCCCGGCACCGCCGCTCCGGCAGCGTCGTTCCTGCCCGCCGCACCACCACCCACCCCAGCCCAGCCTACAAGCTCCCAGCGGCAGCACGCCGTGATCCAGCCGCCGGCCCTCCTGCCTCCCGCCGCCCCGAGATCATCTCCTGCCGACAGAGCAGCTCTGCCGCCGCCGCCCGCCTCCGTGGCCCCAGACCGCACCCTGCTGTATCCACCGCAGCCTCCCGCTTCTCAGCTGCCAAATAGTGCAGTCCCACCGCCACCGGCATCCATGATCGTCCCATCGCCCCCTCCCTCGACCGCGGCCGCAGCCCCAGCCCCTGGTTCTGCAGTCCTGCCATCTCCCGCTCTCCCCGAACCGCCCGCCACACGGACTGCCGCCATCACAGCCTGCCACGTTGCCCTGATGACGCAACCCACGCATGCGCAATTGCTGCAACCCACGCATGCGCAATTGCTGCAACCCACGCATGCGCAATTGCTGCAACTCCCGGACCAACGATATCACTCCGCTCACACTCCTCCAACCGCAGCACTGCTCCCGGGACCAGCCGCACATCTTCCCGCGGCTCCGCCGCCTGCCCCCCTGCCTCCGCCGCCGCATCCCGGAGCCAACCCAAGCAGCACCGAATCACGCCCGCACTCCCTCGAACACCCAGCCGCGCTATCGCCCTCCGCGCTCCTGGCACCGAATGGGACTACTTTGTATCACCAATCGATCGCACTGCCACAGCCAGGCACACAAGCCGTGCAACGAGGAGGGGGAGGGTGGAATATGACACCTGCTTTTATAAATACAGGACAGACTGAGAACTATTTTGCCCCTGCAAATGCCAACACCTTAATCCCAATACAAAACAATTCCGAAAAAGAATTAAGTCTGTTCCCAAACAGGTTCACTGTCCCCCCAGTGTTTGGGACAGACTCCCCAACCCATAGAGAGAAAGCGAGTTCTGAGAGTTTGTCAGCGCTACCTTCTGAATCAAAAAATCCTCCAAAGTGCTCAGATTATGCTCAATTAACAGATTGGCATGAAATAAGACTCCAAATCTATAAAGATGAAAGTCTTAGTTTATTAGCTAAGCCTGTGATAGCTAGCCAACAGCCTAACAGTCCTAAAACGTGGGCTCCCATCCCCACACTTGAAATTAAAGAACTAAAAAGGGCTGTAAGATACAGTGGCATTTGCTCACCGTATCTTAAACTGCTAAAAAGTACCCTAAACGGAGCACATCAAACTTTAAAACGCATTTTAAATCAACAGAAAGGGGGAAAAGCCCATGCTACACCTCAAAGAAGGTTGAATAAAGCCTTGTATGTTTTTAATTTCTTGAACAGCTCTGCAGAAGAGCCTGATCCCCCCATTTTCAGATATTTCTTGAACAATAAAAAAGCAAAACTGAAAAAACACCCCCCAGTTTTAATTAAGATTCTAGAATCAGGAAAAATAGAAAGACCATACAATCTCATAATGTGGGGAAAGGGATTTGCATGTCTCTCCACAGGTGAAGGAACCAAGTGGATTCCAGCAAAGAACGTGAAGCTGTACCATGCATCAAAGCCCGTTGTCGGTTCCACTTCAGCCAGTGACCCCGCGAGTGGAAGCCGAGAAGCCGTCACCCAAATGTGAACTCGGCAGAACCACTGAGAGAAGATCGTCTGCCAGAAACGGCTCAAGAAAAGAATGGAGTTCTAGTATTATTTGTGTAGATGCATGTTATTTTTTACCTTTTGTTTTTGTTTTTGCAGTGAAGCTTTACCTGTAAATCAACCAAAGACAAATGTTTGGGTTGCTTTAGCCAAATCTGCAGGCTCCGATACCATCTGTCTATCTGACACAAGCCCTGACAAACCTTCCTCAACTTATAGAGTGCCTTTCCCAGAAGGTTTTAGTACAGTTACAAAACCTAAGGGACCTAGCTAACCAAATTACAACAGATAACCCATCTTGGCTAGACAGTTTGTTTAATGGTTGGAGCTTTGCACCTTGGCTAAGGGAACTCTGTAAAATAGGCTTGATTATTCTAGTAGTAATAATTATAGTTTTAGTAGCAGTACCTTGTATACTTCAGTGTGTGCAAAAAATGACGAGTAGGACTGTGTCTAATATCTTAGTTGTTCATTGGAACGGGGGAGATGTTGGGGAAGATGAAACAGGAAAGCCTTATAAATATGATTGCCTGACAAAAGATTTTGGGAATATGAAAACTATAAGCGACATCGAAATGAAAGCCACCTTTGAGATACCAAGTCTTAGTTACTGAACAACTGGAAAACAATGGTATGGCCGACTGAAGGTAATCCCCTCTTGATTGAACAATACCCTCTGCTTGCAGGCAGGTCCAAGGGTCAGAGCAGACCCTACTAGCTCAGCAGAAGGGGTCCAAAGAGTAGTTTTTAGAAGTTAAGATGTAACACTCTATGGTAATATAAGAACACTTATAGGCTGTATGTAAATGCTATAGGATTTGTATCTTGTATTAGATTGGTTAGTGACAATTAGAATATTCAGTACAGAAGATGATTTATTGTATTGTAACCAGGACTTCAGACACTCTTACTACGCTCTTACTAGACTCTTACTATAGACTCTTACTATTCACTCTTACTAGACTCTTACTATAGACTCTTACTATTCACTCTTACTACGCTCTTACTCTTACTATTCTCTCTTACTATTCTCTCTCTTTGCTTACCCGCTTACTCTCTTGCTCTCTTGGGCCTGCTCAGAGCTGCCAGCTGCAGCTCTAAGCAGTGTCCCTGTACCCACGCCCTTTGCAATAAACCGCATGTTCCAAGATCTGACTACAGAGATCTCCCGTCACCATCTGTCTACACCTGGTCCAGACTGAACACCCTGTTCCCGCAGTCTGGCGCCCAACGTGATTGCCGAACCCCCCTGCACCTACAGGCACCTTCTGCCAAAGGCTCCAGGACAGACCATGGCTCCCAGTTGCAGAGTAGAGCACATTCTTCAGGTTCTGTCCTGACTGGGCCAAGGGCTACAGCATGAGTGATTTCCTGCTTGATTTGGGCAAAAGCTTGTTGCTGTTCAAAGCCCCAATGGAAATCATTCTTCTTGCAGGTAACCAGGTAAAGAGGACTCACAATCTGGCTGTACTCAGGAATATGCATCCTCCAAAAACCTATGGCACCTAGGAAAGCTTGTGTTTCCTTCTTGTTGGTTGGTGGAGACATTGCTGTGATCTTATTGATGACCTCGGTGGGAATCTGATGTCGTCTGTCTTGCCCTTTCACTCTAAGGAACTGGATTTCTTGGGCAGGTCCCTTGACTTTGCGCTTCTTGATGGCAAGACCAGCTTCTAGGAGAACCTGGATGATTTTCTCTCCTTTCTCAAACACTTCTGTTGCGGTGTTCCCCCACACAATGATGTCATCAATGTACTGCAGATGTTCTGGAGCCTCACCCTTTTCTAGTGCAGTCTGGATCCATCCATGGCAGATGGTGGGTTTGTGCTTCCACCCCTGGGGCAGTCAGTTCCAGGTCTATTGCACACCCCTCCAGGTGAAGGCCAACCGAGGCCTGCACTCTGCTGCCAGAGGAATGGAGAAAAATGCATTAGCAATGTCAATAGTGGCGTACCACTTTGCTGCTTTGGACTCCTGTAGAGGGATTCCTTGTGGAACAGCAGCATATGATGCCCCAGGAAAGTCTGGCCAACCCAGGGTTTCTGTGGAAAAACCCCTGAACTGGCCCCTGGCTGCAGGCAAGCCTGGGAGACACCTGACAGCAGGCAGCCTTGAAAATCCTTGGAAAAGTTATACACTGGTCGGCTCCCCCGCTGCTTAGAGGCCATGTCATGGGAATAGGGCGTGAATCTTTATAAAGTAGATATAAGTTGGTGTAAGTAAACAATATAGCGGAGAACGATGCTCAAATCGTATCGGTGTTCATGTCGTTACTCCGGCCGGCTCCCCTGCACTCGGGAACCCCCCCTCCAAAACCTGGTGCCCAAGCAGGGACCCAAGTGATTTTTTTACTTAAATGCGTGTGCTGAAGCTATCTCTTCAGCTTTTTATGGGCTAGGCTAGTGGTTTAATGCCTTAGAAAGCCTCGAGCAGCCTAGTGAGGTAGCATGGGCAATCTAGCACTTCAGTAGCTCTAAAATCGGTACCTGTGTCAGCTGCAAAGCAAATACCATCAGCAGAAGCAAAGAGGGAGAAATATAGCTCTCTGCTCGCTCAATTTCCAGCAGTTAGAAGCTTTCAAAAGAAACAGACAACAAGAGATGTTCACAGAAAGGTAGCTGAGCCAAGAGAGGGCGGGACCTCCCTTGATCGTCTCTTTTATTTGGAGAAGTGGAAAGGGGAGGACTGGGGGCGGACCCGGGGTGACCGGCCAATCAGACGCTGCTAAAGAGTTTGAGTTACATTTGGTTTTGCCTGCGCTTAGAACAAAGGAGCTCAGAGCACGTGGCAGACGCAAGTGTCTTTGGGAGTGGGAGGGGAAGCTCAGAACAGGAAGCAACAATTCCCTATTTTTTTTTCTTTAAAGCTGGGTTGTAACTTGTTGGGGAAGATGAAACAGGAAAGCCTTATAAATATGATTGCCTGACAAAAGATTTTGGGAATATGAAAACTACAGGCTACATCGAAATGAAAGCCACTTTTGAAATACCAAGTCTTAGTTACTGAACAACTGGAAAACAATGGTATGGCCGACTGAAGGTAATCCCCTCTTGATTGAACAATACCCTCTGCTTGCAGGCAGGTCCAAGGGTCAGAGCAGACCCTACTAGCTCAGCAGAAGGGGTCCAAAGAGTAGTTTTTAGAAGTTAAGATGTAACACTCTATGGTAATATAAGAACTCTTATAGGCTGTATGTAAATGCTATAGGATTTGTATCTTGTATTAGATTGGTTAGTGACAATTAGAATATTCAGTACAGAAGATGATTTATTGTATTGTAACGAGGACTTCAGTCTCTCTTATTCCACTTCTTTTTCACTCTCATTCCTCTCGCTCTCTCTCTCTCTCTTTACTTACCCGCTTACTCTCTTGCTCTCTTGGGCCTGCTCAGAGCTGCCAGCTGCAGCTCTAAGCAGTGTCCCTGTACCCACGCCCTTTGCAATAAACGGCATGTTCCAAGATCTGACTTCAGAGATCTCTCGTTACCGTCCGTCCCGACCGTCCGACCCACCAAAGCTCCTACAGTAACTCTTAATAACTTAAAAGTGCATAGAACAGTAACAAAACAACAGTGCAAAACATAATTGGAATCTATCGTCCCTACAACTCGACAGTACTTAGGATGTCTTTAAACTAGTTCCCCAGTTAAAACTCAGGGGTTTAGTCAGGATATCTATGGTATAGGGTATCAGGACGAAGATTTACAAAATACAGTGCAAAACCTGAGTGCAAAACAGTGCAACTTAAGGGATTAACATCAAAATCTGCAGTAGGGGGTTTACATGAGGGTGCAAAACCAGGATCCTTTTTTACGGTGTCTCTTCCAGGAGGGAGTTTTAACCTCCTTAACTTTTGAGGAAGTGACAGAAGGTTTTACCCATTTCCCTGGGATCCACCTCAGTCCTTGAGGGGTAGATACACTGGCATACCCACGTCCCCAAGTTACAAGTTTGTATGGTCCTTGGATTTTTTGAGTCTCTGGGTCCCAGATCAGGACTTCTGGATTTTCCTTCAGTTTCTGTCTCCCGGTGTTCTGGAAATGACAATAGATGGGAGGGTTTGGATCCTCAAAGGTGCCATTCAGGAAGTTTATGGTAAACAGTGCTTTGCTGAGGACAGGTGAGTTGAGTTTAGTGGTCCCTGATTGTTGTAGCAGCATTCACTTGAGGGTTTGATGGGCACGTTCAACAATGCCTTGTCCAGTTGGGGAGTGAGGAATACCTGTAACATGTCGAAATCCCCACTGCTGATGAAAGTTTTTAAACTGCTGAGAGGTGTAGGCAGGTCCATTATCAGTTTTTATCTCCTCAGGTATACCAAGCACAGCAAAAGCTTGGACAAGATGTTTTTCAACGTCCTTAACCTTTTCACCTGCATGTGCAGAGGCATACATAGCACCAGAGAAGGTATCAATAGAAACATGAACGTACTTTAATCTCCCAAATTCAGGGAAATGTGTGACGTCCATCTGCCACACTTCACCGCTATTAATGCCTCTGGGATTGACCCCCATGCCCAGTGATGGAAGCTGTAGCTTCTGGCAGTTGGGACATGTTGCCACTATTGCTTTTGCCTGTGTCCGCGACAGATGGAACATGCGGATAAGAGCAGGAATATTTTGATGGTACATAGCATGGCTCAATTTTGCTTGTTCGAAAACTTGGGGGAGCTTTGGTAAGTTGGCTGATAGAACTATGTCTGCTGGCATAGCCAGAGCATCAGCTCTACGATTACCCTCTGGAATAAATCCTGGCAGGTTTGTATGTGACCTCACATGCATGACAAAATAGGGATGGTCTCTGTGGGAAACCAGATAAATTAATTTTGAGAGCAAATCATAAATATTTTTGTTTGAGATTTCTTTTAGGAGAGCATGCTCAGCTCTAACAGTTACTCCAGCTACATATGCTGAGTCTGGTACCAAATTAAAGGGTTCTTTGAACCTCTCAAATACTTTAACGACAGCTGCTAGATCAGCTACTTGTGGTGATCCCTGGATTACCTTGATGTCAGATTCCCACTTTTGCGTTTTTGGGTTTTTCCATGTAATCACGGAGTTTTTACTTTTTCCTGAAGCATTGAGGGGTTTTCTACTTTGAATCTCTCGAGGGATGAAAGAGAATGCCAGATTAAACATGCCATGTTTTGGGTAATGATTGGAGATTTGGCCTGAGTAACTATCTAATGCAAATTGTAAATTTATATTATTTTGAAGTAGGTGATCTAATGTGTCTGTTGTTACAGGTAAGTAGATGCATGCAAAGTCACATCCTGCCAGGGTGCGGAGCCTTGCTCTACCCTTCATGATAATTTTTGCCATTAGTTCTTGTGGCTGTGTGATGGTTTTAGGAGGTTGGAGTGGAAGGAATACCCATTCAAGTGGAAGGAATACCCATTCAATTATGATGAGGGGTTCCTTCTGCTCTTTGTCCCACTGAAATATGAAGCCATGAAAGCGTGGTACTTCCCCTAGAATGACAAGCTTAAGGGGTAGGGAGGGCTGGTACCTGTGCACTTGTCTGGTGGAAATGAGCTCTTGTATCTTTTTGAGAGACTGCCTTGCCTCTTCTGTCAGGGATCTAGGGGATGCTGGACCACCTTCTCCTTTTACCAGGTTTGCAATAGGAGCTACATCCTCTGTGGTGAGTCCTAACAAGGACCTTAGATAGGTCAGTGTCCCACTGATCTGTTGCACTTCCTGTAATGTTTTTGGGTTATTATTAATGGTGACGTGTGTTGGGGTGATAGAGGTTTCTGTGATTTTGAGTCCGAGGTATTTCCAAGGGCTTGTTCTCTGCATTTTTTCTGGTTGTAATTCAATGCCCTTGGCCTCTAGGGCCTCAATCACCATGTTAAGTGTCTGCTTGAGATACTGATTATTGGGAGCACACACCAGCACATCATCCATGTAATGTAGGATGATGGCTTTCTCTGGTTTGGCATGGATGGGAGATAGAATTTTAGCGATATACTCTTGGCAGAGAGTTGGGGAATTTTTCATACCTTGTGGAAGCACAAGTCAATGATAACGTTCCATGGGAGTTTCACGATTAATAGAGCGCACAGAAAATGCAAATTGAGGGGCATCTGCAGGGTGGAGTGGAATATGAAAGAAGCAATCTTTAATGTCAAGAACAGCTAAATGCCAATGTTGTGGGAGCATTGAAGGTGATGGCATACCTGGTTGAAGGGGTCCCATGTCTTCAATAACCTTATTAATTTCCCTAAGATCTTGGAGTAGCCTGTATTTGTTCTTTCCCGGTTTTTGTATTACAAACACGGGTGTGTTCCATGGGCTGTTAGTTGGAACTGTATTTCCTTTAGCCAATTGTTCAGCTACTAATGTTTTGAGTGCCTCTAAGTTTTCTTTTTTTAGCAACCACTGGTTAACCCACACTGGGTCATCCGTTTTCCAAGTTAATTTCTGTGGTTGGCACTCAATTCCAGCGGCCGCAAGGGAAAATTTTGATGTCTAGGGGTGATATCAATTTTTGTTCCCCACTGAGACATGGCATCCCTTCCCCACAGTGTGAATTTGGTGTCTTGGACATATGGACGAAGTGTCGCTATTTGTCCTTCAGGACCTTCAATCTGAATAGTGTTTTTGGATTGCTTTGCAATTTGGGTACCTTCAATCCCTTGTATGATGACCTGAGATTGCAATTCCCACTGCGCAGGCCACTTATCAAATGGAATGACAGACACATCAGCACCTGTGTCTATCATTCCCATGATACTGATTTTCTGTGATTTGTGACGGAGCTTACATTCTATTACAGGTTTGTCGTTTCCCAAAACCTCAGTCCAACAGGTGGCTGGGATATGACCATCTGTGGGCAGGTATTTGGGCAGTGGAATGGCGTGTGCAATGACTTTACACTTTGGCATAAAGTACGGTAGATATATACATTGTACCATTAGGTTAGAACACCCGTTCTGATCCACTTTCATGAGTGTAGGTGTATTCTCTATCCCAGCAGGTGTTTCCCGAGTGTCCCCAATAACAAAAAGGTATGTAAAGTCTGGCATGTGGTCCACATTCTGGAATGAGATGGGTATCACAGTCTGTCTGTTGTTGTTGAAATGGTGTGCTTTATCACAGGTTACCTTAAACCTGAGTCCAGAAGTCCAAGTTGCTTTGTCTGCAGCTCTATTTATGTCTGAATGCGGAGCTGTTAGGACCCGTTGGGTCACTAGTTTCCCTGCTGTTGACCTGGGGAAACAGTCTTTGGAGAGTTTTTATCAGCAGTTATAATCGCTCTGCAATTGCAAGCTACGTCCCTTTTTCTGACGATAGCATATGAAGTTACCTTGGGATTGAGTTTCCCCTGTACCCGTAGCATTCTCCACAACCTCCCCAACCATCCCCACTTTTTTCAAAAAGGGAGCAGCTGTGTTCAGCTGCACCTTCTTTGTACAGACTTCGAGGATGTATTCAACAGTAGGAGCGGGATGCAAAGGGAGAGTGAGGATGACTTGTTTGCAAGCATCATTCGTATTAACTTGGAGCAGTTCGAGTAGGAGCGCTTGTTGGAAGTCAGGATTAGGGACCTGGGAAGAGACAGCTTCGCACAAATGGTTATAAAAGTGAATAATATTTTCATTTGGCAATTGCTTGATGGTGGTATAATGAGAGTTAGGAGTTTGAGATGGTAATAATGTTAAGGCCTTTTCAGCAGCACGTGTGATTTCAGTAAGAACTGGATGAGGGATAAGCATTGCTTGTTTTTGAGGATTTGCCATATTATTGTCACCAGATAAAAGGTCTAATGTGATATAATTGTTGTCAAAGTCCAGGTAATTATCTGGAGTTTGCCACAAAATTTTCAATAAATCAGATAAAATTATTTTCCATTGCTTTTTCCACATCATAAAATCGCCAGGTGTGAGAAGAGTTTGCATCAATGTAATCAAATAATGAGGTACAAGTAAGCGAGTTGCAAAAGTAGCACTTAAAAGGCTCTTAAAATAATTACTCTGCATTCCAAACTCCTTAATTGCCTTGCACAAATCTTTAATATTAGAATAAGGAAAGGGTGTCCAGTCAGGGTTAGCTCCATTGCTAATACGAGAGTGTAGTAGAAGCAGTTGGAGTTACTTCCTGGTAGCCCTGGGTTCCCAGATTTAGAGAGGTAGTCACATGATTGTGGGAACCTGGGGCGGGACAATGGGAAGCAGGGGCGGGGAGTGGAGGGGCAGGGGCGGGGAGTAGAGGCTGGGATGCAGCGGGAGGAGGGGAGGGATTGGGGGCTGGGTTGTGGGAGGCAGGGGCGACACTTGAGTCATGGGCGGGAACAGAGGGAGGGGTGAAACACGACGCTGTGGGAGCGGGGTTAGGGGCGGGGTCAGGTTGTGACACGGGAGTGGGAGGGGATGGGGACAAGAAGGGATTTGTGGGGTGGGGGAGAAAGGGATTATGGGAGGTGTAGTTTGGAGATGAAGAAACGTTGTGTCCGCCATTATTGGAGACAAACAAACTCGGAGAAAAGGGGTTGGGGGGAGGGGGTTTTTCCCGGGCTGCGTGCACATGGCTGTCCTGGGTTGCAGTGTATTCTATTACCATCCCCATCAGCCGTTGAAATCAGGTGGGGCAGTGTTTCCTTGCCTCCTCCCCCCAGACTATCTTGCTGTTAATGGCCCATCATTGTCCTGCCGCATGACTCAGAGATAAGTCCCTCTGGACTATCATCTGTTAATGAGCCCAATCAACACCTGGCCTCATGACTCATTACGCCATTGTGAGATGCTCCACCCAGAGGGAGGAACCAAGCATCCCAGCGTGGATATAAGCTGAGGCTGAACACCAGAGACAAGGCCTTTCCACTGGATTTCCAGAGGACAGGAGCTACACAGCCACCACTGGACCTTCTGAGGAAGAGCAGACCCTCTTTTCTACAGGATCACTGCTTCAGAGGACTGCAGCCACCATTCTAGCAGACTGCTACCACCACCCTGCCTAACAGGGACTCAGGTTGTATCTTGACTCTGTCAGTTTGAACCAGTGTTTTCTTTTAGTTTTTTTTCTTTCCTTTTCTTTAACTTCCCCATTAAATTGTTATTCTGACTTGGTGGCTCCCACTGGTTTGTTTTCAAACTAGTACAATGGCAATGGCTGTCCCTGGGAACAAAGAGATCAGTGGAGAAGGGGTTTTTACACACGCTTAAAACATGAGGGCTAGAAACTGGGGACAAAGGAGTGGAGAAGAGGTTTTGGAAAGGTCCTGGGATGGGCTCCGGATTCCCGTCTAAGGCAGGGTGCTGAGGAAACACAGGTGAGCCAGGAGGACGATAGCTCTCCTGTGCTAAAAAGCAGTCTGCTCTATCTGTGTTTTCCAGCGTAGGGGAAGTGGGGTCCAGGACACAGGGGTTGGAAGAGGGTATAAGAGAATTAACAGGGTTTTTTTGCAGAGGCTTTTCATGTACTGCTTTTTTCTCCGGCAAAGTGTAACTTAGTAACAGGAGAGGAAAGAATTTTGAAACTGTTTCGTCTCCTGCACGCCTAAGAGAGGAGAGTTTTCTCCCCACCTTATCCCAAAATTCAGCAGATCTTATGTCCTCGGAGGTCAGATTAGGAAAGTACTGAAAAAGCCGTCATACAAAAGACTGAACTAGATTTTTAGGGTATTTATGCCCAGTACAAGAAAGGTAGCTTTGAACTTGGTGGTATATTTCTCTATGGTGTGCAGAAACATCAGATCCCATTATGAAAGCAACACCACAAACCTCAACCCCTAATCGCAAAAAGGAGGAAAAAAAAGAGAACGTTTGCACCGGCACCAGCTTAAGACAGGAGCCCCTAAACCAGCAGGGAAATACTCACCAGAATTCTGGATTTATCACAGGAAAGCAGGTCCGGAGAAGAAAAACAAGCGAGAAGGGTCTTCTGCTTACCAGCCGTTCCCTCGCCCCATGGTGTGGGGGAGGGTAAAGGCTGAGACTCTGGGCTCACTGTTACACAAGAAGTAACAGCTCGCTACACAGAGCTGGCACAGCAGGAGGTGCAGAGCTAACTCCAGCAGACAAGCAGCTGCTGGGACACTCTTAAAGTCTCTCAGAACTGGGGTTCAGAGATAGCACGTTGGGTGCCAAATGAGGAAGGTATCTTTTCAGCTTTTTATGGGCTAGGCTAGTGGTTTAATGCCTTAGAAAGCCTCGAGCAGCCTAGAGAGGTAGCATGGGCAATCTAGCACTTCAGTAGCTCTAAAATCGGTACCTGTATCAGCTGCAAAGCAAATACCATCAGCAGAAGCAGAGGGAGAAATATAGCTCTCTGCTCGCTCAATTTCCCGCAGTTAGAAGCTTTCAAAAGAAACAGACAACAAGAGATGTTCACAGGAAGGTAGCTGAGCCAAGAGAGGGCGGGACCTCCCTCGATCATCTCTTTTATTCGGAGAAGGGGAAAGGGAAGGACTGGGGGCGGACCCGGGGTGACCGGCCAATCAGACACTGCTAAAGAGTTTGAGTTACATTTGGTTTTGCCTGCGCTTAGAACAAAGGAGCTCAGAGCATGTGGCAGACACAAGTGTCTTTGGGAGGGGGAGGGGAAGCTCAGAACAGGCAGCAACAAATGCGGTGTGTTTTTAGCTTAAATGCTATTTCGCTTGAATGCGGCAAGACTCCGAATTATCGCATCGGTTTTGGAGCCTCGGGAGCCGAAGTGGGAGGGTCTCAAAGCCAAGTGAAACTGGAGACTGTAGCTCGCGCGGCCGAGCAAGTCCCTGCAGGTAAGAAGCTATGGAGTACGAGGCAGGAACGTGCCTCCTAGCCAGTATCCTCTCTAAGAGAGGCGAGACTGTGAAAGATCGCGATCTTTATGCCCTTATTACATGGGCCCGGGAACAAGGGTGTTTGAAATGCACTTCGCTTTTGTTTTCAACCGAAGCGTGGTGGGAAGTTGGAAACAAACTGTGGCTGTCCACGATTGAGGGTGGAAAGGAAGGTAAAGACACTAAAGCACTCGGATTAACTTGGAGAGCCGTGACTAACACCCTCGCAGAAATGAAAGCAGAGAGGAAGGTGGCCGCGGCGGCCATGGAAGCCCTGGGGGGTGGAGGCTCCGGAAAGGAAAGAGACGGGGGTCTCATGGAGCGGCGGCCGGAGACCAGGGCAGAGTCCAGGGTTGCATGATTCTTTGGGCTGACCGCAGGTAGACCGATGAGGGGAACAGCAGCACCTGTCCGCTTGTTGCGGAAGCTGTTGGACCCGGCGGGGAAGGAAGTGTCCCCTCCAAAGTCTGAGGGAGAAATGGCTGCAAAGGCAGAAGCACAGGCTCCCAACCCTGGGGGTGGGGCACAGGCGAGCAGAGGAGAAACGAGCGGTCCTAGCTCCCCGCCGAAAATGGCAGCGCGCCACCCCCCTCTGCCGGACAGCGGATCATCATCCGACGGCGAAGCAGCCTCTATGGCTTTGTCTCCCGCGGAGCCAGAGCCAGCCAGGGCTGCTGGGGGTCAGCCCCAAGAGGAGGAGAACCACTGAGAGATGATGCACGAAGTAATCAAGAAGCTTGCTGAATTGTCTACACGTCAGGATGCTCTGGAGTCTAAGGCTTGCAAAACCATACCGTCAGCACCGTGGCATCCCGTGGACCCACCGGTCAAGATAGCCACCAGAACGCCTACGTTCCCATCGGGAGAACTGGGCACAGTGCCTACGGCCCCTCCCTTCCCGCGAGAGGAGGTCCAGCCATTGCCCCCATCAGCCCCGACAGTGAGGACTGACCCACTGCGAAGGAGATGAAATGGAGTTATCCATGACACAATTATTGAAGGTGACTGGCATGCCGTAGATGCCCTGGCCTGCCCTGTACTGATACAAGGGGACACTGCAAAGTGGGAACCCCATAACTGGAAGATCTTGCAGCAAGCAAAGCAAACAGTCACCACGCATGGCTTACGGTCCGAAGCTACACGGAGCATCCTTCAGTTTATCTTTACAGCAGATGTCCTGTGTCCTAATGATTGCATCAGCATCGCACAATTGTTGTTAACCCCTTCACAGTTCCTGCTCTGGGAGAGAACATGGAAGCGGCTAGCACAAGAAGAAGCTAGCAAACACCAAGGTGATACACAAGACCCACTGTATGCACTCCAAGCCGACATGCTAACTGGGAGAGGGGCTTATGGAGCAACGGTGACACAGCTGACCATGCCTGTAGTCATTCATCAGTTGTCACAGACTCTTGCCCACAAAGCCTTGTTGTCAGTACCTGAAAAGAAGAAGTCTCCCCCGTATGCAGCAGTCCGACAGGGGCTGTCGGAGCCATATGGTCAGTTCATCGACCATCTGTCAGCAGCCTTGAAGGACGCAACTGACCTCTCTGAAGAGCTCCAAGAGCAAATGTTCCGGACCCTTGCCTTTGAATATGCTAATAGGCAAACTAAGACAATTCTTGCCACACTGCCCCAGGGACCAGGAGTAGACGAGATGCTTGTGCTTGCTAGCCATGCGGAGCAGTGTGGAAGAATGGCTGCAAGAAAGAGGACATGAAACCTGAGAGCTGCTGCAAAGCTCAGCAGCAAACCACAAGAATGAGCAAGGTTAGCATGACCGTGAGCCTGCCTGCTAGACAATGACAGGATCTTGCGGTCAGCGAGACAAGGATGTGAGTTACAGCCCTAACCACAGCTGGGCAGAGCTAAGAAAATGTAACCTTTAAGAATTATCCAATCAACTAAGCACAACTATGATTAGTTAATAAAGCCAGCTATAAAAGTAACTGCAGAATCACTAATAAATGAAGCTTGCTTACCAATCATATTGATTGTCCGCATCTTCCCTCGTCCTCTGCAAGTGGTGACCCCCGACGTGATACAAGGACGGCACGACGAGGACTAGCGAGAAAGCCCTGGTAAGCAGCGACCGGGAGGCAAAAGGAGCCACAGCACTGGCACTTCCTGTTCCCGTGCCTGGACCGAGCCAATAATGGAGTGTCCGCCGCTCGGTGAGTTGCCTGCAGGGGAAAGGCTGCAACGGGCGCCCGTACTAACAGGCTGAAAGATGGAAAGACAGGCAGCTCTTGATTTACTCACTTGCTTTTTAGAAAAGTGTAGAGTTCAGGACCTCGATTTAAAAAAGGACCTGCCAGAGTTACTCGAGTACGGAAATGCGCAGGGGTTTTTCAAGGACCTTAATACTGTGTTTGATGTGGCAGAGTGGAGGCGGTATGGAGACCAGCTGTGGGAGCAGGTGATAGACGACAACAAAGCCGCAAAAAGGGTTATGAAACCATGGCGAGTGGTCATTAATGGTCTAAAGCAGCATCATATTGAGCAAAACCTAGCCGCGGTAGCCAGTTCATACTTAAACAACGAGGGGACAGCCCCACGTTCGAGCACAGGCGAGCCGGAAATAAAACCAGGGCAGTCAGTCCTAGGGAGTGATAATGTCCCCATACCCCCACCCACTCGAACAATCTCAGTCGCTGCTCGAGCTAGCAATGCAGCAGCAGAGTGCACGTCATCAACCCAAACAGCAGAGCCCTCTGCCCCGCCGGCAGAAGGACCACATTCAAAAACAGATCCCCTGAGACAACCACACCCCAATGAGCCTCACAAACATGCAGTAAAGGGGGTAGACTGGGACCATATAAAGAGGGAAGCATTACAAGCCGGCGACAGCACTATTTTAAAGGAGCTTGAGGATGACTGGGCATTCCCTGTGGTATATGGCCAAGATAATCAGGGAAATGTCACCGCCACATACAGCCCTCTGGATTGGAAATTGCTATCCCAGCTCCGCAGCACTGTCGATGAGTCTGGCATCCACGGAAAGCCAGCAGAACAGATGCTAAATTATACTTGGGGAACTGGCATTTTACTGCAAGAAGATATTAAGACCATTATGAAAATGATTCTAACCCAATCCCAATTAATGCTATGGCAGTCTCATTGGAATGATCTATGTAACACTGTGGCCCATCTGCCCAGACCTGCCGGCGATCCTCTAGCTGGATTCACAGCAGACCAGTACACAGGAATAGGGATGTATGCCTCCATAGAAGAACAAGCTCGGCTAGGACCAGAGTTACTGCGAGAAGCCATGCGACTAGCTAGGGCTGCCCTAAGTCGGGTCAGGACTGCTCCTCATACATGGGAATAAAGCAATGTAGAGATGAGACCTTTGCATCATTCATTGATCGAGTTACAGACGCCATTAACAGATCTGATGTGCAAGAATGGATGAAAGGCGTCTTGTTAAGGCAATGCGCCATGGAAAACGCAAAATCCAGCACCCGGGCGATTTTAGTAACTCTGCCAGGGGACGCCACAGTAGAAGAAATGCTAGAAAGAATGAGCAGGGTCCCCGTAGGAGAGCGTGCCATGCTCGTAGAGGCAGTAAGAGAGGTAGGGCGCAGTATCAAAGAAAACCAGGGGCAAGTACTGGCCGCCCTAGCCCCCCTGCAGGCCAAGCCAGAGGCAGCGCCGAGGGGCCCCACACGTCCTCGATGCTGCCGCTGCGGACAGCAGGGACACATTCGCCGAGAGTGCACCGCCTCGGGAGTTTGGTGTCAGAGATGCCAGATGGACAACCACAGCACCTCAGCATGCCGACGCAGACAGGGAAACGGGAGGCCGAGCACTCAGAGCCGCCGTCCGATGACACCAACAGCGGCTCCCTCAATAGCATCAGCACCCCACCCCAACCACTCCAGCCAGCTGGTCGCCTCCGTCCCAGCACCTCAGGAAGCCTCGGCTTGGACTTGGCGACCACAGTAGACGTTGTCCTTGCAAACAAAGAAGTCATATGCGCACCCACGGGGGTGTGTGGCCCTCTAAAGCACAATGGACAAACCTATGGAGCACTACTAATAGGCCGCTCCTCAGCAGCCCTGAAGGGCCTGCTCATTATTCCCGGACTCATTGACGCCGACTACACAGGGGAAATTAAAATCATGGTTCAAGCACAGTTCCCTCCCTTGATTATACCTGCCGGCAGCAAAATAGCTCAACTAGTTCCCCTGCCACACCTCATCCAAGATGCGAATAGCCACGCCCTAGAGCCCAGAGGCAACCGAGGGTTCGGATCAACAGGAGGCCTGGCGCTCTTGACAGTACCTATGAACTCTCGACCAGTAGTCCGCATTATGCTCAGCCATGGCCCAGAAAGAATTAACCTGCGAGCCCTCCTAGACTCTGGAGCCGACATCACCATCATCTCCCACCAAGAATGGCCGCCACATTGGCCCCTTCAAAACGCAGCTGGAGGAGTAGAAGGGGTAGGGGGAGCATCAGCAGTACAACGGAATGCTCCCATCCAAATAGCGCTTGATGGCCGCCAGCTAACCCTTGCAGTCACCGTTATGCTATTGCCAAAGGGCATGTCCGCCTTGATCGGACGTGATGTACTCAGCCAAATCGGAGCAGTACTCACTACAGAAACGGCTTTTCAATAGCGGCCATTGCATGGACTTTCCCCATTCCACTCACGTGGCTCAGTGACAATCCCATATAGATTGAGCAGTGGCCGCTAAAAGAGGAAAGTCTTGTCCAAGCACACTCCCTGGTGCAAGAGCAGCTAAACCAAGGTCATGTCCGGCCATCTACCAGTCCCTGGAATACACCCATATTCGTAATCAAGAAGAAATCTGGCAAGTACGGACTACTACATGACCTGAGGGCCATGAACGCCCAGATGCAAGCAATGGGAGCACTACAGCCAGGGCTGCCCAACCCAGCAATGCTACCCGAGGGTTGGCCCCTGCTGATCATAGACCTAAAGGACTGCTTTTTCACCATCTGCCTGCACCCTGCAGACACGCCGAGATTTGCCTTTACCTTACCATCAATTAAACAAAGCCCCGCACAACGCTTTGAGTGAGTTGTGCTGCCGCAAGGCATGCGTAACTCTCCCACCCTGTGCCAGCTCTTTGTAAACGCTGCCTTGCAACCCCTTCGGCAAAGGTGGACACAAACAATCATTTATCATTACATGGATGATATCCTGCTAGCTCAGCCAGAGCCCTTCACCCCAGTGCAAGAGCAAAAACTGATCGAGCAACTGAAGCAGCACGGCCTAGTAGTCGCACCAGAGAAAATTCAACGCACTCCTGCTTGGAAATACCTTGGCTGGGAAATCACAGAATCGCACATTCGACCTCAAAAACTTGCGCTGCAGACAAAAGTGCGCACACTCCATGATGCGCAGTGCCTGCTCGGAGATCTGCAGTGGCTGCGACCAGTCGTTGGCCTGTCCAATGACGACCTTAACCACCTGCGCCCCCTACTCAAAGGTGTTGACCCAGCAGCTCCAGTGCACCTGACGCCTCAACAAGAAGCACAAATTCAACAAATAAGTGACCTAGTCACACAGCGCGCAGTAGCGCGTCGGGACCTCACAGCACCTATAGACCTTACAATCCTTACCGGTCCCGAGCAGCTCTCCGCCGCTCTCACACAAGAAAAGAAAATGGGGGAGTCACGAGTCCTAGAATGGCTCTTTTCGACCTTGCAGCCAAAGACAACACTGCAAGAGCAAATTGAAAATCTGGCTGAGCTAATCCGAAAAGGGCGAGACCGAGCACTTCAAGTAACGGGCCAAGAACCCAACACCATTTATGTCCCCATAAAAAAAGACGTACTAGATTGGTATCTACAGCATTCCAATGCCCTCCACACCAGCCTGCTAACAGAAGGGGCTCCAGTTGATACCCGGCCAGTTAAAGTGCCTATGCTACAGTGGATGCAGTTACACACTTGGATGCCTAAGCCAAAGCTCTCGCTACAACCCTTGCTAGACGCCACGACAGTGTTTACCTACGCAGGAAGAAGATCGATGAGAGCCGCCGCCGTATGGCACGACAGCAAACAGTGGTGCCAACATGTCCTGCCAGCAGACCCAGATGATTCCTTGCAGACACTGGAACTGGCCGCTGTCGTTTGGGCACTCAGCAACTGGCTGAAAGACCGCGTCAACATCATTACAGACTCCCTGTACGTTGTGAGCGTGGCACAGCGAATCGAAACTGCTCGCATTAAAGAAGTGTCCAATAAAAGGTTGTTTACCCTACTGTGCCAGCTAAGACAAGCAGTACAGCAGCGAGAAGAAGCCTACGCAGTACTCCACATCTGCAGTCACAAGTGGAACGAAGGCCTAGGAGAAGGCAATGCCCTCGTAGATTGACTAGTGACCGCCATCGCCGTGCCCCTCGATCAATTTCAGCTCGCACGACAAGCCCATGAGATATTCCACCAGAATGCCAAAGGTTTGCATCTGCAGTTCCACATTACAATGGAAGACGCGAGGGGTATTGTACAAGCCTGCCCCACATGCGGTCATCATGGACTAAGCCTAGGAATCGGAGTCAACCCCCGCGGAACAGGTCCCAATAGCCTCTGGCAGATGGATGTAACCCATGTCTCTGCTTTTGGTAAACTACAGTATGTGCACGTCGCCATAGACACCTTTAGCCATTTCATATGGGCTACGGCACAGTCAAGTGAGAAGGCGCTACACGTAGCTAGACATCTCACAGTCTGCTTTGCAGTCATGGGAGTGCCAAATCAGTTGAAAACAGACAACGGCCCTGCTTACGCCAGAGCAAACATGAGAAGGTTCTGCCAAAAATGGGGTGTGCAGCATGTTCTGGGAATCCCGCACTCTCCAACAGGGCAAGCCATAGTTGAGCGGGCCAACCAAACACTTAAGCAATACTTGGAGAAACACCGTGAGGTCAAGGACCCTCAAGAATGACTGGCAAAAGCACTCTTCATGCTGAACTATCTTTGTATCACAGGAGACAGAGATGTTCCAGCCGCCATAACACATTTTAAGGAATCAGAAGCCAAACTGAAGACACCATCCATGAAAGTCTTATATCGGAACCCCCAAACCGGACATTGGGAAGGGCCAGCAGAAGTACAATATATAGGGAGAGGTCACATGTGTGTGCTTACTCCCACAGGTCCGTTGTGGGTACCGAGCCGTTGGACCCGACCTGCTCTAGCAGATGACATAGAGTCGCCACGAGATCAGGCAAAGACATCTGTTCCGACTCCACCTAGCAACTAGAGATCCGCTTCAACAACTCGAGAAACTTTTCGGTCAATCCCTCCACTGGACTACTCAGCGGGAACTATTGGACCTAATAAGCTTGATTAAGAGGCAAGGGTGGCAAGGTGTGCAGTGTAACACTTGCTTACACTGCGGACAAATAAGGTGTCGCGCTTGGGTAAAAATACTGTGTGGGGGTTGTCATCGCAAGGTGTGGATTTTCCAAGAGCGATTATGCTCCCGGTGGTGCCACGACTGCTATTCCAGGTGGACACAGAGGTCCTGGGTCAGAGACTTGGCCAATTGGACAGGATACCCCACCGGAGTAGCGGTCAGCCTCATTGAGGACTTAGACACAAGAGCGCGGTAGATCCTGGCGTGGGACCTCAGGCAGGCAGTAATTCGTTTGACTGCCCAAACAACTACACACATACTGGGGCACCGCTGCAAAGTAGGGCTCAAAATTCCCCAGCTGTGGGAGGTTGAAGATGGGGATTGGGACCACCTTTGCCGTCGCTTTGCTGTGGTCCCTAGGGTGGACCGCCAGGGCGATCGTGCACCACATAGACCACCAAGAAAACATGTGGGTCACCTGGGCTAACCAGACAGGCCAAGAGTCCTTCTGCTTATCGCTAGCCACGCCTTCCAATCCCTTCCGTACCTGCCTTATTGGGGTCCCATTGACAAAGGCCAGTAGCCTCAAAAGCTACACCTCTAAATATCAAGAGCCAGAAGCCGTGTTCTCGGCCTTTTGTGTTGTGACGAGCGGTAGTACAACGCTCGACAGCTGCGAGACCCTTCAAATTAAGCAGAACCCTTTAGCCGCCCAAGCGCAAAAGATCGCCCTAGGCCTTAATACATCTACGCTCGAACCACAAGAGCTAGATCTCTTAGGTTCCCAGCCTGGTCCCTATTGCCTTATGCTTGGATACTATGGCTATAACGGCAATTTAAAGCCCCAACAGCCGATCAATGATAGCACATGGCTGAGCCCCACCACCTCATGGTACTCCAATGGCACAGCCTACTGCAATGGCTCAGTGTGGCCAGTTAATGACTCTCCACAAGAACCTAGGGCATTACCCTCGGGAACCTTCCTTATTTGAGGAGATAGAGCATGGCCAGGAGTGCCTTCTAAGCCGATGGGAGGCCCGTGTTATTTTGGGAAGCTAACAATGTTTGCCCCTAGCATCCAGCAAATCCTAAACATCATGCACAAACGATCACGACGGAGCATTCGTCAGTTAGGCCCCGACTGCAGAGACAATGTGGAATTATGGGAACCCCCGCTGTCTTTTTTGCCTCACTCCTAGCACCAGGGGTCACCTCAGCACACGCCCTCACTCAGCTCAAAAAGCTCGCGTGCTGGGCAGGCAAGCAGGCGAATGCCACCTCAGACGTGCTGGGTGAGCTCGCTGCAGATGTAGATAGCCTTTGCCATGCACTGCTGCAGGACCAAGCAGCTATTGACTTTTTATTACTAGCGCAAGGCCATGGCTGCCAAGAATTTGAAGGAATGTGCTGCTTTAATCTATCCGATCACAGCACTTCCATCCATAAGCAACTGCAATGGCTGCAAGAGCATACTCAGAAGCTTACTGTAGAAAGCAACCCCTTTGATCAATGGCTTGCTTGCCTCTTTGGTAATCTTTCCCCTTGGATGCGAACCATTTTAACAGAAGCTCTTCGCTGGCTCAGTATAATTTTTGCCATGCTGCTTATTATCCGAATAGCTTATTCTTGCATTATGCACCAGGTAACAAAGATCACAAACAATGTCCTGCTTGTGCAAAAAGAAAAAGCGGGAATTGTGGAAGAATGGCTGCAAGAAAGAGGACATGAAACCTGAGAGCTGCTGCAAAGCTCAGCAGCAAACCACAAGAATGAGCAAGGTCAGCATGATCGTGAGCCTGCCTGCTAGACAATGACAGGATCTTGCGGTCAGCGAGACAAGGATGTGAGTTACAGCCCTAACCACAGCTGGGCAGAGCTAAGAAAATGTAACCTTTAAGAATTATCCAATCAACTAAGCACAACTATGATTAGTTAATAAAGCCAGCTATAAAAGTAACCGCAGAATCACTAATAAACGAAGCTTGCTTACCAATCATATTGATTGTCCGCATCTTCCCTCGTCCTCCGCAGAGCAGTCGTCTCAAACAGCTGCTTTTACCACAACGCTGCAGAATGTCCTGCAAAAGCAGGGACAAGTCATCGCCGCAGCACTGACCAGAGGAGTGCAAAGAAAAAAGGGGGCGAAGGCTGCTGGCCCGCCTCCTGGTCCCCAGACGGGCAGAGTAGCCTGTTTCTGATGCAGTGAAGAGGGGCACATGAGGCGCACTTGCCAGAAAACGGTGTGATGCCACAACTGCAATTCCGGCACCCATGCCACCATAGCATGCCGCTATGTGGGAAATGGCCAGCGCAGCATGGTGGGGTCTCACGCCAGGACACAAATGAGTGCCCCAAAGAGCCACGAGTCGAGTGCAACCCCGGTAGTTTCCTTCACCAGAACCAACCAGCCACCTGGGGGAGCCTAGGAGTGGACATGGCAACCTCAATAGAAGTCACACTGATGGACTGCCAGGTCGCCCTGATCCCAGCCACAGCCAATGGCCCCTTGTCATCAGACAGCCCTCGTCTGGGTGGTCTACTTGTGGGGTGGTCATCAACCAGCCGGCAGGGAGTAGTGGTGCTCCCTGGAGTCATTGACGCCGACTACACCAGTGAAATTAAGATCATGGCCTACGCACTGCAACCACCCGTGACTATCCCGTAGGGCAGTCGCATTGCCCAAATTGTCCCCATTCCCCTAATGACCAACGGGGGAACCAGCAACAACAGTGTCTGTGGAGACCACGCTTTTGGGTCCTCTGGGTTCAACGTATTTTGGACATTGAATCTGGCCCAGAGACCTCAGCGGCAAGTGATCCTGCGAAGGGGGGCAGAAGCCATCAAAATACACCCACTTTTCAACACAGGGGCTGACGTTGCCATAACCAACCAGGCAGTATGGCCACCTGGTTGGGGACTGGAAAAACCAGCAGCCATGCTGGTAGGGGTGGGAGGAACACAAATCTTCCAAGTAAGTGCAAACCCAATTACCCTAGAGTTTGAGGACAATCAAACCATTGTGTGTCGCCCCTATGTTATGAAGCTGCCTCAGGCCCTGCAAGGCCTGATCGGACGCGACATCCTTGCGCAACTAGGCCTTGTGCTCACCACAGACCAGCATTTATGCTGACGGCTGCTGCCGATCAGCTGCCCATACGGGCTCTCACCTGGTTAACAGATGACCCTGTCTGGGTCGAGCAGTGGCCGGTAACAGACGAAAGGATGAAGATAGTAGAACAACTTGTTGTAGAACAGCTAGCGGCAGGACACATCAAGCCGTCAGTCAGCCCATGGAACACCCCCATCTTTGTGATCCCAAAGAAGTCAGGAAAATGGCGCCTCCTTCATGACCTTCGACAAGCGAATGCACGCATGCAAACTATGGGGGCACTGCAACCTGGGCTACCGGCTCCTACAATGATCCCAGCGGGATGGCAAATCACTGTAATTGACTTAAAAGACTGCTTTTTTACAATCCCACTGCATCCAAAGGACACAGAACATTTTGCCTTTACAGTGCCCACAAAGAATCGCAGTGAGCCTACTAAGCGCTACAAGTGGGTTGTCCTGCCCCAGGGGATGAAAAATTCCCCCACGCTGTGTCAGCTATATGTTGACTGGGCGCTATGTCCTGTTCGACAATGCTACGCAGAAGCACTCATCTACCATTACATGGATGACATCCTGATAGCTACTGCCACAGAGTTCCCAGACCAAGAGATGCAATGGGTCAGAGAACAACTGCATGAGATTGGATTATAGATTGCCCCCCAGAAGATCCAGCAGACTGCACCATGGAAGTACCTGGGCTGGCTCATATCAGACTCGCAAATTAGGCCCCAAAAGATCGAGCTACACACAGAAATCTCCACGCTCCATGATGCGCAACGGCTGCTAGGAGATCTGCAATGGGTCTGCGGAGTCGCGGTAATCACGAACGCCAACCTTGCCCCCTTCCTGCCATGGCTGCACGGGACGAACGCTGCAGAACCTCGAGAATGCTCCCCAGACCAAGCAGCAGCTCTCGCCAAGGTCGCAGATAAGCTGCGGCACGCATGGGTATCGCGCAGAGAAGAAGGAGTCCCACTTGCCATCCTCATCACCCTGATCGGCGCAGCAGGTTCACATGCCATCATCCACCAATGGCAAAAGAAAAAGGGGGAGGACATCCAGATTCTCGAATGGATCTTCCCGCCAACTCAGCCACACTTCAGGCTGCAGTCCAGGGTAGAGATGGTGGCGCTTTTAATCCGAAAGAGTCGCGACCAAGTGGTGGAGTTGGATGGCAGGGAGGCAGAGGACATCAGTATACTGGTCTGGACAGGGGACTTGGAGTGGATGCTATGCCATGCGGAGGCACTGCAAGAAGCTCTGCTTAGATTCACCGGCATGGTCCATAACAAGCGCCCACAGGGAAGGCTGGCACAGTTGCTGGGGCGCTATGAGTGGCTGGACCACCCGCTGAATGTAGATCAGCCAGTACTAGGGCACACAGTGTTCATGGATGTGGGGAGGAAGACAAAGTGGGCCTCCTGTGCATGGAAAGAGAATGACCACTGGAAGACTCATATCATAGCAGGAGATCCGTCCGACAGCTTGCAAACACTCGAACTGTGCGCCGTGATATGGGCCTTACAACAGTGGTCGAAGGAACTGATGAATGTAGTCAGCGATTCCCTATATGTCGTTGGAGTAGCCCAACGGATCCATGATGCAGAAATCCGGTGTACTAACAATGAACATCTGGGCAGACTGCTCATTACATTGCGGCACACCCTGCAACAATGGACGCACCCCTACTGTATCCTGCACGTTCGAAGTCACCAGTGGAACATCAGGCTGGGAGAGGGCAATGCCCGTGCAGACGAGGCGGTGACCTGTGCCCCCATAGTGCATCTCCCGCCCGCGAGCATTTTTGAGCAAGCCAGATGTAGCCGTGATTTGTTCCACCAAAACGCAAAATCCCTGCAGAGACAGTTTAGGATCCCGCTGATAGAAGCGAAAGGCATAGTGCAGGCTTGTCCCTGCTGTAGCCATCACGGCCCAGGGTTGGGTGTGGGAGTTAACCCCAAGGGTTTGAAAGCCCTCGAGCTCTGGCAAATGGACGTTACTCACGTCCCTGAGTTCGGCCGACAGCGCTATGTCCATGTAACAATTGACACTTTTTCACACTTCCTGTGGACTACCGCTCAGACAGGAGAGAAGGCATTGCATGTGGAGCGGCATCTGCTCTCTTGCTTCGCAGTAATGGGGATACCCAAAAGAGATTAAAACGGACAATGGGCCAGCATACACCAGCGGTCGCCTAGCCAGATTTATGAAGCAGTGGGGGGTAGAACATATCACGGGGATTCCACACTCGCCCACCGGTCAGGCAGTGGTAGAGAGAGCCCATCGTACACTAAAGGAATATCTGGGCTGACAGAAAGGGGAAGAGATGGAACCAAGTAAACGGCTAAGCAAAGTGCTGTTTACATTGAACTTCCTCTCTCTGGCCGGGGATAGGGAGGAGCCTCCAGTGGCAAACCATCATCGGACAGTTTGTAGGGGAATCGAGCAGGCCCTTCCAGGAACAAGTGTTTTGTACCGTAACCCTCAAACGGGGTTGTGGGACAGTCCCAGCCCAGTGCTATTTAACGGCCAAGGATATATGTGTGTTTCCTCCCCAGAGGGACCGCTGTGGGTGCCCAGCAAGTGGTGCCGTGCTACACATGCAGGACCCCGAAGTGAGAAGGCGCAGTCAGCATCGACTCCTGAGGAAAGTGACGCCACTACTACAACAGCTGGAACTCTGGGACCCCCATCCCAAGAAGCCTTGGGAGAGGCTGCAGATGCGACTGAGTGAGGGGGCCGAGAACTTGCCAGATCCACCACTCTCTGTAGCGGGGGAAGTAGCAAGACCCTGTGGCGAATGTAACGGCTGCCCTGGGTGGTTGCTAGTGACTCGCGGTGGGTGTTGGGGAACCCTCTCCGAAGGTGGAACTAAGAAGGGGAGTTGCGTAAATTCTTGCATATAGCACCAGACACAGAGGTAGAGTGGGGAATTTGTTTTGACTGTCTTGAGACAAGGGTATTGGCGGACATCTTCGATTGGCTGTCTGCCCATTTAGATCGAGTGAAGGCAGTACGGAGTGTGGCAGTGTTAGGGTGAGAGAGTAGCACACAGGTTCGTGTCCCGCGGCAGCATGTGGTGGCCCCCAAGAGCTGGGAAGTGACAAAGCAGCGCAGGGCCTGCAAACATTCTGAGAGGTTTGCTTCTTGTAAGCATCCTAACCGGGTCCCACGCAATGTTGACAGCAATTCAAAAGAGACAAAACATGTGGGTCACCCTAGCTGAATTAACGGGGCAAGACTCCATGTGTCCGAGCCTGGCCACTCCAGGGGACCCATTTTGCACCTGTTTAATCAGGGTCCCATATTTTAACCCACAAGACTTCCGGGGGATGCTAAACAATAGCTCCCTGACAAACAATGGCAATTGTTCAGGGCTGATCGGACTCAAGCCTGCACAGCAGCATGCCTGCTGGCAAGGTGCATTCTTGAAAAGCATCAATGTCACCATGGGGACACCAGAAGAGTTAGATCTATGTCATAGGTTAGCAAGCTGAGTCTCGGAAGTGATGTTCTTCTTACAGCTTCTTCTATGACCTGATAGAACCTATCAGATGGCCAGTTTGAATATGGACAATTCTTTAAGCCACTTAAAATTGTGACCTTCTCTGTGATACACACTTAAGAATAGACAAATTCCCCCCCAAGCTCTCTCTCTTTTCCGGTGCTGGGACAGGTGGCTGCGGGGCCCGAGTGGGGGGCCACCGGGCCCAGCCCTTGCTCGGGCCAGGCCAGGCTGGGCCATGGCTCCAGGATGACCCCCCCCCCCCCCCCCCCCCCCCCAGCAGGGCTGTGGGCAGCCAGAGAGGCTCGGAACCACACCCCACCCCCCCCCCCCCCACTGCGGCCAAGATTTCAGCAAAAGCTGTCCAGCAGAGGTCAGGTGACCAACAGCGATAAGACACACTCCAGCTGCAAGACCTGGGTGAGATTAACCCTTTTATTGCTGTGAAGAGCTGAAAACCTGAGGGAAGAGAAAGAGGAGATGCTTAAAGCTGAAATTCTGTTATGAAGCTATGATATATCAGAGTATCCCGTTGTAATTTCATGAAGATATGGGGGGTGGAGTGTTCAACTTGCAAGCAAAAGCACCTGCACTGAGATAGGCAGATGCTGACACAGCTGTAATTTCATGAGAAGTTTGGACAGGGAGAGATGGAAGAGATGAGGACTCTTACTCCAAATGGAAAGGGGAAGACCTCAGTTCCTAGAGATGCTCCCAGAGATAGTCCTAAAGATGAAGCTAAAGAAGACCCTTTGCTCCCAGGGAAGGAGAAGGGCCTCTGTTTTTTGTTTCTGAACAGCTCAACCTTAAAATTGTACCCCAAAAAAATTCAAGAGTGGACCCTCGAAAGCAGTTGCGGGAAAAGCTGCAAGTCAGGGGAAGGGACTCACATGTGAGCAGAGAGACTCCTCTTCCTAAATGGACTGAACAATATTTGGAAGTGGGCAGCTGTCTCATTGTGATAATGTTTTCATAGCACGAGCAAGAAGAGACTTCTCTTTCTAAATGGACTGAACAAGGTTATTATGGAAGTGGTAAACAGACTGAACATCTTAAGGGTTGTCTTTTTACATTGTCAATGGGAGAAGGGAGGAAGGTGGGGGGAGGAGGAGAGTTCTGAAGGTGGTATAATTTTTTTCCTCTTTTAGGTCTGTTAATAAACTTCTTTATATTCTTTCAAGTTTTGTGCCTGCTTTGCATTTCTCCTAATTCTTATCTCACAGAAGATAAACAGTAATGAGTATTTTGGACCAAACCACTACACTAAATTGGTGTTTCTGCCCGGTTACAAACCCAACCGGCTACAATCTACTGGGTTCCACAAACCAAACTGGGGATGGTTACATGACATTCGAGCCTCCCACTACCAGTCAATTAAATGTTAATATGTGCCTTTGGGCCACTGTTGACCCTCTTGCAGACTGGTTTCTGAGAAACTACAAGTCCGAAGCAATTTACGCCCAAATCAACCTCACGGGTCAAGCCTCCCCAGTGGTATGTTCTTAATATGCGGGGACTGCACGTGGAATGGAGTTCCCGCCAGCCCACATGGGGGACCGTGCTACTTAGGAAAACTCACTCTGTTCCATCCAAGCCTGCATCAACTCTTAAATATCACTCACCGCACTAAAACCAGGCGTTCAATCTATGAGCTCCAATGTAAAAAGAATGAAGAGCCCATCTTTTGGAGTCGTGGTATAATTTGGCTAGCATCTATGTTTGTACCTGGTGCTTCAGCAGCCAGGGCTCATGCTGTTTTGCACAAACTTGCTTGCTGGGCGAGGGATGAGCTAAACATAACTTCACAGATGCTTGACGAGCCAAGCGCAGATGTTGCTAGTGTTAGACATGCAGTATTACAAAATCAAGCAGCCATCGATTTTCTACTACTAGCCCATGGCCACGGCTGTGAAGATTTCCAGGGTATGTGCTGTATGAATCTTTCTGACCACTCTGTCTCAATTCTCAAGCACCTCTCTGACCTCCAGAGGGGCCTGCACAACCTTTGGGAGAAAAGACAACCCTATTGGAGATTTGCTTAAGGGTCTGGGTATCACCGGATGGCTGCGTACCTTGGTAGTAGAAGGCTGCCGATTGCTATTTGTAGTTATATTAGGCTTAGTAGTATTTGGGTACATTTTTTCTTGCCTTAAAGCGGGGCTGCGAAAGATCATCAACCAGGCCTGGGTTGCCCCAAAAGAAAACGGGGGATGTGTAGAGGGATTCCTTGTGGAACAGGGGCATATGATACCCCAGGAAAGTCTGGACAACCCAGGGCTGCTATGGAAAAACCCCTGAACTGGCCTCAGGCTGCAGGCAGGCCTGGAAGACACCTGGCAGCAGGCAGCCTTGAAAGTCCTTAACAAAGTTATACACTGGTCGGCTCCCCCGCGGCTTAGAGGCTGTCTCGTGGGAATAGGGCATGAATCTTTGCAAAGTAGATATAAGTTAGTGAAAGTAAACAATAAAGCGGAGCACGATGCTCAAATTGTATCAGTGTTCATGTCGTGACTCTGGCTGGCTCCCCTGCACTCGGGAACCCCCCCCCGCAAAACACCGAGATGCCCCCCCAATAGATCGAGTATAACATTATAGGTGTTAGTAATTAGCATATCTATCAAAAATTCCCCAATGAGAGGCTTGAATGAGCTCCCCCCTCCCCAGGGAACCTTCCCCTGGATGGTTCTATCTTAGTTTACAGAATGTGTTCTGGAGGGGACCTTGGGGTCTGGGGCACACTAACCTCTACCTACGAAGCTTCTAAAATGTTTAGTCTCCTAGCTGAACAAACAAGTCCAAGAATGTAGACAAAAAGCACTAATACAGAAGTTGTAAAAAGGTATAACGGGTATAAAAGAAAAGGCAAAAAATCATAATGGCATCACTATCAGCTGAGCTTATGAGCACTCTCACTCACTCACTGCCATACCTCCAGTGGTCTCCATGGACTGGTCTCCAGCAGCGATGCAATCATCTTCTGCCAGTAGCTCCATTAAAATTCAGGGCCAGCTAGTCTTACCTGGACAGCTCAGGTCCTGCCCAGGGCCTTGAAAACTGACCACAAAGAAGAGTTTCCATTAGGAAACAGAGGGAGGTCCAAGTGAGTTGAGCTGGACCTTGTTTTGCCAAGGCTGAATTTGGCCGTTTCATGACCTGTCCCACAACAAATATGAACAGATTCAGAGGAAGGAAACCAAACTGAAGTGTAAGCACCAAGTCCCAGGAAGAGGCAACAGGCTTGTGTGGCTGAATGGCAGACTCCCTTGGGTGAAAAGGTCCAGAGGGGATGGGGCAGGATATGTTCCCTTAGAGCCTCCAGCTTCCTATAAAAATGAGATATTCCTCTGAAAAAATGCTTGCAGGGTTCATGGGGCCTCACTCCTCAATATGCATGGATAGGGTATGATCTCTGAAAATCACACTGGTGGGTGTGAAGCCCTTCTCAGCAGCACTGGAAAGGGAAAGACCATTGCACTGGCCCTGCAAACTGCCTGTGTGGCAAGGAAGAGGCTGAACTTTCTTGTTGGAACCTGAATCACCAGGAGGATAACTAATGCAGATTTCCTAGACTGGCAAACAAGTCTGGAGAAGCCTTGCTGCCTGGCCTGAACTGCTGAGTGGTGCTGTCAGCTCCACCCCAGGGCTTGTCATCCTGTGGAAATTTGGAAAGATCTTCTAAGGGTTCTGGGAAAAAAACAACCAGAAAACCACTGCTCTGATCCCACAAGGCTGAAACCCTGCAGCATTGTCCGTGTGGAAGAGCAGTGCTCACTCACACTCCTGGAGAAAGAAGGTCTGTGGAGAGATGGGAGCCTCAATGCCAGCTTGAAAGGACAAGGGATCAGGAGGAGATAGCTGGAGATTGAATGTCTGCCCCTTGGCCCCATAAGGTCCCCTGCACCCATGTTCCCTCCAGACACTCCTTGATGGTTTCCCTTGTTTCATTGGCACCCTGTTGCAGACCTTAGGGCAACCCCAGTTATGTCCATGCTCTTTTTTTTCTGTCTGTGACTGGAGAGATCAGCCCAGCAAGAGGGTCCCTGGGGGAGCTTCGGGCAGGACAATGACTGTGCCCTGTAGGTGCTGTGCCTCAATGCTTTGCTGTGCCACTATCTCATTCCCCATCTACAGCTGCTTGGAGGGCCAGACAAGTCTCTTCCAGACTTGTTTACCTGCCAGGTGTCACGATCCGCTAATACAAGCAAGGGTCGTGATGGTTTGTTTATAGATCTCAGAGTGCAAAAGGACACAAGGGATTTCAGTTTTAATCAAAACAGTGCACCTTTATTAAGTGCCCATAACACGGTAATGCGATAGAGGAGAGAAAGAGAGAGATAAAGGAAAACAAAGTAAAAGAGTAGAGAGGAAGAAAGGGGGGGTAATAGCTACCAACGGATGAGAAGAAGTCCTTGTGGTCTTCTGCCAATAGATTCGTCTTCTTTCCGTGGGGAGATCTCAATCTCAGTTATTTCAGAAAGTCCCTTTATAGTCCTTTTCAGAAGCGAGGGGCAACTGGCCAAGAGGTGGGGGAAATCTACAGCCGTTGTTATGGCGCCCATTGCTTTGGGAAAACAGGTACAGGACAGGTGTACAGGACAGGTCGTACAGGACAGGTCGTTCCTTTTCGCTTCAGCGCAGTCCTTCCCGCTTTGGCAACAAGAACGACGCAGTCCATTGTGACCTGCACTAATTTTCCTCAGGAATGCGTACCAGTTCCCAGTGGGCACACCTGCAGGCAACACTTGGTAGACTTTTCACCTCAGCCAGGCCAGGACTCCTACGTTCAGTCTCTGTCCTTGGCGATGATCGTGAGGCAGATGAGGGATCTTCGGACCGTCTCTTACACCAGGAGATTTCCATTAATTACCCTCATGCTTCTTCATCCTGCAGGAAACCCCTTGGCCACACCAACTTGAAGCTCTCAAAGCAAGGTGGGCTTAGCACATCCCATGTCCTCGTGCCATCTAGCACATTTCAGCATCCTCTGCCTGGCCTGTAGGATAGATTAGTCCTCTTCTCTGGACCTTGGCTGTCGATTCAAGGGCTGGCAGAGTACAAAGGGAGCCAGCACTGGGCTGCACACTTTCATCTGGGTGTGCATCAGGACCGATCTCCTCTGCAGGAGCATCCCAGTTTTAAAGGTGGAGAAGGCTTTGACACTGCCCAAACTCTCTGA
Organism: Coloeus monedula; assembly: GCF_965178545.1. Lineage (NCBI taxonomy): Eukaryota > Metazoa > Chordata > Aves > Passeriformes > Corvidae > Coloeus > Coloeus monedula. The sequence continues at coordinate 6,931,643 of NC_138821.1, read as the reverse complement.
TGCCAGCTGTGAATTTTACCTCAAATGAGTTTGTTTTGTCTTCATGTGGATGTCCCAAAGGTCTAGAAGAGTAGGAAGGAGGGAGTTTAAGAGTCAACCCAAGCCTTTGTATTGAGACCCTAATATGTGCAGTTTTGCGGTGGTTGAGTCCACCACGGGATCGACCAAGGAGCCACAGGGCCCCAAAACAGTGGAGGTCTGCTGGTGGGCAGGCTCAGAGGTCTAAGACCACCCTTCAGGTCATGGCGAGATCCCACAAGACCTTGCTTCCCTATGTTAATTACCCTCATTCGGTTGGCTTGTTGGCTTACCACCCCCTTTACCCCTTTTAAGTCCATGTTCTAGATAGTTCTGCTTTCCTTGATACTCCACTGGTTCCCAGTTCCCTTGTTCCACCCCTTGCCTTCCCCATTGGTATTGGTCACTGTTCTGTCACCTCATGTCCTCTCCACCTCTTGGCCCTCAGATGATTGGTCTCTGATGTTCTGCCTGCCCCTGGTACCGCCCCGTATAAAACCCTGGACCCCTCAGTGTTCTGGGTTCTTGGTCCCTGGATCCCTCTGAGCATGGACCTCAATAAACCCCTTGGAACTCTATACAAAGGACCCGTCCTGCCTCTTTGTCCCTGGCAACGCTGCAGAAGCTGTCCGGCTTTGTGTGTGTGAGTGGCTGCATGTATCCACCAACTCTGGTGTGTCAGAGTGTGTCCGAGTGTGTTTGCATGGCACCCCCCGAGCTGCTCCAACAAGGGACACTTTCGGGATGGACGCGGCACTCTTTCCACTGCCCCCCCCGCACCACGTCAGTGCAGTGCTTTAAATTAAAATGCTCTTGTTCTTGTCTCTGGTGAGGCATTCACTGGTGCTTCAGGGGAGGCATTCAGCCTGTGAGCTGACTGCAGCTAGGTCCTGTCTGGTCTGTGGTCCCTTTATCTCCAAGATAATCAAAGGACTTTTCCTTGCTCTTTCCCTGGGGAAGGAAAAAAAACCTGAATATACTTGCAGACTGTTGGGAAGGACCAAAAAGGGCAAGTTTTAACTATTTTCCTCTTCCTGCTGCCCCTCTGGTGTGAGAGGGAGGTGAGTGGGGCAAAGCAGGGAAGCCCCATGGAGTGGAGGTCTGAAAGCATCTCCCTCCACAGGGAAAACATAGGCAGCAGGGGGTGCAAAATGAGAATCAGTGAGCACCTTACAGGGAGCAAATCCTTCCCTTTGCAAAAAAGCCAAAATACCGCAAAGGCCACACAACTTGGATAAAAGCTTTTCTCCACCTCAAGCATGTTCTTCTTTTAGAAGAACACTTGAATATATTTTCAATATATTTTTATTTTTATTAAGTGCAGCACTGGTGAGCATTGCCAGGGCACTCAGATCCTTGTCTCAGCATCAGAACACATACTCAGCTTCAGAAATGCAGTTTTTCCCTAGAGTGAGACATATTTTAATTTACCTGATTGCTTATGAGCAAAAGAAAATAGAAGTGAGGGTTTAGTAACACTGCCTAGCTTGTCCTCTAACAGTATAAAGCTGTTCCTTCCAGAGCTGTCTCCAGCTTGACTTGATCATAGTGCATTTTTCAGGTTTTGCTTTTATATATGTGAAAATATTGTCCCATTGATTCTGCTGCCCTACTCTCCTTTTTGTTTATGCTCATCACTACCACATCTTTCACATATAGATGAAATAATATATATTCCTATATGCTTCTTTCACATATACTTGCTGTCTAAGAATTCTAAAAAAGCTGCTGAAGGATCTGGGATCTGATAAAAGAGCACAATGAAAATACCCTGCTCTTACTCTTAATATTCTGATGATTAATAATTAATAAAAAACATTCAAGTAATATTTTATCTGGAGCTCTCAGAACACAGGTTATATTGTGAGGCTCCCAACTGTTCTCATCCTTGGAGGTATTTCCAAAGGCTTGGCAAAGCAGAAGAAAAGAGGCTTCTCACTTATTAAATCATAGAATCATGGAATAATTTGGGCTGGAAGGGACTTTAAAGATCATCTAGTCCAACCCCCCAGCAATGAGCAGGGACATCTTCAACTAGATCAGGTTGCTCAGAGCCCCATCCAACCTGGCCTATAATGTTTCCAGGGATGGGACATCCACCACCTCTCTGGGCAACCTGTGCCACGGTTTGACCTCATCATAAAAAATTTCTTCCTTATATCTAGTCTAAATCTATCCTCTTTTAGTTTAAAACCATTACCCTTGGTCATTGAAACAGGCCCAATTTAAAAGTCTGTCCTCATCTTTCTTATAATCCCCCTTCAGGTACTGAAAGGCCACAACAAGGTCTCTGTCCTGGGGTGACTGTATGATACTGTATTCCCTATTGTCTGTCCTATGCCAGACATGAATCTTGTGCCTTCCTGTGTCTTTAAGCTGTTTCTCAGGAGAGGGGGGAGAGAAGCCAGGCGAATTCTTCAGAGCGGTTTTGTGTTCAAGGGCACATACACTCCCCTGCGTTCCTGCTGCCACAGAGCCAAGGAAGCACCTTCCTGCTTTTAGCCAGCTTTTGGCTCTGTTTCTCAGGAGAGAGACAGAGTAAAAATTCTTTGCTTTTTAGGTAGCCTGCTAGCTGAGGCAAGAAAGTTTTTTTTTTGCCCTGGGACTGTGGGTTTTTCCTCTTCCTCTGGAACTGTTCAACAACACCAGAACATCACCGGGAGGCCCTACACCATGGCCCAGAGGGGCCCACGCCAAACCCCATCTCTGGAGAGGGCAGAGCCACACCCACAGAAAGGACTAAGAAATTGTAGTGGTTTGGTTCAAAATATCCATTACTTACTTATTTCCCTTCTGTGAGACAAGAATTAGGAGAAAGCAAAGCAGGCTGTTCCAGTTTGGCCAAATTTAGAAATATATCCTCTGAGAGAACGCAGGTCACAACCACCCCTCCCCCACCAGGTTCGGGAAAAATAAATTTTCCTCAAAGGAAAATGAAGGAGATAAAAACTATTTATTTAACAAACACACGGGAAAAGGAAAATAATGCTAAATAATAAAATCTCTAGCTGTGGAGAAAAAACCTGGGAAAGTGTTAGAGTCCTCTCTTTGGTCTCCTCCGAGCTGGGACTTGGCCCAGGGCCAGGCCCTCTGTGCTCAGTGGAAAGTCCTCCCGATGTGTTCTGATATTGAAGCAGTCCAGCAGAAAAGGGAGAAAATCTGAAATTCCAGGGAAGGAAAAAAGTTCAACTCTCAGTCTCTCTCTGGAGAAAAAGAAGCTGAAAAACTGGCCAAAAGCTGACTGGGAAGCAGCAATCTGGGTGCTTCCTCACTCCCCTGCCGCAGCTGGAAAAAAAAAAGTCGCTATCTCTATGTGACCTTGAACAAGCTGCAAACTGCTTTGAGAAAGTTTTACTCACTTTTTCCTTCCCCCTCTCAGGCTCAGTTTAAAGGCATAGAAAAGCACAAAAATTAATTTCTGGCCATAGGCCAGCGATATGGGATACACATCTTAAAGTCACCCCAAGACACAGGCACAAAACTTTTAAACAGTTGCAGAACAAAGAAAGAGTTTTATTACTAATAGAATTAAAAGTAAAGAGAAATAGCAAGAAATTAAAGCAAACCCCCTCCCCCCTTTCCAGCATCTTTTTCTTTTTACCCAACTCACACAAAGGATAACAGAACATGGGATGTTAGTCAGTGTTGCAGTTCTTGAAAAGTATCTTTCTTATGCTTAAGGAAAAAAGGGTTTTCTTCTGCTTCATGTTTTTTACAAACTGCCACCAATAGCAGACCTGCCCGGGATGAAACAATCTGCTGTGGTGTAAAACATCTCTCCCATGAAAAAATCTCACAATTCTTTCACACTGCAAAACATGAGCCATCAGATTGGGTTAGCTGCGCAACAGTCCATGGCTGGTTTTAGCTGCCTGCAGCTCTGGGACAGTTTCCCCCCTAGCAACCCAGAGTCTGTGCCATGGCGTTGGGAAAGAGGGGGGGGCAGGGGCCCCGGCCCGGCAGGGCCTGGAGGCTCAGAGGTCCCCCTCCCACCTTCCGGAAGGCAAGCTGGAACGAAAAGCAAGTTCCCACCTTTCTGCGTGGTTTAAATATGTAAATTGTGAGAAGCGTCATTAGTCTAAAAGACTGTCCATCAACTCAGGTTCAACCCACTACAGAAATCTACCCAGGTTCCTTCTCCACAGCGAGACGTTTTATTATTTAACATTATTCATTCTTTTTTTTCTGTGCCTGCATGCACTTTGCTTGTTAAATAAATATGTTTTTTTCACCTTCCTCTGAGGAATTTCTTTCCAAACCTGGTGGGGGAGGGGCTGCTGAAATCTGCCTTCTAACAGAGGAACATTCATTTTGGAAGTTTTCCTTCAAATTTATCTCAAACCAAGACAGTTTCCCTGGAGCCTTCTCTTCTCCAGACTGAACAACCCCAACTCTCTCAGTCTTTCCTCATAGGAGAGGTACGCCAACCCTCTGATAATTTTTGAGACCCTCCTCTGGACCCACTCCAACAGGCTCATGTCTTTCTTGTACTGAGGACTCCAGAGCTGGACACAGTACTCCAGGTGAGTGTCAGAGACTGGAAAAGATTGATGTCTTGAGACATTTTGGAATGCCTGTGTGTGGGAGGGGGTAGGTCAGGCCTTGCTTTTGGCAGGACAGTGCCCTGCCCCCATACCTCCTGTTGCGATCCGGTTTAAACCCAAAAGAGCAAAGAAAATTAAGTCTCTGTGTATAAACAGGAAAGAACTTAGAAGATTCAAAATATACCCAAAAATGAGATTAAAACCAAATGAGGTTAGATGTTGGTGCCAAAAAATTGATACATTTTATTTAATAGTAAAAGTGGCAAAGGGAAAGAAAGAGGAAGGAAGGAAGGAAGGAAGGAAGGAAGGAAGGAAGGAAGGAAGGAAGGAAGGAAGGAAGGAAGGAAGGAAGGAAGGAAGGAAGGAAGGAAGGAAGGAAGGAAGGAAGGAAGGAAGGAAGGAAGGAAGGAAGGAAGGAAGGAAGGAAGGAAGGAAGGAAGGAAGGAAGGAAGGAAGGAAGGGAGGGAGGGAGGGAGGGAGGGAGGGAAAGAGAGAAAGAGAGAAAGAAAGAGAGAAAGAGAGAAAGAGAGAAAGAAAGAAAGAGTGTGTGAGGGGTGGGGGAGACAGGGAGAGGTGACAGGGGTTAGGTAGAAACATATCACCCTTCCAAGGATCCCAACGACATCTCGTTGCTCCCCTCCATCTGGTCTTCTTGGTGGTGAGGGTCCTTCATGTAAGAGCCTAATAATAAGAGAAAGGCTCCAAAAAGTGCTTTGTCATTATGACTGCTCTAAACCTGAAAAACTCCAAAAATGCCTTGTCATTTTGTCTGCTTATCATTATATGGGCGGTTTGGACCATGGGTAGACTGCCTTGAGGCCCATAAAAAAGGAAGGCAAAACTGGTGCAAGTCAGAGGGAAAAGAGAGGGACAGAGTCCCTGACCTTTGCCCCTTTGCCTTCCCCCCCCCCCCCCCCCCCCCCACCATCGCCTGCTGCGAGGTACTCTGAGGCCTCCTGGAGCTGACGCTGCCCGCCTGAGGAGAATACCCCTGGTCCTGCACCCCTGGACTGGAATCACGAGTGAGTTGTAGAACCCCTACCCTGCTCCTGCATCCCGTGCTGAGAGCACTGCGAGTGGGCCAAGGCTCGGCTGCAGGGACCAAGCACGGCGCCTGCAACTCGGAGGATGGGCGGCAGCATTCCAGCCAAACTGCTTCTGAGATTGGAGAAGGCAGGCAGATAAGACGCTTCAAATTGTTTCGCTCCCCCCACCCCATCTCGGCAGCACTAAAGGTAGCACAGTGTGGTGGTGACCTATCCTATGCTTTTCTTTTTTAAGTAACCTTGGCTTTGTCTAACTTTCCTCTACTTTTCTCTTTCCTTCTCTTTGCCTCTTTTACTATTAAATAAAATGCATCATTTTTTTTGGCATCAACATTTAATCTCATTTGGTTTTAATCTTGTTTCTGGGAATATTTTGAACCTTCTAAGTTCTATCCAGTTTATGCACAGAGACTTAACTTTCTTTGCTTTTCTGGGTTTAAACTGGATTGTAACATTTTAATTGGCGTCACGGACAGAATGCCCTTAAAAATTAGAGTTGTTTCCAAAAAATCAATGAATTACTATTACAGCTGGTGGTGAGGTCAGTGGCTCTGACCCAGGAAGAGGTGACTGGTCCGGGGAGATGGTCCCGAAAGGAATCGCCTTCCCGAGGCCCGGTGTCTTCCCTCAGCTGCTGGCAGGAGGGCCCTTGCAGAGACTGTCAGCTCTTTAGTGATTATCAGCTCGTGATTCCAGCTCAGCTCTGCAGGGCAGCCTCCAGGCCAAGCCAGACCAGAGAGAGAGACGAGAGACTCGTGTGGCTGGTTCCGCACAGAGGTAGCTTTATTGTTGGTCCCCTCCGGCGAAGGGGAAAGCCAGGGACAAGAACCCTCTCTGTGCCACAGAGGCCAGAGGGCTTGCTTTTATAGGGGTACAGGGGATCGGTAAAGGACCAATGGGTTACAGAGGATCTGGGATGGGTACAGGCCAATGGGTTACGAAGGATCTGCATACCTTCTCCTAAAGGATTGTGGGTCTGTCTTTTCTCACAGTGACCAAAGAAGTGTTTGCCTTTCCAGGGAGTCCTGCTGGGCGATTGCAAAATCTCTTATCTCAGCAGAGATCCCTCCAGGGCAGGGGCTGGGCATACCCCACAACTCCCCCTTCTGTATTTATTAAAAAGGCCTTCCCAGCAGCCTTTCTGCAGCAACGTAGGAGGCAAGAGAACATAAGTAACACAATAATAATTACAATGAATACCCACAAATCTCCCTTAATCAAAGATGCAATCCATCCCATTATTCCCCATCGTCCAAGAAGGTCATTATCTACTTTTAGGTCATCGAGGCAGCGGTGAGAACAGCATCAACGTAGATACATTTCATCTTTGGACAGGGATGGGGCTTCTGAGAGGGAATATAAGTGAGATTTGTTAGCTTTGTGGTGAGAGGGGAGGTTTTGTGGTTTAGGGAGGTTTGACAAGGGTTGAGGGAAGGGGATATTTTGGGGTAACAAGGGGTGATAACATATAAACTAAGGATCAGTTTTTTCAGGCTGTGTCTGGCCTACGGCTTGACTTTTGCCATAGTTTCTCGTTCAGATTTCTGTTTCGTCTGCTGTCGTGTGGTGGGACGATCTTTTTCTTGGTTGGTGGGCATCCAGCGACGTTTTCGTCTCCATGCAGAGCTGGTCTGGTTTTGGAGGGGTCCTGTATTTGTCTCAGGAGAGTTCTTGGTGTTTGTGGAAACAGTGTTTGTAGGGCCTAAGTATGGTTTAATACTTTTTCCTGGGAACCACTTCGGGCCAGATGGTAGCTGGACACAGGCATAGCCTCTCCCCCAGGTAATCAATTGGAAAGGCCCAGAGACCTGGTGTGATTCTGGGTCCTTCACCAGCACTGGTGGCTTCTCCATGAGCTTAGCTTGGGTTGAATTTGAGAAGTGGCGGAGTACTGGGGGATCAGGCTCTGACGATGTACCATTTAGGAAGTTAATGACATAGAGAGCCTTACAGAGTCTTTCAAAAGGAGACAAGATTTCTGTTTCTCTCCATTGCTGGTTGAGGACTCTTTTGAGGGTTTGGTGGGTCCTTTCTATGATGGATTGTTCTGTGGGATTGCTAGGTATGCCTGTCTTGTGTTTTATTCCCCATTGGTTGAAGAAATCTTTTAACTTACGAGAGGTGTAGGCAGGCCCATTATCTGTTTTGATTTCTTCAGGGACTCCCAGGGTGGCAAAGGCAAGGAGAAAATGCTTGATGAAGTGGACGGCATTTTCTCCTGCGTGGGCTGACGCAAACACTGCCCCAGAAAATGTGTCAACTGACACGTGCACGTATTTGGATCTCCCAAAGGATGGGAAGTGGGTTACATCAGTTTGCCACAATTGGCAGCTGTTCAGACCATGGGGGTTGACTCTGGTACCCATAGATGGTATTTGGTAGTTCTGGCAGTTTGGGCACGTTGCAATGATAGCTTTTGCTTGATCTTTCGAAAGCTTGAACATTCTGACAAGGGCAGGAATGTTTTGGTGAAAAAATGCATGTGACAACTTTGCCTGGGCAAAGATGTCAGGGACGTTTGCAGTCTCTGCTGGCATGGCCAGTGCATCTGCTCTCCTGTTCCTTTCGGCAATGGGACCAGGGAGGTCAGTGTGTGACCTCACATGCATAATGTAGTAAGGCTGTTTTCTGGTGAGATTAAATGAATTAATGTAGAAACCAATTGGTATAGTTTTTGGTTGGAGACCTCCTTTAGAAAAGCATGTTTAGCCAGCGACATAAGCCAAATCTGTGACCAAATTAAAAGGTTCATCTTTAAACTTCTCAAAGGTTCTGACAACGGCTGCTAACTCAGCAATCTGTGGAGATCCCTCTACTATTTGGATATCAGATTCCCATTTTTGGGTATTGGGTTGCCTCCATGTCATGACAGACCAATGGGACGAACCAGACCCATCAGTAAAGATGGTCAGAACTTTAAGAGGTTTTCTACTTTGTATTAATTTTGGAATCAATTTAAAAGCTGCATCACGGTAGAAAAATCTGTGTTTTGGCATGTGAACGGAAATTTGGCCTGTGTAGCTATCTAGGGCTAACTGGAGGCTCTCATTGGTCTGGAGCAACTGCTTCAGATCTTGTGGTCAATGGCAAGTATATGCATGTGAACTCACACCCTGCAAGAGAGCGGAGATGAGTTCTGGCCTTTTTTATTAAATGTGCCATTATTTCTTGGAAGGTGGTTAATGTCTTTGTAGGTTGATGGCTTGTGAAGACCCACTGAAGTATCAGCAAAGGGTCTCTGAGCTGAGGGTCCCATTGGAAGATCAGTCTGTGAAAACGGGGAGCTTTACCCAAAACTGCAAACTGGAGAGGCAGGCTGGGTTCAACGCGATGGGCTTGGCGTGAAGACAGGGCTTCTTGGACTTTGGTGATGGTATCTCGGGCTTCAGGTGTGAGGGCGCATGGAGAGTCCAAGTCTCCGCTGCCGCGGAGGAGGTTGAAGAGGGGAGTGAGGTTGTCTGTCATGACTCCCAGTAGGGGGAGTATCCAATTTTAGGATCCGCACAAGCTGTGTAAGTCCCTTAAGGTTTTGAGATCATCTTTGATGGCGAGTTGCTGGGGTACGATGGTTCTCTCACGGATCTGGAGGCCAAGGTAAGTCCATGGGCTGGAGTGCTGCACTTTGTCCTCACGGATCTCGAACCCTGCTTCTATGGCTTCAATTGTCTTTTTAAGAGTTCTGTCCAAGTAAGGTTTCTCTGATGCACAGATTAGTATGTCATCCATATAGTGGTAAATGATTGCTTCTGGGAATAGGCTCCTGATGGGGGACAGAATGTGGGCGACGCACCACTGGCAGATGGTCGGGCTGTTCTTCATGCCTTGTGGGAGGACGAGCCAATGGTATCTTCTGAGTGGGGCTTGTTCGTTAAGAGAGGGGATGGAGAAGGCAAACCGTGGTGCGTCCTGAGGATGGAGCGGGATGTTAAAGAAACAGTCTTTAATGTCTATGATGGCGAGCAGCCAGTCTCGGGGCAGCATCGATGGTGATGGCAGGCCGGGTTGGAGGGGGCCCATGTCTTCAATGACCTCATTGATCTTTTGTAGGTCCTGGAGTAGTCTCCATTTGTCCTTGCCAGGCTTTTTCAGTACAAAGACAGGGGAATTCCAAGGGCTTGTGGTCTCGGTGATATGACCTTTGGCAAGTTGCTCTTCCACCAGGGCTTCCAGCGCGCTGAGTTTTTCTTTTTCAAGGGGCCACTGCCTTGTCCATTTTGGGTTGTCAGTCTTCCAGGTGAGCAGGGGAGTAGATGGCAGCGCGCGTTTCTCAGTGGCTCCAGTCAGAAATCCTGGCTGGGAATGGTAAGGGTGGCACCCCACTGGGATAGAAGGTCTCTGCCCCATAGGGTGATGGGGGGTCTTACTACGAATGATCGGGTGGTCGCTATCTTGCCTTCCGGTCCTTCAATGACAACATTTCGTTTGCTCCTCATGGATACTGCAACTCCCCCAATCCCGGAGATCCTACCTGCCACTGGCTCCAGTTCCCAATTCCCTGGCCACTTGGAGTGGGAGATGATGGTCACGTCTGCTCCGGTATCCAGCATCCCTGGACGGTTGATCCTCTCTCCTTTACAGAACAAGCTGCACTCGATGGTCGGTTTGTTTGAGACCACAGTCTCTATCCACATTGCTGTTGGACTGAGTGGAAGCTGTACTGGGCGGTTCTGTGGAAGTAAAAAAGCTTGAGCAATCGGTGTTCCCTGTGGGAGAAAGAAAGGTGTGTCCGTGCAGCAAAGCTGGACAAGAATCTCTTGTCCAGGGTGCACTGTTTGTATCTCAGGTAATACAAAGAGTTGTTCTGGACCATGGATGGTATCGCATAGGATAAGAATGTCCCATGGGCTGTTCTGCGGTCCATACTTTCCTGTGGGAATACGATAAAAAGGCTTGTCAACAAAGTTAAATGGCAGTGATGTTACCAGTTGGCGTCTGGTTCCCATCGGTAGCGCTCCGTATGTTGGATCCTTCTCATGTGTTCTGGGATCGCCTGGGATGATGGTGCCGGGTGAGGTCCAGTTGTCTGCTCGCAGTGATCCGATGTGGAATTCGCAGCCGAGGTGGGGTAGTATGGCCTTTGATTTGTTGTCTGAGCGCGGGGCCTTGATACCGCACTGCGATAGAAGTTTTTTGGATGCTGCTGGTGCTGTTGCTGTCTCTGGTGCCTTTGGTAGGCGGCACAACAGTCCTGGGTGGGTGACCTTTGTGGGCAGTCCTTTATAAAGTGTCCAAGTTAGCCACAGTAGAAACAGCGGACATTGTCCTTAGAGACTGCTGCAGCAAATGCACCGGAAACTCCTGTGATGCCTTTTACAACTGCTTGGGTCATTGTGTTTTCTGTGGATGTGTGTCTGATACAGGTTTCTATCATTTTTTCTATTGTGGGTTCTGTGTCTATAGGTAGGGCCCTCAAGATATTCTTACATTGTTCATTAGCATTTGCCATGGCAAGTTTGCCCAAAAGTTCTTTTCGCCCATCTGGGCTTTGTATCTGTTTCTCTAAGCTAGCTTTGAAATGATCAACAAACTGAATGAAGCTTTCATTTATTGACTGTTTGATGTTAGAGAAATATTGTGTAGGAACAGAATCATCTGGAGTAAGGAGCAGCGATGTTTTTGCTGCAATAGCTATGTCTTGTAATGCTACTTCAGGTAAGGTTGTAGCTTGATCTGAGGGTTTTTGGAGGTCACCTTCTCCAGCCAGTTGTTCTATTGTCCAATCTGTCTGATTTGCATCTTTAGCATAAGTGTCAGACAGTGTTTTTAAATGTCTTTTCCAATGCCTTTCCTGTTGAGAGTCTTTCTGAAGAATGGCTAAAGAGCAAAGGTCATGATAACACAGGAGGCTTAGAAAAGATGCAGACACTGAGTCCTTGAGCAAGAGGTTGCATAGATAACAGAATGTGCATTCAGATAAGAAAGAAGACAGAAACCATATGGAAGAGAAAGATAAGACCACCGTGTTTGCAGATCCCACGGAATAGCTCCCACCAATGAGGAGCTCAACTTTTGCAATATGTATGAGCTAATTAAAGGTACTATAAGTAAGTGTAGTTTTGAAAAATAAATCGAGACTTGCTGAACATCATGCCTTGAGTGCTTGTCTCCCGCGACTCCACCCAACATCTGGCACCCGAACAGGAGAAGTTGCCCTAGCCTTATGCGATGGGGGAGTTGCGTTGGGGTCGGGTCCCGCAGCTAGACGGACGGCGAAAGAGGTCTCGTATACTGCAGCGATTTCCTCCGCGCCCGAGCGACCGCACAGGCGGGCTCGCCGATACGTGCTGCCGAAGCCTGGAGGGGCTAGCAACGGTACCGACGTAAGTATAGAAAGGCAAGCAGCACAGGAACTTTTCAAGGCTTTTTTGCTTAAGCGTAATTTTAAAGGGATTGATCTTGATAAAGACCTCCCCGCTCTTTTAACGCATGCGCGCTCTTACGGTTTTTTCGCTGACCCCCACTCCATTCATGAATTAAGTCAGTGGCGCGCGTATAGTGATAAACTTTGGGATCTTGTCTTAGATGACGATAAGCCAGCTAAAAAGATAGCTAAACTATGGAGAGTTGTTTATAATGAACTTTTAATGGTACAAGCAGAGTAAAGGGCAGCAGAAAAAATTAAGGCAGTCCATGATAAAAACCGTAATTACGATTCTGCTGCTTCCCTTTACTCCGCTGCCCCTAACCCCCCCACCTTTGCTACAGTCGAGGTTCCGCCTGAGGCATTTGCCTCCGGCCCGGCTTCACACTCACCCTCTGCGCCCCCTGATCCTCCCCTGCAGTCCCCGCCCCCGTCCCCCTCGCAGCAGCCGCGGCAGCCGCAGCAGCCGCCGCCGCCGCAGCCGTCTGTTCCTCCGGATCGCTCTCGTTCGCAAAACCCTTTCCTAAGCCATGAGCCTGTCCCTGGGGCAGATTCTGACCTCGCGGAGGCCATGGCCAAGGGTCATAGAGAGCTGTGGGCGGCTCTCGCTCGTGACGGTTTGCATAAGGGCGATGCAGAGATGCTAGCGGCTGCCCAGGAAAGCTTGGCTTTCCCTGTTCTGTTTGTTCCTAATCCACAGGGAGGCAATATTGCGCAAGTTACTAACCTCGACTGGAAGCTGTTAGCTCAGCTACGAGCAACGGTGGGGAATTACGGTGTCACCAGTGAACCAGTTAAACAGATGCTTGATTATATTTTTAACGCTTTTACCCTTCTTCCTGCTGACATTAAAGGCATTACTAAGCTCATGTATACCCCGCATCAGCGACTGCTTTTTGAGGCTCGCTGGAGGGAGGAGGCAGCTGTTAGTGCAGATCTCGCTAGACCCCAGGGAGATCCGTTAGCAGATATCACTGTAGATGAACTTCTAGGACAGGGTCAACATATGAGGGTTGAGGCTCAGGCTGCACTAGGCCCTGCTAAATTGCGGGAAGCTATGGCAGTTGCTAAGAAAGCTATGGATAAAGTCCGAGCCCCGGGTGGGATCCCTATGTATATGAACATTAAGCAAGGCAGAGAGGAATCTTTAGGCTCTTTTGTTGACAAAGTTATGGAAGCCATCTCAAAAGCTGGGGTTCAAGAGCATATGCATGACCCGTTACTTAAGCAATGCCTTTTACAAAATGGCAATCAAGCCACCCGTGCTCTTATTACTTCCACCCCAGGGGATTGGACTGTCCAGCAGCTCCTAGAAAAGGCTGCTACCATGCCCACTGGCTCTCAGCTGTTCTTAGCACAAGCCTTAGCAAAATTAGGTGAAGGGCTTAAAGAACAGGCTATTAGCTCTCAAAATCAGGTTATGGCAGCCCTTGCTCCTCTCCAAGCGGCAGCAGCACGTCCCCGCCCAGCTCCAGGTGGCCGCATGAAGTGTTATCGCTGTGGGACACCCAGTCATATTCGTCGCGAATGTACAGCTGCAGGAATTTAGCGACCCAGCGTGAACAGCGGCCGCGCGACGACACAAGTAACCGCTCCAGCACCTCTACCTGTCCCCGCCCAGCGACAAGCGGAAGTCTCGGCCTGGACCTGGCAGCCTCAGTAGATACCGAGTTGCTAACATCAGAAATCCATCGCATTCCCACTGGTGTCATCGGACCTGTGTACATTAATAGCCAAGCTATGGGAGGACTTATTGTAGGTCGTTCATCTGCAATTACAATGGGACTCCTAGTAGAGACTGGTCTTGTTGATGCTGACTCCGCTGGAGAAATTTTTATTTTAGCACATACCGATTATCCTCCCGTTAAGATCCCAGCAGGACAAAAGTTAGCACAACTAGTACCATTACCACATCTGGCTTCAAGCATTCCGCCTGTTTGTGATGCACCTAGGTGTCAGCCAAGTCCTGGCTCTACTGGATCTCTGACCTTACTCACTATTGATCTCACCTCCCGCCCACGGAAGCGTTGTCTCCTGCTGCATCAGGCAGAGTCCATCACCTTGGAACCTATCCTCAACCCCCGACGCCCATGCCTTGGGTGCGCTACAAAGACCCCAAGACGGGACCTTGGCAAGATCCTGTAAAAACCTTGTACTGGGGAAGAGGTTACTTACGTGTGTCCACTCCGACAGGTCCCCTATGGGTTCCGGCCAAATGGACTAAGCCTGTTGTCACTGATGAGCAACCCACAACAGAGGAAGAAAAGAAGGGTACAGAGGAAGATCTCACAGATCCTGCAGGAAGCTGAGCAGCGGTTTTGCATTACCTTCCTTGTGGACTCTGAACAGGAGATAGAGGGTTATCTCCTCCCACACTTGCAGAGACACTTTTTGCGCTTTTGCCAGTCTAGTTGCTTTGCATGTAATTGTAATAATCATAAGGCGTGGGTAAGATTGCTTTGCGGAGGCTGTAATTTACAGTGGTGGGTCCACCAGCGACATCTATCAGAAGGGTTTTGGTGTCAGTCTTGCAGTTTTCACTGGCACCGTGAGACGGCTCAAGGAGCATTAGTACAACTCACAGGCAAAAATATCATTGACAGTTTGCAATTAGTTGAAAATCTTGAAGATCTGCGGCTAAGAGAATTAGCGTGGTCAGTACAGCATTTAGCAAAAAAGATCTTAGCCGATAGCTACTCTGTAATTTTGCAATCCTCGTGCCAACCAAATATCGGGGTCCCCATTCAGTGGCAAGTTGACCCAAGAAAGTGGGATCATGTTTGCCGGCGGTTTAAGCATCGTGCTGCTAATCGCAGGCTCAGTAATGGGTCACCCCCTTTCCTACCCTCCTAAAGTGTTTGACCCTAGAGATAATATCTGGGTCTCCTTGGCACGTGAATTGAACACCACAACATTCTGTGCCTCCCTAGCCACACCCAGTACCCCATTTTTGACATGCTTAGTTGGAGTACCACTAACAGATAATACATGGCGTAACTTCGTAATCGAGACCCAGAACCAGTTCAAAATTATTAGACCATTAAAATCCACAATGAATATTACCGCTGGCCTACAAGAGTATGATAGCTGGGATGATAAACTCCCGGTGGGCCCTGAGCCACAAGAGATAGAACTAGTTGATTCTCTTAACGCTACAGCCTGTATTTATATTAATAGTTCACGTAATTTATGCCAAGAGGGCAGCCTTAATGGCTGTCGACTGAATGAATCCAACCCCACCTTGATTTATCCTATTGGCAATGCTTCACAGTGGGATTTAGAATGGTGCAACATTACCGTGAGAAATCGATCTCTTGCAGCCCCTGGAACGTTTTTCCCTCGAAAGTTACCCAGAGGGTTTTTCCTAATTTGTGGGAATCGTGCCTGGTCAGGTATTCCATCCAGGCCTGTAGGTGGGCCCTGTACCTTTGGCCAACTGAGTCTTGCACTTCCACAGCACCATCCTAATGCTACACACCGAACACGATGGCGGAGGTCTTTAACAGAAACTATAACACCTGAATGTCAGGATGACCTCACGCTATGGAGCAAATCAGAAGTGCTTTTTACCTCCCTTTTTGTTCCTGGTGCAGCTGCGGCACGAGCCCATCGTCACTTAGAAAAACTGGCATGTTGGGTAGTTAAACAGGCAAACGGTACCAGCCGAGTGTTGTCTGAACTTGCAGAAGATCTGAGTTCAGTCCAACACGCCCTGCTTCAGAATAGAGCAGCTATAGATTTTCTACTCTTAGCCCACGGCCATGGCTGTGAAGACTTTGAAGGAATGTGCTGTATGGATCTTGAGGATCATTCTAAGTCCATCCACGCCGAAATTAAGAATTTGATTGAACACTCCCAAAAAATAAAAAAAGACTCCGGATTTTTCGGATTAGAAGGACTTACAGAGTGGATGGGCTTAGAAGGATGGATGAAAAGTGTGATTAAATCTTTAATGCTGTTGCTAATAATTGTTTTGCTTGGTTTACTTATGCTTAGCTGTATAATGTCATGTATAAAAAATTTAATTTTGAAGTCAGTCAATATGACTATGATCATGCAAAAAGAAAACAGGGGAAGTGTTGAGAGTCTTTCTGAAGAATGGCTAAAGAGCAAAGGTCATGATAACACAGGAGGCTTAGAAAAGATGCAGACACTGAGTCCTTGAGCAAGAGGTTGCATAGATAACAGAATGTGCATTCAGATAAGAAAGAAGACAGAAACCATATGGAAGAGAAAGATAAGACCACCGTGTTTGCAGATCCCACGGAATAGCTCCCACCAATGAGGAGCTCAACTTTTGCAATATGTATGAGCTAATTAAAGGTACTATAAGTAAGTGTAGTTTTGAAAAATAAATCGAGACTTGCTGAACATCATGCCTTGAGTGCTTGTCTCCCGCGACTCCACCCAACACTTTCCCATAACATATATTCGGCAGGGGAAAGGATGCAATTAATAATGTTTTTAATATCATGTGGCACTAATGTATAGGCAGAGAAAGTGGCTTCCAATAAGTTTCTAAAGAAATGTGACCCTCTCCCATGGTCTTTTGCTGCCTTGCTAAGCTCTTTGACTTCTTTGTATGGGATAGGTTCCCATGTTTTTGTAGTTGATGGGCCACCCCTCCTCCCTTTCCCTATAATGACTAGGAAGGCTGAGATTTTCTGGGCCCAATCTCCCTCCCGGTTCACCTCCCTGCGTATGTACGCCCATCGGTCCTCAGATTCAGAATCAGACCTGCTGCTACTGTCATCTGAAAATGAAGGATTGGCTGTTACAGGGCGGGGCTGGGCTACAGGGGGCGTAGCGCGGCATTTTTGAAATGCCGGCTTTGCTTTAGCCAGGGCAGGAGTAGCGGGGGGTCAGGGATGGTTTGAGGGGTGGGAAGGGGGTCTGTTGTGGCAGCATGGGGTTGGAGAGGCTGTGCAGCAGCAGGTCGTTTGGGGGGAGGATGCCGGCTTTGCTTTAGCCAGGGCAGGAGTAGCGGGGGGTCAGGGATGGTTTGAGGGGTGGGAAGGGGGTCTGTTGTGGCAGCATGGGGTTGGAGAGGCTGTGCAGCAGCAGGTCGTTTGGGGGGAGGTCGGGTTGCAGGTGGTGCCGGTTTCGCAATTCCGTGTGGAGTCAGCATGGGCTGTAGGAGGGTGTGGGGGGGCGGTGGGCTTTAGGGCAGCAGCGGAGATGGGGATTGCGCAAGAATTCGTGGGAGGGGGAGGGGGGGTGTAGGGAGAGAGGGATTAGTAACAGGGATTACGCCGGATGCAGATGGGGGGGGAGAGAGTGGGTCTGCCGGCGTTTGCCAGGGTGGCAGGCCTATTGGTGGTGGGGGGAGGGGGCAGGGAGATTCTACTGTATGGGCGGCAGCCTGGGGCGGTGGCACGGATATCTGAATCCCACCAGAGGCGAGAGGGGCAGACGCTGGCGGGGGGCATGTCATTTGCTCCGTGCCCCACAGTGCGTGCGCAGGGCTGTGCAGGACCGGCCCCGTGTTGTACCATGCCTGCTGCGTGGGTGTGGGGGGGGGGGGGCAGGGCCGCAGGGAGCAGCAACGCGGTGGGGTGGGGGCGGTCAGTGGCACTGGGAGCTGGTGCAAGAGGGGGAAGGGTGGTGTCATGCGCGAAGGGTTGCGAAATACCAGGGGCACAGGGGGATTGGGCTGAGGGGGGCTCAGAGCCATCCATCCCGGAGAGGGGGGATGGGTCTGGGATGAGTCCTGTGCGTGCTGCCTGGGGGATGGCAGCGGGACCAAGGGCGCTAGCGGGGGGGTTCGGGTATGGGAGAATTGCTGGAAATAGGGGATCGGGGTAGGGTAGTGGGGTGGCCGGCGCCCCAGCCTGGCCAGGGCCAGGGCGGCAGGTGGGGTCCACGCTCTGGCTAGCCATTGCCGAAGGCAGAGAGGGGGAGTGGGAGGGGGGAAGGGCAGAGAATGGGTTTGTCCGAGGTGGGTTAGTCGCACGGCACGTTTTAACCAATAAATGAAATAAAGGAATGAATTTGGAAACAGAGAGGTTTCCCGTGGCTTGAGAGGAATAGAGTTTCTTCCCCACTTTGTCCCAGAATGGATCAGAAAGGACAGAGTCTGTGGTGGCATCAGGAAAATTTCGAGATATCCAATTAGTGAAAGATTTGAGATTTTTCTTAGAAAGAACACCTTTGGAGAATTTAAAGTCGGATTTTAAGAGAAGGGTTAGAAGAAAGGGGTATAGGTCTCTCTCAGATTGGGAAAGGCTGGGTTTAGCTTGCCTATTTCCCATTTAAGCTCCTCCATCAGCAGAAAAAAGAGAGAAAAAAACAAAAAACGAAAAGGACTTTAAAAGAAAGAGAGACCCTCGATTTGAAACTTACAAATCCTGTCTTCTGCTGAGGCTGGCTCCTGTTGAAGTCCAAAACAGGTCTGCTGGGGGGGTGGTCCAGCCAGTTCGATTCTCAGGGGTTTCTGCCCTAGTTTGGAGAAGCGAGGGTCTCAAACTGTCCATGTACTTTTTTCAGAGGATCAGCACACAAACGGCTGGTTCTGTCCTGGCGTGGTCAAGATGCAGCTCATGCCAGGAGTCCGAGGTCTGGGGTCCAATGGCTGTTCAGGCGCCAGTTATTACAGCTGGTGAGGGGTCAGTAGCTCTGACCGAGGAAGAGGTGACCGGTCCGGAGAGATGGTCCCAAAAGGAATTGCCTTCCTGAGGCCCAGTGTCTTCCCTCAGCTGCTAGCTAGGAGGGCTCGTGCAGAAGCTGTCAGCTCTTTAGTGATTATCAGCTCGTGATTTCAGCTCAGCTCTGCAGGGCAGCCTCCAGGCCAGACCAGAGAGAGACAAGAGGCTCGTGTAGCTGGTTCCACACGAAGGTAACTTTATTGCGAAGGGAAAGCTAGGGACAAGCGGCTCTCTCTCGCAGGGGCAGAGGGCTAACTTTTATAGGGATACAGGGGGTGGGTGTCAGAGGGTAAAGACCAACGGGTTACAAAGGATCTGCATAGGGTCTCCCAGAGGATTCTGCGTCTGTCTTTTTCTCGCCGTAACTGAAGAGTAGCTGCCTTCCCAGGGGGGTCCTGCTGGGAGATTGCTCAATCTCCTTATCTCAGCAGACATCCCTCCAGGGCAGTGGCTGGGCATAACCCACAGGATTTAGTCTTTTAAGGATGAGCTATTCTAGTTTGGAAGTGAAGGCTCTCTTCCTCGATCTCTAAAAGCAAGGGTCATCTCTCTCTGTCCAAGTTCCTCACTAGATTACAGCTTTTCAGCATCCACACACTCCAGTGTGAGTACTCTTCTTCATGGGCTACACCCCCCCCATGCACCTCATGAATTGTAGGGAAACAGTTTGTTGTATTATAGTCCTCACCATGGCTTTCAGGATAATCTCAGCTCCAGCACTTGGAGCACCTCCTACTTCTCCTTTTTGTCACTGACCTCGGTGCCGCCATGTTGGTTTTCCTCACGTGTGCTCACTTTTCCTTTTCCTCTGACTTGGAAGAAAGTTGGTGTCTGTAAGTTGCAGTTGAGAGGTTGATATTGTCCGGGCTCCGCATTGGGGAATTGCTCGTCATGTCTCTCGCTGCTGGCTTTGTGGTGCCTGCCAGCACTGCATGGGTGGCTCTGGCCTCGGCAGGGCTTGGGGTACATGGCCCCCAGTGGCCCACATCAGGATGGGCCCTAGCGGCCCCCCTCCTCCCCCAGAAGCACAGCTCGGGGGCCCCCTTGCCACCCCTTGGAGGGGGGCAAGAAACAGAGCTTCTCTTGGTTTTTCCTTTCTTAAATATGTCATCACAGAGCCGTTTCCAACTCCTCCAATTGGGCTAGTAACCTGCCCATCATCAGAGCCTTCAGTGATTGGCTCTGTGCAGGACATAGAAGTTTCAAACAGCTTTTTTTTCCCTGCCCCCACAAACCAGGTTTTGTTAAACCAACACAGTGTGTTACATCTGTTTGCCAAATGTCATTAGGTTTCAATCCTTGTGGGTTTGTATCTAACGTTTGTGGCAAAGAAAGAGTCTGCTGACATTGTGAGCAAGTATTCACTACATCCTGTGCTTGTGGCAAAGTTAGACTGGATTTTTTGGCTAGTGCTCGGGCATTTTGATGGTAGAAATCATGAGAAAGTTTTGCCTGCCCTAACTTTCATTGTGACTGTCATGGCAAGGGCATCCACCCTTGCATTACCTTCCACTATGAGTCCAGGCAGAGTGGTGTGTGACCTAAGATGCAAAATGTAATATTTATGAGACCTGTGAAGTAAAAAGTTGTACAGAGTGGTTAATAACACAAAAAGATCTTTGTTAGAGACTTCCTTCAGGAATGAATGCTCACTTGTCTCAACGATTCCTGTAACATAAAGAGAATCACAAACAATGTTAATAGGTTCCTGTGAAAAAAGGCGAAATGCTTCTACCACGGCCGCTAGTTCGACTAGCTGGGTAGATCCAGGTTGAAAGGTTATAGAATGTTCCCACTGTCCCTTATCATTTTTCCACAGGGTGACAGCTTTGTGTGTTTTCCCTGATCCGTCAGTGAAAACAGTCTTTGCATCAGGGATAGGTGTTTTCGTCTTTAATCGTCTCTGTTGGAAGGGAAGTTCTTTGAAGGATTGTAGCAGGGCATGTCGAGGCATTGTGTAAAAAAATTGTCCATTGTAGTCTGCAAGAGCAATTTGAAATGACAGTGAATCCCTGAATAGATTCTCTAATTCTGCTGCAGTTATAGGGAGATGTATTACTGCCAGATCATATCCTGTCAGGCTCTGGCATCGGAGTCTTCCCATTGACAGCAGTCAAATAAGCATCTCAAGCATCTCAAGCTGAATGGTTATAGTTTTTGAAAAGGTGTGTGGCAGAAAAACCCATTCTAATAGCCAGAGATGACGTTCTTGTACATCACATTGACATAAGAGCATAGGGTTAGAAAGATTGCAAAATCAAGAACACTCACAAAGGCAAATCTGGGTTTCAACGTGTGGCAAAGGACTTATTGATTTTATCACTTACAGTCTCTAACGCCTTTTGGGCAGTTTTTGTCAACTGTCTAGGGGAAGAGAGGTCTGGGTCCCCTTTTAACAATTGAAATAAGGGGGATAATTCTTCTGTGGTGATTCTCAACAAAGGGTGAATCCAATTAATAGTGCCTTATAGCTTTGGCAAATTGTTCAATGTGTGTATGTCAGTTTTCAGGGCTACTGGCTGTGGGGTGACTATTGTCTCTAATAATTTGAAACCCAGGTATTTCCAGGGAGGTTCTGTTTGGATTTTTTCTGTGGCTACGCACAAGCCTCTGCTGGCAAGCGTTACCTTTAAAGCAGCAAGACAGTCACGCAATATGGAGAGGCAGTTGGGAAGTCGAGCAGAAAGTTCTGCAGAGTTGGTAAGCGATGTGGACATCTTGACCTTAGTGGGCCAGAAGCCCTGGGAATGGCAAACAAGAATTTGAAGGAAGTAGTAGAAGGAACATTATGTATTACATTTTGTCTTGTTTAAAGGAAATCATGCAAGACCGTGGTTAATCAATGCTGCTAGGAAACATAAATATTGTGGTTTTTACTAGGGTAGTAGAAAGAGTATATAATCCATGCTGTAGAAACAATAAATCGGCTTTTGCTTGTGTCAAGCTGAGTCCTATCTCTCAATCACCGTCAACGCAATAATGGAGAATTGTCAGAAGCAATTAAAATATCATCCATGTAGTGATACAGCAAAACAGAAGGGTATTTTTGCCATATTGGTTGTATCGCTGAGTGAACGACGAATTGACAGATAGTAGGACTGGTTTTCATACCCTGAGGTAGCACAACCCAGTGGTATTGCTCCATGGGGGTCTCATGATTGACAGATGGTAAAGAAAAGGCAAATTTAGGTGCATTGTCAGGATGCAAAGGAATTGTGAAAAAAGCAGTCTTTTAAGTCAATTATCACTAATTCCCAATGTTCTGGAATCATTGTGGGGTTAGGTATTCCTGGCTGAAATGCCCCCATAGGTGAAATGACTGCACTGACTGCCCTGAGATCCTGTAAAAGCGTCCACTTTCCCAATTTCTTAGGAATAACAAAAATAGGTGTATTCCATGGGCTGGTGGAAGGGACTATGTGACCCAAACGTAATTGTTCTTGTACATGGATTCAGGCCTGATAGCCGCTCATTTTTCAGGGGCCATTGATTTATCCAGATCGGCCTGTTTGAAAGTCAAGTCAACTTAAGAAGCAGCTTTTCATCAATGGCCCCTATCAAAAATGTGTTGAAATAATCAAACCTCATTGTGTCATCAGGTCTCGCCCCCACAGAGTGGCTGGGATCAGGAGTATATACGGTCGCAAGGTGGCAGTCTTGCCCTCCGCTCTGATGATTTTCAGTTCCTTTGTGGGCTGCCAGGGAATCTGCTGACCTCCAACGCCTGCTACGATCGCAGTTGAAGGTGCCAGAGGCCACTTGGGAGGATACTCCTTTCGGGATATGATGGAAACATCTGCACCAGTGTCGACTAAACCTGTAAAAGACTTATATTCTATTTGACAAGTGAGTAATGGTTGTTGTACCCCTATGACTTTTGACCAAAATATTTGTGGGGTGCCTGTGCTCCCAAATCCTCCTGCATGTCATTGTTGCTGTAAGATCGGTGCTGAACAGGGAATTGCTGGCAGTGGTATTAATTGTGCCAGTTGGCTTCCCTGTGCCACAGTACAGGGAGGATTAGGTGTCCAAGCCATGATTTTAATTTCCCTTTTATAGTCGGCATCAATGATTCCTGGTAATATAAATAGTCCTGTGTGGGTGGTAGAGGAGCGTCCCAGGAGTAAAGCATGTGTTTGAAAAGGCAGTGGTCCACACACAGAGGTGGGCAGCAGATGAACTGAGGTATCATTCAGGGTTGTGGTAGTGCTGATGGCCACGTCCAGCCAGGCACTCCCGGGGGGTGCCCCTTGCAAGGCTTATGCTTGTATTGGTGTCTGATTGAGTGTGGTCCTGTTGGATTGGGGGGCACCGGACGCAGTGCCCGCCTTCGAGTTTCCCTGCTGTGGAAGAAAGTTGCCATCTTTGTCATATTTAGACTGGCATTGATTGCTCCAATGACACCCTTTTTGGCAGCGAGGACAAGGTTTACTGGGCTTTTTATTGTCTTTTTGTCCCTTTGGACATTGCTTCCTACTATGTCCTAGCTCCCCACATTCAAAGCACTTAATAGCTGCTCTGGCCACTTGCAGTTGTTGGGCTATCGCAGTAGCAATTAGTTCTGCTTTAAATTATTCCAAGCAGATATTAGCACATGCCTTGAAATAATCAAAAAGTTCAATATCAGCATGGTTATGTATCAGGTCCAGGGCTTTTTTACAGTCATTGTTAGCATTTTCATAAGCAAGGGATTTTAAGACAGTATCAGCTGCTTCCTGCATATCAATTTGCTGCCTAACAGCGGATTGTAATCAATCAGTAAAGGCAATGTATGGCTCCTGAGGCCCCTGCCTCACCGAAGCAAAACCAGAATCTAATTTTTTGTATCAGGTACTTTTCGTAGCCCACACATGGCAGTAAGAGTAGACTGATCCCATGCTTGGCGGGGGGAGTCTTAATTGCACCCGAACAGTAGCGTACACGTCTGTGCCAGAGAGCTGTGATGCAGTGATATTAATGGGTGGTTGTTGATTACCATTATTCAATGCCTGAGTTTGAGCCAAATCTACACATTCCGTCCACCAGAGTATTGTCATCCTGTCAAAATTGTCTTAAAAAGAGATTTCCAATCCACTGGTAACATAGTATGTGCTTCTGCAATTGCATCCAATAAATTCATAGTAAAGGAGGAATGTAAACCATTTTCTTTCACCAATTTCTTCAGTTCCTTTACCATCTCATATGACAGTTGTTTGTGATGTGGGTTTTGATTATTATATACAACAGGCATTGCTTGAAAAAATTCAGTATCACCCTTCTCCAATGTTTATCTCTGGCATTTCTGTATAAACCTTTCTGGCTCAGGTCCTATAGGTGGTATTGTTTCCTCATTATAGTCACAAGAGGAATAGGATGTGGTATAAGACGGTGGTGGAATATGTGAAACATTTGCTGCAGCCTTTTTGTGTGCTGTTTGTAGTATTTCTTCCATGCTAGGAGCAGCTGCTGCCATAGCACATACTGGGGCTAGAGGAGGATATAAATCTGGTTCTTGTCCAGAGTCAGTAGGGCCGGGATCAAATGGATCCTCTTTCTCCGGATTATTCTCCTCAGGTGATGTTTCATTAAAAAAAACAACAGTATCTGATGGTGACGCCATCTGCATCCTTCAATTGTTGTGAAGCCGAATATACCACACGCCAAGTAATATCATCAGGATGGACATCATGATGAGTAATTTGGTGGGTTTGTAAACATTCACGGACCTTTTGCCAGTGAGTAAGGTCATAGGATCCATCTGATGGGTACCAGGGACAAAATTGCCTGACCCATATGACTAGCTGTATAAGTCTTTGGGGTTGGAGTTTATATCCTTGTTCCCTGGTAATACACAACAGACAGTCTTTATGCAGTTTTTGGGATTTCGTTGCACTTTGCCCCGTTATAAGAAATGCTTCCCGACCACTTGCAAAGGCTAACCTGTTTTATAGCCAGCGATGAAAGGAGCTCCTTGGTGATCAGCTGAACACATCCACACTTGGTTCGGTCAGGGTATGCTACCGGACTGGATCACGTCAGTAGTAATGAAGTCCCCGTTAATAGGGAGGCCATTTGTGGCATATGAACGTGAGACTCACAAGCCGAGAGCAAAATGAATCTGTTTATTGCAGAGATAAGACAGTACTTATACTCAGTGTGATAATCTCTGTTCAGTCCTTTGCACGCAACCCTGTTGCAGGCCTGTAATAAATCCATTGGCCTGACAGTTTGTTATTTTTCTCAAGGTTTGCAGGCGTTGAAGAAACAGGACACCTTTCCTGTTTTCAGATCGTGTGTAATCTGCTTTCTTCTGTGCTTCTCAGAGTTTTTTTGCAGCGCTTCCTGTAATTTCACAGAGACTGACAGTAGACTATCATGGCCTGAACAAAGTCACACTGTCACTGAGTGCTGCTGTGCTGGACATGCTGGAACTTCAATACAAACTGGAGTCCAAGGCAGTAAAGTGGTGCCACCATTGATATTGCTAATGCATTTTTCTGCATTCCTTTAGCAGCTTTCAATTGGAGTGACATCCAGTATATCTGGTACCAACTGCCCCAGGGATGGAAACACAGCAGAAGAAGGGTACATCTCCAGCCGTCAGGAGGATTTGGATTATCTTCTTCCCTTTCTTAAAAACTTTCTCTGCTGCCTTGCCTTATACGATGATGTCATCAATGCATTTCAACTGTTCTGGAGACTCACTCTTTTCCTGTTGTTGAGGGTTAGGGGTTTTTTTCTCAGGGAATTTTCCTCCCATTTTGTTGAGAGTCTTTCTGAAGAATGGCTAAAGAGCAAAGGTCATGATAACACAGGAGGCTTAGAAAAGATGCAGACACTGAGTCCTTGAGCAAGAGGTTGCATAAATAACAGTGTGCATTCAGATAAGAAAGAAGACAGAAACCATATGGAAGAGAAAGATAAGACCACCGTGTTTGTAGATCCCACGGAATAGCTCCCACCAATGAGGAGCTCAACTTTTGCAATATGTATGAGCTAATTAAAGGTACTATAAGTAAGTGTAGTTTTGAAAAATAAATCGAGACTTGCTGAACATCATGCCTTGAGTGCTTGTCTCCCGCGACTCCACCCGACACCATTTGTTGCCAGTGAGATGGTGAATGGACAGCGATTGAGAGACAAAAGACATTGGCAAGTGCCTTGGCATACCATTGGAATTGATTCTGAAGGAGGGGGGAAGGGGGGTGGTGTTGGCAGTTTCTTAGCTGGGGGTGGGCAGGTTTCTTTGGCCCAATTGGGAGCAGAGATGGTCATGTGGTTTTTCTTCACCTTGGACCTCTCCTGCGCAGGGGTTTTCGACACTGCCATGGAGTTCTACCTGCCTCTGGCTTGAAAGCCCGTTGTTTGCAAGAGACAAAGAGAGTCCTGGCTGTTACATTGACTAAGACTTCACTAGCTGTCAGCACAGAGAGAGGCCAGCATAGTCCATGTGGGTGCCTGGGGGAGTCGTCCCTTCCCCCCCACCCCTAGCCACCGCCTGGAGGGCCGCCTGAAGCCAGAGCAGCACCCCTGCCAGACCTCCTCTCTGTATGGTAGTGCGACATCCTGATAAAGCCCTGCCTCCCTTCCCAGCATGTCCTGGCTGCCGCTAGTAGTGCTGAAGACCAATCACCGCTTGCATGGGTGCCTGGGGGAGTCGACCCTTCTCTGTCTCTCATCTGAGCCGCCATCATCACCAGGGAGGTCCCAATCTTGCATCAGCGCTCCCCCCGAAGCAGCGCCCCCTGCCGGTTGTGGTCGTAACTACACCAAAGGGGAAATGGCTTAAAAGGTGGGGAAAGGCTGTTATTGGGTTTTCTTTTTTCTTGCTGTTGTTGTTGTTTGTTTTGTTATATATATTTATAGTCTAGTAAAGAACTGTTATTCCTTTTCCCATATCTTTGCCTGGAAGTCCCATAATTTCAAAGTCATAATAATTTGGAGGGAGGGGGTCATCTTTCCATTCCAGGGAGGTTCCCACTTTCCTTGGCAGATATCTGTCTTTTAAACCAGGACACCCGTGCAGTGTGGATCAGTCCATGGCAAATAGTGGGGCCCTGTTTCTACCCCTGGGGCAGTTGGTTCCAGGTGTACTGGATGCCCCTTCAGGTGAAGGCAAACTGTGGCCTGCACTCTGCTGCCAAAAGAATGGAGAAAAAAGCGTTGGCAATGTTGATGGTGGCACCACTTTGCTGCCTTGGACTCCAGTTCCTATTGAAGTTCCAGCATGTCTAGCACAGCAACACTCAGTGGTGGTACTTCATTCAGGCCATAGTAGTCTACTGTCCATTGGACTTACACACAAGCCATATGAGATGGTTCATCCTCCCCGCCCCCTCCCAAGGCCACACAATGACCTAAGAAATGCTTGTTCTGCCTTGGCAATAACGAGCATCACCTGGTCTGAGCTCCTCTTGAGCTTATCAGAAACACTGTCTGCTCCCAGGAACTAGTGCTGTCTAATGAGCTCCTGCTTTTTTTTAACAGCCTCGCAAACATATTTTTTGCCTCAATAGCAACCCAAGTGGAATAATATTTTTGTTATCAACCTTTCAAAGAAAGTTACCAACCCGAATTGGGGCCAGGATGAAAAATTTTTATGACTAAAGCCCACTCTCTTGCAACCCTAAAAACAGCAGTCCAAAGTGAGACCCTTTGAGCTCCTCTGGAACACAGCAGGTTGTGATCATCAAACTCCTTCTGAGTGGGGCCTCCTGAAGTCAGCAAACTCTCAATTTTGCTATACTTGGAGGATTGACAGATGACTACAGATACTGGGCGGATATCCCCACTCCTCAAGGCTCAACTCTTGTCTTGGTTTAAGACATTTTAAGAGGTAGACACTCCAAAATGAGTTACCTCTCCTTTTAGCTGTTACCACTACCTTTTCACCAATAAGGAGAGATTAATGTGAGTAGATATAAATGAAAAAATAGCAGTTTATTAAAAATATGAAACAGCAACAGGCAGAAATAACAATGATAATCACTAGTTACAAAGTTCATGAAATCTGATGGACTCCCCGTGAACAAAGAGTAACAAAAATGGTGGAGAAACCCCTCCCCCAAGATGGTGCCCTCTACAGATAACCTTCTGTGCGGAGAAAAAGGGAAAAATGGAGGACAAACCCCACTCAACTCAACCTTCCCCCTTGTAGTGGTTTGGTCCAAAATACTCATTACCGTTTACCTTCTGTGAGATAAGAATTAGGAGAAACGCAAAGCAGGCACCAAACTTGAAAGAATATAAAGAAGTTTATTAACAGACCTAAAAGAAGAAAAAAAATCATACCACACTTTCAGAACACTTCTCCTCTCCCCCACCTTCCTCCCTTCTCCTACTGACAATGTAAAAAGGCAACCCTGAGATGTTCAGTCTGTTTACCACTTCCATAATAACCTTGTTCAGTCCATTTAGGAAGAGGAGTCTCTCTTGTCCATGCTATGAAAACCTTATCACAACGAGACAGCAGCCCAGGTTGGTTCTCTGCTCGCATGTGAGTCCCTTCCCCCGACTTGCAGCTTTTCCCACAACTGCTTTCGAGGGTCCAATCTGGGGTAAAATTTTAAGGTTGAGCCGTTCAGAAATAAAAGTTCTCTTCACCCATCTCTGGGAGCATTTCATCTCTAAGAATAGAGGCCCTCCCCCTTCCCTGGGAGCAAAGGGTCCCCCTCATCTTCATCTCTAGGACTATCTCTGGGAGCATCTCTAGGAACAGAGGTCATCTCCTTTTCCATTTGGAGCAAAAGTCCTCATTGCTTCCATCTCTCCCTGTTCAAACTTCTCATCAAATTACAGCTGCGTCAGCATCTGCCTATCTCAGCGCAGGTGCTTTTACTCACATGTTGAACGCTCCACCCCCCCATGCCTTCATGAAATTACAACGGGATACTCTGATATATCATAGCTTTACAACAGAATTTCAGCTTTAAGCATCTCCTCTTTCTTCTCCCTCAGGTTTTCAGCTCTTCACAGCACTAAAAGGGTTAATCTCACCTAGGCCTTGCAGCTGGAATGAAGCTTATCACTGTTGGTCACATGATCTTTTGCCGGACAGCAGTGCAGCTTTAGCTGAATCTTGGCTGCACTGGAGAGGGGGAGCCGGGGGAGGGTTCCGCAGGTGGAACAGGGCCCATCGGCTCCAGGATGGCTGTGGCCTGGCCCCGCCTGGCCCGAGCAGGGCCTGGGCCAGGCCCATCGGCCCCCGCACGGGGCCTGCAGCTACCTGTCCCAGCACCGGAAACGAGAGAGAGCTCTGCTCGGGGTTTGCCTATTCTTAAGTGTGGATCACAGAGGCGGTCAGAATTTAAGTGGCTAAAAAACTTGTCCATATTCAAACTAGCCATCTGATAGGTTCTGTCAGGTCACAGAGGAAGCTGTAAACACCCCTTTGCAAGAACATCACTTCTGGGACTATGCTTTGGTAACCCATGAAACCCTTGAACAAATAAACAGGAAGGTATGAGCTTATGAAGCAGGTCTGGTGGCAGATGGGAAGTGCTGGCATTGCCTGGGGAGCTTGGGCCCCTCAGTGTCAGCCTCCCCATTTCATTTCTGTGACCGAAGCAGTGCATGTGTGTGTGAGGTCAGTGCTGCCACTCACTGCCTCCTTCTGCCACCTGCTGGACTCAGCTGGTGTCAGTGCAGCTGTTTCTGAGCCACTGATGTGTTGTGGGGGAAAAGAAATGGTCTCCCCAAGCACTGAAAACAGCACCCCCCAGCCCCAACTGGCTCTGGCTCTGCACTGCTGATAGGTGTTGCAAAATTCACTCTGAAACAGTTTTAGATTGCGAAATATAGCTTCTCGGGTTGCTACTGTTGCCACTCGGAAAAACTGCCTGAAGCAACCCCCTTCAGAGTCCAGAGAGAAAGAAAAGAAGGTTTTTGCCTTGCACTGCCTTATCTGTCCTGTCAAGAACACAAGGGAAAGGCAAGAGAGCTTCTGCCTGAGCGACCCCAACCTTAAAAGGATCTGGCACCCTCTGACCTTGCAGTTCCATTTCCAGTTGCCAGGTCTTTAAGAGAGAGTAACAATGTTGGGCACAGATAGATATGGAATGCAATAACATTTTGGGTTACCCAGGACAACCCTTCTCCTGTTGAGAAGATGCAAAGGCATCCAAGTGAGTATTTCACTGAATTCCAGGGGATATTTCTCACAGGTACTTTGTACAGACTCTGTCTGTGTGCATGCAAGTGTGCATATGCTCTATCACATCTGCTAGGAATGCTGCTCTCCTAGATTCCTAAGTACTTTAGATTTGTAAGTTAGGCCTTTAAGTTACTGTTTTGGTATAGTAAATCTTTATCCTATATGAATTCTTTGTTGAATTGCTTGACTTATCGGTTAAGTTAAATGCCGTTAACTTTAAGTGCTGTTAAGTTTAAATTCTGTTAAGTGCAGTTGGGCCTTTAGGCCATATTCCTTCCCTTACCTTTTCCTATCCTTTTGTCTCTCTCCTGCCCCTCCCAGCCTCCACACAGATAGCTTTCAGTTTATTTCGGTTTGGATTGATTGACTCTGGATTCTTGGGGTTTTTTTCTCAGTGTGCTTTAACCATCTAGTAAATAGTAGAGTGAACCTTGCCAATGAAATTTGTCATGCTGTCACTTTTAAATTAAACCTGATTTTGCTGATACCTTTGCAGTGATTCTTTAAGTGACCCTAAAACACTCATTCCTGACACCATATAGGTCTATTAAAGGGAGAGCAAGTCTTGCTGACCACTTCCTGGCTCTCCAGTTCATGAATCATCTCATGGGTGGGAGTTTCGGAGTCCTGGTTAGTGCAGTATTGTTGACAGTGCACTGTTGTGTTAGCTAATCAGTACTTGTTCTTCGACCCTCAGCAGTCCCACAGCAGAAGGGTCCTCTGAGAGACCAGGCAAGGTATTCAGCTGCCTAATTTCCTCTGTCTCCACAGTAGCTATTCCAAAAGCCCAACAATGCCCTTTTGGGTCCTTGAAATACCCTCCCCTGAGGTAGTCTATGCCAACGATACATGGGGCCTCTGGGCCAGGCACAATGGGGTGTTTTTGCCATTCATTCCCAGCCAGGCTCAGTTCAGCTTCCAGTACAGTCAGCTGTTGAGATCCCCCTGTCACCCCAGAAAAAGAGGTGGATTCTGCCCCACTATATCTTGATGGCATCGGGGTACATTGTGCACCAGTGTCAACTAAAGCCTTATACTCCTGTGGGTCTGATGTGCCAGGCCATCGGATCCACACAGTCCAATAGATCCGATTGTCCCTTTCCTCCACCTGGCTGGAGGCAGGGCCCTTCTAATTCTGGTCATGGTACTCGTTGCTCACTTGTTGTAAATATGACCTGGAGGTCCCTTCAAGAAGATAGGAAGTAACATCAGCCCTCCTATTTTATCCCTGTTGGAGGTTAGGATTTTTCCTTTTTTTTTTTTCTTTTCTTTCTCTTAGGTAATTTTTTTCCCATTTGTTGCCTAAGAGATGATAATGATAGTTAAGACACAAAAGATGTGGCTGAGAGGAAGAGGAGGGGGAAGGGTGCAGTTTGCTACTGTCTCTTAGCTGAGGGGCTTTCTCTTGGAAAGTGCAGAGATAGGTGAGATTTTGGCTGGGGGGTGAGAGGCTGGGTTTGGCCCTTGCTCACTCTCTCGCTCTTGGGATCGGAGTGGGGACAGGTGTGGTTTAGTGCCAGATTGTTGCTGCTCAGAGGAGTCACTGCCACTGTGGAGCTTTTGTCCTTCATTGCTTCTTATTGTGGGTGAACCTCTGCTTGCAAGAGCAGCTGTTGAACTGGGACCTTTTCAACACCTGACCTCACTGGGAAGGGGACCCCTCCCCCCCTCTCCCCCTCCAGAGGGAGTGTCTCCTGGCTGCTTGCGGCAGCGCCCCTGCTGGCTGTGACTGTAACTACACCAAAGGGGAAGGTGCCTAACAGCTGAGAGAAGGCTGTTACTGGTTTTCTGTCGGGGTTTTTTTTTGTTTGTTTGTTGCTGCTGCCATTGTTGTTGTTTGTTTGTCTTGTTATATATATTTATTTTCTAGTAAAGGACTGTTATTGTGATACATATAAATATTAGTAAAGAACTGTTATTCCTTCTCCCATACCTTTGCCTAAAAGCCCCATAATTTCAAAGTTATAATAATTTGGAGGGAAGGGGGTCATATTCTCAATTCCAAGGGAGGTTCCCACCTTCCTTGGCAGACACCTGTCTTTCAAACCAAGACAGTCCCCAACAAGGTAGCACCTGAGGTAAGGCTAGGAGAGTAGCACTGAATACACATCCCAAATGACCCTGATTGTCCTTGATGTTATCATGTCATAAACTTGATAGGAAAGATGTGTGATAATGTCTTTACAAACAATTCCATGGGTGAGGGTATGGGTGTTAACATCTTTGAAATGGGTCTTAATGTCTCTACCAACTTCAAGCCACAGGTTTGTTACAGAACCAAGACAGTTTGACTCCTGAAACAGACAAATGGGTCCTCCCAAGCCAGAGTTTCTGAACTTAAGGGGAAAATGACATGTTCAAGTGGGAAATATGTGGCAGACGGTTTGGGAAGGCTGTACCTTCCTAGTACCTATGCCAATAGGGCAAGGAAGAGGGCAACATGTGGCCAGGAGTTAGGAATAAAAGGAGACTGCACCCTCAAAACCCTCAAGAGAGAAAACCCCCCAGGTGTATGCCTGTCTTTTTATCCCATATCCATTTTTGATTGGTTTTTTTTGGTTGTTTTTTTTTTTTTTGTTTTGTGTCCAGGGTGGTTCTGCCCCTGTCCTGGTTTCTGGGATATCACGATGGGTGAGAACCAGCCCAGGATTTCCTTTGAGAGTTGGGGTGGGGGGGTGGGGTGTGTGAGGGGGGTTGCTTCCTCTTCTGGTGGAGGGATTTGGTCTCCACACAGCCACGCACTAGGATCTCTCTGAGGAGAGATACAGTTGCCATTTGGCTTTTGCCCATTTTTTTTCCTTTCCCTTTGGCACGGTGACTAGAGCTTACTAGCTTGCTTTTCTGCTTCTCTGCTGTTTGAGACCCCATAGCCAGTGCATGCTATGCCGGGACCCAGAAACACCCGGGTTTGTAAAGGAAAGCCCCTTTTCTATCTCTTCTGCTGGCTCGCCTGCCATTACCCATGTGGAGAGAGGTGGCTGAGCGCGAGACACAATGCCCCCTGCAGCCACGGGAGAATCATCGCACCTGCCCTGCCTGGCACGTAGCCAACGGGCTGTAACCATAACTACACCAAAGGGGAAAGTGCTTGACAGCTGAGAGAAGGCTGTTTCTGGGTTTCTGGTTTTGTTTGTTGTTGCTGCCATTGTTGTTTGTTTGCCTTATTATACATATGCATACTACTAAAGAACTGTTATTCCTTTTCCCATATCTTTGCCTAAAAGCTCCTTAATTTCAAAGTTATAATAATTTGGAGGGAAGGGGGTCATATTCTCCATTACAAGAGAGGTTCCTGCCTTCCTTGGCGAACACCTGTCTTTTAAACCAAGACAATGCCCAAATGGACTTTCTCCCTTTATTTGAATAAAGTAACAGGACTCCTCTGTCTCCTTTTTGGACATAAACCTCTGGTGTTTGTGGATTAATTTCCCTGAAAAAAGGCACATCAGGTATATGTAAGAAGGGGTGAGGAAAAGGTAAAGGCAAGAATAATGGCACAGTTTTTACAACTCCCGATGGGAAAAAAATAGTGCAGGGAGCCCCAGGGCCAAAGGGAAGGGGACGGCCACCAGGACAGAGATTGGGAAGGAATAAATGTGCCATTTGTAAAAAAAAAGAGAACATTAGACATGGATTGTTAAGGGTGTCAGGATCTCCTATTGTACCGGGGACTTGCCACACTGGAGCCCTTGATAATGAAAGGAATGAGATAGATTTGTGTACTAGTTTGAAAACAAACCAGTGGGAGGCACCAAGTCAGAATAACAATTTAATAGGGAAATTAAAAAAAAAAAGGCAGAAAACACTGGTTCAAACTGACAGAGTCAGGATACAACCTGACACCCTGTTAGTCAGGGTGGTGGTAGCAGTCCGATAAAATGGTGGCTGCAGTCCTCCTGAAGTGGTGGATGTGGTTCTGTTGAAGCAGTGATCCTATAGAAAGGGTCTGCTCTTCCTCGGAAGGTCCAGTGGTGGCTATGTAGCTCCTGTCCTCTGGGAATCCAGTGGAAACGGTGTCTGTGGTGTTCAGAATCTCAGATTATATCCAGGATGGAATGCTTCATTCCTCCTTCTGGGTGGAGCATCTCACAATGGGATGATGAGTCATGAGGCAAGGCATTGATGGGCACATTAACAGAAAGATAGTCCGGAGGGAGGAGGCAAAGAAACACTGTCCCACCTGGTTTCAACAGTTCATGAGGATGGTAATAGAATACACTGCAACCCAGGACAATTTGTCTTTACAAACAAACTGTGGGTTTGCTGATAGGTAAAGATAGATACCGAGAGATGAAAGAAACAATGGGAAGAACCATAAATTCCATAGGAAAAGAAAAGGGGGGGGGGGGTATACATTAGAAGGAGGTCTGTATTAAGCAATTCAAGAAGTCTGTACCCCTCAAGTACCTCAGCCAATGGGGAAAGAGAGAGGGAAATTAGGATAAAATAGGAGGCTGCGCCCTCCAAAAATTTGAGAGATCCCCGGGGAAACGCCCATGACCTCTCCCTTTATTCAAATAAAGTAACAGGACTCCTCTGTCTCCTTTTATGGACATAAACCTCTGGTGTTTGCAGATTAATTTTCCTGACAATTTGGGGGCTCTCATCTGGGATATTTCCACTGTCCGGGGCAGGGGGCAGTGAGAGGAGCTGAAGGCGTGCCTCACCCAGTTTCAGTGATCAGCTCCCCTTGTTGGCGGCCAGCACCAGGCAATTGATTGGGCTCCCGAGACTGTCCAGGAGACAGACAAGTGGCGGACCAGGGGAGTCCGTGAAGAGTCCACAGGAAAGGACCACTGAAAATCTCACCAGTGAGTACAATGGGATCTTCGGGGAGTAAACCTGGGAGGGCACCCATGGAGGGTAGGAAAGGTAAAGCCAGGAAGGGGCCCTGGCAAAAGGGATGATGATCCCAAAATATCTCCAAAGAATCCCTTGGAAGAATGTGGAGTTGGTTTACACATTCTCCCAGAGGTAATTAAGGACATAGATGCCCAGAAGGGGCAAAAAGGGGAGTCGAGAAGGGGTCTCAACAATCCATGCCCAGGGGGGCAATAAGGGAAAGTCGAGGAGTCTCAACAACAGGAAATGGACAATATAGGGTTAATACGTTTGAGGCAAGGAGCAGCATGACAGGATGCGGAGCTGCGGGACCGGGAGCACAGGCTGGGGGCCTATGGGGGCTGTGGGGGCTGTGGGGCAGCTGGAGCTCAGTGCCGGGCAGTGCCTGACCCTGCCACCCCCGGGCAGGGGCTGCAGTGGCCGCAGGCCCTTATGAGGTTGCGGGACGCCCCGGCCGCCTGTGGTGCTGCCGGCTGTGCCCGCTGGGAGCGCTGGAGGGGGGGGTGAGGAGCCGTTTGGACACTGTGGCAGGACAGAGACCGGCTCTGGTATATACGGTGTGTGATAAAGAGTGAGCACAAGGGAGGGAAAGAAGGGGTTACAGCCTGTCATTCAGTCCCTGTTAAAGGCAGGTCTTTTGAAGCCGGGGATGTCTCCCTATAACACTCTGTATTGGGTTGACCCTGAGTTGATGGACAGTCTTTAAGACCAATTACGCTTCTCACAATTTACATATTTAAACCGCACAGAAAGGTGGGACTTCCCCTTTTTGTCGGAGCTCGCTTGCTGGGAGGTGGGGGGGCTCCGAGCCTCCCGGCCCCGCCGGGCTGGGGCCACTGCCCCTTTCCCCGTTTCCCAACGCCGCGGCACGGACCCTGGGTGGCTGGGGGGGACTGTCCCAGAGCCGCAGGCAGCTAAAACCAGCCATGGACTGCTCACAGCTGGACCCATCTAGCACGGCTTCTGGGGACCGGCGGGTCCCTCTCCTCTCCATGCGGAACCGGCGGAGTCAACGGGAGCCGGCGGAACCTCCTGTCTGCAGCCAGCACACTTCGTGCTGAACTGAAGAAGACACCACGCAGCCAGCAGCACAAAGGGAGCGAGGCTTTCCTCACCGTAAAGGCTGAACAAGAACACCCTTCAACATGGCGGCTTCAGAGTCAGAGAGAAAGAGAAGTGAGTCACGTGGGACGGAGCTGGAAATGGCGACGGGAGAAAAGAGGGCGGTGCCACGATTCTCGTGCGCAGCTTAAAAGAAACCTTCTTGCATGCCGTGGTAAGAAACTGTAATACCACAAACTGTTTGTCTCTTTAATCCATTTGAAGAACATGGGGGGATGGAGTATCTTCGTGTGCCCTGTGAAGATTGTGAAGAATGCCTATGCCAGGCTATATAGAAGTAGTAAGAGGCTGCTAGAGACTTGTGGCGAAGAAAAGCCTTTGTGTGCAGGCCAAAATAACTTATCCTTAAAAAGATGAATAACCCCATGTGATGGCCTATGTTTTGTAGTGTGAAGGAACTGTGAGATTTTTCATGGGAGAGATGTTCTACACACAGCAGATTGTTTGTTTCCGGGCGGGTCTGCTGTTAGTGGCAGTTTGGGAACCACGTGCAACTGAAGGAAAACCCTTTTTTTTCCTTAAGCATAAGAGAGAGACTTTTCAAGAACTGGAACACTGACTAACATCCCATGTTCTGTTATCCCTTGTGTGAGCTAGGTAAAAAGAGAGAAGTGCTGGGGGGGGGGGGGGGGGGATTTGCTTTAATTTTGTTTTGTTATTGTCTCTTTACTTTTAATTCTATTAGTAATAAAACTCTTTCATTGTACTGCAACTGTTTAAGGTTTGTGCCTGCTTTGCTTTTCTCCTAATTCTTATCTCACAGAAGGAAAATAAGTAAGTAATGAATATTTTGAACCAAAACCACTACATTTAATTGGTGTTTCCGCCCGGTTTCGAACTCAACCCGCTACACACTCCTATCCTGCCAGTTAAGAAACCAGATGGAACCTACAGAATGATGAGATTTAAGAATAATAAATGAAATTGTCAGACCAAGGCATCCCACGGTTCCAGATCCCTATACCATCCTGAATCAGATCCCTTCTTCACATCAGTATTATTCAGTACTGGATTTGAAGGATGCTTTCTGGGGGTGTCCTATTACAGAGGACGGTAAACAATATTTCGCCTTTGTG
Organism: Coloeus monedula; assembly: GCF_965178545.1. NCBI lineage: Eukaryota > Metazoa > Chordata > Aves > Passeriformes > Corvidae > Coloeus > Coloeus monedula. Next base: position 6,894,859 of record NC_138821.1, on the reverse strand, counting down.
TACGAACAGGAGGAAGGAGAGAAAATGGTAAAACAACAATTGACATGGACAGTCCTCCTGCAGGGATATAGAGTCACCAGTTTTGTTTGGGCAAGACTTGCAGAAAATATTAAGAGAATTTACTCTGCCCTCAGGACTTAGGTTGTTGCAGTAGATGGATGACTTGCTTTTATCAGGGGAACAGGAAAAGGTGGTTGAAGAGGCTACTGTGAAGCTGCTAAATTTTCTTGCTAAAAAGGGACTTAGAATATCTGAAAAGAAGGTGCAGTTGGTAGAGAAAAAGGTTAAATATTTGGGACACATTTTGACTGGAGGGTTACGGCGTATTAATCCAGAAAGAATACAAGGAATTTTACAATTACCATTACCCCAGACAAAAAATGAGCTACGGCAGTTTTTAGGGTTGGTGGGGTACTGCAGAGCATGGATTGAGGATTTTTCTGTTTTGGCCAGACCCTTATATGACTTTTTAACCCAAGACAGTCCTAATGTCATGGTTTGGACACCAGAAAGGGAGCAAAACTTTAGGAAATTAAAAGACAAATTGGTTAATGCCCCAGTCTTAGCTCTTCCAGACTCAGAAAAGGAATTTGAGCTAGATGTGAATGTTAAACAGGGCCATGCTAAAGGAACTTTGGTACAAGAGCATGTGGGAATACAGTGGCCTGTTGCTTACTTTTCTAAGCTGTTAGACCCAGTGGCCAGATGCTGCCCTCATTATCTGTAGAACTGTGCAGCCATGGCCTTGATGGTAACTGAGGCCCATAAACTGACAAGGGGAGGGTATCTGATTGTTAAAGTTTCGCATCAGGTTAAAGTTTTGTTAACTGAAAGAGCCTCTAAGCGGATGACCAGCGCTCGGTTATTACAGTATGAATCTTGTTTAATCGAACAGGAGGATTTAGAATTGAAAAGTAGGGAAGGGTTTAACCCAGCCTCCTGTCTAAACGGTCCAGAAGAGGGTGGCCGGGAAGAAACCCATGACGGCATTCAGGTGATAGATCTCCAGACCCGGGCTAGGGAAGATTTACCAGACACTCCCTGGCCTCAGGAAGTGTCTTGGGGTGACCTTATGATGTGTATCTCATATTGCTGCCCTATGTCCAGAAATTAATTTTTGTGCCTTTCTATGCCTCTAAACTGAGCCTGAGGGGGGGAAGGAAAAAAAACTGAGCAAAACTTTCTCAAAGCAGTTTTCAGCTTTGTTCAAGGTTACAAAAAGATAGCAGGTTTTTTTTTTCCCCAGCTGGGGCAGGGGAGCGAGGAAGCACCCAGCTTGCTGCTTTCCAGTCAGTTTTTGGCCAGTTGTTTTCAGTTTCCTGTTCTCCGGAGAGAGACTGAGAGTTGGACTTTGGATATCCTTCTCTGGAATTCCGGATTTTCTCCCTTTTCTACTGGACTGCTTGATTGCTGTAACATCAGAGCACATCGGGAGGACTTTCCACCGGGCACAGAGGGCCTGGCCCTGGGCCAAGCCTCAGCTCCGAGGAGACCAAAGGGAGGACTCGAACACATTCCCAGGTTTTTTCCTCTACAGCGAAAGATTTTACCATCTAACATTATTTTCCTTTCCATGTGTTTGTTAAATAAATAGTTTTATCTTCTTCACTTTCCTTTGGGTGGTTGTGCCTTCTCTCAGAGGATATATTTCTAAATTTGGCCAAACCGGCACATATTTAGTGGCCCCCAACTGTGTGGCTCGAAGGAAAGTGAAAAAAAACCTGTGCTAATTACATTTTGATTTGAATTTGCTTATTCTGTGTTGGGTTAAAGTAATCACCATGTTGGTTGAGTTCATAATGGCTCTCTGGCTCGATGTATTCATGTCTTTTTGGTCCTTAGGCTTCATTGAGGTACTGGTGCTTTTTGGCCCCTAGGGTTGTTTGCCTATCCACAACTTGCTTCAATCTTGTCCTTGATATGTAAATTTTACAGAGCAGGGAGACGAATCAGGATTTCTATTTTGCTGTGCTCGGTGATAATGATTTATAAGAAGTTGATAGAGGTACAAGCAGCTGTTCGAGGTGTGTATGATAAGTGGTTTCTCCGTCCTAACACCAGTCCTAGCTTCAGTAGCCTGTTTTGGGAATTTATTAGTAATTGCACCCAGATTGTTAGAGGAGGAGGAGATGGGGTTTCCCTTCCCTTTAAATTTGATCGGTTATCTTTTGAGAATGTTCAAGTATCCCTGGATGTTAAAGAGACCACCCTCCTGGTATTTAATCTGGTAATCTTCCTCCATGTAATTCACAGCTTGTCTAGAATGAGAGCTCAGATTTCCAGGGTGACTGATGAGACACCTGACCCAGAGGTGGAACATCCTGAGTGGTGTGGGGAATGGGAGGACATCGGCCAAACCCTAAAGAAATTCTCTGACCCGATAGTTTGGGATTTCCCATCTGAACAAATTCAGAAACCAGCTGAGGTGGGAAAATATCTGAAAGAGAAATACAAGGACAATTCTAATGAGAAAAAGCTCCTTGCAATATGTTGGGCTTTGGCATATGCCTATCACACACTGCAGCAGGTAAAGGTAGAGAGGCAGGAAGATAAATCAGCAAAGCCTGCAGACACCCCAGTCACTCAGGCTGCAGATAAACCAGAGAGCAAGTCCAAACCAGATGGAGAGTCTAAGCCACTGACAGTGGCTCCTGTCACGAGGAAAAAGCACACAACCAAAACTGATCGCCCAGTGAAAGATGATGATGATGCAGGGGAAGGGACCTCAAAGGATGCAGGGGCAGGAACCTCAAAATCACCAACGGACTCAGGCACAGAAACCATTACTGAGTCCATGTCCATAAAGGACCTTCACAGCCTAAGAAAGGATTACACCCGACAGTCCGATGAATCCATAATAAGTTGGATGGTCCATATTTGGGATGCTGCAGGTGATGATGTGATGCTGGACAGTGCTGAAGCGAGGCATTTGGGATCCCTGTCACATGATCCAGTGATCGACCAAGCGATGAAAAGGGAGGCTAACTCTACCAGTCTCTGGAGATGGATTTTGACAGGCGTGGCTGAAAGATATATGTGCAGAGATGATCTCTACATGCAGCAAACCCCGTGGAAGACCATAGAACAAGGGATCCAGTTCCTCAGAGAACTAGGGGTGGTAGAGGTTGTCTTCACAAATGACCCAGGATTGAGAAGTCCAGACCGGGCCAGAGTTATTCCATACATGTGGCGAAAACTCATACATCTTGGGCCACCAGAATACGCTTCTGATTTAGCAATAATGAAACCAGACTACGGTGCGAATGAGACTGTGCGGGATATGGCAGTGAAGCTCCGAGCATATGCAGACTCTGTGCATGGCCCAACACATGCAAGAATCGCAGCTGTGGAAACACGTGTGCAGAAATTGGAAGATAAGATAGAGAAGAATCACCAGGAGATTAAAGAGTGCCTTCTCCGCGGACTTTCCCCAAAGAGAAGGTACATCCCACGAAGTGAGCTGTGGAATTTCATGTGTGACTGTGGGGAAAACATGAGGAAGTAGGGTGGACAACCCACTTCTGCTCTGGCAGCACGAGTGCGTGAATTGAAGGAGCGCAAGTGTCAGAAAGGAGGATCTACCAAAAAGGAAGTAGCTCCAGTTGCCTGTAACCAAACTGCTGGAAATGATGGAAAAGAAGATGGCATGTCCAATTCCCATGAAGGAACCTCTAAGATACAGGCCCAGGGAAAGAAGGATAACCAGGCATAGAGGGGCCCTGCCTCTAGCCAGGTAGAGGCCAGGGAAAACCGTGTTTTTTGGACTGTGTGGATTTGTTGGCCTGGTACATCAGAACCACAAAAATATGATGCCTTGGTTGACACTGGTGCACAGTGTACAATAATTCCATTGCAGCATGTGGGTGTAGAATCTGTTTCTATTTCTCGTGAACAGGTGGATCACAATATTTGACCTAGGTGGAAGCTGAGGTGAGCCTGACTGGAAATGAGTGGAAGAGACATTGTGACTGGCCCAGAGGCCCCTTGCATTTTGGGCATAGACTTCCTCCGGAACGGGTATTTTAGAGACCCAAAGGGACTCAAGTGGGCTTTTGGAATAGCTGCTGTGGAGACAGAGGGAATTAAGCAATTGAACACTTTGCCTGGGCTATCAGAGAACCCGTCTGCAGTCGGCCTACTGAAGGTGGAAGAACAAAGAGTACCAATTGCTACCTCGACAGTGCATTGCCGACAGTACCGGACAACTCGGGATGCTGTGATTCCCATCCACAAGATGATCCATGAGCTGGAGACCCAAGGGGTGGTCAGCAAGACCCACTTACCCTTCAACAGCCCCATCTGGCCTGTGCGCAAGTCTGACGGGGAATGGAGATTGACTGTGGACTATCGTTCCTTGAATGAAGGGACTCAACCGCTGAGCGCTGCTGTGCCGGACATGTTGGAGCTCCAGTATGAGCTGGAGTCCAAAGCAGCCAAGTGGTACGCCACTACTGACATTGCTAATGCATTTTTCTCCATTCCTCTGGCAGCAGAGTGCAGGCCTCAGTTTGCTTTCACCTGGAGGGGTGTGCAGTACACCTGGAACCGACTGCCCCAGGGGTGGAAGCATAGCCCCACCATCTGCCATGGACTGATCCAGACTGCACTAGAAAAAGGTGAGGCTCCAGAACATTTGCAGTACATTGATGACATCATTGTGTGGGGGAACACCGCAACAGAAGTGTTTGAGAAAGGAGAGAAAGTTATCCGGATTCTCCTGGAAGCTGGTTTCGCCATCAAGAAGAGCAAAATCAAGGGACCTGCTAAAGAGATCCAGTTCCTGGGAGTGAAATGGCAAGATGGACGATGTCAGATTCCCACTGAGGTCATCAATAAGATCACAGCAATGTCTCCACCAACCAACAAGAAGGAAACACAAGCTTTCCTAGGTGCCAGAGGCTTTTGGAGGATGCATATTCCTGAGTACAGCCAGATTGTGAGTCCTCTTTACCTGGTTACCTGCAAGAAGAACGATTTCCGTTGGGGCCCTGAAGAGCAACAAGCCTTGAAAAGCAAGTCCTTTGGAGGCATGGCACCCCTGAGAGAATTGAATCTGACAACTGGTCTCATTTTAAGAATAGCCTTATCAACACCTGGGCTAGGGAACATGGCATTCAGTGGGTGTACCCTATCCCTTACCATGCACCAGCTGCAGGCAAAGTGGAACGGTGCAATGGATTGTTGAAACCACCCTGAAGGCACTAGGTGGGGGAACTTTCAAAAATTGGGAACAGCATCTAGCAAAGGGCACCTGGTTAGTTAACACCCGGGGTTCCACCAACAGAGCTGGTCCAGCCCAATCTGAATCCCTGCATACAACAGATGGAGATAAGGTCCCAGTAGTGCATGTCAGAGGTCTGTTAGTGAAGACTGTTTGGATAAATTCTGCCTCGAGTACAGACAAACCCATCCTGTGTACCACAGGGAGATCTGATTGTTGTATGAAAACCACCTGCAGCGTGAAATGCTTGTATACCCCTGCTTGCTGATTGTCACTGTCACTGTTCGTATATAGCTGTGTATATATATATATGTATTAATGTGTGTGTGTAGGATTAGAATATCTTAGTTTGGGCATTGAGCCAACAATATGGGATAAGGGGTGTCTTGGGGTGACCTTATGATGTGTATCCCATATCGCTGCCTATGCACAGAAATTAATTTTTGTGCCTTTCTATGCCTCTAAACTGAGCCTGAGAGGGGGAAGGAATAAAACTGTGCAAAACCTTTTCAAAGCAGTTTGCAGCTTGTTCAAGGTCGCACACAGATAGCAGTTTGTCTCCCAGCTGCGGCAGGGGAGGGAGGAAGCACCCGGCTGGCTGCTCCCAGGACAGTTTTCTTTTGGCCAGTGGTTCAGCTGCTTTTTCTCCGGAGAGAGGCTGAGAGTTCAATTTTTCCTTCCCTGGAATTTCGTGGTTTTTCCCCTTTTCTACTGGACTGCTTGATTGCTTTAACATCAGAGCACATCGGGAGGACTTTCCACCGGGCATAGAGGGCCTGGCCCTGGGCCAAGCCCCAGCTCCAAGGAGACCAAGGGGAGGACTCTAACACTTTCCCAGATTTTTTCTCCAGAACAAGAGATTTTATTATTTAGCATTATTTTCCTTTCCCGTGTGTCTGTTAAATAGTTTTATCTCCTACACTTTCCTTCCAGGAAAATTTGTTTTTTCCCCGAACCTGGTGGGGGAGGGGTGGTTATGCCTTCTCTCAGAGGATATATTTCTAAATTTGGCCAAACCGGAACACAACCACAATGTAGATCATCAGCCTAATGACTCTGATGATGATGACCAAGATGTCAACCATCAGGCAGATGATCCTTCTACAAGCAGAGACTGGGATTTTCCTTCCACAAGCAGAGACTGAACTATAAATTTCTTGTTATGGAGTCAGATTGTTAAAGCCTTAAGGACATATTTAGAATTAATAATTGATGTAAATTTCTATTTAGGATTAATAGTAGAGTTGTTATCAACCAAAAAGGGGGAATTGTAGATACAAAAATGCTGCTAGGAAGGGTTTTCTTGCTATTTTCTAAGCTCATTAGAGGCTTTTCTCTCACACAGAAGAGGTAGCAGAGTTATGTAAACAATCAAACACCTGCAGCCTTGAAAAGTCTTGTTTATGGTATAGTAGAGAAATATTTTGACAATGGATGTTTGTTGGGGTTTTAAGAGTTCTCCTAGTTTTTTTCTGTTAATGGAATTTTCCCCCCATACTGTTTCTAGGAGGACAAATTGCTGGGTACTTAAGGAAAACAAAGAGCTACCCTCTGAGGGTGGGGTGCACCTGGCTACTCTTTTGTTTCACCTGGGTGTGTGGGCAGTTCAGTCCCTGAACGCCGGAGAGGGAAGCTGCTTTTTCCTCAGCTGTTTTTTCCTTCTGCGGAGAAAGACCCCAGGATCCCTGGCCCACCTTCCCTGCCCCACTGGAGGCCGGGCTGTGGCCGCCCTGCCCCACCGCTGCTTTGAGCCTTCATTATGTTGTAGCCCTGCTCACCCTGCCTGCCCAGACCTCCGGGGGGGTTCTCCGTTTGGATACACCTCATCTGCCACCCGGGATTTGTGCTCGTCCCTGCCGTTCCAGCCTGCCGTTCCCGAGGGTCCAGCCAGACACTGGGATCAGCTGCCCAGGGTTTTGTGAAGCTTCTTTGTTCCATCCCTTCCCGGGATCCCAGGGCACCAGTGCTGTGTGCTCCCCGAGCTCGCTCCGGAGCGCCCCCTGCAGCCGCGAGGGAGCCATCGCACCTGCTCTGCTCACTGGGAGCCGCCAGCGCCCCTGCCGGCTGCGACCGGAACTGCACCCTAGGGGAAAGGGCCTGACAGCCTAGAAGGCTGGGACTGGGTTTGTGATTGTTTGCTGTTACTGCCATAGTTATTGTTGTTTGTTTGACTGGTTATATATATATAGATATATAATAGTAAAAAACTGTTATTCCTATTTCCCACATCTTTGCCTAAAAGCCCCCTTGATTTCAAAATTATAATAACTCGGAGAGAAGGGGGATGCATCTGCCATTCCAAGGGAGGCTTCTGCCTTCCTTAGCAGACACCTGTCTTTCAAACCAAGACAGATCTTGGCACCCAACCGTGGGGCATGAGGGCATTAAGAGAAAGAGGTGAAAAAGGAATAACAGTTCCTGGATAACTTAATTTTGTGTGCTGGATATAGGAACCTTGTTAGGCAGCACTATGTGGTCTAGTTTACCCTGGTTCAGGTGGCAGGTGGTCGTGGCTATATTCTTCCCTTTGCAGCTCCTTACCTAAACATGGGTCCTCTGACTAAGGCTACCATTGCTGTTATCCAGCTTGCGCTATGGGTTGAGAAGGTGAGGAATTCATGAGCTTTTAACTTCCTTCGGAATGTGGGTACATGGATAAAGGGCTATCACACACTGAGTGCATGTTTTTGGGCTTATGTTAAAAATGGTACCTTCTGTGAGGAGATGACACCAGGGGAAGTTTTTTCCCAACCCCTCAACCAGTTCTTTGGGCCCACCCCACCAACTTTCGAAGGGTTTAGATTCCCTCTGAGTACTAACCAACTGGTGCTGGTAGGCCTACTCTATTTAGCACTCAGGGGTAAGTTGAGATTGGCTTGGATAACTACCTAGATACCGGCCCCAGAGACTAGAGATCCTACCCCAGAGCCTGATCCTGCCCCAGAGCCTGACACAGCCCCACAGCCTGATACCGCCCAGCAGCCCACCTCAGAAATGGACTACCCGAAGTGGGTGGGGGTACTGGTGAAGCGGATGCAGGAGATGCGCCAGGAGATATGCCAGGAGATGGGCCAGGTGCGCCAGGAGATATGCCAACTGCTAAGGGAATACACCTCCCCAGCTAGTGAAAAACCCTCTCCCTGCCCCAAAGAGGGTGAGTCCGATGGTGCAGCAGTGGAACCCATGCATGTTACAACTGTCCAGGTTTCAGCTGAACCACAAGGGCAATCACAGCCAGCAGCAGTTGCCCCTGTGCAAAGAAGGAAGTATAAGACCAAATCAGTATGACCAGTTAATGATGATGGGGAACCAGGGCCCTCACAACCAGCAGGAGAGCCAGAGCCAGAAATCATCACTGAGTCCCTGTCGCACGACAGTCTCCGTGCTATGCGAAACGACATTGTGCGAAGGGGGCTTGAGCCTTATACCACCTGGCTGCTTCGGGTTCGGGACCTTATCGGCACAGGTGTGCAACTGGATAGTGGTGAGGCCAGATATCTGGGATCGTTAACCCAGGACCCAGGTGTGGACCAGGTATTTGTGAGGGAGCCAGGGCCCCTTTCTCTCTGGGAGCGGCTCTTAATGAGTGTGAGAGAAAGGTTCGTTCACAAAGACAGAATGCAGGAGTATCATCATAGAATGCAGTGGAAGACACTCGAGGAAGGGATCCAACAGCTAAGAGAGGTGGCAGTATTAGAGGTACTCTTTGGGAAGGATGGACAGCATGATAATGACCCCGATAAGGTCAGGTGCACAGGACAGATGATGTGGAACCTGGCAAAGCTAGGGCCACAGCAGTACACCTCCTTCATTGCAACGATTGATGCTGAATAACCGAGAAACAGTGGGCTCTGTAGCCAACAAGCTCAGGAATTATGACAGTATGGTCAATGGTCCGCTGAAAGCTCATGTCTCTGCTGTAGTCCAGGACCTCAAAGAGGAGATGAAGGAGATGAGGAAGGAAACGAGAGAGGAGATGAGGGAGGAGATGAGGAAGATCAGTGTGGCACCAGTGCGAGTCACAGGCCCCCAAGTCAGAGCCTGTTGTCCCCCTGCTAGAGAGAGAGGGTACACCACACGAGCTGTTTTTCCTGTGTGAGCATGGGGAAGACATGAGAAGGTGGGATGGGAAACCCACCTCTGTCCTGGCAGCATGGGTGCGTGAACTCAAGGAGGGAGGCACTAACTGTGGGCATTCCGCTAAGGTAAAAGTAGCCTCAGCCTCCCGTGACCGAGCTGCAAGGTACTACAGAAGGGAGGATAATATGGCAGATCCCCTTGAAGGTACCTCGAGCATGTACGCCCAGGGAAAGAATGATAACCAGGGCTAGAGGGGCCCTGCCTCTAGCCAGGGAGAGGCATGGGAGAACCGGGTTTTCTGGACAGTGTGGATCCGATTGCCTGGCACATCAGAGCCACAGAAATATGATGCGTTGGTTGATACTGGGGCACAGTGTACTTTAATGCCATCAGGACATGTGGGGGCAGAACCTGTATCCATCGCTGGGGTGACCGGGAGATCACAGCAGTTGACCCTTTTGGAAGCTGAGGTGAGCCTGACTGGAAAGGAGTGGCAAAAACATCCGATTGTGACCAGCCCAGAGGCCCCATGTATTCTGGGCATAGACTTCCTCCGGAATGGCTATTACAAAGACCCGAGACGACTCAGGTGGGCATTTGGGATTGCTGCTGTGGAGGCAGAGGGCATTAGGCAATTAAGCACCCTGCCTGGGCTATCAGAGAATCCTTCTGCAGTTGGGTTCCTGAAAGCGGAAGAGCAACGAGTGCCAATTGCCACCTCGACAGTGCACCGCCGGCAGTATCAGACAAATCGAGATGCTCTGATCCCCATTGTCCTGGGTTGCAGTGTATTCTATTACCATCCTCAGGAGCTGTTGAAATCAGGTGGGGCAGTGTTTCCTTGCCTCCTCCCCCCAGACTATCTTTCTGTTAATGGCCCATCATTGTCCTGCCACATGACTCAGAGATAACTCCCTCCGGACTAGCTTCTGTTAATGAGCCTAATCAACACTTGGCCTCATGACTCATTACCCCATTGTGAGATGCTCCACCCAGAGGGAGGAACCAAGCATCCCAGCGTGGATATAATCTGAGATTCTGAACACCAGAGACAACCTTCCCACTGGATTTCCAGAGGACAGGAGCTACGTAGCCACCACTGGACCTTCTGAGGAGGAGCAGACCCTTTTTCTACAGGATCACGGCTTCAGGAGGACTGCAGCCACCATTCTAGCAGACTGCTACCACCACCCTGACTAACAGGGTGCCAGGTTGTATCCTGACTCTGTCAGTTTGAACCAGTGTTATCCGCCTTTATTTTTTTTCCTCCCCCTCCTTTTATTTCCCTATTAAATTGTTTTTCTGACTTGATGTCTCCCACTAGTTTGTTTTCAAAGTAGTACATCCATCCACAAGATGATCCATGAGCTGGAGAGCCAAGGAGTGGTCAGCAAGACCCACTCACCCTTCAATAGTCCCATCTGGCCTGTGCGCAAGTCTGACGGGGAATGGAGATTGACTGTGGGCTATTGTGGCTTGAATGAAGTGACTCCACCATTGAGCGCTGCTGTACCGGACATGTTGGAGCTCCAGTATGAGCTGGAGTCCAAAGCAGCGAAGTGGTACGCCACTATTGACATTGCCAACGCATTCTTCTCCATTCCTCTGGCAGCAGAGTGCAGGCCTCAGTTTGCCTTCACCTGGAGGGGCATGCAGTACACCTGGAACCGACTGCCCCAGGGGTGGAAGCACAGTCCCACCATCTGCCATGGACTGATCCAGGCTGCACTAGAAAAGGGTGAGGCCTCAGAACATTTGCAGTACATTGATGACATCATTGTGTGGGGGAACACCACAACAGAAGTGTTTGAGAAAGGAGAGAAAATTATCCAAATTCTCCTGGAAGCTGGCTTTGCCATCAAGAAGAGCAAAGTCAAGGGACCTGCCCGAGAGATCCAGTTCCTGGGAGTAAAGTGGCAAGATGGACGACGTCAGATTCCCACTGAGGTCATCAATAAGATCACAGCAATGTCTCCACCAACCAACAAGAAGGAAACACAAGCTTTCCTAGGTGCCATAGGTTTCTGGAGAATGCACATTCCTGAGTATAGCCAGATTGTGAGTCCTCTCTACCTGGTTACCCGCAAGAAGAACGATTTCCACTGGGGCCCTGAACAGCAGCAAGCCTTTGCCCAGATCAAGCAGGAAATAGCTCATGCGGTAGCCCTTGGCCCAGTCAGGACAGGACCAGAGGTGAAGAACGTGCTCTACTCTGCAGCCGGGAACAATGGTCTGTCCTGGAGCCTCTGGCAGAAGGTGCCTGGCGAGACTTGGGGCCGACCACTGGGATTCTGGAGCTGAAGCTATAGAGGGTCTGAAGCCAACTACACTCCCACAGAGAAGGAAATCTTGGCAGCTTATGAAGGAGTCCAAGCTGCCTCAGAAGTAATTGGCACTGAAGCACAACTCCTCCTGGCACCCCGACTACCCGTGCTGGGGTTGATGTTCAAAGGAAAGGTTCCTTCCACGCATAATGCCACCGACGGTACTTGGAGCAAATGGATCACCCTCATCACGCAGCGCACCCTAATTGGAAACCCAAGTCGCCCTGGGATCTTGGAAATAATTACGAACTGGCCGGAAGGTGAGACTTTTGGGTTATCTCCTGAAGAAGAAGAGGAGCAGGTGACACGTGCTGAAGAAGCCCCACCATATAATGAGCTACCAGAGAGTGAAAGACAATATGCCCTCTTCACTGATGGTTCCTGCCGAATTGTAGGCGGTAGCCGGAAATGGAAAGCCGCTGTATGGAGCCCCACACAACAAGTTGCACAGGCTACTGAGGGAGAAGGTGGATCGAGCCAATTTGCTGAACTCAAAGCTGTTCAACTAGCCCTGGACATTGCTGAAAGAGAGAAGTAGCCAAAGCTCTACCTCTACACTGATTCATGGATGGTAGCCAATGCTCTGTGGGGTTGGCCGGAAAGGTGGAATAAGGCAAACTGGCAGCACAGAGGAAAACCAATCTGGGCTGCTGAGGAGTGGAATGACATTGCCACTCGGGTAGAGAAGCTATCCGTGAAGGTCCGTCATGTAGATGCTTACGTCCTCAAGAGCCAGGCTAACGAAGAACATCATAACATAATAGACGTGGCCCAGGTAGACTTGGATTGGCAACATAAAGGAGAGTTGTTCCTAGCTCGATGGGCCCATGATGCCTCAGGCCATCAGGGCAGAGATGTCACCTATAAGTGGGCACGAGATCGAGGGGTGGATCTAACCATGGACAGTATCTCCCAGGTGATCCATGATTGTGAGACATGCACTGCAATCAAGCAGGCCAAACGGGTGAAGCCCCTGTGGTGCGGTGGGCGATGGTCCAAATACAAGTATGGGGAGGCCTGGCAGATTGATTACATCACACTGCCTCAAACCCGCCAAGGCAAGCGCTATGTGCTCACAATGGTAGAAGCCACCACTGGATGGCTGGAGACCTACCCTGTGCCTCACGCTACTGCCCGGAACACCATCTTGGGTGTTGAAAAGCAAGTCCTTTGGAGGCATGGCACCCCTGAGAGAATTGAATCTGACAATGGGACTCATTTCAAGAACAGCCTTATAAACACCTGGGCTAGGGAACATGGCATTGAGTGGGTGTACCACATCTTGTACCATGCACCAGCCACTGGGAAGTTTGAGCGGTGTAATGGACTGCTTAAAACCACCTTGAAGGCACTGGGTGGGGGGACTTTCAAAAACTGGGAGGTATTACCTCAGGCCTGGTTCCTACGGTATATTACCGTGTCCCGCAGCCATAGGGAGGAGGAGGAGGAGGAGGAGAAGATCCAGCAGGCAGGAATTGTGCAGCAAGATTGATTTATTAAATTATTTTACAAACTCTTTTATAGACTTTTTTCTTCATAGTCTAATTGGACAAAGGACCAGCCACCCCTTGGGGGTGACTGGCCAAAATCCTAAAACATCCATTATCAAAGTATTTTCTACTACACCATAAACAAGACTTTTCAAGGTTGCAGGTGGCTTGGTTGTTTACATTCCCTGCTACCTCTTCTGTGTGAGAGAAAAATCTCTCACGGACTTAGAAAATAGCAAGAAATCCTCACTAACAGCATTTTGTACCTACAGGGAGGTGCATTTAGCAAGAGCCACCTGGTTAGTTAACACCCGAGGCTCCACCAGCCGAGTAGGCCCTGCCCAATCCGAACCCCTACAAACAACAGATGGGGATAAGTTTCCAGTGGTGCACATGAGAGGTATGCTTGGAAAAACTATTTGGGTTAATTCTGCCTTGAGCAGAGACAAACCCATCTGTGGGGTTGTTTTGCTCAGGGACCAGATTGCACCAGGTGGATGATGCAAAGGGATGGAGACACCTGATGCATACCTCAAGGGGACCTTGTTTTAGGGTGAACTACCCATGGCTCTGTACTTGTGTCAGTATCAGCATGTATATATGTATATAATTTGGGTGATGCATGTATTTATATGGTTAAAAGGGTTAAGTTTCATGTAACATGTTAGTATGGGAAAAAATTCGGGGTGGATAATGTTGGGGTTTTAGGAGTTCTCCTAGTGTTTTTTCTGTTAATGGAATTTTCCCCCCTACTGCTGCTAGGAGGACAAATTGCTGGGTACTTAAGGAAAACAAAGAGCTACCCTCTGAGCGTGGGGTGCACCTGGCTGCTCTTTTGTTTCACCTGGGTGTGTGGGCAGTTCAGTCCCTGAACGCCAGAGAGGGAAGCTGTTTTTCTCGTCGGCTGTTTTTTCCTTCTGCGGAGAAAGACCCCAGGATCCCTGGCCCACCTTCCCTGCCGCACTGGAGGCCGGGCCATGGCCGCCCTGCCCCACCGCTGCTTTGAGCCTTCATTATGTTGTAGCCTTGCTCACCCTGCCTGCCTGGACCTCCGGGGGTTCTCTGTTTGGATACATCTCGTCTGCCACCCGGGATTTGTGCTCGTCCCTGCCGTTCCAGCCTGCCGTTCCCGAGGGTCCGGCTGGACACTGGGATCAGCTGCCCAGGGTTTTGTGAAGCTTCTTTGTTCCATCCCTTCCCGGGATCCCAGGGCACCAGTGCTGTGTGCTCCCCGAGCTCGCCTCGGAGCGCCCCCTGCAGCCGCGGGGAAACCATCGCACCTGCCCTGCTCACGGGGAGATGCCAACACCCCTGCTGGCTGCAAGCAGAACTGCACCCTAGGGGAAAGGGCCTGACAGCCTAGAAGGCTGGGACTGGGTTTGTGATTGTTTGCTGTTACTGCCATAGTTATTGTTGTTTGTTTGACTGGTTATATATATATAGATATATAATAGTAAAAAACTGTTATTCCTATTTCCCACATCTTTGCCTAAAAGCCCCCTTGATTTCAAAATTATAATAACTCGGATAGAAGGGGGATGCATCTGCCATTCCAAGGGAGGCTTCTGCCTTCCTTAGCAGACACCTGTCTTTCAAACCAAGACAGTGTTTTAGGATTTTAGTCAATCACCCCAAGGGGTGGCTGATCCTTTTTCCATTTAGACTAAGAAGAAAAAAGTTTATAAAAGAGTTTGTAAAATAATTAAATAAATTAATCTTGCTGCACAATTCCTGCCTCCTGGATTGTCTCTCCTCCTCCCTATGGCTGTGGGACATGGTAATATACCTTAGGGTTTTATTTTTTTTAATAAGTTACCACCCCTAGGTGCAAGGGGTCACTGGCCATTGATTGGCATTTTAATGGAAGAGAACCGCACCGAAACGTGGGAACCAATGAATAGCACCCTTCTGCCCCCTCTACCACTGAGTGGCCTGGTAGAGCATGCAAACTATAAGGTTCCTTGTGCAATTGTAAACGCCACAGGAAAAGCCGTTCTTCCTTCATATTGTCATAAGACCCATTTCAGGGAAATAACAGACCCAAGAATTGCGGCAAAGACGAAATTGGCAGGGTGGAGACTGGCTCAGCCATTTGGGATGGGGTTGTATTGGATATGTGGTGATAAGGCCTGGAAAGTTATGCCCGTGAACAAAGACCAGCTTGTGCCATTGGAGCATGTTCCGGTTTGGCCAAATTTAGAAATATATCCTCTGAGGGAAGGCACAACCACCCCTCCCCCACCAGGTTCGGGGAAAAATAAACTTTCCTCGAAGGAAAGTGAAGGAGATAAAACTATTTATTTAACAAACACACAGGAGAAGGAAAATAATGCTAAATAATAAAATCTCTCGCTGTGGAGAAAAAACCTGGGAAAGTGTTAGAGTCCTCCCTTTGGTCTCCTTGGAGCTGGGGCTTGGCCCAAGGCCAGGCCCTCTGTGCTCGGTGGAAAATCCTCCCGATGTGTTCTGATATTGAAGCAGTCCAGTAGAAAAGGGAGAAAATCTGAAATTCCAGGGAAGGAAAAAAAAATTCAACTCTCAGTCTCTCTCTGGAGAAAAAGAAGCTGAACAACTGGTCAAAAGCTGACTGGAAAAGTAGCAAGCCGGGTGCCTCCTCCCTCCCCTGCCGTAGCTGGAAAAAAAAACGCTATCTCTGTGTGACCTTGAACAAGCTGCAAACTGCTTTGAAAAAGTTTTGCTCAGTTTTTCCTTCCTCCTCTCAGGCTCAGTTTAAAGGCATAGAAAGACACCAGAATTAATTTCTGGGCATAAGGCAGCGATATGGGATACACATCATAATGTCACCCCAAGACAGGGCTGTGGTCCCAAATATAACAATATTTGACCATCTTGAAAAACCAAATGAGAGGAGAAAAAGATCTCTTAATCCCCTCATTGAACGTCCCACATTTTTCCATAGTATAATCAGAGCCCTCGTACCCGCTTACGGAGTGGTTGAACTGGAGAGAGCAATTGTAAACATCTCAGCCGTCATTGAATGTATTGAGCAGCATACTGCAGATGCAATTTCAGCCTTACAGGAGGAAGTTGACAGTCTGTCCCATGCAGTTATGCAAAACAGGACAGCTCTCAATTTCATACTTGCTGCACAAGGAGGTGTATGTGCTATTGTCAATGCCACTTGTTGTTCTTATGTGGACCAAAGTGGAAGAATTAAGAAAGATTTGGATGAAATTCGGAAAAGAACTCAAATTCTACATGAAGTAGCTTCTAGAGATAGCACCTTAAAATTTGATCATATTTTTGATACCCTGTCTTGGTTTTGAAAGACAGGTGTCTGCTAAGGTAGGCGGAAGCCTCCCTTGAAATGGAGGATGTAACCCCTTTCCCTCCGAGTTATTATAATTTTGAAAATCAAGGGCCTTTAGGCAAAGATGTGGGAAATAGGAATAACAGTTCTTTACTATTGTATATATAACCAGTCAAACAAACAGCAATAACTATGGCAGTAACAGCAATCACAAACCCAGTCCCAGCCTTCTCGGCTGTCAGGCCCTTTCCCCTTGGGTGCAGTTCTGCTTGCAGCCAGCAGGGGTGTTGGCATCTCCCGGTGAGCAGGGCAGGTGCGATGGTTTCCCCGCGGCTGCAGGGGGCGCTCCGAGGCGAGCTCGGGGAGCACACAGCACTGGTGCCCTGGGATCCCGGGGAAGGATGGAACAAAGGCTTCAGAAACCGCTGGGCAGCCGATCCCAGACTCTCGGGAACAGCAGGCTGGAACAGCAGGCTGGAGTGGCAGGCTGGAGCAGCAGGCTGGAGCAGCAGGCACGAGCACAAATCCCGAGTGGCAGACAAGATGTATCCAAATGGGGAACCCCCCGGAGGTCCAGGCAGGCGGGGCGAGCATGGCTACAACGCAGCAAAGGCTCGAAGCAGCAGCGGGGCAGGGCGGCCACAGCCTGGCCTCCAGCAGGGCAGGGAAAGCGGCTTTGGGATCCCGGCGTTGTTTCCAGCAGAAAGAAAAATGGCCGAAAAGAGGAACCAGCAGCTCCTTTCTCTGCAGCTTCTCTCTCCGGACGCTGAGAGCGAACTGATCCCACACCCAGGTGAAACAAAAGGATAGGCAGGTCTTTTGTTTGCTCTCAAGCACCCAGTGATTTATCGTCTTAGTAACAGAATGGGGAAAAATTCCTTTAACAGGAAAAAAAACTAGACCTCTTAAAACCCCAACATACCCTCACCTCATGGTTACCAAACTGGCCTGGGTAAAAGAAATATTCATAATGGTTGTAATTATTATCTGTGTAATAGCCTGTGGAGCAGCCGGTTGTGTAAACCAGTTCTGCAGGTAAAGAAAAGAGTAGCGACTAGGCAAGGTAGAGTTTTGTTAGTCTCTAAAAGGGGGGAAATGATGCCATTAAGATCTTTTGCCTTTTCTTTTATACCCCTGTTATACTTTTTTACAACTTCTGTATTCCTAGTGCTTTTTGCCTACATTCTTGGACTTGTTTGTCAAGCTAAGAGACTAAACATTTTAGAAGCTTTGTCGCTAGGGATCCGTGTGCCCCAGACCCCAAGGTCCTCTCCAGAACACATTCTGTAAACCAAGATAAAACCATCCAGGGGAAGGCTCCTTGGGGAGGGGGGCTCACTTGAGCCTCTCATTGGGGAATTTTTGATAGATATGCTAATTAGTAAAACCTATGATGTTATACCAGATCCTTTGGGGGTGGGTATTTTTGCGGGGTGCATTTCAGTGCATTTGACCTGGACATGTGCACCTAAGGATCCTTAAAATAAATACCAAGGTAAAATCCCTTTTCCCCTTCTAACCATGTATGACTCTTGATTTTGACCAGGAAAAGGCATCAACGCCTCAAAAGCAACGTACTCTGTCCTTGTCCTAAATGTCTGTTGAGACCCGTGGGGATGAAATGGACGGAGGAGTCTAAGATAGTTACTGTACATGTGTTGATGAGATCCAAGCCCAAGCTGCCGGAGGTGGCTGGTTTCAAGGCTGAAACGCTCCTGCTGCTGCTGAGGGGGTTGGCTGAGAGATTTGTGTCTGCATGCGGGGCCGACCCGCGCTCTGTTTCGCGTTTCCCGGAATTGGTTTGTCATCAATATCATATTTAGAGCGGCACTGATTAGCAAAATATGTCCCTTTTCAGCAGAGCGGGCAAACGCCAGGTTTTTTAGACTCTGTTCCCTTTAAGGCATAGCAGTCTTTCTTAAGGTGGCCCAGTTCTCCACAGCCAAAACAAGTCTGTCCTGCGGGACCGGGAGCCACCTTAAAAGCAGCAAAGGCAGCAGCCATGGCTTCATATTTCTGCTCTGACACTGTACCGTGTCATAAATCAAGTCCTTCCAGATGGGAGAGAATTTACTGAAAGTCCTTGCAAGGAGTTTAAAAGATAAATTGAGACTTTTCCTTTAGTTTCAATGCTTCCAGATAGTTGTTTATTAAGTCTTATCAGAGGAACAGAGCCACTAGCGTGACTCAGGTACAGCATAGAAGACAGAAAAGCAGGAGTGAGTGCTAATTATCAAGATTTACACAGTCTTTTAAAGATATTTTAACCAATAGTTACTGAAAACGTACATTATTTTTACTTTCCTACCAATTATTCAGTAACACGACTAGGAACTGCTGAATTTTCTATCCAATCATTCCAAACTACTTTTACTGCAGAATATGGAGTAGTAGTAGAAGAAGAAGGTTTAGAGAACAACAACTATCCTCCATTTTGATATTTTTTACTCTTATCTATTTACTACAAAGAGAAGCCTAAAACCTCTAAATTTTTCACCCTGTGACAATCTTACATAGTAGTCTATCACCTAATTCACACCACTGTATTTTCTAGTTCTTGTCTGACTGTTGGCAATTTTTTCCAAGGTTTGAAGCTAAAACAGTGTTGTTCAGGGGGGTAAAAACCCTTAAAAACAGGCAGAGAAATATTCTTGGCACTCTGGGTTCCTACAATGCTCCACCATTCCGATACGATTGCAAGCTTCAACCATTTCTATAATTCTGGGGTTTTTAAGTGGCCTTAAGACATTCTGACAATCCAAATCCGAATTCTCAACCGCCAATTTCAAAAGAATAACATCGCGGGCCTCTCAATGTGATACTTGTCTCTCTAACGCCTGTTGCAATTGATCTATAAACTGCATGTAGGACTCTTTCGGCCCCTGGGTTTTGGATGTAAAGGACTTTTGCTGCTTGCCAACATCGGGGACTTTCATGAAAGCACAATATGCATCATCTTTAATATCACTTAGGGCTTCGAGTGGGATATCCTGTGCTTGGGCTTCTGGTGTGGAGTGCTGGCCCGTTCCTATGAGGTGGTCAAATGTTAAAGTTGCAAGCTGTTGATTTGCATTCCCCGCGTAAGTTTGCAATCTAGCTTCTAACAACCTCCTCCACTCTGCTTCCCAAAGTGCATACTGTGTAGGCAAAAGGAGCAGCTGGGAAAGCGATTTTAAATTGTGGGGGGTCATAACATAAGAATTGAGCACAGTAGAAAGCATATTAGTAAAATAAGGAGAGGAAATACCATAATCAGTCACGCAACATCTTAATTCCTTAATAACTGAAAAAGATAGTCCTTCCCATGCTGGTGGTCTCCGGCCGTGATAGATCACTGGTGCTACTATAGCTTGAGCTATGTCTAAGTGGCCAGATTCCAAAACTCTTTGTTTCAACTTGCCCCAGTTGTTATGTAAATTAGGGAGATTTAGATCAGGCTCCTTCTCAGGATCTACAGATTCAGAATCAAAGAGATCGTCTCCAAATTCCGAATCCTCATCAGAAGCGGCAAATTGCATTGCGGAAGCCCATGGCAGAGCACTGGTGGCTTGTGTTCCCGTGGGTGGCAGAGGAACAAAAGATGGCAGGGATTCTCCTGCGGTACTTTGGCAGGGAGTTGCAGCTGTTGGGGGGCCAAGATGGGGAAGTGCTGCACAGCGGGTGGAGCAGGAGAGCCGGCAGAGGCAGGCAGAGTGGCAGGTGAAGCAGCCGGCAGTGGCGAGGCAGATGGCACAGGGGAGCTGCGGCCAGAACAAGTGGCAGGAGCCAACTTTTCCTTGGTAGCTTCCTGAGCTTTAAGTCTCTAAAATTGGTCTCTAAACAGGTAACAATTCAGCTACTAATTTGTCACCTTTAGTTGCTTTGTCCCAAAGTCTCACCCCCACACGATCCCATAGTTCCACTGAAAAAGCCGTGCTAGGACTTTAATGTGTGATTCAGCCCAGCGCAAAATCAGCTTAAGAGAGGAAGAAGCAACTGACTTCCCTTGCTTCTCCAAAAGTTTAGACATAAGTTCATAAATGTGCTTCTCTTCTGAGGACATATTACCACCCATGTTCCCCACAGCTCACCTTCAAAACCTGAAGGGATTGATCAGCCGAATTCCCACTTCCTTTCAGTGACACTTCAAGTTCTGCGGGGCACCTCGGCCAGATACCAGATAGGCAATTTGTCATATTCCTCGCACAGGTACACCATTTGCGGAGATTAAAGAGACACGGACTCTGCTGGTTGCTGCAAGCAAAGCTGGTTTATTGTACAAGTTACCAGCATTTTATAGTTTACGACTTCTGGGCAGATCCATAGGCTCAAACCCTCCTGCCCCATTCCCATAGCAACACTATCAAGTCCTTGCAGATTCCTTCTTGTGACAGCGGTGTCCTGGCTAATCATCTTTTTGCGCCAGAGGCTCAGGGCATGCCATCCTGTTCCTCCAGTGTTTTGCCTCTTGTTCTTGCCTTGGGCTTTGTTTTGTCTCTGCTTCTCCTTCTTGCCTTGAGTTTTTATCTGTCCCATGGCTTTTGCAGCACCAAGGCTAGAAGGTCTTCACAACTCTCAGCTTTCGTCTCTCTCTGGCTCCTGTCACTACGTAGTCTCTTTTATACAGTTTCTTAGCTGTTTACATAGTTTTAAAGCACAACAAACTTGATTCAATCAATCACCATACACCACAATGTGAACACGATAGCCACGCAGCATGATTTTCTACCTCTAATTCAGCTATGCCTCTTTCCCACGGTCTTTCTCTAGCAGAAGTAACAGGCCTGAGCCAGGATTTTACAAAGGCAACAAGGCCTCCATTTTATAAGGTTTTACCTATATGCCACAGGGGACCACATTTTGTAGCCCAGGTAGTGCAGGGAGTGGGTCATTTATTAGGAATACAATGGCAACTACATATACCATACAGGCCACAGGCAAGTGGACAAGTAGAAAAGATGAATCATTTAATAAAGCAACAATTAACCAAAATTTGTCAAGAAACTAATTTATATTGGTATCAGGCTCTGCCCATGGCTTTGCTAAGAATTAAACCACAGCTTAAGGAAAAACTAAGTCCTTTTGAAATTCTGTATGGAAGTCCCTATGGAACAAATGTGATTCATAATGACAGTGTGGCTCTGGTAGGGCAAAGCTACTTAATAGATTATGAAAAGCATTCAGGTCAAAAATTGCAATCAATAGGCACTACAGCTGTTAATTGTCAACCACCGCCACCCGATAAAGTCTTTCATAATGTGAATCCAGGAGATTGGGTTTATGTTAAGTCTCTTTCAGGGGATCCACTCCAGGACAAATGGGAAGGACCTTATCAGACACTGCTGACCACTCATACAGCAATTAAAGTACAAGGAAAACTGACTTGGATCCATTATACAAGGACCAAACCTGCGCCAAAACCAGAGTGGGAGTCAAGAAGAACAGGACCCCTGTGCCTTAAAATATGAAAAACCAACAAAACCTGATTTGGACCATATTAGTAACATTGGTAATCGGGGTGGGCATTTGGGACCAAAATACATACCTTCCATTGCTCAAAGGTGTTGTTGAGAATTTTAATCTGATTGCTGGATATGTTCCCAGCTGCCTGAGAATTCTGCTGGAGGCTTTCCTTTGGTTGGGGCAACATTCCCTAATACAACATAAATCCATGCTGCACTTAGTACTACAAGCCTTTCACATTATGTCAACATATCCCTAGATCAACTTCAGTGGAAATTAGAGCTTGAAGAGCCCATAAATGAGTCCTTGCTGGTACCCTGTGTGCAGGGGTTCTGGGAGGAATCTATACCTAAAAACTCAGGAGGAAATGAGACGGACTCCAAATGCGGGAACTTAACATTTATAAGGGAGTTATCCTAACTGCTCAGAATTTTGGACCTATGGGGGAGCTAATATGTGGAATAGGAATCAAACAAGATGAGGACCAAAGCCCAAGGGTTGGCCAGTGCCCCCAGGACAGGGTTGGTATTGGATATGTGGACACAGCGCCTATAAAGTTTTACCCTTGGGATGGCAAGACCGCTGTGCGATAGGACCGGTATTTCCCCACATTAATGTTGTTTCTCAACTACAAGACTTACTCTGAACTTTTATATGAAGGGCCAAAAGGACATCAAACCCCTTGATAGATAGACCCACTGGATTTCACAGCTTTACCAGATGGTTTATACCCAGACTCCGAGTAAGTGAACTAGAGAAATCAATAGTGAATTTTTCCGCTACTGTAGAAACCATAATAAATGCCACTGCAGATGCCATAAGAGCACAGCAAATTGAGATTAAGAGCATCTCACAGTTGGCTATACAGAATAGACTTGCATTAGATTTTCTGTATGCCAAAGAAAGAGGAGTATGTACAGTTATAAATACAAGCTGTTGCAGTTATGTTGATTTAAATAAACAAACAGAAACAGATTTGCAGACAATTTGGGACAAAACACGAACATTACATCAGATTACTTTAGATGACACTTCTTGGGGGTTTAAAGATATATGGGATAAGCTTACATCATGGTTACCCAACTTATCCTGGCTTAAACAATTGTTTGTAATAGTTATTTGTGTTATTACATTGTTATTTACAGTTTGTATTAGTAGTTATTGTTGTATGATTTTATGTACTTGGAATCCTGATGCTTATGCTCAATGGCAAAAGCACAAACTTAGAAACAAGATAGAGAAGGGTACTTATTTTCAAGACATGCAAGATTTGTAAAGAATTAGAAATGATCAAGAAAAAGGGGGGACTGAAAGGAGTTGATCAATAGTTAACTCATGTAAGCATGAGTTAACTATTAAGAGTCAGCAAATATTAATCACAAGCCTAAGAAGCAGGATGTGCTTTAGCCTTGTCAGGATAAGAGAAACAGAATGCACGTTGTCAAGATAAGAGGAACAGAACCTGTTGAAACCGGCACAGAAACTGCTGAACCAGCCAACGAAGGACTGCCCATGCTTCAGAAAGAAAGGTGAAAAGTGCAGAATGGGGAAGACTGCCGGCCTTCATTGGAATGACTCCTGAGGAAGACTCAGAGCCTTCCTCAGTGCGACCACCAGAGTACATTGCACTTGCGCGTCACGTATGCTAATGATATTAATGACTTCTGAGAAGTAATTTGTATAACCACTCCTATCCCAAGGAATGTAATGAATATGCATGAATATGTAACCGTATATTGTGCTGTGTAAAGTGCTGAGCATGGGTGTTAGGAGGAGCGACCCCCCACGCATCCAGGGCTGAATAAAGCAAATGCCCACTTCTCTGAGTCTGTCTCTGAAGTGTCTCTAGGCTTGGTTTGGAGCGAATCAAGATGTATCAGAAATTCAGATGTAGCTGGAACTGCGGGGTGTCCTGGCAGGGCAGGGGGTGCGAGTTACAGTGTGGCAAAGAAACCTTGGAGCAGTGGCAGAGAAACGGCCGGGACTGGGCAGTAGCCACCCAGCTCCCGAACATGGCTGAGAGGCTCCCTTGGAGGGGAAGGGGGTTTGGGGATCCCGAGGTTTCCCCTGAGGCACTCGAGCAGATGGTGAAGGGTGCTTTGTTTGGTGAGGTAGGGTGTTAATAAGGTCCCAGTGCAATGGCTGCTCTTACAAGCAAAGGCTCGCCTATGGCAGGAGAAAAAGCAGGATGAGGCTGGGCTCCAGCAGCAGCAGTGAATTTCCCCCCCCGCTCTGCCAGGCAGCAGCTCATCTGTCCTCCTCTGAAGCCGAGAGAGCAAGACAGAGCTAGCAGCTGCCCCAGCCCCTTTTTTCCTGGCCCAGTTCTCGAGGTATCTCTTCCCCTCTGAGAGAAACCCTCAGATAAGAGAAGTGCAGCCAGATGCCCTCCTCCCCTGAGCGTGGCAACAGCTTTTGTCTCTCTTAAGTACCCGGTAGTTATTGTTCCTTAGCAACAAAATGGGGGAAAATTCCCTAACCTCCAACAGTACACGATATGGCAAAAATTGGAAGTGGTACACTAATTCTACAAGTTTTATAATATTAGTTGATTAGTATACCTATAGTATATTGTCCAATTAGAAGGTTAGTTGTGAAAAGAAATGAGATAGTGTAGTGGTTTGGCCCAAAATACTCATTACTGTTTACCTTCTGTGAGATAAGAATTAGGAGAAAAGCAAAGCAGGCACCAAACTTGAAAGAATATAAAGAGGTTTATTAATAGACTGTCGTGGGTTTGGTTTGTAACCGGGCAGAAACACCAATTTAGTGTAGTGGTTTGGTCTAAAATACTCATTACTGTTTTGTGGGATATGCCCAGCCACTGCCCTGGAGGGATGTCTGCTGAGATAAAAGATTTCGCAATGGCCCAGCAGGACTCCCTGGAAAGGCAACTACTTTTGGGTCATGGCGAGGAAAGGTAGACCCACAATCCTTTGGGATACCCTATGCAGATCATTCTGTAACCCATTGGTCTGTCCCAGACCCTCTGTAATCCACTGGTCCCCTTGCTGATCCCCTGTATCCCTATAAAGGCAAGCTCCCTTGAGCCCCTCGAGAGAGAGCTCGTCCCTGGCTTCCCTTCGCCGGAGGGGACCCATAATAAAGCTACCTTTGTGCGGAACCAGCCACTTGGGCCTTCTCGTCTCTCTCTCTGGTCTGGTTTGGCCTAGAGGCAGCCCTGCAGAGCTGAGCTGAAATCACGAGCTGATAATCACTAAAGAGCTGATAGCTTCTGCAAGGGCTCCTCTGCCAGCAGCTGAGAGGAAGACACCGGACCCCGGGAAGGCGATTCCTTTCGGGACCATCTCCTCGGGCCGGTCATCTCTTCCTGGGTCGCAGCCTCAGACCCCACCAGCTGTAATACTGTTTATCTTCTGTGAGATAAGAATTAGGAGAAATGCAAAGCAGGCACAAAACTTGAAAGACTATAAAGAAGTTTATTAACAGACCTAAAAGAGGGAAAAAAAAAAAAATTATACCACCTTCAGAACTCTCCTCCTCCCCCCACCTTCCTCCCTTCTCCCACTGACAATGTAAAAAGACAACCCTTAAGATGTTCAGTCTGTTTACCACTTCCATAATAACCTTGTTCAGTCCATTTAGAAAGAGAAGTCTCTTCTTGCTCATGCTATGAAAACATTATCACAACGAGACAGTCGCCCACTTCCAAATATTGTTCAGTCCATTTAGGAAGAAGTCTCTCTGCTCGCATGCGAGTCCCTTCCCCCGACTTGCAGCTTTTCCCACAACTGCTTTCGAGGGTCCACTCTTGAAGTTTTTTGTGGTACAATTTTAAGGTTGAGCCGTTCAGAAATAAAAGTTCTCTTCACCCATCTCTGGGAGCATTTAATCTCTAGGAACAGAAGCCCTCCTCCTTCCCTGTGAGCAAAGGGTCCTCCTCATCTTCATCTCTAGGACTATCTCTGGGAGCATCTCTAGGAACAGAGGTCTTCCCCTTTCCATTTGGAGTAAGAGTCCTCATCGCTTCCATCTGTCCCTGTTCAAACTTCTCATCAAATTACAGCATCTTCAGCATCTGCCTATCTCAGGGCAGGTGCTTTTGCTCACAAGTTGAACTCTCCACCCCGCATGCCTTCATGAAATTACAATGGGATACTCTGATATATCATAGCTTCACAACAGAATTTCAGCTTTAAGCATCTCCTCTTTCTCTTCCCTCAGGTTTTCAGCTTTTCACAGCAGTAAAAGGGTTAATCTCACCCAGGCCTTGCAGCTGGAATTTCGCTTATCGCTGTTGGTGACATGATCTTTTCCGGTCAGTGGTGGACAGCTTTTGGCTGAATCTTGGCAGCACTGGAGAGGGGGAGCCGGGCCGCTCCGTCTGCATGTAGCAGGGCTGTGGGGGGGTTCCGTGGATGGAACAGGGCCCATCAGCTCCAGGATGGCTGTGGCCCGGCCCGGCCTGGTCCGAGCAGGGCCTGGGCCAGGCCTGCCAGTCCCCACACGGGGCTCGCAGGCACCTGTCCCAGCACCGGAAACGAGAGAGAGCTCTGCCCGGGATTTGTCTATTCTTAAATGTGAATCACAGAGGCGGTCACAATTTTAAGTGGCTTAAATAATTGTCCATATTCAAACTGGCCAGCTGATAGGTTCTGTCAGGTCACAGAGGAGCTGTAAGCACCCCTTTGCAAGGACATCACTTCTGGGACTCTGCTTTGCTAACCCATGATAGATAGATTTGTCTTTACGAATAAACTGCTGGTCTGCTGACAGGTAAAGGCTAGATACTGAAAGATGAAAGAAGCAAAGGGGGAACCATAAATTCCATAGGAAAAGAAAAAAAGGGGGGTTTACATTAGAAGGGGGTCTGTATTAAGCAATTCAGGAAGTCTGTACCTCTCAAGTACCTCAGCCACTGGGGAAAGAGAGAGGGAAATGCAGCCGGGAAATTAGGATAAATAGGAGGCTGTGTCCTCTGAGAGATCCCAGGGGAAATGCCCCATGGCCTCTCCCTTTATTCAAATAAAGTAACAGGACTCCTCTGTCTCCTTTTTGGACATAAACCTCTGGTGTTTATGGATTAATTTTCCTGACGGTTAGGTAATAATTCCCGGGGTCCTGCCCCACTGGAAGTGGTCCAGAGGCTTCTTTGCCCCACTTTTGTTATGTCTGTTGAGGAAGGGGCAGTCAATAACTAACTCATGTAAGCACAGTTAACTATTGGGAGACAGTAAATGTTAGTTCAGACAGCAGATGTTAATTACAAAACCTAAGAAGCTGAATTCACCCTAATCTTGTCAAGATAGGGGGGACAAGGATTATCTCAGAGACCGCTGAATCATTCCTCAAAGGACTACACACGCCCAGGGAGAAAGGTGAAAAGTGCACTGTGAGGAAGACTACTGACCTTCATCAGAAAGACCCCCGAGGAAGAGGAGAGGCCTTCCTCAGCGCGACCACCAGGACACACAGTACATGCGTGACCCATATGCTAATGATATCAATGACTTCCGAGAAATAATTTGCATAACCGCGCCTGTCCCAAGGAATGTGATGAATATTCATAATTTAACCCATAATACTGTGTTGTAGGGAGCACCGGTGTGTGTGTTTGGAGGAGCGATCCCCACACACCTGGCGTGCCGAATAAAGCAAATACCCACTTCTCTGACTCTGTCTCTGAAGTGTCTCCTGGCCCGGTTTCGGAGCGATTCATCTGGCACCCCGAGATGGGACCCTCTCTGCCTGGCTGCTGGATCCAGGGGTAAGCAGACCTCCCAGTCGCGATCCTGAATTTTCAGGGGGAGCTCAGCTGTCCTTTGGCTCACAGCGGGGACAGACAAGGACCATCTGCACCAAATTAAGGTATTTGCTATTCCTTTTAAACACAGAAATACCTGCAGGTCCAGGGTTCGAGTCCCTGAGGGTGGGTTGAAAGTCCCGAGGAAGACTGGGTCTCCCAAAATTAGTCCTGGGCAAGAGGAAAAGTACTTTTAAAGGGGTTGGACCCCCAGGGCTTGGACCCCACTGTGAAAGGTACCTTTAAGGGGTTGGACCCCGCTGTCATGTGCTATTGTACTGCTATTTTTGTTTTTGTTTTGTCTGTTGCTATTCTGCTGCTGTGTGAGTGAGAGTGGATGAGACGTGCTGTCAAAGTACGAAGCGAGTGAGGGGCTCTATCTGCTGTTCCGTACCCCAGCGACGGGCTTGGCCAGAGAAAAGCGAAGCGTTTGGCAAAGAGAGAATGAGTATAAATCATATAAACCATTGGTTTGGAATTCAACCTTACTCTCCGAAGGGGGGGCGGATTCTAGAGGAGAAAGATTTTAGTTACTGAATTGAGAATAGCCAGGCCCCAACGCTTTTCTAATGTAGCCCCAGCTGACTTCCCTTTTGAAATCCCGTGCCTAGTGTGGAAACAGTTGTGAAGCTTGGGTTTTGTGTACATGTATTAGAAAGTGGTATTGTCTATTAGAAAGAGTGAACAGTGCCCAAGTTGCTGGAGGAGAGAGCTTGGTATTAGACAAGAGTGGCAGTGTGGCTTTGTGGAAGGAAGGAGTTGGTTCTCTGGTTTTGGGGGTTTTTGGCCATGGAAGAGAGAAAAGAGAGGGAGAAAGGACAAAACAGGCAATGGGATCATCAGAAAGTAAGGAAATAACCCGGAAAAGTCCGCTAGGATGCGTGCTGGCACATTGGAAAGAGCTGGGGGGAGTCCCTAGAGGGAATATGAAAAAGAGCACACTAATTAAATATTGTAATCAGTGGCGGCCACTCTACAAATTGGATGATGGTGAAAAATGGGCAGAGAATGGCTCTTTAAGATATAACACTCTATTGCAATTAATGTTATTTTTAAGGAGGGAGAATAAATGGGATGAGACCTCCTATGCATATTGTTTTTATACCTTAAGATGCAAACCAGAGTGGCAGAAACAATGTGGCATCAATCTGGCACCACAGGACTCTATGGTACTCCTCCTAGAAAAGAAGGCAAAAGGAAAAAAACTGCATGAAGAGGTGTTGATCATCATGCAGTATTGGGCAAAGATGTTTAAAGCTCAAAGCTGAGAGAGACCAGGATCCCTTGGAAACCCAGGAGCTAATGAGGTGCAGTGGTGGCACCCTAACATCAGGAACAATGTCCCCAGCATCCCACACATCCTCAGAGGATAGTGGGGATGAAGGAACAAGTGAGACTGGCTCAGGAATATCATCCAGAACTAGGAGCAAGACCCCTGTAGAAAAGAAGCTTCTAGTGATGCCTTTTCCTGGTCTTAAAATCAAGAGTCATACAGGGTTAGAAGGGGAAAAGGGATTTTACCTTGGTATTTATTTTAAGGATCCTTAGGTGCACACGTCCAGGTCATGTGCATCGAGATGCACCCCGCTGAGTATATCCCAAAAGATCGGGTATGACACTATAGGTTTTACTAATTAGCATATCTATCAAAGATTCCCCAATGAGAGGCTCAAGTGAGCCCCCCTCCCCAAGGAGCCTTCCCCTGGATGGTTTTATCTTGGTTTACGGAATGTGTTCTGGAGAGGACCTTGGGGTCTGGGGCACACGGATCCCTAGCGACAAAGCTTCTAAAATGTTTAGTCTCTTAGCTTAACAAACAAGTCCAAGAATGTAGGCAAAAAGCACCAGGAATACAGAAGCTGTAAAAAAGTATAACAGGGGTATAAAAGAAAAGGCAAAAGATCTTCATGGCATCATTTCCCCTCTTTTAGAGACTAACAAAACTCTACCTTGCCTAGTCGCTACTCTACTCTATTCTTTACCCGCAGAACCGGTTTACACAACCGGCTGCTCCACAGGCAATTACACAGATAATAACTACAATTACAGCTATTATGAATATTTCTTTTACCCAGGCCCAGTTTGGTAACCATGAGGTGAGGGTATCAAAAATATGATCAAATTTTAAGGTGTTATCTCTAGAAGCCACTTCATGTAGAATTTGAGTTCTTTTCCAAATTTCATCTAAATCTTTCTTAATTCTTCTATTAAAATGCCAATCAATGACCAGTGACCCTTCCCATCTAGGGGTGGTAACTGAGTACAGACCCAGTAATTGCTCTTATTAAGAATTTTGGACACATTTTGGACCACAGTCTTATGCAAATCATGGGGTGAACCCTGAACCATGGTTACCAGTTGGGCAAACAGCAAACATGTAAAAAACAGTTTAAACTGCATCTTTCTGATTTGTATCAGTCTCTGTCTTCTTGGTGATTTCGGGAGCAGAAGCTTTCTTCACCCTGGAGTAGTGAATCCACAGTCCCTTGCCAGCAACCTTGACTGCAGTAAAAGTGGTCAGCAAAACTTGGAATGGTCCCTTCCACTTGGCTTGCAAGGGGTCACTGTCCCAGCACTTGATGTAGACCCAGTCTCCAGGCTGGAATGGATGAGGAGGTGTGTCCAATCCTATTGGTTTGGATAACACGACGAATTGCTGGAGCTTCTGCAAAGTGGAACTCAGAGCCATTAAATATCTCTGCAAATAACTTTTACCTCTCATATGAATTTCCCCTGGGATATGTGGAACCTGGTATGGCCTGCCATATAATATTTCATAGGAACTTATATTGTCCCTTCGCCTTGGCTGTATGCGAACTCTCAGCAAGGCTATAGGCAGGCCTTGAACCCACGTCATGGATGTCTCTTGACAAATCTTGCAAATCTGAGTTTTGAGGGTCCCGTTCATGCGTTCAACTTTGCCACTTGCCTGGGGCCTGTATGGTGTATGCAGGTCCCAGGTAAGTCCCAAAATCCTGCTAACTTCCCCAACCACTGTTGCAACAAAATGTGGTCCCCTATCTGATGACATTCCAAAAGGAACTTCAAATCTTGGCATTATATGATTGAGCAAAGCTTTTACAACTTCTTTTGATGTGTTGGTGCGACAGGGGAAAGCCTCAGGACATCCACTGAAGGTGTCAACCAGTACCAGTATATACCTGCATTCCTCTTTGCGTGGCATCTCAGCAAAATCTATTTGCCAATAATGTCCCGGCAGATCTCCTGTTTTTGTCACTCCTAACACAACTCTCTTGCTTGTGTCAGGGTTTTTTTACAGCAGGTTTCACACTTGCTTGTTACAGATTGTACAATATCAGTCATCCCTCTCCCTATCACTACTTTCCTTAAATGTTTTAAAAGATTTTCTGTTCTCCAATGGGTACTTTCATGCTCTTGCTGGGCTATTTCCCAAAGGATCAGGGGTGGAACTACGAATTGACCTACCGGGGTAACAGCCCACCCACCTTCTTTGATTTCAGCCTTAAGGAACTTAATTAAATTGTGATCCCTCTGATGATATTTTGGGGTAAATTATGACGAATCCATCTCTTTCTGTGGTATGACTGCAAAAATGCCTTTTTCTGCAATCCCCCTGGCTGGGTGAATTTACGGTCCTCCTGTATCAGAAGGACTGTTGCTGCCACAGCTTTCAAGCATCCTGGCCAACCCTGGGCTACACTGTCTAGTTGTTTTGAAAAATAGGCCACAGCTCTTCGCTGGTCTCCAAGGTGCTGTGCCAGTACCCCCAGAGCAACATTCAGTTGCTCATGTGTAAAGAGTTCAAAAGGTTTAGTCGAGTCCGGCAGCCCCAGAGCTGGGGCTGACATCAAGGAATGTTTCAGCTGTTTAAATGCAGCCCTGTCACTCTCTGTCCACATAATTGTCCCCTTTTCAGCTGCTTTAAGGACCTCATATAAAGGTCTCACCAGTATACCGTAGTTTGATATCCACAGGCGACACCAACCTACCATCCCCAGGAAGGCCTGCATCTCCCTTATGGTATGGGGCTCTGGAAGTCGACAGATGGCTTCCTTCCACTCTCTGCTGAGTTGTCGATGTCCACGGAAAATTTCCAGGCCCAGATATACTACTGTTTCCCTGGCAACCTGTGCCTTCTCTTTCGAGACCCAATACCCACTTTGGCCTAAAAAGTTCAACAGACTTACAGTGAGCTTGATGCAGTCATCTCGTGTCTTGGCTGCTGTCAAGATGTCATCAAGATACTGGAGAACTGCTCCTCCTGGTTCTTGTTTCCTCCAGTCCTCAAGCTCCTTTGACAGCTGGTTTCCGAATATGGTTGGACTGTTTTTGAATCCTTGTGGTAAAACTGTCCAGGTGAGCTGGATTTTCCTCCCTGTTTCTGGATTCTCCCACTCAAAAGCAAAGAGTTCTTGGCTATTCTTATACACAGGAATGCAGAAAAAGGCATCCTTGAGATCTAAAACAGTGAACCACCCTAATTCATTTGTCAGTGTCGTCAAAAGTGTGTAAGGATTCACTACCACTAGGTGTATGTCCTCTGTTATCTTGTTGATTTCCCTCAGATCCTGTACCAACCTGTAGCTTTTACCATCAGCTTTCTTTACTGGCAAGATTGGTGTGTTGTACCTGGATTCATTCTACTAACAACCCAAAATTGAGAAACTTTTCAATCACAGGTACCAATCCCTTACGAGCTTCTAATTTCAGTCTTTGTCTTACTGGTGTAGCCCCTGCTTTGAGTGTGATACTCACAGGTTCAGCTTTTTTGGATCTCCCAGGAGAATCATTGGCCCACACTATTTGAATGACAGCCTCTTCAACTTCTTTGGGAATTTTTCCATGGCATTCCTGTACAAGTATAGCAGCTGCTTCGATAATTTTAGATTCTGGGATTATAACTTTCACTCCCCCTTCCTTGGAAAACTTAATTTCTGCTTCCAATTTTTCCAATAAATCTCTGCCTAACAATGGCATTGGGGAATTTGGCATATACAGGAACTGGTGAGTGACTCCGTGTTTTCCCAATTTAAATTTTAAAGGTTGGAAAAAAGGCCTTGTTTCACTTACCCCTGTAGCTCAAATCACATCCACAGTGTCTTGACTCAGTTTACCTTTTAAAGTATTTAACACAGAATATGTGTATTACCGCAGGCCTGGTTCCTACGGTATATTACCGTGTCCCGCAGCCATAGGCAGGAGGAGAAGAGAAGATCCAGCAGGCAGGAATTGTGCAGCAAGATTGATTGATTTAATTATTTTACAAACTCTTTTATAGACTTTTTTCTTCATAGTCTAATTGGACAAAGGACCAGCCACCCCTTGGGGGTGATTGGCTAAAATCCTAAAACATCCATTGTCAAAATATTTTTCTACTATACCATAAACAAGACTTTTCAAGGTTGCAGGTGGCTTGGTTGTTTACATTCCCTGCTACCTCTTCTGTGAGAGAGAAAAGTCTCTCACGGACTTAGAAAATAACAAGAAAATCCTCGCTAACAGCATTTTTGTACCTACATATGTGTCCCCTGTATCAACCAGAAATTCAGCATCATCATTCCCCAGCTTAGCTACAACCGAAGGCTCTGCTGGGGTAGTTGCCTTCGGTCCCCGTCAGTCTGTATTTACAGTTAGTTCCGAAACTGGGGGCTTCTTTTCTGCTCGTGATGGACACTCATTTTTCCAGTGCCCCCATTTTTTGCAAATTGCACATTGGTCCTCAGATAGGGGAAAAGGGGGACCCCTTTTTGATGTCTCAGATGACTTTTCCTTATCATACCTCTTCTTGTAGTGGGGTTTATGATGTTTATCTTTGTCTGCTAAGTCTCTGTCCTGGTATACCTTCCAGGCTACATTCAACAATTTACTTATGTCCGGTGGCCCATCTATCTTTTGCAGCTTTTTCTTTATGTCATTAGCAGATTGACCTATAAACAGGTAGGCCAGGTGGATCTGCTGCTCAGGTGAGTCAGGGTCTAAGGTAGTGTATTTTTGTGCAGCCTCTTTAAGCCTATTCAGAAACTCTGTGGGGGTCTCATTTGGATTTTGTTTGATCTCATATAACCTAGCCCAATTCACTGCTTTAGGAACGGCACATTTTAACCCAACAACCACCCATTTTTGGTTCCGCTTCAGCTTTTCCATCTGTTCTGGGACATTGGGATCCCAGTTAGGGTTTGCTAGGGGATAGATATCATTAACTGACCCTTGAAGACTCCCAGTTGCAATTTGAGTTTCTATAGCAGATATAGCAGATTTGTTGACCATTTCTCTCTCTGTTTTATCCAATAATTCATCTAGCATAACATTTAAATCACCCCAATCTGGGTTTTGGGATTTTATGGCCATTTCTACACGCATAACTACTCTCTCTGGGTTGTCCCTGTACTTCCCAATTGAGTTTTTCCGCTGCTGTAATTCTCTGAGAGAAAATGGTGCCTTTATATAAATGACTCCTTGATTTCCCACAGCCTGTCTCAGAGGTGCTTCTAATGCAAGTTCTTCCTCCCCCCCTTTATCTGTTTTGGACCTTGTGTGTTTAACAACGGGACTGACTGCTCTCATAGCTTCTCTAGCCATCCTGCCCCTTCTTCTACCACCCTCCTCGTGAGAACCATCTGTATCAAAATCATCCCATTCGCTTTTAATTGAAATTGGTTCATTGGTTTTAAAACTTGTTCCAGGCGAATGTTGATCAGGAACTGTCTCGCTCTTTGCGGCAGTGGAGGGGTAGGGAGGCAGGGGCTGCAAGCAGGTTCTCCCGTCCGTAGCTCTGCAAGAGCCGCCTGGGTCAGGGCCATCCCATCTGCCCTCAGCTTTAACACTGCCTGTGCCTCAGGGTGAGGAGCCTGAGCGGCTCCTCCTGTCTCTGGCTCGGAAACTTGCGGTTCTCTGTATTGGGGAATGCTGCCGCAATTGCCCGTGTCCATTTCTACCTTCACTTCTGTGTTCAGGGTACTCGGGGAAAGGCGGCCAGCCTGCCCCTTCCCCTCCCCCTTCCCCGTCTCTGCCTCTGGGGCGGTCAGGGGGCGGTGGCCAGTCTGCACTTTCTCCACCTCTGGAAAAGTCAGGGGGCGGTGGCGTGACTGCCTCTTCTCTGCCTCCAGGGCAGCCAGGGGGTGGTGGCCAATCCGCCCCTTCTCCACCTCTGGGGAGGTCAGGGGGCCGTGGCCAATCCGCATCTCTCCTACCTCCGCGCCCGCCCGCCGCCCCTGACGAGGCTGGGAGTGGGGGGGCCCCGCGCTGCTCCTCTGGCTTGGAGCTGGCCGCCTGCCCCCTCCCCTGCCCCCGCCCTGACAGCGGCGGGGACAGCGGAGGCGGCGGCGCCGGCAGTGGCAGTGGGGGAGCCACTGCTCCCCCATCCCCCGCCCTCACTTGTGCGGGCTTCCTTGGCGGCGGAGGCCGAGGCGGCGGAGCCACTGCTCTCCCACCCCTCCCCCCGTGCGGGCTGCCCGGCGGTTGAACGGGGGGAGAGACCCCCCCCCCCCCCCCCATTGCGCAAAGCTTGTGCTACCATATCTGTATCTGTCATATCAATTTCTCTGTCCGTATTAGTATGCGAGTCAGCTTGCTGCGGCTTTTTCTTTCCCTTTCTCCTCCTCAAAGTAATTTCCATATTACTTTTGTCTACCACATATGCTTCTTCCCTGTTCAAATACATAGTAAAAAGTTCTGCATATCTTAGTTCATCAAACCTAAGTAATGATCTCAATTCTACCATCAGGTCATTAATGATGTTACTTTCCAAACTCCCATAGTGAGGCCAATTTCCTTGACTTAAAGTTGGCCAAACCCGTGTGGACAGCCTGATCAATTCTCGGGTGTCCAAAGTAGTTTTTCGCCCTGTCAGCCATCTCCAGTGTTTTATTATCAGCTCTAATGGGCTCTTAGGAGGGATTTTCTCATTCACACCACCCATGTTTGCTCACAGACAGGAAAATTCTGCCAGAGAAAAGCTCTTAACTCTGGAATTCAGCCTGCAATCTGGCCTTGGAATTTCGATTTCCCAGGCAGTTTATCTAGGTTACTACACAAACACTTCAAAACAGCACTTTAAAATACTAAAAAGCAACTAGTTTTAGCAAGCAGTAAATGCGAGCGCATGAAAATCTGGTCTCAACAGGATTCAAACCCACAACTTCCTGACGTCTCAACCAACCAACCAACTTCTGAGCCACTCCTGCAGCTGTGTAAGGTGCAGCCTCTGGGCTCTTGTGGACTCGGCGGAGGGCGTCCCCTCCTTTCCACAGTTTGCAGGGGAAAAGTTTAAGCTTTCCCCTTTCGTGGGCTTCTCTGACCCCAACCTTTCCAACCCTCTCGGAGATCTCCTTCCCTAGTGCTAGCACAGTCTCGGTAGTATCGGTCCCCTTTTCACTCACCTCTTTCCATGCTTCTGCCTTTCCGTGCTGGGTCCTAAAGTCCTGGTCACAGTCTTAGATTGTTGCTCCGGCCCCTCTGTAATTTGCCGGCAATGAGAGGGGCAAAGCAAGATGTGTTCCAACCCAAGACTGCGAATTTCAAGGTCTTTAGTGTCCCTTCGTGGTCGCCAGCAACTGATGCCTTTTCCTGGTCTTAAAATCAAGAGTCATACACGGTTAGAAGGGGAAAAGGGATTTTACCTTGGTATTTATTTTAAGGATCCTTAGGTGTACACGTCCAGGTCATATGCATCGAGATGCACCCCACCGAGTGTCTCTGTGTCGCCTCCCCCCCAACATTGGGTATAACATTATAGGTTTTACTAATTAGCATATCTATCAAAGATTCCCCAATGAGAGGCTCAAGTGAGCCCCCCTCCCCAAGGAACCTTCCCCTGGATGGTTCTATCTTAGTTTACAGAATGTGTTCTGGAGAGGACCTTGGGGTCTGGGGCACACTGATCCCCTAGCTACGAAGCTTCTAAAATGTTTAGTCTCTTAGCTTGACAAACAAGTCCAAGAATGTAGGCAAAAAGCACTAGGAATACAGAAGTTGTAAAAAGGTATAACAGGCGTATAAAAGAAAAGGCAAAAATCTTCATGGCATCATTCCCACTAATAACCTGGGGCAAAGGGTTTGCTTGTGTCTCTACAGGTATGGGACCTAGGTGGCTACCTGCAAGCAGAAAGAAGCTGACAACTCCACAAGTAGAGAAGAGAGTATGCAGACGTGAACTTCACCGAGACGATCACCCATACCTGCAATCTCTTATTTTTATTGTTGAAATTGTGAACTTTGAGTTTTATGTCAACATAAAAACTGTGAGAAGAAAAATATTGTAAAGCTCTTTTGGCAAATAATCCTTATTTCTCTATTTAAAGAAGGTACAAAGTATCTTTGGGCCTCATTAAGTGAAAGTAAAACAAAATTGGAAAAATACAAAAAATATTCTTAAAAATTCGTTTAGAGATTGAGATTTGAGAAGGAGTCTTTTGCCAAGAGAACTTTCAAGAAACATGAAATTTAATCAAATGTTAAGTTTGTTGTTTGCTCTGTTTTGTTTGTTTTTAGTAGTGTATCTTTGCCAGTTGATCAACCTAAGACCAATGTTTGGGTGACTTTAGCTAATGCTTCAGGGTTGGATACTTTATGTTTATCTACCACAACTCCAGAAAATCCATTTTCAACTTGTCTAGTCCATGTTCAAATAGAGAATTGGCCAATACCAGAAAAAATTGACAGAGCCCTACGAGGTACCTTTGCAGGATCAAAAGTTTGGGAATACTATACCCCAGTAAACACATGGGAATGGTGGACTCCCTATCTTCCTAAAACCTCTGATGTACCCCAAGAATTGGAAATCCTTGGTTCTGTAAAAGTAAAATTGTGTTGAGTTCCATTCTACAAACACTAATCAATGATGAGAGATGTTTCTCCACATCACCCTGTCTATAAGAACCACTCCTTTTGGTGCAATAGTACTTATATAGTTTCATCTGCATCTAGCTCTATTCCTCTGCAATTACCAAGAGGAATGTTTTTTGTATGTGGAGACAGAGCATGGCCATCTATCCCTTCAAACATTAAAGGAGGTCCATTTACTTTGGGAGAGCTTACATTATTTACTCGTAATATGAAGACAATTTCCAACATGAGACACAGACAAAAAAGATCCGCTCTGCATCAATATGGACCAGAATGCAAAGATGATTTTACCCCATGGGGTTATGGAAAAAGGCTTGCAGCATCTCTTCTTATGCCACCAGTTGCCTCAGTAGTTGCGTTAAAGCAGTTGGATTTTTTGGGATGTTGGCTGAATAAACAATCTAATGCCACATCCCTCACATTAAGTGGACTTTTAGCAGATGTCAAAGATGTGAGGCATGCAACTTTACAAAGAGCAGCCATTGATTTTCTTCTGTTGGCCCATGGACATGGATGCAAAGACTTTGAAGAGATGTGCTGTATGAATCTGTCTGACCATTCGGAGTCTATTCATAAGAGCATACAACAACTTAAAGAGGGTGTGTCGAAAATAAGAATCGATGATGGAACTTGGCTGGACAATTTGTTTAGTGGATGGGGCTTAGCACCGTGGATAAAGTGTCTTACAACAGGCCTATACATTTTGGCAGTTATAGTAATAGTTCTCATAATGGTACCTTATTTGTTCCAATGTGTACAACGGATGATTGATAAGTCTATTAATGGAATTTATTTTGTGCAGAAAGGAGGGGGAGATGTAGGGAACAGAGGAGTAGAAACTCCTGCAATTAAGGGAGGATTTGATTTACAACCCTGGAAGAGACTAGGTCTGGCATAATTGACAGAGATTTATAGACCTTAAGTAAGAAAACTACAAACCTGTGTTTCTATAGTTTATAAGTAAAAATATGCACTGGGTGTTTTGGTGAAGGGTTTTAAATATAATAATGTGATTTTATATAGTTTGAGAATTTAGATGGTATAATGTTGGAGAATGGTTAGAGGATCAGGGATATGGATCATTGATAAAGGGAACAAATCAATAACTGTACAAGCAAAAGCCTGCAAGCAAAGGCCTGCATGAGAAAAAGCCTCCATGAGAAAGTGCCTGTGTGAGAAACAGGCCTGGGAACAAAAAGGGAGTTTTTTAGGAGGTACAGTGCTGTTCTGATAAAAATGTGCTGACCATGAGAAGGGAGGAAAAACTTTGATCTCTCAAGACAAAACATAAAGCTTGCCAAATGTAGTCTTTTATCTAACCCAATTATGTAGAAGTAAGAATGTGCCTTTGTAAGTTTAAATTAATTAAAGAACTGATAAGCCTGTATACTTTCACACTATATAAGTGCCTTTGTATTGCTAATAAACGAAGCTTGCTTACCAATCACATTGATTGTCTGCATGGCTTCCCCCACCCGAAGTCGGCAGTATAATAGAAGCATTTGTGTGTACGTGACATGAGAAATTATTGGTCAAGACACGGCTGCATTGCAGTGACAGAGTATTCAAAGGTGATAGATCATAAAGTCAAAACAAAGTTTCATTTTAAGTGCCTATTGGATTAGAAAGTTATAAATTGCTGTGTAGCCCTTTGTCTTGTGACTATTTCTTCTTATGGCAACTTATTACTAAATCTCACGCCTCTGGGACTGATGCTTGTTTGTTATTTTAAGTAATAAATCGTGTATAACTGCGATAGTCCCATCTCTTTAATAAGAACTCTGACGACGATGAAGTGGCACTAAATTAGGCACTAATACCTGCCCTCAATCTCTGACCACCATATGGATGGTGTTTT
The DNA here is from genome assembly GCF_965178545.1 of Coloeus monedula. Lineage (NCBI taxonomy): Eukaryota > Metazoa > Chordata > Aves > Passeriformes > Corvidae > Coloeus > Coloeus monedula. The sequence goes on along the minus strand of NC_138821.1, from coordinate 6,855,587 downwards.
GTGGCACCGTGGGAACTCTTGGGGGAGAAGATTGGACTATGCAATAGGTGTCCCTTTGTTCAAGAACCATAGTGGGTTGTTACAGGAAACGGTGACAGTAACTGTACCGTTTATGTTCACAGTCTGAACCTCAGTAAGGATAAAAAGTTCACGTGGTCCATGCACAGGATCTCCCCTGATCAGAATGTCTGTAGTCCTGGCCAAAAATCCAATCTGTCCCACAGTTATCGTGTGCAGTGTATTGCCCTCAAAGTGGAAAGAAAGCTCACTCATCAAGAGATGATGAGTCTCTGCTCGCTTACAGTTCTGAGGTCCATCCTTCAGGCTGGAAGCATGGTGGAGGGAAACAGCTCGATGCTTGGTGTCCTTGCGTGGGACCGTTCTGAGCTCTAATGCCCGTTTCCCGAATGTTTCTGGTGATGGTGTTTGCATGTGGGACAGTCTGGGGGGACAGACTTGGAATCCTTGTTATTATCCTTTGGTTCAGGGCAATTTTTAACCAGATGTTTAAAGCTTCCACAACTGAAGCATCTTGGCTTCTCTCTCTGTATCTTATTTGAAGCTGCCAGTGCTTCCACCACCCCTTTTGAAACTGCTTGGGCGATAGTCACCTCAGGGGAGATGAATTTGGTGCAGGCCTCGATCATTTGGTCAGTGGTAGGAGCTGGATCCAAAGAAAAATCCCGGAGGATTTTTTTACAACTCTCATTTGCATTTGCAATGGTCGATACACAGATCAATTCTTACTGGGCTTCCAAATTCTCAACTTGCTTTTCGACTGACTCGTTAAGTCTGTCAATGAATTTTATAAAAGATTCATTGACCGCCTGCTTTATGGTGGAAAAATTATGAGAGGGGGTGGAGTCACTAGGCATCAGAAACAAAGCTCTTTCAGCTAGCCGTTTAATATCTCCCAGGACTACTCCAGTAAGCTGCTGTGCCTGATCCTGGGGCCGTTCTAGAATCCCCTCACCTCAAAGGAGGTCTAATGCCAAATTCGGTCTGTTGGGATCCCTCTAATAGCTTTGGAGGAGGTCCTGTAAAAGCTTTTTACAAGTCCTCTCCCATAGCATGTATTCTGCAGGGGTGAGAAGGCACAACATAATGTTTTTTATGTCATGTGGGACCAGGATGTTTGCAGCAAAGGTAGCCTGGATCAAGTTTTTAAAATAAGGGGAATCCCGCCCAAAACCTTTTCCCGCTTTACACAACTCTTTTAACTGCTTGTAGAGAAGTGCCTCCCATCTCAGGTTCCCCCCTCCTCTGTTGTAGCTGATCATCTTCTTCTTCTTCTTCTTCTTCTTCTCAAATCGAGACAAAGGTGTGAAAAATGAGGTTCACTCTTTGTAAAATTTAAAAAACATTTAATAAAAGGGACAATTAGGAGATAGCAGCAAAAAGGGTATTATGGCTGGGTGCTTTGGCAAAGAGCCAAAAGCACACGTCTACGTCCAAAAGATTGTCTTTAAAAGTACATCTCTTATTGAATATTCATCACAATCATACATGATTCATAAATTCTTTGGAGTTTCTATGTATCATCCCATCAGCCTTATCTTCCTCCTTAGCTCCATTATGTCTCTGCTCCCTCCATAAATTCTCCTCTCTGGTTTCGGGTTTTCTTCTTCTCTGATAAGATACTCCAGGAATGTGAAGATTTTCTCTGCCTATCTTTTCTAAATTGACTACATAAACAATAGACATTCTCTATCATGTATTACATTACCGAATCTAGGTAAAGTTTTTCTAACATTATGTAACATGCAAAAAGCCAACATCACAATACATTCATAACAATACCTCACTTTTCCTTTTTTTACAGATCATTTGGCTTGAGCAGTATTCCTTGTTTTCTAGCCTTTATTATTTGCTCATTTTTTTCACAAATCAATCTTGCTTCTTCAAAGGGGTCTTTGATATCATTTTGCTTATTCAACACCATGATCTTTTGTGTCATTCCAGATGTAGCCAATTTTGGTTCCACAGGCATTGGTACTATTTGCATGCCTTGGACCACGGTAGATATTAATCGAATAAAACAGAGGATCAGGCAAGAGAGAAATATCAAGCCTGCGGTGGCACATAAAAGGAAGAAACCTAGCTTCTTCCACTATTCTATTCCCAATACATTATCCCACCAGCTAAGTTTTAGTGCGGATTCCCACTTTTGGACTGGTACATGGGCTATTTTTCTGATATTTTTGGCTATATCTAGGACAGCATCCCCATGGTCATCTATCTTCAAACAACAGTCTGATGTATTAAATTTTCCACAAACACCTCCTTCTTCAGCCAATAGATAGTCTAAAGCCAACCTATTCTGATACACCGTAGCTCTTGTTTGGCTCTGTTGGCTAGCTAGTAATTCCAATGCCTCACCAGTTTGGTTCATTATTATTTCTAAAACTGCTTGGAGTCTTATAATCTGATTCAGCATGTAAATTGGGGTTTGATATCCCCAACTCCCATCTTGTGCCCAGGTGGCTGGCCCATATGTTTCAATTATGCGCTCAGCGGGCCATTACTCGTCTCTCCATTTTTGAGATCCTCCAATCAATTCTCTTTTAGAGATCTCTTTTTAGATCCTCATACACTGGTATTCCTAGTTGATCCCCATCCAGCTCTGGTAAAAGAAAGAATCCTGGGTGTATGATTCCCAGGTACAACTCCCTTTCCACCAAGAGGGGAGCTTTGCATATGCCCTTTTTCCACATATCCAAAATAGGCCATCTGGTGCCTTCCAGTAATCAAATTTTTGTTGATTTATATTTTCCCAAAATTCTGAAATGTCTGGGATCCCAAAATAAGGATTTTTGTTTGTATCATTGCATTGAAAGAGTTCGATCTTATTACTGTACTTACAATTCTCTTCCTTTGTTTTTTCCTGAGTCCAATACAGAGCTGGTTTCTTGGGAACCCACTATGTAAAAGTTCTATTACTGACCTTATATCTCTTACATGGAGTATTTCCTACTTCATTAAGGAAATTGTTCCCGGTATGCCAGAGACACTCCTCTCCTATCACTGTTGATCTTAGTACCCACCCTTCTGGTCTGTTTTCTCCCCTTATCCTTGTCCGATTCCACTTAAGGAGTTCTATTGGGCTTAAGCTACTGCCTTTCTATGGCCATTCCTCTGTCATCAGAGGCCCTCCACAGACCCAACAGTTGGTTACATTAAGCTCCTTACGTATCCTTTCCCCTAATTCCACAAACAGGTTTTTTCTACATTTTGAGATATCTTTTTCATTTTCTAATTGTTTGAGTTTCACATACATGTCTTGAACTGGGGTCAATCTAGAGTTAGATTGCTGTGCTAGCTTTGCCTTCTTGTTTACTAGTTGTTCTTTTACTAAGCCTGAGACTTTACTCCCAGCAATATATGTGAAACAAATCCATCTTTCCCCTTTTGGACATTTACTTCCCAACCTGCTACTACTTGTTCCTAAATTTTCTACAATTCAGTATTTTTTCCCATTTTGTATACAGTTTCCTAATTTGGATGGATTATAACAGTGACTGTTGACATGGGTATGCACAATGAAAAAGGAACCTCGGTGTTTTTCCATATACAACTTTGGGTAACGCTTATGGCATGGCTTTGTCAGTATCCCCAGAGGGAATAGACAAAAAAGGAGTGACAGATAAAGGAATAACAGAGGTCCGATATGGCTTATACCTCCACCTTCCATGCCTATGGGGTTGCTACTCACAGCAGGGGTATATGATCTTCTTGGTGGCAAGTACAGTGGTCAATTCAGTCTTGCCCTCTATTTCCTCGTCACTTCCTTTTCGCTAATTTCCAGGCAAATTGCTTTTGACACTTCTTAATTGTAGCTTCCCACCATTCCTCAGGTATCTCCCATTCACCAGTCACTAGTAATTCCCATCCACAAAGCAAGGTTACTATTTCAGCTGTTCTTTGCTCTACCTGGATGGAGAATAGATTTGGCATTTGACGCTTCATGCAATGAGTGTCATTTTAGTGAACTACAATACCAATATTTTTTACAGTCTAGATGCTTACATTTAACCCAGCTAGCATGTCCAGTATTGGGATGAATCAGACAGGGTATATGATATGGCACTGTTGGAAGTGACAATTCCTCCTCCTTTGTAAATAAGTCACAGGCTAAGGCCAGAATATGAGGACTCTCTGATCAAAATAGTCCTGATCCTCCTGTTTGGAGTGGAAGTACTCCTCCCCAAGGAGGGGTATCGGAGGTGTCTCAGGACTTGTCCAGGCAACACTTGAAACCACTGATATTAGCTTGGCCTTATTTCCCAATCAGGTGTGATTCTTGGTGCATCCCTTGGATCATTTGGGTCTTCCCAGTGCATTACCACCCAGTTCCTGCTTAAGAGGCAACTTGGTATCACCAGGCTTAGATGTTATAGTCCACTCCTTAGGTTCTTCCACGGGTCCTTTAATTCTGCTGGCGTGGATCCACCCTCACTCCTTGGTCCGGATCGCTGCCTCAGTTGTCAGTAACACCTGAAAAGGATCTTCCCCTTGTGGAGTTAAAGATTGTTCTTTCCATGTTTTTACTAGTACCCACTCCCCTGGATGGATATTGTGGATTTTAAAGTCTAAAGGTGTGGTTTGAGGGATTATCCCTTTCAACCTCAAATCTTCAAGGCTCCTTGCAATTGTGTTGACATATCCTTTAACACTCATTTCCCCTAATTCATAGGTAGCAGTTTCATGTTGGGTGGTCAGAAAGGGTAACCCAAACATCATTTTGTAAGGTGATACTCCCAGGTCTGACCTGGGTTGTGTCTGAACCCTCAATAAAGCCAGAGGTAGTCATTTTACCCACAACATTTGAGTTTCCATTATTAATTTAGTTAAGGTTCTCTTTAAAGTTTGGTTATTCCTCTCTACCCATCCTGAACTCTGTGGGTGCCATGGGCTATGTAGTTCCCACTTTATTTCCAAGGCTTGAGTTAGTTGCTGCAGAACTTTTGATGTAAAGTGTGTCCCTCTATCTGAGTCTATCTTATTAATCATTCTATACCTGGGAATAATTTGTTCTAAGAGGGTTTTACATACTACATTGGCTGTGGCTCTGACAGTGTGTCTCGGTTTTGAAAGACAGGTGTCTGCTAAGGAAGGCAGAAAGCCCCCCTTGAAGTGGCAGATATAACTCCTTTTCTCTCCAAGTTATTATATTTTGAAATCAAGGGCCTTTAGGCAAAGATGTGAGAAATAGGAATAACAGTTCTTTACTATATATATATATATATATGTATATGTATATAACCAGTCAAACAAAACAACAACAACTATGACAGTAACAGCACACACAAACCCAGTCCCAGCCTTCTCGGCTGTCAGGCTATTTCCCCTCGGGTGCAGTTCCGCTCACAGCCGGCAGGGGCGCTGGCGGCTCCCGGTGAGCAGGGCAGATGCGATGGTTCCCCCGCGGCTGCAGGGGGCGCTCCGGAGCGAGCTCGGGGAGCACGCGGCACCCGTGCCCTGGGATCCCGGGAAGGGAAGGAACAAAGGCTTCACAAACCCCTGGGCAGCCGATCCCGGACTCTCAGGAACAGCAGGCTGGAAACGGCAGGCTGGAGCGGCAGGCTAGAGCGGCAGGCTAGAGCGGCAGGGACGAACGCAAATCCCGGGTGGCCGGCGAGATGTATCCAGATGGGAGAACCCCACGGAGGCCCAGGCAGGCAGGGCGAGCAGGGCTACAGCGTAGCGAAAACTCGAAGCAGCAGCAGTGGGGCAGGGCAGCCACAGCTCGGCCTCCAGCAGGGCAGGGAAAGCGGCTTTTGGGGTCCCGGCGTTGTTTCCAGCAGGAAGAGAAGAACGGCCAAAAAGAAACAGCAGCTCCTTTCTCTGCAGCTTCTCTCTCCGGACGCTCAGAGCGAACTGACCCCACACCCAGGTGTAGACAAAAGGAGTAGCCAGGCCCGCCCCACTCCCTTTTTTTGTCTTTCTTAAGTACAGCTATTTGTCCCCTAGCAACATGCATATGGGAGAAAATTCCTTTAACAGAAAAAAAAAAACAAAAAAACCTAAGACTAAACTAAAACCCCAACATTATACTAAAACCCCAACACAGTGGGAACAGCTTCCACCCAATGGGTAAGATGGTCTGTTATTGCTAACAAGAATTTCCACCTCTGTACTTGGGGGAGTTTGGTAAAGTCCATTTGGATACTTTGAAATGGTCGGAGAGCTAACTCGCCACCTCTTGAAGTTGTTTTTCTCATCACCTTTTTATTTACTTTTTGGCAAACTATACATCTTTCAGTTATTTGTTTAGCCAACCCATAAATTCCAACGCACACATAACTCCTCAGAAAGTGATCACACAAAGCCTTGGTACCCCAATGAGTTTTTTTGATGCATGTAAATTCTGTCCTCGAGGTGCTGCGTCTTTTATTCTTCTGATTGATAATCATTCATATTCCTTCTCCCAGCCTCTTCATTGTGATTCCAAGCAGGGGGTGTTAACGGCATCTTCTGGTCTCCTGGTGGTACCTGCTGGCTTTCTCTTTCCCAAATTCTCATACCTGCAACTCTAATAATTTCTTGTTCCTCTTGAGAAAATAATATTTTCATTATTGCTTGCATCGCTTCCCAAGTGAAAATGTTTGGACCTAAAAATTGATCTAATTGTTCAGCTGTACCTATAGGATCGTCCAATAGTCCTTTGATCTCTCTCTTTTTTTTTTTTTAAAGTTCTAACTTCTGAAGAAGTGAGGGGAACGTTTACGAATCCTGTTCCCTCAGCTCCCATTGGAACTTCCCTTAAAGGGAACAAACGGACCTCCCCATCCCAGTTCTTGTGTCCTTTTTCTCTTATGATACTTCTTTCCTGTCTTGGGGGGGGGGGGGGGGGGTGTGAGGAGAGGGCTGTTCTGTAACTGAGCTCCCCGTACTTTGGTGTGTTGCTTCCTCCCTAAGAGGAACAGCAGAAGCGGTCATTGCCAGGGGAATGGTGACGCCGGCGAGGGGGTGGGGGTAGGGGATAGGAGTCCTCAGAAGCTGATTCCTCCAGGAGTGGGGGGGGCATAGGTGGGGACTGCCACCGGAACCGCCAGGGGGACAAGTTCTTCCGGCGGATACCAGATTTTAGCGTGGACTTTCTGCACGCGGTCCACAGCAGTCATGGCAGCAGGACTCTGTGCTGCCAGCGGACCCAGTGCAGCCCGTGGGGCCGAAGCCAGGTTCAATGGAACCGTGGCAGACAATGCAGCGGGGGCAGGGGCTGGTGGAATGGCCATGGACATCAGAACTGGGGCCGGAGCCGGGACTGGGGCCACCACCAGGGCCAGGGCAGGGGCAGGAGTGGGGGGAATCCCAAAAGCGGCGGGCTGGGCTGCAGCGGAACAGATACCCGTGAAGAGCGGAAAGAACTCCACTACTAAATAAGTAGTAAAGTAGGTATGTTTTATTCCAGCTGGGAGGCACGGGGGATCGCTCCTCCAAAATCATGCGTGCAGACAGCTGCACTCAGCTCGGTATTTATCGGGTTACAAGTTCCATATTCATTAAGTTTCTCAACACGACTATACATATTCATCACCTAGCCCCGCTCGGCCTCGCTTCGTATTATAATGAACCCAAAAGTCATTTGCATGCGCGTTGCGCTTGCGCAGTGTTGTTTGGTGTTTTTGGTAGGGGTCTCCGAGGGTCTTTTTGATGAAGTCAGGAGGTCTTCCTCGTCCTGAACTTTTCACCTTTCTCTCCTGCGCATGCTCTTTTGTACCCCTGGCCTTTGAGACTGGTTTGAGCTAGTTCGCAGGATGTCTGTCTGAGACTCCCCCTGGTTTTATCAGAGGTCTCTTATCTTTTCTTCCTGCCCTGGTATGCTGACCAAGCTGGATGCATTGTTCCTGACAAACTAATTCTCTTGCTTCACATCCCCCTGATTCACCCGGACTAGGGACGGGCAGGACACCAAAAGTGGTGGGCTAGGCTGCCACTGGACCCACGGGAGCTGGAGGGGCAGGCGGGAATGCCCAGGCTACCGGTGGAGCCGTGGCAGACAACGCAGCGGGGGCAGGAGCTGATGGAACAGCTGTGGGCATCGGAACCGGGACCAGAGCCGGGACCAGGGCCGGAGCCGGGGTAGGGGGGGAGGGAACCCCAAAAGCAGCAGGCTGGGCTGCCACAGGACCCGCGGGGGCTGAAGGGGGTGGTGGAAATGCCGGGGCTACCAGCGGAGCCGCTGCTGCTGGGACAAGTGGTGGAGTCGTGTGTGGTGCCATAAGACCCAGGATAGGCAGGACCTCAGGCCCCAAGACCAGCGGTTCAGCTGCGAGTGGCGCAACAGGAGCCTGTGTAGGGTATGCCCAGCCACTGCCATGGAGGGATGTCTGCTGAGATAAGGAGATGGAGCGATCTCCCAGCAGGATTCCCCCTGGGAAGGCAGCCATTTTTCAGTTACAGAGAGAAGAAGATGGACCCAGAATCCTCTGGGAGACCCTATGCAGATCCTTTGTAACCCATTGGCCTTTACCCTCTGACACCCACCCCCTGTATCCCTATAAAAGCTAGCCCTCTGCCCCTGCGAGGGAGAGAGCCCTCGTCCCTGGCTTTCCCCTTCGCCGGAGGGGACCAACAATAAAGCTACCTTTCGTGCGGAACCAGCCACACGAGCCTCTTGTCTCTCTCTGGTCTGGCCTGGAGGCTGCCCTGCAGAGCTGAGCTGAAATCACAAGCTGATAATCACTAAAGAGCTGACAGCTTCTGCACGGGCCCTCCTAGCTAGAAGCTGAGGGAAGACACCGAGCCTCGGGAAGGCGATTCCTTTCGGGACCATCTCTCCGGACTGGTCACCTCTTCCTGGGTCAAAGCTACTGACCCCTCACCAGCTGTAATAAGCCTGGGCTTGGGCGGGGGGGCAAGCGGGAATGGAGGGGGCAATGCTTCCAGGAGGTCCCAGCCCTTCTCTTTCTTGTTTGCCCTTTGCTTCTTTTCTGGGGTCTCTGACAACTTAAAATTTCTTATCCCCTTAGGCTCCATGTTTCCCACCCAGTATGAAGCATACTTGCCTTCTTCTGTGTTAAAGGGTTCTTTTGAATTTACAAATACTTGTAAAGCCTGACAGATCCAAACTTCAAAAGAGCCATATCTGGACCAGAAAACATGGTCGGATCTTATTTCCTTCTTGGCCCAATCAAACATACACAACTGTATCATTTTGACTTTGCTCTTTTTTCCTTGTACTTGGGTTAGTATTCAGGTTAGCTAACATAACTCCCAGAGGGGTTTCCTGGGGTATCTCTGCTGGCACGTCTCTATTCCTTTTTTTATTTCCTGATTCTTGCTTACTGGTCTTATGTCCCATTTTCTCAGAATCTTATCTACCCTTCCCAGGCCTTTGTTTCCCCTTTTTTTTTTTTTTTTAAACAATCGGGACCCCACCTTCTCTTTCCCATTTCCTCTCTTAGAATACAGAAGCTCCCTCCTCTTAATGCAATATGCCTCCCTCCAGAAAATAAAGTTATATTTCAGGGTTTAACATTTCTATCACATACATTTTCATTCATTCTCACTCACTCCTTTTTATTGTTCCAATATCTCTTTCTCAAGCACTATCAGTCACAACCACACAAGATTAAGGTACCTTTTAATTTCAAATTGTTGGCTAATATTCACCCATGGGCCCAATGTTCCAGGTTTCTTGGATTAATCCTCAATTTAGCAGAATTAAGCCCGAATTTCTTGGATTTAATCCTCAATCTGGCAGTCTTAAAACCCAAATTTCTTGTATTCAATCCTCAACTTGGCAGAATTAAGCCCAAATTTCTTGGATTCAATCCTCAACCTGGCAAGTCTTTAGGGGCTCTCTTACTTTTTGTCTCATTTCCTCGTGGTTTATACTAGGAAACTCTTGGCTCCCTTTCTTCAAGGGATCCAATCCCTCCCCTGAAACCCAGTCCCAATTAAACAGGGGGTTCTTTCACTCCTTTTCTCTTTTCCTATGCCTCTTTACTGACTGCTTCCCTCGCAGGAGAGCAGAAATGCAGCCTCAGAAGCTCCTCACTCGCTTCGCAGGTCTGGGGGTAACCCGTATCCGCTCCCCCACCCCAAGAAAAAGAGGAAAGAAAAAAATACTCACCTTTCTCTGCGTCTTCGTGCACAAGGTTTTTTTTTTTTTTACATGCTTAATTACCGTGGTATCTTAGGGAGCCTTTTCTTTCCTTTCTTTTTGCTTTATTGTCTCCTCTCTTGTCGTCCGGGTGTTTGACCTGCAAACCCCCAGACCTACGTCAGGAAACACAAAGTGAGGCCGCCAAAAGCAGGTGGGGGCACCCCTGTCTTGGGGTGACCTTATGATGTGTATCCCATATCGCTGCATATGCCCAGAAATTAATTTCTGTGTCTTTCTATGCCTCTAAACTGAGCCTGAGAGGGGGAAGGAAAAAAACTGAGCAAAACTTTTTCAAAGCAGTTTGCAGCTTGTTGAAGATCACACAGAGATAGCAGGTTTTTTCCCCCCCCAGCTGCGGCAGGGGAGCGAGGAAGCACCAAGCTTGCTGCTTTCCAGTCAGCTTTTGGCCAGTTGTTTCAGTTTCTTGTTCTCCGGAGAGAGACTGAGAGTTGGATTTTGCTTTTCCTTCTCTGGAATTCCGGATTGTCATACATGAAATCCCTATTTGTGCTTGGTCTTTGCATATTAAATGCTTTAATTAATTAATTTTGAGTTTAATATTTTTAAATTGAATCTTAAAATTAATCCATCAGCCCAGGTACAAAAATCCAGTTCCATTATCAGTGTTTTCAACTGTTTAAAGTAGTTTATTTAGAGAGTTGCTCCCTTTTCAAACTTCAAACCACTTGTACACCATAAGAGTTACCTTTCCTGTGTTTACTGTATACTTTTACAAGTGTTTTGAGGTGTGTTGGATGTATTTTAATACTTTTTTGTAGGTGTTTTCACTTGCATTCTGATTCCAAGGCCAAAAAAACCCCCCACCCAGTCTAATAGCCAGCAGCTATTATTAGCCACAAAGCCATTACTCTGCAGGCAAGCTCCATGGCAACCTGAATACCTGAATTTTAATGAAGGCATTGTAGCTCCTTTATCTCAACTAATACCACCCCTCTGACAAGGATGAGCTATCAAAGACAGAGATGATCTATCAAAGGGAAAGCACCAATCGCTTTGGACCGAAGGGGCAGGCTGTGGGCGGACTGGGGGCAGAGCAAAAACTATAAAAAGGACGAAGCGGAGAGGCGGGGCCTCTTTTCCCCTCTTGCTTTCTGCAGGCCAGCTGTGGTAGAGGTTGGTGCTCGGCATTCAAAGCCTTACCCCTTTTAAGGGGCCTTTAGTAATATTTTTAAAGTCAGCCCAGCACTGCAAGTTCTTTTTCTCTTCCTGAGGTCTAGTGCTGTCTCAGCCAGAAGATCTCAAATCCCTGCGCTCCTGGGGCATACCATCTATTGAGCCATAGGATCCCAAATTTTTATATTTTTCTAATTTCTGTAATTTTTCAATTTTTCTGTTTTCAATAAATTAATCTTTTTAACAGTTGTCTCATTTCACACAGGATTTTCTCCCTTTTCCACTGGACTGCTTTCAACCTCGGAGCATATCGAGAGGACTTTCCATCGGGCGCAGAGGGCCTGGCCCTGGCCCAAGCCCCAGCTCCGAGGAGACCAAAGGGAGGACTCTAACACTTTTTCCCAGGTTTTTCCTCCACAGTGAGAGATTTTATTATTTAGCCTTATTTTCCTTTTCCCGTGTGTTTGCTAAATAAATAGTTTTATCTCCTTCACTTTCCTTCGAGGAAAATTTATTTTTTCCCAAACCTGGGGGGGGAAGGGGTGGTTGTGCCTTCTCTCAGAGGATATATTTCTAAATTTGGCCAAACCGGAACAAATTTAGTGGCGCCCAACTGCGTGCCTCGAAGGAAAGTGAAAAAAACTGTAGCAATTACATTTTGGTTTGAATTTACTTATTCTGTGTTGGGGTAAAGTAATCACCATGTTGGTTGAGTTCATAATGGCTCTCTGGCTTGATGTACTCATGTCTTTTTGGTCCTTAGGCTTCATTGAGGTACTGGGGTTTTTTTTGGTCCCTAGGGTTGTGTGCCTATCCACAACTTGCTCCAATCTTGTCCCTGATATGTAAATTTTACAGAGCAGGGAGACGAATCAGGATTTCTATCTTCTTGTGCTCGGTGATAATGATTTATAAGAAGTTAACAGAGGTACAGGCAGCTGTTCAAAGTGTGTATGATAAGTGGTATCTCCGTCCTAACACCAGTCCTAGCTTCAGTAGCCTGTTTTGGGAATTTATTAGTAATTGCACCCAGATTGTTAGAGGAGGATGAGACGGGGTTTCCCTTCCCTTTAAATTTGATAGGTTATCTTTTGAGAATGTTCAGTTTCCCCTGGATGTTAAAAAGACCACCCTCCTGGTATTTAATCTGGTAATCTTCCTCTATGTGGTTCGCAGCTTGTCTAGAATGAGAGCTCAGATTTCCAGGGTAACTGATGAGACACCTGACTCAGAGGTGGAACATCCTGAGTGGTGTGGGGAATGGGAGGATATGGGCCAAATCTTGAAGAAATTCTCTGACCCAATGGTTTGCAATTTCCCCCCGAACAAGTTCAGAAACCAGCTGAGGTGGCAAAATATCTGAAAGAGAAATACAAGGACAATTCTAATGAGAACAAGCTCCTTGCAATATGTTGGGCTTTGGCATATGCCTATCGCACACTGCAGCAGGTAATGGTAGAGAGGCAGGAAGATAAATCAGCAAAGCCTGCAGACACCCCAGTCACTCAGGCTGCAGATAAACCAGCCAGCCCAAACCAGATGGAGAGTCTAAGCCACTGACAGTGGCTCCTGTCACGAGGAAAAAGCACACAACCAAAACTGATCGCCCAGTGAAAGATGATGATGATGCAGGGGAAGGGACCTCAAAGAATGCAGGGGAAGGAACCTCAAAACCACCAACGGACTCAGGCACAGAAACCATTACTGAGTCCATGTCCATAAAGGACCTTCGCAGCCTAAGAAAGGATTACACCTGACGGTCCGATGAATCCATAATAAGTTGGATGGTCCGTATTTGGGATGCAGCAGGTGATGATGTGATGCTGGACAGTGCTGAAGCGAGGCATTTGGGATCCCTGTCACATGATCCAGTGATCGCCCAAGTGATGAAAAGAGAGGCTGACTCTACCAGTCTCTGGAGACGGATTTTGACAGGCGTGGCTGAAAGATATATGTGCGGAGATGATCTCTACATGCAGCAAACCCCGTGGAAGACCATAGAACAAGGGATCCAGCTCCTGAGAGAACTAGGGGTGGTAGAGGTTATCTTCGCAAATGACCCAGGATTGAGAAGTCCAGACTGGGCCAGAGTTATTCCATATATGTGGCGAAAACTCATACAACTTGGGACACCAGAATACGCTTCTGATTTAGCAATAATGAAACCGGACTATGGTGCAAATGAGACTGTGAAGGATATGGCAGTGAAGCTCCGAGCATATGCAGACTCTGTGCATGGCCCAACACATGCAAGAATCGCAGCTGTGGAAACATGTATGCAGAAAATGGAAGATAAGATGTAAAGGAATCACCAAGAGATTAAAGAGTGCCTTCTCCGCGGACGTTCCCCAAAGAGAAGGTACATCCCACGAAGTGAGCGGTGGAATTTCCTGTGTGACAGTGGGGAAAACATGAGGAAGTGGGGTGGACAACCCACTTCTGCTCTGGCAGCACAAGTGCATGAATTGAAGGAGCGCAAGTCTCAGAAAGGAAGTTCTACCAAAAAGGAAGTATCTCCAGTTGCCTGTAGCCAAACTGCCGGGAAAGGATGGAAAAGACGATGGCATGTCCAGTTCCCATGAAGGAACCTCTAAGATACAGGCCCAGGGAAAGAAGGATAACCAGGCATAGAGGGGCCCTACCTCTAGCCAGGTAGAGGCCAGGGAAAACCGTGTTTTTTGGACTGTGTGGATTTGTTGGCCTGGTACATCAGAACCACAAAAATATGATGCCTTGGTTGACACTGGTGCGCAGTGTACAATAATCCCATCACAGCATGTGGGGGTAGAATCTGTTTCTATTTCTGGTGTAACAGGTGGATCACAAAATTTGACCTAGGTGGAAGCTGAGGTGAGCCTGACTGGAAATGAGTGGAAGAGACATCTCATTGTGACTGGCCCAGAGGCCCCATGCATTTTGGGCATAGACTTCCTCCAGAACGGGTATTTTACAGGCCCAAAGGGACTCAGGTGGGCTTTTGGAATAGCTGCTGTGGAGACAGAGGGCATTAAGCAATTGAACACTTTGCCTGGACTATCAGAGAACCCATCTGCAGTTGGCCTTCTGAAGGTGGAAGAACAAAGAGTACCAATTGCTACCTCAACAGTGCATCGTTGACAGTACCGGACAACTCGGGATGCTGTGATTCCCATCCACAAGATGATCCGTGAGCTGGAGAGCCAAGGGGTGGTCAGCAAGACCCACTCACCCTTCAGTAGTCCCATTTGGCCTGTGCACAAGTCTGACGGGAAATGGAGATTGACTGTGGACTATTGTGGCTTGAATGAAGTGACTCCACCATTGAGTGCTGCTGTGCCGGACATGTTGGAGCTCCAGTATGAGCTGAAGTCCAAAGCAGCAAAGTGGTACGCCACTATTGACATTGCCAATGCATTTTTCTCCATTCCTCTGGCAGCAGAGTGCAGGCCTCAGTTTGCCTTCACCTGGAGGGGCGTGCAGTACACCTGGAATCAATTGCCCCATGGGTGGAAGCACAGTCCCACCATCTGCCATGGACTGATCCAGACTGCACTAGAAAAGGGTGAGGCTCCAGAACATTTGCAGTACATTAATGACATCATTGTGTGGGGGAACACCGCAACAGAAGTGTTTGAGAAAGGAGAGAAAGTTATCCGGATTCTCCTGGAAGCTGGCTTTGCCATCAAGAAGAGCAAAGTCAAGGGACCTGCCCGAGAGATCCAGATCCTGGGAGTAAAGTGGCAAGATGGACGACGTCAGATTCCCACTGAGGTCATCGATAAGATTAAAGCAATGTCTCCGCCGACCAACGACAAGGAAACACAAGCTTTCCTAGGTGCCATAGGTTTCTGGAGAATGCACATTCCCAAGCACAGCCAGATCATGAGCCTTCTCTACCTGGTTACCCGCAAGAAGAATGATTTCCACTGGGGCCCTGAACAGAAACAAGCCTTCGCCCAGATCAAGCAGGAAATTGCTCATGCTGTAGCCCTTGGCCCAGTTAGGACAGGACCCGAAGTGAAGAATGTGCTCTATTCTTCAGCCGGAAGCCATGGCCTGTCCTGGAGCCTTTGGCAGAAGGTGTCTGGTGAGACTCGAGGTCGACCACTGGGATTTTGGAGCCGAAGCTACAGAGGGTCTGAAGCCAACTACACCCCAACAGTGAAGGAAATCTTGGCAGCCTATGAAGGAATCCAAGCTGCCTCAGAGGTAATCTGCACTGAAGCACAACTCCTCCTGGCACCCCAACTACCAGTACTGGGGTGGATGTTCAAAGCAGAGGTTCCCTCTACCTACCACGCCACCAATGCCACATGGAGCAAATGGATTGCTCTCATCACACAGTGCGCCCGTATCGGAAAACTGAATCGCCCTGGGATTTTGGAAATAATCACAAACTGGCCTGAAGGTGAAAACTTTGGTCTCGCTGATGAAGAAGAACAAGTGACACGTGCTGAAGAAGCTCCACCATACAACCAACTGCCATCAGAAGACACTACGCTCTTTTCACCGACGGTTCTTGTCGCATCGTAGGGATGAAACTAAAGTGGAAAGCAGCTGTCTGGAGTCCCACACGACGGGTTGCAGAAGCTACTGAAGGGAGAAGGTGGATCAAGCCAACTCGCTGAACTCAAAGCTGTTCAAATAGCCCTGGACATTGCTGAAAGAGAGAAGTGGCCAAAGCTCTACCTCTACACTGATTCATGGATGGTAGCCAATGCTCTATGGGGATGGTTGGAAAAGTGGGAAAAAGCTAATTGGCAGCATAGGGGAAAACAAATCTGGGCTGCTGACGAGTGGAAAAACATCGCTGCCCGAGTAAGAAAGGAGGTTGTGAAAGTCCGTCATGTAGATGCCCATGTCCCCAAGAGTAGGGCTGATGAAGAACACCAAAACAACAAGCAGATCGATCAAGTCATCAAAGATAGAAGTGTCACAGGTAGACTTGGACTGGAAACACAAGGGAGAGTTGTTCCTAGCTCGATGGGCCCATGATGCCTCGGGCCATCAGGGCAGAGATGCCACCTATAGGTGGGCATGAGATCGAGGGGTGGATCTGACCATGGACAGTATCTCCCAGGTTATCCATGATTGTGAGACATGCGCTGCGATCAAGCAGGCCAAGCAGGTGAAGCCCCTGTGGTATGGTGGGCGATGGTCCAAATACAAGTATAGGGAGGCCTGGCAGATTGATTACATCACACTGCCTCAAACCCGCCAAGGCAAGCGCTATGTGCTCTCAATGGTAGAAGCCACCACTGGATGGCTGGAGACCTACCCTGTGTCTCATGCTACTGCCCAGAAGACCATCCTGGGCCTTGAAAAGCAAGTCCTTTGGAGGCATGGCACCCCTGAGAGAATTGAATCAGACAATGGGACTCATTTTAAGAATAGCCTTATCAATACCTGGGCTAGGGAACATGGCATTGAGTGGGTATACCCTATCCCTTACCATGCACCAGCTGCAGGCAAAGTGGAACGGTGCAATGGATTGTTGAAAACCACCTTGAAGGCACGGGGTGGGGGAACTTTCAAAAATTGGGAACAGAATTTAGCAAAGGCCACCTGGTTAGTTAACACCTGAGGTTCCACCAATAGAGTTGGTCCAGCCCAATCTGAATCCCTGCATACAGTAGATGGAGATAAGGTCCCAGTAGTGCATGTCAGAGGTCTGTTAGGAAAGACTGTGTGGATAAATTCTGCCTCGAGTACAGACAAACCCATCCGTGGGGTTGTCTTTGCTCAGGGACCTGGTTGCACATGGTGGGTAATGCAGAAAGATGGAACAACATGTGTACCACAGGGAGATCTGATTGTTGTGTGAAAACCACCTGTAGTGTGAAATGCCAGTATACCCCTGCTTCCGGATTGTCACTGTCACTGTTCATACATTGCTGTGTATATATGTATCAATGTGTGCATAGAATTAGAATATCTTAGTTTGGACATTGAGCCGCCAATATGGGATAAGGGGTGGAATGTCTTGGGGTGACTTTATGATGTGTATCCCATATCGCTGCCCTATGCCCAGAAATTAATTTCGGTGTCTTTCTATGCCTCTAAACTGAGCCTGAGAGGGGGAAGGAAAGAAACTGAGCAAAACTTTTTCAAAGCAGTTTGCAGCTTGTTCAAGGTCACACAGAGATAGCAGGTTTTTTCCCCCCCCCAGCTGTGGCAGGGGAGCGAGGAAGCACCCAGCTTGCTGCTTTCCAGTCAGCTTTTGGCCAGTTGTTTCAGTTTCTTGTTCTCCGGAGAGAGACTGAGAGCTGGATTTTGCTTTTCCTTCTCTGGAATTGCAGATTTTCTCCCTTTTCTACTGGACTGCTTTCAACCTCAGAGCACATCGGGAGGACTTTCCATCGGGCACAGAGGTCCTGGCCCTGGCCCAAGCCCCAGCTCCGAGGAGACCAAAGGGAGGACTCTAACACTTTCCCAGGTTTTTCCTCCACAGCAAAACATTTTATTATTTAGCCTTATTTTCCTTTTCCCGTGTATTTGGTAAATAAATAGTTTTTATCTCACTTTCCTTCGAGGAAAATTTATTTTTTCCCGAACCTGGGGGGGGGAAGGGGTGGTTGTGCCTTCTCTCAGAGGATATATTTCTAAATTTGGCCAAACCGGAACAACCCCCCTGCTCTGGGTTCCCCAGGAGATCTCAGAGGTGAGGTCTTTTTCCCCATATGGGCCACCAATTGTGAAAAACGAGGTTCACTCTTTGTAAAATTTTAAAAGTGTTTAATAAAAGGGGCAATTAGGAGATTGTAGCAAAAAGGATATTATGGCCGGGCGCTTTGTCAGAGAGCCAAAAGCACACCTCTACATCCAAAAGATTGTGTTTAAAAGTACATCTCTTATTGAATATTCATCACAATCATACATGATTCATAAATTCTTTGGAGTTTCTATGTATCATCCCATCAGCCTTATCTTCCTCCTTGGCTCCATTATGTCTCTGCTCCCTCCATAAATTCTCCTCTCTGGTTTCGGGTTTTCTTCTTCTCTGATAAGATACTCCAGGAATGTGAAGACTTTCTCTGCCTATCTTTTCTAAATTGACTACATAAACAATAGACATTCTATGTCATGTATTACATTACAGAACCTAGGTAAAGTTTTTCTAACATTATGTAACATGCGAAAAGCCAACGTCACAATATATTCATAACAAAGGGAAAAAATCATTAACTGACTCTTGAATAGTATAAGCTGCTATCTGTGCCTCTATTGCAGACCGAACTGCCCTCCTCACCATGCCTTCCTCAGTTCTATCAAGAAGAGTGTCCATGATGGCCTCTAAATCGTTCCAATCTGGATTTTGCAACTTAATGGCTCTTTCTACAAAATTAGCTACTTTTTCTGGATTGTCTCTATACTCCCCAACTGAGGCTTTCCACTGCTGTAGCTCAACAAGAGAAAAGGGAACCCTTATTAAGACAGGACCCTGGGTACCAATAGCTTGTCTCAAGGGGGCTTGTGTAACAACGTCTTTCTTTTTGGACCTGGTATGTCCAGCAACAGGGCTAGAGGCCTCTATGGCCTCCTGTGCTCTCTTTCCCCTTCTCTTCTGTTGGGGTTTTAAGAGGTCTAGTTTTTTTCTGTTAAAGGAATTTTCCCCCATTCTAAGATGACAAATCGCTGGGTGCTTAAGGAAAGACAAAAGAGCTGCCCAGTGGAGGTGGGGTGGGCCTGGCTACTCCTTTGTTTCACCTGGGTGTGGGGTCAGTTCGCTCTCCGCGTTCGGAGAGAGAAGCTGCAGAGAGAGAAGCTGCTGGTTCTTTTCAGCCGTTCTTCCTTTTTCTGCGGAGAAAGATCCCAAGTTCCCCGGCCCACCTTCCCTAACCCGCTGGAGGCTGGGCTGTGGCCGCCCTGACCCGCCACTGATTCGAGCCCTCGCTGCGTTGTAGCCGTGCTCGCCCTGCCTGCCTAGACCTCTGAGGGGTTTCCCGCTTGGATACATCGCGTCTGCCACCCGGGATTTGTGCTCATCCCTGCCACTCCAGCCTGCTGCTCCAGCCTGCCGTTCCAGCCTGCTGTTCCCGAAGGTCCAGCCAGACACTGGGGCCAGCTGCCCGGGGCTTTGTGAAGCCTTTGTTCCATCCCTCCCGGGATCCCAGGACACCAGTGCCGCGTGCTCCCCGAGCTCGCTCCGGAGCGCCCCCTGCAGCCACGGGGAAACCATCGCACCTGCCCTGCTCACCGGGAGCCGCCAGCGCCCCTGCCGGCTGCAAGCAGAACTGCAGCCTAGGGGAAAAAAGGGCCCAACAGCTGAGAAGGCTAGGACTGGGTTTGTGATTGTTTGCTGTTACTGCCATAGTTATTGTTGGTTTTTTGACTGGTTATATATATAATAGTAAAGAACTGTTATTCCTATTTCCCACATCTTTGCCTAAAAGCCCTTGATTTCAAAATTATAATAACTCGGAGGGAAGGGGTTACATCTGCCATTCCAAGGGAGGCTTCTGCCTTCCTTAGCAGACACCAGTCTTTCAAACCAAGACATCTTCCCAGTCTCAACAGATGTTTTTCCCTCAGTTTCCTCCTTTTCAGAGGGGGTTTCAGAGTCTATGTTTGCAGGTTCTCTTTTAATAGTTCTTGGCTTTGCAGTTTCCCTTCTCAAGTGTGGAGGAGAGTACAGAGGCTGAATCCACCTTTCCTTCCTCGTGGCGGCCTGTGTTGTTTTCCTGCCTCCAAGATTAGAGCTGTCCCCACCGGGTGGGAGCTGGGTCCCTTCCGGTGCCACCCCAGGAGCACCCGGGTATGCATAGGGTGCAGGCCAAACCGTTGGCCCAAAACCAGTTCCCATTTCCCCAGCGGGGGAGAGGGGAGGAGCAGACGAGAAAGGCTGGCTCCTGCCCGCACAGGCAGGGGGAATGAGAGAAGAAGCCGGGATCCCCCCTCCCCCTACCTCACCCCTGCCCTGGACCGCGGGTGGCATGGGCGCCTGCTTCCCCAGTCCTGGCAGGATAGGCGGGGGAGATGAGAGAAGGAGCTGGGATCGCCCCCCCACTGCGTCGGCCAACCCCCCCCTAAACTGCGGGAAGCGTAGGGACCCCGCCTCCACCCTGACTGTCAGGGGCTACATCCGCACCGCCCACGTAAGTTACGTCATCCCCTCGGATGAGCTAGTCCCCGCCCCCAGCCCCTCCCTGCGGCAGCGGCAGAGGCGGGGGAGGGGCCACCGCGGGCGGCGCAGGTGAGGGCCGGGGGTGCCACCACCAATGGCGATGGTGGCCAGGATTCGAACAAAGGTAGCGGAGCCGCGGCTGGACCACCCCCGCCAGCACGGGCGGCGGCAGGGCCGGAGGAGCCGCCCCCAACAGCACGAGCGGTGCGGGGGCTCCAACCCCATCCCCATCCGCAATAGCAGCGCCCGTGCGAGCCACCCTGGTAGCACCCGCGGATCCCACATTCCCGACTCCTACCGGAGGGGCATGGAGGTGGGTCGGGCCATGGCCGTGTTCGTGCAGCTGGGCAGCTCCACCAGGCAAAGGCTGCGAAAGAACTGCCTGCGACTGGGAAGGAGCGGGTCGCCGCCGTGATAGCGGTGGCGGTGGAGGCAATGGCTGCAAAGGGACGGGTTGCTGCTTCCGCGGCAGCAATGGGGGCTCGCTGGGAGCTGCTCCCGCGGGTCCCGGACTCCCCAGTTCCCGCAGAGCTATCAGTGAATCTAAATCTAATATATCTGGTTCTCTGACCCAGATTCCACTCTCTGAGGGCTCTTTACACTGTTTCTCTTGCTCTTTCCTTTCAAGACCATAACCGGCTGCTGCTCCACTGGAGTTTCATTTGATTCATAACCCTTTTGCAAGTCTGGGCGGTTTATAAGGAGTAGAAATAACTCTTCATAAAAAACCTCTTGCCATCTTTGTTCCTGGCGGATGTCAGGAAAATTAATCCACAAACACCAGACGTTTATGTCCAAAAAGGAGACAGAGGAGTCCTGTTACTTTATTCGAATAAAGGGAGAGGCCATGGGCATTTCCCATGGGGTGTCTCAAATTTTTGGAGGATGCAGCCTCCTTTTTATCCTAATTTCCCAGCCGCATTTCCCTCTCTCTTTCCTCATTGGCTGAGGTACTTGAGAGGTACAGACTTCCCGAATCGCTTAATACAGACCCCCCCTCTAATGTATACCCCCTCCCTCCCTTTTTCTTTTCCTATGGAATTTATGGTTCTTTCCATTGCTTCTTTCACCTCTCAGTATCTATCTTTACCTATCAGCAAACCCACAGTTTGTTTGTAAAGACACCTCCTTCTCATTCCTTTCAATTCCTCCTCTTCTTATTTTATCAATAATTGTCTTTACAAACCTTAGCTATCATTGATGTAACTTTCTGTTCCTGGGTCTTTTTTTGTTTTGCAATTATTTGCAGTGACATCATTTTCTGTCCTTTTGTAGCCTTTTCTGGGTCTGTAGGCATGGCTACTACTTGCATCCCTTTGATCATGTTGAATAAGTTGCATTAAACAAGGGATCATGCATTGTAAAAAGATTAGAGTTGCTACAGCACATAAGAGGGGGAAAAAGCATTCGTTTAACTCATAGTCCACCAGGTAACCATGAAAACATGTCCCATTCCCATCCTTTCCACGTGTGAACTGGTACATGGGCTAACTTTCTTATCCCTTTTGTTATTTGTTTCACCACTTTTCCATTGTCATCTATTTGCAAACAGCAGTTTGAGTCATTTAATTTTCCACACACTCCCCCTTCTTCTGCTAATAGATAATCTAATACCATCCAATATTGAAATATTGCATTCCTCATCTGAGTGGATTGGTCAGCAAGAAGGTCAAGAGCTGTAGCTGTCTTATTGGTTATTATTTCAAAGACAGCTTATAACCTAATTATCCGATTTAAATTATAAATTACTAATTTTCTCCGTTTCCAAACTCTTGAGTCCTCACACGCGGGCACCAGTTATTAATTTTCTCTTTTTATTGTTTCTTTTCTTCTTTGCCTCTGTTTCGTTAGTTCTTTTACTCAGAGTTCAAATTAAAATGCAGGAGACCAGGAGTTTAACTTGGGACTTAGATGTTTATTATATCTTATCTATAATAAAGCTGCAGAGAGTGTGCCTCTAAGTTAACAAGGTGGAAAATGGCTGTGAGTTCTAACTTCCAAGGCCTTTTAAGGTCCAAATCACCCAATTATTGAATGCCAAATAATTTGGTTTTACTTATAATCCAATAACTAACTATTCATGATCTGCACTGCGAGTTTTTTGACCCAATACCAGAACATCTAGATTTGTGAAGAAGAAAGCAGAAAGGAAGAAGAACAAATCCACACCCCAAATCCTCCATATTATTACATATATCCCATAAACTTAATTTTTCTAAACCCAGGGTTCCAACAATAAATAGCTTCTCTGGTACCTGATATTAATTCATTAGGATTCCAAGTGGCTGGTCCATAGTGTTGTATGATTTGCTCAGGTGGCCATCTTTTATTCCACTTTTGGGTGCTCCCTCCAGCCAGGGATGCATCAGTTGACCACTTTTCTCTGATTAGATCATCATATACCTTGATTCCTAACTGATTTCCCTGAACGTGTGGTAGCAAAAAGAACAACGGTTTAATATATCCTACATAACATACCCTGACCAGTTTGGAGGTAACCTGCAATAAGCATGTTGGTCGCAAATCCAATAACGCCCTTTTAAAGCCCAAGTCCCGTTGGCAAAGGGGCCTTCCCAATTTTCATCATCAATTGGTGTGTCAAAATACAGCTTGCTTTCTGGGCTTAATGGTCCTCCAACAATAGTTGCCCCACCATAAGAATCACAATATTTGCATTTCCAAGCTCCCACATGAGGTTTCCACCTGCAGTTACATCCCAGATCTGTTTTGTTGGATCTGGACCAGAACTTATTAAAAAGGGTTCGAGTCCCATTCCGGTGTTGTTACTTCCACTGATAGTCATAGACAACATGTGTCCTACTTGTGGAATTATCTCGGGGGCAGCTTAAAAATAAGTGGTCAAAAAATCTGTCCTTCCCCACTGCTTTACAGCTTTCAAAATCCTTTCGGTAATTATGGTAGGAACACCTTACCAAGCTACCATGAGTGAGTTTAACATGCATTTGATTCCATCTGCCTCGATATTTGGAACAATTGTAAGGACGACAGTTGGGAGTCCAACAATCTAAACTCAAAGATAAAGTCCAGTCACAAACACTTTTTCCCACTAATACGCCTCCTGTTCTATTTAGACAATGAATGCCTCTTTCAGAAGAATGAAGCCACCATGGACTTCCTTCCTCATCGAAAAATCCCATCCCATTATGGACCTCACTCAGGGTGCTGACCCACCATTTAGTTTTGACTGGGCTAGCCACCCACGGCCAGTTTTCAGATACTCCTGGTTCTCCGCAGACCCAACAATTGCTAAGGTGTCTTGGGGTGACTTTATGATGTGTCTCCCATGTCGCTGCCCTATGCCCAGAAATTAACTTTGTGCCTTTCTATGCCTCTAAACTGAGCCTGAGAGGGGGAAGGAAAGAAACTGACCAAAATTTTTCAAAGCAGTTTGCAGCTTGTTCAAGGTCACACAGAGATAGCGGTTTTTTTCCAGATACGGCAGGGGAGGGAGGAGGCACCCGGCTTGCTACTTTTCCAGTCAGTTTTTGGCGAGTTGTTCAGCTTCTTTTTCTCCGGAGAGAGACTGAGAGTTGAAATTTTTTTTTTCCCTTCCCTGGAATTTCAGATTTTCTCCCTTTTCCACTGGACTGCTTCAATATTAGAACACATCAGGAGGACTTTCCACCAAGCGCAGAGGGCCTGGCCCTGGGCCAAGCCCCAGCTCCGAGGAGACCAAAAGGAGGACTCGAACAGTTTCCCAGGTTTTTTCTCCACAGCGAGAGATTTTATTATTTAGCCTTATTTTCCTTTTCCCGTGTGTTTGGTAAATAAATAGTTTTATCTCCTTCACTTTCCTTCGAGGAAAATTTATTTTTCCCCGAAACCTGGTGGGGGAGGGGTGGTTGTACCTTCCCTCAGAGGATATATTTCTAAATTTGGCCAAACTGGAACAAATTTAGTGGCGCCCAGCTGTGTGGCTCGAAGGAAAGTGAAAAAACCTGTAGTAATTACATTTTTGGTTTGAATTTACTTATTCTGTGTTGGAGTAAAGTAGTCACCATGTTGGTTGAGTTCATAATGTCTCCCTGGCTTGATGTACTCATGTCTTTTTGGTCCTTAGGCTTCATTGAGGTACTAGTGCTTTTTTGGTCCCTAGGGTTGTTTGCCTATCCACAACTTGCTTCAATCTTGTCCCTGATATGTAAATTTTACAGAGCAGGGAGATGAATCAGGATTTCTATCTTGCTGTGCTAGGTGATAATGATTTATAAGAAGTTAACAGAGGTACAGGCAGCTGTTCAAAGTGTGTATGATAAGTGGTATCTCCGTCCTAACCCCAGTCCTAGCTTCAGTAGCCTGTTTTGGGAATTTATTAGTAATTGAACCCAGATTGTGAGAAGAGGATGAGACGGGGTTTCCCTTCCCTTTAAATTTGATAGGTTTTTGAGAATGTTCAGTATCCCTGGATGTTAGAGACCACTCTCCTGGTATTTAATCTGGTAATCTTCCTCTATGTGGTTCGCAGCTTGTCTAGAATGAGAGCTCAGATTTCCAGGGTAACTGATGAGACACCTGACTCAGAGGTGGAACATCCTGAGTGGTGTGGGGAATGGGAGGATATGGGCCAAATCTTGAAGAAATTCTCTGACCCAATGGTTTGCAATTTCCCCCCTGAACAAGTTCAGAAACCAGCTGAGGTGGCAAAATATCTGAAAGAGAAATACAAGGACAATTCTAATGAGAACAAGCTCCTTGCAATATGTTGGGCTTTGGCATATGCCTATCGCACACTGCAGCAGGTAATGGTAGAGAGGCAGGAAGATAAATCAGCAAAGCCTGCAGACACCCCAGTCACTCAGGCTGCAGATAAACCAGAGAGCAAGTCCAAACCAGATGGAGAGTCTAAGCCACAGACAGTGGCTCCTGTCACGAGGAAAAAGCACACAACCAAAACTGATCGCCCAGTGAAAGATGATGATGATGATGCAGGGGAAGGAACCTCAAAGCCATCAACTGACTCAGGCACAGAAACCATTACTGAGTCATTGTCCATAAAGGACCTTCACAGCCTAAGAAAGGATTGCACCCGACGGTCTGATGAATCCATAATAAGTTGGATGGTCCGTATTTGGGATGCGGCAGGTGATGGTGTAATGCTGGACGGTGCTGAAGCGAGGCATTTGGGATCCCTGTCACGTGATCCAGTGATTGACCAAGCAATGAAAAGGGAGGCTGACTCTACCAGTCTCTGGAGACGGGTTTTGACAGGCGTGATTGAAAGATATATGTGCAGAGATGATCTCTACATGCAGCAAACCCAGTGGAAGACCATAGAACAAGGGATCCAGTTCCTGAGAGAACTGGGGGTGGTAGAGGTTGTCTTCAAAAATGACCCAGGATTGAGGAGCCCAGACCGGGCCAGAGTCATTCCATATATGTGGCGAAAACTCATACAACTTGGGCCACAAGAATATGTTTCTACATTAGCAATAATGAAACCAGACTACGCTGTGAATGAGACTGTGCAGGATATGGCAGTGAAGCTCCAAGCATATGCAGACTCTGTACATACAAGAATCGCACCTGTGGAAACACATGTGCAAAAAATGGAAGATAAGATGGAGAAGAATCACCAGGAGATTAAAGAGTGCTTATCCAAATATCGACAGTACAGATCGGAGATTCTGATACCAAAAGCGGACGTTCCCCAGAGAGAAGGTACATCCCACGAAGTGAGCTGTGGAAATTCCTGCATGACAGTGGGGAAGATGTGAAGAGGTGGGGTGAACAACCCACCTCTGCTCTGGCAGCACAAGTGCGTGAATTGAAGGAGCGCAAGTTTCAGAAAGGAAGTTCTACCAAAAAGGAAGTAGCTCCAGTTGCCTGTAGCCAAACTGCCAGAAATGATGGAAAAGACGATGACATGTCTGATAGCCTTGAAGGACCCTCTAAGATGCAGGCCCAGGGAAAGAAGGATAACCAGGCATAGAGGGGCCCTGCCTCTAGCCAGGGAGAGGGCAGGGAAAACCGTGTTTTTTGGACTGTGTGGATTTGTTGGCCTGGAACATCAGAACCACAAAAATTTGATGCCTTGGTTGACACTGGTGACCAGTGTACAATAATCCCATCACAGTATGTGGGGGTAGAATCTGTTTCTACTTCTGGTGTAACAGGTGGATCACAAAATTTGACCTTGGTGAAAGCTGAGGTGAGCCTGACCGGAAATGAGTGGAAGAAACATCTCATTGTGACTGGCCCAGAGGCCCCGTGTATTTTGGGCATAGACTTCCTCTGGAACGGGTATTTTACAGGCCCAAAGGGACTCAAGTGGGCTTTTGGAATAGCTGTTGTGGAGACAGAGGGCATTACGCAATTGAACACTTTGCCTGGACTATCAGAGAACCCATCTGCAGTTGGCCTTCTGAAGGTGGAAGAACAAAGAGTACCAATTGCTACGTCAACAGTGCATTCCCAACAGTACCGGACAACTCGGAATGCTGTGATTCCCATCCACAAGATGATCCATGAGCTGGAGAGCCAAGGGGTGGTCAGCAAGACCCACTCACCCTTCAGTAGTCCCATTTGGCCTGTGCACAAGTCTGACGGGAAATGGAGATTGACTGTGGACTATTGTGGCTTGAATGAAGTGACTCCACCATTGAGTGCTGCTGTGCCGGACATGTTGGAGCTCCAGTATGAGCTGAAGTCCAAAGCAGCAAAGTGGTATGCCACTATTGACATTGTCAATGCATTCTTCTCCATTCCTCTGTCAGCAGAGTGCAGGCCTCAGTTTGCCTTCACCTGGAGGGGCGTGCAGTACACCTGGAATCAATTGCCCCATGGGTGGAAGCACAGTCCCACCATCTGCCATGGACTGATCCAGACTGCACTAGAAAAGGGTGAGGCCCCAGAACATTTGCAGTACATTGATGACATCATTGTGTGGGGGAGCACCACAACAAAAGTGTTTGAGAAAGGAGAGAAAATCATCCAAATTCTCCTGGAAGCTGGTTTTGCCATCAAGAAGAGCAAAGTCAAGGGACCTGCTCAAGAGATCCAGTTCCTGGGAATGAAATGGCAAGATGGACGATGTCAGATTCCCACTAAGGTCACCAACAAGGTCACAGCGATGTCTCCACCAACCAACAAGAAGGAGACACAAGCTTTCCTAGGTGCCAGAGGCTTTTGGAGGATGCATATTCCTGAGTATAGCCAGATTGTGAGTCCTCTCTACCTGGTTACCCGCAAGAAGAATGATTTCCTTTGGGGCCCTGAACAGCAATAATGCTTCGCCCAGATCAAGCAGGAAATTGCTCACGCTGTAGCCCTTGGCCCAGTTAGGACAGGACCCAAAGTGAAGAATGTGCTCTACTCTGCGGCTGGGAGCCATGGTCTGTCCTGGAGCCTTTGGCAGAAGGTGCCTGGTGAGACTTGAGGTCAACCACTGGGATTTTGGAGCCGAAGCTACAGAGGGTCTGAAGCCAACTACACTCCCACAGAGAAGGAAATCTTGGCAGCCTATGAAGGAATCCAAGCTGCCTCAGAGGTAATCTGCACTGAAGCACAACTCTTCTTGCCTCCCCGACTACCGGTGCTGGGGTGGATGTTCAAAGCAAAGTTTCCCTCTACACACCATGCCACCAATGCCACATGGAGCAAATGGATTGCTCTCATCACACAGCACGCCTGTATCGGAAACTGGAATTGCCCTAGGATTTTGGAAATAATCACAAATTGGCCTGAAGGTGAAAACTTTGGTCTCACGGATGAAGAGGAACAAGAACAAGTGATGCATGCTGAAGAAGTTCCACCATACAACCAACTACCATCAGAAGACACATGCTATGCTCTTTTCACCGACGGTTCTTGTCACATCGTAGGAATGAAACGAAAGTGGAAACCAGCCGTCTGGAGTCCCACACAACGGGTTGCAGAAGCTACTGAAGGAGAAGGTGGATCAAGCCAACTCGCTGAACTCAAAGCTGTTCAGCTCGCCCTGGACATTGCTGAAAGAGAGAAGTGGCCAAAGCTTTACCTCTACACTGATTCATGGATGGTAGCCAATGCTCTATGGGGATGGCTGGAAAAGTGGGAAAAGCTAATTGGCAGCGTAGGGGAAAACCAATCTGGGCTGCTGAAGAGTGGAAAAACATCGCTGCCCGAGTAAGAAAGCTGGTTGTGAAAGTCCGCCATGTAGATGCCCATGTCCCCAAGAGTAGGGCTAAGGAAGTACACCAAAACAACAAGCAGGTCGATCAGGTCATCAAAGATTGAAGTGTCACAGATAGATTTGGACTGGAAACACAAGGGAGAGTTGTTCCTA
Organism: Coloeus monedula; assembly: GCF_965178545.1. Taxonomy (NCBI): domain Eukaryota; kingdom Metazoa; phylum Chordata; class Aves; order Passeriformes; family Corvidae; genus Coloeus; species Coloeus monedula. Next base: position 6,826,952 of record NC_138821.1, on the reverse strand, counting down.
GCTCGATGGGCCCATGATGCCTCAGGTCATCAAGGCAGAGATGCCACCTATAGGTGGGCATGAGATCGAGGGGTGGATCTAACCATGGACAGTATCTCCCAGGTGATCCATGATTGTGAGACATGCGCTGCGATCAAGCAGGCCAAGCGGGTGAAGCCCCTGTGGTATGGTGGGTGATGGTCCAAATACAAGTATGGGGAGGCCTGGCAGATTGATTACATCACACTGCCTCAAACCCGCCAAGGCAACGCTATGTGCTCTCAATGGTAGAAGCCACCACTGGATGGCTGGAGACCTACCCTGTGTCTCATGCTACAGCCCGAAACACCATCCTGGGCCTTGAAAAGCAAGTCCTTTGGAGGCATGTCACCCCTGAGAGAATTGAATCAGACAATGAGACTCATTTTAAGAATAGCCTTATCAACACCTGGGCTACAGAACATGGCATTGAGTGGGTGTACCATATCCCTTACCATGCACCAGCTGCAGGCAAAGTGGAACGGTGCAATGGATTGTTGAAAACCACTTTGAAGGCACTGGGTGGGGGAACTTTCAAAAATTGGGAACAGAATTTAGCAAAGGCTACCTGGTTAGTTAACACCCGAGGTTCCACCAATAGAGCTGGTCCAGCCCAATCTGAATCCCTGCATACAACAGATGGAGATAAGGTCCCAGTAGTGCATGTCAGAGGTCTGTTAGGAAAAACTGTGTGGATGAATTCTGCCTCGAGTACAGACAAACCCATCCGTGGGGTTGTTTTTGCTCAGGGACCTGGTTGCACATGGTGGGTAATGCAGAAAGATGGAACAACACATTGTGTACCACAGGGAGATCTGATTGTTGGGTGAAAACCATCTGTAATGTGAAATGCCTGTATACCAATGCTTGCTGAGGGTCACTGTTTGTACACAGCTGTGTATATATATATGTATGTATTGATGTGCGTGTGTAGAGTTAGAATATCTTAGTTTGGGCATTTAGCCAACGATATGGGATAAGAGATGGAATGTCTTGGGGTGACTTTATGATGTGTATCCCATATCGCTGCCTATGCCCAGAAATTAACTTTGTGTCTTTCTATGCCTCTAAACTGAGCCTGAGAGGGGGAAGGAAAGAAACTGAGCAAAACTTTTTCAAAGCAGTTTGCAGCTTGTTCAAGGTCACACACAGATAGCGTTTTTTTCCAGCTGCGGCAGGGGAGGGAGGAGGCACCCGGCTTGCTACTTTTCCAGTCAGATTTTGGCCAGTTTTTCAGCTTCTTTTTGTCCGGAGAGTGACTGAGAGTTGAATTTTCTTTTTCCCTTCCCTGGAATTTCAGATTTTCTCCCTTTTCCACTGGACTGCTTCAATATCAGAACACATCAGGAGGACTTTCCACCAAGCGCAGAGGGCCTGGCCCTGGGCCAAGCCCCAGCTCCAAGGAGACCAAAGGGAGGACTCTAACACTTTCCCAGGTTTTTTCTCCACAGCGAGAGATTTTATTATTTAGCATTATTTTCCTTCTCCTGTGTGTTTGGTAAATAAATAGTTTTATCTCCTTCACTTTCCTTCGAGGAAAGTTTATTTTTCCCCGAACCTGGTGGGGGAGGGGTGGTTGTGCCTTCCCTCAGAGGATATATTTCTAAATTTGGCCAAACTGGAACATAAGGTTAAAGGGATTTTTTACTTCTTCTCCTAGGATTAAAAAACAATTCTCCCATTTTTCGCCCAAACCTAACTGACAATATATAGGTAAGATTATTAAGAAAAACATTCTAATGGTGTAATCTAATCTCCTAATCTAATTCTCACATTGTCTTCTGCACCACCTGTGGCGAGTGAAGGCACAGAAATAGTTTAACATAAAGAAAACAATGACAGCAAGGATTATCCCCCCAGTGACTGGAGATCCGAGAGGAGGGATGCCCATACAGACTATTTCAGCAGACGGTCTGTGGGTAGGCATGCGAGGCTTCCCCCGATGTCGACGCACTGGCTACTGCTCTGGTCCACTCCTGCAGAGTGTCAGTCGCGGCCTCCCCTCCTTCTCCTCCAGCTGAGATGTCCAAATCTCCGGGACTTCAGAGACCTTGACCTGAGTGTGATGGGTCCACCCGTGTTCAGCTGTCTTGGCAGCTGTTTCTGTGGTCAGTAACACTTGGAAAGGTCCACGCCACTTCGCCACCAGTGGTGCTTCTTTCCACTCCTTAACTAGGACCCAGTCTCCTGGTTGGATGTTATGAAAAGCAAAGTCCAAAGGCAGGGTCTGTGCCAGCTGAGCTTCCTGTCAAAGAGATTTCACAAGAGACAGTATCCTGGCCACATATGGTTTTAAATATACATCACTTATTTCCACCTGGCATCTTTGGAAAGGACATACAGCTAAAGGCCTCCCTCCCCTGCCAATTTTCTTTGTAACCCTGTTATTGGTTTTAGCACAAATCAAACAACCCTCAATAGCTCGCTTTGCCAGACCAAAAAGACCCACAGCAACATATGTTTTGAGGAAGGCTTCTGCTAATCCTTGAAAGCCCCAATGACTCCCTTCATGAAGTTGTTTTAATAACTGTAAGGCCAGAGCTTTTGGTATCCACTGCTTATCATCCCTTGTAAACCAATTATCCCCTTTCCTCTGCCCCATTCTTTTTCATTATTTCAAGCTCCTCTGGTGGAAAAGACAGTTTCTCTGGCAGCGGTGGGGTTACTGGGAACAAGGGGAGGATTTTAGAGATTTCTGACAACAGTGCAGCTTTCTGAGCTTCTTCATCAGCCAGTCGGTTATCTATTGCCTCCTCTGAGCACCCTGCCTGGTCCCCTACAGTGTATAATTGCCACCCTTTTTGGTAAATTCACCACCTCCAATATGCGAGAAATTAAGTTCTCATGAGCTAATGTTTTTCCCCTGCAGGTTAATAAACCTCTTTCTTCCCGTAGTTTCCCAAATGCATGTATCACCCCATATGCATATTTAGAATCAGTAAAAATATTCACTATCTTGTCCCAGTATAATTCACAGGGTCTCACAAGCGTACACAGCTCCGCTGTCTGAGCTGACCATGTGGGTGGCAACCTTCCCCCTTCTTTTAATTCCTTTCCATTAACGCGTATCCTGTAAATCGATTCCCTTCTATCACCCTTGAAGACCCATCAATAAACACATTTTTCTCCCTCAGGCCAGGGAGTGTCTGGTAAATCTTCCCTAGCCCGGGTCTGGAGATCTATCACCTGAATGCCGTCATGGGTTTCTTCCTGGCCCCCCTCTCCAGGCCCATTCAGACAGGAGGCTGGGTTAAACCCTTCCCTACTTTTCAATTCTAAATCCTCCTGTTCCATTAAACAAGATTCATACTGTAATAACTGACCGCTGGTCATCCACTTAGAGGGTCTTTCAGTTAACAAAGCTTTAACTTGAAGTGAAACTTTAACAATCAGATATCCTCCCCTTGTCAGTTTATGGGCGTCAGTTACCATCAAGGCGGTGGCTGCACAATTCTGCAGACAATGGGGCCAGCCTCTGGCCACTGGGTCTGACAGTTTAGAAAAATAAGCAACAGGCCGCTGTGTTCCCACATGCTCTTGTATCAAAATTCCTTTAGCATGGCCCTGTATAACATCCACATATAGCTCAAACTCCTTTTCTGAGTCTGGAAGAGCTAAGACTGGGGCATTAACCAATTTATCTTTTAATTTCCTAAAGCTTTGCTCTCCTTCTGGTGTCCATACCATGACATTAGGACTGTCTTGGGTTAAAAAGTCATATAAATGTCTGGCTAAAACAGAAAAATCCTCAATCCATGCTCTGCAGTACCCCACCAACCCTAAAACTGCTGTAGCTCCTTTTTTGTCTGGGGTAATGGTACTTGTAAAATTCCTTGTATTCTTTCTGGATTAATACGCCATAACCCTCCAGTCAAAATGTGTCCCAAATATTTAACCTTTTTCTCTACCAAATGTACCTTCTTTTCAGACACTCTAAGCTCCTTTTTAGCAAGAAAATTAAGCAGCTTCACAGTAGCCTCTTCAACCACCTTTTCCTGTTCCCCTCAAATCATCCACATACTGCAACAATGTAACTCCCGAGGGTGGAGTAAACTCTCTTAATATTTTCTGCAAGGCTTGTGTAGTGGTTTGGTCCAAAATACTCATTACTGTTTACCGTCTGTGAGATAAGAATTAGGAGAAAAGCAAAGCAGGCACCAAACTTGAAAGAATATAAAGAAGTTTATTAATAGACTTAAAAGGAGAAAAAAAAAAATCATACCACACCTTCAGAACACTTCTCCTCCCCCCACCTTTCTCCCTTCTCCCAGTGACAATGTAAAAAGACAACCCTTCAGATGTTCAGTCTGTTTACCACTTCCATAATAACCTTGTTCAGTCCATTTAGGAAGAGGAGTCTCTCTTGCCCATGCTATGAAAACATTATCACGAGACAGCCACCCAGGTTGGTTCTCTGCTCGCATGTGAGTCCCTTCCCACGACTTGCAGCTTTTCCCACAACTGCTTTCGAGGGTCCACTCTTGAAGTTTTTTGGGGTACAATTTTAAGGTTTAGCCGTTCAGAAATAAAAGTTCTTTTCACCCATCTCTGGGAACATTTCATCTCTAAGAACAGAGGCCCTTCTCCTTCCCTGGGAGCAAAGGCTCCTCCTCATCTTCATCTTTAGGACTATCTCTGGGAGCATCTCTAGGAACTGAGGTTTTCTCCTTTCCCATTTGGAGCAAAAGTCCTCATCGCTTCCATCTCTCCCTGTTCAAATTTGTCATTTAATTACAGCTGCTTCAGCATCTGCCTATCTCAGCGCAGGTGCTTTTGCTCACAAGTACAAGTTGAACGCTCCACCCCCCATGCTTTCATGAAATTACAACGGGTACTCTGATATGTCATAGCTTTACAACAGAATTTCAGCTTTAAGCATCTCCTCTTTCTCTTCCCTCAGGTTTTCAGCTCTTCACAGCACTAAAAGGGTTAATCTCATCTAGGCCTTGCAGCTGGAATGAAGCTTATTGCTGTTGGTCACATGATCTCTGCCAGAGAGCGATGCAGCTTTAGCTGAATCTTGGCAGCACTGGAGAGGGGGAGCTGGCCATCTGCCCACAGCAGGGCTGTGGGGAGGGTTCCACGGGTGGAACAGGGCCCATTAGCTCCAGGATGGCCGTGGCCCGGCCCGGCCTGGCCCGAGCAGGGCCTGGGCCAGGCCCGCTGGCCCCCGCACGCGGCCTGCAGCCACCTGTCCCAGCACCAGAAACGAGACAGAGCTGTGGGGGGGTTTTCTATTCTTAAGTGTGGGTCACAGAGGCGGTCACAACTTTAAGTGGCTTAAATAATTGTCCATATTCAAACTGGCCAGCTGACAGGTTCTATCAAGTCACAGAGGAAGCTGTAAGCACCCCTTTGCAAGAACATCACTTCTGGGACTATGCTTGCTAACCCATGGCAGCTTGCCCAAACAAAACCGGTGACTGTATATCCCTGCGAGAGGACTGTCCAGGTCAATTGTTGTTTTACCATTTTCCCTCCTCCCTCCTGTTCCCACTCAAAGGCAAAATACTGTTTGCTGTCCTCTGTAATCGGACACACCCAGAAAGCATCTTTCAAATCCAGTATTGAATAATACTGATGTGAAGAAGAGATTTGATTCAGGATGGTATAGGGATCCAGAACTGTGAGATGCCTTGCTTTGACAATTTCATTTATTATTCTTAAATCCTGCACCATTCTGTAGGTTCCATCTAGATAGGGGTGTTATAGGGAGACATACACGGTTCCAAAAAACCTGTCTTTAGCAGGGATTTAATGACAGGCTGTAACTTCTTCCTTCCCTTCTGTGAAATAGGGTATTGCTTTTAGACACCACTTGTCCTGGTTGCCTCAGAGTAATTTGGAGAGGCTCTATATTCAATTTTCCATATTTCTCTGGAGCTGCTCACAGTTCTGGGTTTATTTCAGCATAAACCTTCTCAGACATTTTACACGAAGTTACTACAATGTTAGCCTCTGTATCATTTTTCACAATACTAATTTGCATTCCCACTTTAGCCATCAAAACTCTTCTCAGTAAATTACAATCACAATTAGGAACAAACAGAAATTCCTGCATTTTGTGATACGTGAAGGGGTGAGAGACACCAACAGAGATGCAGGTGAATCTAAGGTTTATTCAGAAGCATCAGTATATATATCTTTACTTTTAAGAGCTTTTTTGGTTACAGTTTACAGACATGATAACAGTCCTACAATAAATCTGTCTTCCATTGTTCTCTCCAAGGCCATGGTAAAGGAGTGTGAAGTGTGCATAAAGCTTGTGTGTCTTATGTTGACATAGAAGTAGAAACTTGTTCATTCAGTTCTATCACAGGTGCATGCTGTGTCAGAGAGACCTTCCGCTGGTGCTGCTGGCCCTGCTGCTGTCGTTCTGTTTAACTCTTTCCGTACACCAACACCTGTTGTATTGGGTTGACCCTGAGTTGATAGACAGTCTTTAAGACCAATTACGCTTCTCACAATTTACATATTTAAACCGCACAGAAAGGCGGGACTTCCCCTTTGGTCGGAGCTCGCTGGCTGGGAGGTGGGGGCTCCGGAGCCTCCCGGCCCCGCCGGGCCGGGGCCACTGCCCCTTTCCCCCTTTCCCAACGCTGTGGCACGGACCCTGGGTGGCTGGGGGGGAACTGCCTCAGAGCCGCAGGCAGCTAAAACCAGCCATGGACTGCTCACAGCTAAAACCAGCCATGGACTGCTCACAGCTAAACCCATCCAGCGCGGCTTCTGGGGACCGGCGGGTCCCTCTCCTCTCCATGCGGAGCCGGCGGAGTCAACGGGAGCCGGCAGAGCCTCCTGTCTGCAGCCAGCACACTTCGTGCTGAACTGAAAAAGACACCACGCAGCCAGCAGCACAAAGGGAGCGAGGCTTTCCCCACCGTAAAGCCCGAACAAAAAACACCCTTCAACATGGCGGCGTCAGACTCAGAGAGAAAGAGAAGTGAGTCACATGGGACGGAGCTGGAAATGGCGACTGGGAGAAAAGAGGGCAGTGCCACGATTCTGGCGGGCAGCTTAAAAGAAACCTTCTTGCATGCCGTGGTAAGAAACTGTAATACCACAAACTGTTTGTCTCTTTAATCCATTTGAAGAACATGGGGGGATGGAGTATCTTCGTGTGCCTGTGAAGATTGTGAAGAATGCCGATGCCAGGCTTTATAGTAGTAAGAGGCTGTTAGAGACTTGTGGCGAAGAAGAGCCTTTGTGTGCAGGCCAAAAGAACTTATCCTTAAAAAGATGAATAACCCCATGTGATGGCCCATGTTTTGCAGTGTGAAGGAACTGTGAGATTTTTCATGGGAGAGATGTTCTACACACAGCAGATTGTTTGTTTCCGGGCGGATCTGCTGTTAGTGGCAGTTTGGGAACCACGTGCAACAGAAGGAAAAACCCTTTTTTTTCCCTTAAGCATAAGAGAGAGACATTTCAAGAACTGGAACACTGACTAACATCCCATGTTCTGTTATCCCTTGTGTGAGCTAGGTAAAAGGAGAGAAGTGCTGGCTGGAGGGGGGGGGGGGGGGGGGGTTTGCTTTAATTTTGTTTTGTTATTGTCTCTTTACTTTTAATTCTATTAGTAATAAAACTCTTTCATTGTATTGCAACTGTTTAAGGTTTGTGCCTGCTTTGCTTTTCTCCTAATTCTTATCTCACAGAAGGAAAACAAGTAAGTAATGAATATTTTGAACCAAAACCACTACATTTAATTGGTGTTTTCTGCCCAGTTTCGAACTCAACCCGCTACACCTGTTAACCCAAGAGCATTTCAAACCTATTCCTCACATTTACTAATAGTGGTTGAATAAAACGCACCTGCTCATCTTTTCCACTTACCCCCTGAAAAATCAAAGATTTTTTGACAATTTTCCTGCTTTGGGATAAAATTCAAGGTGGATAGAGAGGCCCCTGTGTCTACCAGGAAACACACCTCCTCTCGATCCAGACCCACTGTAAAAATTTTTAAGTGCTCCAGTGTGGTGGGTCCCTGGTATAATGGGAGCCCCTGACACTCCTAGCAATCCATCTCCATTATCCTCTGGACTTTGTCCTCCTGAGGGTCCAGCTGTCTCTGCAGACAGTCCTGCTTTCAGTGTTCTGCCCTGCAGATAGCACACTGATTCCTTCCCAACTGCTGTTTGGGTGGGCTCTCCTATGCTGAGGAGGGAATGCTTCTGCCACTTCCTTGTGCCCAACCCTGTCTCTTCTATCCCAGGGGACCCCTTGGGCCCTGTGGTTTATCCCTCTGGGGTCACAAAAACTCTGCCATCACCTTTGCCTTTGCTTTCACCTTTTCTTCATTCCTTCTTACATACACTTGCTTTACCATTCTAACCAGTTAATCCAGGGGCTTATTCTTCCCTTTCTCTGGCCCCCACCCCCACTACTGCCTGTGGGTGCTCATTCTCTCACAGCTCAAAATCATTCGTTTCTCCAGTGAACCAAACAAAATCCTTAAAAGAAAATCATAATCCTTCCATGTACAATCTGCATTTCCCAGATATTCCTTCTTCCTCCTCCTTGTGCTCACTCTCCTTACTACCCACCGTATACCAGAGCCAGTCTCTGTCCTGCTGCAGTGTCCAAATGGCTCTCCCCCCCCCCCCCCCCCCCCCCCCCCCGGTGCTCCCGGTGGGCACGGCTGGCAGCATCACAGGCGGCTGGGGCATCCCGCAGCCGCATGGGGGCTGGTGGCCATTGCCGCCCCTGCCCGGGGGTGGCAGGATCAGGCACTGCCTGGCGCTGAGCCCCGGCTGCCCCACAGCCCCCACAGGCCCCCAGCCCATGCTCCCGGTCCCTCAGCTCCGCATCCGGTCCTGCCACTCCTTGCCTCAACCATATTTCTCTACTCTCCCCTTCAAATAATTTTTTTCTCAACATATTAACACTATTTGTTCATCTCCAGTTGTCGAGACCCCTTCTTGACTCCCCTTATTGCCCCTCCTGGGCATGGATTGTCGAGACCCCTTCTTGACTTTCTCTTATTGCCCCCTTTGGGCATCTATATCCTTAATTACCTCTGGGAGAATGTGTAAACCAACTCCACGTTCTTACAAGGGATTCTTCAGAGATATTTTGGGATTGTCATCCCTTTTGCTGGGGCCCCTTCCTGGCTTTACCTTTGCTACCTTCCATGGGTGCTTTGTTTTACGTGTGCTATCCTCCATGGGTGCCCTCTCATGTTGCGGTGGCTGGGCCAGCGGCGGTGGAGGCCGAGGGGCCAAAGAGCTCCAGAGCAGGAGAGGCCCGTTGGTAGGCCAGCTCAGAAGTTTAAGATCCCCCCCTGACTCAGGGTGAGAAAGAAAGCCTCCCCCATCAGGCTTTGTGGTTCTATGCAGATTTGGTCTGTCTGGTTAGCCCGTTGGCCATACACCCCTTTTACCCCTTAAAAGGTTGTAATCCAGTAAATTCTCCCTTCCCCTTTGCCTCATTGGTTCCTGGTCCCCCACTCTGCCCCTTCCTTCTCCCCATTGGTTGTTGTTATATTACCCCACCTTCTCTCCACCCCTGTACCCTCAAACCATTGGTTACTGGTGCTCTACCCACCTCTTTTCTGTACCCCTATATAAGTTTGTCACTACCCTCAGTTCTGGTTCTTCGTCCATAGATGCCTTTGTTGTGGAGTTACAATAAATCCTTTGGAACTCTATATGAGGAGCCCCTCCTGACTCTTTGCCTCCGGTAACGCATGAGCTATCCAACTTGAGTGTGAGTGTGTGCTTTCATGCTTCCATCGGCACAGGTGTGAAAGTTGGCCTGCTAGCATGCTAAGCGGCACAGCCGGAGTGATCCCTTGCCAGGAACACTTTTAGGAAGCTGTGGCTACCTCTCCACCAGCCACCGCACAGCGTTACTCTCAGGTTTACCTGTGCTACCCTCCATGGGTGCCCTCCCAGTTTTCCTCCCCAAAGATCCCATTGTACTCACCGGTGAGATTTTCAGTGGTCCTTTTCTGTGGACTCTTCACGGACCCCCCTGGTCCGCCACTCATCTGTCTCCTGGACAGTCTTGGAAACCCAATCAATTGCCCAGTGACGGCTGCCAACAAGGAGAGCTGATCACCAAAACTGGGTGAGGCACGCCTTCAGCTCCGCTTGCTGCCCGCTGCCCCCGGACAGTGGAAATATCCCGCACAAGAGCCTCCAAATTGTCAGGAAAATTAATCCAGAAACACCAGAGGTTTATGTCCAAAAAGGAGACAGAGGAGTCCCATTACTTTATTCAAATAAAGGGAGAGGTCATGGGCATTACCCATAGGGTCTCTCAAATTTTTGGAGGGTGCAGCCTTTGGCGGGGGGGGGGGGTCCCGAGTGCAGGACAGCCAGCCGGAGTCACGACACGAACACCGATACGATTTGAGCATCATGCTCCAGTTTTATTGTTTACCTTCACTAAGTTATACTTTTTCAAGGTTCACATCCCTTTCCCACGAGAAAGCCTCTAAGCAGCGGGGGAGCTGACCAGTGTATACCTTTTCCCAAGGCTGTTCAAAGCTGCCAGCTAGCAGGTGCCTTGCAAGCCTATCTAAAGCCTGGGGCCCCATCAGGGGTACTTCTGCAACAGCCCTGGGATGCCCAAGCTCTCCTGGGGTATCTCATGCCCCTGTTCCACAAGGAATTCCTCTACATATCCCCTGTTTTCTTTTCGGGCAACCCAGGCCTGGTCAACGATTTTTCGCAGCCTCGCTTTAAGGCAAGAAAAAATGCACCCAAGTATTATTAAGCCTAATATAACTACAAATAGCAATCGGCAGCCTTCTACTACCAAGGTACGCAGCCATCTGGTGATACCCAGACCCTTAAGCCAATCTCCAATAGGGTCGTCTGTCTCCCGAAGGATGTGTAGGCCCCTCTGGAGGTCAGAGAGGTGCTTGTGAATTGAGACAGAGTGGTCAGAAAGATTCATACAGCACATACCCTGGAACTCTTCACAGCCATGGCCATGAGCTAGTAGCAGAAAATCAATGGCAGCTCAATTTTGTAATATTGCATGTCTAACACTAGCAACATTAGCGTTTAACTCGTCAAGCATCTGCGAAGTTATGTTTAGCTTATCCCTCGCCCAGCAAGCAAGTTTATGCAAAATAGCGTGAGCCCTGGCTGCTGAAGCACCAGGTAAAAACATAGATGCTAGCCAAATCAACTGCCTTCACTCAATCTAAATGGGCGGACAGCTGATTGAAAATGTCCGCCAATGCTCCTGTCTCAAGACAGTCAAAAAACAATTTCTTACTCTAGCTCTGTGTCTGGTGCTATACCCAAAATTTATGCAACTCTCCTTCTTAGTTTTGCCTTTGGAGAGAGTTTCCCGACACCCACCACAAGTCACTAGCAACCACCCAGGGCAGCTGTTACATTCGCCTCAGAGTCTCGCTATTTCTCCTGCTATGGAGAGTGGTGGATCTGGCAAGTCCTCAGTTCCCTCACTCAGCCACGTCTGCAGCCTCTCCCAAGGCTCCTCGGGACGGAGGTCCCAGAGTTCCAGCTGATATGGTAGTGGAGTCACTTTCTTCAGGAGCTGACGCTGACTGCGCCTTCTCGCTTCAGGGTCCTGTATGCAGAGCACAGCACCACTTGGTGACCACTGACCACTCTGGTCAGTGCTGCTGCGATGACTTGACCCTGTTGTTGCAGGACATTCTGCAGTGTTGCAGTAAAAGCAGCTGTTTGAGATAACTGTTCTGCACGAGTAGCACGTACGAGCATCTCGTCTACACCTGGTCCTTGGGGCAGCATGGCAAGAATTGTCTTAGTTTGCCTATTAGCATTTTCAAAGGCAAGTGTTCGGAACATTTGCTCTTGGAGCTCTTCAGAGAGCTCAGTTGCATTTTTTAAGGCTGCTGACAAACGGTCGATGAACTGACCATATCGTTCTGACAGTCCTTGTCGGACTGCTGCATACAAGGGAGACTTCTTCTTTTCAGGTACTGACAACAAGGCTTTGTGGCCAAGAGTCTGTGACAACTGATGAATGACTATGGGCATGGTCAGCTGTGTCACCGTTGCTCCATAAGCCCCGCTCCCAGTTAGCATGTCATCTTGGAGTGCATACAGTGGGTCTTGTGTGTCACCTTGATGTTTGCTAGCTTCTTCTTGTGCTAGCCGCTTCCACGTTCGTTCTCAGAGCAGGAACTGTGAAGGGGTTAATAACAACTGTGAATCACGCCTCAACCGGGCCAGGAGACACTTCAGAGACAGAGTCAGAGAAGTGGGTATTTGCTTTATTCGGCGCGCCAGATGTGGGGGGATCGCTCCTCCAAACACAGACACCTGGTGCTCTCTACAACACAGTATTAAGGGTTAAATTATGAATATTCATCACATTCCTTGGGACAGGCGTGGTTATACAAATTATTTATCGGAAGTCATTAGCGTATGGGCCACGCATGCGCTGTGTGTCCTGGTGGTAGTGCTGAGGAAGACCTTTCCTCTTCCTCGGGGGTCTTTTCTGATGAAGGCCAGTAGTCAGACTCCCAGTGAACTTTTCACCTTTCTCCCTGGGCATGCGTAGTCCTTTGAGGAATGATTCAGCAGTCTCTGAGATGATCCTTGTCCCCTCTATCTTGACAAGATTAGCATGAATTCGGCTTCTCAGGCTTTGTAATTAACATCTTCTGTCTGAACTAACATCTGCTGTCTCCCAATAGTTAACTTGTGCTTACATGAGTTAGTTATTGACTGCCCCTTCTTCAGCTGTGTGATGCTGATGCAATCATTCAGACACAGGACATCTGCTGTAAAGATAAACTGCAGAATGCTTCGTGTAGCTTCAGACCGCAAGCCATGCGTGGTGACTGTTTGCTTGGCTTGCTGCAAGATCTTCCAGTCATGGGGTTCCCACTTTGCAGTGTCCCCTTGTACAGGGCAAGCGAGGGCATTCACTGCTTGCCAATCACCCTCAATGATTGTATCACAGATAACTCCATTCCATCTTCTTCGCAATGGGTCAGTCCTCTCCGTCGGGGCTGATGGAAACGATGGCTGCACCTCCCCTTGTGGGAAGGGAGGGGCTGTAGGCACTGTGCCTGATTCTCCCGATGGGAATGCAGGAGCTCTGAGTGCTAACTTGACTGGTGGGGCCAGGGGATGCCACGGTGCTGATGGTGTAATATCACAAGCTTTGGACTCTAGCGCGTCTTGCCATGTAGATAAGTCAGCAAGCTTTTTGATTACTTCTTGCATCATTTCTCAGTGGTTCTCCTCCTCTTGGGGCTGACCCCCGGCACCCCTCGCTGCCTCTGGCTCTGCAGGTGACTGTTACAGCGGGGATTACTGTAACACGCATATATCAAACCAGGAGTCCCATGGAAAGGAAATATATATGGACAGATCCTTGGTAGATGTTTCAGAGATGTTTATTTCTCCAGCCGCATGGCCGGGGCTCTGCTGAGGAACTCCCCCAGTCACGGGACTCGAGGGTCCTTGGCCACACAGGGAAACACAAACCAACCAATGGGGAATGAGGCTGACCAGGGGCAGGGAGACCCCGTGTCTCCCCCCCAGGGCCCCTCTCCCAGGGCTCCATGGCAGGGGGGAGGGACCCCAACATCTCACCCATTTTATTTTAATAAAAGGAGAATGAAAACAACTGGATAAACATAACAAGAACAGTTTCAAGACAAAACAAGCCACCCTCCTGAGTCCTTAAATGTCCAAACAGATTCTGTGGAACATCTTAGGGCTGACAGAAGGGAGACAGACATCTCCGGGCATGCTTTGTGGGGAAACTGAGGCAGGAGAGGGTTTAATTTCTTCCCTCCCCTTTTTCATCCCCCCCTCGGCATCGGAGAGGAGTTGTAGGGAAAGGGAATTGCATAGGGAAGCCATGGGGTGAAAAACGGAATAGGAATAAACTGGGGGTGGGGTAAACTTAGGAAAGGGTTCATATTGGGTATAGGGTAAAAGGGGGAAGTAGGCTGTGGGTAGGGAAGTTGCTGGGATGGATATTGTTTATAATTTTGTGCATAACGGCTGCCTTTGACGGGAATACCTCCAGGCCCAGTGACATTCGCTGCTTGAAAACCCTTCTTTCCTTGCACTATATCAAATTGTACAGCTTCCCCATCTCCTACACTTTGCAGGTAATTTTTAGGGTTATTCCTTTTAATGGCAGTTCTATGGATGAATAAATCTTCCCCTGTATCATCTCGTGTTATAAATACATAGTTGTTTCTTACATTGTACCATTTCACAGTTCCTGTGATTTTCGTTGCTATAACTTCTCCTATCACGTGCTTGCATGTTTGTCGTGGGTGCCGGTCCTGCGTGGCCGCCGCCTTGCCGACTCCGACGTCTCGGCCGGACCCCTGTGTTGCGGCTGCTCCGCACTCTCTGAGGGGCGCTGCTCCGGTGCGTGTCTGGGCTCTGCGCAGCCCCGCGTTGCCATCGCCGCCGGCCCCATGCCCTGTGAGTGGTTCCACTCCGCAAACTCCACGCTGCTTTGAGAGCAGCCTCATTTCAGCTCGGTGCTGCGCTGCGCGGCTTCTCGTGTCACTGTGGAAACCTCCGCTTCTCCCTCCGCAGGGCTCTCCGAGCCGTGTGCTCAGAGCGGGCTTCCACGCCGATGCCCAGTTCCTGGCTGCTCGTGGCCCATGACACCTGCGGCACCTGCGGCATGGCTCCCTCACTAGCGGTCGCGTGGCCGGGGACCCCGAGACAGGGATGGGGTCCGCGATAAGGTGCAGGCTCCCGAGGGGGCTGGGTGCATCCAGCGCAGGCACCTCCGCCAGCACGGCTGCAGTCACGCGCTCCTGGGATGGCGGCCGCGTGGTCTCGGCCACGGGATAAGTATGATCCTCTGCTTTAGGGGTAATGGGACCATACAAATGCTCCTCAAGAGCTTTACTGATTATAAGGGATGCACAGAGAGCTTCTATCGCTAGTCCATGTTCTGTTTGATCCCTTACCTTATCCCAGATCTCATCCCAAATACACCCCTCACAAGATCCAGGAGGTTCAATATCAAAAAGTAAGTCTCGAGAAATATAGGAGAACCTTTTGAAAAGCCAGTTAAAAAAATGTTCTAGATCTCCCGGTTCCAATACTATTTTGTTTTGTTGTTCAAGGATTCCTTTTACTTCTAGATACATTTTTTCTGTGGCTCAGAGAGCTCCATTTCCCATGATTCTTCCATAGTCCAGAGAGAATATCCAAACCAAGATGAGAAGAGAGAGGTCTAGAGTGGTTTTTACTCACGAATTTTCTGTCCTTAGGGATCGGTGTCATGCCCGCATTCGTCCACCAGTTTGTTACAGCAGGGATTACTGTAACACGCATATATCAAACCAGGAGTCCCGTGGAAAGGAAATATATATGGACAGATCCTTGGTAGATGTTTCAGAGATGTTTATTTCTCCAGCTGCATGGCCGGGGCTCTGCTGAGGAACTCCCCCAGTCACGGGACCCGAGGGTCCTTGGCCACACAGGGAAACACAAACCAACCAATGGGGAATGAGGCTGACCAGGGGCAGGGAAACCCTGTGCCTCCCCCACAGGGCCCCTCTCCCAGGGCTACATGGCAAGGGGGAGGGACCCCAACAGGCGACGAAACCGCAGAAGCAGCTTCGCTGCCGGACGTTGCTCCGCTGTCCGGCAGAGGGGGGTTGCGCTCTGCCGCTTTCGGCCGGGCTTTAGGACTGCCTGTTTCTCCTTGGCCTGCCTGTGCCCCGCCCCCTGAGTAGGGTGGCTCTGCTTCCGCCTTCGCAGCCATTTCTCTCTCAGACATCGGAAGGGTAACTTCCTTCCCTGCCGAGTCCAGCAACTCTCTCAGCGAGCGGATGGGTGCTGCTGTGCCTTTAATCGGTTTTCTCATGGCCAGCCCTAAGAACCGTGCAACCCTGGACTCCGCCCTGGTCTCTGACCGCCGCTCCATAAGACCCTCGTCTGTTCTCTTCCCGGCGCCGCTACACCCGCAGCTGCTACTCTCTAAAGCCTCTATGGCGGCCGCAGCCACTGTCCTCTCTGCTTTCATTTCTGCGAGAGTGCCAGTTACTGCTCTCCAGGTTAAGCCGAGAGCTTTAGCTTCTTTAGCTTCCTTTCTTCCCTCAATCGTGGACAGCCACAATTCGTTTCCAACTTCCCCTCATGCTTCGACTGAGAACAAAAGAGAAGTGTATTTCACACACCCATGTTCTCGGGCCCACGTAACGAGGGCATTCAGATCTCGGTCTTTCACGATCTCACCTCTCTTAGAGAGGATGCTAGCTAGGAGTCGAGTTCCTGCCTCGTAATCCATAGCTTCTTTGCTGCCGGTACTCGTTTAGCCATGCGAAAATACAGTCTCGGCTTTACTCGGCTCTGGGGCCACCCGCTCTGGTTCCCCTGGCTCCACCACACCGATAAGATGAAATTCAGAGTCTTACCGCATTTAAGCGAACCTGCATGTAGCAAAACTCACTCGGGTCCCTGCCGTTCGGGCACCAGATTTGGCGGGGGGGGGGGGGGGGGTCCAGGGTGCAGGAGAGCCAGCTGGAGTCACGACACGAACACCGATACGATTTGAGCATCGTGTTCCAGTTTTATTGTTTACCTTCACTAAGTTATACTTTTTCAAAGTTCATGCCCCTTTCCCACGAGAAAGCCTCTAAGCAGCGGGGGAGCTGACCAGTGTATACCTTTTCCCAAGGCTGTTCAAAGCTGCCAGCTAGCAGGTGCCTTGCAAGCCTATCTAAAGCCTGGGGCCCCATCAGGGGTACTTCTGCAACAGCCCTGGGATGCCCAAGCTCTCCTGGGGTATCTCATGCCCCTGTTCCACAAGGAATTCCTCTACAGCAGCCTCCTATTTATCCTAATTTCCCGGCCGCATTTCCCTCTCTCTTTCCCCATTGGCTGAGGTACTTGAGAGGTACAAACTTCCCGAATCGCTTAATACAAACCTCTTTCTAATGTGTAATGCCCCCCCCCCCCCCCCCCCCCCATTCTTTTCCTTGTGTCTCTGCTCTTTTTCTCTAAATCCAGGGATTAGCACAGTCTTGAGTGAGTAACACTCTGTGTCAATTTAGTGGAATTCCTATGGAATTTATGGTTCCTCCCATTGCTTCTTTCACCTCTCAGTATCTGGCTTTATCTACTAGCAGACCCACAGTTTGTTTGTAAAGACACCTCCTTCTCATTCCTTTCAGTTCCATACCATGGCCAAGCCTTTCCTCCCTCCAAATTATGTAGCCAAAGCTGTGTGGACTGCCTAATTAATTCTTGGCTTTCAAGAGATGTCTTAGAGCCAGCTAATGCCTCCCAATGTCATAATACTAAACCTAAGGCAGATTTCTCAGGAATTTCTTTGTCATTCGAAAGCCCACTCCCCACATTTTATTTTAGGCAGGGAAAGAAAAAAGGAAATATTGTTTCCAGGAGCAGGATTCAAATTCAGAGCCTTGAGGTTACTAGGCAAGTTCTTAACACTGCATGCCACTATCTTGAACTGGTTTGGAGAGGAACTGCAGTCTAGAAAACACTAAGCTGGAGTGCCCTCCTCCCCTCCACTTTTCCACAGAATCAAGATGGTGGCTGCATGTGTCTCAGCCCTGGGGAGTGGGATGGGGAATGTCTGCCTACATGCAACAAGACCAAAATTGCACCTTGCAGCTGACGAGCCCACGTAAAAAAAGCGGCAGAAGCTGCCCAAATCACAAAAGTGGAGCTGAACCATGCCAAACTCTGACTGTAGAGGGTGAAGGAAAAAAAGGAAAAAAAACCACTCATCTCAGCAGTCTTGGGCTGGCATCTCTCAGGTTGCAAAGCCAGTCTCCAGTGCTCGGCACCACTACTATAGCCAAGTAAGGGGAAACATGCAAAGGGAGAAAAGTCTCTAGGAACCTCTAGTGAGCCCCCCTCCCCACCTCCTCGTCTTGGGGCAAACCTTTACAGACTGAACAAACAAACCACCTTTCACAAACAACATGATCCCACAGAATAGTCTTATTCCAGTCCCAGAAACCTCTCTATTTTTGGAAAAATCAAATAACAAGGGCTAGCCAAACCAAACAATTACTAAAAATTGCTTTTATATTATCTTCTGCTCCCGTGCAGGGTTCCCGGACTCCCGGAGCCTCTCAGGTCACTGCAGGAAGCCCCTAAAAGGTGCCGGCAGAAGAAGAGGTTCCAGAAGGATGTAACTCAATCCAGAGAAGTTCCATAGGGTCCCAGAGATCCCATCTGGGGTGCCAAAACTGTTGCCTGGAAATAGAACAAACCTTCCCAAACAATGTTAGAATGATAAAAGCAAAACTTTACTTGAAAGCCTTCGGGTACACGATATGGAGAAAACCGCATGTCGTACAATGATTCTACAGTTTTTATAAGGTTAGTTGATTAGTATACCTATCATATATTGTCCAATTAGAAGGTTATTTGATTAGGTAATAATCCCCCCAGTACTGCCCCACTGGCAGCTGTCCAGGGGCTTCTTTGCCCCACTATTGTTATGTCTGGTCCAGATTTTGGTTGGAAAACAGAGCATCCTTGTAATTGGTTCTCTTCTTGGAATAAGACTAAACAGTACTTTAGGAATGTGTTAAAAGGTTAGCTTATTATTCACAAATGTAGGGGAAAAGGATGGGAAAAGGATGGGAAAAGGATAGGAAAAGTACTAGGAGCTATAGCCATGCATTAGCAATCTACAAAGCCACAAATATATGAAAAATATAAAAAGTTATAAATCTTAGTGTCTCGGTTTGAAAGACAGGTGTCTGCTAAGGAAGGCAGAAGCCCCCCCTTGAAGTGGCAGATATAACCCTTTTTCCCTCCAAGTTATTATATTTTGAAATCAAGGGCCTTAGGCAAAGATGTGGGAAATAGGAATAACAGTTCTTTACTATATATATATATATATATATATGTATATGTATATGTATATAACCAGTCAAATCAAACAACAATAACTATGGCAGTAACAGCACACACAAACCCAGTCCCAGCCTTCTCGGCTGTCAGGCCCTTTCCCCTCGGGTGCAGTTCCGCTCGCAGCCGGCAGGGGCGCTGGCGGCTCCCGGTGAGCAGGGCAGGTGCGATGGTTCCCCCGCGGCTGCAGGGGGCGCTCCGGAGCGAGCTCGGGAAACACGCGGCACCCGTGCCCTGGGATCCCGGGAAGGGATGGGACAAAGGCTTCACAAACCCCTGGGCAGCCGATCCCGGACTCTCGGGAACGGCAGGCTGGAAACGGCAGGCGGGAGCAGCAGGCTAAAGCGGCAGGCTGGAGCGGCAGGGACGAACGCAAATCCCGGGTGGCAGGCGAGATGTATCCAGATGGGAGAACCCCACGGATGCCCAGGCAGGCAGGGCGAGCAGGGCTACAGCGTAGCGAAAGCTCGAAGCAGCAGCAGCGGGGCAGGGCAGCCACAGCTCGGCCTCCAGCAGGGCAGGGAAAGCGGCTTTTGGGGTCCCGGCGTTGTTTCCAGCAGGAAGAGAAGAACGGCCAAAAAGAAAGAAACAGCAGCTCCTTTCTCTGTAGCTTCTCTCTCCGGACGCTCAGAGCGAACTGCCCCCACACCCAGGTGTAGACAAAAAAGTAGCCAGGCCCGCCCCACTCCCTTTTTTGTCTTTCTTAAGTACAGCTATTTGTCCCCTAGCAACATGCATATGGGAGAAAATTCCTTTAACAGAAAAAAAAACCTAAGACTAAACTAAAACCCCAACACTTAGGCATCACATGACTCTTTTCCCAGTTTCTCATGTTCTTCATCTGTTCAGTGTCTTTCCTGTATCAACCTCTCCTTCCTAACTTGCCTTTTTACTCAAATCATACGTAATATTTTGTTAGCTGCTAATTTCTACTTATCAATTAATTGAAGTCCTACTATTTTACTGCAGTATGATTTCAAAATATTTATTCCTTACTGTTCTAGGTCAGGCTTTGAGGGACATGGTAAGAACCAAGTCAAATTTTTTTTCCCTATAGTAAACAACTATTGTTGGAATTTCTAAACATCATGTTGCTTTCGTACAAAAGAGAAGATTAAGTAAACATTGTTTGCATTTTGTTTGTTTTCAACCAAATATCAGATCAAGCAAATGCTTCTAGGAAGAGAAACACTGCGAAAATGAGATGTCAAGGAAAGACAGTTTTAGGGGTTTTTTGCTTGTTTTTATTTTATTCTCCACAAAATATTTATCTTTCTGTAAAAAATGGCATGCTTCCAAAAGAAGGAAACTAAATTATCTTCACTTAATCTCTAAAGATGACAGCTGTACTCCTATTAACTTTGAAGGTTTATTCTGAAGCATGTGTACAGAAAATATTGAAAAGTTTAATTTATGTATAGTAAAGGTTCTGTGCAGTCCTGACATATAATGTGTTAAATTGCTAGCATAGGCAGCAAAATGGAGGGGTGTGTAACTTTAATAACCATTGGGATTATTTTCTAAACAGTATATATGTAATTTGTGAAACTGTATGTGGATCCCATTAGTTTTACTCTGGAACTTTGTAATAAAAAGTTGTTCCCCATTTGTGCATATAATGAAAAAACTGATGTGCTTGAATTAGAAATGAACTGAGCAATCGTGAGTCCATGAATATGAGCTCCCATATCCCTCAGATTTTGGCAAATATGCAAAAAGGCAATGGTGGTACCCTGTTTAATTGCTTGTAAATTCTAAATAGGAACCTTTAAGATGGAATTTATATGAGGACCTCACATTTGGAAAATATAAATAGTTAAGCATTGACTTGGTTAGGTGGAATATGTAGGTTGTATAAACCGCCATCTTGCATGACTTCAGTAAGTGTATTCAGATAGTTAATATATTTGACTATTGACTGTCTTGGGGTGGCTTTATGATGTGTATGCCATATCTCTGCCCTATGCCCCGAAATTAACTTTGTGTCTTTCTATGCCTCTAAACTGAGCCTGAGGGGGGAAGGAAAAACTGAGCAAAACTTTTTCAAAGCAGTTTGCAGCTTGTTCAAGGTCACACACAGTGATAGTGACTTTTTTTTCTCCCAGCTGCGGCAGGGTAGGGAGGAAGCACTCGGCTTGCTGCTCCCTGAGTCAGTTTTTTGGCCAGTTGTTCAGCTGCTTTTTCTCCGAAGAGATACTGACAGTTGAAATTTTTTCCTTCCCTGGAACTTCGGATTTTCTCCCTTTTCTTCTGGACTGCTTCAGTATTGGAAGACATAGGGAGGACTTTCCACCGAGCACAGAGGGCCTGGCCCTGGGCCAAGCCCCAGCTCCGAGGAGGCCAAAGGGAGGACTCTAACACTTTCCCAGGTTTTTTCTCCACAGTGAGAGATTTTATTATTTAGCATTATTTTCCTTTTCCCATGTGTTTGTTAAATAAATAGTTTTTATCTCTTTCACTTTCCTTTGAGGAAAATTTATTTTCCCCGAACCTGGTGGGGGAGGGATGGTGACCTGCCTTCTCTCAGAGGATATATTTCTAAATTTGGCCAAACTGGTACATTGACAAAACAAGCATTTTTCTTCAGATATGTATCTGTTTAATAAATTCAGACATCTAGTTATTAGTTAATTACTAAGATTAATATCTTGCTAGCAATAAAAACTATGTTCTAAACTATTATTTAATTGGAACAAAGTACAAAAATTAAGGTCTATATTCAAATGCATGAAAGACTATCTTTTTCTCCTTTTAGGACTCTAGATAAAATCCTAAAAGTAGAAATAAATTTTGTATCATTTTAATTTGGTGTGGATTCGGGTTTTTATATTTCTTTGCAGCTTTATTGAAGCATGTCATACTCTTGCAATTAAACTTTGGAAATGTGTTTTTCTTGAAAACTGTCATAGCAAGACAATTATTAAATGGAGTTGCAAAGGTAGATTGCACTTCATGATAGAAAGTGGGGAGGAGAGGAAGTTATGTTATACCCTCTGTCAGCAACTTTCATGGGATCTTATTGCAGCCCTAACATAGGCACTTCTATTTTCATTGTAGCTGGTGAAGCAGCTGTGGGGTTTTTTTCTTGCTGTTGACCACGTCCCTAATGTTCACTTCATCACCTCAAGACTGTAATCTTTTGTTGGAAAAGTCCGGGCACATCGGCGGCGGCGGGGGGAGAAATTGCAGTCCAGCCAATATGGTTGATAAAAGCAAGCTCCGTTTATTAGCAATCCAAAGGCACTTATATCGTATACCAGCTTGTTGACTCAAACCTATCAAAGCGCATTTCTGCTTCTACCTAATTAGACTACATTCGCAAGCTTCTACTAATTATGTTATGATTAAAAGAATTCAGAGTTCGCCCTCCCTTCTCCGGGTCTTATCTGCACAACTGCACCTCTTCAAAACTCCCTTTTTGTTCTCAGGCCTGTTTCTCACACAGGGGTTTTCTCATGGAGACAGTTTCTCACACTAACCTTTGCTTGCAGGCCTATTGCTTGTACAGTTCTTTTATTGATCCCATAATTCTATCAATGACCCATGCCCCTGATCCTCTAACCATTTTGCAACAAATTCCCCCTTTTTCTTTTTGTGCAAGCAATACTTGATTGGTCACAGATGTAGTGACTTTGTATATCATCTTCTGCAAGCATTGGCATAGGCAAGGTAAGCACGCTATTATTAATAATATTACTAGTCCTACAGTAATCAAATGCTACACAAATAAAACTAGCCATGATTTTAAACCTAGTAACTTTAACCATCTTTCTAAGCTGAGACCATCTTCTTTCTGCAATTGGGTGGTTAATTGATGTAACTCACTTATCTGCTTGTAAATTAGGACAGAATGGTTAGAAAGACTTATAGAGCACATACCTTAGAACTCTTCACAGCCGTGGCTGTGAGCTAATAGTAAAAAATTAATGGCTACTTAATTTTATAATATTGTATGTCTAACACTAGTAACATTTACACTTAACTCATTAAGCATTTGCAAAGTTATATTAAACTTATCCCTCTCCCAGCAAGCAATTTTATGCAAAATAGCCTAAGCCCTGGCTGCTAAAGTACCAGGTAAAAACATAAATGCTAGCTAAAATCTTTAAATGTATTTTGTGTGGTTTTATGTTATAAGTTTCAGGACTGCTTCTGGTCTACAATGTAATAGTTGACTTACTGAGCAGCATAATTTACTGGAAATATATATGGCATATGAGACAGACAGCGATCTGATGTAAATATGTATTGTATGCATTTGTCTGTTGAAAAGACTGCCCTTGATTTAAGGTTGCTGTATAGTAGTGTTAATTTAGTTGGTTTTTGTCCAGTTACTGGAATATCCAGAACATTTCATACATCTTTTTTTATCAAGTTTAAAGGATCAAAGAATGAGATGATGGTATTGTCAAGACTAATGCTGCAGTACTACAAAAGAAATTACACTGGATAATTTGGAAAATAAGAAATGTTTATTTGGTGATTATTTATTTTGTTTTGTGCTTGTTTTCCTTTATTTTAAAAGGTTGTCTTTTGAAGATGCATTTTACAAAGTTATTTTGAAAAGTTGAACTTAAGATTACAATTTTTGATATTTTTATTATGAGAAGTTGGCTGATGATTCTTAGCACATTTTTCTCTTCTTTTTTTACTTGATGAAAAGCCAAATGCAATCCACAGTGCCTTTTATAGAATGCTTGACCATATCAGCAGTTTTTAACTGTATGCTTAATTTCTTATCAGATTACTGCAATATATCTATATGTATTATATAATGTATTTGAAGAAAAATAATATGAACAGTCCCCAGTTTCAGGAAGTGGAATAGTAATAATAAACATATAATTTCTCCAGAACATAGCAAGGTATTAAAATAAGAACATTTCAAAAATCTACAGTAGTTTAGGGCTTTTCTTAAAGTTTTTCTTCGTAAACTTCCCTGAACTGATATTTGCAGCAGGATTGATAACCCAGCTGAAATGCATTTACACCAATGCACACAGCATGGGCAACAAACAGGAGGAACTGGAAGCCATGGTGCAGCAGAAAAACTATGACATAGTTGCCATCATGGAAACATGCACAACTGGAGTGCTGTAATGGGTGGCTATAAATGCTTCAAGAAGGGATAGGCAAGGAAGGAAAGGCAGTGGGGTAACCCTGTATGTTAGGGACTGTATCATTACCATCGTTAAGCTCCAGAAAATCAAGAGAATTGAGTGTTTATGTGTAAGAATCAACTTGAGGCAGTTTGCTCTTGTCCTATCACTTGTTACCTGAGAGAAAAGACCAACCCTCACCTGGCAAAAACCTCCTTTCAGGTAGTTGTAGAGAGCAATAAGGTTGTCCCTGAGCCTTATTTTCTCCAAGTTAAACAACCCCAGCTCCCTCAGCTGTTTCTCATAAGACTTATGCTCCAGAACCTTCATCAGCTTCACTGCCCTTCTTTGGACACACTTCAGCACCTCACAGTCTTTCCTGTAGTGAGGAGCCCAAAACTGAACACAGTATTCGAGATATGGCCTAACCAGTGCTGAGTACAGGGGTGTAGCGGGTTGAGTTCGAAACCGGGCGGAAACACCAATTAAATGTAGTGGTTTTAGTTCAAAATATTCATTACTTACTTGTTTTCCTTCTGTGAGATAAGAATTAGGAGAAAAGCAAAGCAGGCACAAACCTTAAACAGTTGCAGTACAATGAAAGAGTTCTATTACTAATAGAATTAAAAGTAAAGAAACAATAACAAAACAAAATTAAAGCAAATCCCCCCCCCCCCCTCCAGCCAGCACTTCTCTCCTTTCACCTAGCTCACACAAGGGATAACAGAACATGGGATGTTAGTCAGTGTTCCAGTTCTTGAAATGTCTCTCTCTTATGCTTAAGGGAAAAAAGGGTTTTTCCTTCAGTTGCACGTGGTTCCCAAACTGCCACTAACAGCAGATCCGCCCGGAAACAAACAATCTGCTGTGTGTAGAACATCTCTCCCATGAAAAATCTCACAGTTCCTTCACACTGCAAAACATGGGCCATCACATGGGGTTATTCATCTTTTTAAGGATAAGTTCTTTTGGCCTGCACACAAAGGCTCTTCTTCGCCACAAGTCTCTAACAGCCTCTTACTACTGTATAGCCTGGCATCGGCATTCTTCACAATCTTCACAGGCACACGAAGATACTCCATCCCCCCATGTTCTTCAAATGGATTAAAGAGACAAACAGTTTGTGGTATTACAGTTTCTTACCACGGCATGCAAGAAGGTTTCTTTTAAGCTGCCCGCCAGAATCGCGGTACCGCCCTCTTTTCTCCCAGTTGCCATTTCCAGCTCCGTCCCATGTGACTCACTTCTCTTTCTCTCTGGCTCTGACGCCGCCATGCTGAAGGGTGTTTTTGTTCGGGCTTTACGGTGGGGAAAGCCTCGCTCCCTTTGTGCTGCTGGCTGCGTGGTGTCCTCTTCAGTTCAGCACGAAGTGTGCTGGCTGCAGACAGGAGGTTCTGCCGGCTCCCGTTGACTCCGCCGGCTCCGCATGGAGAGGAGAGGGACCCGCCGGTCCCCAGAAGCCGCGCTGGATGGGTTTAGCCGTGAGCAGTCCATGGCTGGTTTTAGCTGCCTGCGGCTCTGAGGCAGTCCCCCCCCAGCCACCCAGGGTCCGTGCTGTGGTGTTGGGAAAGGGGGAAAGGGGCAGTGGCCCCTGCCCGGCCGGGCCCGGCGGGACCGGGAGGCTCCGGAGCCCCCACCTCCCAGCAAGCGAGCTCTGACCAAAAAGGGGCAGTCCCGCCTTTCTGTGCGGTTTAAATATGTAAATTGTGAGAAGCGTAATTGGTCTTAAAGACTGTCCATCAACTCAGGGTCAACCCAATACAAGGGGGACAATCACTTCCCTGGTCCTGCTGGCCCCACTATTTCTGATGCAAGCCAAGATGCCATTGCCCTCTTTGGCTACCTGGGCACACTGCCAGCTCATGTTCAGCTGGCTGTCAATCAGCATCCCCAGGTCCTTTTTTACCAGGCAGCTCCCAACCACTCTTCCCCAAGTCTGTAATATTGCATGGGGTTGTTGTGACCCAAGTGCAGGACCCAGCACTTTGTATTGTTGAACTTCATACAATTGGCCCACTGATCCAACCTCTCCAGATCCCTCTGTAGAGCCTTCCTACCCTCCAGCAGATCAATATTCCTTCCCAACTTGGTGTTGTCTGCAAACTTACTGAGAGTACACTTGATCCCTTCATCCAGATAATCAAGAAAGATTGAACAGGACTGGCCCCAACACTGAGCCCTGGAGAACACCACTTGTGACCAGCCACCAGCTGCATGCAACTCGATTCATGACCACTCCTTGGGCTCAGCCATTCAGCCACTTTTTTACCCAGGGAACAGTGCACCCATCCAAGCCATGGGCAGCCAGTTTCTCCAGGAGAATGCTGTGGGAGACAATGTCAAAGGCTTTACTAAGATCTGGGTAGACAACATCCACAGCCTTTCCCTCATCCACTAAGTGGGCCACCTCGTTATAGAAGGAGATGAGGTTGGTCAAGCAGAACCTGACTTTCATGAACCCATGCTAGCTGGGGCTGATCCCCTGGTTGTTCTGCACATCCTGAGTGATCACACTCAAGATGATATGTTACCAATAAGTTAAGCTTTGTAAAGGGAAGGCTTTGTAAAATCATGGCTCAGGCCTGTTACTTCGGCTAAGTAGAAAAGGACTGTGGGAAAAAGACACAGCTGAATTAGGGGTAGAAAAACATGCTGCGTGACTGCCACATGCTCACATCGTGGTGTATGGTGGTTGGTTGAATTATGTTTGTTATGCCTTAAAACTATGTAAACTGATAACTGGCTAACTGCTTAAAAAGGCCGGGTTTTTGCAGTAAGGGGCTCTCCTTTGCACCTGCCTGGGGGCTCTGCATCGCTCCTTATTGCAACAGCTGGCGCCTGAACGCGGAAGATCAACCTACAGTGAAGAGTGGACCACGACCTAGACTGAAGCCTGTGGACCCCAGGAGCAGCCCCAGGCAGCGGCCAAGCTGTTACGATCCGTTTTAAATCCAGAAAAGCAAAGAAAGCTAAGTCTCTGTGCATAAACTGGAAAGAACTTAGAAGGTTCAAAATATTCCCAGAAACGAGATTAAAACCAAACGAGGTTAGATGCTGATGCCAAAAAAATGATGTATTTTATTTAATAGTAAAAGAGGCAAAGAGAAGGAAAGAGGAAAGAAAGAAAGAAAGAAAGAAAGAAAGAAAGAAAGAAAGAAAGAGAGAAAGAGAGAAAGAGAGAAAGAGAGAAAGAGAGAAAGAGAGAAAGAGAGAAAGAGAGAAAGAGAGAAAGAAAGAAAGAAAGAAAGAAAGAAAGAAAGAAAGAAAGAAAGAAAGAAAGAAAGAAAGAAAGAAAGAAAGAAAGAAAGAAAGAAAGAAAGAAAGAAAGAAAGAAAGAGAAAAAGAAGTCTGTGTGGGGGGTGGGGGAAACAGGGAGAGGTGACAGGGCCTAGGTGGAAGCATATCACCCATCTGAGGATCCCAACGACATCTCATTGCTCCCCTCCATCTGGTCTTCTGGTGGTGAGGGTCCCCTGTCTCTGCCGTGGCC
This sequence comes from Coloeus monedula, assembly GCF_965178545.1. Lineage (NCBI taxonomy): Eukaryota > Metazoa > Chordata > Aves > Passeriformes > Corvidae > Coloeus > Coloeus monedula. Next base: position 6,799,509 of record NC_138821.1, on the reverse strand, counting down.
ACGCCACCACACGCCACCACACGCCAAAGAATACAGAATCCCGAGGATTAATATACGCTTTGTGTCAGGTGGGAACGCCCACGTGTCTCCCTTGCAGGGGCTAGCTTGACACACTGTCCCTTGCAACACTGAGGGTCTGTTGCATCATCTCTGGTGCTCTGGTGCAGGGTCTGAGGACCCCTTTGGGGGGGCCTTTGATGGGCCATGTCACCCCCTTCTACTGTGGATAAGCTTTCCCCTCCCCAGGTGAGGGCCCCTCAACTGGGCTCCTCTGCACAGTGGAGGATGTGCAGTCACTGCACCTCTGACCAGAGGCTTTTCCAAGATACCCAAATCCTCTCCTCCCCCCACCCTTTGGTGCTAGGGTCTGTTCAAGCCTGGCAGCTGATAGCCCTGGGGCTGTGGTTTCCACCTTGGAGGTATTAAGCTTGTGCTCCGTGAATGTCCCCAGCCCCAAGTTGTTACTTTATCTTATCTTCATCAGCGAGTGGTGTAAGGCCTCAGTCAGGGCCCCATTCAGGGTTCGGTAGTCTTCTCTGTAGCTTTCATAATACAGTTTTAAAAGTCCTTCATGAAAATGTTTAAGTCATAAACTATAATATTTGTCTCTGACACAAGCCCAGGCACAGGACCCCAGTAGCGGCCCCAGGCAGCGCATTCCGACAGCGGACTCAGGCAGCGGACCCAGAAACCCCGAGCAATCCTCACCTTCACCTTACTACTCAGCATGAGTATTCATCACTTTTAGGTGAGCTGCGGGTTTAATCATGAGTGCAAAGCTGTCACTTGAGCAAAAGCAGACTTTAGAGAATTTACAGCGGCTTTTACAATGGCAGAACAGAGACATTCCCGATGCTAAATTACTTGCTTTGCTAGATTGGATTTCCACACATGTAAAATACTTCCCCTCAGCCAGTATTTATGAGCTAAATGCCTGGAAGGGAATTGGAAACAGACTTTTTGAAGTTGTGAGCGCCAGGGGTGCATCTGTATCCAGGCATCTCACAACTTGGAAAATTCTTATAGCAACTCTTACAGAAACTAATGTAGATTCGCCTTCTCTGCTGCCCTTGGTGGCTGCCTCGCTGCCTTCCCCGGTGGCCGCTTCCCACGATGAGGCATCCTCCCCCGCATTGCAGACTCTCTCGGGTCCTAGAGCTCCTTTACTGCCTGCCCTCCCCACCACCGCCCCCCCCCCCCCAACCCTTTTTTTGCGCTGCCTACTTCTCCTACAATACCTCCTTGGCTGCCTGTCCCCCCGACACAGGCTGCCCCCACATCTGCGTCGCTTTTGCCAAACCCCTTGGCCGATTTTGACCCTCCAGGCATGGCCGCCCTCCGGCTCCTCAGAGCGGCCGGTAGAGGCCCCTCGGCCACCCTGGCTAGCCTCCCACCCTTACCGGGCTCCTGGAATGCTGCATCTCCCCTGCCCCTCTCGGGCTCCCAGGCAATTCAGCACCCCCCCCCCCCCCCCCCCCGCCCCCAGCGCTCAAGCTGCTGGCCAGCTCCATTGCTATGGCAACCCCTAGGCAGATCATTACTTTGGATAGCTATTCTGAATCACCCTGTCCTTCAGACCCAGCACCCTTAAATGCCCAGGCGGTACAGCTGTACCCTACACACAATCAGAACCGGGTCCCCTCATTTCTAACTGTGTATCCAGTAGTTTATGAGCAAGGTCGACCACCAGCTTACAAAGATGTAGAATACTCTGTTGTGAGACAGATGCACAGACTAGCACAGGAGACTGGTGCATCTTCTGAACAGCTTATTGCTTACATAGAGACAATTAATTCTGCCTATGTTCTTATGCCTGCTGACTGGAAGAACAAAATGAAAATGATTTTAACTATGACACAGTATATAGTTTGGTTCTTGGATTACCGGGAGTCTTGCATGGCTCAGGTTGGGCATCTGCAGTGAAGGAATCCTCCTGTGCTTGTCATTCAGTTAACCGGTGAAGGTGTGTATGCACACACCAGATCGCAGACAGATTATCCACGCAATATTTATGACCTCATTGCCAGACTTTCTATTGCGGTGCTGTGACAGATTCCAATGATGGACAAGAATGCTAACATTTCTTATACTAGAATTCAACAGGGTCCCACTGAGCCGTACACTACATTCATGGACAGGCTCCAGGCTGCCTTCTCTCAACAGGTTGATGATGAGGACACATGGAGAAATCTGTTGCGACAACTCCCGTTTGAGAATGCCAATGATAACTGTAAAAAAGCACTCATATCTATTCATAATCAGCGTACTTGTGATATAGTGGAAATTGTTAGGGCTTGCCAGAAAGTAGCTAGCCTGTCCCATAACGCTATCTCCCCCTCTGCGGCTTACCCAGCACATTTACAGAAAGCGTGAGGGAGCACTTGTTATCACTATGGGTCTCCTGGTCACCTTAAAAAACACTGCCCTCTACTATAGCCAAAAAACTGGTCTCCTTCCACTAGAGGTCCTACTATTAAGTGTCCCCTATGCAAAAAGGGGTACCATTGGGCTAAGGATTGCAGCTCTCACCCTTCTGTGGAACGTAAGCCTGCGGTTTCAGGAAACCAACCGCAGAGGACATGCTCGCACGCCCCGCAGAATCAAACAAATGCGGAGCACAGTGTCTGGCAAGCCAGCTCATCCCCGCAACCTCTGGAAGTGCCAGATTGGACCTGGCCACCAGGCAGTCAGTAACTCTGGAGACCACCTCGGTTCATTTAGTCCCTATAGGGGTATGGGGACCTATCAGCAATAATATGCATGCCTTGCTAATTGGACACTCTTCTACCACTAAACTAGGACTTTTTGTGTTATCCTGTGTCATCGACTCCGACTTTGAGGGTGAAATACAGATTATGCTCTGAACGCTCATGCCAACTTGCTTTATATCCATCAGCCAGCGACTGAAACAGCTTGTTCCATTTTGCAGCACAACCCCAGGTGGAAAATGTAAGCGTGGCACTGCTGGCTTTGGCAGCACTGGCCAGCCTCAAATTTTTTGGACAAGCACTATCACAGCAGCTCAGCCAACCATGGTCTGCACTACAGACGGTAAGAAATTCACAGGACTTGTTGATACTGGGGCTGATGTTTCCATTATCAGAAGCAGTGACTGTCCCAGTCATTGGCCCACGGTTGACCCTGCCTCGACCCTGATTGGGGTAGGAGGGCTTCAACACCCTCGAGAAAGTGCTCACCTTTGCCTTGTTCTCAGCCCTGACGGGCAAACTGCCTGCATTGCACCATTCATTGCTCCAGTACCATGTACATTATGGGGACGGGATGTCCTGGGACAGTTTGGAACCACTGTGAGCATAGACCCTGATTTGCGTCAAACTTTTTCACAGGGGCCAATGAACAGCCGTTCCAAACACAAATACTGAACATATGTAAGCTCAAATGGAGGACTGATGACCCTGTCTGGGTCTCTCAATGGCCCCTACGTCAGGAACGGCTATAGAACCTACAGCAGCTTGTAGATGAACAGCTATGTCTTGGGCACATACAGCCATCCTTTAGCCCTTGGAACGCTCCTGTATTCTGCATTCCCGAGAAAAGTGGTAAATGGAGACTGTTACATGACTTGTGGGCAGTAAATGCAGTCACTGAGCCAATGGGTGCCTTACAACCTGGACTTCCCTCTCCAGTGATGATGCCTCTCGATTGGCCCCTCATCATCATAGACTTAAAAGACTGCTTTTTTACCATTCCCTTGGACCCTGATGATGCACCTCGTTTTGCCTTTTCAGTGCCCACCCTGAACCATGCAGAGCCAACAAAAAGGTATCACTGGACGGTTCTGCCACAAGGCATGTGCAACAGCCCAACTATATGCCAGAGAATGGTGGACCTTACTCTGCAACCTGTGCACAGCCAATTTCCTGAGGGAACCGTATACCACTACATGGACAATATTTTACTTGCTGCTAAAGACCATTCTGTTTTGTGTTCCATACAGATGGCTTTCATTCAGGCAGTTCAAGCAGCTGGCTTGGTCACTGCACCCGAGAAAGTGCAGCAGCAGACTCTGTGGCATTACCTACGGTGGAAAATTACTCAGCAGACTATCTGCCCTCAGCCTGTAAAACTTTGTGTTAAGGATAACCTGACCTTAAATGATTTGCAGAAACTGTTAGGTTCCTTGAACTGGTTACATCCCATTTTAGGTTTATCCACTGAGCTTTTGCACCCTGTTTGCCTTACTCAAAGGTGACCCTGATCTCAACTCTTCCCAACAGCTAACTCCAGAGGCTAAAAAGGCCCTAGATCATTGTGCTCAGGCACTGGAAAATTGTCAGGGCTGGAGATGGGGCCCTGATGAACCCATTTCTCTTGCTATAGTGGCTAGCAAGTTTGAACCTTTTGCTGTCTTGTTTCAGTGGTCTCCTGATGACAGTGATGCCTTGCATGAATTAGAGCGGCTATTTTTACCTCATATGGCGACAAAGACTGTATGGACTATCAATGACATGTTTGCGCAGCTAATCATGAAAGGCCGTGAGCGGCTGCAGACGCTCAATGGCCAGGATCTATTGCGGCCGGGTTGGGGTCTGTGGCTCAGACCCGGGAAGCTGTGACCAATCCAGAGAGGGTGTCCCGCAAGGGACAGTCTTCCAGAGGTCTACAGCGTTCCCTCAGCCATCAGGGTGCCTTTGCAGAAAGGTGCCTGTCTCAGCAGGCTGTCAGCTCTCTAGTGATTTCAGTGAGTGATTTTCAGCTCTTGTTCTGCAATGCAAACCCCAGGCTAGACCGGGAGGAGAGAGACAAGAGGCTTGTTTAGCAGTTCCACATGAGGCAGCTTTATTAGTCCGCACCCCGTGAAGGGGAGGCTAAGGACAAGTTCTCCAACTCAAAGGGGCAGAGGGCTAGATCTTATAGGGATACAAGGGTGGGTGTGAGAGGGTAGAAGCCAATGGGTTACAAGGAATCTACATAGGGTCTCCCAGAGGATCATGGTTCTTGTTTTCTCTCACCCTCACCGAAAAGTGCTGCCTTTTCCAAGGGGATTCTGCTGGGAGGTTATGCAATCTCCTTATCAGCAGGCCTCCCTCCAGGGCAGGGGCTGGGCATACCCCACAGTCCCCGCTTCGCTGTGCCGCAAGTGTCAGAGTCAGGGGTGAGGCCACCCCAACTCAAGGCAGGCAGGACTACTCCGACCCAAATGGCTCTTCCAGAGCTAGGGATGGAGGGTCCCAACCACAGTTTCCGCTCCGCCGTGCCGCCAGTGCCGGGATTAAGAGCAAAGCAGTCTCTGACTGGCCTTTGGCTGAGATAACCTTTAATACCAATGAAGCAGCCTCGATTAAAAGTGAATGGGATGATTCCAATATGGATGGTTCATGCTGGGAGGGTGGCAAGAGAAAGGGAAAGGTAGCCCAAGAGGCCATAAAAGCAGCCAGTCCAATCGCCAAACACACGAGATGAAGGCAGATGAAGGGGGAAGAGAAGAGCCTATACTGGAAGTACCTCTGAGACAGGCTGTGGGAAATCAGGGAGTGATTTATATAAAGACACCGTTCTCCCTCGGAGAACTACAGCAGTGGAAAAACTCGGTTGGGAGGTATGGGGAATTATAAAGTAGAATTGGGTTGTGAGTTGTTAAACCTGCCTGCAGAGGCACAAGGCAGAACAAAGGAGCACATGGTGGTACACAGAGGCTTGTCTCCAGTGGACCCTGGGGGAAGGATGTGTCACATGGCAGACCTCTATGGAGAAGAGCCTGCCGGGAGCTGACGGACAGGTGAACAGTGAGTGACCACCCCATAAAAGGACATTGAGAAAGTGTGTTGCTGATGTGGCAACACGGGATAGGTCATGCCATATAAGGAAATACAGTGCCTTAGAAAAGTGTATAAAACCAGCTCATTCCTTTGAATAAATGATTCAGATTCCCTGCCGGTCTGGGTCTGTGATTCAGTCGCCGACAGGAAGGTACAAAGACAACCCTGAAAAGGTAGTTATGCATGTAGAAATGGCCATTAAAGCCCAAAACCCAGATTGGGGTAACCTGAATGTTATGCTACATGAATTATTAGATAGCACAAAAAAGGAGATGGTCAACAAGGCTGCTATGTCTGCTATAGAAGCTCAAATTGCAGCTGGGAATCTCCAAAGGTCAGTTAATGATATCTACCCCCTAGTAAACCCTGGCTGGGATCCCAATGTCCCAGCACAGATAGAAAAGTTGAAGCGGTACGAGAAATGGGTAGTCATTGGGTTAAAATGTGCCATTCTTAATGCGGTAGCTGGTGAACCTACGGTACAAGGGACAAAGAGAGTCCGCTGGTGAGACAGTCCCTAGTACCAAAAGATCTTCCCGAGGTTAGGGTGACAAAAGTGGCTTCTCCCAGGATGCTTTGTCCTGCTATGTTAATGTACCCCAGTTCTGCTTTCCTGGTTGGCCATTGGCCTCTGTAATTGTTTGAAAACAAACCAGTGGGAGGCACCAAGTCAGAATAACAATTCAATGGGGAAATTAAAGGAAAGGAAAAAAACTGTTGAGAGTCTTTCTGAAGAATGTCTAAAAAGCAAAGGTCATGATAACACAGGAGGCTTAGAAAAGATGCAGACACTGAGTCCTTGAGCAAGAAGTTGCATAGATAACAGAATGTGCATTCAGATAAGAAAGAAGACAGAAACCATATGGAAGAGGAAGATAAGACCACCGTGTTTGCAGATCCCACGGAATAGCTCCCACCAATGAGGAGCTCAACTTTTGCAATATGTATGAGCTAATTAAAGGTACTATAAGTAAGTGTAGTTTTGAAAAATAAATCGAGACTTGCTGAACATCATGCCTTGAGTGCTTGTCTCCCGCGACTCCACCCAACATCTGGCACCCGAACAGGAGAAGTTGCCCTTGCCTTATGCGATGGGGGAGTTGCGTTGGGGTCGGGTCCCGCAGCTAGACGGACGGCGAAAGAGGTCTCGTATACTGCAGCGATTTCCTCCGCGCCCGAGCGACCGCACAGGCGGGCTCGCCGATACGTGCTGCCGAAGCCTGGAGGGGCTAGCAACGGTACCGTCGTAAGTATGGAAAGGCAAGCAGCACAGGAACTTTTCAAGGCTTTTTTGCTTAAGCGTAATTTTAAAGGGATTGATCTTGATAAAGACCTCCCCGCTCTTTTAACGCATGCGCGCTCTTACAGTTTTTTCGCTGACCCCCACTCCATTCATGAATTAAGTCAGTGATAAACTCTGGGATCTTGTCTTAGATGACGATAAGCCAGCTAAAAAGATAGCTAAACTATGGAGAGTTGTTTATAATGAACTTTTAATGGTACAGGCAGAAAAGAAAGCCGCAGAAAAGATTAAAGTTGCACAGGACCGTAATCGTCTTTACGGGGAACATGGTCCCTCTCCCTTCTCTGGTCCGCCTAATCCCCCCACCTTTGCTACGGTTCACGTACCCCCTGAGGCCCTTGCCTCTGAGTTGCCTTCCGCGCCTTCCCCCCCCCCCCCCTCCTGCTCCTCCCACGCCTTCCTTGCCGCAGCCTGCTCCTCCGCCCTTGCCTCACCCGTCTCCGCCGGACTGTTCTCGCTCGCGAAACCCCTTTGTTAGCCCTGAGCCTGTCCCTGGGGCAGAGTCTGACCTCGCGGAGGCCATGGCTAGGGGCCATCGAGAACTTTGGGCTGCGGTTGCTCGTGAGGGCTTACAAAAGGGTGATTCTGACATGCTAGCGGCTGCTCAGGACAGCATAGCGTTCCCTGTCTTATTTGTCCCTAATCCGCAAGGGGGCGGCAATATCGCGCAGGTGACTAATCTGGATTGGAAGCTGTTAGCTCAGCTACGAGCAACGGTGGGGAATTACGGTGTCACCAGTGAACCAGTTAAACAGATGCTTGATTATATTTTTAACGCTTTTACCCTTCTTCCTGCTGACATTAAAGGCATTACTAAGCTCATGTATACCCCGCATCAGCGACTGCTTTTTGAGGCTCGCTGGAGGGAGGAGGCAGCTGTTAGTGCAGATCTCGCTAGACCCCAGGGAGATCCGTTAGCAGATATCACTGTAGATGAACTTCTAGGACAAGGTCAACATATGAGGGTTGAGGCTCAGGCTGCACTAGGCCCTGCTAAATTGCGGGAAGCTATGGCAGTTGCTAAGAAAGCTATGGATAAAGTCCGAGCCCCGGGTGGGATCCCTATGTATATGAACATTAAGCAAGGCAGAGAGGAATCTTTAGGCTCTTTTGTTGACAAAGTTATGGAAGCCATCTCAAAAGCTGGGGTTCAAGAGCATATGCATGACCCGTTACTTAAGCAATGCCTTTTACAAAATGGCAATCAGGCCACCCGTGCCCTTATTACTTCCACCCCAGGGGATTGGACTGTCCAGCAGCTCCTAGAAAAGGCTGCTACCATGCCCACTGGCTCTCAGCTGTTCTTAGCACAAGCCTTAGCAAAATTAGGTGAAGGGCTTAAAGAACAGGCTATTAGCTCTCAAAATCAGGTTATGGCAGCCCTTGCTCCTCTCCAAGCGGCAGCAGCACGTCCCCGCCCAGCTCCAGGTGGCCGCATGAAGTGTTATCGCTGTGGGACACTCGGTCATATTCGTCGCGAATGTACAGCCGCAGGAATTTGGTGCAACAAGTGTCAATCCAATACGCACAACTCGAACGCATGCCGTAATAGCAACAAGAAACAGGGAAACCCCCGACCCAGCGCGAACAGCGGCCGCGCGACGACACAAGTAACCGCTCCAGCACCTCTACCTGTCCCCGCCCAGCGACAAGCGGAAGTCTCGGCCTGGACCTGGCAGCCTCAGTAGATACCGAGTTGCTAACATCAGAAATCCATCGCATTCCCACTGGTGTCATCGGACCTGTGTACATTAATGGCCAAGCTATGGGAGGACTTATCGTAGGTCGTTCATCTGCAATTACAATGGGACTCCTAGTAGAGACTGGTCTTGTTGATGCTGACTCCGCTGGAGAAATTTTTATTTTAGCACATACCGATTATCCTCCCGTTAAGATCCCGGCAGGACAAAAGTTAGCACAACTAGTACCATTACCACATCTGGCTTCAAGCATTCCGCCTGTTTGTGATGCACCTAGGTGTCAGCCAAGTCCTGGCTCTACTGGATCTCTGACCTTACTCACTATTGATCTCACCTCCCGCCCACGGAAGCGTTGTCTCCTGCTGCATCAGGCAGAGTCCATCACCTTGGAACCTATCCTCAACCCCCGACGCCCATGCCTTGGGTGCGCTACAAAGACCCCAAGACGGGACTTTGGCAGGATCCTGTAAAAACCTTGTACTGGGGAAGAGGTTACTTATGTGTGTCCACTCCGACAGGTCCCCTATGGGTTCCGGCCAAATGGACTAAGCCTGTTGTCACTGATGAGCAACCCACATCAGAGGAAGAAAAGAAGGGTACAGAGGAAGATCTCACAGATCCTGCAGGAAGTTGAGCAGCGGTTTTGCATTACCTTCCTTGTGGACTCTGAACAGGAGATAGAGGGTTATCTCCTCCCACATTTGCAGAGACACTTTTTGCGCTTTTGCCAATCTGCTTGCTTTGCATGTAATTGTAATAATCATAAGGCGTGGGTAAGATTGCTTTGCGGAGGCTGTAATTTACAGTGGTGGGTCCACCAGCAACATCTATCAGAAGGGTTTTGGTGTCAGTCTTGCAGTTTTCACTGGCACCGTGAGACGGCTCAAGGAGCATTAGTACAACTCACAGGCAAAAATATCATTGACAGTTTGCAATTAGTTGAAAATCTTGAAGATCTGTGGCTAAGAGAATTAGCGTGGTCAGTACAGCATTTAGCAAAAAAGATCTTAGCCGATAGCTACTCTGTAATTTTGCAATCCTCGTGCCAACCAAATATCGGGGTCCCCATTCAGTGGCAAGTTGACCCAAGAAAGTGGGATCATGTTTGCCGGCGGTTTAAGCATCGTGCTGCTAATCGCAGGCTCAGTAATGGGTCACCCCCTTTCCTATCCTCCTAAAGTGTTTGACCCTAGAGATAATATCTGGGTCTCCTTGGCACGTGAATTGAACACCACAACATTCTGTGCCTCCTTAGTCACACCCAGTACCCCATTTTTGACATGCTTAGTTGGAGTACCACTAACAGATAATACATGGCGTAACTTCGTAATCGAGACCCAGAACCAGTTCAAAATTATTAGACCATTAAAATCCACAATGAATATTACCGCTGGCCTACAAGAGTATGATAGCTGGGATGATAAACTCCCGGTGGGCCCTGAGCCACAAGAGATAGAACTAGTTGATTCTCTTAACGCTACAGCCTGTATTTATATTAATAGTTCACGTAATTTATGCCAAGAGGGCAGCCTTAATGGCTGTCGACTGAATGAATCCAACCCCACCTTGATTTATCCTATTGGCAATGCTTCACAGTGGGATTTAGAATGGTGCAACGTTACCGTGAGAAATCGATCTCTTGCAGCCCCTGGAACGTTTTTCCCTCGAAAGTTACCCAGAGGGTTTTTCCTAATTTGTGGGAATCGTGCCTGGTCAGGTATTCCATCCAGGCCTGTAGGTGGGCCCTGTACCTTTGGCCAACTGAGTCTTGCACTTCCACAGCACCATCCTAATGCTACACACCGAACACGATGGCGGAGGTCTTTAACAGAAACTATAACACCTGAATGTCAGGATGACCTCGCGCTATGGAGCAAATCAGAAGTGCTTTTTACCTCCCTTTTTGTTCCTGGTGCAGCTGCGGCACGAGCCCATCGTCACTTAGAAAAACTGGCATGTTGGGTAGTTAAACAGGCAAACGGTACCAGCCGAATGTTGTCTGAACTTGCAGAAGATCTGAGTTCAGTCCAACACGCCCTGCTTCAGAATAGAGCAGCTATAGATTTTCTACTCTTAGCCCACGGCCATGGCTGTGAAGACTTTGAAGGAATGTGCTGTATGGATCTTGAGGATCATTCTAAGTCCATCCACGCCGAAATTAAGAATTTGATTGAACACTCCCAAAAAATAAAAAAAGACTCCGGATTTTTCGGATTAGAAGGACTTACAGAGTGGATGGGCTTAGAAGGATGGATGAAAAGTGTGATTAAATCTTTAATGCTGTTGCTAATAATTGTTTTGCTTGGTTTACTTATGCTTAGCTGTATAATGTCATGTATAAAAAATTTAATTTCGAAGTCAGTCAATATGACTATGATCATGCAAAAAGAAAACAGGGGAAGTGTTGAGAGTCTTTCTGAAGAATGGCTAAAAAGCAAAGGTCATGATAACACAGGAGGCTTAGAAAAGATGCAGACACTGAGTCCTTGAGCAAGAAGTTGCATAGATAACAGAATGTGCATTCAGATAAGAAAGAAGACAGAAACCATATGGAAGAGGAAGATAAGACCACCGTGTTTGCAGATCCCACGGAATAGCTCCCACCAATGAGGAGCTCAACTTTTGCAATATGTATGAGCTAATTAAAGGTACTATAAGTAAGTGTAGTTTTGAAAAATAAATCGAGACTTGCTGAACATCATGCCTTGAGTGCTTGTCTCCCGCGACTCCACCCAACAAAAAACAACAAAAGAAAACACTGGTTCAAACTGACAGAATCAAGATACAACCTGAGTCCCTGCTAGGCAGGGTGGTGGTAGCAATCTGGTAGAATGGTGGCTGCAGTCCTCTGAAGCCGTGATCCTGTAGAAAAAAAGGGTCTGCTCCTCCTCAGAAGGTCCAGTGGTGGCTATGTAGCTCCTGTCCTCTGGAAATCCAGTGGGAAGGGTTCTCTCTGGTGTTCAGAGTCTCAGATTATATCCACGATGGGATGCTTGGTTCCTCCCTCTGGGTGGAGCATCTCACAATGGGGTGATGAGTCATGAGGCCAAGTGTTGATGGGCTCATTAACAGAAGATAGTCCGGAGGGAGTTATCTCTGAGTCATGTGGCAGGACAATGATGGGCCATTAACAGAAAGATAGTCTGGGGGGAGGAGGCAAGGAAACACTGCCCCACCTGATTTCAACAGCTCATGAGGATGGTAATAGAATACACTGCAACCCAGGACAGCCTCCCAGCCCCTTTGTGCCTTACGTGTCCTATGCCCCAGAAGGTTCTCCACTCCAGGTTCCCCCCATTGGCCCTTGCCCCTCACCACTCCCCCAGAGTTTCCCCATTGGCTCCCATTCCCTAGTCCCGCCTGCGTAGTGCCCCCGTGCCCTCAGATCATTGGTCTCTGATGCTTGATCTGCTCCCCTACTTAAACCTGGACCCTCCATTGATCTTTGTCTTCGTCCCTGAAACCCTTCACGGTGTGGCTGCAATAAACCTTGTCTGTGGAACCCCATATGAGGACCCTTCCCAGCTCTTTGTCACTGACCCATATTCTGGAGCTATCCTTACTTGTGTGTGTGTGTGAGTGTGTGGTGGTCCTGCCGAGTGGCTTCGCTAAGGAGACGCTTTTAGGAAGGTCGCGGCATCTCGCGCTCCAGCACAGCAAAGCAGCAGCGCCCAGCTAGCGACAGAGTGGTGCCCGAACAGGGATTTCTCCAGACCATCCCTGAAAGCATCTCCAGCAGCCTGACATGCTGGAAGCAAGCCGCTTTCGGAGCAGCCATTTCCCCGAAGAAAGCTCTGAGTTTTATCAGGGCTCTCCAAGGGGCAGCTGATAATCTTCTTGGGAAGGATAAGACCGGTCAGGGATTGACGGACCACCCCAAGAATTTCAGTTGACCCTTTGGTGAGTGTATTTCTGTTACTTTTTATCCTTTTCATTATCCTCTTTTCTCTTGGGTGTTGGGAAGAGCACGGAGATGGGGGCTTTAACCCACTTGCAGCGGAAAGCCTTTCTCCAAGTTTTGGCAGCCTTTGTTCATGGGAATTTTTGTTTTGCAAAGGAAGATTTAATGCGTTTTGTTCACTGGTGGTCTAAGCAGTTTAGGGGAGATTTAAAGCATCTTGTTCCTTGGTTGTTTGTGTTGGGAAAAATTTATTCCTTTTACAGGCTAGTTGGAAAGCTGTTGAGGGTGTTGGGGATCGTTCGGGGAAAAATCCCTTCACTGCTTTCCTCTCCTAGCATCCCTGAAACCTCTCCCCTGCCTCAGGAGAGATCGGGAGATGGATCCCGCCCAAAGGCGTAGGATTGCTACCGTCTTCCTGACGTTTCCTGGTCTCCTCTGTTCCCTTCCCAGGACAGTAGTGGCCATGCTGCCCTGGGCTCTTCCCTAACCCTCCTACATATGCCCACCTACCTGGTTCTGTCCACCCCAGTTACCCCCCAAGAGCCCCACCATCTTATCTTCTCCCCTTACTCCAAGTTCTCCCGCCCTCACCCCAGCCACACAAAATGGCATTGGCCACCTGGTAGCGGCAGCGATTTCACAAACTCACGGGCCCTCCTCCATTCCCAGCTTCTCCCCTGCATCATTGGGCGTATCTGCGTCGGGACCGCCGCCCTCCACCGGGAATCCCCTTCTGGCTGCAGACCCCGCCTCTCCTTCCTGTGTTCCCACCCCCTCCATCAGTGGCTCCGCCCCTGGGAACCAACCCACTCTCAGTTCCCACACTACCAGGACCAGAAGTGGAGGTAGTGGCAACCAGAAGGACGCCATCTTGCCGTCCACTGCTGCACCACACCAGGCTGCTCCCGTCTGCCGAAAACTCGGGACCCCTGCCAGGCACTCTCCTTCCTCTTTGGAAGAGGAGAGCAGTGATCCCTCTGATTCCGACGCTGAGTCTGAGGATCACTGGGCTGGGGTGAAGAAGCGGGAAACCAGGGATGGTAAGTGGGAACTGGCAAATAAGATCACGCCATATACCACCCCAGTTATTTATAAGAGGGGCGGGAGAAATCCCCACTGGGAACCCATCCCTTACCAACAGTTAAAAGAGCTATGCAAGGCCTGCAAGGAATATGGCCGGGAGTCACCGTACTTTAAGAATCTGCTCCCGGTTACCTTCTCCACACATACCCTAGTACCCCACGACATTAAAAACATCATGTCGTGCCTCCTCTCTCCTGCGGAATATATGCTTTGGGAGAGAACTTGGAAGAAAATTAAAGGGGCTCATATAATCTTACAGAGCAGACAGTACAAGGGCTCATTTAAACATCGAGTGCCTGACTGGAGAAGGTAACTTTGAGCACCCACAAGACTAAGGCCAAGACATTCCCAAGGCTGTTCTAAGAGATATTAAAAAAGTAGTGGAAGCAGCGCTGCTTCAAACCCCAGATGATGCCACTCCCACCCTGAACTTTTCAGATGTTAGACAAGGCACAGAGGAGTCTTTTATTAAATTTATTGACTGTCCAAAGGGTTCAATTGAGAGGCAAGTCAAGAACGCAGAGGCCCGCAGGGAACTGCTGCGAAACTTGGCTATGGCCAATGCAAATACAGAGTGTAAGAAAATTTTAAGGGCTCTCCCTCTCAACCCTGAGCCTACAATAGACCAGATGATTGAGGTCTGTGCCAAATTAACATCTACTGAGCACACAATAGCAATAGCAGTCTCAAAATGGGTGGCTGAAGCTTCGGTGGCATCATCCAAGGAAGAACAAAGATGCTTTAACTGTGGGGAGTTTGGACACTTTATTAAGGACTGCCAGGAACATCGTGTGGCCAAGGATTTTCATCGACCTGTGGGGCGCCCACCATCAGACTGCCCTGTGGTGGCCAGTTAGCCTGTGGTACAAGGGACAGAAAGAGTTCTTGGTAAGACAGACCCTAGTACCAGAGAGTTCTGTCTAGGTCACGGTGAGAAAAGAGGCCTCTCCCAGAATGCTTTGTTCTGTTATGGTAATCTACCCCAGTTCTGCTTCCCTGGTTGGCTGTTGGCCCCTCCGCCCCCTTGCTGCCTTATATGTTCCATGTTGCTGCCTGTTCTGAGCTTCCCCTCCCCCTCCCAAAGACACTTGCTTCTGCCATGTGCTCCAAGCTCCTTTGTTCTAAGCACGGGCAAAACCAAATGTAACTCAAACTCTTTAGCAGTGTCTGATTGGCCGGTTACCCCGGGTCCGCCCCCAGTCCTCCCCTTTCCCCTTCTCCTAATAAAAGAGATGATCGAGGGAGGTCCCGCCCTCTCTTGGCTCAGCTACCTTCCTGTGAACATCTCTTGTTGTCTGTCTCATTTGAAAGCTTCTAACTGCGGGAAATTGAGCAAGCAGGGAGCTATATTTCTCCCTCTTTGCTTCTGCTGATGGTATTTGCTTTGCAGCTGATACAGGTACCGATTTT
Organism: Coloeus monedula; assembly: GCF_965178545.1. Classification (NCBI taxonomy): domain Eukaryota; kingdom Metazoa; phylum Chordata; class Aves; order Passeriformes; family Corvidae; genus Coloeus; species Coloeus monedula. The sequence goes on along the minus strand of NC_138821.1, from coordinate 6,784,332 downwards.
AGAGCTACTAAAGTGCTAGATTGCCCGTGCTACGTCTCTAGGCTGCTCGAGGCTTTCTAAGGCATTAAACCACTAGCCTAGCCAGTAAAAAGCTGAAAAGATACCATCCACAGTTCCATGCCATAGAAAATTCTCCACTCCAGGTTCCCCCCATTGGCCTCTGCCCCTCACCACTCCCCCAGAGCTCCCCCACTGGCCCCCATTCCCTAGTCCTGACTTTGTACCGCCCCCGTGCCCTCACATCATTGGTTCCTGGTGCTAGCCCCACTCCCATACTTAAGCCTGAGTTCTTCATTGTTCTGGGTCTTTGCCTCTAGAACCCTTCACAGTTTAGAAGCAATAAACTGCTCCTGTGGAAATCTATGCAAGATCATTCCTGCCTCTTTGCTGTCGACCCATATTACTGAAGCTATCCATGCATTTGTGCATGCAGGAGTGTAAGCTGCAGAGCCAGAGATAGCGATACATGGCGCCTGAACGTGGACTTCTTTGGACCGTCCCTGTGAGCGTCTCCAGCCATTTTTTGCTGCTGGAAGCAAGTCGCCTTTTGGTGCAGTCATATCCCCAAAGAAAACTCCTGAATTTTATCAGGGGTCTCCGAGGGGGAGACTGATAATCTCCTCGGGAAAGGAGGAGACCGGTCTAGGAGTCAGCGGACCACCCCCAAGATTTTCATTTGACCCTCTGGTGAGGTAATACGGGTCACTTTGTATCCTTTTTGTTTTTCTCTTTTGTCTTGGGTGTTGGGAAGAGAGGGAGATGGAGGCTGAGATAGCCTGTCTCCTACAGGAAGCATTTCCCCAAGTTCTAAAAGCCCTTATTTGCAGGAATTTTCTCTTTTTAAAGGAAGATTTAATGCATTTTCTTAATTGGTTGTCTAAGCACATTAGGGGAAATCTAAAACGGCTTGTTCCTTGGCTGGTTGTGTTGGGAAAAATTTATTTGTTTTACCAGCTAGTTAGAAAGCTGTTGAGAATGTTGGGAACAGTTTGGAAAAAAATTCCTTGCCTGCTTCCCTCTCCCTGCATCCCTGATCCCTCTTCCCTGCCTCAAGAGAAACTGGGAGATGGATTCTGCCCGAGCGCACAGGGTTGCTACTGTCTCCCTGACGTCTCCAGGTCTCTTTTGTTCCCTGCCCAAGATGGTGCTGGCCAGGCTGTCCCAGGTTCTCCCCCAAACCTCTTGCCTGTACCCACTTTCCTGGTTCTCTCCACTTCATTTGCCCCAAGATGGTGTCGGCAGCATGACCAGCCCTGTCCTCCCATCTTCTCCCTTTGTTTTAAGTTCTCCTACCTCCACTCCAGTTACACAAGATGGCGGCGGCCACGTAGCTGTGGCTGTGGCCATTTTGCAATCGCGTGGCTCCCCCCGCATGCTCCCGCTTACGTCACCGCGCCCGGCCTCTCCTCCGTCCCTGGCCCCTCCCACGTGTTGATGGGCATGTTTGCGTCGGGCCCATCCCCTTCCACCGGGAGTCCCCTCCCAGCCACAGACCCCGCCTCTTCCTCCTGTGTCCCTGCCCCCTCCATTGGTGGCTCCTACAAACATATCAAGGAGACCGCACTAAGGCTCATTTAACTATTGAACATTTATGCAAAGAGGGTAACTTTGAGCGCCCCCAGGACCAGGCCCAAGACATCCCCGAGGCTGTCCTAGGAGATATTAAAAAGACAGCGGAAGCAGCCCTGCTCCAAACCCCAGATATTGCCACTCCCACTGTGAACTTTTCGGATGTTAGACAAGGCATAGAGGAGTCTTTTATTAAATTTATTGATCATTTAAAGAGTTCTATTGAGAGGCAGGTCGAGAATGCAGAAGACCGCAAAGAGATTTTACATAGTTTGGCAATGGCCAATGCGAATACAGAGTGTAAGAAAATTTTAAGGGCCCTGCCTCTGAACCCTGAGCCCACAATAGAACAAATGATTGAAGCCTGTGCCAAACTAACATCCACAGAACACACAATAGCAATAGCAGTTTCAAAAGGGATGGCTGAAGCCTTAGTAGCATCATCCAAGGAAGAACAAAGATACTTTAACTGTGGGGAGTTTGGACACTTTATTAAGGACTGCCAGGAACATCGGGTGGCCAAGGACTTTCATCGACCAGTGGGATGCCCACTATTAGACTGCCCGACTTGTCAGTACCATCACCAGCTCCATTCGGGAAACAGCCAGCAAAGTGCAGTACAGCCCCGCAGTACGACATCAAATGCCAAGCCGCCCAGCCCTGCCCTGCCTGCTGTCCTGAGGTTTCGGAGATAATTCCCGATTACGCCTATGCAGACCAGGAGCTCCGGGTCTCTGAGGCATTCCAACAGAGCCAGGTGCGAACCCAACAGCAGCTGGTGAGTGACCTTTCTATTCAGTTTGATAAGGAGGGCATGTATAAAATCCCCATCGGACAATTCAGGCCGCCGAATGGCCCAAGAGATATTTTAATTACAGGAAATGGACTTTATGAGCCGGACGAACTTTATGTTACTCCACAAGTCCAAACTGTTGGCCCTCGTGTTCCGGTTTGGCCAAATTTAGAAATATATCCTCTGAGAGAAGGCACAACCACCCCTCCCCCACCAGGTTCGGGAAAAAATAAATTTTCCTCGAAGGAAAGTGAAGGAGATAACAACTATTTATTTAGCAAACACATGGGAAAAGGAAAATAATGCTAAATAATAAAATCTTTCGCTGTGGAGGAAAAACCTGGGAAAGAGTCCTCCTTTTGGTCTCCTCGGAGCTGGGGCTTGGCCCGAGGCCAGGCCCTCTGTGCCCAGTGGAAAGTCCTCCTGATGTGCTCTGAGGTTGAAGCAGTGCAGTAGAAAAGGGAGAAAAATCTGAAAGTCCAGGGAAGGAAAAACAAAGTTCAACTCTCAGTCTCTCTCCGGAGAAAAAGAAACTGCAAAACCGGCCAAAAGCTGACTAGAAAGCAGCAAGCCGGGTGCTTCCTCGCTTCCCTGCCACAGCTGAAAAAAAAAAGTCGCTATCTCTATGTGACCTTGAACAAGCTGCAAACTGCTTTGAGAAAGTTTTGCTCACTTTTTCCTTCCCCCTCTCAAGCTCAGTTTAAAGGCATAGAAAGGCACAAGAATTAATTTCTGGACATAGGGCAGCGATATGGGATACACATCATAAAGTCACCCCAAGACACTTCAAGATGATGTTTTTGTACCTGTTTCATGCAATAAGCCCCCTTGGTTTTTATACAAAGGAATGGCTATTGCCCAATTCTTTCTACTACCACATCATAGAGACTGGATCCTGGAGAACCCAATGGCATGCTGGGTTGAGGTTGTGGGCCCAGATAAACCTATGATAGAGTGTGGTCTGCTTAACAGAGGTTCTGTTACAGTGGGGATTCTGTAACACGATGTATTAAACCAGGAGGCCCGCGGAAAAGAAGTATATATAGAAAGATTCTTGATAGGTGTTTCAGAGAGATGTTTATTTACCCAGCCGCATGGCCGGGGCTCTGCCGAGGAACTCTTACAGTCATGGGACCCAAGGGTCCTTGCCCGCGCAGGGAAACACAAAACAACTAATGGGGAGCGAGGCTGACCAGGGGCTCGGGAAATCCCATGTCTGTCCCCTCAGGGCCCCTCTCCCAGGACTACAAGGCAGGGGGAGGAGACCCCGACATTTCACCTGTTTATTTTTAACAAAAGAGATGTAAAACTTAACATTGAAAACAACAAGGACAGTTTCAAAACAAAACAAGCCACCCTCCTGAGTCTTTGAATGTCCAAACAGATTCTCTGGAACATCTTAAAGCTGACAGAAGGGAGACAGGACTCTCCGAGCATGCTTTGTGGGGAAACTGATGCAGGAGAGGGTTTAATTTCTTCCCTCCCCCTTTCATGCCCCACTCGGCACTGGAAAGGGATTTTTGGGGAAACAATTGGCAAAGGTATGGTTTTGTGAGGGAAACCATGGATGAAAAAACGGATTGGGAATACACTGGGGGTAATAGGACATAGGGTAAAAGGGAAAGGTGGGATTAGGAAAGGGAGACTGTAGGGGGGGCTTACAATGGAGATATTGTCTAACATGACTACTATTTTTTGCATATATACTGCCTTTTACAGGAACACCATCAGGCCCAGTGACCTGTGATGCTTGTAACCCTTTTCTACCTTGTATAATTTTGAATTCCACCACCTCTCCATCTCCCAAGCTTGGGATGCATTTTTCAGGGTTATTCTTTTTAATAGCAGTTCTATGAATGAATATGTCTTGCTGGTTATCACATCTTGTTATAAAACCATAATTTTGCTTAACATTATACCATTTTACTATTCCTAAAACCGTGGCTACAATGGTATTTTCCTTTTTCTGAGTGGCTGCTTTTTTCTGTCTCGCTGCGTTCTTGCGTTCTCTTTTGCTCGCTCCCATGTTGGAATTGCTGGAGCTGCTGGGGCTGCCGGGGTAGCTGAAGCTGCTCGTGCCTGCGCGCTCTTCCCAGGGTCATGTTCGGGGCCCCGCGAGCTGGGCGGGGCCACTCCGCTCAGTTCTCCGCGCGTCGCCTCCTCTGGTTGCAGCTTTGCTGCCACAGCCAGGCGCAGCACCCACGTCTTGGCCGGGCCCCTGAGCGACGGCTCCCCCACGCCCTGCTTCAGCACGCGTTTTGGCTGGGCGCGGCTCCCCTCCACCGCCGCCAGCCACCGCCCACACGCTGCCCCTCTCAGTTGATGTACTAGTTTGAAAACAAACTAGTGGGAGACACCAAGTCAGAATAACAATTTAATAGGGAAATAAAAGGAGGGGGGAAAAAATAAAAATAAAAAAAATAAAGGCGGATAACACTGGGTTAAACTGACAGAGTCAGGATACAACCTGACACCCTGTTAGTCAGGGTGGTGGTAGCAGTCTGGTAGAATTGTGGCTGCAGTCCTCCTGAAGCAGTGATCCTGTAGAAAAAGGGTCTGCTCCTCCTCAGAAGGTCCAGTGGTAGCTATGTAGCTCCTGTCCTCTGGAAATCCAGTGGGAAAGTTGTCTCTGGTGTTCAGAGTCTCAGATTATATCCACGATGGGATGCTTGGTTCCTCCAGCCTTGTTTCTACGGACGAGACATGGGTGCGAAACGGGGCTGTGACAGTGTCCTCGTAAATTCTCAATTTGTTGACCAAGATGCCCACCCTGTCCTCGCCTTCCCTCCATTGCAGCGTTGCCAGGTAACGGGAGTACATCTCTGGTCCAAGGCGTGCAAACCTCAACCACATCTGTGACGTGCACTGGACGCCATCTGGGCTCTTAGGAAATCTCTCGTCTTCTGAGAAAATGATCTCCAGCACAGCCAATTCCCTCAGGCACCGGATACCTTGTTCCATTGTGCTCCATTTTCCTTGGTGCACCTGGAGGTCTTCTTTACAAAGGTACCTGTCCCTTACACTTGTCAGTAGTCTCCACCAGAGGCTGTTTCTTGGGTTCTCCCAATCCCCTGGTCAATGACCACATCCCGGGACAGAGATCCCAGTTGCCTGGCCTCACTTATGTCCAGAATGGTGTCATTGGCTGCAGCGTCCCAGATGCGGAGCAGCCAGGTCAGGATGGACTCATTTGTCTGGCGGGTGAATTCCCTCCGCAGGTCTCGCAGCTCACCCAGGGATAGCGACCGAGTGATGATCTCTGGCTCTGCCTCTTCTGCTGGGTGCGAAGGTCCTACTGTATCCTCGTCAGTCACTATGCGGACTGATTTGCTTTTTGATTTCTTCTGAACGGGGGCAACTGCAATCGGTTTAGGCTGTTCTGGTTCAGTGACAGTTTGTGTGGAGATGCTTACAGCTCCTTTGGTTTTTTTCTTCTCTGTGACAGTCTGTGTGGACATGGACTCTGTTGTTTTGTGTCTGGGTTCTTTCTCCTCTGTGTCAGTCTGCGGGGACATGGACACTGTGGTCTTGTGTCTGGGTTCTTTCTCCTCTGTGCCAGTCTGCGTGGACATGGACGCTGTGGTCTTGCATCTGGGTTCTTTGTGACAGTCTGCGTAGAGATGGATGCTGTCACTATGCTTTTGGTTCCTTTCTTCTTTGCAACAATCTGGGTAGACATGGTGCTTGTTGCTTGGATCTTTTATTTCCTCTCATCCTGAGGATGCTGTGCCATAGCTCTGATCCTAAGCATGGTGTACACAGCGCAGGTCATAGAGAAAAAAGAGAAAAGAACTGACAAGAAGATTATGCCATCCTTAACATCCACAGGGAACTCAATATTTTCAAAAACTGCTGTGTCCGGTCTGAAAGGCTGGAAAAAAACATTCTTTAATCCTCCCCCCAGGGGCTGGGTATGATTGCTGAGGCCCCAGATGTAGCAGCCTAAAGTAGGACAAGCAGACAAAGTTGAGTATATATTCCAAATTATGTTAATTGTCTCGGGGGTTATCATGCAGTAGGCATAATAGACTAATAAAGAAAATTTTATACCATACCCTGGTCTACACAGGAGCATTAAAATCGGCAGATAGTTCCCCATGTGCGGAAAAATATAGAGAGCTAGGTACAAGACCCATGTAAGAATGTTGAACATCATAGTGAGTAGGTGGCTTCTACAATACAAAATTGTGACTTTTCTCAGTACCTTGCCCTACATTGGGTGCCAAAATATGTACTAGTTTGAAAACAAACCAGTGGGAGGCACCAAGTCAGAATAACAATTTAATAGGGAAATTAACGAAAAGGAAAAAAAAAATAAAAGAAAACACTGGTTCAAACTGACAGAGTCAAGATACAACCTGACACCCTGTTAGTCAGGGTGGTGGTAGCAGTCTGGTAGAATGGTGGCTGCAGTCCTCCTGAAGCCGTGATCCTGTAGAAAGGGTCTGCTCTTCCTCAGAAGGTCCAGTGGCGGCTATGTAGCTCCTGTTCTCTGGAAATCCAGTGGGAAGGGTTCTCTCTGGTGTTCAGAGTCTCAGATTATATCCACGATGGGATGCTTGGTTCCTCCCTCTGGGTGGAGCATCTCACAATGGGGTGATGAGTCATGAGGCCAAGTGTTGATGGGCTCATTAACAGAAGATAGTCCGGAGGGAGTTATCTATGAGTCATGGGGCAAGTAATTGATGGCCCATTAACAGAAAGATAGTCTGGGGGGAGGAGGCAAGGAAACACTGCCCCACCTGATTTCAACAGCTCATGAGGATGGTAATAGAATACACTGCAACTCAGGACAGTCGGGGGTTGACGGGGCTTGCTCTACCACGCGCTGAGCGGGCCCCGGCGGGCACCGCCGGGTTGCGCCGCTCCCGCTGCGCCTCGCATGGGAACTGCCTCGCTGCTGCTCGCAGAGGGCTCGGTCCACGTGGCCTGGGTCGCACGGCCCCTGAGACAGGCTTCCCTTCACCAGGACACAGCTGACATTGCTCAACAGTCTCGGTAATTAAATAATATTCCTGAAAATATTCTTCCATCAGCATATATTTTGACTCAAAATTTAACTGTGTCCAAATGGTGTTCCAAAAGTCTTTGGTAAGAATTAAATCCAAGGAAACGTAGAAAAAGTTCTTAAACAACCATGAAAGGAAATGTTTCAGTTCCTTTTGAGCTTGAATTAAGCTAAAATTTACAAATCGTCCATATGCGGCTCTGAAAGCCAAGAGTCTTCCCACAGTTCCTCCATAGTTTAGATATGGAGTAGCAAAACAAAAACAAGAAGAGGAATCCAAAGTTTCTAGGATTTACTCACACACATCAGTCGCTTAGGGATCGGGGATCGTTCTGCTCTCAATCTCTACCATTTGTTACAGTGGGGATTCTGTAACATGATGTATTAAACCAGGAGTCCCATGGAAAAGAAATATATATATGGACAGATTCTTCATAGATGTTTCAGAGAGATGTTTATTTACCCAGCTGCATGGCCGGGGCTCTGCCAAGGAACTCTTACAGTCATGGGACCCAAGGGTCCTTGCCTGCGCAGGGAAACACAAAATAACCAATGGGGAATGAGGCTGACCAGGGGCTCGGGAAACCCCATGTCTGTCCCCTCAGGGCCCCTCTGCCAGGGCTACATGGCAGGGGGAGGAGACCCCGACAAGGTTCTATCTTCCAGGAATGGCAGACACCAGAGCCGATGTCGCCATTATAGCTCACTCCGAGTGGCCACGGGACTGGGAACTGACTCCCATCAACAGAGTCATCTCGGGGATTGGAGGTGCTGAAGTGTCCATGCACAGCAAAGATAATATCGTGGAGGGACCTGAAGGTCAGGTTGCCACCATCAGGCCCTTCGTGGTCACATCAGGTATTACCTTGTGGGGCAGGGACCTGTTATCTCAATGAGGGGCTCGACTAGAAATCCCCGAGCCACCCTGGGATTTTTAGTTGGGGCCACTGCAGAGCACACCACCCCACCGCTGACATGGAAGACCAATAGTCTGGTGTGGGCAGACCAGTGGTCCCTCTCAGCTGAAAAGCTGCACACTTTAGAGTTCCTCGTGGAAGTGCACCTTTCCAGAGGCCATATAGTACCCCACCAACAGCCCTTGGAACTCTCCTGTCTTTGTTATTAAGAAACCTGGCAAAGATAGGTGAGGACTTCTCCACGATCTTCGCAAGATAAATGAGGTCATTGAAGACAGAGGTTCCCTGCAGCCCGGCAGGCAGACTTGAAGGCAGGATGCTTGAAAGCTGTGGCAGCAACAGTCCTTCTGATACAGGAGGCCTGTAAATTCACCCTTGGGCAGCACATTGTCGTGTATGTACCCCATGCAGTGATAAATGTGCTGGAGCAAAAGGGGGGACACTGGCTCTCCCCTAGAAGAATGCTCAAATATCAATCTGTGTTGTTAGAACAGGATGATGTTACTCTAAAGACAAGTTCTGTGGTAAACCCTGTGATGTTTTTATCATCCACTATTACCACAGGCCTGGGCCCTAGGGTATATCACCGTGCCTCTCCGCCATAGGGAGGAGGAGGAGAGAAGATCCAGCAGGCAGGAATTGTGCAGCAAGATTGATTTATTTAATTATTTTACAAACTCTTTTATAGACTTTTTTCTTCATAGTCTAATTGGACAAAGGATCAGCCACCCCTTGGGGTGATTGGCTAAAATCCTAAAACATCCATTGTCAAAATATTTTTCTACTATACCATAAACAAGACTTTTCAAGGTTGCAAGTGGCTTGGTTGTTTCTATACCCTGCTACCTCTTCTGCGTGAGAGAAAAGTCTCTCACAGACTTAGAAAATAGCAAGAAAACCCTTGCTAGCAGCATTTTTGAATCTATGATCCACATTACTTAACAGTGTGCCTGAACATGATTGTTTGTAGACAATAGAGGAAACTTATTCCAGCAGACCAGACCTGAAAGATGTTCCTTTGAGAGATCCAGACTGGGAATTGTACACTGATGGGAGCAGCTTCATGAGAAACGGTAGGAGGATGACCGGTTACGCCGTAACCACCTCAGATAAAATCATTGAGGCAAAAGCCTTGCCTCCAGATGTATCATCACAGAAAGCTGAACTCATTGCACTAACGAGAGCTCTAGAACTGAGCAAGGGGAAGATGGTGAATATATGGCCTTCAGTGTTGTGCATGCCCACGGAGCTATTTGGAAGGAACGTGGCCTGTTGACTGCTCAAGGTAATGAGGTTAAGCATGCTAAACAGATTCTTGCACTTTTACAGAGTATTTGGAAGCCTACGGAAGTGGCTATCATGCATTGCAAGGGTCATCAAAAAGGGAAAACAGCCCCCGAACTAGGAAATCGTTTTGCTGACGAAACAGCCAGGAGGATTGCAGAAAAAGGCATTTTTTGCAGTGGTACCACAGAAAGAGATAGATTTGTCATCATTTACCCCGAAATACGATCAGAGGGATCACCAATTAATTAAGTTTCTTAAGGCTGAAATCAAAGAAGGTGGGTGGGCTGTTACCTCAGTAGGACAAGTCGTAGTTCCACCCCTGATCCTTTGGGAAATAGTCCAACAAGAGCAAGAAAGTACCCACTGGGGAACAAAAAATCTTTTAAAACATCTGAGGAAAGTAGTGATAGGGAGAGGGATGACTGATATTGTACAATCTGTAACAAGCAAGTGTGAAACCTGCTGTAAAAACAACCCTGACACAAGCAAGAGAGGTGTGTTAGGAGTGACAGAAACAGGAGATCTCCTGGGAGATTATTGGCAAATAGATTTTGCTGAGATGCCACGCAAAGAGGTATTACTGTATCCTGCAGCTGTAGGGAGGAGAGGAGAGATCCAGCAGGCAGGAATTGTGCAGCAAGATTGATTTATTTAATTATTTTACAAACATTTTTATAGACTTTTTTCTTCATAGTCTAATTGGACAAAGGATCAGCCACCCCCTGGGGTGATTGCCTAGAATCCTAAAACATCCATTGTCAAAATAGTTTTCTACTGTACCATAAACAGTTCTACAAGGTCGCAGGTGTTCATAGTTTATAGAACTTCTGCTTATCCCTTTGTGAGAGAGAAAAGTATCCCACGGACTTAGAAAGAAGCAAGAAAAATTCTTGCTAGCAGCATTTTTGTATTCACAGAGAAGGATGCAGGTATATACTGGTACTGGTTGACACCTTCAGTAGATGGCCTGAGGCTTTCCCCTGTCTCACCAACACAGCAAAAGAAGTAGCGAAAGCTTTGCTTAATCATATAATACCAAGATTTGGGGTCCCTTTGGGAATGTCATCAGATAGGGGACCACATTTTGTTGCAACGGTGGTTGGGGAAGTTAGCAGGATTTTCGGACTTACCTGGGACCTGCACACACCATACAGGCCCCAGGAAAGTGGTAAAGTGTTGCTATGACCCAGCCCACTGCGGGGTTGGGGCAGTGAGATGCCAATCAATCCCAAACCCTCCCCTGGATCGAGTTTCCCCAAGACACAGACTCGAAGGGTGGGTCGATGGGCGGCTCAGAAGGTTAAGCTACATCCTCCCGGGGCTGCTCCCGGGTCCAAGCTGCCTCCCCGTGTTCGGGAAAATTCTTGGTTACTCGGTTGTTCACTGGTTCTTTGTTATAACTCCCGCCTCTCAGTTTCCCCCATTGGTTCTTGTTGAATTGTATCCTCCCCCTGGTTTGTAACTCATTGGTTGTTTTCCCCTTTCCCAGCGGTTTTCAAACCCCCTATAAAACTGAGGGAAAAGCGTCTCGGGGGGATCCCAGATTAAGATCATTGCTATGTTCTGGTTGCTAAACTTCTGACAATAAACCTGTTAGGAGCCAGACCAGAACCACCTCTCTCTTCCTTTATCTCCGAACTAACGTGAGCCTATATCACCGGCTCCTGCCGTGTCTCCTCTGCAAAGAAGCCACCGAGCGTGCACAGCAGCGCATATCCTGATGCCAGTCGCTTCTGCGATGCACAGAAGTAACGCAGATGGACTGTCTCTGATCGAGTGTGGATACAAATATTGCTGCTAGCAAGAAATTTTCCTGCTTCTTTCTAAGCTCGTGAGATACTTTTCTCTCTCACGAAGATATTTGCAGATGTTTTAGGATTTCTAGCCAATCAACCCAGGGTGTGGCTGATCCTTTGTCCAATTAGACTATGAAGAAAAATGTCTATAAAAGAGATTGTAAAATAATTAAATAAATCAATCTTGCTGCACAATTCCTGCCTGCTGGATCTTCTCTCCTCTCCTCTCCTCCCTATGGCTGTGGGATACAGTAATAACTGAGGGCATGCCAGAGGTCGTGCAGCAAGCACAGAACTGCGTTAGTAAAGTTGAACGCATGAATGGGACCCTCAAAACCCAGATTTGCAAGATTTGTCAAGAGACATCCATGACATAGGTTCAAGCCCTGCCTATAGCCTTGCTGAGAGTCTGCATACAGCCAAGGTGAAGGGACAATATAAGTCCCTATGAAATATTATATGGCAGGCCATACAAGGTTCCAGACATCCCGAGGGAAATTCATATGAGAGGTAAAAATGATTTGCAGAAGTATTTAATGGCTCTGAGTTCCACTTTGCAGAAGCTCCAGAGATTCGTCGTGTTATCCAAACCAATAGGATTGGACACACCTGTTCATCTGTTCCAGCCTGGAGACTGGGTCTACATCAAGTGCTGGGACAGTGACTCCTTGCAAGCCAAGTGGAAGGGGCCATTCCAAGTTTTGCTGACCACTTCTACTGTGGTCAAGGTTGCTGGCAAGAAACCGCGAATTCACTACTCCAGGGTGAAGAAAGCTTCTGCTCCCGAAATCACCAAGAAGACAGAGACTGATACGAATCAGAAGGATGCAGTTTAAACTGTTTTTTACATGTTTGTTTTTGCCCAACTGGTAACCATGGTTCAGGGTTCACCCCATGATTTGCATAAGACTGTGGTCCAAATGTGTCCAAGGTTCTTAATAAGAACAATTGCTGGATCTGTACCCAGTTATCACCCATGGATGGGAGTGGTCACTGGCCATTGATTGGCATTTTAATGGAAGGGAACTAAAATTCTACATGAAGTGGCTTCCAGAAATGATACCTTAAAATTTGATCATATTTTTGGCACCTTCACCTCATGGTTACCAAATTGAACCTGCGTAAAAGAATCATTTATAATAGCTGTAATTGTAGTTATCATCTGTGTAATAGCATGTGGAACAGCCAGTTGTGTAAACTGGTTCTGTGAGTAATATAGAGTAAAGTAGAGTAGAGACTAGACAAGGTAGAGTTTTGTTAGTCTCTAAAAGGGGGGAAATGATGCCATGATGATTTTTTGCCTTTTCTTTTATACCCCTTTAATATACCTTTTTATTCCTTTTTTTGTATTCTTAGTGTTTTTTAGCCTACATTTTTAGACTTATTTTGTTAAGCTAGGAGACTAAACATCTTAGAAGCCCCAGACACCAAGGTCCTCTCCAGAACACATTTTATAAACTAAGATAGAACCATCCAGGGGAAGGTTCCTTGGGGAGGGGGGCTCACTTGAGCCTGTCATTGGGGAATCTTTGATAGATATGCTAATTAGTAAGACCTAAAATGGTATACTCGATCTCTCGTATGTGTGCATTGCGGTGTGCATTTTGGTGCATTCCACCTGGACGTGGTGCACCTAAGGATCCTTAAAATAAATACTGAGGTAAAATCCCTTTTTCCCTTCTAACCGTGTTTGATTCTTGATTTTAAGACCAGGAAAAGGCATCAGGCTGTATTGGGTCTGACTGAGGTAAAGTTTGCAGCCCTCACAGTGCTGTGCTTTGCATTAGCAGCTGGAAGGGTGTTGATAACAGACCAGTGTTGTGACTACTGCCGAGCAGCGCTGTCCCTCTGACATTCCCCATCAAAGGGATGGGAGTGGGCAAGATCCCGGGAGGGAACACAACCAGGCTAGCTGACCCAAATTATCCAAAGGGATATTCCATACCATATGACCTCAGCTAAGATATAAAAGCTAAGGGAGAGAGGAGGAAGGGGGGGGGGGGGGGGGAGGTATTTGTGATTCTTCAGTGTTTGCCTCCCTGAGAAACCATTACGTGTGCTGAAGCCCGGCTTCCTAGGAAGTGTCCGAACATCACTCACTGATGGGAAATGGAGATTGACTTTTCCCTTCGCTTATGCGTGCACAAACTCTCACTTATTTTCTTTCTTTCACTGTAATAAACTGCCTTACCCACTGGTTGTTCTCCATCTTATTGTCTCCCATGTCCCACTGGGAAAGGGAGTGATAGAGCAGCTTAGAGGGTACCTGGCACATAGACATGTTCAACCTGCTACATGGACAAATTATAATATGCATATAGTGACTGTATAGTAACAACACACTTGTAGAAATCAGGGGACATATTGGGAGGAGTGATCCCCCATGCCTTCAGGCGCTTAAATAAATGATGCCTTCTTTAACACAAAAAAACCTGGTGTTAAGGAGCCGTGTTCTAGTTTTTGGAAATTTGGTAACAGTAACTGGTGAGCCAGACTAGGAGATCAGCCCTGGAGCCTCAGCAAATCTGTGGTTGACAGGCCTCCAGCTGGCACTGAGGAATTCTTGGGGGGAACCCCTCACCTTCGGATCATTAAGAGACTCAAGACAAGATCCCTGGGGTAAATAAAAGCCATTATTTAAATCTTGGGGTTATTGGCTAAGTTTCTGGTAACTCTGGAATTCCAGTAACTCTAGTAACAGGGGGTTTGAGCCCCTGTAAGGGTGTCCTGAGTTGCAGTGTATTCTATTACCATCCTCATGAGCTGTTGAAATCAGGTGGGGCAGTGTTTCCTTGCCTCCTCCCCCCAGACTATCTTTCTGTTAATGGGCCATCAATTACTTGCCCCATGACTCATAGATAACTCCCTCCGGACTATCTTCTGTTAATGAGCCCATCAACACTTGGCCTCATGACTCATCACCCCATTGTGAGATGCTCCACCCAGAGGGAGGAACCAAGCATCCCATCGTGGATATAATCTGAGACTCTGAACACCAGAGAGAACCCTTCCCACTGGATTTCCAGAGAACAGGAGCTACATAGCCGCCACTGGACCTTCTGAGGAAGAGCAGACCCTTTCTACAGGATCACGGCTTCAGGAGGACTGCAGCCACCATTCTACCAGACTGCTACCACCACCCTGACTAACAGGGTGTCAGGTTGTATCCTGACTCTGTCTGTTTGAACCAGTGTTTTCTTTTATTTTTTTTTTCCTTTTCGTTAATTTCCCTATTAAATTGTTATTCTGACTTGGTGCCTCCCACTGCTTTGTTTTCAAACTAGTACACAGGGTTAGTCCCTGTACTGTCTGTTCGTAAGCTTACCAGGGGTTAGAGGCCCCCCAGGTCCAGGGGACCTGATAAGGGGCTTGATTCCCCTCTGAAAGATTTGTAGCCAGCTGAATGGTCATGCCTGAATAAGGGGCTTCAATCCCTCCTGGGAATTTAAAGCATTTTACCCAGCCAAGCATTTTGCCATAGTCGCATCCGTAGTAAAGAGGAAAGGAAAAAAAGGGGAGAGAAAAACTTATCTGCGCTGCGACACCCCCGTACTGATTCAAAGGAATCTACTACTGGAAGGTAGGAGGGCTTTGCAAAGAGACCTGGAATGGTTGGATAGATGGGCAGAGTCCAGTATGATGAAGTTTAACAAGTCCAAGTGCCAAGTCCTGCATTTTGGCCACAATAACCCCCTGCAACGCTATAGGCTGGGGACAGTGTGGCTGGACAGTGCCCAGGCAGAAAGGGACCTGGGAGTGCTGGTCGACAGCTGATTGAACATGAGCCAGCAGTGTGCCCTGGTGGCCAAGAAGGCCAATGGCATCCTGGCCTGTATCAGAAATAGGGTGGCCAGCAGGACCAGGGAAGTCATTCTTCCCCTGTACTTGGCACTGGTGAGGCCGCACCTTGAGTACTGTGTCCAGTTCTGGGCCCCTCAGTTCAGGAAGGACATTGAGATGCTTGAACGCATCCAAAGGAGGGCAACAATGCTGGTGAAGGGTGACACTTTACCGTGCCATAAATCGAGTCTCTCCTGATGGGAGAGAATTTGCTGAAAGTCCTTGCAAGGAGTTTGAGAGATAAAGCGAGACGTCTTCTGTAGTTTCAATGCTTCTAGATAGTTGTTTATTAAGTCTTATCAGAGGAACAGAGCCACTAGCATGACCCAGGTACAGCATAGAAGGAGGAAAAGTAGGAGTGAGAGCAATTATCAAGATTTACACAGCCTTTTAAAGATATTTTAACCAATAGTTACTAAAAACGTACATTATTTTCACTTTCTTACCAATTATTCAGTAACACGACTAGGAACTACGGAATTTTCTATCCAATCAATCCAAACTACTTTTACTGCCAAATATGAAGTAGTAGAAGAAGGAGAAGAATGTCTAGAGAACAACAACTGTAGAGAAATGGCTGAGTGAACAGGGACATGTGTAAGTGCAAAATCCAAGCTATATTAGTGAACTGTCCTTGACTAGGGAAAAAAGAGAGGAGCAATGCTGATGTGACAAGCTGACAGGATGTTGTGGAGGGGGATGCTGACCACAGAAAGAGAAAGACTTATGTTAGTTAGTCGCGTGCATATTAATTTGTAACCAATCGCTTGCTATTAAAGGCTGCGTGAACAGTAGCTGTAACCCAATAGTATGGAGCTTGCTTACTCGTGCTTGAGGAATTAGAGTATAACTATGGGTCTGACAATAGAATAAACGGAGTTCCATCATATCTCTATGAGAAGCGTGGTTCATCCCGGCAGATCTCTGGCTATTTCTGGCACCCGAACAGGGACCGTTCCTCCAAGGAAGATACGCTCCCTGATCACCAAAAGGAGGGTGCCGACGACGAGCGACAGAGATACTGGGGGCAGAGAGTGTCGACCGTGAGTCAAAGGACGTCGGTCAGGCAGGTAAGAAGGGTCGCTACCTTCCCTCCGTGATACCCTGCTAGCATGGATTTAGAGTTTGCCACACGACAGAAATTACTCCTCAGTATCCTCGCTAAGCGAGGGGAGGAGGTCAAGGAAAAGGATATAAATAAGCTCGTTTTATGGGCGCGGGAGCATGGACATTTGCGAGTCCCCCCCCTCCTCTTTGATGCAGCCAAGTGGAGGGAAGTAGCGGATCACCTCTGGGACTGTACTATCCAGGGAAAAGGGAAAGAAATTACAAACTTAGGGCCCACCTGGAGAACTGCTATAAATGCCTTGAAAAATATGCAAGCTGAGTCGAAAGTAGCTGCGGCTGCGGTGGAGGCAATTGCAACACCAGCTGGGATTGTCACTCCTGCCCGAACTACGCAGCGCGGGGGGCTGAGTGGACTGTTTAAAAGCCCGAGCACGATAAAAGGGCAGAAAGAAGAAAAGCACTTTGAGACTGTCAGTGAGCTCCTGCGGGAGCAGGAGAAAGAGCTCTTGCAATCAGAGCCAAAAGAGGAAGTTACCACCATCGTGCCTCAGAGCAAACTGAAGGCAAACTCGGAAGTTACAGTCGACCAGTCAATGGGCGGTGCAATGGGCGGTCCTTCTTGTCATCTGTGCTTCTACCCTGCTTGCCCACCCCCTCCACCTCCACTGCCAGCAGAGATCCATCCTGGACCACAGACTGTTTCTCTGCCGCAGCCTGTTTCTCAGCCACAGACTGTTTCCCTGCTGGAGCTACAGACTGCTTTTCGGACGGAGCCACAGACTGTTCCTCTGCCAGATGATGACATACCAATGACAGAGGTGACAAATGAGCTACGTGCTCATCCCCCAGGATCTTGTGTGAACCCACAAGCATTGGAAACATGGGCTTGTCAAGTAGAAGAGGCAATGAATCAAATGAAACAACACTTTGATTGTGCTCTGTCTTCCATGGAAGAAAAGCTCCATCAGAAGCACGAGCCACAACAGGGTCCCATTCAGTCCCGAAAGGGTGTGGCCCAGACGGCCCTGCAACTACAGGAATGGGCTCGAGTCGAACCCTCCGCTCCACCTCCCAACTTTGAGCCAGGACGTGGCACGTACAGCAGATGTTCCCAACCTTTGGGAAGTGAACCTTCGCTTGGTGGCTGACAACCTCACATTTGGATGGCCACTCGGAGTCTGGGAACAGTCACCGAACATGCATGCTAATCGCCGCAGAAATTGTTTATGCTGGTATAATAGCTTGTGCTTGCGCTTGCGCTTGTGCTGTGGGGGCTGTAGGGAAGAGCTTACTAGGGGAACTTGGAATGTAGATGAGCGAGGTAGTTTATGCCGAGAATGTTATCAAGTGCCTGAGACAAGAAGTTTTAGGCAGTGTGCGTCTATCGTGCTCAGAATTCCACCACAACGGATTAGAGTTAGCTCATTCAGGGATCCACATGAGTTTTTACTAAGCTTGGAAGTGTTGGCAGGGAAGGAAGCCATCAGATGTCTGCAAGTGAGTAAAAAGACCACTGTAACCCAGGCATGGTGCCCTACATGTGGCTCCTCCTCTCAAGTACTTTCACCCTGAGTAAAGCTGTGATAACTTCAGTGTCAGAAAGAGAAAATGTGTGGGTAACATGGGCTCGCCAGGCAAACCAGACAGATTTCTGTCTGGCCATGGGGTCAGCAGCAGATCCAATCCGCACATGTCTAATTGGTGTGCCATGGATCTCACTCAAGGACACGTTTCATAAATGGGTGACAGATATAGGGAAAATCAATGAGGAAGTGGAGTAACAAATGCAAATCAAAAGAAACCGGGGCAAGTGCTTAGGTTGTTGGTCTAGTTATCAGCACTCCTTGCAGCAAATCCGTATTATTGCCAATTTAACAAAAAATGCAACCTTGCCTCTTTCAAGAGCTACAGCTTTATGGGTCCCTTTTTCCCAGTACTCTTCTTCACGTAACACCATGGACCAACTGTTCCAATGTGGTGCCTCCAATGCAATATGCCAATGGGTTTGGGGTTTTCTTCTTTGGAGATCCTTGGGAGGACTACCAGGCAAGACAGGGCATGGCCTCCTTTCCAAGGAAACAGAACGTATCAGGACACTCCATCGGAGGCTGGAACGTGCAGGCCACATTGGGAGGAGCTGAGTCTAATGACACAACTGGAGGGAAGGTTTTACCTCCTGGAGTGTTTTTGATATGCGGAGATAGAGCATGGAATGGGATTCCGCATAGTCCAGTTGGGGGTCCTTGCGACCTGGGAAAGCTAACTATGTTTGCCACTTCTATACGAGCATGGAAAAACATTACAGCATCAGAAAGTTGGAAAAATAGGATGCGAAATAGACACCAGCGTAGTGTTTCCACATTTGATAAAGATTGTAATGATAAGGTAAACATTATGAGTTTGAGGGCGTTTATACCATTGGCTATTTTTAACCCAGGAGGTGCTGCAGCTCATGGCTATAACAATCTGAAAAAGTTGGCCTGTTGGTCAGAAAAGGAATTTAATAGGACTTCCCATATATTAAATGAGCTTTTAACTGATGTAGATAGCATTAGGCATGTTGTACTACAAAATCGAGCTGTGATTGATTTTTTATTGCTAGCTCACGGCCATGGTTGCAAAGAGTTTGAAGGTATGTGTTGTATGAACCTGTCAGACCATTCCCAGAGTATCCATCAACAGCTCTCAGAACTGCAGGATGCTTTTCAAAAGATACAGATCCATACAGACAGCTTCTCTGAGTGGCTGTCCTCGCTCGGTCTGACAGGGTGGTTAGGAAACCTGGTTCAAGAAGGATTACGTCTGCTAGCTACACTAGTAATTGTAGCAATAATAATTTGTTGTGTTTTTGGGTGCCTACGGAAAGCTTTAGAGAAAGTTGTTCATCAGGCTTGGCTTGCGGAAGAAGAAAAAGGGGGAATTGTAGAGAAATGGCTGAGTGAACAGGGACATGTATACGTGCACAATCCAAGCTATATTAGTGAACTGTCCTTGACTAGGGAAAAAAGAGAGGAGCAATGCTGATGTGGCAAGCCGACAGGATGTTAGGGAGGGGGATGCTGACCATAGAAAGAGAAAGACTTATATTAGTTAGTCGCGTGCATATTAATCTGTAACCAATCGCTTGCTATTAAAGGCCGCGTGAACAGTAGCTGTAACCCAATAGTATGGAGCTTGCTTACTCGTGCTTGAGGAATTAGAGTATAACTATGGGTCTGACAACAGAATAAACGGAGATCCATCATATCTCTATGAGAAGCGTGGTTCATCCCGGCAGATCTCTGGCTATTAACAACAATCCTCCATTTTGGTATTTCTTACTCTTATCTATTTACTATAAAGAGAAGCCTAAAACCTCTAAATTTTTCACCCTGTGACAATCTTACATAGTAGTCTATCACCTAATTCACACCACTGTATTTTCTAGTTGTTGTCTGACTGTTGGTAATTTTTTCCAAGGTTTGAAGCTAAAACAGTGTTGTTCAGGGGGATAAGAACCCTTAAAAACAGGCAGAGAAATATTCTCGGCACTCTGGATTCCTACAAAGGGCTTGGAACACAAGCCCTATGAGGAATGACTGAGGGAGCTGGGGTTGTTTAGCCTGGAGAAAAGAAGACTCAGAGGTGACCTTATCACTCTCTACAACTACCTGAAATGTGGTTGTAGTCAGGTGGGAGTTGGTCTCTTTTTCCAGGCAACAACTGACAGAACAAGAGGACAATCTCAAGCTGAGCCAAGGGAAATTTAGGTTGGATGTTAGGACGAGGTATTTTACTGAAAGAGTGATAAAGTTTTGGAATCGTCTGCCCAGGGAGGTGATGGAGTCACTGTCCCTGGATGTGTTTAAGAAATGACTGGATGTGGCACTCTGTGCCACAGTTTAGTTGAGGTAGTGTTAGGGCATGGGTTGGACTCGGTGATCTTGAAGGTCTCTTCCAAGCAAGTGATTCTGTGATTCTGTGATTCTGTGATACTCCACAGTAAGGTACTGTAAAGTTAAAACATACCTTTATTGGCCCAGCTGGGGGGAGCATGCAGGGGGTAACTGTTGGGGTCCCTCCCCTGCCATGGAGCCCTGGGAAAGGGGCCCTGAGGGGACAGACACGGGGTTTCCCTGCCCCTGCTCAGCCTCGTTCCCATTGGTTGGTTTGTGTTCCCTGCGCTGGCAGAAGGACCCTTGGTCCCGTGACTGGAACAGTTCCTGGGCAGAGCTCCGGCCATGCGGCTGGGGAAATAAACATCTCTGAAACATCTATCAAGAATCTGTCTGTCCATATATATTTCCTTTCCACGGGACTCCTGGTTTGATAGATGCGTGTTGCAGTATCCCCACTGCAACAGGTAACACCTCCATGTGCATGTCTGCCATGCTCATCTTACAGAGGTTATTTATATGTTTACAAGTCCAGCATCCACCCTTGTTTTGTTCATTTATCTAAACGTTGCTGTCCTAAGGGTTGGGGTCTTACATAACTTGTGGTTTCTTGTGCCGGTTTGGCCAAATTTAGAAATATATCCTCTGAGAGAAGACAGGTCATCACCCCTCCCCCACCAGGTTCTGGGAAAATAAATTTTCCTCGAAGGAAAGTGAGATAAAAACTATTTATTTAACAAACACACAGGAAAAGGAAAATAATGCTAAATAATAAAATCTCTCTCTGTGGAGAAAAAACCTGGGAAAGTGTTAGAGTCCTCCCTTTGATCTCCTCGGAGCTGGGGCTTGGCCCAGGGTCAGGCCCTCTGTGCTCAGTGGAAAGTCCTCCAGATGTGCTCTGATACTGAAGCACTCCAGCAGAAAAGGGAGAAAATTTGAAATTCCAGGGAAGGAAAAAAGTTCAACTCTCAGTGTCTCTCTGGAGAAAAAGAAACTGAACAACTGGCCAAAAACTGACCCGGGAGCAGGAAGCCGGGTGCTTCCTCGCTCCCCTGCCTCAGCTGGGAAAAAAAAGTCGCTATCTCTGTGTCATGGGTTAGCAAGCATAGTCCCAGAAGTGATGTTCTTGCAAAGGGGTGCTTACAGCTTCCTCTGTGACCTGATAGAACCTATCAGCTGGCCAGTTTGAATATGGACAATTCTTTAAGCCACTTAAAGTTGTGACCGCTTCTGTGATACACACTTAAGAATAGAAACCCCTCCACACACAGCTCTGTCTCGTTTCCGGTGCTGGGACAGGTAGCTGTGGACCCTGTGCGGGGCCAGCGGTCCCGGCCCAAGCCCTGCTCGGGCCAGGCCGGGCCTGAGCCATGGCCATCCTGGAGCCGATGGGCCCCGTCCCACCTGCGGAAACCCCCCCGGCCAAGATTCAGCTAAAGCTGCATCGCTGTCCAGCAAGGATCATGTGACCAACAGCGATAAGCCACATTCCAGCTGCAAGGCCTGGGTGAGATTAACCCTTTTATTGCTGTGAAGAGCTGAAAACCTGAGGGATGAGAAAGAGGAGATGCTTAAAGCTGAAATTCTGTTGTAAAGCTATGATATGTCAGAGTACCTGTTGTAATTTCATGAAGGCATGGGGGGTGGAGCGTTCAGCTTGTACTTGTGAGCAAAAGCACCTGTGCTGAGATAGGCAGATGCTGATGCAGCTGTAATTTCATGAGAAGTTTGGACAGGGAGAGATGGAAGCGATGAGGACTTTTGCTCCAAATGGGAAAGGAGAAAACCTCAGTTCCTAGAGATACTCCCAGAGATAGTCCTAAAGATGAAGATGAGGAAGACCCTTTGCTCCCAGGGAAGGAGAAGGGCCTCTGTTCTTGTTTCTGAACGGCTCAACCTTAAAATTGTACCCCAAAAAACTTCAAGAGTGGACCCTCGAAAGCAGTTGTGGGAAAAGCTGCAAGTCAGGGGAAGGGACTCACATGCGAGCAGAGCGACCTCTTCCTAAATGGACTGAACAATATTTGGAAGTGGGCAGCTGTCTCATTGTGATAATGTTTCTTGCACGAGCAAGAAGAGACTTCTCTTTCTAAATGGACTGAACAAGGTTATTATGGAAGTGGTAAACAGACTGAACATCTTAAGGGTTGTCTTTTTACACTGTCAGTGGGAGAAGGGAGGAAGGTGGGGGGAGGAGGAGAGTTCTGAATATACATGAAATCCCTATTTGTGCTTGGTCTTTGCATATTAAGTGCTTTAAATAATTAATTTTGAGTTAATTATTTTTAAATTGAATGTTACAATTAACCCATCAGCCCAGGTACAAAAATCCAATTCCATTATCAGTGTTTCTATTTGTTTAAAATTTATTAATAGAGTTGCACCCTTCCCAGTTAAAATTTTCCCAGTTAAAAATCACAAACTTGCCCCTTTTCAAGCTACAAACCACTGGTACACCATAAGAGTTACTTTTCCTGTGTTTACTGTATACTTTTACAAGTGTTCTGAGGTGTGTTGGATGTATTTTAATACTTTTTGTAGGTGTTTCACTTGCATTTTGATTCCAAGGCCAAAACCCCCCCACCCAGTCTTGATAGCCAGCAGCTATTTCTAGCTGCAGAGCCATTACTCTGCAGGCAAGTTCCATGGCAACCTGAATACCTGAATTTTAATGAAGGTATTGTTTTCCCTTATCTCTAACTGATACCACCCCCCTTGACAACGATGAGCCATTGGTGGACGGAGATGATCCATCAAAGGGAAAGCACCAATCGCCTTGGACCGAAGGGGCGGGCTGTGGGCGGATTGGGGGCGGAGCAAAAACTATAAAAAGGACGAAGCCGAGAGGCGGGCTCCCTCTTCTCCCTTCCCTCTTTTCCCTCTCTCTTCTTTCTTCTCTCTTCCCCTCTTGCTCTCTCCAGACTAGCTGTGGGAGACATCGGTGCTGGGCATTAAAAGCCTTACCCCTTTTAAGGGGCTTTTAGTAATTTTTTAAAGTCAACCCAGCACTGCAAGTTTTTTTCTCTACCTGAGGTCTAGTGCTGTCTCAGCCAGAAGATCTCAAATCCCTGCGCTCCTGGGGCATACCATCTACCGAGCCATAGGATCCCAAATTTTTATATTTTTCTGATTTCTGTAATTTTTCAATTTTTTCCTGTTTTCAATAAATTAATCTTTTTAAGAGTTGTCTCATTTCTCACATGAAGGTATGGTATAATTTTTTCCCCCTCTTTTAGGTCTGTTAATAAACTTCTTTATATTCTTTCAAGTTTGGTGCCTGCTTTGCATTTCTCCTAATTCTTATCTCACAGCAGATAAACAGTAATGAGTATTTTAGACCAAACCACTACACTAAATTGGTGTTTCTGCCCGGTTACAAACCCAACCCGCTACAGTCTAGCAGGCGCCTCTGGAGACTTCTCTGGATAGACCACCCGTGCTCCAGTGGATCACCGCAGTGACGGACAAGATCCTGACATTAAGGTATGCAAACTTTAAGGCACCCTTTACCTGGTTGTAACCTGACTCGTCAAAGTAATACACTCGGTAAGCCGTACGCTGGAGGTGGGTATATCTGGTTGCTAGCACCTTTTAAAATATACACGGGAAGTGTGGTATTGAGCTCCTGGGTGGGAGTACCCACGTCGGGCCCCTCTTTGCAGAAATTTGGAAAATTGTATCTTTTGTTGATAATAAGCTCTGCCTTTTTACCTCTTTAACATAATTAAGGTTGCTTAGCTTATATGACTTTTGGTTTGTGCTTTTTTTCTCCTGATTACATTAATGAAATTTCTCTATGTTGTATGATGCTGGTATTGGAGCAGTCTTAGCAATAATTTTATTTTCTATTTTATTATTCTGTTGGCCACTGCCTTTGTTATTTCACATACTTTTGTTTCCTCAAAATGCATTCATGTTGTGGTCTGAATATGGGTTAGGGATTGGACTGGCAATTTTATTAATCCTTGTAATTTACTTTATCTAGACTTGCTTCAAACCTTCTGCTGCTGTCCCTTGTGTGTGTTAGATGTTAATCGAGGAAACCCTGACTGGGGTTGTGGAGAGGGCAGAGGAAAGAGTGTCCCCTTCATTGTGTGGACTGGTTGGAGAATGCCATCTGATACTCCTATGCATCCTAAGCAGTGTGGTTTTGCTGGCGAATTTGACTCAAAAGAGAGGATTTGTTGTTTTTGTCCAGGCTGCCAGAAGGACAAAACCTTTGATTCTGCAGGAAGGAATTAAGCTGGCTTTAGTTTGGAAGAAGGAATTTCAGAGGAACCAGGAGTATATATACTACAGGAGTCACTATTGAATGAGGTGATAAGTGAAGAAATACTGGAATTATTAAAGGGACTGGACTTGATTGCCTTAATTCAATAATAAGGAGGTTTATGGAAGGGCTCCCTTCTTAAGCCAAATCAAGTTCTTTTTGAAAAACAACCCTTTCCCACTTGACACTTTACCATGCCATAAATCAAGTCTCTCCTGATGGGAGAGAATTTGCTGAAAGTCCTTGCAAGCAGTTTAAAAGATAAAGCGAGACGTCTTCTGTAGTTTCAATGCTTCCACATAGTTGTTTATTAAGTCTTATCAGAGGAACTGAGCCACTAGCGTGACTGTCTTGGGGTGACCTTATGATGTGTATCCCATATTGCTGCCTATGCCCAGAAATTAATTCCTGTGCCTTTCTATGCCTCTAAACTGAGCCTGAGAGGGGGAAGGAAAAAAACTGAGCAAAACTTTTTCAAAGCAGTTTGCAGCTTGTTCAAGGTCACACACAGATAGCAATTGGTTTTCCCCACTGAGGCTGGGGAGGGAGGAAGCACCCGGCTTGCTGCGCCCAGAACAGTTTTTTTGGCCAGTGGTTCAGCTGCTTTGTTCTCCAGAGAGAGACTGAGAGTTGAATTTTTCCTTCCCTGGAATTTCAGATTTTCTCCCTTTTCTACTAGACTGCTTGATTGCTTTAACATCAGAACACATCGGGAGGACTTTCCACCGAGCACAGAGGGCCTGGCCCTGGGCCAAGCCCCAGCTCCGAGGAGACCAAAGGGAGGACTCTAACACTTTCCCAGGTTTTTCCTCTACAGCGAAAGATTTTACCATTTAACATTATTTTCCTTTCCCGTGTGTTCATTAAATAAATAGTTTTATCTTCTTCACTTTCCTTCGAGAAAAATTTATTTTTCCCAAACCTGGTGGGGGAGGGGTGGTTGTGCCTTCTCTCAGAAGATATATTTCTAAATTCGGCCAAACCGGTACAAATTTAGGGGCGCTCAACTGCATGGCTCGAAGGAAAGTGAAAAACCTGTGCTAATTACATTTTGGTTTGAATTTACTTATTCTGTGTTGGGGTAAAATAGTCATCATGTTGGTTGAGTTCATAACGTTTCTCTGGCTTGATATATTCATGTATTTCTGGTCCGTAGGCTTTTTTAAAGTACTAGTGCCTTTCTGGTCCCTAGGCTTATTTGCCTATCCACAACTTGGTCCGATCTTATCCTTGATAACGAATTTTTGCAGAGCAGGGACAGGAATTCGGATTTCTGTTTTGCTGTACTCGGTGATAATGACTTATAAGAAGTTGACAGAGGTTCAGGCAGCTGTTCGAGGTGTGTGTGATAAATGGTTTCTCCCTCCTAACCCCAGTGCTAGCTTTGGTAGCCTGTTTTGGGAATTTATTAGTAACTGCACCCTGATTGTTAGAGGAGTGTGGAAGGTATCTTTTCAGCTTTTTACCAGCTAAGCTAGTGCTTTAATGCCTTGGAAAGCCTCGAGCAGCCTAGAGAGGTAGCACGGGCGATCTAGCACTTTAGTAGCTGTAAAATCGGTACCTGTATCAGCTACAAAGCAAATACCATCAGCAGAAGCAAAGAGGGAGAAATATAGCTCCCTGCTCGCTCAGTTTCCTGCAGTTAGAAGCTTTCAAATGAGACAGACAACAAGAGATGTTCACAGGAAGATAGCTGAGCCAAGAGAGGGCAGGGCCTCCCTCGACCATCTCTTTTATTAGGAGAAGGGGAAAGGGGAGGACTGGGGGCAGACCCGGGGTGACCGGCCAATCAGACACTGCTAAAGAGTTTGAGTTACATTTGGTTTTGCCCGCGCTTAGAACAAAGGAGCTCGAAGCACATGGCAGGAGCAAGTGTCTTTGGGAGGGGGAGGGGAAGCTCAGAACAGGCAGCAACAATTCCCTATTTTTTTTTCTTTAAAGCTGGGTTGTAATTCTTAGTAACTTAAAAGTGCATAGAACAGTAACAAAACAACAGTGCAAAACATAACTGGAATCTATTGTCCCTACAACTAGACAGTACCTAGGATGCCTTTAAACTAGTTCCCCAGTCAAAACTCAGGGGGTTAGTCAGGAAATCTATGGTATGGAGTATCAGGACAAAGATTTACAAAATACAGTGCAAAACCTGAGTGCAAAACAGTGCAACTTAACTTAAGGGATTAACATCAAAATCTGCAGTAGGGGGTTTACATGAGGGTGCAAAATCAGGATCCTCTTTTACGGCGTCTCTTCCAGGAGGCAGTTTTAACCTCCTTGACTTTTGAGGAAGTGACATAAGGTTTTACCCATTTCCCTGGGATCCACCTCAGTCCTTGAGGGGTAGATACTCTGGCATACCCACGTCCCCAAGTTACAAGTTTGTATGGTCCTTGGATTTTTTGAGTCTCTGGGTCCCGGATCAGGACTTCTGGATTTTCCTTCAGTTTCTGTCTCCCAGTGTTCTGGAAATAACGATAGATGGGAGGGTTTGGATCCTCAAAGGTGCCATTCAGGAAGTTTATGGTAAACAATGCTTTGCTGAGTCTGAGGACAGGTGAGTTGAGTTTGGTGGTCCCTGACTGTTGTAGCAGCATTCGCTTGAGGGTTTGATGGGCACATTCAACAATGCCTTGTCCAGTTAGGGAGTGAGGAATACCTGCAACATGTCGAAATCCCCACTGCTGATGAAAGTTTTTAAACTCCTGAGAGGTGTAGGCAGGTCCATTATCAGTTTTTATCTCCTCAGGTATACCGAGCACAGCAAAAGCTTGGACAAGATGTTTTTCAACATCCTTAGCTTTCTCACCTGCATGTGCAGAGGTATACATAGCACCAGAGAAGGTATCAATAGAAACATGAACGTATTTTAATCTCCCAAATTCAGGGAAATGTGTGACATCCATCTGCCACACTTCACCGCTATTAATGCCTCTGGGATTGACCCCCATGCCCAGTGATGGAAGCTGTAGCTTCTGGCAGTTGGGACATGTTGCCACTATTGCTTTTGCCTGTGTCCGCGACAGATGGAACATGCGGATAAGAGCAGGAATATTTTGATGGTACATGGCATGGCTCAATTTTGCTTGTTCAAAAACTTGGGGGAGCTTTGGTAAGTCGGCTGATAGAACTATGTCTGCTGGCATAGCCAGAGCATCAGCTCTACGATTACCTTCCGCAATAAATCCTGGCAGGTTTGTATGTGACCTCACATGCATGACAAAATAGGAATGCTCTCTGTGGGAAACCAGATAAATTAATTTTGAGAGCAAATCATAAATATTTTTGTTTGAGATTTCTTTTAGGAGAGCATGCTCAGCTCTAACAGTTACTCCAGCTACATATGCTGAGTCTGTGACCAAATTAAAGGGTTCTTTGAACCTCTGAAATGCTCTAATGATGGCTGCTAGATCAGCTACTTGTGGTGATCCCTGGATTCCTTTGATGTCAGATTCCCACTTTTGCGTCTTTGGATTTTTCCATGTGACCACGGATTTTTTACTTTTTCCTGAAGCATCGGTAAAAATGGTAATCACATCGAGGGGTTTTCTACTTTGAATCTCTCGAGGGATGAAAGAGAATGGCAGATTAAACATGTCATGTTTTGGGTAATGATTGGAGATTTGGCCTGAGTGACTATCTAATGCAAATTGTAAATTTATATTATTTTGAAGTAGGTGATCTAATGCGTCTGTTGTTACAGGTAAGTAGATGCATGCAAAGTCACATCCTGCCAGGGTGCGGAGCCTTGCTCTACCCTTCATGATAATTTTTGCCATTAGTTCTTGTGGCTGTGTGATGGTTTTAGGAGGTTGGAGTGGAAGGAATACCCATTCCCGTGGAAGGAATACCCATTCAATTATGATGAGGGGTTCCTTCTGCTCTTTGTCCCACTGAAATATGAGGCCATGAAAGCGTGGTACTTCCCCAAGAATGACAAGCCTAAAGGGTAGGGAGGGCTGATACCTGTGTGCTTGTCTGGTGGAAATGAGCTCTTGTATCTTTTTGAGAGACTGCCTTGCCTCTTCTGTCAGGGATCTAGGGGATGCTGGACCACCTTCCCCTTTTACCAGGTTTGCAATAGGAGCTACATCCTCTGTGGTGAGTCCTAACCAGGACCTTAAATACTTCAGTGTAGGTACAAAAATGCTGTTAGTAAGGATCTTCTTGTTATTTTCTAAGTCCATGAGAGATTTTTCTCTCTCACAGAAGAGGTAGCAGAGAATGTAAACAGCCAAGGCACCTGCAACCTTGGAAAGTCTTGTTTATGGTATAGTAGAAAAATATTTTGATAATGGATGTTTTAGGATTTTGGCCAATCACCCCCAAGGGGTGGCTGGTCATTTGTCCAATTAAACTATGAAGAAAAAAGTCTATAAAAGAGTTTGTAAAATAATTAAATAAATCAATCTTGCTGCACAATTCCTGCCTGCTGGATCTTCTCCTCCTCCTCCTCCCTATGGCTGCGGGACACGGTGATATACCATAGGAACCAGGCCTGCAGTAATATTTGGTGCTGCCCGATGTGATTCTGCACTCTCTGACGTGTCCTGCTACTGCTAGCCAAGCCGAAATCCTCTAGAGGTACGCTGGTCCTTTTCCCCCCCGGAACCGGGAGGTCCGACAGAACTGAGAAATGGTGAACAGCGGCTCACAGAACGACGCTGTCGTACTGGTCTGGAAAGGTGTGTTTAGCATATTGCGCACCTCCATTCCTGAAAACTCAGTTCGGGAATTATTAGACTGGGCTACTTTAAAAGGGATTTCCATGGACAGAGATACTGCCCTGGACTTTTCCTTATGGCAAGAACTCGGATGCACTGTCCGACACGAGCTCCTGACTGGGGAGCCAGCAGCGTTAGAATTATACAAAACCTGGCGGTCGTTATTTATCCTGCTGACAGCCCTTGACTGTGATAGCAGGGCTAGATCGCCTATCTCGGTGATGAGTGACGGAGGAATGTCCGAGGGGGGCCCCGCTGACTGGGCTTCCGGGGCAAGTGATAGTGGATTCGGAATAACCCCCCCGGCTCCACAGGCAGAGCCTGCGCCGGCTCACCCTGCACAATCGCAGGACTCCACAGCCCCAAGGGACCCTGCGCCGGCAGCGGTGGGGGGGTCGGGCCAGAGGCAGGGTTCACAGCCTGCCTTGCCATTTGGCTGGACGGCAGCCACGGCTTATCCAGGGCCGCAGATCAGCGGGTTAGCAACTTGGACACCCAGAGAGCCTCCTAGTTCGGTTCCGTATGCACCTGGATCTAACTTAGCGGGCGTAGCGCAGGGCGTGCCCCCCCCGGGACTGCCTGGCTATGGTCCGCTGCCCTCCCTGGCGCTGGACTGTTCTGCGCAGTCGCAGAACCGAGCCATGGACTTTTTTATGCAGCATCTGCCCTTTCTGTCAGAGCTACGAAACCTATCCCGTAGGATGGAGGACTTGCTCAGCCTGTTAGAGTGGCGAATGCCCGAGCCCTCGCCGCAAGAGGCGCCAGCGCCAGCCGTGCCGTCCGCGCCGCCCGCGCCCCGCCCCCGCCAGCTGCGGGAGATACGACTCCGAGCCGAGAAACGGCGCGGCCGGCGACGAAACCGGGAACAGCGCTGCCGCGGGAAAACCCGGAAGCGGCGGCGGCTGCTGAGCGGCGGGCAGAGGCGGCGGCGCCGGGCGCGCCCGGGGAACGCAAAACAGCAGCGGAAGCGGCGACCGCGCCGAACGCGGCTGCTGTGCGAGAGACGAGCGCGGCGCCGGCCGCGTTGCCGGCCGCGGTGCCGAGCGCAGCCGTACATCCAGAGTCGGCTGCAGCTTCAGTACCGGCTCAGTCGGAACTGGCCGAGACGGTCTCCCGTAAAGAAACTGCTGTAAAAACTGCCGCGCAGCCAGCTGCAGTCTGTGCTGTCTGTTCTGGCTCTGGCGAACTTAGCCAGAGTGCCCCACCCCCCCGTACATTTCTGTTCACTCCCAGCACCCCAGAGTTGCCTTTGCCTGATGATTCCTCGTCAGGCAGTGAGGCAGATGAGGTTCTGGCCCCAGGTCGTCAGGCGGCTGTAGCCGCGCGGCGAAGAAAAATACTGCGCCGGTCTCGCCCCTGGACTTTTCCGGACTGCACGGTAACTGTACGTCCGATGCATTATAATGGCTTCCTAGAGTCTCTTAAGATGCAAGCATTGGGGGAGGGTGACTGGAGGTTATTAGAAATCCTTGGAATGCCAAATAGATCTGAGGATTCTGGGGGTAACCGGGGAGCTGTTACACTCCATCCGCAGGCTGTGCCAGAAGTTCAGGATGGTACTGGTTCCCCAAAAGAGATCCAAGCTTTCCCAGTGTATAAGGCTCTCCCAGATTCAGGGGAGCATGACAAGCATGAGGCAATTGCTTGGAAAGTTGCCCAGGACCTCCAATCCAAGGTGGCACAATATGGACTAGGTTCTGCTGAGGTTATGCAGATAATAAGGGTGATAAATACGGACTTGCTTTTTCCATTTGATATCAGACACTTAGGTCAAATTCTATTTCAACCTGTACAATTTACAGTTTTTGAGAAAACCTGGAGAAAGCTGGCCGGCAAGACTGCATTAACAAATATGCAGCTCCCTGCTGCTGATCCTAGACAGACAGCAGGAATGGATGCTTTGATGGGGACTGGTCCCTTCTCTGATCCCAGTCTACAGGGTAACTTGTCCTCTAGCGTCCTGCAGCAAGCTCAACAGGTCGGCATGGCTGCCCTGTTGAAAACCATAGAGTTGTCAACACCCAGAAAGCGATATACTGAAATAGTTCAAGGCAAATTAGAGTCATTCCTCTCTTTTGTAGAGAAAGTCGCTGCTTCTCTCGAGAAGCAGGTTGAGGATGACGGGTTAAGACAGTTGTTGTTAAGGCAGTTAGTGAGAGATAACGCAAACAAGGAGTGCAGAAAAATCATAGATGCCTTACCAGGGGATCCTGAGGTAACAGACATGGTCGAAGCCTGCGCTAAGGTGGGATCTGGGAGCCAGAGAAGGTCTGCTTTGGCTGCGTTCCTGCAGCCTGTTCACGCATCTTCTGGTCATGAACCAAAGCAACCAAAACAGGTGAAAAAACGGAAGCGGCCTAAGCCAAGCCACAAAGAGAACACACCGATCCCCCAGTGCAAGAGGTGTGGCAGGCCAGGGCATTGCACGGGCTACTGTAGATCCCGGACTCATGCCGATGGTCGGCCGTTGCCGGGAAACTTCCATTGGGGTGCAAGGAGGGGGAATTGCTCTCCGATGCAGTCACTCCCCCAGAGAGTGGCACAGGTACAGGCACAGGCCTACCCAGCCACCCTAGAGACAGCACCCAGGGATCAGACGGCACCCAGGGATCAGACGGGTTTGACGTCCACACCGCAGCCGCAGTCGTCTTAGACTCTAGCGGTATTTATAAGGTTCCCTTGGACGCATATGGACCCCTAGCCCAGGGATCCAGTGCGATGCTGGTGGGAAAACCTGACGTTGCCCATCAAGGAATCTTAGTGCACTCAGGAGTTATTGATGCTGACTTTAAAGGTCAGATTTGCGCTATGGTCTCCACGCAAAAACCCCCTGTAACTATTCCTGAAAAGACCTGCCTTGCTAAATTAGTGCCTTTTAAGTCTTGTGTCCCCAGGATAGAGCAACAAACTCACGAAGATAACAGCAGTGGATCTACGGGACTTCCGCAGGCCTTCTGGACTGCAGACATCTCTGACCAAAGGCCACAGATGACATGTACCCTGATCCTGCCGAACGCCCGTCCGCCCCGGACTCAGCTTTGAGGTTTGATTGATACGGGTGCTGATGTAACGATCATCTCCTTCTCTGCATGGCCTCCCTCATGACCTTCAGCCCTGGTGGGATTGGCCATCGCAGGATTAGGAGGAACCACGCAGAGCTATTTAAGCGAACGGCCTGTGGTGGTGAAAGATTCAGAGGGGCACACAGCTACAATTAGGCCTTATGTTGCTACCACTTCCCTTAACCTTTGGGGACAGGATGTGCTGGCAGCTTGGGGCGTACAGATTGGGACAAAATTTTAGCAGGGGTTACTGTGTGTAAGGGTGCACAGGATCCTACACTGCCTTTGTGGTGGTTGATTAACACACCAATCCGAGTCAGACTCTGCTCAGTTAGCTGAATTAAGGGCTGTTACCATGGCTTTTCAGTGATTCTCACAGGTACCTTTGAATTTGGTTACTGACTCTGCTTATGTAGCAGATATAACCCAACGCTTAGATTGTTCACTTCTGCAGGAGGTGAACAATGCGGCTCTGTTTTCGCTGTTGCAAACCTTGTGGTCTGTGATTCAAGCTCGAGTGCATCCGTATTACATTCTGCACATTTGAAGGCACACCAATTTACCAGGGTTTCCAACAGAAGGCAATGCCAGGGCTGACATGCTGGCCAACCCTGCGTGGGTAGGGCCTCAGCCTGACAAAATTGCACAAGCCAAGGCATCGCACGGTTTCTTCCATCAAAGTGCACATACCCTGCAGAAGCAGTTTCATTTAACGCCAACCGAGGCGCGCGACATTGTCAGTGCTTATGCTGACTGTCATGGACTCACTGCGCCTTTGCCAGCAGGGGTACACCCCAGAGGGCTAAATGTTGCAGTGGGGATAATACAACATACATATACCAAACCAGGAGTCCCATGGAAAGGAAATATATATGGACAGACAGATTCTTGATAGCTGTTTCAGAGAGATGTTTATTTCTCCAGCCGCATGGCTGGGGCTCTGCCGAGGAACTGTTACAGTCACCGGACCAAGGGTCCTTTTGCCCGCGCAGGGAAACACAAACCAACCAATGGGGAACGAGGCTGAGCAGGGGCAGGGAAACCCCGTGTCTGTCCCCTCAGGGCCCCTCTCCCAGGGCTACATGGCAGGGGGAGGGACCCCAACAGCTAAAAGCCTTGCAGATTTGGCAAACGGATGTAACACACATCCCAGAATTTGGTCGGCTGAAATATGTGCACGTGTCTATTGACACTTTCTCCTCGGCTATGTGGGCTACCGCTCACACTGGAGAGAAGGGCCGTGATGTCATTGCCCATTGGAAATTAGCTTTCTCAGTCCTGGGCGTGCCAGCTTCTGTGAAAACCGATAATGGTCCTGGCTACGCCTCAGAGAAGATGTGGCAGTTCTTGCACCTATGGGGTGTAGACCATATCTTCAGTATCCCACATTCTCCTACTGGCCAAGCCATTGTCGAATGCGCTCATGGTACTTTGAAGCATGTTTTGGACAAACAGAAAAGGGGAATGCATGGAGAAACCCCACAGAGTCGACTAGCAAAAGCTTTGTATACAATTCATCACCTTACAGTACCACAAAATTCAAATAATCCTGTTATTCTGAATCATTTTCTCTCATTGCAGTCTGCAGACGACATACAATTGCCCCGGGCAAAAGTCTGGGTACGGAATTTACTCACTAACCAGTGGGAAGGCCCTCATGAGCTTATCGTTTGGGGTTGTGGGTATGCTTGCGTTTCCACAGATACTGGGGTACGGTGGCTACCTGAAAAATGCGTTCGCCCTGACCTACGGCACCAGAGGCAGAACAGGCAACCTCCAAATGATGACCAGAACGCCAACCATCCAAATGGCGACCAGAATGTAGATCATCAGCCTAATGACTCTTCTGATGATGACCAAGATGTCAACCATCAGGCGGATGGTCCTTCTACAAGCAGAGACTGGGATGGTCCTTCCACAAGCAGAGACTGAACTTTAAATTTCTTGTTATGGAGTCAGATAGTTAAAGCCTTAAGGACATATTTAGAATTAATAACTGATGTAGATTTCTATTTAGGATTAATAGTAGAGTTGTTATCTTATAAAACAAAAAGGGGGAATTGTAGGTACAAAAATGCTGTTAGTGAGGATTTCCTTTTTATTTTCTAAGTCCGTGAGAGATTTTTCTCTCACACGGAAGAGGTAGCAGGGAATGTAAACAACCAAGCCACCTGCAACCTTGGAAAGTCTTGTTTATGGTATAGTAGAAAATATTTTGATAATGGATGTTTTAGGATTTTGGCCAATCACCCCCAAGGGGTGGCTGGTCCTTTGTCCAATTAGACTATGAAGAAAAAAGTCTATAAAAGAGTTTGTAAAATAATTAAATAAATCAATCTTGCTGCACAATTCCTGCCTGCTGGATCTTCTCCTCCTCCTCCTCCCTATGGCTGCGGGACATGGTGATATACCATAGGAACCAGGCCTGCGGTAATATTCTTCTTCTACTACTCCGTATTCTGCAGTAAAAGTAGTTTGGATTGATTGGATAGAAAATTCCGCAGTTCCTAGTCGTGTTACTGAATAATTGGTAAGAAAGTGAAAATAATGTACGTTTTTAGTAACCATTGGTTAAATTATCTTTAAAAGGCTGTGTAAATCTCACTCCTGCTTTTCTCTGCTCTATGCTGTGCCTGGGTCACGCTAGTGGCTCTGTTCCTCTGATAAGACTTAATAAACAACTATCTAGAAGCATTGAAACTCAAGGAAAAGTCTTGGTTTATCTTTGAAACTCCTTGCAAGGACTTTCAGCAAATTTTCTCCCATCCGGAGGGACTTGATTTACGGCACGGTTCAGTGTCAGTTGGTGGGTGAAAATATTTCAAAAGAACAAAGGGACGTTTATAATAAGTTAGATGCCTTACTCAAGTTGCATTCTGAGCCTCTTCCCAGCAGGGAAGTGAAAGATTTATTTCTTTGGGTTTTCCGTAATTGCCCTGACGTTGACTTTGACCTTCTTCTTACTAAATCAGTTTGGGATGATATTGCAACTAGACTTTATGATCTCGCTTCGAAACGCGATAAGGCGGCGGCTGTGTTAATCCCTGCTTGCCGGGTGGTGATAGAATTGTTGAACAGCTCGGTGATTAATGGCGGCTCTGAAATTTTAACTGCACCACGGGCTCCCTCACAGTCGCCCCGCCCCCTCCAGCCACATCTGATATTGCACCCGAAAGGGGGGGTGGTGAAGAGAAGAGGGGGGAGCCCTCGGAAGTGACATATGGTGCTGGAGGGCGGGAGGCTCCGGAAATTACATCTCAGGAAATGACATCTTCAGAAGTGATGAAAGCAAAGATGGATGCCCTCCCTGACAGCTCAGAGGGTCGCCGGTAGCACAGCAGATGTGCAAACTCAGGATGAGTGTTTACCACCAGTGGATGAATCTAATTAAAGCCTTCAAGATATGAATAGGCTTTCCTCTGCCAATAAGCAGAGAGAAATAAATATGAGAGAAAAGCCTGTTTTAACAAATTGGAATGTTATACATCGGGAAGTATCTAAAGAGGATGATCTTGTCCCAGCTCGTAAATCGTTGTTAGCATTGCCGGTGAGGTATGGGAGAGGAGGAGCAAACCCAAGATGGGAAGCCCTAGCACATGGTGACATTAAGGATTTAAGGAGAGCTATAAAGGAGAGGGGCTTGGGATCTCCCTACTTTAGGCAGCTGTTAAAAGCAACTTTAGATCACGTGGACTTGACACCTTTTGACTGATTCACAGTATTTACTGTGGAATTTAAAGTGGCATAGACTTCTTGGAAAAATGATAGAGAATTATGCAGGAGGTCCTAATGCAGCTCTGACACTTGCACAACTGGCAGGAGATCCACCTCATGACAGGCCAGAAGATCAAGCAGACCTGGCGAGGGCACTCCTTGCTGACGTCAAAGAAGCAGCTAAAGGGGCAATTTTGCAAATTGAGCCTGTGGGTTCTCCACAAGGTGCCTATACACAAATCAAGCAGGGTCCCACCAAGACCTTTTCTTCTTTCATTGATCGGCTGACCCAGGCTTTGGAGAGACAATGTGAGGATGATGTTGCTCGTCCACTTTTATTACAGAATCTTGCTTATGTTAATGCTAATGAGGAGTGTCAGCGAACTATTAGAGCTTTACCAGGGGTACAACCAAGTATTTCAGATAT
Organism: Coloeus monedula; assembly: GCF_965178545.1. Lineage (NCBI taxonomy): Eukaryota > Metazoa > Chordata > Aves > Passeriformes > Corvidae > Coloeus > Coloeus monedula. The sequence goes on along the minus strand of NC_138821.1, from coordinate 6,747,985 downwards.
GCTTGAAGCATGTAGTAAAGTTGGTACTGCACAGCATACAGCTGTCGTCCAAAGTGATTCATTAGGAGAAAAACTGGAAAGAGCTATTACCAGTCAAGCTGAGATGATGGACAAAAGGCTTTCTGCTCAAGCTGAGATGTTGGATAAAAGACTTGTAACAGCACTTAATGCTCTTGCTGTAAGCAATTCTCAAGAAATGCCATGAGCTAATATAGATGAAAGAGTGTGCTTTTGATGTGGCAAGCCTGGACATTTAATGAGAAATTGTCCAGGGCTTAGAGAGATTCCAACAATACCACTTCATTGTCCGAAATGTAGAAAGGGAAGACACAATGCTAACAGATGTCACTCTAGATATGATGTAGATGGGAATCCTTTGCCAGGAAACGAATTTTTGAGCGCGATGCCTCGCCGCGCAATGAAACAAATAGCAGTAGTCCATCACCCAGCGCTCCAATCCTCTGGAGACCAAAGTAACACGCAGTCAGCAGAATGGTCAAATGCTTCCCGAGCGACTCAAACCTCCTGCCCCCTGGAGCATTCTGTACCTTGGCAGCCTCCAAATTGATATGCTTTATGAATAGTTCCCACTACCTGATACCAACAGGAGTTACTGGGACATCTGAAGAAAAGCAGGACTTTTTAATTATGGGAAAAGATGCATGTCGTATTATAGGTCTCGTGGTTTATCCAACAATTGTCTCAGCAAATTATCATGAAGAGCTTACAATTTTGGCTCAAGCATTACAACCTCCTTTAGTTGTTCCTGCAGGAACACAACTAGCCACAGCTGTTGCAGTGCCTACTACAGCTGTACACAGAGCAACAGAAATGGAAGGTAAGCAACCTATAACAGAAAACTCAAACTTGGGACCAGAGATTTTCTGGACAGAACATATCGGACGTGACAGGCCATTATTGACTTGTGGTTTAATGCATAACAACAAAACAATCATGGTTCAAGGCCTATTAGACACGGGAGCAGATGTCACTATCATTTCTCACTTGTTTTGGCCAAAAGACTGGAAGCTGGTAACTCCCCTGGATACCCTCACAGGTATAGGGGGCGCCACTTTATGCTTACAAAGTGAATCTGCGATTACAGTCAGAGGACCTGAGGGAAAAACAGCAATTGTTCGTCCTTTTATTGTGAGAAAGCCTATTACAGTCTAGGGGAGAGACTTGTTATCTCAGTGGGGAGTCAAGTTGGAAGTGGATTTTTAGTGGGGGCCATGCAGGCACTCATCACCCCTAAGCTTTTGTGGAAGACCGATGAAGCCATTTGGGTTAATCAGTGGCCCCTAGAGGAGGAAAAATTGAGTGCCCTTAAGAAATTAGTTCAGGAACAACTGCAGAAAGGACATATCATAGAAACAACTAGTCCTTGGAATTCACCAGTGTTTGTTATACACAAGAAGACCTCTAATACCTGGAGACTGTTTCAAGACCTTAGAAGGATCAACGAAGTAATAGAAGATATGGGACCCCTCCAACCTGGACTTCCTTCACTCTCTATGATTCCCAGAGATTGGCCTTTAGATATCATTGATTTAAAGCACTGTTTTTTCAATATTCCACTTCATCCAGAAGATGCCCCACGCTTCGCATTCTTCGTTCCAAGTATTAACTGACAAGAGCCATTGATGAGGTACCATTGGGTTGTGCTTCCTCAAGGAATGAAAAATTCACCTACTATATGTCAATGGTTTGTGGAAAAAGCCTTGTCTCCAGCTAGGCAAAAACATCCTAAAGTGAAGATTCTACATTACATGGATGATCTGTTAATCTCAGCACCAACACAGAAGGAAATGGAAGAAGCTTGTGACAGTGTTGTAACAGAGATTAAAAGGGCTGGACTTGAGATTTCTACGTCGAAAATACAGGAAACTCCATTGTGGAAATATTTAGGATGGAAAATGACGGAACAGTCAATAAGGCCACAGAAAATACAGCTTCGAATTAAAGTTCATACTTTACAAGATTTGCAGCAGCTTTTGGGAGAGATAAATTGGATTAGAGTTCCTTTAGGGATTACTAATGATGAACTTGCTCCAGTTTTTGACTTGCTAAAGGGAGATTGTGATATTACATCCCCAAGAAACCTCACACCTGAAGATCTAAAGGCACTTGACAGAGTAACAGAGGCTTTTCAGAAAAGACAAGCACATCGTTGTGTAGATTCACAACCATTCTTCCTTGCAGTACTGGGGGAAAAAATGCAATTGTATGGTCTTATATTTCAATGGGATGCTTCTGCCAAAGATCCCTTATTGATAATAGAATGGGTCTTTTTGCCTTACAGATCTCCAAAAACAATCTTCACAACAATGGAAATGTTAGCTCAGATTATAATCAGAGGCAGGTCAAGGTTGTTAACTATGGCAGGCAAAGAGTTTGCAATAATTTATTTGCCTCTGAAGAAGCAATATTTTGATTGGGCATTACTAAACTCAGAAGAACTTCAAATTGCATTATTGAATTATACAGGTACCTGTTCTATTCATTTCCCTAGTCATAAATTATTTCAGGCAAAATTAAGCTTTAGAGAAAGACCACTGTTAAGTGAAGTGCCTTTGGATGCTGTGACAATTTTTAGTGATGGATCAGGAAAGACATATCGCTCGGTGGTAATGTGGCAAGACCCAGAAACTAAAACATGGAAACAGAATATTCAAATAGTAGAGGGTTCAACCCAGGTAGTAGAACTTGCAGCAGTAGATAGAGCATTTCAGCTTTTCCCGGAGCCTTTTAATTTGATTACAGATTCTGCTTATGTTGCTAATATAGTTAAGAGAATAGAAGGATCAGTTTTGAAGGATGTTAGCAATAATGCTCTGTATCGTCATCTTAAATGTCTCTATACACTTGTGCAAAATAGAACTAATCAATATTTTGTCTCCCATATTAGGGCTCATTCTTCACTCCCAGGATTCCTGGCGAAGGGCAACTCCAGGGCTGATAAGTTAACAGTTGCCATAGTGAACACCTTGCCAAATATTTTTGAACAAGCAAAGTTGAGTCATGCCTTTTTTCATCAGAATGCACAAGCTCTTATGAGAATGTTTCATCTTTCCAGAGATCAGTCTAGAGCAATTCTAAATACCTGCCCAGATTGTCAACTGGTGCAGCCTCCTGTCTCCATGGGAGCAGTAAATCCTGGAGGGCTACAGAGTTTGCAATTGTGGCAAACGGATATTAATAAATATCCGCCTTTTGGAAAATATAAAAATATCCATCTGTCAGTGGATACATTTTCCAATGCAGTTTTTGCTTCTGTACACACAGGAGAGACAGCAAATCATGTGTGTCAGCATTTTTTGCAAGCTTTTGTTTCCTTGGGGGTACCTCAAGAAATAAAAATAGATAATGGTCCTGCTTATACAGCCCAGAAGGTAGCCACATTTTTGATGAATTGGGGTGTTCGCCATACTTTTGGCATTCCTTATTCGCCCATGAGTCAGGCAATTGTAGAAAGGACACATCATTCCTTGAAACGCATTTTAGATCAACAAAAGGGAGATCTAGCACAAGCAACACCACAGATGCGATTAACTAAAGCCTTGTATGTTTATAACTTTTTGAATAGCTCTTCTGCAGAGCCTGATCCTCCAATATTTAGGCATTTCTCTAACAGCACACATGCAAGATTAAGAGAAAATCCTTTGGTTCTGATTAGAAATCCAGAAACAGGACAAATAGAAGGTCCATTCCCATTAATAACCTGGGGCAAAGGGTTTGCTTGTGTTTCTACAGGTACGGGACCTAGGTGGCTTCCTGAGAAGAATGTGAAACCATATCACGCGCAGAAAGAAGCTGACAACTCTACAAGTAGAGAAGAGAGTACGCAGACGTGAACTTCTCAGAGACTACAGCCCATACCTGCAATCTCTTGTTTTATTGTTAAAGCTGTAAATTTTAGGTTTTCGGTCGATGTAAGAGCACATAAGCAAATGTGTTGTAAAGATCTTTTGGCAAATAATCCTCATTTTTCTGTTTAAAGAAGGTATAAAATATTTTTGTGCCTCATCATTTGATGAAGTGAAAATAAAATTGGGAAATAGAAAAAATATTCTTACAAATTCGTTTCGAGACTGAGATTTGAGGAGTCTTTTGCCAATTTAATCACATGTTAAGTTTGTTTTTTGCTCTGTTTTGTTTGCTTTTAGTAGTGTAGCTTTGCTGGTCGATCAACCTAAGACCAATGTTTGGGTGACTTTAGCTAATGCTTCAGGGTTGGATACTCTATGTCTGTCTACCACAACTCCAGAAAATCCATTTTCAACTTGTCTAGTCAATGTTCCAATAGAGAATTGGCCAATACCAGGGAAGATTGACAGGGCCTTACGAGGTCCCTTTGCGGGATCAAAAGTTTGGGAACACTATACTCCAGTAAATACATGGGAATGGTGGACTCCCTATCTTCCTAAAACCTCTGATGAACCTGAGGAAATGGAAAACCTTGGTTCTGTAAAAGTAAAATTCTGTGTTGAGTTCCATTCTACAAACATTAATCAATCACTGATGAGAGATGTTTCTCCATATCACCCTGTGTATAAGAACCACTCCTTTTGGTGTAATAGTACTTTTGTAGTCGCATCTGCACCTAGCTCTATTCCTCTGCAATTACCAGGAGGAAAGTTTTTTGTATGTGGAGACAGAGCATGGCCAGCTATCCCTTCAAACATTAAGGGTGGTCCGTGTACTTTGGGAGAGCTTACATTATTTACTCCTAATATGAAGACAATTGCCAATGTGTGACACTGACAAAAAAGATCTGCTCCGCATCAATATGGACTCTTGGGGTTTTAGTTTAGTCCTAGGTTTTTTCTGTTAAAGGAATTTTCCCCCCCCTATACATGTTGCTAAGGGAACAAATCGCTGATCGTCAGATACTTAAGAAAACAAAGAGCTACCCATTGAGGGTGGGGTGTGCCTGGCTACTCTTTTGTTTCACCTGGGTGTGGGGTCAGTTCACTCTCTGCATCAGAGAGAGAGAGGAGTCTGCTTGCTTCGGCTACTTTTCTTTCTGCGGGAAACAGTGCCGGGATCCCAAGGCCGCCCTCCCTGCCCCGCTAGAGGCCGGGCTGTGGCCGCCCTGCCCCGCTGTTGCTTTGAGCTTTCGCTGTGTTGTAGCCGTGCTCGCCCTGCCTGCCTGGACCTCCAGGGAGGGCTCCTCCGTTTGCATACATCTCGTCTGTCCTCCGGAATTTGTGCTGATCCCTGCCGCTCCAGCCTGCTGCTCCACCCTGCCATTCCAGCCTGCCATTCCAGCCTTCTGTTCCCGAAGCTCCAGCCGGACACCGGGGTCAGCTGTCCGGGGTTTGTGAAGCCCTTGTTCCATCCTTCCCCGGGATCCCAGGCCACCGGTGCTGCGTGCTCCCCGAGCTCGCTCCGGAGCGCCCCCTGCAGCCGCGGGGGAACCATCGCACCTGCCCTGCTCACCGGGAGCCGCCAGCGCCCCTGCCGGCTGCGAGCGGAACTGCACCCGAGGGGAAAAAGGCCTGACAGCCGAGAAGGCTGGGACTGGGTTTGTTATTGTTTGCTGTTACTGCCATAGTTATTGTTGTTTGTTTGACTGGTTATATTTATAATAGTAAAGAACTGCTATTCCTATTTCCCACATCTTTGCCTAAAGGCCCTTGATTTCAAAATTATAATAACTCGGAGGGGAAGGGGTTACATCTGCCACTTCAAGGGAGGCTTCTGCCTTCCTTAGCAGATGCCTTTCTTTCAAAACCAAGACGGATCTTGGCACCCAATGTGGGGCCTGCGGGCATTAAGAGAGAGAGGTGAAAAAGGAATAACAGTTCCTGGATAACTTAATTTTGTGTGCTGGATATAGGAACCTTGCTAGGCAGCATTATATGGTCTACTTTACCCTGGTTCGGGTGGCAGGTGGCCGTGGCTATATTCTTCCCCTTTGCAGCTCCTTACCTAAACATGGGTCCTCTGACTAAGGCTACTGTTGCTGTTATTCAGCTTGCGCTATGGGTCGAGAAGGTGAAGAATTCATGGGTTTTTAACTTCCACGGGAATGTGGGTACTTGGATAAAGGGCTATCACACACTAAGTGCATGTTTTTGGGGTTATGTTAAAAATGGTCCCTTCTGTGAGGAAATGACACCAGGGGAAGTTTTCTCCCAACCCCTCAACCAGTTCTTTGGGCCCACTCCACCAATTTTCGAAGGGTTTAGATTCCCTCTGAGTACTAACCAACTGCTGCTGGTAGGCCTACTCTATTTAGCACTCAGGGATAAGCTGAGATTGGCTTGGATAACTACCCAGACGCTGGCCCCAGAGACTAGAGATCCTACCCCAGAGCCTGATCCCACCCCAGAACCTGACACGGCCCCAGACACTAGAGATCCTTCCCCACAGCCTGACCCTGCCCCACAGCCTGATACGGCCCAACAGCCCACCTCAGAAATAGACTACCCGAACTGGGTGGGGGAACTGGTGAAGGGGATGCAGGAGATGTGCCAGGAGATGGGCCAAGTGTGCCAGGAGATATGCCAAGTGCTAAGGGAATACACCTCCTCAGCTAGTGAAAAACCCTCTCCCTGCCCCAAAGAGGGTGAGTCCAATGGTGCAGCAGTGGAACCCATGGATGTTACAACTGTCCAGGCTCCAGCCGAACCACAAGGACAACCACAGCCAGCAGCAGTTGCCCCTGTGCAAAGGAGGAAGTATAAAAGCAAATCAGTATGACCAGTTAATGATGATGGGCAACCAGGGCCCTCACAACCAGCAGGAGATCCAGAGTCAGAAATCATCACCGAGTCCCCGTCGTACGACAGTCTCCGTGGTATGCGAAACGACATTGTGCGAAGGGGGCGTGAGCCTTATACAACCTGGCTGCTTCGAGTTTGGGACCTTATGGGCACAGGTGTGCAATTGGATAGTGGGGAGTCAAGGTATCTGTGATTGTTGACCCAGGACCCAGGTGTGGACCAGATATTTGTGAGGGAGCCAGGGTCCCTTTCTCTCTGGGAGTGGCTCTTAATGAGTGTGAGAGAAAGGTTCATTCACAAAGAGAGAATGCAGGAGTACCATCATAGAATGCAGTGGAAGACACTCGAAGAAGGGATCCAGCAGCTAAGAGAGGTGGCAGTATTAGAGGTACTCTTTGGGAGGGATGGACAGCACGATAATGACCCCGATAAGGTCAGGTGCACAGGACAGATGATGTGGAACCTGGCAAAGCTAGGGCCATCGCAATACACCACCTTCATTGCAACGACTGATACTGACAATAACCGAGAAACAGTGGGCTCTGTTGCCAACAAGCTCAGGAATCATGACAGTATGGTCAGTGGCCCACTGAAAGCTCATGTCTCTGCTGTGGTCCAGGACCTCAAAGATGAGATGAAGGAGATGAGGAAGGAAATGAGAGAGGAGATGAGGAAGGTCAGTGTGGCACCAGTGTGAGTCACAGGCCCCCAAGTCAGAGCCCGTCGTCCCCCAGCTAGAGAGAGAGGGTACACCCCACGAGCTGAGCTGTGGTTTTTCCTGGGTGAGCATGGGGAAGACATGAGAAGGTGGGATGGGAAACCCACCTCTGTCCTGGCAGCGCGGGTGCGGGAATTCAAGGAGGGAGGCACTAACCATGGGCGTTCCACTAAGGTGAAAGTAGCCTCAGCCTCCCGTGACTGAGCTGCCAGGTATTACAAAAGGGAGGATGATATGTCAGATCCCCTTGAAGGGACATCGAGCATGTACGCCCAGGGAAGGAATGATAACCAGGGCTAGAGGGGCCCTGCCTCTAGCCAGGGAGAGGCACGGGAGAACCGCATTTTCTGGATGGAGTGGATTCGATGGCCTGGCACATCAGAGCCACAAAAATATGATGCGTTGGTTGATACTGGGGCACAGTGTACTTTAATGCCATCAGGACATGTGGGGGCAGAACCTGTATCCATTGCTGGGGTGACCGGGGGATCACAGCAGTTGACCCTTTTGGAAGCTGAGGTGAGCCTGACTGTGAAAGAATGGCAAAAGCATCCAATTGAGACCGGCCCAGAGGCCCCGTGTATTCTGGGCATAGACATCCTCCGGAATGGCTATTAAAAAGACCCAAAAGGACTCAGGTGGGCATTTGGGATTGCTGCTGTGGAGGCAGAGGGCATTAGGCAATTGAACACCCTGCCTAAACTATCTGAGAATCCTTCTGCAGTTGGGCTCCTGAAAGTGGAAGAGCAACGAGTGCCAATTGCCACCTCGACAGTGCACTGCCGGCAGTATCGGACAACTCGAGATGCTGTGATCCCCATCCACAAGATGATCCACGAGCTGGAGAGCCAAGAGGTGATCAGCAAGACCCACTCACCCTTCAACAGCCCCATCTGGCCTGTGCGCAAGTCTGACGGGGAATGGAGATTGACTGTGGACTATCGTGCCTTGAATGAAGTGACTCCACCACTGAGCGCTGCTGTGCCGGACATGTTGGAGCTCCAGTACAAGCTGGAGTCCAAAGCAGCGAAGTGGTACGCCACTATTGACATTGCTAATGCATTTTTCTCCATTCCTCTGGCAGCAGAGTGCAGGCCTCAGTTTGCCTTCACCTGGAGGGGCGTGCAGTATACCTGGAACCGACTGCCCCAGGGGTGGAAGCACAGTCCCACCATCTGCCATGGACTGATCCAGGCTGCACTGGAAAAGGGTGAGGCTCTAGAATGTCTGCAGTACATTGATGACATCATTGTGATGGGGAACACCGCAGCAGAGGTGTTTGAGAAAGGAGAGAGAATAATTCAAATTCTCCTGCAAGCTGGTTTTGCCATCAAGAAGAGCAAAGTCAAGGGACCTGCCCGAGAGATCCAGTTCCTGGGAGTAAAGTGGCAAGATGGACGGCGTCAGATTCCCACTGAGGTCATCAATAAGATCACAGCAATGTCTCCACCGACCAACAAGAAGGAAACACAAGCTTTCTTAGGCGCCATAGGTTCCTAGAGGATGCACATTCCCGAGTACAGCCAGATCGTGAGCCCTCTCTACATAGTTACCTGCAAGAAGAACGATTTCCACTGGGGCCCTGAACAGCAGCAAGCCTTCGCCCAGATCAAACAGGAAATCGCTCGCGCCGTAGCCCTTGGCCCAGTCAGGACAGGACCAGAGGTAAAGAACGTGCTCTACTCTGCAGCCGGGAACAATGGTCTGTCCTGGAGCCTCTGGCAGAAGGTGCCTGGTGAGACTTGGGGCCGACCACTGGGATTCTGGAGCCAAAGCTATAGAGGATCTGAAGGCAACTACACTCCCACAGAGAAAGAAATCTTGGCAGCTTATGAAGGAGTCCAAGCTGCCTCAGAAGTAATCGGCACAGAGGCACAACTCCTCCTGGCACCCCGACTACCGGTGCTGGGGTGGATGTTCAAAGGAAAGGTTCCTTCCACGCATCACGCCACTGACGCTACTTGGAGCAAATGGATCGCCCTCATCATGCAGCGCGCCCGAATTGGAAACCCAAGTCACCCTGGGATCTTGGAAATAATTACTAATTGGCCGGAAGGTGAGACTTTTGGGTTATCTTCTGAAGAAGAAGAGGAGCAGGTGACACGTGCCGAAGAAGCCCCACCATATAACGAGCTACCAGAGAGTGAAAGACAATACACCCTCTTCACTGATGGTTCCTGCCGAATTGTAGGCACTAGCCAGAAATGGAAAGCTGCTGTATGGAGCCCCACACGACAAGTTGCACAGGCTACTGAGGGAGAAGGTGGATCGAGCCAATTTGCTGAACTCAAAGCTGTTCAATTAGCTCTGGACATAGCTGAAAGAGAGAAGTGGCCAAAGCTCTACCTCTACACTTATTCATGGATGGTAGCCAATGCTCTGTGGGGGTGGCTGGAAAGGTGGAATAAGACAAACTGGCAGCGCAGAGGAAAACCAATCTGGGCTGCTGAGGAGTGGAAAGGCATTGCCACTTGGGTAGAGAAGCTACCTGTGAAAGTCCGTCATTGTAGATGCCCATGTCCCCAAGCGTCGGGCTAATAAAGAACATCGTAACAACAAACAGGTAGATCAGGCTGCGAAAATAGAGGTGTCCCAGATAGACTTGGATTGGCAACATAAAGGAGAGTTGTTCCTAGCTCGATGGGCCCATGATGCCTCAGGCCATCAGGGCAGAGATGCCACCTATAAGTGGGCACGAGATCGAGGGGTGGATCTAACCATGGACATTATCTCCCAGGTGATCCATGATTGTGAGACATGCGCTGCGATCAAGCAGGCCAAGCGGGTGAAGCCCCTGTGGTATGGTGGGCGATGGTCCAAATACAAGTATGGGGGGGCCTGGCAGATTGATTACATCACACTGCCTCAAACATGCCAAGGCAAGCGCTATGTGCTCACGATGATTGAAGCCACCACTGGATGGCTGGAGACCTACCCTGTGCCTCATGCTACTGCCCATAACACCATCCTGGGCCTTGAAAAGCAAGTCCTTTGGAGGCATGGTACCCCTGAGAGAATCGAGTCTGACAATGGGACTCATTTCAAGAACAGCCTTATAAACACCTGGGCTAGAGAACATGGCATAGAGTGGGTGTACCACATCCCTTACCCTGCACCAGCAGCTGGGAAGGTTGAGCGGTGTAATGGACTGCTTAAAACCACCTTGAAGGCGCTGGGTGGGGGGACTTTCAAAAACTGGGAGATGCATTTAGCAAGAGCCACCTGGTTAGTTAACACCCGAGGCTCCACCAGCCAAGTAGGCCCTGCCCAATCCGAACCCCTACAAACAACAGACGGGGATAAGGTTCCAGTGGTGCACATGAGAGGTATGCTTGGAAAAACTGTTTGGGTAAAGTCTGCCTTGAGCAAAGACAAACCCATCCGTGGGGTTGTTTTTGCTCAGGGACCAGGTTGCACCTGGTGGGTGATGCAAAAGAATGGAGAGACCCGATGAATACCTCAAGGGGACCTTGTTTTAGGGTGAACTCCCCATGGCTCTGCACTTGTATAAGTATTAGCATGTATATATGTATATAATTCGGGTGATGCATGTATTTATATGGTTCAAAGGGTTAAGTTTCATGTAGCATGTTAGTATGGGAAAAATTTGGGGTGGATGATGTTGGGGTTTTAGTTTAGTCCTAGGTTTTTTCTGTTAAAGGAATTTTTCCCCCCCTATACATGTTGCTAAGGGAACAAATCGCTGATTGTTGGATACTTAAGAAAACAAAGAGCTACCCACTGAGGGTGGGGTGTGCCTGGCTACTCTTTTGTTTCACCTGGGTGTGGGGTCAGTTCACTCTCTGCATCAGAGAGAGAGAGGAGTCTGCTTGCTTCAGCTACTTTTTTTTCTGCGGGAAACAGTGCCGGGATCCCAAGGCCGCCCTCCCTGCCCCGCTAGAGGCCGGGCTGTGGCCACCCTGCCCCGCTGTTGCTTTGAGCTTTCGCTGTGTTGTAGCCGTGCTCGCCCTGCCTGCCTGGACCTCCGGGGGGGGTCCTCCGTTTGGATACATCTCGTCTGTCCTCCGGAATTTGTGCTGATCCCTGCCGCTCCAGCCTGCCATTCCAGCCTGCCGCTCCAGCCTGCTGTTCCCGAAGCTCCAGCCGGACACCAGGGTCAGCTGTCCGGGGTTTGTGAAACCCTTGTTCCATCCTTCCCCAGGATCCCAGGCCACCGGTGCTGGGTGCTCCCCAAGTTTGCTCCGGAGCGCCCCCTGCAGCCGCGGGGGAACCATCGCACCTGCCCAACTCACCGGGAGCCGCCAGCGCCCCTGCCGGCTGCGAGTGGAACTGCACCCGAGGGGAAAAGGGCCTGACAGCCGAGAAGGTTGGGACTGGGTTTGTGATTGTTTGCTGTTACTGCTATAGTTATTGTTGTTTTGTTTGACTGGTTATATATATATATACATATATAATAGTAAAGAACTGCTATTCCTATTCCCCACATCTTTGCCTAAAGGCCCTTGATTTCAAAATTATAATAACTCGGAGGGGAAGGGGTTACATCTGCCACTTCAAGGGAGGCTTCTGCCTTCCTTAGCAGACACCTGTCTTTCAAAACCAAGACATGGACCAGAATGCAAAGATGATTTTACCCCATGGGGCTATGGAAAAAGGCTTGTAACATTTCTTCTTATGCCACTAGTTGCCTCAGTAGTTGCCATAAAGCAGTTGGATCGGTTGGGATGTTGGCTGAGTAAACAATCTAATGCCACATCCCTTGCACTAAGTGGCCTTTTAGCAGATGTCAAAAATGTGAGGCATGCAACTTTGCAAAATAGAGCAGCCATTGATTTTCTTTTGCTGGCCCATGGACATGGATGCAAAGACTTTGAGGGGATGTGCTGTATGAATCTGTCTGACCATTCAGAGTCTATTTATAAGAGCATACAACAACTTAAAGAGGGCGTGTCAAAAATAAGAATCGATTATGGAACTTGGCTAGATAATTTGTTTAGTGGATGGGGTTTAGCATTGTGGGTAAAGAAATGTCTTACAACAGGCCTATACATTTTGGCAGTCACAGTAATAGTTCTCATAATGGTGTCTTGTCTGTTTCAATGTGTACAGCGAATAATTGATAAATCCATCAAAGGAGTTTTTTTGGTGCAGAAAGGAGGGGGAGATGTGGGAGACAGAGGAGTAGAAACCTGCAATTAAAGGAGGCTTTGATTTACAACCCTGGAAGAGACTAGGTCTGGCTTAATTGACAGAGATTTATAGACTTTAAGCAAAAGGATTATAAACTTGTATTCTTATAATTATAAGTAAAATTGTACAATGGGTGTTCTGGTGGAGGGTTTTAAAATATAATATTGTGATTTTATATAGTTTAAGTTAAGAATGTGGATGGTATAAGAGAGACATATGTGTGTACGTGACATGAGAAGCTATTGGTCAAGACACAGCTGCATTGCAGTGAGAAGTGCCACAGGTGATAGGTCATAAATCTAAAACAAAGTGTCGTTTTAAGTGCCTATTGGATTAGAAAGTTATAAATTACAATGTAACCCTAAATCTTGTGACTAGTCGCCATTATTCGGAGGTATTGTAAAATCTCACGCCTTGACTGATGTATTTGTTATTTTAAACAATAAATTCGTGTAATTGCATAGTCCCATCCCTGAAAGTTATTTTCCTCCGACACGTGAACACGTGGGAAATTTGACAGTCAGCAAAACTTGGAATGATCCCCTCCATTGTGCTTGCAAGGGGTCGCTGTCCCACCACTTGATGTTGACCCAGTCTCCAGGCTGGAACAGGTGAACAGGTGTGTCCAATCCTATTGGTTTGGGGAACACGACAAATCTCTGGAGCTTCTGCAAAGTGGAACTCAGAGCCATTAAATACTTCTGCAAATCATTTTTACCTCTCATATGAATTTCCCCCGGGATGTGTGGAACCTGGTATGGCCTGCCATATAATATTTCATAGGGACTGATGTTGTCCCTTCGCCTTGGCTGTATGTGGACTCTCAGCAAGGCTATAGGCAGGGCTTGAACCCATGTCATGGATGTCTCTTGACAAATCTTGCAAATCTGGGTTTTGAGGGTCCCATACATGCGTTCAACTTTGTCACTTGCCTGGGGCCTGTATGGTGTGTGCAGGTCCCAGGTAAGTCCCAAAATCCTGCTAACTTCCCCAACCACCGTTGCAACAAAATGTGGTCCCCTATCTGATGACATTCCCAAAGGAACCCCAAATCTTGGTATTATATGATTGAGCGAAGCTTTCACTACTTCTTTTGCTGTGTTGGTGCGACAGGGGAAAGCATCAGGCCATATACTGGAGGTGTCAACCAGTACCAGTATATACCTGCATCCCTCTTTGCGTGGCATCTCAGCAAAATCTATTTGCCAATAATCTCCCGGGAGATCTCCTGCCTTTGTCACTCCTAACACAACTCTCTTGCTTGTGTCAGGATTGTTTTTACAGCAGGTTTCACACTTGCTTGTTACAGATTGTACAATATCAGTCATCCCTCTCCCTATCACTACTTTCCTCAGATGTTGTAGTGGTTTGGTCCAAAATACTCATTACTGTTTATCTGCTGTGAGATAAGAATTAGGAGAAACGCAAAGCAGGCACCAAACTTGAAAGAATATAAAGAAGTTTATTAACAACTCTAAAAGAGGGAAGAAAAAAAATTATACCACCTTCAGAACTCTCCTCCTCCCCCCACCTTCCTCCCTTCTCCCACTGACAATGTGAAAAAACAACCCTTAAGATGTTCAGTCTGTTTACCACTTCCATAATAACCTTGTTCAGTCCATTTAGAAAGAGAAGTCTCTTCTTGCTCATGCTATGAAAACATTATCACAACGAGACAGCCGCCCACTTCCAAATATTGTTCAGTCCATTTAGGAAGAGGAGTCTCTCTGCCTGCGTGTGAGTCCTTTCCCCCGACTTGCAGCTTTTCCCGCAACTGCTTTCGAGGGTCCACTCTTGAAGTTTTTTGGGGTACAATTTTAAGGTTGAGCCGTTCAGAAACAAAAACAGAGGCCCTTCTCCTTCCCTGGGAGCAAAGGGTCTTCATCATCTTCATCGTTAAGACTATCTCTGGGAGCATCTCTAGGTACTGAGGTTTTCTCCTTTCCCGTTTAGAGCAAAAGTCCTCATCTGGTTCATCTCTCCCTGTCCAAACTTCTCATGAAATTACAGCTGCATCAGCATCTGCCTATCTCGGCGCAGGTGCTTTTGCTTACGAGTTGAACACTCCACCCCCCATATCTTCATGAAATTACAACAGGATACTCTGATATATCATAGCTTCACAACAGAATTTCAGCTTTAAGCATCTCCTCTTTCTCTTCCCTCAGGTTTTCAGCTCTTCACAGCAGTAAAAGGGTTAATCTCACCTCGGCCTTGCAGCCTTGCAGCTGGAATGTTGAATGTTGCTTATCGCAGTGGAGAGGGGGGAGAGCCGAGCCACTCCGGCTGCCCACGGCAAGGCAGTGGGGGGGTTCCACGGCTGGAACAGGTCCATGGCTCCAGGATGGCCGTGGCCCGGCCCGGCCTGGCCCAAGCAGGGCCTGGCCAGGCCCGCTGGCCCCCACACGGGGCCCGCAGCCACCTGTCCCAGCGCCGGAAACGAGAGAGAGCTTGGAGGGGGAGTTTGCCTATTCTTAAATGTGGATCACAGAGGTGTTCACAACTTTAAGTGGCTTAGAGAATTGTCCGTATTCAAACTGGCCAGCTGATAGGTTCTATCAGTTCCCAGAGGAAACTGTAAGCACCCCTTAGCAAGGACGTCCCTTCCGGGACTATGCTTGCTAACCTATGACAGATGTTTTAAAAGATTTTCTGTTCCCCAATGGGTACTTTCTTGCTCTTGTTGGGCTATTTCCCGAAGGATCAGGGGTGGAACTACGACTTGTCCTACCGGGGTAACAGCTCACCCACCTTCTTTGATTTCAGCTTTAAGGAACGTAATTAATTTGTGATCCCTCTGATTGTATTTCGGGGTAAATTATGACAGATCTATCTCTTTCTGTGGTACAACTGCAAAAATGCCTTTTTCTGCAATCCCCCTGGCTGTTTCATCAGCAAAACGATTTCCTAGTTCAGGGGCTGTTTTCCCTTTTTGATGACCCTTGCAATGCATGATAGCCACTTCCGTAGGCTTCCAAATGCTCTGTAAAAGTGCAAGAATCTGTTTAGCATGCTTAACCTCATCACCTTGAGCAGTCAGCAGGCCACATTCCTTCCAAATAGCTCCTTGGACATGAACAACACTGAAGGCATATTTGGAATCAGTCCATATGTTCACCTTCTTCCCCTCACTCAGTTCTAGAGCTCTCGTTAGTGCAATGAGTTCAGCTTTCTGTGATGATACATTTGGAGGCAAGGCTTTTGCCTCAGTGATTTTATCTGAGGTGGTTACGGCATAACTGGTCATCCTCCTACCGTTTCTCATGAAGCTTCTCCCATCAGTGTACAATTCCCAGTCTGGATCCTTCAAAGGAACATCTTTCAGGTCTGGTCTGCTGGAATAAGTTTCCTCTATTGTCTGCAAACAATCATGCCCAGGCACACTGTTAAGTAATGTGGATGATAAAAACATCGCAGGGTTTACCACAGAAGTTGTCTTCAGGGTAACATCATCTTGTTCTAACAACACAGATTGGTATTTGAGCATTCTTCTAGGGGAGAGCCAGTGTCCACCCTTTTGCTCCAGCACATTTATCACTGCATGGGGTACATACATGACAATGTGCTGCCCAAGGGTGAATTTACGGGCCTTCTGTATCAGAAGGACTGTTGCTGCCACAGCTTTCAAGCATCCTGGCCAACCCTGGGCTACACTGTCTAGTTGTTTTGAAAAATAGGCCACAGCTCTTCGCTGGTCTCCAAGGTGCTGTGCCAGTACTCCCAGAGCAACATTCAGTCACTCATGTGTAAAGAGTTCAAAAGGTTTAGTCGAGTCCGGCAGCCCCAGAGCTGGGGCTGACATCAAGGAATGTTTCAGCTGTTTAAATGCAGCCCTGTCACTCTCTGTCCACATGATTGTCCCCTTTTCAGCTGCTTTAAGGACCTCATATAAAGGTCTCACCAGTATACCGTAGTTTGATATCCACAGGTGACACCAACCTACAATCCCCAGGAAGGCCTGCATCTCCCTTAGGGTATGGGGCTCTGGAAGTCGACAGATGGCTTCCTTCCATTCTCTGCTGAGTTGTCGATGTCCATGGAAAATTTCCAGGCCCAGGTATACTATTGTTTCCCTGGCAACCTGTGCCTTCTCTTTCAAGACCCGATACCCACTTTGGCCTAAAAAGTTCAACAGACTTACAGTGAGTTTGATGCAGTCATCTCGTGTCTTGGCCGCTATCAAGATGTCATCAAGATACTGGAGAGCTGCTCCTCCTGGTTCTTTTTTCCTCCAGTCCTCCAGCTCCTTTGCCAGCTGGTTTCCGAATATGGTCGGGCTGTTTTTGAATCCTTGTGGTAAAACTGTCCAGGTGAGCTGGGTCTTTCTCCCTGTTTCAGGATTCTGCCACTCAAAAGCAGAGTTCCTGGCTATTCTTATGCACAGGAATGCAGAAAAAGGCATCCTTGAGATCTAAAACAGTGAACCATCCTAATTCATTTGTTAGCATTGTCAAGAGTGTGTAGGGATTCACTACCACTGGGTGTATGTCCTCTGTTATCTTGTTAATTTCCCTCAAATCCTGTACCAACCTGTAGCTTTTACTATCAGCTTTCTTTACTGGCAAGATTGGTGTGTTGTACCTGGATTCACATTCCACTAACAACCCAAATTTGAGAAACTTTTCAATCACAGGTACCAATCCCTTACGAGCTTCTAATTTCAGAGGATATTGTCTTTGCCTTACTGGTGTAGCCCCTGCTTTGAGTGTGATACTCACAGGTTCAGCTTTTTTGGATCTCCCAGGAGAATCATTGGCCCACACTATTTGAATGACAGCCTCTTCAACTTCTTTGGGAATTTTTCCATGGCATTCCTGTACAAGTATAGCAGCTGCTTCGATAATTTTAGATTCTGGGATTATAACTTTCACTCCCCCTTCCTTGGAAAACTTAATTTCTGCTTCCAATTTTTCCAATAAATCTCCGCCCAATAATGGCATTGGGGAATTTGGCATATACAGGAATTGGTGAGTGACTCAGTGTTTTCCCAATTTAAATTGTAAAGGTTGGAGAAAAGGCCTTGTTTCACTTACCCCTGTAGCTCCAATCACATCCACAGTGTCTTGACTCAGTTTACCTTTTAAAATGTTTAACACAGAATACGTTGCCCCTGTATCAACCGGAAATTCAACATAATCATTCCCTAGCTTAGCTACAACCGAAGGCTCTGCTGGGGTAGTTACCTTTGGTCCCCATCAGTCTGTATTTACAGTTAGTTCCAGAACTGGGGGCTTCTTTTCTGCTCGTGATGGACACTCATTTTTCCAATGCCCCCACTTTTTGCAAATTGCGCAATGGTCCTCAGATAGGGGAAAGGGGGGACCCCTTTTTTGTTGGGTGGAGTCGCGGGAGACAAGCACTCAAGGCATGATGTTCAGCAAGTCTCGATTTATTTTTCAAAACTACACTTACTTATAGTACCTTTAATTAGCTCATACATATTGAAAAAGTCGAGCTCCTCATTGGTGGGAGCTATTCCGTGGGATCTGCAAACACGGTGGTCTTATCTTCCTCTTCCGTATGGTTTCTGTCTGCTTACTTATCTGAATGCACATTCTGTTATCTATGCAACCTCTTGCTCAAGGACTCAGTGTCTGCATCTTTACTAAGCCTCCTGTGTTATCATGACCTTTGCTTTTTAGCCATTCTTCAGAAAGACTCTCAACACTTTTTGATGTGTCAGATGACTTTCCCTTATCATACTTCTTCTTGTGGTGGGGTTTATGATGTTTATCTTTGTCTGCTAAGTCTCTGTTCTGGTATACCTTCCAGGCTACATTCAACAATTTACTTATGTCCGGTGGCCCATCTATCTTTTGCAGCTTTTTCTTTATGTCATTAGCAGATTGACCTATAAACAGGTAGGCCAGGTGGATCTGCTGCTCAGGTGAGTCAGGGTCTAAGGTAGTGTATTTTTGTGCAGCCTCCTTAAGCCTATTTAGAAACTCTGTGGGGGTCTCATTTGGATTTTGTTTGATCTCATATAACCTAGCCCAATTCACTGCTTTAGGAATGGCACATTTTAACCCAACAACCACCCATTTCTGGTATCGCTTCAGCTTTTCCATCTGTTCTGGGACATTGGGATCCCAGCCAGGGTTTGCTAGGGGATAGATATCATTAACTGACCCTTGGAGACTCCCAGTTGCAATTTGAGTTTCTATAGCAGATATAGCAGCTTTGTTGACCATTTCTGTCTCTGTTTTATCCAATAATTCATCTAGCATAACATTTAGATCACCCCAATCTGGGTTTTGGGATTTCATGGCCATTTCTACATGCATAGCTACTCTCTCTGGGTTGTCCCTGTACTTCCCAATTGAGTTTTCCCAGTACTTCTAATGCAAGTTCTTCCTCCCCCCCTTTATCTCTTTTGGACCTTGTGTGTTTAGCGACGGGACTGACTGCTTTCATAGCTTCTCGGGCTATCCTGCTCCTTCTTCTACCACCCTCCCCGTGAGAACCATCTGTATTGGAATCATCCCATTTGCATTTGATTGAAATTGCTTCATTTGTTTTAAAGATTGTTCCAGCCGAATGTTGATCAGGAACTGTCTCGCTTTTTGCAGCAGTGGAGGGGTAGGGAGGCAGGGGCTGCAAGCAGGTTCTCCCGTCCCTAGCTCCGCAAAAGCCACCTGGGTTGGGGCCATCCTCTCTGCCCTCAGCTTTAACATTGGCCGCGCCGCAGGATGGGGAGAGCGAGCCGCTCCTCCTGTCTCTGGCTTGGAAACTTGCGGTTCTCCGTACCGGGGAATGCCGCCGCAATTGCCCGTATCCATTTCTACCTTCACTTCCGTGTTCAGGGTACTCGGGTAAAGGTGGCCAGCCCATCCCTTCCCCTCCCCCTTCCCCGTCTCTGCCTCTGGAAACGTCAGGGGGCGGTGGCCAGTCTGCACTTTCTCCGCTTCTAGGGAGGTCAGGGGGTGGTGGCATACCCACATCTCTCCCACCTCCATGGCCGCCCTCCGCCCCTGGCAAGGCTGCCTCCTCTGGCTTGGAGCCAGCCGCTCGCTCCCTCCCCTGCCCCAGCTCGGACAGTGGCAGAGGCAGCAGTGGTGGCGGCGGAGGCGGCGGGGGAGGCGGAGGACCACCTCCCCCCCACTCCCCGCCTCCACCCCCACCTGTGCGGGCTGCCCCGGAGGTTGAACGGGGGGGGAGACCCGCCCCCCCCCCCCCCCCCCCATTGCACAAAGCTGGGGCCACCATATCTGTATCTGTCATATCGATTTCTCTGTCCGTATTAGTATGTGAGCTAGCTTGCTGCGGCTTTTTCTTTCCCTTTCTCTTCCTCAAAGTAATTTCCATATTACTTTTGTCTACTACATATGCTTCTTCCCTGTTCAGATACATAGTAAAAAGTTCTGCATATCTTAGTTCATCAAACCTACATAATGATCTCAATTCTACCTTCAGGTCAGTAATGATGTTACTTTCCAAAGTCCCATAGCGAGGCCAATTTCCTTGACTTAATTTTAAAGTCGGCCAAACTCGTGTGGACAGTCTGATCAATTCTCAGGTGTCCAAAGTAGTTTTTTGCCCTGTCAGCCATTTCCAGTGTTTTATTATCAACTCTAACGGGCTGTTAGGAGGGATTTTCTCATTTTCATCTGAAAAAACACCACCCATGTTTGCTCACAGACAGAAAGACTCTGCCAGAGGGAAGCTTTTAACTCCGGAATTCAGCCTGCAATTTGGCCTCAGAATTCCGACTTCCCGGGCAGTTTATCTAGCTTTCTACACAAACACTTCAAAACAGCACTTTAAAATACTAAAAAGCAACTAGTTTTAGCAAACAATAAATGCACGCGCACAAAAAATCTGGTCTCAACAGGATTTGAACCCACAGCCTCCCGACGTCCCAACCAACCAACCGCTGGGCCACTCCTGCGGCTGTGTAAGGTGCAACCTCTGGGCTCTTGTGGACTCCACGGAGGGCGTCCCCTCCTTTCCACAGTTTGCAGGGGAAAGGTTTAAGCTTTCCCCTTTTGTGGGCTTCTCTGCCCCCAACCTTTCCAACCCTCTCGGAGATCTCGTTCCCTAGTGCTAGCACAGTCTCAGTAATATCGATCCCCTTTTCACTCACCTCCCTTTCCGTGCTTCTGCCTTTCCGTGCTGGGTCCTAAAGTCCTGGTCACAGTCTTAGATTGTGGCTCCGGCCCCTCTGTAATCTGATGGCAAAGAGAGGGGCAAAGCAAGATGTGTTCTAAGATAAACAGAATTGCCCAATCAAAATTTATAAAGAAATAACATTTATTATGCGACCGAAATATTGGTCTCAAAAGCCACGATCGAGAAAAGCAGCTCCGAGCCCAGGGTCGGAGCTGGATGAACACGTATAGATCTGACCTCTATCGCACCAGACCTCCCAAGTTCACGGATGCTGCTTCGGCTGGTTCCTTCTTATACAGTTTTTGGGCAGAGTCCGAATTAATTCTATTCTTCTTGTAATTTTAGCATATTCATGAAGTTTTCTTGTCCCGAAGTTGGGCTGCACAAAGCCTTTCCTGGGTCTGATGAATTGTCCATCCTAGATGATGAATGGGCCATCTCTGATGAAGAATGGGCCATCTCTGGTTCCTGGAACAGTTATTTTTAGTTCCCGGAATGTCTGATTCCTTATCAGATGAGATGTAGATATCAGAAGGTGGTGATCAAGTCGTCATGGTGTGAATGTCCTGGTGATAAGATCCAACCCCACCTGGGTGGAATCCTCACTTATTGATTACATCTGTGAGAGAACTTCTTTTAGAGTTGAGAAATTTTTCTCTAATCCAGGCTGGTGGAAGGATTTTGAAACTCTGTCTCTGCATGGTCTTATTATATTTCAGTTTTATACATAATAGCACAAATTACATACTTTATTTATAACAATTCCCCCACTTTTTATATGGAAACATTAATTCGTGCTACCTTTTGTCACTATAAGTTTTAAAATAAAAAATAGAAATACTATCATCAAAGATTTACTACAAATATAAAAGTATGAATATTCAAACAAAAGAATCGCTTTTATTCATAGCTATTTAGTTTTTCTTGTAACTCTAGCTTTTCTTCCTTTACCTGTTCCTCAAACCTTATCAGGACCTCGGCAGCTTTACTATTTGCTGCTGCTTCTTTTAATTCCATGATTTAGAGATTTTATTGTTTTTGCCTAATCCTCCAGCAGCTAGTCCCGGGTTCATGGGCATCGCAGCTATTTGCATACCTTGTACTACCGAGTGTATTAATCTGATAAAACATGGTATCATGCAGGGTATGAATATCACCCCGGCCACTGAACAAAGTATAAAAAATGCTGCCTTCTTCCACCATGCACCATCAAATAATTGTTCCCACCATGATGCTTGTAAGATGGAATTCCATTTTTGGACTGGAACATGTGCTACCTTTTTAATCTCAGCTGCGAGGTCCCTGATGGTCTCTCCATAGTCATCAATTTTTATGCAGCATTCTGATTCATTGAACTTCCCACAGACTCCCCCTTCCTCAGATAACAAGTAGTCTAATGCAATTCGGTTCTGGTATACAAAGGCACGCATCTGGGAATGTTGTTTAGCTAACAGTTCTAGTTCATCCGAGGTATGATTTGAAACAACTTCTACCACAGCCTGGAGCCTTATGAGTCGATTCAGTAAATAGACCGGGGTCCTATATCCCCAGCTCCCATCTTGTGCCCAAGTTGCTGGGCCATAATATTGGATTATTCTTTCTGCTGGCCATTGTTCTTCACCCCACTTTTGGCTCCCACCTGCTATAGGTAGTGTTTTCTTTATCCCCCTTTTCTTTCGTCTTAAGGTTTCGTATAGAGGGGCTCCTAACAGGCCACTTTCTGATCTGGGGAGTGTAAAGAAAGAGGGTCGAATCATACCCAGAGTGCATGAACCTTTCCATTTACGGGGTAGTTCGCTGTATGCCTTTCTCCCACATATCCAGTATATACCATCAGGGGCTTTCCATTTTATTCTTGTATTTTCTGGTTCTCTCCAATATTCCTTTAAGTCCTCTAAGGACTGGTAAGGGTTAGCTCCAGGTTGCTTGTACCAGCAAAGGTTAACTCGACTATTCCAATCACAATTTGCTTTTCTTTCTTGACTCCAATATCCTGCAGGGGGTTCTGGTTGCCAGATTTTACTTTTATTATTCGAATATATTGCTAGAGTGGATGTTGGGTGGAGTCGCGGGAGACAAGCACTCAAGGCATGATGTTCAGCAAGTCTCGTTTATTATCATAAACTACACATACTTATAGTACTACTAATTAGCTCATACATATTGCAAAAGTCGAGCTCCTCATTGGTGGGCGCTATTCCGTGGGATCTGCAAACACGGTGGTCTTATCTTCCTCTTCCATATGGTTTCTGTCTGCTTACTTATCTGAATGCACATTCTGTTATCTATGCAACCTCTTGCTCAAGGACTCAGTGTCTGCATCTTTACTAAGCCTCCTGTGTTATCATGACCTTTGCTTTTTAGCCATTCTTCAGAAAGACTCTCAACACTTCCCCTGTTTTCTTTTTGCATGATCATAGTCATATTGACTGACTTCGAAATTAAATTTTTTACACATGACATTATACAGCTAAGCATAAGTAAACCAAGCAAAACAATTATTAGCAACAGCATTAAAGATTTAATCACACTTTTCATCCATCCTTCTAAGCCCATCCACTCTGTAAGTCCTTCTAATCCGAAAAATCCGGAGTCTTTTTTTATTTTTTGGGAGTGTTCAATCAAATTCTTAATTTCGGCGTGGATGGACTTAGAATGATCCTCAAGATCCATACAGCACATTCCTTCAAAGTCTTCACAGCCATGGCCGTGGGCTAAGAGTAGAAAATCTATAGCTGCTCTATTCTGAAGCAGGGCGTGTTGGACTGAACTCAGATCTTCTGCAAGTTCAGACAACACTCGGCTGGTACCGTTTGCCTGTTTAACTACCCAACATGCCAGTTTTTCTAAGTGACGATGGGCTCGTGCCGCAGCTGCACCAGGAACAAAAAGGGAGGTAAAAAGCACTTCTGATTTGCTCCATAGCGTGAGGTCATCCTGACATTCAGGTGTTATAGTTTCTGTTAAAGACCTCCGCCATCGTGTTCGGTGTGTAGCATTAGGATGGTGCTGTGGAAGTGCAAGACTCAGTTGGCCAAAGGTACAGGGCCCACCTACAGGCCTGGATGGAATACCTGACCAGGCACGATTCCCACAAATTAGGAAAAACCCTCTGGGTAACTTTCGAGGGAAAAACGTTCCAGGGGCTGCAAGAGATCGATTTCTCACGGTAACGTTGCACCATTCTAAATCCCACTGTGAAGCATTGCCAATAGGATAAATCAAGGTGGGGTTGGATTTATTCAGTCGACAGCCATTAAGGCTGCCCTCTTGGCATAAATTACGTGAACTATTAATATAAATACAGGCTGTAGCGTTAAGAGAATCAACTAGTTCTATCTCTTGTGGCTCAGGGCCCACCGGGAGTTTATCATCCCAGCTATCATACTCTTGTAGGCCAGCGGTAATATTCATTGTGGATTTTAATGGTCTAATAATTTTGAACTGGTTCTGGGTCTCGATTACGAAGTTACGCCATGTATTATCTGTTAGTGGTACTCCAACTAAGCATGTCAAAAATGGGGTACTGGGTGTGACTAAGGAGGCACAGAATGTTGTGGTGTTCAATTCAAGTGCCAAGGAGACCCAGATATTATCTCTAGGGTCAAACACCTTAGGAGGGTAGGAAAGGGGGTGACCCATTACTGAGCCTGCGATTAGCAGCACGATGCTTAAACCGCCGGCAAACATGATCCCACTTTCTTGGGTCAACTTGCCACTGAATGGGGACCCCGATATTTGGTTGGCATGAGGATTGCAAAACTACAGAGTAGCTATCGGCTAAGATCTTTTTTGCTAAATGCTGTACTGACCACGCTAATTCTCTTAGCCACAGATCTTCAAGATTTTCAACTAATTGCAAACTGTCAATGATATTTTTGCCTGTGAGTTGTACTAATGCTCCTTGAGCCGTCTCACGGTGCCAGTGAAAACTGCAAGACTGACACCAAAACCCTTCTGATAGATGTCGCTGGTGGACCCACCACTGTAAATTACAGCCTCCGCAAAGCAATCTTACCCACGCCTTATGATTATTACAATTACATGCAAAGCAAGCAGATTGGCAAAAGCGCAAAAAGTGTCTCTGCAAATGTGGGAGGAGATAACCCTCTATCTCCTGTTCAGAGTCCACAAGGAAGGTAATGCAAAACCGCTGCTCAACTTCCTGCAGGATCTGTGAGATCTTCCTCTGTACCCTTCTTTTCTTCCTCTGTTGTGGGTTGCTCATCAGTGACAACAGGCTTAGTCCATTTGGCCGGAACCCATAGGGGACCTGTCGGAGTGGACACACATAAGTAACCTCTTCCCCAGTACAAGGTTTTTACAGGATCCTGCCAAAGTCCCGTCTTGGGGTCTTTGTAGCGCACCCAAGGCATGGGCGTCGGGGGTTGAGGATAGGTTCCAAGGTGATGGACTCTGCCTGATGCAGCAGGAGACAACGCTTCCGTGGGCGGGAGGTGAGATCAATAGTGAGTAAGGTCAGAGATCCAGTAGAGCCAGGACTTGGCTGACACCTAGGTGCATCACAAACAGGCGGAATGCTTGAAGCTAGATGTGGTAATGGTACTAGTTGTGCTAACTTTTGTCCTGCCGGGATCTTAACAGGAGGATAATCGGTATGTGCTAAAATAAAAATTTCTCTAGCAGAGTCAGCATCAACAAGACCAGTCTCTACTAGGAGTCCCATTGTAATTGCAGATGAACGACCTACAATAAGTCCTCCCATAGCTTGGCCATTAATGTACACAGGTCTGATGACACCAGTGGGAATGCGATGGATTTCTGATGTTAGCAACTCGGTATCTACTGAGGCTGCCAGGTCCAGGCCGAGACTTCCGCTTGTCGCTGGGCGGGGACAGGTAGAGGTGCTGGAGCGGTTACTTGTGTCGTCGCGCGGCCGCTGTTCGCGCTGGGTCACTAAATTCTTGCGGCTGTACATTCGCGACGAATATGACTGGGTGTCCCACAGCGATAACACTTCATGCGGCCACCTGGAGCTGGGCGGGGACGTGCTGCTGCCGCTTGGAGAGGAGCAAGGGCTGCCATAACCTGATTTTGAGAGCTAATAGCCTGTTCTTTAAGCCCTTCACCTAATTTTGCTAAGGCTTGTGCTAAGAATAGTTGCGAGCCAGTGGGCATGGTCGCAGCTTTCTCTAAAAGTTGCTGGACAGTCCAATCCCCTGGGGTGGAGGTAATAAGGGCACGGGTGGCTTGGTTACCATTTTGTAGGAGACATTGTTTTAATAATGGGTCGTGCATGTGCTTTTGCACCCCGGCTTTTGAAATTGCCTCCATGACTTTATCAACAAAAGAGCCTAAAGATTCCTCTCTGCCTTGCTTAATGTTCATATACATAGGGATCCCACCCGGGGCTCGGACTTTATCCATAGCTTTCTTAGCAACTGCCATAGCTTCCCGCAATTTAGCAGGGCCTAGTGCAGCCTGAGCCTCAACCCTCATATGTTGACCCTGTCCTAGTAGTTCATCTACAGTGATATCTGCTAACGGATCTCCCTGGGGTCTAGCGAGATCTGCACTAACAGCTGCCTCCTCCCTCCAGCGAGCCTCAAAAAGCAGTCGCTGATGCGGGGTATACATGAGCTTAGTAATGCCTTTAATGTCAGCAGGAAGAAGGGTAAAAGCGTTAAAAATATAATCAAGCATCTGTTTAACTGGTTCACTGGTGACACCGTAATTCCCCACCGTTGCTCGTAGCTGAGCTAACAGCTTCCAATCCAGATTAGTCACCTGCGCGATATTGCCGCCCCCTTGCGGATTAGGGACAAATAAGACAGGGAACGCTATGCTGTCCTGAGCAGCCGCTAGCATGTTAGAATCACCCTTTTGTAAGCCCTCACGAGCAACCGCAGCCCAAAGTTCTCGATGGCCCCTAGCCATGGCCTCCGCGAGGTCAGACTCTGCCCCAGGGACAGGCTCAGGGCTAACAAAGGGGTTTCGCGAGCGAGAACAGTCCGGCGGAGACGGGTGAGGCAAGGGCGGAGGAGCAGGCTGCGGCAAGGAAGGCGTGGGAGGAGCAGGAGGTGGGGGGGGGGGGGGGGGGGAGGCGCGGAAGGCAACTCAGAGGCAAGAGCCTCAGGGGGTACGTGAACCGTAGCAAAGGTGGGGGAATTAGGCGGACCAGAGAAGGGAGAGGGACCATGTTTCCCCGTAAAGACGATTACGGTCCTGTGCAACTTTAATCTTTTCTGCGGCTTTCTTTTCTGCCTGTACCATTAAAAGTTCATTATAAACAACTCTCCATAGTTTAGCTATCTTTTTAGCTGGCTTATCGTCATCTAAGACAAGATCCCAGAGTTTGTCACTATACGCGTGCCACTGACTTAATTCATGAATGGAGTGGGGGTCAGCGAAAAAACCGTAAGAGCGCGCATGCGTTAAAAGAGCGGGGAGGTCTTTATCAAGATCAATCCCTTTAAAATTACGCTTAAGCAAAAAAGCCTTGAAAAGTTCCTGTGCTGCTTGCCTTTCCATACTTACGACGGTACCGTTGCTAGCCCCTCCAGGCTTCGGCAGCACGTATCGGCGAGCCCGCCTGTGCGGTCGCTCGGGCGCGGAGGAAATCGTTGCAGTATACGAGACCTCTTTCGCCGTCCGTCTAGCTGCGGGACCCGACCCCAACGCAACTCCCCCGTCGCATAAGGCTAGGGCAACTTCTCCTGTTCGGGCGCCAGATGTTGGGTGGAGTCGCGGGAGACAAGCACTCAAGGCATGATGTTCAGCAAGTCTCGTTTTATTTTTCAAAACTACACTTACTTATAGTACTACTAATTAGCTCATACATATTGCAAAAGTCGAGCTCCTCATTGGTGGGCGCTATTCCGTGGGATCTGCAAACACGGTGGTCTTATCTTCCTCTTCCATATGGTTTCTGTCTGCTTACTTATCTGAATGCACATTCTGTTATCTATGCAACCTCTTGCTCAAGGACTCAGTGTCTGCATCTTTACTAAGCCTCCTGTGTTATCATGACCTTTGCTTTTTAGCCATTCTTCAGAAAGACTCTCAACAAGTGGATATACACAGGGTGTATCCCACGACCTCAGTATATTCATTTCCTTCCCTGCTGATGCAAATTAT
Source organism: Coloeus monedula (assembly GCF_965178545.1). Classification (NCBI taxonomy): domain Eukaryota; kingdom Metazoa; phylum Chordata; class Aves; order Passeriformes; family Corvidae; genus Coloeus; species Coloeus monedula. Next base: position 6,720,178 of record NC_138821.1, on the reverse strand, counting down.
TCCTATTACCCGTTGGTCTAGAATCCAACCTTCAGGCCTCTGTGTAGTCTCTGAGAACTGATTTTTATCTCTTTTTAGAAGTTGTTCTGGAGCTAAGCCTTCACCCTTCTAAGGCCATTTTTCTGCTGATTTTAGCCCCCCACATATCCAACAGTTGGATAAACCTAACTCAGTAGCAATTTCTTGCATCAGGTCTATGAACAAGTTAGTGTTAGGGGTTGGCCATTATCAATCATTATACTGCTTTTTTAGTAAGTCGTATTGTTTGCTTAAGGTCAGTAGTCTCTCTTGTTCCACTCTTTCTTATTTCTGATTCTTGTCTCTTAAGCTCTAAGGCTACCTGTTTCATAGTGCTTTCTGGGTCCATGCCGTCTTTGTTCTTAGGAAAGCAAAAGGTTTTATCATATTGCAAGCATGACCTGTCATCATTTTCCTCAAGGAGGTCTAGTATAACAGGTTCGTTGCCGAGGGGTGATCTATCTTCGTACCTTAAATTTTTTCCCACCCAGTATGTTTTTCCGTCCATCATGCACATGCTTAATTTTGAATTATCATAACATAATTTGTTGATCTGAGAATAGGCTACGAAGATAGATTTTTTCTTCCTTCCGACCCATACAGTATGATTACAGTGGCCACAGACTGAGACAGGCATTTGGTCTATATTTCTTTTATGTCTCCTAGAGTATTGGTTTCTGTTTTTGAAAGGAGGAGCTTCTGACTTCCTTTCCTTAAACCTTGCATTTCAAGATAAGCATTTAATTTTGCCTTCTGATTCACAAATTTGAAATCGAGTGCCATTCAGATCACAGTGTTTGCTATTTCCCTTGCAGTTCTCTGGGCTCTGATGTGTCTCTTGTTCCTTCGGGAGGACCTGCTGACAGAGTTCGCAAAGGCTGTCAGCTTTTTGGCCCTCTTTGGGAGACAAACCCTCTAGTGGCATATTAAGTGTTAGGCATATGGTCAGGCTCAGAACCATCAGGAACCCCCATAGGTGTATCCCTCTGCCTTTGCCTTCGCCCACTGGAGTGCAGCCAGTGGCGAGGTAAGCCATCTTCTCGGCAGCAGGAATATTCTTCTGGGGTCCTATGGCTGGACCGAATAGCATACCTTTTCTTATATATGTTCCACCTAGAGAGCTTTATTGTGTCTGATCCGCAAGGTACTTTGATTGTTTTCCGGCACTCAACTGTTAGAATTTCTGCTCATGTGTCTAATTTTCCCCTGACCCTGTATGGCGTACCACTCAGGGGAGTCAAATTCCAATTTCCCTACGTTAGTAGCAAGGGTTAAGTATTGGCTAGTCAGGTCTTGCTCCTCCTCCAAACACTTTGTACACAGGCCTCTGGGCCTATCCCCTCTGCTACAATGAACAATTCAGATTTCGTTACAATATTCCCACTTGAAAGAGACAAAGGGATAACATTCACAGCCAGCTATATTGCAACTTATCTGATCCCTCCCGGTCATTTGTTGGGTCGGTGCAATTTTATTTTTAAGTCTCCTGGTGAAGAGGTGATCCTCCACTCAGGTGCTTCTTCCTGGACTTCGATTTTCTTCACCCGGGAGGCGTGCGTCCAGCCTTTCTCTGCCATTTGAATTGCTGCATCTGTAGTGAGGAGGACAAGAAATGGACCCTCCCAGTGAGGAGTGAGAGAGGTTTCCTTCCATGTTTTTATTAGAACTTTGTCCCCCGGCTGTATCTTGTGGATAGCAAATCCCAGGGGGGAATGTTGTGTCACCAGCCCACGTTTCCTTAACTCCTGTAAATTTCTATTAAGTGCTGTCAGATAAGGTTGGATTTGTCCATCCTCTATCCCAGGATGCCCCACTGGCATTCCGTGTTCATAAGGCATCCCATATAGCATCTCGAAGGGTGACAGCCCTGTCTCAGAGTGAGGCATAGTTCAGATGTTCAGGAGGGCTAAGGGGAGACATTTTATCCAGGACATTTTTGTTTCTAACATTAATTTTGATAATTGTGCCTTTAGAGTTTGGTTCATTCTCTCGACCTGGCCTGAGCTCGGAGGGTGCCAAGGGGTATGATATTGCCATCGAATCCCTATTGCCTCGGCCAATTGTTTAATAATTTTAGAGGTGAAATGTGTCCCTTGATCAGAATCTATGTAGTTTATTATACCATATCGGGGTATAATTTCTTCCATTAATATCTTTGAGACTGTCTGGGCTGTTGCCCTTGAGGTAGGAAAAGCTTCTACCCAGTGGGTTAGTTTATCAACTAATACCAACAAATTTTTATATCTTCCGACCTTAGGTAGCTCAGTAAAATCTATTTGGATCCTTTCGAAGGGTTGATGAGCGGCAGGGCGACTTCCCAGCACTGCCTGCCGGGAGTTTGCCCGGTTTACTCTCTGGCATATCATGCACCCTTGTACCTCCTGCTTCGCTAATTCATAAATACCCTTACATCTGAAAAATTTAAAAAATTGTTCTGCTAGAGCCCGTGCCCCCCAGTGAGTTTGCTGATGTAGTCTTTTTAGAATTTTCCTACTGTATTCCTTTGACAGTAGCTCCCTCCCATCAGGTAACCTCCACTTACCTTCTTCTAGTTTTGCCCCTATTTTTAGGTAGTCTTCAATCTCCTTTTTGGAGGGTTGTGGGGGGTATTCTTTAGGTTCTCCTTGCTCGACCTCCAGGGTACTCACCTTTAATAATGCTGCGTTTTTTGCCTCTTTATCAGCTAGATAATTTCCTCGGGTCCAGAACTGCATCCCTGTCTGGTGTCCCTTAACATGCACTATTGAAATCGCCTCTGGTTCCCTGACAGCTTCTAGGATCTGTTTTATTATTTCCCCATGGATTAATCCTCTCCCTCTGGTGTTAATTAGCCCTCTCTCTTCCCAAATTTTCCCAAAAGTGTGTACCACACCAAATGCATACTTGGAATCTCTAAAAATAGTTCCCTTTTTTCCTTTCAATCCTTTCAGAGCTCTTAATACTGCATACAATTCACATGCTTGAGCTGACCAACTAGCACTTAGAGGTCCTGACTCCACCACTTTTCCTGTCTTTCCATCTATCACCACATATCCTGACTTCCTTTTACCTTCCACTACCCTTGCTGAACCGTCCACAAACCATTTCTCTCCTTCTTCCAGTTCTTCTTGCTCCGGATCCGGTCTTATCTTTGTTTGTAATTCCACTGTCTCAGCACAGTCATGAGTTGGTTTCTCTGAGATCCCCCCATACAGAAACTGTGCAGGGTTTTGTGCTGTAGTTGTTCGCAGTTCTAAATCATGAGAATGGACCAATATTGCTTCATATTTCAGGAGCCTAGCATCAGTAAGCCATTTATCAGCTTTTTGTTGCAGCAAGTTCCTGACACTGTGAGGACTATATACAATTAAAGGTGCCCCAAAGGTCACTTTTTTTGCTTCTTCTACCATCAGTGCCACAGCTACTATTGCCTGCAAGCATGTGGGCCATCCTTTGCTTACTGGATCTAACAGCTTTGACATATATCCTATTGGTTTCTTAGCTCCTGCCCAGTCTTGTGTTAAGACTCTGTGGGCTGTGTGGTTGCTAACATCCACAAATAATTGAAACTGTTTCTTCACATCTGGAAGACTCAAGACCGGGGCTGTCATTAGGGCCTCCTTTAATTCTTTAAATCCTTCCTCGTCTTGCTCTGTCCACTTTATCCTGTCGGTGGTTAATTTCTTGTATAGTAATTTCACCTTTTCACTATAGCTTTCAATCCATTGTCTGCAATATCCCAGAAGTCCTAGTAACTGCCTGATTTCCCTTTTTGTACCAGGAGGGGGCAGAGCCACAATGCCTGCTACCCTTTCAGGGTCTAATTTCTTTTTTCCTTTTGTTAGCCAATGTCGCAGGTATTTTACCTCGGGTTCAGTGAACTGGAGTTTTGATTTGGAGACTTTTAACCCCTTGTCTTCTAGGAAATTTAACAACTTTATAGTGGCTTCTCTCACATCTTTTTCTGTTGGTCCGGCTACCAGCAAGTCATCCACGTACTGAAGTAGCTTGGTTCCTTGAATAGGTTTGAATTGGCTGAGTAATTGTTCAAGAGCTTGACCAAACAGGTTCGGTGAGTCTACAAACCCCTGAGGCAAGGAGGTCCATCTGAGCTGTTGCTTCTGGTGGGTCTCAGGATCTTCCCACTGAAAAGCGAAATAATCCCAACTTTCCTCTGCTAGAGGACAAGTCCAAAAGGCATCCTTCAAGTCTATTACACTATACCAGGTATCTGAGAGGGAGATGTTACTTAATAAAGTGTATGGGTTAGGGACTGTGGGGAATAGTGTTTTAGTTCTCGCATTTACTGCTCTCAGATCCTGTACTAATCTATAACTGCCATCTGATTTCTGTATTGCCAGAACAGGAGTGTTATGTCTGGACATACAAGGCTCCAGAGTCCCTTTCTTTATTAGTTCATCTATCACTGGCCTTAGTCCCTTTCTCCCTTTTACAGGGAGAGAGTATTGTTTAACTCTAATCGGGTCTTCTGGTCTTTCAATCTCAATACGAATGGGTGTCATTTCTATTTTGCCAGCCTCCCCTTTAGGATACCAGACTTTTGGATTCACCTTGTTTTCATCCTCTATGGTTAGTTTGTATAAGCTCACCATAAGCTGTGATTCTTGAACAATCAAGTTTACCTCCAAAGCCACCATCACATCTCTTCCCAACAAATTGTAGTCTGCCTCTTCAACCAATAACACATTCCCTAGGCATATCCTGGTTTCAGATTCAAATTCTACATCTTTAATAACCGGAACTTTAAAGGGTTCCCCCTTTGCCCCGACCACTATTTGGGTATCTTTACTTTTTTTACATCCTCTCGGCAGTTGCTGAACAGTGGTCCATTCAGCTCCTTGTAGGTACAAAATGCTGTTAGTGAGGATTTCTTGCTATTTTCTAAGTCCGTGAGAGATTTTTCTCCCACACAGAAGAGGTAGCAGGGAATCTAAACAACCAAGCCACCTGCAACCTTGGAAAGTCTTGTTTATGGTATAGTAGAAAATATTTTGATAATGGATGTTTTAGGATTTTGGCCAATCACCCCCAAGGGGTGGCTGGTCCTTTGTCCAATTAGACCATGAAGAAAAAAGTCTATAAAAGGTTTGTAAAATAATTAAATAAATCAATCTTGCTGCACAATTCCTGCCTGCTGGATCTTCTCCTCCTCCTCCTCCCTATGGCTGCGGGACACGGTGATATACCGTAGGAACCAGGCCTGCGGTAATAGCTCCTGAGTCTACGAAAAGAATTAGGTCTTGCTTCAGGGGTCCGACTTTTAATTTTATGAAGGGCTCTCTGGATGTTCTGGACCCTAGATTGAGGAGCCCCTGACACCCCTAATGCTCTTGAAAGATTTTTTCATCTTTCATCCTTTTCCTACAATCCTTCTTAAAATGCCCCCTCCTCCCACAGTAAAAGCACTCTGGAAGGTTTCTCCGGCTATCTTGGTTCCGTTGCGGGGGAGGGACTCGATTCCTCTGAAGCTCGCGGCCCCGCCCCGGGCTTACCGTGTCCTTTGGGCGTTCCTGCTTCTGCACCTCCCTTACTGCTGCCACTAGCACCTTTGCTTGTGCCTTTTGTTTTTCCTCATCTCTCCTCATGTACATCCGCTGAGCTTCTCGGAGCAACTCCTGTAAATTCTTCTCCTGCCAATTATCAATTTTCTCAAGTTTCCTCTGTATGTCCTCCCAGGATTTTGCAATGAATTGTGTTTTTAATAGAACTTCCCCAATTGGTGAATTAGGGTCAGCTCCTGAGTACATTTGTAAATTTTGCCTCAATCTTTCTAGCCATTCCGTGGGTGTTTCATCCTTTCCCTGGTGCCTCTGCGTCCTTTTTGGAGCAGTTCCCACTTTGCCCGGTCAGCTCTGGACGCAGGAGGCTGCGGGGGCCAGCCTCCGGAATCCGGGAGACCAGAGGTCTGGCTCGTGGGTCCTTCCACAGGACCGCGGCAATAGAGGCAGGTGGTGGAAGAAGGAGGCAGGCTCAATTGTGGATGAAATACGGAAAGTTTATTGTGTCTCCGAATCCAGGAGACCTCGCCCCCCGGGGGTGTCCAGCAATGAGCAACCCTGAACGTGCCTGCCAGAGGTTTTATGGGGGTGGCGACAGGGGAGGGATGACAACGGCATCGAATCAGGGAAGGAGAAGGATGGGTCTGCAGGATGAGGGACACACAAGGGAACCTATCTTGGGAAAGGAAGGGAGGGATCCTCCCCCCAAGACCAATCACTCGACGCCCCTGCCAGAACTTTCTCGAAGCTTGGGAGGGGTGCCGGAGTGATTGGCAGGGGTCTGGGAGGAGACAAATAGAGAAAGCAGGGTTATGAACACAAAACCAGGAGGGTATAAACTGGGATGGTACAGTAATACAAAACCCAAAGGGGAGACCCGGACTGAACCAAACAAGACACACTCCCACATCTCCCCCTTTTTTGTTTTTTAAGATGTTTTAAAGTTTGGCTGGGGGCAATATTCAGAGTCCGGATAAAAGACCTCGAACTCTTGCAACTCAGGGGCCGTAGGTTCGAGCTCTGGTTCTTGCCGGGTCTCTGCATCTGGGAGTACCTCGGCTCGGTCAATATCCGTAGGGGAGGGGGAGCTTGTAATCAACTTTACTAACATTCTCTTGAGGAGTCCAAACAAAATTAGGGCAACCAACAAAACAAAAAGAAAAATCAGTCCAGATCGGAAAACAGATCCTGCCCATCCGGATAGTCCCCATTTGCTGAAGATGTCGCTGAGCCAGTCACCAGTTTCTTTCCGAATTTGCATCACCATGGCCTGCATCTTGTCTGTGGATGTTCTCCGCCCTTGATGTAAACATATGTGGTCTTGGCCCATGGTTTGCGCCAGGACTGACCACACGTTTGCTGCCGGTTGGGGAACTATCCACGGCGACGCAGGCCATGGGAGCAGCTGCAGGATGACAACAAGCTGCAGGCTTCTGGTGACGGCTCGGATGGACGGTGCAGGATCCATTTCTGTAGTCTCTAAACTAGAAAGAAACTCAAAAGGAAGAATATTAAAATTGGGAAGAATACCTGAGGGCGAACTTAGGGTCCAAAGGGGCGTAGGATTAACCCACCCCGGTTTTAGGGGGTGCTTGACTCCTTCCTCCGGTGGGCTGGGAAATACACGGTTTCACCCATTTTGATGGGATCCACCTGGGGCCCTCGGGGGTGGATATGCATATCCCTTCCCCCATGTAACTAGTTCATGAGGGCCCTGTATTTCCCGAGTCTCCGGGTCTTTAACCAACACCGGAGGCCTTTCTTTCATTTGCAGCTGCTGAGACCGCCCGAAGTGCCGCACGATCGGTGGATTCAGGTTCTCAAAGGCACAGTTGAGGAAGTTTAGCGTGAACAGTGCCCTTGAGAGCCTGACAGCTGGGGATTCTAATTTCTTTGAGGACCTTTGCCTTTGTAGCATCCTCTTGATATTTTGGTGAGCCCTCTCGACTATCGCTTGACCTGTCGGGGAATAGGGGATGCCCATCTTATGTTCTATTCCCCATTGCTGCAGGAAGCCCCTGAACTCCTTGGATGAATACGCAGGGCCATTGTCCATTTTGATGACTTTGGGGATGCCCAGGGTAGCGAATGCCTGCACTAAGTGCCTTCCAACATCGCTAGCCCTTTCCCCTGTGTGGGCAGAAGCAAAGACGGCTCCGGAGAAGGTGTCCACTGACACATGTACATACTTCATTCTGCCGAATGAAGAGACGTGTCACGTCCATCTGCCACACCTCGCAACTACTGAGTCCATGGGGGTTAACGCCGGTGCCAATGGCGGGAAGAGCTAATTGATGACATTCGGGACATGCGGTCACGATCGCTCTGGCCTGGTCATGCTTCAGATTGAACTGCCGGACCAGGGCAGGAGTGTTTTGATGGAACAGCTGATGGCTAATTTTGGCCTGCCCAAATACATCTGGGATCGGGGCCATCGCGGCTGGCGCAGCAAGGGCATCTGCCTTCCTGTTGCCTTCCGCGATGAACCCGGGCAGGTCCATGTGTGACCTGATGTGCATCACGTAATATGGTTGCTCTCGGTGGGAGACTAGGTTAACCAATTTCGAGAGCAACTCATATAAAGCTGTGTTGGAGACCTCTTGTAAGATGGCATGTTCGGCTCTGGAGACTACTCCTGCTACATATGCAGAGTCGGTTACTAAATTTAGAGGTTCGGAAAACCTTTCAAAAGCCCTGACGACTGCGTCTAACTCAGCGACTTGAGGTGATCCTTCCACCTCTTTAATATCAGCCTCCCACCGCTGAGTTTGGGGGTTTTTCCGAGTCATGACTGACTTGTGAGATGCCGCAGACACGTCAGTAAAAACGGTCAAGGCCTTTAAAGGTTCCTTGCTCCGAACACTCTTTGTGCTTAATTTGAATTGAACTTCCGAATTGAAAATTTTGTGGGCCGGCCTATGTAGAGAAATTTGGCCTGTGTAACCTTCCAGAGCAAATTGCAAGGCTTCACAATCATGAAGCAAGCTCTCCAACATTGCCTTGGTAATTTGGCCCGTTTGTGTCCTGATTGGTACGTGAATGCAATCAAAGTCACACCCTGATAGCTCCCTGATCCGGACTCTAGCCTTCCGGATCAGTTCCGCCATCAGCTCTTGTGGCTTAGTCATCCTTTTGGACCTGTGATGACTGAGGAAGACCCACTCTATTATCAAGAGAGGGTCCCTCTGGTCCTGGTCCTCCTTGCTCTTCCTTTTGTCTTCCCATTGGAAGACAACCCCGTGCAGGTGTGGCAGATTACCCAGGATGATGAACTTAAATGGCAAGTCAGGTCTATACCTGCTTGCTTGCCTGGTGGACATCAGGTGTTGCACCTTCTCCAAGGCTGTCCGCGCCTCTGGGGTAAGCGTCCGGGGAGAACTAAGCTCCTCTCCCCCTTTCAACAAATCGAAAAGGGGGGCTAGGTCTTCAGTGGACAGACCCAGCCACGGCCTTACCCAATTTAGTGACCCACACAGTTTGTGGACATCCGCCAATGTCTTAATATCCGTTTGAATTGCCAATTTTTGTGGCACAATGGTCCGCTTTGTAATTTCAAGGCCCAGGTATTTCCAAGGAGGCATCATTTGAATTTTTTCACTTTGGAGCTCGAACCCTGTAGCAACCAATGCTCCGATTGTCAGGTCAAGCACACTCGCAAGCATGTAATCATCGGGGGCATACACGAGGACATCATCCATATAATGAAGGATGATGGCCTCCTTTGCGGCTGCGCGAACTGGGGCAAGCAAGGAAGAGACATACCATTGGCAGATGGTCGGGCTGTTCTTCATGCCCTGTGGCAACACCTTCCAATGATATTTCTTTCTTGGGGCTCCTCGGTTGATGACCGGAACCGAGAAGGCGAAACGTGGGGCATCATCAGGGTGTAGAGGAATTTGGAAAAAACAATCTTTAATGTCAAGCACGGCCAAATTCCAATTTTGGGGAAGCATCGTCGGGGACGGCATCCCTGGTTGGAGAGAGCCCACGTCCTCAATTTCATCATTAATTTGGCGATGGTCCTGGAGGAGCCGCCATTTGTCTTTGTTGGGTTTTTTAATTACAAAGACAGGGGAATTCCAGGGGCTGTTGGTTTCCATGATATTCCCCTTCCTGAGCTGCTCCTCCACGAGCTTCTCGAGTGCCTCTAATTTCTCACCGTAGAGCGGCCACTGTTCTACCCACACTGGCCGGTCCGTTTTCCATGTCAATTTCTGGGTAGGGCGCTCCTCAGTGACCGCTGCGCAAAAATTCTGCGGGGGGTCAGGAATGTCAATGGTGACTCCCCACTGCTGCATGAGGTCTCTCCCCAAGAGGGGTTCCTTGTAATCCAATACGAACGGACGTATATTGGCCAATTGTCCGCTCGGCCCCTTAATTTGTACGACGCTTTTAGACTGTTTCGCCAATTGGATGCCCCCAACACCTTGTACGTGCCCTGCCATGTTTTGCAGTTCCCAATGTGTCAGCCATTCCTGTGTTGGAATGATCGTCACATCTGCCCCTGTGTCCAGAAGTCCCTTGAGGTGAAGGACTTCTTCCCCTCTGTTGATTTTACAGTCTACCCTCGGCTTCCCTGTTCCTATTACATGAGTGGCACACACCATTGGGTGTGGCCCTCCTGCACGGATAGCCTGGGCGACTATCTGCCCTCTGGGCAGAAACAGAGGTGGACGGACACAGCGCAGCCAGAGAACGGGTCCTTCGGGACTAGATGTCATTAGCCCCGGAGCGACTTCGATCTCGGGTGGTGTGCAGGTAACATCTCTGACGATGACATACCTGTCAGGGCTCTGATCTCCCGCCCCCAGCTCACCACCAGTGCTCACTGGTGCGGCGTGCCACTCGCTATTCCTCAGGAGGAGCGGTGTCAACAGCTGCAACCTGAATGAACTGTCGGAAAAGGAAGTCAAGTTTGGCTGAAGTGTCATATTCGGTGATTTTGTGTCATCGCTATCTGCCCTCCCCTGTCCCTCCTCCCCCTCGCGTCCCGTCCCTTTTTTGTCTTCACGCGGGGCGGGCGCGCACTCCTCATTCAGTTTTTTTGTTCCCGGCCCTCAAGCCCACCCGACCCTTGTTCTCTTTTAAATTGATAAAACTGTCTCTCGAGTGGACAATCTTTGGTCCAATGCCCGGGCTGGTCGCAGAGGAAGCAGGTGTTCTTGGTCTGCTGTTGAGGCCGCTTCTGGCTGTTCTTTGCCGGAGGTGGTCTGTTGCTTCGGCCCGCGGTCCTCTTCTGGTCCGCAGCAGTATGGTGTGTTGCTGTTCCCACCGAAATCATTCCCTGGGATCGCTGCTTATCCGAGCCGGCAGGTTGTAGGTGTGGCACGTTCGCAGCGCAAACCTCTAACATCGCCTGTATTGTCGGCGGAGGGTCCAGGGGGAGGCTCAGGATGGCCGCCTTGCACTGCGGGTTGGCGTTGACCATTGCCATCTCTGTGATGACCTCCTCTCTGGCCGCCGGCTGCTTAACCTGCAACTCTACTGCTCGGGTTAATCTCTCCACAAACCTTAGGAACGATTCATTGGGTTGCTGACGGACCTGCGAGTACGTTAGCACGGGCGCGTCTGGCCTCAGGCCAAGGAATGCCTTTCCGGCCGCTTCCTTGACCTGTTGCAGCACCTCTAAAGGCAGACCTTGGGCCTGCTTCGGTGCCAACGCCCATTCTCCCTCGCCACTCAGATGGTCCATCAATATTTCCTGATTGTCGGCATCAACGGCCATATCTGAACTTTGCAGAAGCACCGGAAGGAGTCAACGGAGCTCCTTTTCCCATGCCGCCCTCCAGAGCAGAAACTCTGCCGAGGAAAGCAAACACGAGAAAAGCTGACGCAGGTCAAAAGGCGTCATTACTGCTCCGGAGAGATTTGCCCTTAAAGGCCACGAAAATATTCGCTTTCTCTCCCGAACTCTTTCTGTGCCTTGCAGAGTTCTTTGATCGTTTGGTGGGAGAGGGGTTCCCAGTTGGTGTGGGTCATTCCCCCTCTCCTGGACCTTTGATAAAAAACCGGAGCAGCCGAAGGAATGGGGTCCAGTTCCGGGTTCCGGTCCTCAGGCCCTCCCTCTTCCGGCCACTCACTGTGGGAACCGGAAGGCCAAGCATGGGAACCGGAAGCAGGAAGCGGGTGGCAACCAGACACGGACCTACAACAACTTCTAGGGGCGGAGCACGGGGGCGTGCACTGATGACAGGTGGGAGAGGCAACAGGGGTGGACCCAGCTTGGGTGTGGGAGGAGTTAGGGTACTGGGAGGGGTCATGACGAAAGGGGTTGGGACTTGAGAGAAAGGGGTTTTGGGATGAAGAAACGGGGGGAGGGCAAGAGGGGGTTTCTGCCATGTGGCACCCGCCATCTTGTCCTCGTTGGGCAGGGAATCCATTTTCTAAGTTCTCAATATAACTAAAGCGAACCCGGGGTCTAGCAACTGGGGAAGTCGGGGAACGGGATAAGCCCCAGGCAGTCTGGCCAGGACTGTCTGGGCGGGGGGGCCGAGAATCCCGAGGGGAGCCAGGGAGTCGGTGGCAACTCTGCGCAGCATCGCGGTTTGCTTCCTTCAGGACACCCGGTTTAGGGGACACGGGTTTAGGAGAAGGCTTAGGGGTAGCAACTGGGGAACCGGGGGCAGGCTGTGCTTCCCTCTCCCTTTTTTGATTTAAAGCAGACCGAATTTGTACGTAAAATAAAGAAAACTTATCTAAATCCTTTTCTTTTGCCAATTGAGATTGCGCCAATTTTGCTCCCACGGCGTTCCAAAAGGGATCGCTTAAAACCAAACTGTGGGAGCACTGAGGGAAGTGCTGGAACAGCCACTGCACAAACCGTATTAAACACCCTTTAGAAAAACGTTTCCCCCCCCCCCTCCAGGAGTCCCGCAACTTGGAAAAATACCCCCTTTTGTGCTGTGGACAATTTTGCGCCCATAATCCACAGCACGACGTCTGGAGCTTTAAAAATAAACCAACCCTTGGACACTAGCTCCCACCAGAAACCGGAGGCGACCAGACCACAGTCGCCCCAGGACTGCGCAGCCTACCCTGGGCTCCTACGAGCCGCGGACCGTGCGAAGACGTCCACCACACACTGTGCGCGGCCGGGCGGGCACCGCCGGCTCCCACCGCTCCCGCCGCGCCTCGCTCCGCCGCCGATACTGCGGCTCGTGTGGCTCCGCCCGCATGCGGGAACAGCCTCGAAAGGCTTTACGGTAAGTTCCCTCCCCCGGGGAAATACTTACCTGCTGGTGTCCAGGCAAGCTCCAGGCGTCCCGATTTCCACCGAGGATGACTCTGCTGGCGCGGGCGGAGCTACCGTCCTCCTCCCCAGGAGCGCAGCTCACTAAAATGGAGCCTGCTGCAACTGGGGTAGCTTGACGTCCCAAGGACACACTTGGACGTCCAATCAGTCCCTTCCGTGGGGTCCGGTGGAAGCGGGGGCCCCGTGATGGGCACCAAGCTGCCTCTGCGTCCTTTTTTGGAACAGTTCCCACTTTGCCCGGTCAGCTCTGGACGCAGGAGGCTGCGGGGGCCAAACTCCGGAATCCGGGAGACCAGAGGTCTGGCTCGTGGGTCCTTCCACAGGACCGCGGCAATAGAGGCAGGTGGTGGAAGAAGGAGGCAGGCTCAATTGTGGATGAAATCCGGAAAGTTTATTGTGTCTCCGAATCCAGGAGACCTCGGCCCCCGGGGGTGTCCAGCAATGAGCAACCCTGAACGCGCCTGCCAGGGGTTTTATGGGGGGGTGGCAACAGGGGAGGGATGACAACGGCATCGAATCAGGGAAGGAGAAGGATGGGTCTGCGGGATGAGGGACACACAAGGGAACCTATCTTGGGAAAGGAAGGGAGGGATCCTCCCCCCAAGACCAATCACTCGACACCCCTGCCAGAACTTTCTCGAAGCTTGGGAGGGGTGTCGGAGTGATTGGCAGGGGTCTGGGAGGAGACAAATAGAGAAAGCAGGGTTATGAACACAAAACCAGGAGGGTATAAACTGGGATGGTACAGTAATACAAACCCCAAAGGGGAGACCCGGACTGAACCAAACAAGACACACTCCCACACCCTGGCATTCCCCAAACACTTTACTCAGATTCTGCCCTCCGGGTACTTCCACCCGTATCCCTTGTACTACTATGTTTCTGTCTCGGTTTTGAAAGACAGGTGTCTGCTAAGGAAGGCAGAAGCCCCCCTTGAAGTGGCAGATATAACCCCTTTTCCCTCTAAGTTATTACATTTTGAAATCAAGGGCCTTTAGGCAAAGATGTGGGAAATAGGAATAACAGTTCTTTACTATATATATATATATATATATATGTATATAACCAGTCAAACAAAACAACAACAACTATGGCAGTAACAGCAAACACAAACCCAGTCCCAGCCTTCTTGGCTGTCAAGCTATTTCTGCAGTTCCGCTCGCAGCCGGCAGGGGCGCTGGCGGCTCCCGGTGAGCAGGGCAGGTGCGATGGTTCCCCCGCAGCTGCAGGGGGCGCTCCGGACGAGCTCGGGAAGCACGCGGCACCAGTGCCCTGGGATCCCAGGAAGGGATGGAACAAAGGCTTCACAAACCCCTGGGCAGCCGATCCCGGACTCTCAGGAACGGCAGGCTGGAACGGCAGGCTGGAATGGCAGGCTAGAACGGCAGGCTAGAGCGGCAGGGACGAACACAAATCCCGGGTGGCAGACGAGATGTATCCAGATGGGAAAACCCCACGGAGGCCCAGGCAGGCAGGGCGAGCAGGGCTACAACGTAGCGAAAGCTCGAAGCAGCAGCGGGGCAGGGCGGCCACAGCCCGGCCTCCAGCAGGGCAGGGAAAGCGGCTTTTGGGGTCCCGGCGTTGTTTCCAGCAGGAAGAAAGAACGGCCGAAAGAAAGAAGCAGCAGCTCCTTTCTCTGCAGATCCTCTCTCCTGACGCTCAGAGCGAACTGACCCCACACCCAGGTGTAGACAAAGGAGTAGCCAGGCCCGCCCCACCCGCCTTTTTGTCTTTCTTAAGTACAGCTATTTGTCCCCTAGCAACATGCATATGGGAGAAAATTCCTTTAACAGGAAAAAAACTAAAACTAAACTAAAACCCCAACATTATCCACCCCAAATTTTTTCCCATACTAACATGTTGCATGAAACTTAACTTTTTTAACCATATAAATCCGTGCATCACCCAAATTATATACAAATATACATGCTGATACTGATACAAGTACAGAGCCATGGGTAGTTCACCCTAAAACAAGGTCCCCTTGAGGTAAGCATCGGGTCTCTCCATTCTTTTGCATCACCCACCAGGTGCAACCTCGTCCCTGAGCAAAAATGACCCCACGGATGGGTTTGTCTTTGCTCAAGGCAGATTTTACCCCAACAGTTTTTCCAAGCATACCGCTCATGTGCACCACTGGAACCTTATCTCCATCTGTTGTTTGTAGGGGCAAGGATTGGGCAGGGCCTGCTCGGCTGGTGGAGCCTCGAGTGTTAACTAACCAGGTGGCTCTTGCTAAATGCATCTCCCAGTTTTTGAAAGTCCCCCCACCCAGTGCCTTCAAGGTGGTTTTAAGCAGTCCATTACACCGCTCAACATTCCCAGCTGCTGGTGCATGGTAAGGGATGTGGTACACCTACTCAATGCCATGTTCTCTAGCCCAGGTGTTTATAAGGCTGTTCTTGAAATGAGTTCCATTGTCAGACTCGATTCTCTCAGGGGTGCCATGCCTCCAAAGGACTTGCTTTTCCAGGCCCAGGATGGTGTTCCGGGCAGTAGCATGAGGCACAGGGTAGGTCTCCAGCCATCCTGTGGTGGCTTCTACCATTGTGAGCACATAGCGCTTGCCTTGGCGGGTTTGAGGCAGTGTGATGTAATCAATCTGCCAGGCCTCCCCATACTTGTATTTGGACCATCGCCCACTGTACCACAGAGGCTTCACCCGCTTGGCCTGCTTGATCGCAGCGCACGTCTCACAATCATGGATCACCTGGGAGATACTGTCCATAGTTAGATCCACCCCTCGATCTCGTGTCCACTTACAGGTGGCATCTCTGCCCTGATGGCCTGAGGCATCATGGGCCCATCGAGCTAGGAACAGCTCTCCTTTATGTTGCCAATGCAAGTCTATCTGGGACACCTCTATTTTCGCAGCCTGATCTACCTGTTTGTTGTTACGATGTTCTTCATTAGCCCAGCTCTTGGGGATGTGAGCATCTACATGACGGACCTTCACGGATAGCTTCTCTACCCCAGTGGCAATGTCTTTCCACTCCTCAGCAGCCCAGATTGGTTTTCCTCTGCGCTGCCAGTTTGCCTTATTCCACCTTTCCAGCCAACCCCACAGAGCATTGGCTACCATCCATGAATCAGTGTAGAGGTAGAGCTTTGGCCACTTCTCTCTTTCAGCTATGTCCAGAGCTAATTGGACAGCTTTGAGCTCAGCAAATTGGCTCGATCCACCTTCTCCTTCAGTAGCCTGTGCAACTTGTCGTGTGGGGCTCCATACAGCGGCTTTCCATTTCCAGCTAGCGCCTACAATTTGGCAGGAACCATCAGTGAAGAGGGCGTATTGTCTTTCACTCTCTGGTAGCTCGTTATATGGTGGGGCTTCTTCGGCACGTGTCACCTGCTCCTCTTCTTCTTCAGAAGATAACCCAAAAGTCTCACCTTTCGGCCAGTTCGTAATTATTTCCAAGATCCCAGGGCGACTTGGGTTTCCAATTCAGGCGCGCTGCGTGATGAGGGCGATCCATTTGCTCCAAGTAGCGTCGGTGGCGTGATGCGTGGAGGGAACCTTTCCTTTGAACATCCACCCCAGCACCGGTACTCGGGGTGCCAGGAGGAGTTGTGCCTCTGTGCCGATTACTTCTGAGGCAGCTTGGACTCCTTCATAAGCTGCCAAGATTTCCTTCTCTGTGGGAGTGTAGTTGGCTTCAGATCCTCTGTAGCTTCGGCTCCAGAATCCCAGTGGTCGGCCCCGAGTCTCACCAGGCACCTTCTGCCAGAGGCTCCAGGACAGACCATGGATCCCGGCTGCAGGGTTGAGCACGTTCTTCACCTCTGGTCCTGTCCTGACTGGGCCAAGGGCTACGGCGTGAGCAATTTCCTGTTTGATCTGGGCGAAGGCTTGCTGCTGTTCAGGGCCCCAGTGGAAATCATTCTTCTTGCAGGTAACCAGGTAGAGAGGACTCACGATCTGGCTGTACTCGGGAATGTGCATCCTCCAGAAACCTATAGCGCCTAGGAAAGCTTGTGTTTCCTTCTTGTTGGTTGGTGGAGACATTGCTGTGATCTTATTGATGACCTCATTGGGAATCTGATGTCGTCCATCTTACCACTTTACTCCCAGGAAGTGGATCTCTCGGGCAGGTCCCTTGACCTTGCTCTTCTTGATGGCAAAACCAGCTTGCAGGAGAATTTGAATGATTCTCTCTCCTTTCTCAAACACTTCGGTTGCGGTGTTCCCCCACACAATGATGTCATCAATGTACTGCAGATGTTCTGGAGCCTCACCCTTTTCTAGTGCAGTCTGGATCAGTCCATGACAGATGGTGGGACTGTGCTTCCACCCCTGGGGCAGTCGGTTCCAGGTGTACCGCACACCCCTCCAGGTGAAGGCAAACTGAGGCCTGCACTCTGCTGCCTGAGGAATGGAGAAAAATGCATTGGCAATGTCAATAGTGGCATACCACTTCGCTGCTTTGGACTCCAGCTCGTACTGGAGCTCCAACATGTCCGGCACGGCAGCGCTCAACGGTGGAGTCACTTCATTCAGGGCACGATAGTCCACAGTCAATCTCCATTCCCCGTCAGACTTGCGCACAGGCCAGATGGGGCTGTTAAAGGGTGAGTGGGTCTTGCTGACCACCCCTTGACTCTCCAGCTCACGGATCATCTTGTGGATGGGGATCACAGCATCTCGATTTGTCCGTTACTGCCGGCGGTGCACTGTCAAGGTGGCAATTGGCACTCGTTGCTCTTCCACTTTCAGGAGCCGAACTGCAGAAGGATTCTCAGATAGTCCAGGCAGGGTGTTCAATTGCCTAATGCCCTCTGCCTCCACAGCAGCAATCCCAAATGCCCACCTGAGTCCTTTTGGGTCTTTGTAATAGCCATTCCGGAGGAAGTCTATGCCCAGAATACAGGGGGCCTCTGGGCCGGTCACAATCGGATGCTTTTGCCACTCCTTCCCAGTCAGGCTCACCTCAGCTTCCAAAAGGGTCAACTGCTGTGATCCCCCGGTCACCCCAGCGATGGATACAGGTTCTGCCCCCACATGTCCCGATGGCATTAAAGTACACTGTGCCCCAGTATCAACCAATGCATCATATTTTTGTGGCTCTGATGTGCCAGGCCATCGGATCCACACCGTCCAGAAAACTCGGTTGTCCCGTGCCTCTTCCTGGCTAGAGGCAGGGCCCCTCTAGCCCTGGTTATCATTCTTTCCCTGGGTGTACATGCATGAGGTACCTTCAAGGGGATCCGACATATCATCCTCCCTTCTGTAATACCTGGCAGCTCGGTCACGGGAGGCTGAGGCTACCTTCACCTTAGCGGAACCCCCTCGGTTAGTGCCTCCCTCCTTGAGTTCACGCACCCACGCTGCCAGGACAGAGGTGGGTTTCCCATCCCACCTTCTCATGTCTTCCCCATGCTCACACAGGAAAAACCACAGCTCAGCTCGTGGGGGGTACCCTCTCTCTCTAGCAGGGGGACGACGGGCTCTGACTTGGGGGCCTGTGACTCGCACTGGTGCCACACTGACCCTCCTCATCTCCTCCCTCATTTCCTTCCTCATCTCCTTCATCTCCTCTTTGAGGTCCTGGACCACAGCAGAGACATGAGCTTTCAGCGGGCCATTGATCATGCTGTCATAATTCCTGAGCTTGTTGGCAACAGAGCCCACTGTTTCTTGGTTATTGTCAGCATCAATCGTTGCAATGAAGGTGGTGTATTGGGATGGCCCTAGCCTTGCCAGGTTCCACATCATCTGTCTTGTGCACCTGACCTTATCGGGGTCATTATCATGCTGTCCATCCTTCCCAAAGAGTACCTCTAATATTGCCACCTCTCTTAGCTGTTGGATCCCTTGCTCGAGTGTCTTCCACTGCATTCTATGATGATACTCCTGCATTCTTTCTTTGTGAATGAACCTTTCTCTCACAGTCCTTAAGAGCCGCTCCCAGAGAGAAAGGGGCCCTGGCTCCCTCACAAATATCTGGTCCACACCTGGGTCCTGGGTCAACGATCCCAGATACCTTGCCTCACCACTATCCAGTTGCACACTTGTGCCCATAAGGTCCCAAACCCGAAGCAGCCAGGTGGTATAAGGCTCACGCCCCCTTCGCCCAATGTCGTTTCGCATAGCGCGGAGACTGTCGTACGACAGGGACTCAGTGATGATTTCTGGCTCTGGCTCTCCTGCTGGTTGTGAGGGCTCTGGTTGCCCATCATCATTAACTGGTCGTACTGATTTGGCCTTACACTTCCTCCTTTGCACAGGGGCAACTGCTGCTGGCTGTGGTTGTCCTTGTGGTTCAGCTGAAGCCTGGATGGTTGTAACATCCGTGGGTTCCACTGCTGCACCATCGGACTCACCCTCTTTGGGGCAGGGAGAGGGTTTTTCACTAGCCGAGGAGGTGTATTCCCTTAGCAATTGGCATATCTCCTTGCGCACCTGGCCCATCTCCTGGCACATCTCCTTGCTCACCTGGTCCATCTCCTGACATATCCCCTGGCGTGCCTGACCCATCTCTTGGCACATCTCCTGCATCCCTTTTGCCAGTACCCCCACCCAGTTTGGGTAGTCCATTTCTGAGGTGGACTGTTGGGCGGTATCAGTCTGTGGGGCGGGGTCTCTAGTGTCTGGGGCTGTGGCAGGCTCTGGGGTAGGATCTCTAGTGTCTGGGGCCATGTCAGGTTCTGGGGCAGGATAGGGCTCTGGGGTAGGATCTCTAGTGTCTGGGGCCGTGTCAGATTCTGGGGCAGGATCAGGCTCTGGGGTAGGAACTTACTCTCTGGGGCCATGTCAGGTTCTGGGGCAGGATCTCTGGTCTCTGGGGCTGGTGTCTGGGTAGATATCCAAGCCAATCTCAACTTATCCTTGAGTGCTAAATAGAGTAGGCCTACCAGCAGCAGATGGTTAGTATTCAGAGGGAATTTAAACCCTTCGAAAATTGATGGGGTGGGCCCAAAGAACTGGTTGAGGGGTTGGGGGAAAACTTCCCCTGGTGTCATTTCCTCACAGAAGGTACCATTGTTAACATAACCCCAAAAACATGTGCTCAGTGTGTGATAGCCGTTTATCCATGTGCCCACATTCCGGAGGAAGTTAAAAACCCATGAATTCCTCACCTTCTCGACCCATAACGCAAGCTGGATAACAGCAATGGTAGTCAGAGGACCTATATTCAAATAAGGAGCTGCAAAGGGGAAGAATATAGCCACGGCCACATGCCACCCGAACCAGGGTAAACTAGACCACATAGTGCTGCCTAACAAGGTTCCTATATCTGGCACACAAAATAAAGTTATCCAGGAACTGTTATTCCTTTTTCACCTCTCTCTCTTAATGCCCTCCCTGCCCCACCTTGGGCGCCAAGATCTGTCTCGGTTTTGAAAGACAGGTGTCTATTAAGGAGGGCAGAGGCCCCCCTTGAAGTGGCAGATATAACCCCTTTTCCCTCTAAGTTATTACATTTTGAAATCAAGGGCCTTTAGGCAAAGATGTGGGAAATAGGAATAACAGTTCTTTACTATATATATATATGTATGTAACCAGTCAAACAAAACAACAACAACTATGGCAGTAACAGCAAACACAAACCCAGTCCCAGCCTTCTTGGCTGTCAAGCTATTTCTGCAGTTCCGCTCGCAGCCGGCAGGGGCGCTGGCGGCTCCCGGTGAGCAGGGCAGGTGCGATGGTTCCCCCGCGGCTGCAGGGGGCGCTCCGGACGAGCTCGGGAAGCACGCGGCACCAGTGCCCTGGGATCCCAGGAAGGGATGGAACAAAGGCTTCACAAACCCCTGGGCAGCCGATCCCGGACTCTCAGGAACGGCAGGCTGGAACGGCAGGCTGGAGCGGCAGGCTAGAACGGCAGGCTAGAGCGGCAGGGACGAGCACAAATCCCGGGTGGCAGACGAGATGTATCCAGATGGGAAAACCCCACGGAGGCCCAGGCAGGCAGGGCGAGCAGGGCTACAACGTAGCGAAAGCTCGAAGCAGCAGCGGGGCAGGGCGGCCACAGCCCGGCCTCCAGCAGGGCAGGGAAAGCGGCTTTTGGGGTCCCGGCGTTGTTTCCAGCAGGAAGAAAGAACGGCCGAAAGAAAGAAGCAGCAGCTCCTTTCTCTGCAGATCCTCTCTCCTGACGCTCAGAGCGAACTGACCCCACACCCAGGTGTAGACAAAGGAGTAGCCAGGCCCGCCCCACCCGCCTTTTTGTCTTTCTTAAATACAGCTATTTGTCCCCTAGCAACATGCCTATGGGAGAAAATTCCTTTAACAGGAAAAAAACTAAAACTAAACTAAAACCCCAACAGTTTCTCAGATCTATCGCGTTCTGTCTACCAACCCCCGTCTGGGCGTCCCACCCCGGATCTTGGCTTGGCCATTTCTGACTGCCTGGTGTTCCCTGTGGATTCCTGTGTTCCCATCCCTGTATCCCTGCTTGTTTAATCATTTCCTGTTCCTCGGTGTTGAATAGGGACCTTAGTATTGCGCATATATCATCATATGAATATATACTGTTTCCCAGAAATTCATCCAGACGGTCTGCCACCCCTAGGAGATCATCCATTAACTTTCCCATCTCTTTCTTAAAAGCCCTCACATCACCCGTGTTAATGGGCACGTTTACGAACCCTATAACCCCTGGTGCAGTTGGCACCTCAGAGGAAGCAGCTTATGCTTTTCTCCCTCCCCCTCCCCGTGATCTCCGCTGGCTTTCTTTGCTTGAAAACGTGTTCTGCTGGAAGGGGGGGAGTAGACTCCCGGTGTGGGGGTGGAAGGATTTTCGTTTCCCACAGGTGGCGGTGAAGGCAAGGGTTGGAGTTGGGGATAAATTTGTGATACCGGTACTTGTCCCGGTATTGCCGCAGCACCGTCCATTTGAGGCGCTTGTGCCGGCACGGGTGGGTGCGGAGGAACCAAATACAGGGGCGGGAGGTTGTCTAAGGGGTCCCATGTCCCGTTCGGGGTGGCAGGCCCCTGTTGTGTTTTTATCAGGAGTAGCTCGGTTCAAGCAGACGCCCACATCTTAGCATATTCTTCTTCCTCTTTTCCCGGTGGAGTCTTAGTATTTATATAATTACTTAAAGCTTGGCACATCCACTTTTCGAAAGTGCCAAAAATAGGGCAAATTACATGTTCCCTGATTTCTTTGCCCCCCCATACCTCCATACAGAAATAAACCATTTTTTCCCTGGATTTATTTCTCCTTTCGGGACAGTCTCCCCAATGCTCTAGTATCCAGCCTAAGGGACTATCTCTCAGGATTTCAGGTATCCCTTGTTCCTTCCCACCCCCTGATTTTTCTTGGGGTTTTCCCAAGGTTTTACTCTTTTTCTGTCCCATCTTAAAGAAAGAAAAAAAAATAAATTAAAAAAAAATTACTTTGCTAGCGTATCTTACCTGGATTTTGTGGAGGGTCCTCTAAATTCCCGAATTCGGTACCGTTTTGAATTTGTATTTAATTTGTTACTGGTATAGTAGCCCTCGCAGAGGACCGCCCTGGGGGTTTTCCTCCGGTAACTGCTCTCAAAGTTGTGACTTTTACCTGGACTAAATATGTCCGAGACTAGGGGGCTTACCAATCCTTGAACTCAATAAAGGATGTACCCTTCCCCCTAGTCGTCCGCGATCGATGCCCCGAATTTCTCGATTTATTCGGGCTTGACGTGTGGAAAAGAATTAGGTTTTTCTTTCGCTTCCCCCGTGACCAACCTCTTCCCTCGTGGGAGAGAGGAACTGCGTTCTTGGGGTCCGCACTTGCTTCGTGATAATATCACGTCTCACGCACACGCTCAATCGCTCCTCACTCAACCACACAATACCTACAGTCCGCTTTCCTGCATGGATTCTTCGTGCACGTAGATTTTTATGAGTGAATTACCCTACCGCGGCTCCGGGGATCCCACCCTGGGTCCCCCCCCCAGTTCCCTAAGAGCTTGTTTTATTCCCTTTTCTCGATCGAGGTGCTTTTTTTAATTAGGTTCGTTGATCCGATTGGTCCGTGGGGTCCCCTGCCGGCCAGACCGCTAGAAAGATTAGTGGGGCGCCTCCTGGGCGAAAAGGGGTCCACGGTACCCCAAATCGGATCACGTCGGGGTCACCAAACTGGGATAAATAACATTGCCCAATCAAAATTTATAAAGAAGTAACATTTATTATGCAACCGAAATATCGGTTCCAAAAGCCACAATCGAGAAAAGCAGCTCCGAGCCCGGGGTCGGAGCTGGGTGAACACTCATAGATCTGATCTGTATCGCACCAGACCTCCCAAGTTCACGAATGCTGCTTCGGCTGGTCCCTTCTTATATAGTTTTTGGGTAGAATGCGAATTAATTCTATTCTTCTGGTAATTTTAGCATATTCATGAAGTTTTCTTGTCCCGGAGTTGGGCTGCACAAAGCATTTCCTGGATCTGATGAATTGTCCATCCTGGGTGATGAGTGGGCCATTTCTGATGATGGAAGGGCCATCTCTGATGATGGATGGGCCATCTCTGGTTCCTGGAACAGTTATTTTTAGTTCCCGGAATGTCCGATTCCTTATCAGATGAGATGTAGATATCAGAGTGTGGTGATCAAGTCGTCATGGTGCAAATGTCCCGGTGATAAGATCCAACCCCACCTAGGTGGAATCCTCACTTATTGTGAGAGAACTTCTTTTAGTATTGTGAAATTTTTCTCTCAGCCAGGCTGGTGGAGGGATTTTGAAACTCTGTCTCTACATGGTCTGATTACATTCCAGTTTTATACATAATAGCATGAATTACATACTTTATTTATAACAAAATGATCGAGGCCTGCACTAAATTAACCTCCCCTGAGGTGAGTATAGCCCAGGCGGTTTCAAAAGGGGTGGTGGAAGCACTGGCAGTTTCAAATAAAATACAGAAAAAAAGCTGAGATGCTTCAATTGTGGAAGCTTTAAACATCTGGTTAAAAATTGTCCTGAACCTAAAAGAAATAACAAAGATTCCAAGACTGTCCCCCCAGACTGTCCCACATGCAAACACCACCACCAAAGGCATTCGGGAAAGGGACGATAGAGCCCAGGACGGCCCCGTGTGAGGACACTAAGCATCAAGCTGTTTCCTTCCACCATGCTTCCAGCCTGAAGGATGGACCTCAGAACTATAAGCAGAGACTCATCAGGTTTTGGTGAGTGAGCTTTCTTTTCTCTTTGAGGACAATACACCACACATGATAACTGTGGGACAGATTGGATTTTTGGACAGGACTACAGACATTCTGATCAGGGGAGATCCTGTGCATGGACCACCTGAACTTTTTATCTTTCCTGAGGTTCAGACTGTGAACATAAATAGTACAGTTACTGTTACTGTTTACTGTAACAACCCACCATGGTTCATGAAGAAAGGGACACCTATTGCACAGGCCAATCTTCTCCCCCAAGAGTTCCCATGGTGCCACAGAACGCCATCCATATGGTGGGCAAAGGTTGTGGGCAGCGACAAACCTATGTTGTGTTGTAAACTGCACAACGGAAAAGCCACTGTTTACTTGACGGGGATGGTGGACACAGGGGCAGATGTGACCATAATTTCTCGAGCTGAGTGGCCCCAAGAATGGAAAGTCAAATCAATAAACAGGAGGATCACGGGTATAGGGGGAACAGCGACTTCCATGAAGAGTGCTAACAACATCATAATAGAAGGACCCAATGGTCATGTGGCCACAGTCTGACCCTTTGTAATTGGCTCAGGCTTTACACTCTGGGGCAGAGACCTATCCCAATGGGGGACTCAGCTGGAAATCCCATAACCATGGGATTTCTAGCAGGGGCCACTGTAGAGCATGCCTCCTCACGTCTTACCTGGAAGACAGATAAGCTTATCCGAGTGGACCAGTGGCCCCTTTCAGCAGAGAAATTACATGCTCTTGAGTCCTTAGTGGAGGAGCAGCTTTCCAAAGGCCACATAGTTCCCACCGATAGCCCTTGGAACTCCCCTGTCTTTGTAGTAAAAAAGCCAGGCAAAGACAGGTGGAGACTTCTTCACGACCTCAGACAAATTAATGAGGTATTCGAGGAGATGGATCCCCTGCAACCGGGGTTGCCCTTGCCCTCTATGCTTCCCCAAGAATGGAAGCTTGCTGTCTTAGACATCAAAGATTGTTTTTTCAATATACCCCTGCACCCCCATGATGTTCCCAGCTTTGCTTTCTCTGTCCTATCTCCCAATCTTCAAGCCCCATTGCACAGGTACCACTAGTAGGTTCTTCCCCAGGGAATGAAAAACTCGCCCACAATCTGTCAATGGTATGTTGCCCATGTCTTGTCCCCTGTCAGCAAACAGTTCTCGAGGTCTATTATCCTCCACTATATGGATGATGTATTAATCTGTGCACTGGACAATGCTTACCTGGACTTGACTTTAGAAAAAACTGTTCAGGCCATCGAAAAGGCAGAGTTTGAAATACAGCAGGAAAAGATCCAACGTACCTGCCCGTGGACTTCCCTGGGATTCTGCATCAGCGAATGGACCATTGTGCCCCAGCAGCTTGCCATTGGGGATGACCCAAAGACCCTCCGGGACCTGCACCGGCTGTGTGGCTCTATCACCTGGGTTCGTCCTCTGTTGGGACTCATGACAGAAGACCTAGCACCGCTGTTAAACCTCCTGAAAGGCTGCGAGGACCTGGACTCCCCCCATGTCATCACTGAGGAAGCCCGAGGGTCCCTTGAAAAAGTACAGCTTTCCTGTCTTCTTGCCAGGCCCACCGGACCAGTCCTGAACTGCCCTTTAGTTTCATCATTTTGGGTAAGTCACCCAAGATGCATGGGCTGATTTTTCAATGGGACGCAGCACAAAAAGACCCTCTTCTTATAATAGAGTGGGTCTTCTTGTCACATCACCCATTCTAAACTATCACCACACCACAGGAACTGATGGCACAACTGATTATGAAAGCCAGAGCAGGCCTCCATACCCTTGCAGGGTGTGAGTTCACATGCATTTATTTACCATTGAAAACTGGTGTCTTGGAGCACTTGCTCCAGACGAATTAACACCTTCAGTTCACTCTAGACAGTTTTCCAGGCAAAGTTTCAGTTCACAATCCAAAACATAAACTGTTCAATTTGGCATTTCATTTGGCTCCAAAAGAACTTCAAAGTCAAACCCCTCTCAAAGCTCTAACAGTCTTTACGGACGGATCAGGAAGATCCCAAAAGTCTGTCATGACTTGGAAGGATCCCAGGATGCAGATGTGGGAGTCTGACGTCCAGGTGGTGGATGATTCCCCACAGATTGCAGAGTTGGCAGCTGTGCTTAGAGTTTTCGAGAGGTTCGAGGAACCTATTAATTTGGTAACAGATTCAGCTTATGTAGCCGGAGTAATTGCCAGAGCAGAACACTCTTTGTTAAAGGAGGTGGCCAACCCTAAATTGTATAGCTTGCTTTTGAAGCTTGTTTTTCTACTCTCCCACCAAAGGCATATGTAGCAGGTTCAGTTCGTAAACTGGGCGGAAACACCAATTAAATGTAGTGGTTTGGTTCAAAATATCCATTAGGTATTTATTTTCCTTCTGTGAGATAAGAATTAGGAGAAAAGCAAAGCAGGCACAAAACTTAAAAGAATATAAAGAAGTTTATTTACAGACCTAAAATAAAGGAAAAAATGTCGGACTAAACCTTCAGAACACTTCTCCTCCCCCCACCTTTCTCCCACTGCCAACGTAAAAAGACAACCCTTGTGATTTTCAGTCAGTTTACCACCTGTATTATAATCTTTTTTAGTACACTTAGGGAGAGGAGTCTGTCTTGCTCATGCTATGGAGAAATCTCCACAAGAAACAGTTGTCTCATGGCTTCAGTGTCACAGTGAGACAGCCGCCCGGGTTGGTTCTCTGCTCGCATGTGAAAGTCCCTTCCTTCGACTTACAGCTTTCCCCACAACTGCTTTTGAGGGTCCAATCTTGAGCTACTGGGGTACCATTTTAAGGATGAGCTGTTAAGAAGCAAAGGTTCTCTTCACCTGTCTCTGGGAGCATCTTCATCTCTAGGAACAGAGGTCTTCTTCTTCTTCCCTGGGAGCAAGGGTCTTCACCACTTTCATTTCTCTCTGTTCAAGCTTCTCATCAAATTACAGCTACTTCAACATTTGCTCATTTTAGCAGAGGTACTTTTGCTCACAGTTACAGTCATTTGCTTATTTCAGCAAAGATACTTTTGCTCACAATTGCAATTTGAATGCTCCACCCCCCCATGCTTCATGAAGTTACAACGGGTACTCTGATGTATCATAGTCCATCACCATAGCTTTACAACAGAATTTCAGCTTCTAAGCTTGAAGCATCTCCTCTTTCTCCTCCCTCAGGGTTTCACCTCTTTCTTCTTCACTGACTTTGGTGTCTTTATGGTGTTTTTCTTCACTTGCCTTCACCTTTCCCTTTCCTCTGACCTGGGAGAGGATTGATGTCTGCAGGCTTCATCTGTTCTGGAGAATCTTACAGCACTAAAAGGGTTAATCTCACCCGGGCCTGGCAGCTGGAATTTGCCTCTCACTGTTGGTCACATGATCTTTGCTGGGCAGGGCATCAGCCTCAGATGAATTTCGGCTGCACTGGGTGAGGGCCGGCCTGCACGGAGCAGGGCCGCAGGAGGGCCCGGCTCTACCCCGCTTGGCCGCCCGCAGCCTCCCCCCCCCCCCGCAGTTACCTGTCCGAAAGCCGGAAGCAAGAGAGCTTTCTCGGGCTCTGTTCATTCTTAAATGTGGATCACAGAGGCATGTCAAGCTTCTTAAGTGGCTTTAAAAAGTTGCCAATATTCAAACTAGCCAGTTGATTGGTCCTGTCAGGTCATAGAGGAAGCTGTAAGCACCTCTTTGCAAGAGAATCACTTCCGTGGCTGAAGCCCTCTTTACTAAAACCCCAAACTATACTAAACCATGACAGCATCCCTTCCACGTAATGCGAGGTCACATACTGATCTCCCTGGGCCTATTGCCGAAGGGAATTGGAGGGCAGATGCTCTTGCAATGCTGGTACAAGTTCCCAGCATACTGGACACATTCGCTCAAGCAAAACTGAGCCATCAGTTTTACCATCTGTTGCGGAGGATGAAAATTTGGTAAGAAAGTTTCACAGGTATGTAGGCTTGGCAGAAAGATCTGTGAATATAGAAATGGAATGAGGTAGAAATGGAAGCAAGTTTTGGTATAGAATAAAAGATGTTTTGCTGAAACAGTAATCGATGAGTAACTGAGAAGGCAAAGGTTGGAGATGAGTTGGAAGGAGATTTCTAGGAGTAGGACAAAGGTATGTGACTACAAACAAAGACATGTTTTTCACCAAGTAAATAAGTCTCAAGAAGAGCATAAGTAAATAGAAAACATGTCTTTACCAAAAAGAGAGATATGGCAGGCAAACAAGAAATGTTGATGTAGCAAGAAGAAGAAAGGTCTGAGAATTTTCCACTGTAAGCTTAAATTGTAACTTACTTACTCTTGTGATTGGATAATAATGACTGTAATATGGTGATGGTAGTAGCTATGATAGGCTATAGGCAAATGTAAAGGTATTGTGTATGGTGCTTATTGGTTGTTATGTGTTAAGATACTCTGCAAAGAAAAGTATATAATGCTTTGTAACTTGAACAGAAAGTGGCTTCAGGTATGCCTACAGCTGGAGGTGGCAGCTGTAGGGCTGGCTCTGGATACCCATTCCCTGAAATGCTGTAACTTCGCCTATGAAAGAAACAGCTTTCAAGAGAGCCGCCTGAAGTCCAGACATCCTTTGTGAAACTTTCTCCTATAAATTGGAGCTCAGTGTTATAGAGGGGCAAAAAGGGATTTTTTCCGCATATAGGAG
Organism: Coloeus monedula; assembly: GCF_965178545.1. Lineage (NCBI taxonomy): Eukaryota > Metazoa > Chordata > Aves > Passeriformes > Corvidae > Coloeus > Coloeus monedula. The sequence continues at coordinate 6,691,632 of NC_138821.1, read as the reverse complement.
ACTTCTCGGTGAACGTGTAGTCGGTCGCTGAAACGAAGTGACCTGAGTAGCTGCAAACGGAAAAGGAAAAGGAAAGCGTGTGCAGCTGCTAACGAGAGGAGACGCCTGAAAGGAAGGCGTGTGGAGGCCGGACGGACACTGCGACGGGTCAGAGCCTGGACCGGACCTCAACGAGAAACACCTGCCGCGATGGGTCGGCAAAGGTGAGCACCGAGTAATCCAGTCATGGGTCAGCATGTGTCTGCCCAACAGAAGGATGTCTATCAGCACCTAAAACCTCTAATTAAGTCCAGTCCAACTAAATTGGCAAAAAGGGAACTGAAAGATCTCATAGCATGGACTGTGACCCATGTCCCAATCGCTGATTCTAAAGCAGTCTACACCAGAGACTTTTGGGACTCAGTGGGAATCAAATTATTTAATGCCATATCACGCCGGGACAAGAGAACCTCAAAACTCATCCCGGCTTGTGCAGCGTTAGTGGAAATATTAGCCGCGCACCCCCCACCGCCGCGCAGCTCCGCCCCGCCCCCTCGCCCGCTGCCTCCTCGCCTGCCACCACGGAGATCGGCTGTGCCATCGCCACCCCCGCTGGGCACCATCCCCGCGCCGCAGCCACCCCTGCCAGAGTCCCCTGCCACCATGCAGCCGTATCCCTCCGGGCAGCTCAGCCTCGCCTCACAAGCCGCAAACAGGGGGGGAACGGAGGGCAATGATGCAGCTCCAGTGGCAGGGGAGACAGAGAGACGCTCTGCCAGAGCTGATGCTTTAAATCTAACACAAGGAAACCCTGGAAAGCAGCCAGATTTGTTTGCAATGAGCCCCAGAGTCCCGCCAGTGAGCGGCGGGGATCTTGCAACCCAGAAAGAGAAAACGAGTTCCGAGAGTTTGTCAGCGCTACTTTCTGAATCAAAAAATCCTCCAAAATGCTCAGATTATTCTCAATTAACAAATTGGCATGAAATAAGACGCCAAATCTGTAAAGATGAAAGTCTTAGTCTATTAGCTAAGCCTGTGATAGCTAGCCAACAGCCTAGCAGTCCTAAAACGTGGGTTCCCATCCCCACTCTCGAAACTAAAGAACTAAGAAGGGCTGTAAAATACAGTGGCATTTGCTCACCGAATCTTAAACAACTGCTAAAAAGTACTCTAAAAGGAACACATCAAACTTTAAAACACATTTTAAATCAACAGAAAGGGGGAGAAGTCCAGGCTACACCTCAAAGAAGGTTGAATAAAGCCTTGTATGTTTATAATTTCTTGAGCAGCTCTGCAGAAGAGCCTGACCCCCCCATTTACAGACATTTCTTGAACAACAAAAAAGCAAAATTGAAAGAACACCCCCCAGTTTTAATTAAGAATTTAGAATCAGGAAAAATAGAAAGACCATATGATCTTATAACATGGGGAAAGGGATTTGCATGTCTCTCCACAGGTGAAAGAATCAAGTGGATTCCAGGAAAGAACGTGAAGCCGTACCACGCATCAAAGCCTGTTGTCAGTTCCACTTCAGCCACTGACCTTGCGAGTGGAAGCAGAGAAGCAGGCACCCAAATGTGAACTATGCAGAACCACTGAGAGAAGATCATCTGCCAGAAATGGCTCAAGAAAAGAATGGAGTTTTATTATTATTTGTGCAGATGCATGTTGCTTTTAACCTTTTGTTTTTGTTTTTGCAGTGAAGCTTTACCTGTAAATCAACCAAAGACAAATGTTTGGGTTACTTTAGCCAAGTCCACAGGCTCCGACACCATCTGTTTATCCAACACGAACCCTGACAAACCTTTCTCAACTTATTTAGTTGAGTGCTTTTCCCAGAAGGTTTTGGTAATGTTACTTTTGATAAATATTAGCCATATGATGTTCATCACATTTCTCCAACTCCCAGCCCGAGACACATAACTTATATTGATAATTTTAAAGTTGATAAATTTGACCTTCAAAAATTAGAAATTTTAGGCACAGTAAAGAGTAAATGCCACTTCTTCTATGATCAGTGACTTGCTGACAGATGAAGAGGCTGTCAAACATGCCACTTTACAAAACAGAGCTGCCCTTGATTATCTTTTACTAGTACATGGGCATGGCTGTGAAAATTTTGAAGGATTGTGTTGTATGAACTTATCTGATCATTCTGTTTCTATTCATAAGCAGCTGCAGAACTTAAGAAATCTAGCTAACCAAATTACAACAGATGAACCATCTTGGCTAGACTGTTTGATGGTTGGAGCTTTGCACCTTGGCTGAAGGAACTTTGTAAAATAGGCTTAATTATTTTGATAGTAGTAATTGTGGTTATAGTAGTAGTACCCTGTGTACTTCAATGCATGCAGAAAGTAATGAATAAGACAATTTCTAGTGTTTCAATAGTTCAACAGAAAGGGGGAGATGTTGGGGAGGATGAAAATTTGGTAAGAAATTTTCACAGGTATGTAGGCTTGGCAGAAAGATCTGTGAATATAGAAACGGGATGAGGTAGAAATGGAAGCAAGTTTTGGTATAGAAAAGATGTTTTGCTGAAACAGTAATCGATGAGTAACTGAGAAGGCAAAGGTTGGAGATGAGTTGGAAGGAGATTTCTAGGAGTAGGACAAAGGTATGTGACTACAAACAAAGACATGTTTTTCACCAAGTAAATAAGTCTCAAGAAGAGCATAAGTAAATAGAAAACATGTCTTTACCAAAAAGAGAGATATGGCAGGCAAACAAGAAATGTTGATGTAGCAAGAAGAAGAAAGGTCTGAGAATTTTCCACTGTAAGCTTAAATTGTAACTTACTCTTGTGATTGGATAATAATGACTGTAATATGGTGATGGTAGTAGCTATGATAGGCTATAGGCAAATGTAAAGGTATTGTGTATGGTGCTTATTGGTTGTTATGTGTTAAGATACTCTGCAAAGAAAAGTATATAATGCTTTGTAACTTGAACAGAAAGTGGCTTCAGGTATGCCTACAGCTGGAGGTGGCAGCTGTAGGGCTGGCTCTGGATACCCATTCCCTGAAATGCTGTAACTTCGCCTATGAAAGAAACAGCTTTCAAGAGAGCCGCCTGAAGTCCAGACATCCTTTGTGAAACTTTCTCCTATACCATCAAAATGCTCCAGCCCTTGTGAGAATGTTTAAACTGCCTAGAGACCAGGCAAGGGCAATTGCGGCAACCTGTCCCAACTGCCAAAGCTTCCATGTGCCATCATTGGGCTCCAGGGTTAACCCCTGGGACCTAGGTAGCTGTGAAATCTGGCAAAAAGATGTAACCCATGTCCCTCAATTTGGAAGATTAAAATATGTACACATCTCCATTGGTACATTTTCAGGAGCTGTGTTTGCGTCCGCCCATGCAGGAAAAAAGGCAAAGGATGTTATGAAACATTTTCTCCTTGCTTTTTCTACCCTGGGCATTCCTGCAGAAATAAAACCAATAATGGTCCGTCTTACATCTCAAACAAACTTCAGGAATTTTTTAGTTTGTGGGGTATCCAACATACCACAGGCATTCCCCACTCCCCCACAGGCCAACCTATAGTTGAGAGAGCCCATCTAACTATCAAGAGGGTCCTAGACCAACAGCAGGGAGGGACAGAGGTCAATTCTCCCATTGTGAGACTCTGTAAGGCTCTTTTCACAGTAAATTTCTTGAATAATTCGTTCTTGGAGCAAATCCCCCCTGTATTCCAGCATTTCACTAATTTGACCCAAGCCAAATTAAAGGAACAACGGCCGGTATTGATCAAAGATCTGGAAAGCCATCAAATTTTGGGCCCTTTCCCACTAATTGTATGGGGGAGGGGATACGCCTGTGTTTCCACACCTTCAGGACCCAAGTGGATACCTGGAAAGAACATAAAGCCCTACCTTGGACCATCGGTGACAGCTCCTGAGGAGACAACAGACGACACCCCAGACTGTGAAAAGAAAAACCCCAGACGAGGAGACAAGTGCCACTTGAAGAAAATATCACTGCAAGATAATGGACACGTGAACGTTCAATTGTGCTACCTCCAGGCTGTTCCCCAAAGCTGAAACCCCAAAACCCCTTACATGTTACCCATTTGTTTTTCCCTACCCCACAACCCCCTTACCCGTATGCTACCTACCTCATGAATATAAGAAAAAAGGGGGGAGTGAGAGGGAAAAAGAAAAAATAATGAAATACCATCTTTTAATAATTTTTGCTTAAAATCCCACAGAAAAAGGACTACCCATACCTTACTTACCACCATGCCCGTAACTGTCTACCTCTGCCTTCTCCTGGTCTCCTGGATCCTGTTACCATCAGAGGTCGTCGTGTGGATTGTCCCGCAGCCAAAGGCCAATGTGTGGGTCATGCTGGCAAAAGCACTCCAGCAAGATCATATGTGCTTGTCTATGGGCAGCGTCAATGATCCACTTTCATCGTGCCTGGTGGGGATCCCACTCCGTGAGGATGATCCGCCCTTCTCAGGTCAGGTACCCTACCCGGTAGCCGCTTGGGTTAAATGGATGAACACACTGGCTACAGCACCAGAGGAACCCCAAGAATTTGAACTACTGGGGTCCTCCCAGGCTACCCACTGCCTCAGGTTTTCCTTCAGCCTGAATGGAGTGGCAATAGCCTGGTCAGAGCACCAGAGATTGAGTCATATTAAAGATATGACACCTTCTGAAAAAATTTATTCCACCAAAAATTGGTGCTGAGACGAGCATCTCGTCCCAGCTGAGTCACCCATGTACCCCAAAGCACTTCCTACGGGTATGTTCCTGATTTGTGGGAATCGGGCATGGTCCGGAATCCCATCCCGGTTCTGGGGAGGACTGTGCACTCTTGGCAGGCTTTCTGTACTAGCACCCAATAAGACCCAAATTTTGTATTGGAAAAACCATACTCAATTGGCCCGCCAAAAGAGAGGAATACAGAAATTAGACTCAAATTCTGATAGCGAAATTGTTAATTGGTCCATGTCTAAAAGGGCCGCTGTGGATACAAAAATGCTGCTAGCAAGAATTTTTCTTGCTACTTTCTGAGTCCGTGGGATACTTTTCTCTCTCACAGAAGATATTCGCAGAGTTTATAAACCATGAACACCTGCGACCTTGCCAAGCTTTGCTTATAGTAGAGTAGAAAAATATTTTGACAATGGATGTTTTAGGATTTTAGCCAATCACCCCCAAGAGGTGGCTGATCCTTTGTCCAATTAGACTATGAAGAAAAAAGTCTATAAAAGAGTTTGTAAAATAATTAAATAAATCAATCTTGCTGCACAATTCCTGCCTGTTGGATCTTCTCTCCTCTCCTCTCCTCCCTACAGCTGCGGGTTACAGTAATATTTGGTACAGTAATATTTGGTGACCCCGACATGATCTGCATGCTGCAAAATGTCCTGCACGCTGCGAGCCAAGCTGAATTTCTCTAGAGGTACGCTGTTCCCTTCCCCCCCCCCCCGGGACCAGGATGTCCGACGGGACTGAGAAAATGGCGAACGGCGACTTAGAAACCGACGCTGTGGTAACGGTCTGGAAAGGTGTTTTCAGTATAATGCACACCTCCATTCCTGAGAGCTCACTTTGTGAGTTATTAGACTGGGCTGCCCTGCATGGCATTTCCCTGGACAGAGACACCGCCCTGGATTTTGGGCTGTGGCAGGAGCTTGGCTGTGCAATTTGGCACGAGCTTCCATCTGGGGATCCGGCAGTGGCAGAATTATTGCGCACTTGGCGGTTTTTGTTTATTCTGCTGATAGACCTGGACTGTGGCAGCTGGGCTGGCTCGCCTGTTTCGGTGGCGAGTGAAAGAGAGATATCCGAAGGAGACCCCACTGACCTGGCTCCAGGGGCGTGTGGTGGTGGACCCGAAATTCCCCCCAGCTCCACGGGCAGAGAATGCCCTGGAGCCTGTACCGGGTCACCCTGCACAGTCGCACGACTCCGCGCCCCCCAAGGACCCTACGCCGGCAAAGAAACTGGCGGGGGTGTCGGGGCAGTGGGATGGCACGCAGCCTGCCTTGCCGTTCGGCTCAGCGGCGGCTACTGCTTTTCCGGGACCGAGGATTGGAGGTCTTGTGTCCTGTACCTCCATGGCGGCTCCTAGCGCGTCTGTGCAAGCACCTGCTGCACCGAGGGTGCCCGGATAACACTGCGCATGCGTCTACTGCACCGATAATATCCGGATGCGGGCCATTGCCCTCTGTGGCACCGGACTGTTCTGCGCAGTCGCAAAACCGAGCAATCGACCTTCTAATACAGCATCTGCCTTTGTTGACGGAATTGCCAAATATCTCACGGCAGCTATCGGAACTGCCAAATATATCACGGCAGCTATCGGAACAGCTCAGTTTGCAAAAGCAGCTGCTGCAGCTGCTGGAGGCACCCCGCCAGGCGGGGTGCACTGGGCCCAGGCTGCCCGCACCACCCACACCGCCCGTGAGAGACGCGGCTCCGAACCTGGAAGCGGTGTGGCCAGTGGCGAACCCGGAAGTGGCGCGGCCAGCGGATCCCAACCCAGAACCCACAGCGGCGGCAATCCCTGCGCTACCTGCCGGCACGGCACTGGCGCTCCAGCTGCCAGCAGAGCCGATACCAGTGACAGAAGCGGCAGATGCGGCGGCCACGCCCTGGCTGGCGGCGGCTCCGGGGGTGACCGCGGCACAGGAGGTGGCAGTGGCTCTAGGCGCTGCTGCAGCACAGGAGACGGCCGCAGCTCCGGGAGTGACAGCAGCACCAGAGATGGCCACGGCAGCTCCAGTGCCAGGTCGGTCGAAAATGACCGAGACTGTATCCCAAAAAGAAGCTGCAGTTCAAACCACGGCACAGCCGACTGCAGCCTCTGCTATCAGTTCCTCTTCTGGTCAGCCCATTCCTCCCCGCCCACCTTTATTCATTCACGGCTCCTCAAAGTTGCCTTTAACCGATGATTCATCGTCAGGCAGTGAGGCAGAGGAGGCTTTGGCCCCAGGTCGTAAAGCGTCTGTAGCCAGGAGGCAAAAGAAAAGGCTGCTCCAGTCTCGCCTCTGGACCTTCCCGGACTGCATTGTGACAGTGCGTCTGACACACTACAACCGTTTCTTGGAGTCAGTTAAGATGCGGGCTCTGGAGGAGGGTGACTGGAAGTTATTGGAAACACTTGGGATGCCAAACAGATTTGAGGATTCTGGGAGCAATCAGGAAGCTGTTACACTGCATCCTGAGGCTGTGCGAGTAGTTCAGGATGGTAGCGACTCTCCGAAAGGGGAGATCCAAGATTTCTCAGTGTATAAGGCTCTCCCAAATTCAGGCGAGCATGATAAGCATGAGGTGATTGCTTGGAAGGTTGCCCAGGACCTACAATCCAAGGTGGCACAACATGGGCTAGGTTCTGCTGAGGTTATGCAGATAATAAGGGTGATAAATACAGATTTGCTTGCTCCATTTGATATCAGACAGGTCAAATCCTATTTCAACCTGTACAATTTACAGTTTTTAAGAAAACCTGGAGAAAGCTGGCCGACAAGGCTTCATTAGGGAATATGCAGCTCCCTGCTTCCAATCCTAGATGGGCAGTGGGATTGGATGCTCTTATGGGGACTGGTCCCTTCTCTGATCCCAGCCTACAGGGTACTTTGTCCTCTAGCGTCCTGCAGCAAACTCAACAGGTCGACATGGCTGCCCTGTTGAAAACCATAGAGTTGTGTGCGCCTAGAAAGCAATATACTGAAATAGTTCAAGGGAGATCAGAGACATTCCTCTCCTTTGTAGAGAAAGTCGCTGCTTCTCTCGAGAAGAAGGTTGACAATGACATAATGCAAACGAGGAGTGCAGAAAAATCATAGATGCCTTACCAGGAGAACCTGAGCTCACAGACATGGTCGAGGTCTGCGCTAAGGTGGGATCTGGGAACCAGAGAAGGTCTGCTTTGGCTGCGTTCCTGCAGCCTGTTCACACATCTTCTGATAGTGAATCAAAGCAACCAAACACGCAAAAAAACGGAAGCGGCCTAAGCCGAGCCAAAAAGAGAACACACCGATCCCCCAGTGCAAGAGGTGTGGCAGACCAGGGCATTGCTCGGACTATTGTAGATCCCAGACTCATGCCGATGGTCGGCCTTTGTCGGGAAACTTCCACGGGGGGGCAAGGAGGGGGAATTGCTCTCCGATGCAGTCGCTCCCCCAGAGGGTGGCACAGGTACAGGCACAGGCCTACCCAGCCACCCTAGAGATGGAACCCAGGGATCAGACAGTTTTGACGTCCACACCACAGCCGCAGTCATCTTAGACTCTAGCGGTATTTATAAGGTTCCCTTGGATGCATACGGACCCTTAGCCCAGGGATCCAGTGCAATGCTGGTAGGAAAACCTGATGTTACCTATCAAGGAATCTTAGTGCACTCAGGAGTTATTGACGCTGGCTTTACACGTCAGATTTGTGCTATGGTCTCCATGCAAAAACCCCCTGTAACTATTCCTGAAAAGACCTGCCTTGCTAAATTAGTGCCTTTTAAGTCTTGTGTCCCCAGGATAGAACAGCAAACTCACAGAGATAGCGGCAGTGAATCTATGGGAATTCCGTAGGCCTTCTGGACTGCAGACATCTCTGACCAAAGGCCACAGATGACATGTACCCTGGTCCTGCCAAATGCCCGTCTGCCCCAGACTCGGCTTCAAGGTTTGATTGATATAGGTGCTGATGTAACTATCATCTCCTTCTCTGCATGGCCTCCCTCATGGCCTTTAGCCCCTGTGGGATCAGCCATCGCAGGAGTAGGAGGAGCCACACAGAGCTATTTAAGCGAATGGCCTGTGGTGGTGAGGGACTCGGAGGAGCACACAGCTACAATTAGGCCTTATGTTGCTACCACTTCCCTTAACCTTTGGGGATGGGACGTGTTGGTAGCTTGGGGGATACGGATTGGGACAAATTTTTAGCAGGGGTCACTGTGCGTAAGGGCGCACAGTATCCTACACTGCCTTTGTGGTGGCTGACTAACCCACCAATCCGAGTCAGGCTCTGCTCAGTTAGTCGAATTAAGGGCTGTTACCATGGCTTTTCAATGATTCTCACAGGAGCCTTTGAATTTGGTTACTGAAGCCAACTAGAAAAAGCTTTGTATACAATTAATCACCTTACAGTACCACAAAATTCAAATAATCCTGTTTTTCTGAATCATTTTCTCTCATTGCAGTCTTCAGGTGAGATGCAACTGCCCTGGGCAAAAATCTGGGTACGGAATTTACTTACTAACCAGTGGGAAGGCTCGCATGAGCTTATCGTTTGGGGTCATGGGTATGCTTGCGTTTCCACAGATACTGGGATACAGTAGCTACCTGCAAAATGCATTCGCCCTGACCTGTGGAACCAGAGGCAGAACAGGCAACCTCCAAATGATGACCAGAACGCCAACCATCCAAATGGTGACAGAATGTAGATCATCAGCTTAATGACTCTTCTGATGATGATCAGGATGTCAACCATCAGGCAGATGGTCCTTCCACAAGCAGAGACTTGGATGGTCCTTCCACAAGCAGAGACTGAACTTTAAATTTCTTGTTATGGAGTCAGATAGTTAAAGCCTTAAGGACATATTTAGAATTAATAACTGATGTAAATTTCTACTTAGGATTAATAGTAGAATTGTTATCTTATAAAACAAAAAGGGGGAATTGTGGATACAATATTGCTGCTAGCAAGAATTTTTCTTGCTTCTTTCTGAGTCCGTGGGATACTTTTCTCTCTCACAGAAGATATTCGCAGAGTTTATAAACCATGAACACCTGTGACCTTGCCAAGCTTTGCTTATAATACAGTAGGAAAATATTTTGACAATGGATGTTTTAGGATTTTAGCCAATCACCCCAAGGGGTGGCTGATCCTTTGTCCAATTAGACTATGAAGAAAAAAGTCTATAAAAGAGTTTGTAAAATAATTAAATAAATCAATCTTGCTGCATAATTCCTGCCTGTTGGATCTTCTCTCCTCCCTACAGCTGCAGGTTACAGTAATATTTGGTACAGTAATAGGCCGCTGCATCCCTTTTCCTGCCTTGGGTAGCCGCAACAAAGGCCCTGGGCCCAATTACTCACCTTGAGTGCTGGCTCGGAAAGCATGCTAACCTAATATCGAGTTCCCTCTCTCAGCTGCTTGAGGATGAAGAAACCACCAGGCACGCAAAGCTGCAAAACACAGCAGCAATTGATTTTATTGGCCTATGGACATGGCTGTGACGAATTTGAAGGACTTTGCTGTTTTAACCTGTCATCTCATAGCCAGAGCATCCACGCGACAATACAGAAAATGAAGGACCAAAGGAAAGAGCTAAAGATAGAAGGAGACTCAGATTAGTTCGGAAACATTTTTGGACAATGGGGACTTGAAGGATGGGTGAAATCCTTAGTCAAAGCTGGACTGTGGGTGATTCTAATAATTGTTATAATTTAAATTTTGTTTGGTTGTCTTAAGAAGTGCCAATCTCAGTCTATAGGAGAGGTTTTTCCTTTAAAAAAGAATGGGGGAGATGTTGTAGCCACTGAGAGCCAGCAGCTATGATGGCTGAGGCACCAAGGAGCCCCGAAATAGCAGAGACCTGCTGGTGGAACAATTCCAAGTTTTAAGAACATCCCCTGACCTCATGGTGAGAAAGGAGAAGCCTCTCCCGGCAGGCTTTGTGGTGCTATGCAGACTTGGTCTGTCTCATTGGCTTGTTACCCTACACACCCCCTGACCTTCCCTATTGGTTCCCTTTCCCTAGCCCCACCTTTGTACCACCCCTGTGCCCTCAGATCACTGGTTCCTGATGCTTTCCCTGCTCCTGTATAAAAACCCTGGACCTTTCAAGGTCCGCTCTCTTTTGTCTCTGGTCTCCTTCATGGAAAGACTGCAGCAATAAACCGTCTTCTGTGGAATGCTATGCGGGAGAGCCCTCCTGACTCTTTGCTTCTGGTAACACGTGAGCTATCCAGCTTGAGTGTGTGTGTCTGAGATCCGTGCCTAAACAGCCGTGCGGGTGAAAGGAGTAAGCTTGCTGGAGTGCTATACTGCACCCACCAGAATGATTCTGTTGCCAGGGACATGTCTTGGGGTGACCTTATGATGTGTATCCCATATCACTGCCTATGCCCAGAAATTAATTCCTGTGCCTTTCTATGCCTCTAAACTGAGCCTGAGAGGGGGAAGGAAAAAACTGAGCAAAACTTTTTCAAAGCAGTTTGCAGCTTGTTCAAGGTCACATAGAGATAGCAGGTTTTTTTTTCCCCAGCTGCGGCAGGGGAGCAAGGAAGCACCCGGTTTGCTGCTTTCCAGTCAGCTTTTGGCCAGTTGTTTCAGTTTCTTGTTCTCCGGAGAGAGACTGAGAGTTGGACTTTGCTTTTCCTTCCCCAGAATTCCGGATTTTCTCCCTTTTCTACTGGACTGCTTTCAACCTCAGAGCACATCGGGAGGACTTTCCATCGGGCACAGAGTGCCTAGCCCTGGCCCAAGCCCCAGCTCCGAGGAGACCAAAGGGAGGACTCTAACACTTTCCCAGGTTTTTCCTCCACAGCGAAAGATTTTATTATTTAGCATTATTTTCCTTTCCCATGTGTTTAGTTTTATCTCCTTCACTTTCCTTTGAGGAAAATTTATTTTTTCCCGAACCTGGTGGGGGAGGGGTGGTTGTGCCTTCTCTCAGAGGATATATTTCTAAATTTGGCCAAACCGGAACAAATTTAGTGGCGCCCAACTATGTGGCTTGAAGGAAAGTGAAAAAAACCTGTGCTAATTACATTTTGGTTTGAATTTACTTATTCTGTGTTGGGGTAAAGTAGTCACCATGCTGGTTGAGTTCATAATGTCTCTCTGGCTCGATGTACTCATGTCTTTCTGGTCCTTAGGCTTCATTGAGGTACTAGTGCTTTTTTGGTCCCTAGGGTTGTTTGCCTATCCACGACTTTCTCCAATCTTGTCCCTGATATGTAAATTTTACAGAGAAGGGAGACGAATCAGGATTTCTATCTTGCTGTGCTCAGTGATAATGATTTATAAGAAGTTGGCAGAGGTACAGGCAGCTGTTTGAAGTGTGTATGATAAGTGGTTTCTCCGTCCTAACCCCAGTCCTAGCTTTGGTAGCCTGTTTTGGGAATTTATTAGTAATTGCACCCAGATTGTTAGAGGAGGAGGAGACGGGGTTTCCCTTCCCTTTAAATTTGATAGGTTATCTTTTGAGAGTGTTCAGTATCCCCTGGATGTTAAAGAGACCACCTTCCTGGTATTTCTGGTATTTTATCTGGTAAGCTTCCTCTATGTGGTTCGCAGCTTGTCTAGAATGAGAGCTCAGATTTCCCGGGCGACTGCTGAGACACCTGACCCAGAGGTGGAACATCCTGAGTGGTGTGGGGAATGGGAGGATATGGGCCAAATTTTGAAGAAATTCTCTGAGCCAATGGTTTGCAATTTTCCCCCTGAACAAGTTCAGAAACCAGCTGAGGTGGCGAAATATCTGAAAGAGAAATACAATGACAATTCCAATGAGAAAAAGCTCCTTGCAATATGTTGGGCTTTGGCATATGCCTATCGCACACTGCAGCAGGTAAAGGTAGAAAGGCAGGAAGATAAATCAGCAGAGCCTGCAGACACCCCAGTCACTCAGGCTGCAGATAAACCAGACAGCAAGCCCAAACCAGATGGAGAGTCTAAGCCACTGACAGTGGCTCCTGTCACAAGGAAAAAGCACACAACCAAAACTGATAGTCCAGTGAAAGATGTGGATAATGCAGGGGAAGGAACCTCAAAGGCACCAACTGACTCAGGCACAGAAACCATTACTGACTCCATGTCCATAAAGGACCTTCACAGCTTAAGAAAGGATTACACCCAACGGTCGGATGAATACATAATAAGTTGGATGGTCCGTATTTGGGATGCTGCAGGTGATGACGTGATGCTGGATGGTGCTGAAGCGAGGCATTTGGGATCCCTGTCACGTGATCCAGTGATCGACCAAGGGATGATAAGGGAGGCTGACTCTACCAGTGTCTAGAGACGGGTCTCAACAGGCGTGGTTGAAAGATATATGTGCGGAGATGATCTCTACATGCAGCAAACCCCGTGGAAGACCATAGAACAAGGGATCCAAGGTCTGAGAGAACTAGGGGGGGTAGAGGTTGTCTTCGCAAATGACCCAGGACTGAGGAGTCCAGACTGGGCCAGAGTTATTCCATATATGTGGCGAAAACTCATACAACTTGGGCCACAAGAATACGCTTCTGCTTTAACAATAATGAAACCGGACAATGGTGCGAATGAGACTGTGCGGGATATGGCAGTGAAGCTCCGAGCATATGCAGACTCTGTGCATGGCCCAACACATGCAAGAATCGCTGCTGTGGAAACACGTATGCAGAAAATGTAAGATAAGGTGGAGAAGAGTCTCCAGGAGATTAAAGAGTGCCTCCTCCGCGGAGGTTCCCCAGAGAGAAGGAACATCCCACGAAGTGAGCTGTGGAATTTCCTGTGTGACAGTGGGGAAGACACGAAGAGGTGGGGTGGCCAACCCACCTTTGCTCTGGCAGCACGAGTGCATGAATTGAAGGAGTGCAAGTCTCAGAAAGGAAGCTCTACCAAAAAGGAAGTAGCTCCAGTTGCCTGTAGCCAAACTGCCAGAAATGCTGGAAAAGACGATGGCATGTCCAATTCCCATGAAAGAACCTCTAAGATGCAGGCCCAGGGAAAGAAGGATAACCAGGCATAGAGGGACCCTGCCTCTAGCCAGGTAGAGGTCAGGGAAAACCGTGTTTTTTGGACTGTGTGGATTTGTTGGCCTGGAACATCAGAACCACAAAAATATGATGCCTTGGTTGACACTGGTGCGCAGTGTACAATAATTCCATCGCAGCATGTGGAAGTAGAATCTGTTTCTATTTCTGGTGTAACAGGTGGATCACAAAATTTGACCTTGGTGGAAGCTGAGGTGAGCCTGACTGGAAATGAGTGGAAGAAATATCTCATTGTGACTGGCCCAGAGGCCCCGTGCATTTTGGGCATAGACTTCCTCCGGAACAGGTATTTTAGAGACCCAAAGGGACTCAGGTGGGCCTTTGGAATAGCTGCTGTGGAGACAGAGGGCATTAAGCAATTGAACACTTTGCCTGGGCTATCAGAGAACCCGTCTGCAGTAGGCCTTCTGAAGGTGGAAGAACAAAGAATACCAACTGCCACCTCGACAGTGCATCACCGACAGTACCGGACAACTCGAGATGCCTTGATTCCTATCCACAAGATGATCCGTGAGCTAGAGAGCCAAGGGGTGGTCAGCAAGACCCACTCACCCTTCAGTAGTCCCATTTGGCCTGTGCACAAATCGGAAGGAGATTGACTGTGGACTATCGTGCCTTGAATGAAGTGACTCCACCATTGAGTGTTGCTGTGCCGGACATGTTGGAGGTCCTCTACGAGCTGGAGTCCAGAGCAGTGAAGTGGTATGCCACTATTGACATTGCTAATGCATTTTTCTCCATTCCTCTGGCAGCAGAGTGCAGGCCTCAGTTTGCCTTCACCTGGAGGGGTGCAGAGTACACCTGGAACCGACTGCCCCAGGGGTGGAAGCACAATCCTACGATCTGCCATGGATTGATCCAGACTACACTAGAAAAGGGTGAGGCTCCAGAACATTTGCAGTACATTGATGACATCATTGTGTGGGGGGACACTGCAGCAGAAGTGTTTGAGAAAGGAGAGAAAGTTATCCGGATTCTCCTGGAAGCTGGTTTCACCACCAAGAAGAGCAAAGTCAAGGGACCTGCTCAAGAGATCCAGTTCCTGGGTGTGAAATGGCAAGATGGACGCCTCAGATTCCCACTGAGGTCATCAATAAGATCACAGCAATGTCTCCACCAACCAACAAGAAGGAAACACAAGCTTTCCTAGGTGCCATAGGCTTTTGGAGGATGCATATTCCTGAGTACAGCCACTTTGTGAGTCCTCTTTACCTGGTTACCCGGAAGAAGAACGATTTCCATTGGGGCCCCGAACAGCAACAAGCTTTTACCCAAATCAAGCAGGAAATTGCCCATGCTGTAGCCCTGGGCCCAGTCAGGACAGGACCCGAAGTGAAGAACGTGCTCTACTCTGCAGCCGGGAGCCATGGACTGTCCTGGAGCCTTTGGCAGAAGGTGTCTGGTGAGACTCGAGGTCGACCACTTGGATTTTGGAGCCAAAGCTACAGAGGGTCTGAAGCCAACTACACCCCAACAGAGAAGGAAATCTTGGCAGCCTATGAAGGAATCCAAGCCGCCTCAGTGGTAATCGGCACGGAGGCACAACTCCTACTGGAACCCTGACTACCGGTGCTGGGGTGGATGTTTAAAGCCGAGGTTCCCTCTACCCACCATGCCACCAATGCCACATGGAGCAAATGGATTGCTCTCATCACACAGCGTGCCTGTATCAAAAAACTGAATTGCCCTGGGATTTTGGAAATAATCACAAACTGGCCTGAAGGTGAAAACTTTGGTCTCGCTGATGAAGAAGAACAAGTGACACGTGCTGAAGAAGCTCCACCGTACAACCAACTGCCATCAGAAGACACACGCTGCGCTCTTTCCACCGACGGTTCTTGTCCCATCGTAGGGATGAAACGAAAGTGGAAAGCAGCCGTATGGAGTGCCACAGGGCGGGTTGCAGAAGCTACTGACGGAGAAGGTGGAACAAGCCAACTCGCTGAACTCAAAGCTGTTCAACTAGCCCTGGACATTGCTGAAAGAGAGAAGTGGCCAAAGCTCTACCTCTACACTGATTCATGGATGGTAGCCAATGCTCTGTGGGGATGGCTAGAAAAGTGGGAAAAAGCTAATTGGTAGCGTAGGGGAAAACCAATCTGGGCTGCTGAAGAGTGGAAAAACATCGCTGCCCGAATGAGAAAGCTACTTGTGAAAGTTCGCCATGTAGATGCCCATGTCCCCAAGAGTAGGGCTAATGAAGAACACCAAAACAACAAGCAGGTAGATCAGGCTGCAAAGATAGAAGTGTCACAGGTAGACTTGGACTGGAAACACAAGGGAGAATTGTTCCTAGCTCGATGGGCCCATGATGCCTCAGGCCATCAGGGCAGAGATGCCACCTATAAGTGGGCACGAGATCGAGGGGTGGATCTAACCATGGACAGTATCTCCCAGGTCATCCATGATTGTGAGACATGCGCAGCAATCAAGCAGGCCAAGTGGGTGAAGCCCCTGTGGTATGGTGGGCGGTGGTCCAAATACAAGTATGGAGAGGCCTGGCAGATTGATTACATCACACTGCCTCAAACACGCCAAGGTGTTGCAGTGGGGATCCTGCAACACACATATATCAAACCAGGAGTCCAGTGGAAAGGAAATATATGTGGACAGACAGATTCTTGATAGCTGTTTCAGACAGATGTTTATTTCTCCAGCCACATGGCCAGGGCTCTGCCCAGGAACTGTTACAGTCACCGGACCAAGGGTCCTTCTGCCCGCGCAGGGGAACACAAACCAACCAGTGGGAACGAGGCTGAGCAGGGGCAGGGAAACCCCGTGTCTGTGCCCTCAGGGCCGCTCTCCCAGGGCTACACGGCGGGGGAGGAGACCCCAACACCTCACCCGTTTTATTTTAATAAAAGGAGAATGAAAACAACTGGATAAACATAACAAGAACAGTTTCAAAACAAAACAAGCCACCCTCCTGAGCCTTTAAATGTCTAAACAGATTCTGTGGAACATCTTAGGGCTGACAGAAGGGAGACAGAACTCTCTGAGCATGCTTTGTGGGGAAACTGAGGCAGGAGAGGGTTTAACTTCTTCCCTCCCCCTTTTCATCCCCCACTCGGCATTGGAAAGGGATTTTTGGGGAAACAGTTGGCAAAGGTATGGTTTTGTGAGGGAAACCATGGATGAAAAAACGGATTGGGAATACACTGGGAGTAATAGGACATAGGATAAAAGGGAAAGGTGGGATTAGGAAAGGGAGACTGTAGGGGGGGCTTATAATGGAGATACTGTCTAACATGACTACGATTTTTTGCATATATACTGCCTTTTACAGGAACACCATCAGGCCCAGTGACCTGAGATGCTTGTAACCCTTTTCTACCTCGTATAATTTTGAATTCCACCACCTCTCCATCTCCCAAGCTTGGGATCCATTTTTCAGGGTTATTCTTTTTAATAGCAGTTCTATGCACGAATATGTCTTGCTGGTTGTCACACCTTGTTATAAAACCATAATTTTGCTTAACATTATACCATTTTACTATCCCTAAGATCTTAGTTACTATGATCTTTTCCTTTTTCCGAGTGGCTGCTGCTTTCTGTCTCGCTGTGTCTTTGCTCTCTCTTTCGGTCGCTCCTGTGTTGGAATTGTCGGGGCTGCTGGTGCCTGTGCGCTCTTCCTGGGGTCGCGTTCTAGGCTGCGCGGGCCGGGCCGGGCCGCGCCGCTCAGTTCTCCATGCGTCGCCTCCTCTGGTCGCAGCTTCGCTGCCGATGCCAGGCGCTGTACCCACATCTCGGCCGGGCCCCCGAGCGACGACCCCCCCGCGCTCTGCTCCAGTGCGCGTTTTGGCTGGGCGCGGCTCAGTTCTACCACCGCCAGCCACCAGCCGCTGCCCACGCGCCGCCCTCTCGGTCGGGCATTCACTGGGCTCGCTCCACCACGCGCTGCGAGCTGCCGGGCAGGCACCGCCGGGTCCTGCCGCGCCTCGCTCCACCACCGACACTGCGGCTCGCGTGGCTCCACCCGCACGCAGGAATTGCCTCGCTGCTGCTCGCAGAGCGCTCGGTGCACGTGGCCTGGGCCGCACGGTCCCTGAGCCAGGCTTCCCTTCGCCAGGACACAGCTGACATTGCTCAACAGTCTTGGTAATTAAATAATATTCACGAAAATATTCTTCCATCGGCATATATTTTAACTCCAATATTAAGTGTGTCCAAAAGGTTTTCCAAAAGCCCTTGGTAAGAATTAAATCCCAAGAAACATAGAAAAAGTTCTTAAACAACCATGCCAGGAAGTGTTTCAGTTCTTTTTGAGCTTGAATCAAGAAAAAATTTACAAATCGTTGTTCAAGAATCATTTTAAGTTTAAGATAAATGTCCATATGCGGCTCTGAGAGCCAAGAGTCTTCCCACGGTTCCTCCATAGTTTAGATATGGAATAGCAAAGCAAAACCAAGAAGAGGAATCCAAAGTTTCCAGGGCTTACTCACACAAATCAGTCGCTTAGGGATCGGGGATGGTTCTGCTCGCATTCACCACCATTTGTTGCAGTGGGGATCCTGCAACACGCATATATCAAACCAGGAGTCCCGTGGAAAGGAAATATATACGGACAGACAGATTCTTGATAGCTGTTTCAGACAGATGTTTATTTCTCCAGCCGCATGGCCGGGGCTCTGCCCAGGAACTGTTACAGTCACCAGACCAAGGGTCCTTCTGCCCGCACAGGGGAACACAAACCAACCAATGGGAACGAGGCTGAGCAGGGGCAGGGAAACCCCATGTCTGTGCCCTCAGGGCCCCTCTCCCAGGGCTACACGGCGGGGGAGGAGACCCCAACACCAAGGTAAGCGCTATGTGCTCACAATGGTAGAAGCCACCACTGGATGGCTGGAGACCTACCCTGTGCCTCACACTACTGCCCGAAACACCATCCTGGGCCTTGAAAAGCAAGTCCTTTGGAGGCATGGCACCCCTGAGAGAATTGAATCTGACAATGGGACTCGTTTTAAGAATAGCCTTATTAATACCTGGGCTAGAGAACATGGCATTGAGTGGGTGTGCCATATCCCTTACCATGCACCAGCGCTTCGGGAGGACTTTCCACCGGGCCCAGAGGGCCTGGCCCTGGACCAAGCCCCCAGCTCTGAGGAGACCAAAGGGAGGACTCTAACATTTTCCGAGGTTTTTTCCTCCACAGCGGAAGATTTTATTTGTTAAGTAAATAGTTTTATCTCCTTCACTTTCCTTCGAGGAAAATTTATTTTTCCCGAACCTGGTGGGGGAGGGGTGGTTGTGTGTCATAGGTTAGCAAGCATAGTCCCGGAAGGGATGTCCTTGCTAAGGGGTGCTTACAGTTTCCTCTGGGAACTGATAGAACCTATCAGCTAGCCAGTTTGAATATGGACAATTCTCTAAGCCACTTAAAGTTGTGACCACCTCTGTGATCCACATTTAAGAATAGGCAAACTCCCCCTCCAAGCTCTCTCTCTCGTTTCCGGCGCTGGGACAGGCGGCTGCGGGCCCCGTGTGGGGGCCAGCGGGCCCGGCCAGGCCCTGCTGGGGCCAGGCCAGGCTGGGGCACGGCCATCCTGGAGTCGATGGACCTGTTCCAGCCGTGGAACCCCTGCCCACTGCCTTGCCGTGGGCAGCCGGAGCGGCTCGGCTCTCCCCCCTCTCCACTGCGATAAGAAAAATTCAACATTCCAGCTGCAAAGCTGCAAGGCCGAGGTGAGATTAACCCTTTTTATTGCTGTGAAGAGCTGAAAACCTGAGGGAAGGGAGAGAGGAGATGCTTAAAGCTGGAATTCTGTTGTGAAGCTATGATATATCAGAGTATCCTGTTGTAATTTCATGAAGATATGGGGGGTGGAGTGTTCAACTCATAAGCAAAAGCACCTGCACTGAGATAGGCAGATGCTGACACAGCTGTAATTTCATGAGAAGTTTGGACAGGGAGAGATGGAAGCGATGAGGACTTTTGCTCCAAATGGGAAAGGAGAAAACCTCAGTTCCTAGAGATGCTCCCAGAGATAGTCCTAACAATGAAGATGAGGAAGACCCTGTGCTCCCAGGGAAGGAGAAGGGCCTCTGTTTTTGTTTCTGAACGGCTCAACCTTAAAATTGTACCCCAAAAAACTTCAAGAGTGGACCCTCGAAAGCAGTTGCGGGAAAAGCTGCAAGTCGGGGAAGGGACTCACATGCAGGCAGAGAGACACCTCTTCCTAAATGGACTGAACAATATTTGGAAGTGGGCGGCTGTCTCGTTGTGATAATGTTTTCATAGCATGAGCAAGAAGAGACTTCTCTTTCTAAATGGACTGAATAAGGTTATTATGGAAGTGGTAAACAGACTGAACATCTTAAGGGTTGTCTTTTTACATTGTCAGTGGGAGAAGGGAGGAAGGTGGGGGGAGGAGGAGAGTTCTGAAGGTGGTATAATTTTTCTTCTTTCCTCTTTTAGGTCTGTTAATAAACTTCTTTATATTCTTTCAAGTTTGGTGCCTGCTTTGCATTTCTCCTAATTCTTATCTCACAGCAGATAAACAGTAATGAGTATTTTGGACCAAACCACTACATTGTGCCTTCTCTCAGAGTATATATTTCTAAATTTGGCCAAACCGGAACACACCTCCTACCCCTCCTCCCTCGTGTGCATTGTTCCCCTGACAACGACTGCTTCTGCTGTTCCTCTTAAAGGAGAAGCAAAACACCAAAATATGGGGAGCTCAGTTACAGAACAGCCCTCTCCCGACACCCCCCCAAAACAGGAAAGAAGTATCATAAGATAAAAAGGACACAAGAATTGGGATGGGGAGGTCCGTTTGTTCCCTTTAAGGGAAGTTCCAATGGGAGCTGGGGGACCAGGATTTGTAAATGTCCCCCTCACTTCTTCAGAAGTTAGAAATTTTAAAAAGAGTATCAAAAGGGAAACTGCAATTTGTAGAATCAGAAGTAAAATATCTTGGACACTTAATAAGCAAGGGAAGTCGAAAATTAAACCCCAAGAGAATCAAAGGGATTCTATCCCTTCCCCCTAAGAGAGAAATTAGAAAGCTACTTGGATTATTGGGATATTGTAGACGATGGATCGAAGGATATACGTAAGCTGTAAAATTTCTGTAGGAAAAGTTGACAGAAGGAGATGATATAAAATGGACCAAGGAAGATAACAGTAAATTAGAGAAATTGAAATTAAAACTCGCCTCAGTACCAGCTTTAAGCTTACCCTCATTAGAAAAACCCTTTCAATCTGTATGTGAACGTGGAAAGTGGAGTAGCTCATGGAGTTCTGGTTCAGGAGTGGAGAGGAGTGAAGAGACCAATAGCTTACTTATCAAAGATGTTGGATCCAGTAAGCCATGGCTGGCCAATATGTATTCAAGCTATAGCAGCTACTGCAATCTTGGTAGAAGAAAGTCGTAAGCTTACTTTTGGGAGCAAGCTAATAGAGTGCACACCTCATGCAGTTCGAAATGTGCTAAACCATGTGGAGATACAGCTAGGAAGCAGACGTGAGAGCACTGCTAAACTCATGTCAGAAGTAGATGCACTAACACTGCTAGGCCACAAACCATGGCAGGCAGTACGGCGTATAATGAAATAGCAGAAGGGAGTGGCATGCTTGGTATGTACCTGTGTTAGTTAGTGCTAGCTTCTAGTTTTGCAATGTTATTAAGAAACATAGATACGGTTGTTATAGTGATTGCTGCTTATATAAGAATTTATTTTTAGTTACTGCTGAAAAGGTATAAATACTCAGCTCTGTATCAATAAAATCAGCTTATTGCATCCAAGCAATCTGCCCCATCTTTTCCATCGCCGACCGTCTCACAACAACTGGTACCTCCGTGTGAGGACTGGGCCTGCTCTTAAGTGACAGTCGGCGACGCCCCACAGAACTTCAGTAACTTCACCGAAGGTTAAGCCACAGGAGAAGTGGGAGCCTTCGGAACTGTGGTTAAGCCGCGGGGAGAAGCAGGAGCCACGCCGGCTGGCAACTGATCCTCTGAAAAAGAGGTGAGTCACTGCAGGGAACCAGGGGATGACCACCCTAGAAAGAGACGTGCTTGAGCTTATGTCAAAGCTGCTAGACAAGCAAGGAAAATCTTTGCCTGCGCACGATTTAAAAATTATACTTCGATGGACTGCTTCTAAACTGGAAGGAGAAACTCAGTCCACAATCTTTACAGCGGATCTGTGGGATAGAGTAGGAGGGGAACTTTGGAATGCTGTGGCTGACAGTGATAAAGCTGCTGCAGAGATGATTCCCTCCTGGAAAGTAATCTTTGAAGCTTTAAAAGCTCAAGAAAAATCTCTTGCTAAAGATAAAGAGGATGCCCCTTGCCCCCCCTCCACAGAAGCAGAGCCTCAGAACTCCTTACAATTTTAAGAGACTGTGCCTCCTTCACTAAAGGCTCCAGCCCCCCTTGCAACAAAAAGGGAGAAGGGCTCCTCACACTCTATAAAAGCATTCACCGCTGGCTACGGTAGAGCTGACAGCAGCGAGGATGAAGGAGAGGATTCTTTTGACCCCGGACCTATCAATCCTGAAAAAGAGCCAGATTTATTTCTCCCCAACCCTCATAATACCTGGGTCCACTTGAAACAACAAGCATTAAAAGAAGGGGATCTAGACTTTGCAGACAAAATTGTGGCACCAGTCTTATATATGGGACCAAGAAAGCAAAATGCCCATTGGGAACAGCTATCTTTCTCAGAGATTAAAGAGCTTTGGCGGGTGGCCAGAAAGCACGGTATCAGTTCCCCGTACTTTGTGACCCTGCTAGATTCTGTGCTTGCAGCTCATATCATGACACCATATGATTTAAAAACACTGGCACAGCTGCTGCTATCTCCCCCTCAAAACTCTTTATGGGAAAAGGAGTGGGAAAAAAGTCTACAGGATCTGCTTCTATTTTATGTGGGTCATGCTAATCAGACCCTGGTGGGCCTCATGATTAGACAGCTTATGGGAACGGGACCATATACCAATCCCACTGTCCAAACCTGAGGCATTCCACAGGAAGCCCTTGAGGGAATCCAAAACACGGCTTGCCAAGCTTTCCTGAAGGTCCCTGATGCAAAAACACCTCAGAAATCATTCATGATTATTATCCAGGGGCCCCAAGAACCTTATATGCAGTTTATCAACTGCCTTAAGTAGGCGTTCGAACACCAAATTGATAATGCAGAAGCTCGTGAAATTTTGCTTTTGAAGCTTGCTGTTGACAATGCCAACGCAGACTGTAAAAAACTCCGTAAGTCCCTGCCTAACCAAAATCCAACTCTAGTTGAAATGATTGAAACGTGCAACCATGTTGGCACCCTAGAGCATCAATATACAGCCATGGCTGCAGCCTTTGCAGCCGTGAGAGGGCCCCCTGCAACTTCAGGAGTCTGTTTCGGCTGCGGCAAACCCGGTCACTTTCTGCTCTGAAAAGACATAAACCCAAACCCACTCCTGTGTGCTCATACCAGATACCAGAGTCGACGTTACTGCCATTTCTCAAGATAAGTTGTCGGGATCCCTTCCCCCCTGCCATGTAGCCCTGGGAGAGGGGCCCTGGCAGGGAGACATGGGGTTTCCCTAGCCCCTGGTCAGCCTCATTTCCCATTGGTTGTTTTGTGTTCCCCTGTGCAGGCAAGGACCCTCGGGTCCCATGATTGCGGCAGTTCCTCGGCAGAGCTCCGGCCATGCAGCTGGAGAAATAAACATCTCTCTGAAACATCTATCAACAATTGGTCCATATATTTTTCTTTTCCACGGGCCTTCTTGTTTGATACATCGTGTTACAGAATCCCTATTACAGTTGGTGGTGAGGTCAGCGGCTCTGACCCAGGAAGAGGTGACCGGTCTGGGGAGATGGTCCCAAAAGGAATCGCCTTCCCAAGGCCCAGTGTCTTCCCTCAGCTGCTGGCAGGAGGGCCCTTGCAGAGACTGTCAGCTCTTTAGTGATTATCAGCTTGTGATTCCAGCTCAGCTCTGCAGGGCAGCCTCCAGGCCAAGCCAGACCAGAGAGAGAGACGAGAGGTTCGTGTGGCTGGTTCCGCACACGAAGGTAGCTTTATTGTTGGTCCCCTCCAGCGAAGGGGAAAGCCAGGGACGAGAACCCTCTCTCCGCCACAGGGGCCAGAGGGCTTGCTTTTATAGGGATACAGGGGATCGGTAAAGGACCAATGGGTTATAGAGGATCTGGGATGAGTAAAGACCAATGGGTCACGAAGGATCTGTGTCTCCTAAAGGATTGTGAGTCTGTCTTTTCTTGCCGTGACCAAAGAAGTGGTTGCCTTTCCAGGGAGTCCTGCTGGACGATTGCGAAATCTCTTATCTCAGCAGACATCCCTCCAGGGCAGGGGCTGGGCATACCCCACAAATCCCCACTGTAACAAATGGTGGGGAATTGCAAGCAGAACGATCCCCGATCCCTAAGGACAGAAAATTCGTGAGTAAAAACCACTCTAGATCTCTCTCTTCTCGCCTTGGTTTGGATATTCTCTCTGGACTATGGAAGAATTGTGGGAAATGTGGCTCTCTGAGTCACAGAAAGAAATGTATCTAGAAGTTAAAGGAATCCTTGAACAACAAAAATAGAAAGTATCTGTTCCAGGAGATCTAGAACATTTTTTGAACTGGCTTTTCAAAAATTTCTTCTATATTTCTCGAGACTTACTTTTTGATATTAATCCTCCTGGAACTAGTTATGGGAGTTTTTGGTCCGAGATCTTGTGTGAGATGAAGGATCAAACAGAACATGCATTAGTGATTGAACCTCTCCCTGGATCCCTTGTAATCAGTGAAGCTCTTCAGGAGCATTTGTATGGTCCCATTACCCCTAAAGCAGAGGATGGCCATAATCCCGTGGCCAAGACTGCGCGGCAGCCATCCCAGGAGCACGTGACTGCAGCCGTGCTGGGGAAGGTGCCTGTGCTGGATGCACCCGACCCCCTAGGGAGCGGGCCTTATCGCAGACCCCATCCCTGTCTCGGGGTCCCCGGCCACTCGACCGTGAGTGAGGGAGTGACACCGCAGGTGCCGCAGGTGCCGTGGGCCACATGCAGCAGAGAGGCGGCCCCCACGAGCAGCCAGGAACTGGGGGTCGGCGTGGAAGCCCGCTCTGAGCACATGGCTCAGAGACCCTTGTAAAGTGAGAAGCGGCAGTTTCCATAGCGACAAGAGAAGCGGCGCAGCACAGCGCTGAGCCGAAACAGGGCCACTCTCAAAGCAGTGTGGAGTTGGCGGAGCGGAACCGCTCGCAGGGTGCGAGGCCGGCAGCGATGGCAATGCGGGGCTGTGCAGAGCCCAGACACCCGCCGAAGCAGCACCACTCGGAGGGTGCGCAGCAGCCGCAGCATGGGGGCCTGGCTGAGACATTGGAGTCGGTGAGGTAGCAGCCACGTGGGACAAGCAGCCACGACAAACACGCAAGCACATGATAGGAGAAGTTATAGCAAAGAAATCACAGGAACTGTGAAATGGTACAATGTAAAAAACAACTATGGATTTATAACACGAGATGATACAGGGGAAGAGTTATTCATCCATAGAACTGCCATTAAAAGGAATAACCCTAAGAATTACCTGCAAAGTGTAGGAGATGGGGAAGTTGTACAATTTGATATAGTGTAAGGAAAGAAGGGTTTACAAGCAGCAAATGTTACTGGGCCTGGAGGTATTCCCGTCAAAGGCAGCCGTTATGCACAAAATTATAAACGATATCCATCCCAGCAACTTCCCTACCTGCAGCCTACTTTCCTCTTTTACCCTATACCTAATAGGAACCCTGTCTTAAGTTTACCCCATCCCCAGTTTATTCCTAATCTGTTTTTCACCCCATGGCTTCCCTATACAATTCCCTTTCCCTACAACTCCTCTCCGATGCCGAGGGGGGGATGAAAAGGGGGAAGGAAGAAATTAAATCCTCTCCTGCCTCAGTTTCCCCACAAAGCATGCCCGGAGAGTCCTGTCTCCCTTCTGTCAGCCTTAAGATGTTCCAGAGAATCTGTTTGGACATTTAAAGACTCAGGAGGGTGGCTTGTATTGTTTTAAAACTGTTCTTGTTATGTTTATCCAGTTGTTTTCGATGTTAAGTTTTAAATCTCTTTTTGTTAAACGGGTGAAATGTCGGGATCCCTTCCCCTCTGCCATGTAGTCCTGGGAGAGGGGCCCTGAGGGGAGACACGGGGTTTCCCTAGCCCCTGGTCAGCCTCATTCCCCATTGTTTGTTTTGTGTTCCCCTGCGCGGGCAAGGATCCTCGGGTCCCGTGGTTGTGGCAGTTCCTCGGCAGAGCTCCGGCCATGCAGCTGGAGAAATAAACATCTCTCTGAAACATCTATCAACGATCGGTCCATATATTTTTCTTTTCCACAGGCCTCCTTGTTTGATACATCATGTTACAGAATCCCTACTGTAACAGTAAGTGGCCCCCTAACTGGGCCCTCATAGAGGTGCCCATGGCCGTCACCAGGATAGGAGGAAGCAGTCGCAGTTATGAAAGTTGCCATCTGATTCAGGTGACAGGACCAGAAAACCACACAGCCTCTGTAAGTCCATTTGGTTTACCTGTGCCCATAATGTTATAGGGACAAGATGTACTCTCTCAATGGGGTTTCAGAATTCAGTCAGATTTTTAATAGGGACCTTTGAGGCACACAACACCCTGAAATTAATCTGGAAAACTGAAACTCCTATCTGGGTGGATCAATGGTCCCTGCCATTACCTAAACTGCATGCACTCGCTGAATTGGTTCAAGAACAGCTTCAAAAGGGGCACACTGTCCTCTCCAACAGTCCTTAGAATTCGCCTGTGTTTGTCATTAAAAAACAAACTGGCAAGTGGCGCTTGCTCCATGATCTCTGTAAAATTAATGCTGTTATGGAAGACATAGGAGTCCTCCAGCCTGGCCTCCCATCTCCTACCATGATCCCTTGAGATTGGCATTTGACAGTCATTGATTTAAAAGATTGCTTTTTTGATATTCCCTTGCATCCTGAGGATGCACCAAAATTTGTCTTTTCTGTCCCAAGCACCAATATGCAGGCACCCTTGCAAAGATATCACTGGGTTGTCCTGCCCCAAGGCATTAAAAATAGCCCCACTATTTGCCAGTGGTTTGTTGCAAAAATCCTCAGCCCCATTCGTCTAGACATGCCTGACACTCATATCATTATATGGATGACATTCTCATTGCTGCAGAAAAACAAGAAGTCATGGAGAAAGCCTTAGCCCTTGTCAGCGATGCTGTAACCCAAGCAGGACTTTGTGTTGCTCCTGAAGAAATTCAGTGTCAACTTCCTTGGAAATTCCTAGGCTGGCAAATTAGGACCCAGAGTATTTCTCCTCAACCTTTACAAATTCAAACAAACACTTGTACTTTGCATGATTCTCAGAAACTTTTGGGGACAATTAATTTGGTTCGTCCCCTGTTAGGAATCTGAAATACAGACTTGAGCCCTTTGTTTGCTCTGTTAAAAGGAGAACCAGATTTATTATCTCCTCAGCAGCTTATACTGGAAGCTCGCCAAGCATTGCAAAAGGTAGCTGATGCTATTTCAAATCGGCAAGTGGCCCGATGGGCTCCTAAGTTGCCTTTTTCTTTAATAATTTTAAATCCGGCCAAGCAGCCCCATGCTTTAATTTTTCAGTGGGATCCTAATTTGCCAGACCCTCTATTAATTATTGAATGGATTTTTCTGCCACACCACGTCCAAAACTGTCAGTACCCAACATGAAATGTTTGCTTTGCTTATTGTAAAAGCTAGACAGAGACTTGTTACACTTGCAGGTGCTGTTTTCTGTTTGATTTGCTTGCCTATTACTGCTGTTTATTTACAGTGGCTTTTTCAACAGTCTGAAGTGTTTCAGATGGCTCTCACCGATTTCTCTGGACAACTTTCTACACACCCCCCAAAACACAAGCTCATGGCAGCAGGTTTTAATCTTTTAACACGACCCAAGAGAAGCGAAGTCCCGTTGCAAGCATTAACTGTTTTTACAGATGGATCTGGTCGCACCCGCAAATCTGTGATACTGTGGTGGGACTCAAATCTCAACCGATGGGACTCAGATGTGACCAGTGTTTCAGGATCCCCTCAAATTGCTGAATTAGCAGCTGTTGTATGAGCCTTTGAGCACTGGCCTATTCCTTTTAACCTAATGTTAGGTTAGGTTAAAAGGGCAGCAATATGGGATACACATCATAAAGTCACCCCAAGACACCTAATAACTGATTCTGCTTATGTTGCAGGACTTGTGGAAAGAGCTGAAGCTGCTGTGTTGAAAGATGTGCCTAACACAGACTTGTTTTATTGGCTGCAACAACTTGTTTTTCTTTTAGATAATAGACAAGAGTCGTATTTTTAATGCATGTTAGATCTCACACTACCTTACCTGGTTTCATTGCAGAAGGAAATCACCAGGCAGATCTACTTACGCTACCTGTGCAAGTAGTACCTGATCACTTTTCCCATCAAAAATCAGAATGCTGCTGCACTTGCAAGAACTTTTGCTTTGCCTTCTCGCCAAGCTTCTAGCATTGTGGCTGTGTGCCCAGACTGTCAAAGATACTCCTTTCTCGCTGGAGTTGTTAACCCTAGAGGACTCCAGAGCCTCGAAATTTAGCAAACAGATGTTACTCACTTTCCTGAATTTGGCAGACTTAAGTATATACATTCCTCTATAGACACCCTTTCAGGTACCCTGTTAGAATTCTGTCATACAGGAGAATCAGCAAAAGATGTTTGCCATCACTTTACGAGTGTCTTTGCAGTCTTGGGAATTCCCTCACAGATCAAAACTGATAATGGCCAAGCATATATTTCCCAGAGAGTTGCAAATTTTCTTGCCCTCTGGGGAGTGTCACACAAGACAGGGATTCCTCATTCCTCCAGAGGCCAAGCTATTATTGAATGAGCTCACTGTTCACTAAAGCGTCTTTTAGTACAACAGAAAGGGGGAATGGGGAATGCTACCCCAGCTGAATGCTTACAGAAGGCATTGTATGTTTTTAATTTTTTTAATTGTTCCCTGATGGATCCCAACCCTCTGATTGTAAGGCACTTGGGCAATAACCGACAGTTAGAGGTTTAACAGAAGGCCCCAGTCCTTGTTAAGGACCCAGAAACAGGTAAGATCATGGGACCTTATCCCCTCATCACATGGGGGAGGAGTTTTGCCTGTGTTTCTACAGAGAATGGCCTGAGGTGGATCCCAGCTAAGAACGTGAGACCCTTCAGAGAATCCTTGAAAACTTCTCCTGAGGATCTTGAGGATCTTGACCACCCTGGCACACTATCAGTGAAGACCCCAGCCATTCCAGCCTCTGCCTCGGTTCCAGAGATCACAGAGGACACCTCCACCCAACCACCAGATCAACCAGCTTCTACTTGATTCCAGAGGAATTATTGACTTTACACCTCTTTTTGATTTCCGGGGACGACCCACTCCAACAGAAGTACCAACTATAATTGCAGATCAAGTCTCTCTCCATGAGCAGTACTGGAAACGGTTTAAGGAGAGACTTGGACTTGAGAATAACCCTATTCCTTGTTTTATTTGCAAAAATTATTCCCATCAGGTGTGGGTTTTGTGTCAGTGTCGAAAGTGTCAGAAGTGGTGGTATTGCATATCACATCGCCACCGTGGCAACTGTCCACAGTGTGATCCTTTGTGCTATTCTTATAGTAACTGTATCATTTTAAAATTTATGTGTGGACATGAATATGTCTTGCTTCCACAATGGTATTTTTGGAAGCCAGGTCTGCCTTTTCAGGCTGGTCCTTTTAGTAGGACTCTTTCTCGACGAAGGAGAGGTGGTCATAATGCCACCCCTTCCAGAATGCAATGTTTGGCTTATGCTAGCTGAAGCTTTAAATGAGTCTATGCTGTGCCTGTCCATGACCTCCCCTGGTGACCCTTTCCAAACCTCTTTGGTAGCTACGCCCTCAGTGAAAAGTGAATGAGATGCTTTATTCAATTTAACAGTTCGAAGAGAGTGTACTGCTATGAGTCGAATTGAGCCGACCTGGTGGTGCCAGGAAAGTTGGCATAAAAAGGCCAGTGAATCAGCCGGATGGTACTTTTCCAACTACAAAGGTTTAGGAGTAAATAAGGTTCTTAACTTTCCCCCTCTTCCTAGCAACCGCAAGAATTGGATATTTTTGGGTTCACGCAGTCTTTTGCGTGCTTTTATCTAAATTATACTAACAGTCCCAACAGAAAATTTGGCCTAGATGTTTCAGGAACAGGAGTTTGCACCAATGCTTCTGCCTGGTGTAACCATACTTTGCCCCAACCAATTACTCCTGGAAGCACTGCTATTGGATTGTTAGACAACATATTTTTGATATGTGGAAATAGAGCTTGGAAGGGAATACCAGGTAGGGCCATAGGAGGTCCTTGTACTTTTGAGCGACTAACCATGTTTCACTCTTTTCAAGGAAATTTGCCATCTTTGCACAAGCTGGTGGGAGCAAAACGCAGCACACACACATATAGCCAGGATTGTGATGATAATGTTGAATCTTGGAACCTAGGAGCCTGAGTGTTTGCCTCTATTATTCCATCTGTTGGAACGGCACATGTACTGAAAACCCTGAATAACATTGGCTGCTGGCTTGCAAAACAAACTAATGCAACTAGCTCTGCTTTAACAGGCTTGTTAACAGACGGTGATAGCGTGAGACATGCTACACTGCAGAATAGAGCTGCAATTGATTTTTTGCTTTTGGCACACGGGCACGGTTGTGACGATTTTGAAGGCTTATGCTGCATGAACCTGTCTGATCACTCCCTGTCTATTCATGCTAACATACAAGCCCTGTGAGATAGTGTCACCAAATTGAGAGTTGTAAGTGATAACGACTGGCTTGGAAACATACTTGGAGGATGGGGACTTACTGGCTGGCTTAAACATTTAGCTAAAGCAGGAATTTATATTCTAGCCATGCTGCTGTTTATGATGATTTGTCTGCCATGTGTTTTGCAATGTGTTCAGAGACTGATCGATAAGTCAACAAAGAAAATTTTACTCATAGATAAGAAAGGGGGAGATGTGGAGATACAGCTAGAAAGCAGAAGTTAGAGCACTGCTAAACTCATGTCAGAAGTAGACACGCTAACGCTGATAGGCCACAAACCATGGCAGGCAGTACGGCCTATAATGAAATAGCAGAAGGGAGCGGCATGCTTGGTATGTACCTGTGTTAGTTAGTGCTAGCTTCTAGTTCTGCAATGTTATTAAGAAACATAGATATGGTTGTTATAGTGATTGCTGCTTATATAAGAATTTATTTTTAGTTACTGCTGAAAAGGTATAAATACTCAGCTCTGTATCAGTAAAATTGGCTTATTGCATCCAAGCAATCTGCCCCGTCTCTTCCATCGCCGACTGTCTCACGACAAAACCAGAAAGCTGAAAAATGGTTAACAAACTCTAGGATGCTAAAATATGAAGCAATTCTGATAGATAGTGATGATTTGACATTAGAAGTGAGCAAGAGTCTGAATCCAGCTCAATTTTTATATGGAAAGCCAAAAGATAAACTGACACATAACTGCTTAGAAATGATCCAATACCAAACCAAAGTTCGAGAAGATCTAGAGGAACAAGCCCTTTCAGAAGGAGAAATAATATATGTAGATGGTTCTTCCAGATGTGTACAAGGAAAAAGAATGTCAAGGTATGCTTTAGTTGATGGGGGGACCATGCAAACCATTGAAAAAGGAAAATTACCCTCAAACTGGTCAGCTCAGACTTGTGAATTATATGCCCTAGAAAGGGCACTGGAATATTTACCACACAAGAAGGGAACTATATATACTGATTCAAGGTATGCTTTTGGAGTAGTACATACCTTTGGAAAAAAATGGGAAGAAAGGGGATTACTTAATTCAAAGGGATTGATACATGAAGGACTTATTTTAGAGGTTTTAGAGGCATTAAAATTACCTGAAGAGATAGCTGTAGTACATCTGTAGTACATATTAAAGGACACCAAAGGGGAATGACCTCAGAAATAAGAGGAAATAATTTGGCAGATCAAGAAGCTAAGGATGCTGCAGAAAACAGGACAAAAAGGGTTATGCTAATTTTGACCTCAAAGAACGAAAAATTGGAGACTCCAAAATTCAGTGAAACAGAGGAAAAAGAATTAAGTAAGATAGGGGGAAAGCCAGACGAATGTGGAAAATGGAAACTTCCTGATGGAAGAGAGTTATTAAATAAATCACTCACCAGAAAAATATTAGAAGACATGCATCAAAAAACTCATTGGGGTACCAAGGCTTTGTGTGAGCACTTTCTAAGGAATTATGGGTGCATTAGAATTTATGGGTTGGCTAAACAGGTAACTGAAAGATGTATGGTTTGCCAAAAGGTAAATAAAAAGGTGATGAGAAAATCAACTTCAGGAGGTCATGAGTTAGCTCTCCGACCATTTCAAAGTATCCAAGTGGACTTTAACGAACTCCCCCAAGTACAGAGGTGGAAATTCTTGTTAGTAATAACAGACCATCTTACCCATTGAGTGGAAGCTGTTCCCACTGTCAGAGCCACAGCCAATGTAGTATGTAAAACCCTCTTAGAACAAATTATTCCCAGGTATGGAATGATTAATAGGATAGACTCAGATAGAGGGACACACTTTATGTCAAAAGTTCTGCAGCAACTAACTCAAGCCTTGGGAATAAAGTGGGAATTACATACCCCATGGCATCCACAGAGTTAAGGATGGGTAGAGAGGATGAATCAAACTTTAAAGAGAACCTTAACTAAATTAATAATTGAAACTCAAATGTCGTGGTTAAGATGCCTACCTCTGGCTTTATTGAGGGTGTGGACACAACCCAGGTCAGACTGGGGAGTGTCACCTTACAAAATGATGTTTAGGTTGCCCTTTCTGACCATCCAACATGAAACTGTGACTTATGAAGTAGGGGAAATGAGTGTTAAAGGATATGTCAACACAATTGCAAGGACTCTTGAAGATTTGCGGTTGAAAAGGATAATCCCTCAAACCACACCTTTAGACTTTAAAATCCGTAATATCCATCCAGGAGAGTGGGTATTAGCAAAAACGTGGAAAGAGCAATCTTTAACTCCACAATGGGAAGGTCCTTTTCAGGTGCTACTGATGACTGAAGCAGCGATCTGGACCAAGGAGCGAGGGTGGATCCACGCCAGCAGAATCAAAGGACCCGTGGAAGGACCTAAGGAGTGCACTATAACATCTAAGCCTGGTGATACCAAGTTAACTCTTAAGCGGGAACTGGGGGGTAATGAACTGGGAAGACCCAAATGATCCAAGAGATACACCAAGAGTCACACCTGATTGGGAAATAAGGTCAAGCTTATATCAGTGGTTTCAAGTGTTGCCTGGACAAGTCCTGAGACACCTCCGATACCCTCCTTGGGGAGGAATACTTCCACTCCAAACAGGAGGATCAGGACTATTTCAGACTGAGAGTTCTGATATTCTGACCTTAGCCTGTAATTTATTTAAAAAGGAGGAGAGATTGCTACTTCCAACAGTGCCAAACCATATACCCTTTCTGATTCATCCCAATACTAGACATGCTAGCTGGGTAAAATGTAAATGTCTAGACTGTAAAAAATATTGGTATTGTAGTTCACAAAAACGACACTCTCATTGCATAAAGTGTCGAACGCCAAATCTATTCCCCATCCAGGTAGAGCAAAGAACAGCTGAAATAGTAACCTTGCTTTGTGGATGGGAATTACTAGTGCCTGTTGAATGGGAAATACCTGAGGAATGGTGGGAAGTTACAATTAAGAAGCGCCAAAAGCAATTTGCCTGGAAATTAGCAAAAAGGAAGTGACGAGGAAATAGAGGGCAAGACTGAATTGACCACTGCACTTGCCACCACGAAGATCATATACCCCTGCTGTGGGTAGCAACCCCATAGGCATGGGAGGTGGAGGTATAAGCCATATCGGACCTCTGTTATTCCTTTATCTGTCACACCTTTTTTTGTCTCTTCTCTCTGGGGATACCGACAAAGCCATGCCATAGGTGTTACCGAAAGCTGTATATGGAAAAACACCGAGGCTCCCTTTTCACTGCACATACCCATGTCAATAGTCACTGTTATAACCCATCCAAAGTAGAAAACTGTATACAAAATGGGAAAAAATACTGGATTGCAGAAAACCTAGGAACAAGTGGTAGCAGGTTGGGAAGTAAATGTCCAAAAGGAGAAAGATGGATTTGTTTCACATATATTGTTGGGAATAAAGTCTCAGGCTTAGTAAAAGGACAACTGGTAAATAAGAAAGCAAAGCCAGCACAGCAATCTAACTCTATATCGACCCCAATTCAAGACATGTATGTGAAACTCAAACAACAATTAGAAAATGAAAAAGATATCTCAAAATTTGGAAAAAAATCTGTGGAATTAGGGGAAAAGAGAGGTAAGGAGCTTAATGTAACCAACTGTTGGGTCTGTGGAGGGCCTCTGATGACAGAGGAATGGCCATGGAAAGGCAGTAGCTTAAGCCCAATAGAACTCCTTAAGTGGAATCAGACAAGGATAAGGGGAGAAAACAGACCAGAAGGGTGGGTACTAAGTTCAACAGTGATAGGAGAGGAGTGTCCCTGGCGTACCGGGAACAATTTCCTTAACGAAGTAGGAAATACTCCCTGTAAGAAATATAAGGTCAGTAATAGAACTTTTACATGGTGGGTCCCTGAGAAACCAGCTCTGTATTGGACTCAAGAAAAAACAAAGGAAAAGAATTATAAGTACAATAATAAGGTCAAACTCTTTCAATGCAATGATACAAACAAAAATCCTTATTTTGGGACCCGAGACATTTCAAAATTTTGGGAAAATATAAATCAACAAAAATTTGATTACTGGAAGGCACCAGATGGCCTATTTTGGATATGTGGAGAAAGGACATATGCAAAGCTCCCCTCTCAGTGGAAAGGGAGTTGTACCCTGGGAATCATAGACCCAGCATTCTTTCTTTTACCAGAGCCAGACAAAGATCAACTAGGAATAGCAGTGTGTGAGTGTACCTCTTTGGCCAAATTTAGAAATATATCCTCTGAGTGAAGGCGGGTTACCACCCCTCTCCCACCAGGTTCGGGGGAAAATAAATTTTCCTCAAAGGAAAGTGAAAGAGATAAGAACTGTTTATTTAACAAACACATGGGAAAAGGAAAACAATGTTAAATAATTAAATTTCACTGTGGAGAAAAATCCTGGGAAAGTGTTAGAGTCCTCCCTTTGGTCTCCTCAGAGCTGAGGCTTGGCCCAGGGCCGGGCCCTCTGTGCTCGGTGGAAAGTCCTCCCGATGTGTACTAATATTGAAGCAGTGTCTTGGGGTGACCTTATGATGTGTATCCCATATCGCTGCCCTATGCCCAGAAATTAACTTTGTGCCTTTCTATGCCTCTAAACTGAGCCTGAGAGGGGGAAGGAAAAATTGAGCAAAACTTTTTCAAATCAGTTTTCAGCTTGTTCAAGGCCACACAGGGATAGCAACTTTGCCCAGCTGAGGCAGGGGAGGGAGGAAGCATCCGGCTTGCTGTTTCCCGAGGCAGTTTTTTGGCCAGTTGTTCAGCTTCTTTTTCTCCGGAGAGAATGGAGAGTTGAATTTTTTTCCCTTCCCTGGAATTTCAGATTTTCTCCCTTTTCCACTGGACTGCTCAATATTAGAACACATTGGGAGGACTTTCCACTGAGCGCAGAGGGCCTGGCCCTGGGCCAAGCCCCAGCTCAGATGAGACCAAAGGGAGGACTCTAACACTTTCCCAGGTTTTTTCTCCACAGCGAGAGTTTTAATTATTTAGCCTTATTTTCCTTTTCCCATGTGTTTGTTAAATAAATAGTTTTTATCTCCTTCACTTTCCTTTGAGGAAAATTTATTTTCCCTGAACCTGGTGGGGGAGGGGTGGTGACCTGCCTTCTCTCAGAGGATATATTTCTAAATTTGGCCAAACCGGTACAAATTTAGTGGTGCCCAACTGCGTGGCTCGAAGGAAAATGAAAAAACCTGTGCTAATTACATTTTGGTTTGAATTTACCTATTCTGTGTTGGGGTAAAGTTGCTATCTCTGTGTGACCTTGAACAGGCTGCAAACTGCTTTGAAAATGTTTTGCTCAGTTTTTCCTTCCCCCTCTCAGGCTCAGTTTAAAGGCATAGAAAGGCACAAAGTTAATTTCTGGGCATAGGGCAGCGATATGGGATACATATCATAAAGTCACCCCAAGACAATGAGGATCTAAAAAGAAATAAAAGAGAATTGATTAGAGGATCTCAAAAATGGAGAGACGAGGAATAGCCCACTGAGCCCATAATTGAAACATATGGGCCAGCCACCTGGGCACAAGATGGGAGTTGGGGATATCGAACCCCAATTTACATGCTGAATCGGATTATAAGACTCCAAGCAGTTGTAGAAATAATAACGAACCAAACTGGTCAGGCATTGGAATTACTAGCTAGCCAACAAAGCTAAACAAGGGCTGCGGTGTATCAGAATAGGTTGGCTTTAGACTATCTATTGGCTGAAGAAGGAGGTGTTTGTGGAAAATTTAATACATCAGACTGTTGTTTGAAGATAAATGACCATGGGGATGCCATCCTAGATATAGCCAAAAATATCAGAAAAATAGCCCATGTACTGGTCCAAAAGTGAGAATCTGCACTAAAACTTTGTTGATGGGATAATGTATTGGGAATAGAATAGTGGAAGAAGCTAGGCACATAATGCAACCACAGGCTTGATATTTCTCCCTTGCCTGATCCCCTGCTTTATTCGATTAATGTCTATTGTGGTCCAAGGCATGCAAATAGTATCAATGCCTGTGGAACCAAAATTGGCTACATCTGGAACGGCACAAAAGATCATGGTGTTGAAGAAGCAAAATGATATCAAAGACCCCTTTGAAGGAGTAAGGTTGATTTATAAAAAAATGAGCAAATAATAAATGCTAGAAAACAAGGGATACTGCTCAAGCCAAATGATCTGTAAAAAAAGGAAAAGAGAGGCATTGTTATGAATGTATTGTGATGTTGGCTTTTTGCATGTTATATAATCGTTATGAATGTATTGTGATGTTGGCTTTTTGCATGTTCCTTAATGTTAGAAAAACTTTACCTAGGTTCTGTATTGTAATGCATGATATAGAATGCCTATTGTTTATGTAGTCAGTTTAGAAAAGATAGGCAGAGAAAGTCTTCACATTCCTGGAGGATCTTATCAGAGAAGAAGAAAAACCAGAAACCAGAGAGAGAAGAATTTATGGAGGGAGCAGAGACATAGTAGAGCCAAAGAGGAAGGTAAGGCTGATGGGATGATACATAGAAACTCCAAAGAATTTATGAATCATGCATGATTGTGATGAATATGCAGTGAGATATGTACTTTTAAAGACGATCTTTTGGATGTAAAGGTGTGCCTTTGGCTCTGTGTGAGAAATGAGACAACTCTTAAAAAGATTAATTTATTGAAAACAGAAAAATGGAAAAATTACAGAAATCAGAAAAATATAAAAATTTGGGATCCTATGGCTCAGTAGATGGTATGCCCTAGGAGTGCAGGGATTTGAGATCTTCTGGCTGAGACAGCACTAGACTTCAGGTAGAGAAAAAGAACTTGCAGTGCTGGGCTGACTTTAAAAAAATTACTAAAAGCCCCTTAAAAAGGGTAAGGCTTTGAATGCGCCAGCACTGATGTCTCCCACAGCTAGTCTGGAAAGAGAAAGAGGGGAAAAGAGACCCCGCCTCTCCGCTTTGTCCTTTTTATAGTTTTTGCTCCGCCCCCAGTCCGCCCACAGCCCGCCCCTTCGGTCCAAGGCGATTGGTGCTTTCCCTTTGATGGATCATCTCTGTCCACCAATGGCTCATCGTTGTCGGGCGGGGGGGGGGGGGGGGGGGGGGCGGGGGGGGGCGGGGGGCGGTATCAGTTTGAGATAAGGGAATACAATACTTTCATTAAAATTCAGGTATTCAGGTTGCCATGGAACTTGCCTGCAGAGTAATGGCTCTGTAGCTAAGAATAGATGCTGGCTATTAAGACTGGGTGGGGTTTTGGCCTTGGAATCAAAATGCAAGTGAAACACCTACAAAAAGTATTAAAATACATCCAACACACCTCAAAACACTTGTAAAAGTATACAGTAAACACAGGAAAGGTAACTCTTATGGTGTATAGGTGAAGTTTGAGAAGGGGCAAGTTTGTGATTTTTAACTGGGAAAATTTTAACTGGGAAGGCCGCAACTCTATTAATAAACTACTTTAAACAAATGAAAACACTGGTAATGGAACTGGATTTTTGTACCTGGGCTGATGGGTTAATTGTAACATACAATTAAAAAATAATTAACTCAAAATTAATTAAATAAAGCACTTAATATGCAAAGACCAAGCACAAATAGGGATTTCATGTATGACACTCTGCCAAAGCACCCGGCCATAATACCCTTTTTGCTGTTGTCTCCTAATTGTCCCTTTTATTAAACTTTTCTTAAAATCTTACTAAGAGTGAACCTCATTTTTCACATATTCCCAATACATTATCCCACCAGCTAAGTTTTAGGGTAGATTCCCACTTTTGGACCAGTACATGGGCTATTTTTCTGATATTTTTGGCTATATCTAGGATGGCATCCCCATGGTCATTTATCTTCAAACAACAGTCTGATGTATTAAATTTTCCACAAACACCTCCTTCTTCAGCCAATAGATAGTCTAAAGCCAACCTATTCTGATACACCGCAGCTCTTGTTTGGCTTTGTTGGCTAGCTAGTAATTCCAGTGCCTGACCAGTTTGGTTTGTTATTATTTCTACAACTGCTTGGAGTCTTATAATCTGATTCAGTATGTAAATTAGGGTTCGATATCCCCAACTCCCATCTTGTGCCCAGGTGGCTGGTCCATATGTTTCAATTATGCGCTCAGCGGGCCATTCCTCGTCTCCCCATTTTTTTGAGATCCTCTAATCAATTCTCTTTTATTTCTTTTTAGATCCTTATACACTGGTATTCCTAGTTGATCTCTGTCTGGCTCTGGTAAAAGAAAGAATGCTGGGTCTATGATTCCCAGGGTACAACTCCCTTTCCACTGAGAGGGGAGCTTTGCATATGTCCTTTCTCCACATATCCAAAATAGGCCATCTGGTGCCTTCCAGTAATCAAATTTTTGTTGATTTATATTTTCCCAAAATTTTGAAATGTCTCGGGTCCCAAAATAAGGATTTTTGTTTGTATCATTGCATTGAAAGAGTTTGACCTTATTATTGTACTTATAATTCTTTTCCTTTGTTTTTTCTTGAGTCCAATACAGAGCTGGTTTCTCAGGGACCCACCATGTAAAAGTTCTATTACTGACCTTATATTTCTTACAGGGAGTATTTCCTACTTCGTTAAGGAAATTGTTCCCGGTACGCCAGGGACACTCCTCTCCTATCACTGTTGAACTTAGTACCCACCCTTCTGGTCTGTTTTCTCCCCTTATCCTTGTCTGATTCCACTTAAGGAGTTCTATTGGGCTTAAGCTACTGCCTTTCCATGGCCATTCCTCTGTCATCAGAGGCCCTCCACAGACCCAACAGTTGGTTACATTAAGCTCCTTACCTCTCTTTTCCCCTAATTCCACAGATTTTTTTCCAAATTTTGAGATATCTTTTTCATTTTCTAATTGTTGTTTGAGTTTCACATACATGTCTTGAATTGGGGTCGATATAGAGTTAGATTGCTGTGCTGGCTTTGCTTTCTTATTTACCAGTTGTCCTTTTACTAAGCCTGAGACTTTATTCCCAACAATATATGTGAAACAAATCCATCTTTCTCCTTTTGGACATTTACTTCCCAACCTGCTACCACTTGTTCCTAGGTTTTCTGCAATCCAGTATTTTTTCCCATTTTGTATACAGTTTTCTACTTTGGATGGGTTATAACAGTGACTATTGACATGGGTATGTGCAGTGAAAAGGGAGCCTCGGTGTTTTTCCATATACAGCTTTCGGTAACAC
The DNA here is from genome assembly GCF_965178545.1 of Coloeus monedula. Classification (NCBI taxonomy): domain Eukaryota; kingdom Metazoa; phylum Chordata; class Aves; order Passeriformes; family Corvidae; genus Coloeus; species Coloeus monedula. The sequence continues at coordinate 6,651,980 of NC_138821.1, read as the reverse complement.
CTATGGCATGGCTTTGTCGGTATCCCCAGAGAGAAGAGACAAAAAAAGGTGTGACAGATAAAGGAATAACAGAGGTCCGATATGGCTTATACCTCCACCTCCCATGCCTATGGGGTTGCTACCCACAGCAGGGGTATATGATCTTCGTGGTGGCAAGTGCAGTGGTCAATTCAGTCTTGCCCTCTATTTCCTCGTCACTTCCTTTTTGCTAATTTCCAGGCAAATTGCTTTTGGCGCTTCTTAATTGTAACTTCCCACCATTCCTCAGGTATTTCCCATTCAACAGGCACTAGTAATTCCCATCCACAAAGCAAGGTTACTATTTCAGCTGTTCTTTGCTCTACCTGGATGGGGAATAGATTTGGCGTTCGACACTTTATGCAATGAGAGTGTCGTTTTTGTGAACTACAATACCAATATTTTTTACAGTCTAGACATTTACATTTTACCCAGCTAGCATGTCTAGTATTGGGATGAATCAGAAAGGGTATATGGTTTGGCACTGTTGGAAGTAGCAATCTCTCCTCCTTTTTAAATAAATTACAGGCTAAGGTCAGAATATCAGAACTCTCAGTCTGAAATAGTCCTGATCCTCCTGTTTGGAGTGGAAGTATTCCTCCCCAAGGAGGGTATCGGAGGTGTCTCAGGACTTGTCCAGGCAACACTTGAAACCACTGATATAAGCTTGACCTTATTTCCCAATCAGGTGTGACTCTTGGTGTATCTCTTGGATCATTTGGGTCTTCCCAGTTCATTACCCCCCAGTTCCCGCTTAAGAGTTAACTTGGTATCACCAGGCTTAGATGTTATAGTGCACTCCTTAGGTCCTTCCACGGGTCCTTTGATTCTGCTGGCGTGGATCCACCCTCGCTCCTTGGTCCAGATCGCTGCTTCAGTCATCAGTAGCACCTGAAAAGGACCTTCCCCTTGTGGAGTTCAGATTCCTTTGAAAGTTACTTTCTCTCATAGTGTTTACCATAATTTTTTGCTTCTACTTTGGCTTTTTCTTCATCTCTCCTGACATAAACTTTTTGAGCCTCTTTTAATAAATCACTTAATGATCTTTCACGCCAGTCTTCCAATTTTTCTAATTTCTTCCTAATATCTGGCCAAGCATGTGTGCCAAAATTGACTCTTAGTAAATCTTGCCCAGGTACTGTCTCGGGATCTATTCCAGAAAATTGTTTCATATTTCTCCTAAGTCTCTCTCTAACCATTCAGTTGGAGACTTCCTTTCCCTGTTGCCCTTCAAAAGCCCTTTTAAAATTCTGCTCTCGAGGTGCTGCCTCTTTTATTCCTTTGATTACTAAATTACAGTAATCATTCATATTCCTTCGCCCAACCTCTTCATTGTGATTCCAGGCAGGAGGTGTCAATGGCATCTTCTGGTCTTCTAGTAGTCCCTGTTGGTTTTCTCTTTCCCAAATTTTCATACCTGCAACTCTAATCATTTCTCGTTCCTCTTGAGAAAATAATATTTTCATTATTGCTTGCATCTCTTCCCAAGTGAAAATGTTTGGGCCTAAAAAGTGATCTAATTATTCAGCTGTACCCATAGGATCGCTAATAATCCTTTGATCTCCTTTTTAAAATTTCTAACCTCTGAAGAAGTGAGGGGGATGTTTACAAATCCTGTTCCCCCAGCTCCCATTGGAACTTCCCTTAAAGGGAACAAACGGACCTCCCCATCCCAATTCTTGTGTCCTTTTTCTCTTATGATACTTCTTTCCTGTCTTGGGGGGGGGTGTCGGGAGAGGGCTGTTCTGTAACTGAGCTCCCCATATTTTGGTGTTTTGCTTCTCCTTTAAGAGGAACAGCAGAAGCGGTGGTTGTCAGAGGAACGGTGCAGGCGAGGGAGGGGGGGTAGGAGGTGGGAGTCCTCTCTGAAGCTGATTCCTCCAGGATTGGGGAGGGCATAGGCGGGGACTGCCACCGGAACCACCAAGGGGACAGGATTTTCCGGCGGATACCAGAGTTTGGCGTGGACTCTGCACATGGTCCACAGCAGTCACGGCGGCAGGACTCTGTGCTGCCGATGGACCCAGCGCGGCCCACGGGGCCGAAGCCAGGTTCAATGGAGCCGTGGCAGACAACGCAGCAGGGGCACGGGCTGGTGGAACGGCCGCGGACATCGGAACCGGGGCCGGAGCCAGGACTGGGGCCTCCACCGGGGCCGGGGCAGGGGCGGGGTGGGCCCCAAAAGCGGCGGGCTGGGCTGCCGCGGAGCAGATACCCGGGCTAGGGACGGGCGGGTCACCGTAAGGGGGGGGTGGGCTGCCGCGGAACAGATACCCAGACTAGGGACGGGCAGGACACCGTAAGGGGGGGGCTGGGCTGCCGCCGGACCCACAGGGGCTGGAGGGGGAGGCGGGAATGCCGGGGCTACCGGCGGAGCCGTGGCAGGCAACGCAGTGGGGGCAGGGGCTGATGGAACGGCCACGGACATCAGAACTGGGGTCGGAGCCGGGGTAGAGGCGGGGGAAACCCCAAAGGCGGTGGGCTGGGTTTCCACAGGGGCTGGACGGGGAGGCGGGAACACCGGGGCTACCGGCAGAGCCGCCGCCGCTGGGACAAGTGGTGGAGCCGCGGATGGTGCGATGAGGGGCAGGACCTCGGGCCCCAAGACCGGCGGTGCAGCTGCGAGTGGCGCAACAGGAGCCTGGGCTTGGGGGGGGGGGGAGGGCAGGCGGGAATGGAGGGGGCAATGCTTCCAGGGGGTCCCAGCCCTTCTCTTTCTTGTTTTCCCTTTTCTCCTTTTCTGGGGTCTCTGACAACTTAAAAATTCTTATCCCCTTAGACTCTGTGTTTCCCACCCAGCATGAGGCATACTTGCCACCTTCTGTGTTAAAGGGTTCTTTTGAATTTACAAATACTTGTAAAGCCTGACATATCCAAACTTCAAAAGAGCCATACCTGGGCCAGAAAACATGGTCAGATCTTATTTCCTTCTCGGCCCAATCAAACATACAAAACTGTATCATTTTGACTTTGCTCTTTTTCTTTGTACTTGGGTTAGTATTCCAGTTAGCTAACATAACTCCCAGAGGGCTTTCCTGGGGTATCTCCACTGGCATGCCTCTATTCCCTTTTTTATTTCATGACTCTTGCTTACTAGTTTTATGTCCCATTTTCTCAGAATCTTATCTATCCTTCCCAGGCTTTTGTTTCCCACTTTTGTAATAAAACCCAACAAAACAAACAACTATTTGAATTCCACCACCTCTTTCCCTTTCTTCTCCTAGAATACAAAAGTTCCCTCCTCTTAATAAAATATGCCACCCTCCAGAAAATAAAGTTATATTTCAGGGTTTAACATTTCTATCACATATATTTTCATTCATTCTCATTCCTTTTTATTGTTCCAATTTCTCTTTCTCAAGCACTGTCACAACCACACAAGATTAAGGAACCTTTTAATTTCAAATTATTGGCCAGTATTCACCCCTGGGCCCAATGTTCCAGGTTTCTTGGATTAATCCTCAATTTATCAGAAATAAGCCTAAATTACTTAGATCCAACCCTCAATTTGAGAGTCTCAAAACCCAAATTTCTTGGAGTAATCCTCAATTTAGCAGAATCAAGCCCACATTTCTTGGAATTTAATCCTCAATTTGGCAGTCTCAAAACCTAAAGTTCTTGGATTAATCCTCAGTGTGGCAGAATTAAGCTCAAATCTCTTGGAATCAGCCCTCAATTCAGCAGTCTTAAAACCTAAATCTCTTGGATCAATCCTCAATTTAGCAGAATTAAGCCCCGATTTCTTGGAATTTTAATCCTCAATCCAGCAGTCTCAAAACCCAAATATCTTGGAATAATCCTCAACCTGGCAAATCTTTAGGGGTTCTTTTACTTTTTGTCTCGTTTCCTCGTGGTTTGTACTAGGAAACTCTTGACTCCCCTCCTTCAAGGAGTCCAATCCCTCCCCTGAAACCCAGTCCCAGTTAGACCGGGGGTTCTCTCACTCCTTTTAGCTTTCGCTTCGCCTCTTTACTGACTGCTTCCCTCACGGGAGAGCAGAACTGCAGCCTCAGAGGCTCCACACTCGCTTTGCAGGTCTGGGGTAACCAGCCCGCGTCTCATACACACACTTTCATCCCCCGTATCCCCCCCAAAAAAGAGGAAAGAAAAAATACTCACCTTTCTCTGAGTCTTAGTGCACAAGATTTTACGTGTTTAATTACCGTGGTATCTAAGGGAGCCTTTTCTTTCCTTTCTTTTTGCTTTGTCTCCTCTCTTGTCCTCCGGGTGTTTGACCTGCAAACCTCCCTGACCACGCTGGGAAACACAAAGTGAGGGCGCCAAAAAGCAGGCGGGGGCGCCCCCCACTCTGGGTTCCCCGGGAGATCTCAGAGGTGAGGCCTTTTCCCCGTACGGGCCACCAAATTGTGAAAAATGAGGTTCACTCTTAGTAAAATTTTAAGAAAAGTTTAATAAAAGGGACAATTAGGAGACAACAGCAAAAAGGGTGTTATGGCCAGGTGCTTTGGCAGAGCCAAAGGCGCACCTCTACATCCAAAAGATCGTCTTTAAAGGTACATATCTCACTGCATATTCATCACAATCATGCATGATTCATAAATTCTTTGGAGTTTCTGTGTATCATCCCATCAGCCTTATCTTCCTCTTTGGCTCCACTATGTCTCTGCTCCCTCCATAAATTCTTCTCTCTCTGGTTTCTGGTTTTCTTCTTCTCTGATAAGATCCTCCAGGAATGTGAAGACTTTCTCTGCCTATCTTTTATAAACTGACTACATAAACAATAGGCATTCTATATCATGCATTACAATACAGAACCTAGGTAAAGTTTTTCTAACATTAAGGAACATGCAAAAAGCCAACATCACAATACATTCATAACAATTATATAACATGTGAAAAGCCAACATCACAATACATTCATAACAGAATAGAATGGTGGAAGAAGCTAGGCTTCTTCGCTTTATGTGCCACCGCAGGCTTGATATTTCTCCCTTGCCTGATCCCCTGCTTTATTCGATTAATATCTACCATAGTCCAAGGCATGAAAACAGTACCAATGCCTGTGGAACCAAAATTAGCTACATCTGGAATGGCACAAAAGATCATGGTGTTGAAGAAGCAAAATGATATCAAAGACCCCTTTGAAGAAACAAGATTGATTTGTGAAAAAAATGAGCAAATAATAAAGGCTAGAAAACAAGGGATACTGCTCAAGCCAAATGATCTGTAAAAAAAGGAAAAGTGAGATATTGTTATGAATGTATTGTGATGTTGGCTTTTTGCCTGTTACATAATGTTAAAAAAACTTTACCTAGGTTCTGTAATGTAATACATGATATAGAATGTCTATTGTTTATGTAGTCAGTTTAGAAAAGATAGGCAGAGAAAGTCTTCACGTTCCTGGAGGATCTTATCAGAGAAGAAGAAAACCAGAAACCAGAGAGAGAAGAATTTATGGAGGGAGCAGAGACATAGTAGAGCCAAAGAGGAAGATAAGGCTGATGGGATGATACACAGAAACTCCAAAGAATTTATGAATCATGCATGATTGTGATGAATATACAATGAGATATGTACTTTTAAAGACGATCTTTTGGATGTAGAGGTGCGCCTTTGGCTCTGCCAAAGCACCTGGCCATAACACCCTTTTTGCTGTTGTCTCCTAATTGTCCCTTTTATTAAACTTTTTTTAAATTTTACTAAGAGTGAACCTCATTTTTCACAATGTGGTACTTAATCAGCCATGCTGAGAGAAATTATTTTTATTTCATTTCACATTCTATTGCTTTTTACCCTATTTTAAAGTTCTTTCCCATAACCTTTGAGTGGCAAAATGGCCACACACAAGAAAATTAGAGCTCCCATTTCTCTAGTGAATTCTTCAGAAATGTACTAATGCATACATTTACCAGAAGTTTTGAACAGACACCGTGTTTTGTATTAAAATGTGAAAAAGTAGCTTGCAGTGCTAGAAAAATACTATTAAAGTGTTACGAAAGTTACTCAGCACCACGTGCAAAACATTTTCTTTTCATCACAGGTGCAAAACTGTTGTAACCGCTGGACTTTGCCTAGCAGGCTGCTGCTCCCTGAAAGCTCAGCAAGGGTTTCCTAGGGCCATGCGATTAGTCGCATCCCGGAGTCCATTTCGGACAGCCCTGCGATCTGGCTCGGGCAGCTAGCACCGTTACAATGCAGTGGATGGTAAAGAAGGTAGAGAAGGGTCTCTCATGAGGGTTTGAGATGGCTTTAATTATATCTTGTCCCCGCGATGTTCAGAGGTAGAGAGAACAGCGTGGTCTGGGTGCAGGATTGTTTTGTCAGGGGCCCAAGGGCGGTCACTGGGCGGGGTTGAAACTGAGGGAATGGCCAGGGCTAGGGCAAGGAACAGAGGCAACATCACAGAATCAGGGGGTTAACAGGCTACCACATCTTGAATCAGGGGGATGGGAAGCAGGAGGATTAGTTTGTCAGGAACAATGCATCCAGCTTGGTCAGCATACCAGGGCAGGAAGAAAAGATAAGAGACCTCTGATAAAACCATGGGGAGTCTCAGACAGATATCCTGCGAACTAGCTCAAACCAGTCTCAAAGGCCAGGGGTACAAAAGAGCATGCGCAGGAGAGAAAGGTGAAAAGTTCAGGACGAGGAAGACCTCCTGACTTCATCAAAAAGACCCTCGGAGACCCCTACCTAAAACACCAAACAACACTGTGCAAGCGCAACGCGGATGTAAATGACTTTTGGGTTCATTATAATACGAAGCGAGGCTGGGCGGGGCTAGGTGATGAATATGTATAGGAGTGTTGCGAAACTTAATGAATATGGAACTTGTAACCCGATAAATACCGAGCTGAATGCAGCTGTCGGCACGCATGATTTTGGAGGAGCGATCCCCCGTGTGTCCCAGCGCTGGAATAAAACATACCTACTTTACTACTTATTTAGTAGTGGAGTTCTTTCCGCTTTTCATTTTGGTGAGCAGCCAGGAGAACCTCTGTCCGGCTGCAGGATCGGCTGAGGAGCGGACATCCTAGGCGCGCCCCTGGGCTTTCCTGGAGGATCTCCGCCCCTCGGCTCGCTCACTGCGGCGGACAGACAACGGCCTGCTGGAACTGCGGATAAACGGTATGTTTTGCATTTAGGTTGCCTGTAAGTCGTACGCATGGCCAGGGCTGATGGTAAGCCGCGAGGAGACGTCCCGCGCGCAAGAGCACAGTCCCTGTGAGGGTAAAGGTGGGGCTTGCAAGCCACCGGCTACCGGAGCCGGCAAGGGGGAATCGCTGACCGATAGAGCAGCCGCTAGCGATCCTGGGAGCGGATCGGATGATTCCAAGGGGGGGGTCCCACCGAAACTTGTTACCGTGTTGGGAAAATATAAGAGGGACCCTGAAACCATTACAAGCGAGTGTTGCCAACATTTCTGCTACTAGTAGCTGGTTTGAATGTTGTTGTGTTGCTTACATGTCTATGTGGACATTGGTTGTTGTTGGACTGCTTTGATGTGTGCAGATGTGTATTAGGTCGCCTATTCATTTGTAAAACGGGAGCGTGCGTGTTGCCGTGTGTTGTTTGAGAGTGTGATATTGAGACAATTGTTTGGGGGGGAGTGCTTGCTTGTTGAATTTGGAATCGTGGCTGGGAGAACCTCTGCAAAAAGATTAGTGGCTCTTGATTGGGAACAACCAGCAGCAGAGAATTTAGAGTTTGAAAGAGTACGTGGAATAACTTGTTTTTGTGGATGTATCAGAACCTTTTATTTTGAGCCTGAGATTTTAAAGATTGTGTGTGGGAAGTCGCATTTGGTACCTGAGATTTGGGAGGTTCGGGAAGAAATTGGGAAAGAACTGTGAGAGAGTGTGAAAAAAAAAAAAATTTGGGTGGAGTCGAGATAAAACTAGGGGACAGATAGAAACAACAGCAGCTAAGCGGGGAGGGAGGTCGTTACCCCCCAGTAGCTATATGATAAAAGCACAGCCCTGACTCTCTCCATTCATGTGTCCTATCTGCTTGAGTGACAGAAAGGACTCCCGGCTTTGTGTGTGGGTGTAAGAAAACTCCAGATCCACACCGGCTGTGGATTTTAGCTCAGTGCGAATTTTGTGGAAGTCGGAGATGTTATAATTCTATTTATTCGGCAGAGATCTGTGCCCAGAGTGTGGGGAAAGCAAGGAACATTTTGTGTTGAAACTTTTGTGTGGGAAGGAGCATCACATCCCCAAAATAGTGTAACAGATTGGGAGGAGATACTAAAGACTTTTGAAAAAAGATAAAAAAAAAAAAAAAAAAAAGGGATTTCAAGCAGCAGCAAAGCAGGCTTGGCAGAAGGCACAAGAGAATTTATAAAGAGTGACTTATACACTATACAGGTGACCCGAAGGGGGTGGCACAGTATTTGAGTAAACTCAAACTCTGAATAGGATGGGAACCAGACAAAGTAAGGAAATCCCCAGAGCAAGCCCGCTCGGCTGTATTTTGGCACATTGGAAGGAGATAGTAGGAGCTGGAGGCTGTCTTGGTTTTGAAAGACAGGTGTCTGCTAAGGAAGGCAGAAGCCCCCCCTTGAAGTGGCAGATATAACCCCTTTTCCCTCCAAGTTATTATATTTTGAAATCAAGGGCCTTTAGGCAAAGATGTGGGAAATAGGAATAACAGTTCTTTGCTATATATATATATATATATATATGTATATAACCAGTCAAACAAAACAACAACACCTATGGCAGTAACAGCACACACAAACCCAGTCCCAGCCTTCTTGGCTGTCAGGCCCTTTCCCCTCGGGTGCAGTTCCGCTCGCAGCCGGCAGGGGCGCTGGCGGCTCCCGGTGAGCAGGGCAGGTGCGACGGTTCCCCCGCGGCTGCAGGGGGCGCTCCGGAGCGAGCTCGGGAAACACGCGGCACCCGTGCCCTGGGATCCCGGGAGGGATGGAACAAAGGCTTCACAAACCCCTGGGCAGCCGATCCCGGACTCTCAGGAAACAGCAGGCTGGAACGGCAGGCGGGAGCAGCAGGCTAGAACGGCAGGGACGAGCACAAATCCCGGGTGGCAGATGAGATGTATTCAGATGGGAAAACCCCACGGAGGTCCAGGCAGGCAGGGCGAGCAGAGCTACAGCGTAGCGAAAACTCGAAGCAGCAGCAGCGGGGCAGGGCAGCCACAACCCGGCCTCCAGCAGGGCAGGGAAAGCGGCTTTTGGGGTCCCGGCGTTGTTTCCAGCAGGAAGAAAAAACGGCCAAAAAGAAAGAAGCAGCAGCTCCTTTCTCTGCAGCTTCTCTCTCCGGACGCTCAGAGCGAACTGACCCCACACCCAGGTGTAGACAAAGGAGTAGCCAGGCCCGCCCCACTCCCTTTTTTATCTTTCTTAAGTACAGCTATTTGTCCCCTAGCAACATGCATATGGGAGAAAATTCCTTTAACAGAAAAAAAACTAAGACTAAACTAAAACCCCAACAGAGGCACAGAAAATAAAAGAACCCTTATAAAATATTGTACCCAGTGGTGGCCACTGTATAAATTAGAAAATGAAGCCAAATGGCCATCTAATGGAACTTTAGATTATAATACCTTGCTTCAGTTAATGCTGTTTCTGAGGCGGGAAGGTAAATGGGAAGAAGTTTCCTACGCTGACGCATTTTTTTCTCTCCGAAAACACCCTGAATGGCAGAGAGATTGTGGAATCAAACCCCCCAGTGATCTTATGGTGTTAGCTCTGGAAAAGGAAAATAAAAAGGGCCGAAGAAGAATTAAGCGATGCTGCTCGTCATGCAGTATAGGTCAGAGATGTACAAGGTCAGACAAAGTCTACCAAGCAGCAGCTCAGGGACAAGATTATGATGAATTAACCAATTTGCTTAAGCCTCCCCTTAGGAGACAGGAAGAGGATGCAGACTCGGAAGGAACACCAACGCCAACCCCCTCTCCCCCGGGCAGTCCTGTCTCGTCCCGAAGCAGGAAACAGGTACTGATGGCACCTCTGAGAGAGGCAGTGGCACCTGATGGGGATACAATGTTGATTAGAGTACCTTTCTCTACTGCTGACCTAGATGCATGGTATAACGTTGCCAAAAATTACCGAAGTGATCCAGCAGGTACTGCTGAGCGCTTGCGACTTATAATTAAACAGCATAATCCAGATTGGGCTGATATACAATTACTATTGGGTGGACTAACAGAGACAGAAAGACAGCTAGTTTTGAAAACAGCTCGAGACTTGGCAGAGGACTATTACAAAACACAACAATTAGATGTAAAAGATTACTTCCCACTCCAGGAACCACACTGGAATCCGAATAGAACAGCTGAATTAAAGAAATTAAAAGGTTATCAAGAATGGATAGCAAAAGGGGTGGAAAGGGCTATTCCCAAGACCCTAAACTGGTCAGCTTTGTACGCAATAAGACAGGGTCCTTCCGAGTCACCATCCGAATTCCTGGATCGTCTGAGGGATGCAATGCGCCGTAACACATAGCTGGATCCTGAGACCGAGGTAGGGGTAAAACAGCTGGTATCTTTGTTTCTAGGACAATCCACAGGAGATATCAGACGTAAATTGCAGAAACTTCAGGGGCCAGAAGGGAGGAACCTGGAAACTCTATTAGATGCAGCTTGGAGGGTATTCAGTAATCGAGAAGAAGGTTACAAGCAAGGGATGAAGAAATTAGTAACAGTAGTAAAAGAAGGGAATAGAGAAAAACTTAGACAAGGACCTCCCAGACGAGGACCTCCCAGACAAGGCCCACCCTGGCTAGGTAGAGACCAATGCGCGATTTGTGGGAGGTTTGGTCATTGGAAAAACGAGTGCCCAGAAAGAAGACAAGAAGACCACCAGAACAAGGGAAACTGAGGAAGGGGGAGGGTGGTTGCACACGTGAAAGAAGATTGAAGAGGACCGGGGGATTCCACCCTAGCAGATCCACTGGTTATAATGAAGCTAGGGGACAAGGAAAAAGAAATAGAATTTTTAGTGGATACAGGGGCAACATATTCAGTTTTAAATAAAGCTTTAATGCCTGTGGGGGATGACTAAATTGTGGTACATGGAGCAACTGGCCAATCTGAAAAAGCTTATTTTTGTAAGCCATTGAAATATAAAATCGGGAAACAATGGGGTATTCACAAGTTTTTATATTTACCCAATTCTCCAAAAGCACTCTTGGGAAGAGATTTATTAGAACAATTACAAGCAACCATTATTTTTAGGAATGGGGAAGTTATTCTGGAGGTAAATGACCAACAGTATGTAGAAATACTGAGCCTAATATTAACAACCAAAGACCCTGTAGAGGAAATTAGGGAAGAGATAATGGGCCAAGTGTTCCCAGGAGTCTGGGCCACAGATGTACCTGGGAGAGCCAAAATAGCAACCCCAATACAGATCAAACTCAAAGAAGGGAGACAACCAGCTAGAATTAAACAGTATCCCCTTAAAAGGGAAGACAGGGAAGGAATTGGCCCAATAATTGAAAAATTCTTACAGTTGGGATTGCTAAAAGAATGCCAGTCTGATTTCAATACTCCTATCCTGCCTGTCCATAAACCTGATGGATCTTACCGGGTGGTACAGGATTTACGGGCTGTTAACAAGATAACTGAGGACCTCTATCCTGTGGTGGCAAACCCTTACACTCTGCTAACATGTTTAACACCAGAGCTAACTTGGTTTACCATTTTAGATCTAAAAGATGCCTTCTTTTGCCTCCCTCTCCATGAAGCCAGCCAGAACATTTTTGCATTCGAATGGGAAAGCCCTAAGAGTGGGCACAAAACCCAGCTCACGTGGACGGTGTTGCCTCAGGAATTTAAGAACAGTCCCACCCTGTTTGGAGAACAGCTCGCAAAAGACATAGAATCCTGGGAAGCCCCACCAGAAGAAGGGAAGCTATTGCAGTACATGGATGATCTCCTAATAGCTACCCGAACAGAGGAAGCTTGCACAGCCTGGACGGTAAGCCTTTTAAACTTCCTGGGACTCCAAGGGTACAGGGTATCCAAGAAAAAGGCTCAGGTGGTGAAACAAAAAGTGATCTATCTGGGCTATGAAGTCAGTGATGGGCAACGAACTTTGGGGCAAGATCGCAAAGAAGCGATATGCCAAACCCCGAAACCCCAGACAGTGAAAGAGTTACGGACTTTTCTGGCGATGACAGGGTGGTGCAGACTGTGGATTTACAATTACGGGCTGCTTGTAAAACCACTATATGAGCTCATTACAAAGGAAAGCAGAGATCTCCAGTGGACAAAGGAGGCCACGCGGGCCTTCAGCCAGCTGAAGAATGCCCTCATGTCAGCTCCAGCTCTAGGACTTCCAGACGTGAGTAAGCCATTCTTTCTATTTTCCCATGAGAAGCAAGGGATCGCCCTGGGAATACTAGCACAAGACCTGGGCCCATACCGATGGGCAGTTGCCTATTTCTCTAAGCAGCTAGATGCAGCAGCCAAAGGATGGCCTGGGTGCCTCAGAGCTGTTGCAGCAGTTGTGCTAAACATCCAGGAGGCACGCAAATTCACCTTGGGCCAGAGAATGACTGTGCTGGTGTCCCACACAGTGTCCGCGGTGCTGGAAGTGAAAGGTGGGCACTGGCTCTCCCCACAACGGTTCCTGAAATATCAAGCCATCATGGTAGAACAAGATGATGTAGAAATAGTGGTAACTAACATTGTCAACCCAGCTTCCTTTCTCAGTGGAAATCAAGGGGAACCGGTACGCCATGATTGCCTGGAGACTATCGAAGCTACCTACTCCAGCCGCCCGGACCTAAAGGATACCCCTTTAAGCAACACAGAGACCTGGTTTACTGACGGAAGCAGCTACGTCATCAGTGGAAAGCGGCATGCTGGGTATGCAGTTACCACCTGCCAGGAGGCGATAGAATCCGGACCTCTGCCAACAAACACCTCTGCACAAAAGGCTGAAATAATCGCCCTAACCTGTGCCTTAGAGATGGCAAAAGGAAAGAAAATAAACATCTATACAGACTCAAGGTATGCCTTTGGAGTTGTGCACGCACACGGGGCCATTTGGAAAGAAAGAGGACTGTTAAATTCGCATGGAAAGAACATCAAACATGCACAAGAAATAATGCGGCTGTTGGAAGCAGTCCAGCTACCTGAGAAGGTAGCAATCATGCACATAAGGGTGCATCAAAAGGTGAGCTCAGAATTGGAAGGAGGAAATGAACTGGCGGACAGAGAGGCAAAAGAAGCAGCAAAAGGTGAGGTAACAATAACTGGAGCCTTGATCCCGGATGGACAACTTTCCCTAGAGGGTAAGCCAACATATAATAAAAAAGACAAGAAATTGATTAAAGATGAAAGGGGAACATTTAACCAAGAGGGATGGGCTATCAATGCAGAAGGAAAATTAGTTATTCCCTCTCATTTGCTATGGGCCGTAGTTAGAGAGGAACACCAGAAAACACACTGGGGAACAAATGCCTTATATAACTACTTAATTGAGAAAATTATCACCAGAAACTTATATGAAACTGTTGTGCAAGTAACTCGACAGTGTAACCTTTGCCTCCAGACTAATCCCAAAAACACCCCCAAACCAAAAATGGGCCAGACTGGGAGAGGTCATGGGCCTGGACAGCAGTGGCAAATTGATTTCACAGAACTTCCAAGAAAAGGGGGGTACCGATATTTATTAGTGCTAACAGATACTTTTTCAGGATGGCCAGAAGCCTTTCCTACTAGGACTGCTAAGGCTCGAGAAGTAACCAAGGTGTTACTACAAGAAATAATACCGCGCTTTGGAGTTCCAGCCACGATATCCTCAGATAGGGGACCACATTTTATTTCAAGGGTGGTACAACAAACTAGCCGACATTTAGGCATAAACTGGGGACTACACACTCCATACCATCCCCAGTCGAGTGGCCAAGTAGAGAAAATGAACCATTTGATTAAACAGCAAATTGTGAGATTAGGGCAAGAATCTAACCTACCCTGGCCCCAATCTCTTCCACTTGCATTGTTACGAATTCGGACCAAGCCCAGAATTAAGGAAAAGTTAAGTCCCTTTGAAATACTCTATGGGAGACCATATGGGGTACAGAAAGGCATATCTACCCAAATAGGAGAAGAGACGCTAACCACCTACATGATTGCCTTAGATAAACAGCTTAGAGAAATTGGAAAACATGTGGCTGGAACTCGAAGTCGAGGCTTGGACGGTCCTGTACATGACGTTCAGCCTGGAGATTATGTATATGTTAAGTCTCTTACAGAAAAGACTCTGGAACCACAGTGGGAAGGACCATTCCAGGTGCTTCTCACCACTTACACCGCAATTAAGATCAGAGAACAGAGTGCCTGGATTCACCACACCCAAGTAAAGAAGGCTCCAGAGACCCCCTTGGAAAGTGACCCCTGGGGATGATGAACTGAAATTGAAGTTCACCCGAACAAAATGAAAATGTCAAGGCGGCATGCAAGTATAACCCAGAAAATTGTTTTTCTCACAGTTATAATTGTAACCTTCAGCTAGGAAGTTATTCATAGGAGAGAAGACATATGGTCCCAAGCCTTTATGCGGGTTACTGGACTCATGGGGAAATATTCTGATATAAAAAATTTAAACCTGTTGACTGTAGTCATGCACAGAAACCAAGTGTATACAAAGCAAAAATGGGAAAAACAAAGAACTTGGCAGCTCCAGGGGACTGTAGGAGAAAAAATCAAGATAGAATGCCGAATGATTAACGGGATTACTCATAGAAAAGCAATCCAAATCAGTGTCTCAACTACTCCTTACAGACAGACACCGTGAAATCTGTAGTTATTCAAGTGAAGTGGATTGCTGGTATAATTTTACATTAGTACAGACTGTGGAAGTGGTTTGTCTTTGGGGCCAAGACAGCAATAGACTCTCATTCAAATTCCAGATAAATGCCATGGCTAGGCCTACTACCTACTCTGACAATCAGATCCAAACCCAGGTCACATTACTTAAATCTGAGCCAAAGGTTTATGAGATTGGCCCTTATGTAGTGAAGAACACAGGCCAACAATTACTGCTGTTTAATCCAGAATGGTCTCTTAAGTGTGTAGAACTACTAATGCAAATTAACATTTCTGAAATCCAACCAGCCTGCTCCCCTTTAATTCAAACATCCCTTGAAGGGTGGACAGCCTGGCTGCAGAAGCAAACACCCCTCAAAGGCAGAATGCGGAGAGACCTGACTGGCATGCTGGGAACAGGACTGGGAGTTATAAATGGGATTGATTCAGAGATACTGATAAACAAATTGGCCACAGCGACCAGTGACCTGACCAAATTAAAACAGCCCCTACAATCCTCCCTATTAGCATTAGGAAACAGCCAGTGGCAAGTCTCAAAAATACTCCCAGACCTAGCAAAATTCAGCAACCTGGACTACGAACTGATATTAAACACACTTGGCACAGCTCAAGACAACGTCTCATTAGCCCTTAGCTGCATACAAGCTCAATTATGGATGCAGTCCACAGCTTCCTTAATCATAAGAGAAAGTAATGAAGGTGTATTTCCTATTGAAATCCGAGAGGCGGTTTGGAACAATGCTACTAAATTAGAAAGAAAGCTCCAATCCTGGTGGACCTTGGTAAATTTCACCTATGACCCAATGACTAACATAGCTACTGCCTTTGTGCTTACTATACGGAATGCCACAGTTTATGTAATTCATCCTCTTGTTGCATTGGGATTAAACCATAAAGGGACAGTTTTTTACCCCTCTGAACATAGAGTATGGGCTCGGATAGTAGGAGAAAAATGGCAAACGGTGAATTTAGAATCTTGCATCACACGGGAACAACAAGGATTTATCTGTGAAAGTAATACACTTGATGCCAGAGACATATGTCTTGATGCAGAACAAGGCATTTGTCACTTTGAGGTCCACCCAGACACTTCACCAAAAACTGTACTTGTATATATTGGTCAAGGCTGTGTGTGCTTAAGAGCTACCTGCACTTCTATGATGATAGATAACAACGTTATTAATGTAACTGCCAGGAATTACTCTAATTTTTGTATTTGTAATTTTGCCAAGATTGTAGGGTGTGACTTTTTGTATTTAGCACCAGTTGTATCTCATCAATTAATAAGGTCTAACTATACCATAAATTGCTACCCACACCTATTGGGATGGACCTAACATTAGTAAAGCAATTAGTGAAACATCAGGACCTAATGGAGATTTTGAGAGAAATCCAAAGAAACGGAGAAAAAACCTTAGTCACCGTCCATTATGACACACAAAAAATCAGCAGAATCTTGCAAAGAGTAAAACAAGACGCAAGCCATAACTGGTGGGACTCGCTTTTCGGGTGGTCACCTACCGCAACTGGTATCCTAAATACGTTATGTCACCCCATCATTGTCTTATTAACCTTGATTAGTACCTGCCTCGTGCTATCACGTTACTTATTTGGAGCTATAGAGTACTAAAAAGGTTATCAGTTCTAACTACCTTGTCAAATGCACACGGAAAAACATTAAGGGATGCCTACCAAAAAAATTCATTAGAAAAAGAATTCAAGTATTAGTAAAAGAATTTACTAACTCTTTAGAAAAGGGGGGACTCAATCAGGGGGATGGGAAGCAGGAGAATTAGTTTGTCAGGAACAATGCATCCAGCTTGGTCAGCATACCAGGGCAGGAAGAAAAGATAAGAGACCTCTGATAAAACCCGGGGGAGTCTTAGACAGACATCCTGCGAACTAGCTCAAACCAGTCTCAAAGGCCAGGGGTACAAAAGAGCATGCGCAGGAGAGAAAGGTGAAAAGTTCAGGACGAGGAAGACCTCCTGACTTCATCAAAAAGACTCTCGGAGACCCCTACCAAAAACACCAAACAACACTGTGCAAGCGCAACACGGATGCAAATGACTTTTGGGTTCATTATAATACGAAGCAAGGCTGGGCGGGGCTAGGTGATGAATATGTATAGTCGTGTTGCGAAACTTAATGAATATGGAACTTGTAACCCGATAAATACCGAGCTGAATGCAGCTATCGGCACGCATGATTTTGGAGGAGCGATCCCCCGTGCGTCCCAGCGCTGGAATAAAACATACCTACTTTACTACTTCTTTAGTAGTGGAGTTCTTTCCGCTCTTCAATCTCACCCTTTTAAAATAAAAATGAAAAGGGAAGGGCTTCATTTTTATACAGTATAAAAATGGAAAAATAATGCAAAATAATTGAATTATAAATGATGATGCAGCTGGTTGTTGTCTTTGGAGATCGGTGCTGGCTGAGTTTTCACCCAGCAGTGGCTTTCGTGGCTTCTTCTGCTGAGGCTGCTAGGATAGCATCTTTTGGTTACTGCTTTCTTCATTTCTCGTCAAGGTGGCGTGGCGAACGGGGAACGGGGGTGCTGCGCTGCTCTTTCTGTGTCTTCCGCAGCTGCCGATCGGGTCAGACCGGGTCACATGATCCCCGGGCCGAGTCCGCTCCGCGGGTCCGATCCGGGGCTGGGGCTCCCCCAGGCGCAGGCACCGCTCCCGCTGCCGACACTGCCCAGGGCCGGGCCGGCCCCGTGCAGTCCCGGGGCTGGGGAGCCTCGCCGCTTTTCGCCTTTTTTTTTTTTTTTTTTCTCAGTCGCTGCTGTCGCTCCACGGTCCGAGCTGGTTGGCAAGGAGGGATCGGGGCAGGACCGCGGCGTGCCGCGCTGCCCCGGCGGGGCAGGGGGCTGGGGGCTCATACGCCGGGCTGATTTACGCGCACTTCCGGGTTTGAGGAGCAAGGGAGCGGCGGGAGGGGAGGGAGGGGCTGCTTGGGGCAGGGACGGGACGGGACGGGACTCGCCGGTGAAGGGGGGGCGTGAGCATGGGTGGGACTTGCTGCCGGGAAGGGAGGGGGCAGCCCGCGCAGCCCCGCGGGGCCCGGAGGGGAGGGTGGGGGGCGCGCGGCTAGAATGAAACACGCGGCAACGGAGGGGAGGGACTGACGGAAGTACACGCGCCGCTGAACGGACAGGGACTCGGTACAAAGGCTTCGGGAGGGGGGAAGGGAGCCGACGCAGCACACCGACCGACGCAGGGGGCGGGGTTAGGGAGGAGCCAAAGGTTTTCGCGCGCGCGGGAAGATACAAGAAGAAGGCAACATGGGGGGGGCCGAACCACGCGGCCGCGGCCATCTTGGTTGCTACTTAGAGTCGGCACAGCGAGGGTTTTAGGGGCCGGGATAGGGGTTTAGAGGAGCTCCCGAGCCGGGGTGATCAGCCTTATCGCGGTAAGGGGACAGGGGAGACACAGAAGGGTTGGGACATTTTCCAATCTCTCCTGAGGGTCAGAGGGAGAAAATCGGAGGTTTCTGTTTCCAGATGACTGAGTGAAACAAAACAAAGGTTAGATCTCTCCCGCGCGAAGACCCCCCACACAGTGCTAAAATAAACTCCCAAAGCTGGGGGCACTAAACTTGTATCTTCTCTTGTTAGGGATGGGGGTTTTTTTCTTGCCTAGACTTCCATGAGGCGTGACCTCCTTCATCAAGACAAGAACCCACCCCCAACCCTCCACCCAAACCGAGGCAAAAGGATAAAACTAAAAAGAAAAACGACCCCCTGAACCATGCCATTCCCTGCTCCCTTCTGAGGCTTACCAGCAACAGAGTCTCCCACTCTTTTTACCAGGTGCACCAGACTCCTCTTCAGGGCTTTCCAGAACGGAGAATCAACTAAAAGCACTCTGTTTAGTCCATCACCGCCAGCCGACCTCTATTGAAGAGCGCTACTCTTCTTTAGAGGCTACCGGCTGTCCCTTTGATTGGGGCAATGGCTTCCCAAAGGCAACTAGGCTCTCCAGGGCACATATCATATGCCCGATGTTGGCGCGCCATTAGTTGTCACCACTGGACTCTGCCTAGCACGCTGCTGAGGAAAGGGCAGTCAATAACTAACTCATGTAAGCACAAGTTAACTATTGGGAGACAGCAAATGTTAGTTCAGACAGCAGATGTTAATTACAAAATCTAAGAAGCCGAATTTACCCTAATCTTGTCAAGACAGTGGGGACAAGGATTATCCCAGAGACTGCTGAATCATTCCTCAAAGGACTACGCATGCCCAGGGAGAAAGGTGAAAAGTGCACTGTAAGGATGACTACTGATCTTCATCAGAAAGACCCCTGAGGAAGAAGAGGAGCCTTCCTCAGTGCGACCATGTATTGGGTTGACCCTGAGTTGATGGACAGTCTTTAAGACCAATTACGCTTCTCACAATTTACATATTTAAACCGCACAGAAAGGCGGGACTTCCCCTTTTTGGTCGGAGCTCGCTTGCTGGGAGGTGGGGGCTCCGGAGCCTCCCGGCCCCGCCGGGCCGGGCCGGGGCCACTGCCCCTTTCCCCCTTTCCCAATGCTGTGGCACGGACCCTGGGTGGCTGGGGGGGGGACTGCCTCAGAGCCACAGGCAGCTAAAACCAGCCATGGACTGCTCACAGCTAAACCCATCCAGCGCGGCTTCTGAGGACCGGCGGGTCCCTCTCCTCTCCATGCAGAGCCGGCGGAGTCAACGGGAGCCGGCAGAGCCTCCTGTCTGCAGCCAGCACACTTCGTGCTGAACTGAAGAAGACACCACGCAGCCAGCAGCACAAAGGGAGCGAGGCTTTCCCCACCGTAAAGCCCGAACAAAAACACCCTTCAACATGGCGGCGTCAGAGTCAGAGAGAAAGAGAAGTGAGCCATGTGGGACGGAGCTGGAAATGGCGACTGGGAGAAAAGAGGGCGGGGCCGCGATTCTGGCGGGCAGCTTAAAAGAAACCTTCTTGCATGCCGTGGTAAGAAACTGTAATACCACAAACTGTTTGTCTCTTTAATCCATTTGAAGAACATGGGGGGATGGAGTATCTTCGTGTGCCTGTGAAGATTGTGAAGAATGCCGATGCCAGGCTTTATAGTAGTAAGAGGCTGTTAGAGACTTGTGGCGAAGAAGAGCCTTTGTGTGCAGGCCAAAAGAACTTATCCTTAAAAAGATGAATAACCCCATGTGATGGCCCATGTTTTGCAGTGTGAAGGAACTGTGAGATTTTTCATGGGAGAGATGTTCTACACACAGCAGATTGTTTGTTTCCGGGCGGGTCTGCTGTTAGTGGCAGTTTGGGAACCACGTGCAACTGAAGGAAAAACCCTTTTTTCCCTTAAGCATAAGAGAGAGACTTTTCAAGAACTGGAACACTGACTAACATCCCATGTTCTGTTATCCCTTGTGTGAGCTAGGTAAAAGGAGAGAAGTGCTGGCTGGAGGGGGGGGGGGGGGATTTGTTTTTGTTTTGTTATTGTCTCTTTACTTTTAATTCTATTAGTAATAAAACTCTTTCATTGTACTGCAACTGTTTAAGGTTTGTGCCTGCTTTGCTTTTCTCCTAATTCTTATCTCACAGAAGGAAAATAAGTAAGTAATGAATATTTTGAACCAAAACCACTACATTTAATTGGTGTTTCTGCCTGGTTTCGAACTCAACCCGCTACAGACCACCAGGACACACAGCGCATGTGCGGCCCGTATGCTAATGATATTAATGACTTACGAGAATTAATTTGTATAACCACACCTGTCCCAAGGAATGTGATGGATATTCATAATTTAACCCTTAATACTGTGTTGGAGGGAACACCGGTGTGTGTGTTTTGGAGGAGCGATCCCCACACACCCAGTGCGCCGAATAAAGCAAATACCCACTTCTCTGACTCTGTCTCTGAAGTGTCTCCTGGCCCAGTTGCAGCGCGATTCACTGCTGCACCCTGAAAGCTCAGTGAGGGTTTCCTAGGGCCATGCGATTAGTCACATCCCGGAGTCCATTTCGGACAGCCCTGTGATCTGGTTCCAGCAGATAGCAGCATTACAATGCAGTGGATGGCAAAGGAGGTAGAGAAGGGTCTCTCATGAGGGTTTGAGATGGCTTTAATCACATCTCGTCCCCGCAACGTTCAGAGGTAGAGGGAACGCGTGGTCTGGGTGCGGGATGGTTTTGTCAGGGGCTCAAGGGCGGTCCCTGGGCAGGGTTGGGGTACAGGAGCAAATAGAGAGAAACTGAGGGAGTGGCCAGGGCTAGGGCAAGGAACAGGGTGAACATCACAGGGGGTTAGCAGGCTACCACACAAAACCTATTATAGAAACCTGTTTATTAATTATCATTATTATTTCCTATGGATTTTAAAAGAAAACTAGCTCAGTTTATGAACAGCTGCTGTGAATCAGGGGAAGAAGGGGAAGCAGAGGTTAAATGATTTGCTAAGAAGATATTTGTTAAAAACAATGCATACAGCTTGCTCAACACTTATTGTGCCTACTAAAGCAGGATGAGAAGATAGAAGACTATTGATAAAGGGAAGGAATCTTGACCAAAGATCCTGGTTTTGAACCTAAAACTAACTTAAACCAGCCTTGAAGTTTGGACTTGGACCAGGGACATAAAGAGCATGCACAGGGAAGCAAGGTGAAAAGTTCAGAATGAGGAAGACCCTTCGCTTCATCCCAGAGACCACCAGACAACACTGCGCAAGCGCAACATGGATGTAAATGACTTTTGGGCTCATTGTAATACGAGGTGAGGCTAGGTAATGAATATGTATAGACGTATTGGGAAACTTAATGAATATGGAGTTTGTAACCTGATATATACCAAGCTAAATGCAGCTGTGGGCATGCATGACTTTGGAGGAATTATCCCCCATGCATCCCAGCACTGGAATGAACATACCTACTTTACTATTTATTCCAGTAGTGGAGTCTTTTCCACATATCAGCTCAACATTCACAAATCCATGCAACATTTCATGTTATACAGAAAAAATACACTTCATTATTGTTTCATGTTATAAATAGACAGATAAGCAAACGCATACACTGCGTAATTTCCAAGAAAAACACTTCATATTCCACTAAACCCATCCCTCTTCTAATATCTCAGATTTAGTAATCTTTTTATTCAGTTGCAGATTGACCTTTGACCTCTAGTCATCCTGAAATGTAAATTAAAATTACTGGTACTTGTAGTTTTGGGGGTTTTTTTACCTTTACCAAAGTGCTTTAATAGCCATGAATGGTCCTGATTGAAATTCAAATGAAAGAGTCTGCTGCAGTTCAGGAAAATATTCATTTGCCATATATAGGACACCACAGTGTGGATGTTTTTTTAAGACTGTAACATCAGCTGACTCAGGGATACTTGGAAAGAGAGTAGGTGGGAAAAAAAGTGATTGTATGCAGTCTTTAAGAAAATAGATTGATGTCCTACCTCTCTAATGAGCACATTTTGCTTCCTGTTCTACAGATTTCACAATGGCAAAAAAAGTGTTTTGTTTACAAGAAGTAAGCGTAATTACTACAGGTTTTGGAGATGATAATTTTCCGACATGATAAAGAAACATTTTTAACAAAGATGAAACTGACAAAGACAATAATACTGTTATATAATACCAGTTAAAACACCACATTCTGTAAAAAACCCTTGTATAATAAATAACAAACATGGCCTGAGCTATCAAACCACAGCTACATGACTAAGAATACATTAACTGTTGTTTTCTTTACCATTTTATATTCTTCCTGTTGCCAACACCTCTATTATATTGTACAAAAATATTCTGACATAATAAAATGAGGTCCTTACTGAAGGCTGGTTTCCAGTTCCTTGATTTGATGGAAATATCAAGTAAATTTAAATTTGTCAGAAAAATTATTTCATATTAAAGCCACAGTAAGATAATAGAATTACCATTAGCTCACTATGTGATCCCTTTGTATATGGAATACACTGTATGTTGGGGGTTAGGTTTCTTTAAGGAATTTTCTTCCCATTTGTTGTCATGGAAATGGCAAATGGACATCGATTAAGAGACATACCTTGGAATGGTTCGGGGGGAGGGGGGCGAGGGGGAAGTGGTGTGGTTTTGACAGTTTCTTAGCTGGGGGGTGGTTTGGTCTTTGCCCGGCTTGGGGGGAAGATAGTTGTGGTGTTTGGTGCTGGACTTCTGCCCAGGGGGTTTGGAGCTGACATGAAGTTTCTCCTGACTGCCTATTAGAGAGGCCGCTGCTTACAGTGAACTGTCAGTGGACTGGGACTCTCTCTGCAGCACCCACCCTCGCTGGGAGAGACCCCCACCATCTGTGTGGGTACTTCCAAGGGAAAAGACCGGGCCCCCACCTCCTCTCTCTCTCTGGAGAGAGCACCTCTCAGCTGCTGGTGGACTGGAACCTCACCAGAGCAGCCATCACCAGGATACCACACCAGATACATGCAAGCATGGGAAACTGAAAACCCTTCCCCCCCTCCACCTTCTCTTCTCTCTCTTCCCAGGGTCGCCATTAACCCCTGGAGAGGCTCAGGGCTTTCATTGGAGCGCCTCCTGAAGCCTCAGGGGAATCACTGCAGTGCCCACTGCCTTGACACAAGAAAACAGCGCCCCCTGTCAGTGATGGTCATAACTACATCAAAGGGAAAGTGCTTGACGGGCGGGAAAAGGCTGTTATTGGGGGTTTTTTTCTTCTTTTTTGTGTTATTGCTGTTATTGTTTGTCTGTCTTTATATATATATTCTAGTAAGGAACTGCTATTCCTTTTCCCCATCTTTGCCTGAAAGCCCTGTGTACTAGTTTGAAAACAAAACAGTGGGAGGCACCAAGTCAGAATAACAATTTAATGGGGAAGTTTAAAGAAAAGGAAAGAAAAAAAAAACTAAAAGAAAACACTGGTTCAAACTGACAGAGTCAAGATACAACCTGAGTCCCTGTTAGGCAGGGTGGTGGTAGCAGTCTGCTAGAATGGTGGCTGCGGTCCTCTGAAGCGGTGATCCTGTAGAAAAGAGGGTCTGCTCTTCCTCAGAAGGTCCAGTGGTGGCTGTGTAGCTCCTGTCCTCTGGAAATCCAGTGGAAAGGCCTCCTCTCTGGTGTTCAGCCTCAGCTTATATCCACGCTGGGATGCTTGGTTCCTCCTTCTGGGTGGAGCATCTCACAATGGGGTAATGAGTCATGAGGCCAGGTGTTGATTGGGCTCATTAACAGATGATAGTCCAGAGGGAGTTATCTATGAGTCATGCGGCAGGACAATGATGGGCCATTAACAACAAGATAGTCTGGGGGAGGAGGCAAGGAAACACTGCCCCACCTGATTTCAACGGCTGATGGGGATGGTAATAGAATACACTGCAACCCAGGACATTATCCACCCCTTATTCTATTACCATCTGCATCATCCCAAATCAATACCTTCTTTAAACTCTACACACACATATGTATATATATATATATATATACAATGAAACCCTTCGCACCGTTCTCACCTAAGATTAGGTCTCCTTGTGGTACACAATGGGTTTCCCCATCTTTTTGCATTACCCACCAAGTGCAACCAGGTCCTTGAGCAAAGACAATCCCACGGATGGGTTTGCCTTTGCCTGAGGTGGGATTGATCCAAACAGTCTTTCCTAAAATACCCCTCAGGTGTACTGCAGGGACTCTATCTCCATCCACTGTGTGCAAGGGTTCAGACTCGGCGGGACCAGCTCGATTGATGGACCCTCGGGTATTGACCATCCAGGTGGCCTTTGCTCAGTTCACTTCCCAATTTTTGAAGGTCCCCCCACCAAGTGCCTTTAGGGTGGTTTTAAGTAGTCCATTGCAGCGTTCAACTTTTCCGGCAGCTGGTGCATGATAAGGAATATGATATATCCATTCAATACCGTGTTCTCTGGCCCAGGTGTTGATGAGGCTGTTCTTAAAATGAGTCCCGTTGTCCGACTCGATCCTGTCAGGGGTGCCATGTCTCCACAGGACTTGCTTTTCCAGGCCCAGGATGGTGTTCCGGGCTGTAGCATGAGGCACAGGGTAGGTCTCCAGCCATCCAGTTGTCGCTTCAACCATGGTCAACACATAGCGCTTGCCTTGGCGGGTTTGGGGAAGGGTGATGTAATCAACCGGCCAGGCTTCCCCATACCTGTACTTTGACCATCGTCCACCGTACCACAGAGGCTTCACCCGCTTGGCCTGTTTGATTGCAGCACAGGTCTCACAACTGTGGATGACCTGTGAGATGCTGTCCATGGAAAGGTCCACCCCTCGGTCACGGGCCCATCGGTATGTTGCATCTCTCCCCTGATGACCAGAGGCATCATGGGCCCAACGAGCTAGGAATAATTCTCCCTTGTGCTGCCAGTCCAGATCCACCTGAGATACTTTCACCTTAGCAGCTCGGTCCACCTGCTCGTTGTTGCGATGCTCTTCATTAGCCCGACTCTTGGGTACGTGCGCATCCACGTGTCGAACCTTCACGGTCAGCTGCTCTACTCGGGTGGAGATGTCCTGCCAAATCTCAGCGGCCCAGATGGGTTTCCCTCTGCGCTGCCAGTTGGCCTTTCTCCAGCGATCCAGCCATCCCCACAGAGCATTAGCTACCATCCATGAGTCGGTGTAGAGATAGAGCCTCGGCCACTTCTCTCGTTCAGCAATATCCAAAGCCAGCTGGACGGCTTTAAGCTCTGCAACCTGACTCGATCCACCTTGTCCCTCGGTAGCTTGTGCAACTCGTCGTGTGGGGCTCCATACTGCAGCTTTCCACTTTCGGTTAACGCCTACAATTCGGCAGGAACCATCAGTGAAGAGGGCATAACGTCTTTCAGTCTCCGGTAGCTCGTATGGTGGGGCTTCCTCAGCACGAGTCACTTGCTCTTCCTCTTCTTCAGAAGATAATCCAAAAGTCTCACCTTCAGGCCAGTTTGTTATAATTTCCAGAATCCCAGGGCGATTCGGGTTTCCAATACGGGCACGCTGTGTGATGAGGGCGATCCATTTGCTCCATGTGGTGTCGGTGGCGTGATGCGTGGAAGGAACCTTTCCCTTGAACATCCAACCCAGCACCGGTAGTCGGGGTGCCAGAAGCAACTGTGCTTCAGTGCCAATTACCTCAGAGGCAGCTTGGACTCCTTCATAGGCTGCCAAGATTTCCTTCTCTGTGGGAGTGTAGTTGGCTTCAGACCCTCTGTAGCTTCGGCTCCAGAATCCCAGTGGTCGGCCACGAGTCTCACCAGGCACCTTCTGCCAGAGGCTCCAGGACAGACCATTGTTCCCGGCTGCAGAGTAGAGCACATTCTTCACCTCTGGTCCTGTTCTGACTGGGCCAAGGGCTACCGCATGAGCGATTTCCTGCTTGATCTGGGCAAAGGCTTGCTGCTGTTCAGGGCCCCAGTGGAAATCATTCTTCTTGCTGGTAACCAGGTAGAGAGGACTCACGATCTGGCTGTACTCGGGAATGTGCATCCTCCAGAAACCTATGGCGCCTAGGAAAGCTTGTGTTTCCTTCTTGTTGGTCGGTGGAGACATCGCAGTGATCTTATTGATGACCTCAGTGGGAATCTGACGCCATCCATCTTGCCACTTTACTCCCAGGAACTGGATCTCTTGAGCAGGTCCCTTGACTTTGCTCCTTTTGATGGCAAAGCCAGCTTCCAGGAGAATCTGGATGATTTTCTCTCCTTTCTCAAACACTTCCTTTGCTGTGTTTCCCCACACAATGATGTCATCGATGTATTGCAGATGTTCTGGAGCCTCACCCTTTTCCAATGCAGTCTGGATCAGTCCGTGGCAAATGGTGGGACTGTGCTTCCACCCCTGGGGCAGTCGATTCCAGGTGTATTGCACACCCTTCCAGGT
The DNA here is from genome assembly GCF_965178545.1 of Coloeus monedula. Lineage (NCBI taxonomy): Eukaryota > Metazoa > Chordata > Aves > Passeriformes > Corvidae > Coloeus > Coloeus monedula. The sequence continues at coordinate 6,625,367 of NC_138821.1, read as the reverse complement.
AAAAGCAAACTGGGGCCTGCATTCTGCTGCCAAAGGAATGGAGAAGAAGGCATTGGCAATGTCAATAGTAGAGTACCACTTCGCTGCTTTGGACTCCAGCTCGTACTGAAGTTCCAACATGTCCGGCACAGCGGCGCTCAATGGTGGCGTGACCTCATTCAGGCCACGGTAGTCCACCGTCAGCCTCCATTCTCCACTGGACTTACGCACTGGCCATATAGGGCTGTTGAAAGGTGAATGGGCCTTGCTGACCACCCCTTGGCTCTCCAGTTTGCGAATCATCTCATGGATGGGAACCACAGAGTCTCTGTCGGTGCGGTATTGCCGGCGGTGCACTGTTGCTGTGGCGATTGGCACCTGTTGTTCTTCAACTCTCAGCAGTCCCACAGCAGAGGGGTCATCTGAGAGGCCAGGCAATGTACTCAGTTGTCTGATATCTTCTGTCTCCACAGCAGCTATCCCAAAAGCCCAACGATGTCCTTTTGGGTCCTTGAAATATCCATTTCTGAGATAGTCTATGCCGAGAATGCACGGGGCCTCCGGGCCCGTCACGATGGGGTGTTTCTGCCACTCGTTCCCAGTTAAACTCACTTCAGCTTCCAGTACAGTCAGCTGCTGGGATCCTCCTGTCACTCCAGAAATAGAAATGGGTTCTGCTCCCACATACCTTGATGGCATCAGAGTGCATTGAGCACCGGTGTCAACCAAAGCCGTGTATTTTTGTGGGTCAGATGTGCCAGGCCATCGGACCCACACAGTCCAAAAGACCCGATTCTCCCTTTCCTCTACCTGGCTAGAGGCAGGGCCCCTCTATTCCTGGTCATGTTGCATGTTGCTCCCTTCCGGTGAATACGTTCCTGAGGTCCCTTCAAGAGGATCGGTCATATTATCATTCCGGTACCGTCTGGAGTTCTGTGTGCGAGAGACCGGAGCAATATTGACTCTAGATGCGCGTCTTGTGGTAGTTGTCCCTCTTTTTAGTTCACGTACCCGAGCTGCTAAGGAGGAGGTGGGTTTTCCATCCCACTTACTCATGTCTTCTCCATGTTCCTGAAGGAAAAACCAGAGGTTACCTCGTGGGGTGTATCCTCTCTCCCTGGTTGGGGGACGCCGGCTCCTAATGGCAGAGACTCTTGTTGGTTCTGGCGAGATCGGGTAAATCTCTTTCTTAAGTTCCTTTTTCAGTTTCTGATGGCCTTCTTCAATCAAGCTCCGGACTTGCTCAGCCAAAAGACTTGTTTCCACGGATGAGACATGGGTGCGAAACGGGGCTGTGACGGTGTCCTCGTAAATCCTCAGTTTGTTCACCAAGACGCCCACCCTGTCCTCGCCTTCCCTCCATTGCAGCGTTGCCAGGTAACGGGAGTATATCTCTGGTCCAAGGCGTGCGAACCTCAACCACATCTGTGACGTGCACTGGACGCCATCTGGGCTCTTAGGAAATCTCTCGTCTTCTGAGAAAATGATCTCCAGCACAGCCAATTCCCTCAGGCACCGGATACCTTGTTCCATTGTGCTCCATTTCCCTTGGTGCACCTGGAGGTCTTCTTTACAAAGGTACCTGTCCCTTACACTTGTAAGCAGTCGCCGCCAGAGGCTGAGAGTTTCTTGGGTTCTCCCGATCCCCTGGTCAATGACCACATCCCGGGACAGAGATCCCAGCTGCCTGGCCTCACTTCCGTCCAGAATGGTGTCATTGGCTGCAGCGTCCCAGATGCGGAGCAGCCAGGTCAGAATAGACTCCTTCGTCTGGCGGGTGAATTCCCTCCGCAGGTCACACAGCTCACCCAGGGATAGCGACCGAGTGATGATCTCTGGCTCTGCCTCTTCTGCTGGGTGCGAAGGTCCTGCTGCATCCTCGTCAGTCACAATGCGGGCTGATTTGCTTTTTGATTTCTTCTTCTGAACGGGGGCAACTGCAATTGGTTTAGGCTGTTCTGGTTCGGTGACGGTTTGCACGGGGACACTGAGAGTGCTTTTGGTTCCCTTCTCCTCGGTGTCAGTCTGCGTGGACATGGACGCTGTTGTCTTGCATCTGGGTCCTTTCTCCTCGGTGTCAGTCTGCGTAGACATGGACGCCGTTGTCTTGCATCTGGGTTCTTTCTCCTCGGTGACAGTCTGAGTAGACATGGACGCTGTTGCTTTGCATTTGGTTCCTTTCTCCTCTGTGTCAGTCTGCGTAGGCATGATGTTTGTTGCTCTGCTCTTTTTCCCTCCCTCATCCTGAGGATGCTGTGCCATGGCTCTGATCCTAAGCATGGTGTACATGGTGCAGGCTGTACAGAGAAGACAAAGCAGAACTGACAGCAAGTTTATGCCGTCTTTGACATCCAGAGGGAATTCAATATTTTCAAAAACTGCTGTGCCTGGCCTGAAAGGCTGGAAGAAACCACTCTCTACTCCTCCCACCAGGGGCTGGGTGCGATTGTTGAGGAGATCCCAGACATAGGAGCCCAGACTAGGACAGCCAAACAAAACTGAGTATATACTCCGAATGGTATTCATCGCCTCGCAGGTTATTATGCTGTAGACATAATAAACCATTAAAGCAATTCTCATACCATTCCCTGGTTTTAACAGGAGTAATACTACAGGCAGGTAGTTCCCCATGTGAGGAAAAATATAGAGAGCAAGATACAGTACCCACGTAGACAAGCTGAGCACCATGGTGAATAGGTTTCCGTTAACACAAAATTGTAATTCTGACTTTCTCTCAGAGCTGCCCCACACTGGGAGCCAAATTATGTACTAGTTTGAAAACAAAACAGTGGGAGGCACCAAGTCAGAATAACAATTTAATGGGGAAGTTTAAAGAAAAGGAAAGAAAAAAAAAACTAAAAGAAAACACTGGTTCAAACTGACAGAGTCAAGATACAACCTGAGTCCCTGTTAGGCAGGGTGGTGGTAGCAGTCTGCTAGAATGGTGGCTGCGGTCCTCTGAAGCGGTGATCCTGTAGAAAAGAGGGTCTGCTCTTCCTCAGAAGGTCCAGTGGTGGCTGTGTAGCTCCTGTCCTCTGGAAATCCAGTGGAAAGGCCTCCTCTCTGGTGTTCAGCCTCAGCTTATATCCACGCTGGGATGCTTGGTTCCTCCTTCTGGGTGGAGCATCTCACAATGGGGTAATGAGTCATGAGGCCAGGTGTTGATTGGGCTCATTAACAGATGATAGTCCAGAGGGAGTTATCTATGAGTCATGCGGCAGGACAATGATGGGCCATTAACAACAAGATAGTCTGGGGGAGGAGGCAAGGAAACACTGCCCCACCTGATTTCAACGGCTGATGGGGATGGTAATAGAATACACTGCAACCCAGGACACCCTGTAATTTCAAAGTTATAATAATTTGGAGGGAGGGGTCATCTTTTCCATTCCAGGAAGGTCCCCGCCTTCCTTGGCAGACACCTATCTTTTAAACTAGGACACTTTAATATTCAAAAATTATATTGAAAGGCATGGTATGGAGTGCAATAATAAACTAGAAGGTCAAGTTTATTTAGGCTTAGTTCAGAATATTTATTTTTTTAATTAGGAATACTCCTTTATCCTCAGATCCCCATAAATGCTTTTTGAGGAGATACAGATAAATATAATAAGGATACAGGTTACAAGAGAAAGAAAAATTTCAAACTGAACAAGGATTGAACTAATAACCATGTAATTTCATTATTTTAGGAGATAGCTTCAGCAGCTTATCGAAAGTTTGAGTAGCTGGAATCTAACTGCAATGGATGGGAAAATGAAATGACAATCTATTGGATTACTACTGTTACTGAGGGAAGCAGTCTAAGCCATGTTAATGGACAGGAGGGGAAAAGATCTTGGTCAGGGATTGGGGGACGTGTTAATCATCCTGTGCAGCAGTATATTTTAAGCCATTGTTCTCCTGATACATTCATGAGATACTTTTGGAAAAAGTTTCCATGCATTTGTTACAAATTCTATCAAATGCAGAGAAAGTTGCAGCATGATTTCACTCCAGACACTATAAAGAAGTAGTGACTTTAGTCTGGAGACTCTCTGTGGTCTCTTGAAGTGAAACATGAATAGAAAGAGAGTATTTTCCATAAGGAGTGTTATATGAGAAAAGTTATCAGAAGAAAAAAACACCAAACACAGTAGACTTGCAAGGAAGCAACGTAATGGATGAGAGCATCAGATTAGCAAGGAACTAAATACTTCAATATGTTGGCATGTATATTGCCAAGTACCTATGATGCTGACATGTATATTGGGGATGTCCTAGGTTACAATGTAAGATGTGCCCACAAGCATGTATTCTATCACCATCTTCATGAGCTGTTAAAACCAGGTGGGGCAGTGCTCCCTGCCGCCTCCCTCAAGACTATGTCCTGTTAATGGCCCATCAGTGCCTTATCTCATGACTCATCATTCCATTGTGAGATGCTCCACCCAGAGGGAGAAACCAAGCATCCCATCCTGGATATAAACTGCGATTTTTGAAGACCACAGGCAGCCTTTCCCACTGGATTTCCAGAGGGCAAGAGCTACATACCTACCACTGGACCTTCTGAGGAAGACCAGATCTTCCTACACAGGATCATCGCTTCAACAGAAGCACATCCATTCACTTCAGGAGGACTGCAGCCAGCACCTTATCGGACTGCTACTGCTACCCTGACTAACAGGGTCAGGTTGTATCTGTCAGTTAAAATCAGGTTTTTTTTTCCCTGCCCTGTTTTATATATCTATATCTATATCTATATCTAGATATATATAAGAACTGTTATTCCTGTTTCCCATATCTTTGCCTGAAAGCCCCTTGATTTCAAAATTATAATAGAGGGAAGAGGGGTTGCATCTTCCATTCCAAGGGAGGCTCCTGCCTTCCTTAGGTAGACACCTGTCTTTCAAACCAAGACAGGGGACTAGTTAAATGTGTACTTTTAATTCATGAATCAACCCTTTACAGTTGATTATGCTACTTTTGCTCGTTCAAAATCCCTCTCATATTTCTAAATCTTTAATGGGAACAGGGTTCACAGAAAGGAATGCTGTTCTGCTACAATGGTTCTCATCACATCATCTTTTCAGCTATTTTATATAATCAAAAGTTATTTTTCATGGGTTTAAACTTTTCTGTGAAGCCTTTCATAATATTATCATAGGCAAGATTCAGGACTAATCAAACTTATCTGGCATGATAATTCCTATGTTTCCATGAAAAATTATATTTTCTGTATTGAGAAATCAATGAGGTTTCCATTCTTAACAATTATTTGAAAGCATAGCCTACAGACATTTTTCGGTCACTATAGTTCCAGTATATGCCTGACTTGACCAAAATAAAAGTCTATCCCACTTCTCAAGTTTGTTTTCCACGGGATTTTATAGAGTATAAAAGCATTCATGTTTCCTATCCTTTTCCAAAATAAGCATATTCACATGCCAGAATTAGCACTTATACACTTTTTTAACAGCAAATAATTTACTCCTGGGAATGTAAAGATCCTTATTTGTTTTTTAAATATGCTATATATAAACCCGGATGTGAAATGTTAACAATATAAATCTGCAATGTAAGGTTACACACAACCATAACCATACTCATCTTTTAAGTGTTCCTATGAGATAGGATAGAAAAATATATCCTTACTATTTATGTTCTAAATTATTAGTCACTGCTGCTGAAAGTTGGAGTATGGGAGCAGAGTCCCACTACATTCTCTCCCTCCTACTGATAAGTGGCAATTCTTCCTCTTCCCTGATACAACATGCTGGAGGAAAGCAGGCTAAAGATGGGGCTGGGTGAGGACATCAGCTACACCAAATTTATTTTTCAGTTGTCCAAGGAGACGATGAGACTACAGACAAAAATCTAGCTTTATATGAACCACCTGCACTCCTGCATTTTATAACTTCAGTTTATGAAATTTTAGCCATAGAAGTAATAACTTGGGCATAGAATGATTTGCCATCAATGGCAGAGTTGTAGAGAGAATGTCTACTAACCTACATATTGGACTAATATGATGAACATAATAGAAAATCATGTAATTAGTTCTAGTTTTAAACAAAAGACATTTTCTCTTTTTCAAATATTAACGGGGTAGAGGGCATAAATAGAATCTGATTGTGCTCTTAAGTTCCATGCTATAGCTTACTTGCAATGACACTCTGCAACAAATTAGCTACATCATTGTTTTTAAGTATTAATTGGACCAAATAATGGAAAATATGAGCTAAAAGGAGGATAATAATCTTTAATTATGACAAAGAGTAAGTAACAATAAATTGAAAAAACCAACCCAAAACACAACAGATTTAGGCTTATATATGTGAGATTTTTAAGTCCTCTCCTTGAACACATTACATGTGATAAATAATATATAAAATATTTAAAGAATTTTGTGGTTACTTAGAGAAGATATTTAGCAAGCAAAAAGTCAGTAGCAGTCACTGCCTGGTGTCTCATATTCTTGTTATTCAATGTATTTTTTTTTCATGCAATGATCTTGATCTTATTTTCAGTAACACTGAGATATCATCTATATTAATTACCAAATATAGAGAGAGTCTAAGTATGGCATCTATTGCATTATTAAGGCATGAGAAAAGAAAAACAGGCAATTTCTGAGAAAGGAATCTGTGTGTTATTAACTCTCAATGTCACAAGTACACCTCGGCAATTGAAAGGCTCAAAAAAGTTCAAATTGTGCCAGTGATTTCTGTGCCAAGGTCCACCCAGAATGTGATAGTGAATCATCAGTGCCTGAAGAAAATATAGAATAAAATCCTAGCCTTGCTGATATCAGGGAGTTTTGCCATTGCCTTGACTGATGGACCAAACTTCAGAGCTATCAGAAGAGAATCAGACTCCTTTTCATTCCAAAAATAAATTGAAAAACTTACTCTAGTCAAATATGAAATTAAAAATCACTAACTCCATTCTGTTTTCTTAATTAGCATTTTGAGTCTATTAATTTCCATGATCTATAATGGAACATTTCCATAAAGAACTTTTTCAGAAAGGGCTTATTTGTTAATCTGATTTATTAGTACTTTAAGAAAATGGGAAATTATCTTGAGAAGGACTTCTGCCAAATCTATTTGTTACCAAAAATTGGTAAAAATAAAACTCCTTAACACCAATGTAGCATTAAGAAGCAGGCATTCTTTATTCAGCTGGATACACAAGGGGATATCTCCTCCAGAATATCATGCATGCTGAGTACAGAAAAAGCTCCTGTTTATATACCGTATTTTGCATACATATTCATAGGTTTTCCCAGAAGAAACATACATATAATAGTAATTTCCCCAAAGTCATTAGCATATTTTCCCTCCTATTGGCACATGCGTTCTTCTGTCCTGGGGGTCTCTTTGGTGGTCCCTGGTGGTTGGCAACCCCAAATTCATACTTGACCGCCTGGTGAACTGGTAAAAAGTTGGCATAACTGGGCTGGTTACTCTCCAGTTCTTCTTGGTCAATGTTTAACATGATCCTACAGAATAAGCATTGTGCAGTTCCATAGGCTAGTATTTTTTGAAGAATAAGCATTGTATTAACCCACCAGGTGCAAACAATTCTTCATCTAGCGCTATATTTGTAAATGATTTTAAATTTTTGAATTAAAGGCTTCGGTAAGCCCAGCCAAGTGGGTATGATGCAATACAATTTCCATGCTCCAATGGCTCTTCTCAGACAAGAACATTAAAACCCTGTCCAGTCATCATATGAAGAAGTCTTTGACTATGCAAATTTTAAGGGGCTAGTACTATCTGGATTGTTCTCCACATATTCTGTTTTATATAGAAGAATTTCTGGCAAAATGCCTTGTAGACAGCTAGGGTATTCTAGTTCAGTTAACTAGACTATTAAAACAAAAGCCATATTATCTGTAAGCCTTATTTCATACTTACAATTCTGTTATGCACCACAGTTGGAGCTGAAATAGCACATTATTGCCTCTAACACTGCTACTTACTATTGTCTGTCCTTATATAGATTTTGACAAGTTAGAGTTAACAGATTCATCAGCCTTTGACTATACTTCTTTCCATGCCTGGACAGACATAAGCAAAACCCTTGGCAAAGATGACATTGTCCAATCACTTCAAGACTCTTAAAACTTGAAGATGCATAAGTCCAATATAACTAATTTCATCTAAACCACAAAACTATAATACTGAATAAGTTTGTTATAGTAAGCCATTCAGGAAACCCAACACTCTCATTTGAGACAGGAGAAAAACTTCCTTGATATTACAATTACTGTGTTAGAATTTGTGTGGCTTTTGTTTATTTTATACTAAGGAGTTATTTAAAGAAAGCTAAGGCTATCAATTGGATACTGTTTCGTTTATAAATATCCACTTATTTAAATTCTCTTCTCAAAAGAGGTCTTAAAGAAAAAAAAATTTAAAAATAGTGTAAGTTTGGCTGTAAAAACCAAACATAATTTAAGTTGAGCACAGTGTAAGAAGCAAGCCTTCTTTTTTTTAACTAACATATTTACAAGTTCATAAAAAACTATTGAACTGGAGTAGATGTTTTGTGCTTGTCACCAGTATTTTATTGTAACTGGTTACTTCCACAGTTTAGAAGAAGAAAATTAAAACTAAGTTCACTATATATATAATTTTTACTGTCTACTTGACTATATACAAGTGTCCTGGTTCTGGCCAGGACAGGGTTAATTTTTTCAGTAGCCAGGAAGGGGCATGACCAGGACCCAGAGCTTATTCTATACCACCTCAAGTTATTGCCAGGGGCAGGGGAAAGGGACTCTCTTCCAGGGAGAAGGGGTTCCTTCTGGTCAAGCAAGCATGGTGGATGGAGCAGTGGGCTAATGCTGGTTTCAAGCCAGATGGAGTGGTTGGGTGGTGCTGGTCCCAAGCCGGAGGGAGCAATTTGGGGAGTGCCAGTCCCAAGGGAGAGAGCAGTCGATCTCTTTTGTACACTTCTGTTAGTAATATTGTTGCTGTTACTGTTTGTTTTCTTATCTCATTGCTGTTCTTATCCCAACCCGTGATCTTCACCTTTTGTACCTCCAGTTCCCCTCTCCAGCTGCCACAGGGGAAGAGGAGGGGAAGGAGGAGTGAGCAAGCACCATTGTGGTTTGGAGAGTCTCAGTGGGAGCACTAAATTAGAGAGTACTATTCCTAAACCATGACAACAAGGCATAATGATCATAACACAGCTTAGTCTCCATAAGAATTTGTGCACAAAAAGACACCAAACATTATGTGAACATTACAGTGAAATGACATCACAAGTCCAGTGATGTCAGCATAATACAAAACAAATTTATCTACTACAAATGACTTTTTTTTAATATAAAAACAACAATAAGCCTTTATTCAGTAGTAACTTAACAAGTCTGATGCAGAGATTTGTTGTGTACTTATAATTCTTTTAAGGAAAGCAACCTCTGCAGATAAGTTTGCCATGCCCTGCTTCAAATACAGCTTCTCTGACTCAGAGACACTGAAGATACTGTCTTTTCTTTCTACAATTTCAGCTTTGCAACCACTCTGATTTCTTACATTTAATTCCTTTTGATGCCAGAGTTCTGGTTTGAAAGACCAGTCTTGGATATTAGTCACTTGAACTGAGAAAGGAGTGAGAGAAGAATGCACCAAGTTTTGTGCAGTGTGTTTTTCAAGCTCAGCATGTATTTTTGATGACATAGCAATAGGTGATGATAGTTTCTGTGCAGCATCATAGTCATTATCTACTGCTTCCACCTTAACTTGCATGGCTTTGGCTTTAATTCGAAGCTTGTGAGGTAAAGCTGAAGAATTTACTTCTGGAACTGTTGCACAAATATTTTTATGTTCAAATGGGGAATGGATTGGATCCTTAGGAACCTGCTGTTCATCTTCTCCATCAGACGACTTTCCAACTGCATTATCATCAGTTTCTGATGTTCTGGGGGAATTACTTGAGGACCTGTTGACTTGTAACAGAGGAGGAGAATGTGAGTACCTGTTAAAGGTAGTTCCCATGTAGTGTGGATATATGGATGCTTTCTGTGAACTTCTGTCATCTCTTGTCCCTGTCTCTAATTCCACAGGCTCCTGTTTTATAATCTGGAACTTATTTTCAGGACTTCTGCAGTTGTTTCGCATACTACTTGATTGAGTATGCTCTAGTGATGATTTTTCAGACATATCAGACATATCAGACATAGAGCTTTGAGGAGAATGTTTAATGACAGAAATATAACTGCTACCAACTATAGATGGTTCATGTTCATCCACAAATGAGTTAATATTTGATTTGGGAGTTTGATAATCTTGAAAATACACAGCTGTTGCACTACCAAGTTTCTGTATCTCTTGGGCATAGGCTGCAGAAGTAATTAAACCAAACTTCACTTTCAAAGAAAGCAGCTCTGCCTTCAAAGTGGCATTCTCTTCTCCCAGTGCAATTAGTTTGCTCTCTAAGACAAGGTCATTCAGTCGCCGTTTTTCACGAGATCTTTTAGCAGCTTCATTATTTTTCCGCCTTTTCTCCCAATACATAGCATCTTTCTTTTCATCTGGAATGAATTCTCGTTTTCTCCGGCAAGCTGAAGATTTTCTTTTTCCACTAGCTTCAGTGAGTAGCATCTCTACATTTGCAGACAATTCTTCAGACACTTCTGCTAAAGTAGATTTAAGTACCATGATTTTGTCCCCATTTGTGTCAACAGGTCCATGTTCCTTTTTAAGGGTCTGCATTTTTCTCAGCTGCATCAGAAACAATTTGTAATAGATCTAAAATGAGCAACAGAGCAAACTATTTCCCCAGTACTTCTCATACCACAACTTCAGTACTTTAAAAATGCACGCATATCCTTTTTGTTTCATATTCTCAAATAGAAGTGTCTAGATTCAATTTTATTGGCAGAGGTGATGAGAATCTTCCAAATAACCTTCAATGAATTGAGAATTTGATTACTGTTTAGGAATTTCTGGGTTTTGGCATTCAAAAGTAACTTTCAATAAAAAGCTTAGACTAGCATTTGATTCATTAAACTTGCTGTAATATGAAGGAAGCTTGACACTGAAACAACTTACATTCTAAGCTTTATGATACCTAGATAGCAGATTTGCTTCCAAAACAAAAATTAATAAAAGAAATTATCTTTGAATTTTGATCTGAGAAAAATGTCACACAACTTTCCATAATATCACTGACCAATTTAAACCTAGGACTTAACACTGTTGAACACCATACATGTTGATGAGCAGCACTGGAAAGTATCTTGTCATTCCAAATTAAAACATCTCTTCAGAATACAGCTGTGGTGCATGATTTGGCACTGCTATATAGTTGGGTCCTCCACAGACTAAAAATAACAAGCTGATTTAGAGAAGCTAGAGTGCTTTCTATTGTCTTAAAATAACACTGCTATCCATAAAGTTATTAAACATTTAACTAGCGCTTTTGTATCCTGTAAATTTATATATAAAATGCATGTTGTGTGCATGTGTGTATACACACATATTTCAAGTTTTAACATCCCTTTTTGATCAATCAGATAAACTGAAACTAGTAAATGCACACACGATTCTGGCAAATACAGAAGCAACCTATTTTCTCTTAAATAAGACTGTTTCAGGACAAGAACTATGTCTTTGTATCTATCTGTATAGTCTCCAGCTCACTTGCAATATATAATTCCACTGGAAAACATCAGTATTTACATGTAAATTAATGAACTAAAATGATTCCTCTGACTATATTTCAAATTCCAATCTTTCCCCTTATGAATAATTTTTCAATTGCTTTATCACTCCCTCATAAAGTATTATAAACCCAAGATTTAGGAGTACCTTACACTACTCATTATTAAAGATGTTGTTGTTGCTTGATGTTAATAACATTGAGTACCAATGTAACAGTGTAATAACACTTGACCCTATCAAGTACAGATCCAGTCTTGCTCCCATAGCAATTTTACCATTGGCTTCAATAGAATCAGGATACAATCTCAGATCCAAATATTAATGAGACTTCCATAGAATTCATACTACTTAAGTGAGAAATTACATATACAGAAATCAGGAAAATTTAATTTATCAGTTTCAAAATTGTACATTAAGAATTTGACCCTGGAGACTTGTGTACTCAGATTGAAATGTACCTGAAATGTGTCAAAGAGTTGTGATCCAGACCTTCAATCTTCCCTCTGTTGTTTGTAATTTAATTAAATGTCAGTTCTGCTTTACAATATACAAATAGGCCTCCACGCATACATATATGTTTCTTCAGCGTAACTGCACATTATTATTTGAATTTATCAAAATACACATTATCTCCAAGCTCAGTTTTTCAAAACATATTCTGTAATGAGATGCCTAATTATTCAATTCTGTTGATCTAGCATTTTGATAGTAATTCTACAAAACTATATTAAATCGCATTTCAAGAAGTCAGATGCTTTCAAACAAACTTTACTTTTGTCAGGCTGTGTCTATAAAAATTTACCTCTGTCCTTAAAAAAAAAAGCAAAATAATTTCTCATTTTAAAGAAGAACCATGCATTTATCACTCTTTTTAATAAACAAAACAAACCACTATGTAGTAAAGTGTTGAAAAACAATAAAAGCTCACATCTCACATCGATATGTCCGCACATGTTTCTAGTTCTTGTTTCCATGTTCCGCATACGTATTGTTAACTGTTATTGATAGCATTCTGTCAAAGGTTATGTATTTTAAAATTTGTACACATACCAAGGCTGGTATAGAACCTGCTCATAGATATCCAAACATGAACAATAAATTTGTAATTTTGTAATTTGAAAAACTGAAGAATATATTTAGTACTTTCTATCTACAAAGCATTTTTAAAACATTTGCTAACTACCTCAAGACTTTTATGAGACACAAAAATAATATTATGCACATAAAGGGGAGTAAACTGTCGGGGTCCCTTCCCCCCTGCCATGTAGTCCTGGGAGAGGGGCCCCAGGGGGGAGACACGGGGTTTCCCTAGCCCCTGGTCAGCCTCATTCCCCATTGGTTGTTTTGTGTTCCCATGCGCGGGCAAGGACCCTCGGGTCCCGTGATTGCCGCAGTTCCTGGGCAGATCCTCAGCCATGCGGCTGGGAAAATAAACATCTCTCTAAAACATCTATCAAGAATCGGTCCATATATATTTCTTTTCCACAGGCCTCGTTGTTTGATACGCGTGTTGCAGTATCTGCACTGTAACAAATGGTGGTGAATTGCGAGCAGAACGATCCCCGATCCCTAAGCGACTGATTTGTGAGTAAACTCTGGATTTCTCTTCTTGTTTTTGTTTTGCTTTCCCATCACTATACTATGGAGGAACCATGGAAAGACTCTTGGCTCTCAGAGCCGCATATGGACATTTATCTTAAACTTGAAAACATTCTTGAACAACGATTTGTAAATTTTAGCTTAATTCAAGCTCAAAAGGAACTGAAACACTTCCTGGCATGGTTGTTTAAGAACTTTTTCTATGTTTCTTGGGATTTGATTCTTACCAAAGACTTTTGGAAAGCCTTTTGGACACAGTTAATTTCTGAGTCAAAATATATGCCGATGGAAGAATATTTTCGTGAATATTATATAATTACCAAGACTGTTGAGCAATGTCAGCTGTGTCTTGGCGAAGGGAAGCGTGCCTCAGAGACTGTACGGCCTTGCCCACGTGCACCGAGCAGTCTCCGAGCAGCAGCGAGGCAGTTCCCACGCGTAGGCAGAGCGGCGCAAGCTGCAGTGTCGGCAGTGGAGCGAGGCATGGCGGGAGCGGGGCGACCCAATGGTGCCCGCCTGGCCCCGCGCAGTGCGTGGTGGAGCGAGCCCCGTGAATGCCCGATCGAGAGGGACAGCGCATGGGCAGCGGCTGGCGGCGGTGGCGGTGGAGCTGAACCGCGCCCAGCCAAAACACGCACTGGAGCAGGGCGCGGGGGGGTTGTTGCTCAGGGGCCCGGCCGAGACATGGGTGCAGCTCCAGGCAGCGGCAGCGCAGCTGAGAGCAGAAGCAGTGGCACACAGGGAGTAGAGCAGTGCGGCCCTGTCCGGCCCGCGCAGCCCCGAATGAGACCCCGGGAAGAGCGCGCAGGCACGAGCAGCCCCAACAATTCCAACACGGGAGCGAGCAAAAGCGAAAGAGAAAGCAAAAACACAGCGAGACAGAGAACAGCAGCCACTCAGAAAAAGGAAAAAATCACTGTAGCTAAGGTTTTAGGAATAATAAAATGGTATAATGTTAAACAAAATTATGGTTTTATAACAAGATGTGACAACCAAGAGGACATATTCGTTCATAGAACGGCTATTAAAAAGAATAACCCTAAAAAATACATCCCAAGTTTGGGAGATAGAGAAGCAGTAGAGTTCAAAATTTTGCAAGGTAGAAAAGGGTTACAAGCAGCAGAGGTCACTGGGCCTGATGGTGTTTCTTTGAAAGGCAGTATATATGCTAAAAATCGTAGTCATGTTAGACAATATCTCCATTATAAGCCCCCCTACAGTCTCCCTTTCCTAATCCCACCTTTCTCTTTTACCCTATATCCTATTACCCCCAGTGTATTCCAAATCCATTTTTTCACCCATGGTTTCCCTCACAAAACCATGCCTTTGCCAATTGTTTCCCCAAAAATCCCTTTCCAATGCCGAGTGGGGGATGAAGAGGGGGAGGGAAGAAATTAACTATTTTTGTTTAGCGTTCCAACAGGTACAAATAGAAGAAACCCTCTCCTGCCTCAGTTTCCCCACAAAGCATGCTTGGAGAGTCCTGTCTCCCTTCTGTCAGCCTTAAGATGTTCCACAGAATCTGTTTGGGCATTTAAAGACTCAGGAGGGTGGCTTGTTTTGTTTTGAAACTGTTCTTGTTATGTTTATCCAGATGTTTTCAATATTAAGTTTTAAATCCCTTTTGGTTAAAAATAACTGGTGAAATGTCGGGGTCCCTTCCCCCCTGCCATGTAGTCCTGGGAGAGGGGCTCCGGGGGGGAGACACGAGGTTTCCCTAGCCCCTGGTCAGCCTCATTCCCCATTGGTTGTTTTGTGTTCCCCTGCGCGGGCAAGGATCCTCGGGTCCCGTGATTGCCTCAGTTCCTGGGCAGATCCTCAGCCATGCGGCTGGGAAAATAAACATCTCTGAAACATCTATCAAGAATCGGTCCATGTATATTTCTTTTCCACGGGCCTCGTTGTTTGATACGCCTGTTGCAGTATCCGCACTGTAACAGTAAACTAAGTTTAATTTTAGTTGATGGATACACAGCCTAACTAAACACTGCTTAAACATTTCAGAGCTACTCTACCACTATTGTTTTCCATAGACAAAAAATATGCCATGAAATTCTGCACCTTTCAAGTCTATAATAATTAAGAAATTCTCTTTAACTGAAGATGCAGCCTCTAAAGTCCAAATCAACTTCTACTGAAATCATCCAACATACTCTTTCTTGCCTTATATCTAGCACCTTCAGTGAAATTCTATTCCTGCTGAAGAAAAATGTGGATGCTGACTTCACTAGAATAGCAATATTATCCCTAGATTTGTGGGCAAGAGGGTCTAGGCAATGGGGAGCAAAGAAAGTTCAAACTTTCTGGAAACACTGATGTGGGAGACAGAGGAGTAGAAACTCCTGCAATTAAAGGAGGCTTTGATTTACAACCCTGGAAGAGACTAGGTCTGGCTTAATTGACAGAGATTTGTGGACTTTAAGCAAAAGGATTACAAACTTGTGTCCCTATAATTACAAGAAAAATTGTACACTGGGTGTTTTGGTGAAGGGTTTTAAAATATAATAGTGTGATTTTATATAGTTTAAGTTAAGAATGTAGATGTATAAGAGAGACAACTGTGTGTACGTGACATGAGAAGTTATTGGTCAAGACATAGCTGCATTGCAGTGAGAAGTGCCACAGGTGATAGGTCATTAATCTAAAACAAAGTGTCGTTTTAAGTATCTATTGAATTAGAAAGTTATAAATTACGATGTAACCCTAAATCTTGTGACTAGTCGCCATTACTCGGAGGTGTTGTAAAATCTCATGCCTTGACTGATGCGTTTGTTATTTTAAACAATAAATTCGTGTAGTTGCATAGTCCCATCCCTTAAAGTTATTTTCCTCTGACACGTGAAAGCACGGGAAACAGACACACTGAGTAACTAGATGTTATGCTATTATAGGTTATCCAAGATCAAAGAAGGAAACAAAATTTACAGTACCACTGTTAACACCAATTACTACTGAATCCATTACAGCAACACGGAGAAATACAGAACTACTGCTCCTGCATTATGGTTCCCTTTTCTTACAACTTAATAGGCATTTTAAGTGTTTATCGTTCCAGGATCAACATGTAATTAGGTCAGTGGAACACTGATGATGATGCTTCATATAAAATGAAGCATTTTTGATAACATGTTGAATTTCTTTGTCTTATTGAAAGAAAAGCAAATATCAAGAATCATTCATTTATTATGACACTTTTCAATCAAATATGAAAAAAATGAATAAGCTCATCATGGCACTTGGAATACTATTGCACTTTCATATTACCCAACTCCAAGTTGTATCCAGAAAAGTTGATGTCATATGCAATTTGTATAAAAGACTTTCATTGTAAGGAAAAGTAGTTAAGTTACTGTTTATCCTAATAACTACAAATTAACTCACGAGAGTATAGGGGTTTTTTTCCCAATGGTAAAATACACAAATTGTGAAAGTATAATTATTATTTGGAGAGATATAAACACATGTTTAAAATAGCTGTTCTTCAGAAAGGTCAGTCAAGGTTAAAAGGTGCAAATTCAACCTATATTTTCTTCAACTTGCTTAGAAAGTCAGACCTGTTCAATTTGTCAAAAAACAGGAAAACCTTTAAATATTTATATAAAGTAATATATAAATTCCCTGTGCTTCTCTGAGTTTTAATTAATACATATATATCATGCCATTTTATTTAAATATCACATCACTTGACAGTAGGAAAAACTAGATTGCACTAAGCAATAACTTAATAGTAACAATGTTCTGCAAATAAAATCTGAGCATTCTTAACTGCAAATACTGAAACACATTATTTCATTTTATTGTTTTCCCCTAATTAAGGGCCACAAAACAAAAATACAAAATCAAATGTTAATTATTCTGACAAATAGCTTTTTATTATTTAACTCTTTCACATGGGTACAAATGATGTTGTAACAAAAAGTCTGAAGTAAATTAAAAGAGACTTCAGAGCCCTGGGAAGAATGATAAAAAGTTTTGGAGCACAGCTAGTGTTTTCCTCAGTCCTCCCAGTAACAGAGAAAGACCTTGGAAGAAACAGGCAAATCCAGGATATCAATACCTGGCTCCAGGACCAGTACCTGCACCAAAACTTTGGGGTTTTAAACCATGGAAAAGCCTTTGAGAAACATGGTATGCTGAGGCCTGACAGGATCCACCTGTCCAAATATGGAAAACACATCCTTAGGCATAAACCGACAGGGCCGATGGAGAGAGCTTTAAAATAGAATTGATGGGGGAAGGGTATACCAAGAGAATTGCAGTAGGTAAGCCAAGGATTGGCATGGCATTACCTGAATGTGGCAATGCTAGTAGGAACATTTACACTGCTCCAGGGACCACTGAGAGCTCAGGAGTATATCTGAAATGCTTGTATGAATCAGGGGGAGGAGGGGAAGCAGAGGTTAAATGATTTGCTAAGACGATGTTTGTTAAAAACAATGCATACAGCTTGCTCAACACTTATTGTGCCTACTAAAGCAGGATGAGAAGATAGAAGACTATTGATAAAGGGAAGGAATCTTGACCAAAGATCCTGTTTTCGAACCTAAAACTAACTCAAACTAGCCTTGAAGTTTGGACTTGGGCCAGGGACATAAAGAGCATGCGCAAGGAAGCAAGGTGAAAAGTTCAGAATGAGGAAGACCCTTTACTTCATCCCAGAGACCCCTGCCCACGACCACCAGATGACACTCTGCAAGCGCAACGTGGATGTAAATGACTTTTGGGCTCATTATAATATGAGGTGAGGCTAGGCGGGACTAGGTAATGAATATCTATAGGCTTATTGGGAAACTTAATGGATATGGAGTTTGTAACCTGATATATACCAAGCTGAATGCAGCTGTGGGCACGCATGATTTTGGAGGAACTATCCCCCATGTGTCCCAGAGCAGGAATAAACACACCTACTTTACTATTTATTCTAGTAGTGGAGTCTTTTCCGCATATCATTTTGGCGAGCCGGCAGGAGGAACTCTGTCTGGCTGCCGGATCGGCTGAGGAGCGGACGTCCTAGGCACGCCCCAGGGCTTTCCTGGAGGAACTCCACCCCTCGGCTCGCTCACTGCAGGAGAAGACAGCAACCTGCTGAAACTGCAGACAAACGGTATGTTCTGGATTTAGGGTACTTGTAAGTTGTACGTGTGGCCAGGGCTGCTGGTAAGCCGCACAGAGACGTCTGGTGCACAGCATAGTCCCTGTGTGGGTAAAGGTGGAGCTTGCAAGCAGAGTAGCCAGCTACGGAAGCCGGAAGGGGGAATCGCTGACTGATAGACCAGCTGCTAGTGATCCTGAGAGTGGATCGGGTGATTCTGGGGGGGGTTTCTGCCAGAATTTGTTGATGACTGTACTGGGGAAAATAAATAAGCAGGACCCTGAAGTTATTACAAGTGAGTGTTATGAATATTTTGGCTACTAGTAGCTGGGTAGCTGGTTTGAGTGTTGTTAGGTTGCTTATATGTCTGTGTGGATATTGGTTGTTGTTGGACTGCTTTTATGTGTATATTAGCTTGCCTTTTTGTTTGTAGATTGGAGATGTGTATGTTGCTGTGTGAGTATGTTGTATTGAAGCATTTGTTTGGAGCAATGCTAGATTATTGATTTTTGTGCTAATAGAATTAGAATTGTGGCTAGGCGAGAGGTAAGAAGAACCCCTCCCCCTCAGTGGTTTGGTCTTGATTCTTGGGAATTTGTAAATCCGATTGAACACTGGATAGAGAGAAGAGGCGAACAAGTTCCTTTAGAGGGAATATATAGAACCTCTGCAGGAAGATTAGTAGCTTTAGATTGGGAACAACCAGCGGCAGAGGATTTAGGTTTTGAAAGAATACATGGAATAACTTGTTTTTGTGGATGCATTAGAATTTTTCGTTCAGCAAGAGGGTGGCATGTTGCGTGGGTACTAATACAGGGTAAAATTTGTAAGAAGTGGTACTGTTCTTCTGCCAGGTAGCAGAGCTTATGCTTTCAGTGTTATCGGAGGCACTCTAGTGAACTTGATTTTGAGCCTGAGATTTTAAGTTTGTGTGCGGGAAGTCGCATTTGGTACCTGAGGTTTGGGAGGTTCCGGAAGAAAACTGGGAAAGAATTGTGAGAGAAAGTGATATTGTACTTCTACTAGAAGGAGTGGGTGGTGTCCAAGCTGCCAGAGGAGAGAGCTTGGTATCAGACTAGAAAGAGCAGGAATAAAGAACTTAGCAGAAAATGAAGGTGTAGATAGTGTTAGAGTGAGGGGAAAGTGGCAGAGAATAGTGAGAGATTTGAGAGGAACTGGTTAGAAAAGTACAGCAAGTGTATGTAAGAAGGGATGAGGAAAAGGCAAAAGCAAAGGCAAAGGTGATGGCAGAAGATGTAGGAATTGTGGATATTGTGGTTAATAGATTTGAGTATTTAGTTCCCTTTTCTGCTTGGTGTTTTGTGTGGAGCTGTAAGGCTTCTGTTATGTGGTGCTCGTGCGGATCTGAAAGGCTCCTGTTTGGAGGGGACCCACGCCCCTGTGCCTCTTGTGTTGCCAAAATTAGCAGGTTTCAGTCCTGAAGCCAATCCGGAGCTCCTATCTTGTGGGGAACCCCCCTACCAGTCTGTGATTTATTGTGGAGAACTAGAATTGGCAGATTCTAATCCTGAAGCCAATTCTGCAGCTGCTGCCTTGTGGAGATGGAGTTGTCCCTATGCAGGCCTAGGTATTTGTCATGCAGCCTCGTCTGTGGGGGCTATAGAGAAACTTTAGGGGAAAATGCCTGTCCTGAGTGGCCAGTGAAAAAAAAAAAAGAAAAAGCAACTCAAATGCTTGATTCACAGACTGTAACTCTTGCAAAACATTTAAAAGCAGTCTCACTCTCTCCGCTGAAGAATCAATTGGAGGAAATCCCACTGAAAACCTGTAGGAAACAACAAAAGTGGTGCAACAAGCACTTCATAGAAGAAAAGCTAAAACTCCACTTGAATAAGTTAATGCAATTAACAACGTGTTTCACTCAGACATATTTTTCACTTTTTTTTGAGGAAGTTTGTTTCTTTTCTCTTTTCTAAGAATGTCAAACATCCCGGCATTGAAGATAAAGCAGATTGAGAGCAAGGAGACTGCAAGCAGAAAAATCACACCTAAATGTGATAACCATTGCTTCACTGTCACTTTGTTTTGGGGCCTCGAGTACTGAAGAGCTGGCCAGATAAACGACACATACATTGATACAATTTGAGCATCATTCTCCACTTTATTGTTTACCTATACAAGCTTATATCTACTTTTGCAAAGATTCACGCCCAGTCACTCTAGACGGTCCCTAATCCGCGGGGGAGCCGACCAGTGAATAACTTTGCCAAGGACTTTCAGGGCTGCCTGCAGCCAGGTGTCTTCCAGGCTTGCCTGCAGCCAGGGGCAAGTTCAGGGGTTTTTCCTCAGCAACCCTGGGTTGTCCAATCTTTGCAGGGGTATCATATGCCCCTGTTCCACAAGGAATCCCTCTACATATCCCCCATTTTCTTTTTGGGCAACCCAGGCCTGGTCAATGATCTTTCACAGCCCCGCTTTAATGCCAGAAAAAATGCACCCAAATATTATTAAGCCTAATATAACTACAAATAGCAATCGGCAGCCTTCTACTACCAAGGTACACAGCCATCCGGTGATACCCAGACCCTTAAGCCGATCTCCAATAGGGTCGTCTGTCTCCCGAAGGTTGTGCAGGCCCCTCTTGAGGTAGGAGAGGTGCTTGTGAATGGAGACAGAGTGGTCAGAAAGATTCATACAGCACATACCTTGGAAATCTTCACAGCCGTGGCTGTGGGCTAATAGTGGAAAATCAATGGCTGCTCGATTTTGTAATACTGCATGTCTAACACTAGTAACATCTGCGCTTAGCTCATCAAGCATCTGCGAAGTTATGTTTAGCTCATCCCTCGCCCAGCAAGCAAGTTTATGTAATGTTGCGTGCACCCTAGCTGCTGAAGCACCAGGTAAAAACATAGATGCTAGCCAAATTGTACTACAACTCCAAAAGACGGGCTCTTCAGTCCTTTTACATTTGAGCTCATGGACTGAACGCCACACCCTGGTTTTGGTGGGGTGGGTGATATTTAAGAGTTGATGCAGGTTTGGATGGAACAGGGTGAGTTTCCCTAAGTAGCACGGTCCCCCATGTGGGCTGGCAGGAACCCCATTCCACACGCGGTCCCCGCATATTAAGAACATACCACTGGGGAGGCATTTCGGGGCTTGACCCGTGAGGTTGATTCGGTGGTAAATTGCTTCGGACTCATAGTTTCTCAGAAACCAGTCTGCAAGAGGGTCAACAGTGGCCCAAAGGCGCCTATTAACATTTAATTGACTGGTCGTGGGCGGCTTGAATGTCATGTACCCATCCCCAGTTTGGTTTGTGGAACCCAGTAGATCTAACTCTTCTGGTGTTCCCATGGTGACATTGATGCTTTTCAAGAATGCAGCTTGCCCGCAGGCACATTGCTGCGCAGGCTTGAGTCCGATTTGGTGGAACAAATCATGGCTACATCTGGCTTGCTCAAAAATGCTCGCGGGCGGGAGATGCACTATGGAGGCACAGGTCACTGCCTCGTCTGCACGGGCATTGCCCTCTCCCAGCCCGATGTTCCACTGGTGGCTCCGAACGTGCAGGATACAGTAGGGGTGTGTCCGTTGTTACAGGGTATGCCGCAATGTGATAAGCAGTCTGCCCAAATGTTCGTTGTTAGTACGCCGGATTTCTGCATCATGGATCCGTTGGGCTACTCCAACGACATATAGGGAATCACTGACTACATTCACCGGTTCCTTCGACCACTGCTGTAAGGCCCATATCACGGCGCGCAGTTCGAGTGTTTGCAAGCTGTTGGCCGGTTCTCCTGCTATGACATGAGTCTTCCAGCAGTCGTTCTCTTTCCATGCACAGGCAGCCAGCTTTGTCTTCCTCCCCACATCCGTGAACACTGTGCGCCCTAGTACTGGTCATTCTACATTCAGCTGGCGGTCCAGCCACTCATAGCACCCCAGCAACTGCACCAGCCTTCCCTGTGGGTGCTTGTTATGGACCACGTCGGTGAATCCGAGCAGAGCTTCTTGCAGTGCCTCCGCATGGCGTAGCATCCACTCCAAGTCCCCTGTCTGGACCGGTATACTGATGTCCTCTGCCTCCATGCTGTCCAACTCCACCACTTGGTCGTGACTCTTTCGGATTAAAAGCGCCACCATCTCTACCCTGGACTGCAGTCTGAAGCATGGCTGAGTCGGCGGGAAGATCCATTCGAGAATCCGGATGTCCTCCCCCTTTTTCTTTTGCCCTTGGTGGATGATGGCATGTGAACCTGCTGCGCCGATCAGGGTGATGAGGATGGCGAGTGGGACTCCTTCTTCTCTGCGCGACACCCATGCGTGCCGCAGCTTATCTGCGACCTTGGAGAGAGCTGCTGCTTGGTCCGGGGAGCATTCTTGAGGTTTGGCAGCGTTCGACCCGTGCAGCCATGGCAGGAAAGGGGCAAGGTCGGCGTTCGTGATTCCTGCTACTCCGAGGACCCATTGCAGATCTCCTAGCAGCCGTTGCGCATCATGGAGCGTGGAGATTTCTGTGTTTAGCTCAATCTTTTGGGGCCTAATTTGAGATTCTGATATGAGCCAGCCCAGGTACTTCCATGGTGCAGTCCGCTGGATATTCTGGGGGCGATCTCTAATCCAGTCTCATGCAGTTGGTCTCTGACCCATTGCATCCCTTTATCTGGGAGCTCTTTAGCAGTAGCTATCAGGATGTCATCCATGTAATGGTAGATGAGTGCTTCTGCATAGCGTCGTCGAATCGGACGTAGCGCCCAGTCAACATATAGCTGACACAGCGTGGGGGAATTTTTCATCCCCTGGGGCAGGACAACCCACTCGTAGTTCTTAGTAGGCTCACTGCGATTCTTTGTGGACGCTGTAAAGGCAAAGCGTTCTGTGTCCTTTGGATGCAGTGGGATTGTGAAAAAGCTGTCTTTTAAGTCAATTACAGTGATTTGCCATCCCGCTGGAATCATGGTAGGAGCCGATAGCCCAGGTTGCAGCGCCCCCATAGTTTGCATGCATGCATTCACTTGTCGAAGGTCATGAAGGAGGCGTCATTTTCCTGACTGCTTTGGGATCACAAAGATGGGGGTGTTCCATTGGCTGACCAACAGCTCGATGTGTCCTGCCACTAGCTGTTCTGCAACAAGCTATTCCACTATCTTCAGCCTTTCGTCAATGTCCTGGGGTGACCTTATGATGTGTATCTGTCTTGGGGTGACCTTATGATGTGTATCCCATATCGCTGCCTATGCCCAGAAATTAATTTTTGTGCCTTTCTATGCCTGAGAGGGGGAAGGAAAAAACTGAGCAAAACTTTTTCAAAGCAGTTTGCAGCTTGTTCAAGGTCACATAAAGATAGCAGGTTTTTTTTCCCCAGCTGCGGCAGGGGAGCGAGGAAGCACCCGGCTTGCTGCTTTCCAGTCAGAGTTTGGCCAGTTTTTCCAGTTTCCTGTTTTCTGGAGAGAGACTGAAAGTTGAACTTTTCCTTCTCTGGAATTTCGGGTTATCTCCCTTTTCTACTGGACTGCTTGATTGCTTTAACATCAGAGCACATTGGGAGGACTTTCCACCAGACACAGAGGGCCTGGCCCCGGCCCAAGCCCCAGCTGTGAGGAGACCAAAGGGAGGACTCTAACGCTTTCCCAGGTTTTTCCTCTACAGCGAAAGATTTTACCATTTAACATTATTTTCCTTTTCCCATGTGTTTGGTTAATAAATAGTTTTATCTTCTTCAATTTCCTTTGAGGAAAATTTATTTTTTTTTCCCGAACCTGGTGGGGGAGGGGTGGTTGTGCCTTCTCTCAGAGGATATATTTCTAAATTTGGCCAAACCGGAACAAATTTAGTGGCATCCAACTGTGTGGCTCGAAGGAAAGTGAAAAAAACCTGTGCTAATTACATTTTGGTTTGAATTTACTTATTCTGTGTTGGGGTAAAGTAGTCACCATGCTGGTTGAGTTCATAATGTCTCTCTGGCTCGATGTACTCATGTCTTTCTGGTCCTTAGGCTTCATTGAGGTACTAGTGCTTTTTTGGTCCCTAGGGTTGTTTGCCTATCAACAACTTGCTCCAATCTTGTCCTTGATATGTACATTTTACACAGAAGGGAGACGAATCAGGATTTCTATTTTTCTGTGCTCGGTGATAATGATTTATAAGAAGTTAACAGAGGTACAGGCAGCTGTTTGAAGTGTGTATGATAAGTGGTTTCTCCGTCCTAACCCCAGTCCTAGCTTTGGTAGCCTGTTTTGGGAATTTATTAGTAATTGCACCCAGATTGTTAGAGGAGGAGGAGACGGGGTTTCCCTTCCCTTTAAATTTGATAGGTTATCTTTTGAGAGTGTTCAGTATCCCCTGGATGTTAAAGAGACCACCTTCCTGGTATTTCTGGTATTTTATCTGGTAAGCTTCCTCTATGTGGTTCGCAGCTTGTCTAGAATGAGAGCTCAGATTTCCCGGGCGACTGCTGAGACACCTGACCAAGAGGTGGAACATCCTGAGTGGTGTGGGGAATGGGAGGACATTGGCCAAACCCTAAAGAAATTCTCTGACCCGATAGTTTGGGATTTCCCATCTGAACAAATTCAGAAACCAGCTGAGGTGGGAAAATATCTGAAAGAGAAATACAATGACAATTCTAATGAGAACAAGCTCATTGCAATATGTTGGGCTTTGGCATATGCCTATCGCACACTGCAGCAGGTAAAGGTAGAGAGGGAGGAAGATCAATCAGCAAAGCCTGCAGACACCCCAGTCACTCAGGCTGCAGATAAACCAGACAGCAAGCCCAAACCAGATGGAGAGTCTAAGCCACTGACAGTGGCTCCTGTCACGAGGAAAAAGCACACAACCAAAACTGATCGCCCAGTGAAAGATGATGATGATGCAGGGGAAGGGACCTCAAAAGATGCAGGGGAAGGGACCTCAAAACCACCAACGCACTCAGGCACAGAAACCATTACTGAGTCCATGTCCATAAAGGACCTTCACAGCCTAAGAAAGGATTACACCCGACGGTCTGATGAATCCATAATAAGTTGGATGGTCCATATTTGGGATGCGGCAGGTGATGATGTGATGCTGGACGGTGCTGAAGCGAGGCATTTGGGATCCTTGTCACATGATCCAGTGATAGACCAAGCGATGAAAAGGGGGGCTGACTCTACCAGTGTTTGGAGACGAGTTTTGACAGGCGTGACTGGAAGATATATGTGTGGAGATGATCTCTACATGCAGCAAACCCCGTGGAAGACCATAGAACAAGGGATCCAGCGCCTGAGAGAACTACGGGTGGTAGAGGTTGTCTTCGCAAATGACCCAGGACTGAGGAGTCCAGACCGGGCCAGAGTCATTCCATACATGTGGCGAAAACTCATACAACTTGGGCCACAAGAATACGCTTCTGCTTTAGCAATAATGAAACTTGTCATACATGAAACCCCTATTTGTACTTGGTCTTTGCATATTAAGTGCTTTAATTAATTAATTTTGAGTTAAATATTTTTAAATTGAATGTTACAATTAACCCATCAGCCCAGGTACAAAAATCCAGTTCCATTATCAGTGTTTTCAATTGTTTAAAGTAGTTTATTAAGAGAGTTGCTCCCTTTTCAAACTTCAAACCACCTATACACGATAAGTTACCTTTCCTGTGTTTACTGTATACTTTTACAAGTGTTTTAAGATGTGTTGGATGTATTTTAATACTTTTTTTAGGTGTTTCCACTTGCATTCTGATTCCAAGGCCAAAAAACCCAGTCTAATAGCCAGCAGCTATTTTTAGCCACAGCCATTACTCTGCAGGCAAGCTCCATGGCAACCTGAATACCTGAATTTTAATGAAGGCATTGTAGCTCCCTTATCTCAATTATTACCACCCCTCTGACAACGATGAGCCATTGGTGGACAGAGATGATCTATCAAAGGGAAAGCACCAATCACTTTAAACCGAAGGGGTGGGCTGTAGGCGGGCTGTGGGCGGACTGGGGGCGGAGCAAAAACTATAAAAAGAATGAGGCAGAGAGGCGGGGCCTCTTTTTCCTCTCTCTCTCTGCAGGCCAGCTGTAGTAGAGGTCGGTGCTGGGCATTCAAAGCCTTACTCCTTTTAAGGAGCCTTTAGTAATTTTTTTTACTTTTGGACCAGCACTGCAAGTTTTCTTTTTCTCTACCTGAAGTCTAGTGCTGTCTCAGCCAGAAGATCTCATATCCCTGCGCTCCTGGGGCATACCATCTACTGAGCCATAGGATCCCAAATTTTTATATTTTTCTAATTTCTGTAATTTTTCAATTTTTCTGTTTTCAATAAATTAATCTTTTTAAGAGTTGTCTCATTTCTCACAACTCTTTTGGGAACTCGTCCGGGATCCTTCTTTTTGCCCTAAAATCCAGGGATTTTGGTTAATTTTATTGTTTTTGAATTTTTGCGAATTTTTTTGGTTTTTTCCCTTGGATTTTCCGGGCTGCCAGAAGGATTACTGCAGTGGAGAAAGGACACCTCCGGTGGAGAAGAACTTGGAGGTAAGGCTTGAACCCTTCTTAAAGGCAACTTAATTAGGGGCTTAGTCTTTTTAAGGGCTACTAGTTTTTGGGGAAACCTCCGGGTGGAATTCCTTTTGTGAGTGTGAGGCTGGCCATCCCCAGTGTGTGTGTGAGTGTGATTGCAGGGATTCATATTTAAGGGGAACCACGAGGGATCACCCTTTTAGAGACACAGAGGTAGATCGAGTGTGGTGATCAGCCTTTTTAGGGGGGGTTTCCACGTTTTAGGGGTGCGCGCAGCCCCAATTCAGTTTTATCAGTGTCTCAGTCTCCTCGGGTCTAGAACCGAGGAGAAACTTCATTTTTAAACCCCTTCTTTTCTTTCTTTTCGGCGGGGGCGCTCGCCATTTTGAAATTTTGAATTTCGGCGGGAGCGGCCACCATTTTGTAGTTTTGATTTTCAGCGGCAGCGGCGGCCATTTTGTGTCCTTGTAATTTGAACTACACCTTTTGTTGTTCTTAGTGAATGTGTGAACTTGTTTTAGTTGGACTCTTGTGGTCAGTGCTATCTAGCACCTTTATACTCTCTGTTAGTTCAGATTGTTTGAGTTATTGGATTATAGTTGTAATTTGCTTTATCTGCTTTAATCATAAAATACCACTTTGGTATTTTAGATTACTGCTTGTGTTATTCATTATAATCTTTTTTTAAATTCGATTATAAATATTTTAAATTTACCTCTCCTTTGCTAATAAAGACAACTCTTGTCTCTTAAGTAGTATATATATATATAAAGCTATCTAAATTTCAATCATACTTTAAACAATTTAAATATACATTAATTATTTTTATTATAATTAAAATTATTTTTTTGTTCACCATATTTGTTTTTCTTACCAGCCTACCGTATTTAATTTTCTCACAGATTCACCATCAGTAATTCTCTTTTACATCTACTATCCCTACTTACTTTACATTAGTTGTATTTTATGCTTATAAATCTATTACCATTGTAATTTTATATTGTGATAGTGTATTGATTTTAGGTTATTTTGTAATATTATCTTCTTATACAATAATTTAGTTGTTTTACACAATATAACACTTTGGTTTATTTAATTTAAAAAAAAAAAGAAAAAAAAAGAAAAAAAAAATTCCTCTTCTGCACAAGCTACTTGTTTGCTTCCCAGTAACAAAATGGGACAAGCAAATAGCATAAGAAAAGACCCAATGAAGAAATACAAAATCTTCCCAGAGAGTCCATTAGGACAAATGCTCTTAGAGTGGGAAGAAAATCTTTTAACTAAAGAAAAAGGCCAATGCCAAATGATTAGATACTGTGTTTTTAAGTGGCCAAAACATAAAATTAACAAAGATGGGCTCAAATGGCCCAAGTATGGGTCTTCTGAAAAGTGGCTTTGTGAAGCTTTGCATTCTTATGTACATTACAAAGCTCCAAAACATTCTGATGAATTAGACTATGCTAAAATTTGGTTAAATTATTGGCAAAAACGAAGAACAAGACAAAAAAAGAGAATTGGAAGAGGAAACAAAATCTAATTCAATTGGACTTAATAAAAATTCAAACCAAATTTTTCCATTGCAGAAAAACCAAAACAAAAAGAAAAACAAAAAACTACATTAAATCAACCAAAGTGGGACCCCCTAGACTACCTTCCTCCAGTAAATCCTCCAGAAAGGAGGGTCCTTCCTTCATCAAGTCACCCAACTGAAAGGGACTCAGAAAGTGAGAAAGAAAGTGAAAAAGAGATTTCTGTTCCTTCCTGCTCTCACAAAAAGACAACCGGACAAAGGATTTCTTCTAGTCAGGATGGCCCAGCATCTTGCACTAGAAAGAAATCATTTAAAACACCTGACTGTCCCACCTGCCTTAGCACTCCCCATGAGTCTAAAATTTTACCTCTTAGAGAGGTACCCATGGGAAATGCTCAAGGAGGAATTGGTTATGTAGTTGTTCCTCTGGCTTCATCTGGGGTACGAGAATTTAAAAAGGAAATGAAAAGTCTAATGACTGATCCCATTGGACTAGCTGATCAATTTGATCAATTCCTCTGCCCTAATATTTATAATTTGGGAGAAATACAATCCATCCTACATTCTTTATTTACCATTGAGGAACGAAAACTGATTAGAGCCGCAGGAGTGACAGTCTGGGACAGAGAAAATAATTCTAATCAGGGCCCAATTGGAGAACAAAAACTACCACTGACAGATCCTGAATGGAATCCAAATTCTGAAGAGGGCAGGAGGAATATGAAAGATTACAGAAATCTAATTGTAAAAGGTATCAGAGAAGCTGTTCCCTGAGTTAATAATATGAAAAAGGCATTTTGTGGGGAACAGGAAAAGGATGAGTCCCCAACAGCTTGGATGGCTCGGTTAAGGAACAACATCCAACTTTATTCTGTAATTGATTTAGACAGTGAAGGAGGCAAAACTATGCTAAAAGTACATTTTGTGCTTCACTCCTGGCCTGACATCAGGAGAAAATTAGAAAAGTGGCCAGAGAGAGAACTGGATGAATTACTGGAGGAAGCCCAAAAGGTCTTTGTTAGGAGGGATGAAGAGAGGATGAAGACCAAAAGCCGAATAATGAATAACAGCACTAATACTCCAATCCACAACCCTCCTTAACAAAGAACTTTCCAAGGGGGTATCCCACAACAGCAAACCCAAATTTGCTCTCACCAACAGCCACAAGTTTGCACCTGCAATATACAACCAACCCTACAATCTACCTCAGTTGTTCAAGGACCTAAGAGGTTAATTTGCACATACTGTAATAAGCAAGGCCATGGGCACTGGTACTGTTTTAAAAGGCAGAGAGACCAAGGAGTCCTCCAAATGGAGGGACAAATTTTGAACAACTGAAGGGGTCAGGGGCTCTATTCTCTGGGGCAAAAACATCTTAAAGAGCCCTTGATAAAATTAGAAGTTGGACCCCAGAGACAGCAAGTGGAGTTTTTAGTAGACACAGGTGCAGAAAGAACCTGTGTCACTAAAATACCTCCAGGATGTTTTATTTCTCAAGAAACATTAGACATATGTGGTGCTAATGGTGAAAGTTTCCCTGTTCCTGTAATTAAAAATGTAACCTTTTCCATACAAGGGCGCACCCATACAGGGGACATTCTATATCTATATCCCTCAAGCTGGGATCAATCTTTTAGGACGTGACTTCCAAATACCTCTGAGAGTTGGGGTGGTTCCGCAAGGCAGAAAAATGACCACTAAATTGTTTGTTTTGTCTTTAGTAGATGAGCAACACATAGACCCGGTAGTGTGGGCCAGACCTGGCAAGTGGGGAAATATGAACATCACACCTCTAACAATTGAGTTGCTCCCAAACAGCCAGCCAGTACGAGTACCACAATATCCCCTCTCCAAGGACAAAAGAAAGGGCCTGAAGCCTGTTATCATGGACTTATTAAGAGATGGAATTCTCGAGACCTGCAAGTCCACCTACAACACTCCAATTTTGGCTGTCCAGAAACCGGATAAGTCATTCTGGCTGGTACAAGATCTGCGTGAGGTGAATAAGAGAGTCCAAACCAGGTATCCGTTGGTGCAGGACCCTTATACACTCCTGAGTCGGGTACCCCCAGTACATGCCTGGTTCTCTGTTATTGACCTTAAAGATGCTTTCTGGTCATGTCCTCTAGATTCTCATTGCAGAGACATCTTTTCATTTACCTGGGAGGATCCAGACACTGGACGGAAGCAGCAGCTGCGCTGGACTCGCCTGCCTCAAGGTTACACCGAGGCACCCACACTCTTCGGCCAAGCGCTAGAAAATTTGTTAAGTTCCTTTTCTCCACCCGAAGGGATTCAGGTAACTCAGTATGTAGACGACCTGCTCCTCTCTGGGGAACAGGAGTCTACGGTAAGAACTGCTACAATTCAGTTACTGAATTTTCTAGGAGGGAATGGGCTGAGGGTGTCAAAACCTAAATTACAATTTGTGCTACAGGAGGTGAAGTATTTGGGACACCTAATTGGCCACGGCACAAAAAAACTCAGTGCCGAAAGAGTAGAAGGAATCCTAAATTTACCACCTCCAACTTCAAAATGAGAAATTCGGCAATTATTAGGCCTATTTGGATACTGCAGACTGTGGATCAATCAGTATTCACAATCTGCCAAATTTTTATATGAAAAATTAATGGAAGAAGAACCTTTTAATTGGAATAATTCAGACACACAGAAATTACAAAATTTGAAAGAGAAATTAACAAAAGCACCAGTTTTAAGCCTCCCTTCGCTAGAAAAACCCTTCAATCTATTTGTTAATGTGGAGAAGGGAATTGCTTATGGCGTCTTGACCCAGGAGTGGGGTGGAGTCAGGAAGCCAGTTGCTTTCCTTTCCAAATTACTGGATCCAGTGTCCAGAGGATGGCCAGTCTGCATCCAGTCCATTGCCGCAGCAGCCGTTCTGGTCTCGGAGAGCCAAAAACTCATTTTTGGTGGAGACTTGACCGTGCATACACCACACTCAATCAAAACCATTTTGGCTCATAGGGCTGCAGAGTGGTTAACTGACCCAAGAATAGTCAAATATGAAGCCATTCTCATGCACTCGGACCACCTGAGGTTAGTTGTATGTGCACACCAAAATCCAGCCCAATTTCTTTATGGGACCCCATCAGAAAAGGAAATTGAACACAATTGCATTGAGATAATTGACATCCAGACAAAAGTTAGAGAGGACCTGGTGGACTGTCCCCTCAATGAAGGGGAAATCCTCTTCATTGACGGGTCATCTCGAGTGGTAGATGGAAAATGGTGCTCTGGCTATTCAGTGGTCGATGGACACCAAATGTGCATGCTAGAAAAGGGCAAATTACCATCAACCTGGTCAGCTCAAGTCTGTGAGCTCTATGCCCTAGAAAAAGCACTCCACCGACTAGCCGGAAGCATTGGGACCATTTACACCGACTTGAGATATGCTTATGGCGTAGTCCACACTTTTGGAAAAATCTGGTCCGAAAGGGGGTTCCTAAACACCAAAGGGAAAGATATCCTACATAAGGAATTGATTCTAAAAATTCTAAAAGCACTACAACTGCCTCAGGTGATCTCAGTGGTGCATATTCCAGGCCATCAATCAGGAACCACAAAAGAAGCTCGAGGAAACAGCCTAGCAGACTTGGCAGCAAAAGAAGCAGCAGTGGAAGAAGAGGTAAAAGTGATGGAAGTGAACCAACTTCCAACCAACACCACCACAACTGACACTATTCCACAAACTAACATATTACCCACGCCCATTTTTACTGATCAGGAAAAACAAAAATTAGTTTTAATTGGAGCTAATGAGGATTCTCAAGGCCGCTGGTATTTACCAGATAAACGCCAAATTTTAAACAAAAATTTAACCCGAGAAATTCTACAAAATATCCGCCAAACCAATCACTGGGGTTCAAAGGCTCTGGCGGATCACTACCTCAGAACTTTTGGATGCATTGGTGTTTATGAAATAGCCAACCAAATAACACAGGACTGTGTAATCTGTCAAAAAGTTAACAAAAAGGTAATGAAAAAGAACACTGGCGGAGGAATTGAATTAGCAATCAGGCCTTTCCAAAACATTCAAATTGACTTTACAGAAATGCCTCCTGTCCACAGGTGGAAATACCTATTGGTAATTGTTGATCACCTTACTCACTGGGCGGAAGCTATTCCAACTGTCAACGCAACAGCCCAGACAGTGAGTAAGGTGATCCTCGAGCAAATTATCCCACGGTACGGGATAGTCCACTGAATAGACTCAGATCGAGGTACCCATTTCACCTCCCAAATTGTACAACAATTGGCTCAGCAATTAGGAACAAATTGGAGATTACATACCCCGTGGCATCCACAAAGCTCTGGGAGAGTGGAACGGATGAACCAGACAATCAAGAACACCCTCACAAAATTAATGCTGGAAACAAAATGGACCTGGGTAAAATGCCTTCCACTCGCTCTTCTTAGAATTAGAACGCAGCCAAGATCTGATTTGGGTTGTTCACCATACGAGATGTTGTATGGATTGCCCTACCTTGCTACACCACAAGAGCTGAATGCAAAAGAGTGTGGAAACACCAATGTACAACAATATGTACAGTTAATTGCCAAAAATCTGGGGTTGCTAAGGGAAAGAGGTCTTCTTCCACAAACACCCCCACTTGATTTTAATTTACATCACATTAATCCAGGTGACTGGGTTTTAATAAAATCCTGGAAAGAAAAGTCATTAACCCCGTCTTGGGAAGGTCCATTTCAGGTCCAGCTAACCACCGAAACAGCTGTCCGAACATTTGAAAAGGGCTGGACACATGTCAAGAGAGTGAAGGGTCCGGTAGCACCACCAATTGAAGAAAAGAAACCTCCAGACAAACCATCAAACTAAACACCCTGTTTGAAAGCTCCACTCAGCATCCCTCAGTCCAAGTTAATAAAACCCTGTACTCCCAGTTTATCCCCAGTTATACCCCGTTAATAAGTGCAGTTTATCCCCAGTTATACCTCGGTAATAAGTGCTAGCTACAAGTTGTTAAATTAAGTTGAAAATGTTTAGCTGTTAATTCTGTTCCTTGTTATTCCCTTTTACAGACTCTGCCTTCACACAACCATATTGTCACCTCAACTGTATAGTAAGGCTCCATTTGAAGCCAGCATTCTCTTTCAATAACAGTCCAATCAGACTCCAAATTTACGGGCATGATAACTCTAATCTCTGACAAGGCCAACCCCAAAATAACCACGAGTTTCCAGAAGCCTGAGATCACTGAAGAAGAACCATCTGAAGGTGAGAAGCCTAAAGAAAGGACTAAAGAAGCAAAGATGACAAGCCCCACCAGCAGAGGCAACCCAAATGCTAACAGCTCCCATGTCTGCCTAAAGGGGAAAGTGAGCAACATCCTGCTACTAAATGTCATCTGTCTCTGGGTCCTCTGGCCTCCCTTCACACAAGCAGCCGACAGCCGCTGTAACAAATGTTACAAGACGGTGTATCAGGCAGAAGGAAGCTCATTCCAAATTTGACACTTTTTCCGAGCACATACTTATGTTAATCCATATTGTTACAACATAACAGAGCTAGGTATCTGCTCAGAAAAAGGTCACAAGTATTGGATTGGCAAAAACATTGGCACCCAAACACATAAGCAGAAGGGAGAGTGCCCCTCCCAAGACAATTGGCTCTGTTTCAATTTTAGATACATAACCAGGACAGAAGATTTGTTAAAAAGAAAGACCTATGACACCGACCTAATCCAAGAGGTGGTCATAGAAGAAAAAGAAAAACAAAAAGAAAACAATCCTTTGATGTCAAGGAAAAACTTATTTATTGACCTGGCAGAAAGGATTGGAAAACAGCTAAATTTAACAAATTGCTGGGTGTGCGGAGGAACTTTAGAATCGGAAAGTTGGCCTTGGCGGGGAGTCAGTCTTGGACCCCCCGATTTACTCCGACTGAGTAATCTTCCCCCACAACCCGACATGACAATGAAACCTGGCTGCTAAGCAATTCTGTTATTGGAGAAGAATGCATCTGGAGGAAAGGAAGAAAATTCTTAGAAGAAGTTGGTGAGACAATATGCAAAAGGTACCTGGTAACTGATGGGCAAAAACACTGGTGGATACCCCAAGAACCAGATGTATTCTGGTCTGCAGAAAAGATTAAAAACAAAAATTGCATTTTGAATCCCGTTAAAAAACTCTGGCAGTGTTGGGATCAAAGAAATCCATACTCTGTCCTGCCACAAATTTCCAAATACTGGATCACAGCAGCAAGTATACAACCCCACTTCTGGGAAGCACCACAAGACCTCTATTGGATCTGTGGTAACCGAGCTTACTCCAGCTTACCACCTTGCTGGATAGGGAGCTGCAGTCTTGGAGCCATTCAGCCAAACTTCTTCCTGCTTGCTGAAAACGCTGGAGCCCACATTGGAGGCCAGCCGAGAGGATCCTAGAGACTTATGGACCTGCAACATGGGCACAAGATGGGAGCTGGGGGTACCGAACTCCCATCTACATGCTAAACCGGATCATCAGACTGCAAGCACTAATTGAGGTAATCACTAATGAGACCTCTTGCTCTTGAACTGCTTAACACACAGCAAGGGCAAACTCGAACAGCCGTGTACCAAAATCGGCTGGCATTGGACTATTTACTAGCAGAAGAAGGTGGAGTATGCGGCAAGTTTAACACCTCAGACTGCTGCATCCACATTGACGATCACGGTGAAGCCATCACCAAGATTACCCAAAACATCAGGAAACTAGCCCATGTTCCAGTGCAGAAATGGCAGCCCTTGATCACTTCTGAATGGTGGGAAAATATTTTCCAAGGACAATGGTGAAAGAAAGGTTTGATTATTGTTGGACTTTCACTTACAGGACTTATTTTTCTCCCTTGTTTAATCCCTTGTTTCATCTGTTTAATCATCACTGTCGTCCAAAGCGTGCCACTGATCCAAGATCTCCAAGGACAACAGCAGCATCCACCATCCGCTCAAAAGGTTATGTATATCAATAATAATAAGAAAAACAAAAAGGAGAGAAAAAATTGCCGAGCAAGTGT
The DNA here is from genome assembly GCF_965178545.1 of Coloeus monedula. Taxonomy (NCBI): domain Eukaryota; kingdom Metazoa; phylum Chordata; class Aves; order Passeriformes; family Corvidae; genus Coloeus; species Coloeus monedula. The sequence goes on along the minus strand of NC_138821.1, from coordinate 6,590,019 downwards.
GGGACAGTTTTAAAGAGCTTGAATCCCTCCCTGAAGAAGCTACCCACCTTCACTTAAATGCAAAGACCAAAGATGCTAGCATAAGAGAAAAAGGGGGGACTTGTCATACATGAAATCCCTATTTGTACTTGGTCTTTGCATATTAAGTGCTTTAATTAATTAATTTTGAGTTAAATATTTTTAAATTGAATGTTACAATTAACCCATCAGCCCAGGTACAAAAATCCAGTTCCATTATCAGTGTTTTCAATTGTTTAAAGTAGTTTATTAAGAGAGTTGCTCCCTTTTCAAACTTCAAACCACCTATACACGATAAGAGTTACCTTTCCTGTGTTTACTGTATACTTTTACAAGTGTTTTAAGATGTGTTGGATGTATTTTAATACTTTTTTTAGGTGTTTCCACTTGCATTCTGATTCCAAGGCCAAAAACCCCAGTCTAATAG